>NC_141696.1:55011903-56342625 GCF_964263255.1 Lissotriton vulgaris
GTTGTTGGCTGTTTGTTCTTCTTGCCGGGTCGTCGGCGGGAGGGGGGAGTGCTAAGAATTGATCGCATTACCCCGTGTTACCTATGAAGGTGATGGACTATAGACTTTTGAACACATTGAGTTTCTTGATGAGGGGGAGGGAGGTGAGCGGGGGGCTTTGGGGGAGTTTGGTGGGGGAGGGGGGAGGGTGTCCAGTGCTCCATGTTCGACTTCAGCTCACGGCTAGCATGACCACACATACCCGAACAACCTCTTCACACTATGCATCTGCCTGCACCAATGACACTGCCCACAGGGTTTCCAGCCCTAGCCTGACCGGGCTACTTACCGGTTATGCCTCCTACAACCCTTAAGATCTTGACCCTCAACATGAGGGGTCTCGATAACCCTGTTAAGCGACGAGCAATTTTGTCCTGTTTAGAAAACACACAAGCTAACATTTGCTTACTCCAGGAGACCCACTTGTTGGCGCGCGATTGCTATAGGCTGCGCTCCCATAAGTTTCCCACTCAGTTCTTCTCTCATGCTCTACCAAGAAGGCGGGGGTGGCAATTTTAGTGGCGCAGCGGTTCAAGGGGGAGGTAATGCATAAAAGTGCAGAACTCAAGAGGAGGCTTCTGACATACCGTTTCGCCTTAGGCGGCCTCACATTTACCATTGGTTCCCTCTATGCCCCGAATGAAGGTCAAGAAAAGTTTACAGTCTTCCCTCACTGAGGCCACAGCCACACCAGACCGTCATATTATGTTAGGGGGCAACCTAAACCTGGTGTTGGATAATCTCCTGGAAAGATCCAGTCAACGCACCCACCAAGCAGGCGCAATTTCTGCAGACGGACGTGGGCGATTGCGCAACTTAGACCTACACGACCTTAGGCACAGATTCCATCCCCAAGAGAAAGAATATTCCTATTATTCTAATGCACACAAAACGTACGCTAGACTAGACCATTTCCTAGCTTCGGGCTCAGTATGCACGCTCACGACCACAACTGAGATAGGGGTTGCATCGCTTTCAGATCACGCTCCAGTCCTCGCCACTCTTACCCTACCACCCACATCACACCCCCCCAGAGTCTGGCGCCTTAGAGACACGCTATTACACAGGGCTGACGTGGTGAAACGCATTCAGGACACCATTAGCGACAACTTTTCCCATAACGCCAACCCAGATATGACCCTGTGACCCAGTGGGCTGCCCTGAAGGCGGTAGTTCAGGGGGAGTTTATTGCCCTTTCACCAGCGGATAATAGGGAGCGCCAGCGCAAACGCGTTGAACTTACACAACGCGTTCGTGAGTTAGAACATATACACCAGAGGACGGGTGCCCCGAGAGTGTGGAGACAACTTAAGGCCACGCGACACCAACTGACGGCACTTGATCAAGACCGTGCAGAGTTTGCGGCCCTGAGACTGCGACACACCTACTATACTGGGGGAGACAGGCGTGGCCGCCTGCTGGCCAATAGGTATGGGGAGGCACGTCAGCGACAAAGGGTTAAGGAGATTGTCCGGCCTGATGGGACTTGCGTCTCGGAGGATGCCGAGATAGCAAAAGCCTTTTGCACCTTTAATGCCACTCTTTATGCTGGCAGCCAGTTGGATAGCTCCGAGGGCGCCTCCTTTATGGACTCGGTTACGCTACCCTCTCTGACTGACCCTCAGGCGGAATATCTAGAGAGAAATATTCAAACAGAAGAGGTCATCACTGCTATTTCCCGACTTAAATTGGGGAAAGTGCCAGGGCCAGACGGCTTTCCCGCAATCTTCTATAAGAAGTTTTGCCCAGTGCTCGCCCAGATCCTTACCCGACTGTTTAATACATTTGCGGAACAAGGAGCGATACCGCCTGACGTTTTAGGGGCTTCTATTGTAGTCATCCCGAAACACAGGAAGGACAAGACTAAATGTGGGGCTTACCACCAGATATCCCTACTGAATGTTGACCTTAAATTGTACACTGGGATCCTGGCGGCCAGACTGGCCCCTCATTTGCCCGGACTTATAGATCCGGATCAGGCAGGTTTTATTCCCGAACGCCAGACAATAGACCACACTAAACGAATTCTCCACCTAATAGAGAAAGCTACCCGGCTGCCTGGGGAATATATGATGTTGGCAGTAGATGTCGAAAAGACCTTCGATCACGTCACTAGCCCTATCTAGAGCAGGTACTGGAGAGGGTGGGGGGGGATCAGGGAGAAATTCTGCACCTTTATTTTTAATTGCTACAAGTTCCCTACAGCCGTGGTCAGGGTGAATGGCTACAGCCCTACCAGTTTTACCATCGAGAGAGGCACGAGGCAAGGGTGCCCATTATCGTCCCTTCTCTTCTCCTTATACATGGAACCTCTGGCATAGAAAATACGACAAAATCAGGCAATCACAGGGATCAAATTTGGTGGTTATATTAATAAAATCAGCCTCTACGCAGATGACGTACTGATCTCACTAGACACTCCAAAGACAGCCTTGCCGGCGTGTATGGCAGATCTGGATACGCAGAGGTCAGCGCGTGAAGTCATCACCCACAAGGCCTTTGAAAGTTTCCAAGATTCGTGGTGTGGCCAATTACTGCACATGCCCGTCTTTCACTGCTATTTGGGGAGCAGGAGTGGGTATTTAGGGGGAGGTTTTGCTGCTGAACCTGTCCCGTAGTGCAGGTAATAACTAGGTAGGGGGAATGACTACTTCTCTGTACCTTTGACATAGACGCTACGGCAAAGAATGACAGCAGGCCCGTCTCCTCTCTGGAGTCAAGCAGTCCCCTGGCCGTGCATGCAATTTCAATTATTACAAGGCACCTCTGCAAGTTTGAACCCTGGGATAAAATAAAGTACTTGCATTCAATTAGGCAGCTGGAAAAAAGTGGTATCCTGCCCAAGACTGGCTGTCTTAGATGTAGCCTTTGTTGACTTTAACACAGGTAATGAACAAAACGTGATCTGGAGCAGACGGCAGGAGGGAAAGTGAAAGCACACCATGCGCGCGTTCTGCTAATAAGCAGAAGACTGACGCTTGCACATCTCCAGTTGATAATAGATCTCGCCAAGGCGAGCAGCACATGCGCTGCATCGCTAGGGGAGACCTAAAAAGAGACAAAAGAGCTGGAAGGCAACTATGTGAACGCAAACGGAAGAAGGGCAAACACAACCCCCTCACCCCTCTAAGACAGTGAAACTTCACTTGGTCACAGGCACACATCTCTCTGGAGTCAGTTAAACTTAATTTTGTTACTTACACAGATCTCTCAGGAGACAGAGTAACTTCACTCAGTTACTGCCACGGATTTCTCAGGAGTCAGTCTAACTTCACCAAATTAATGGCAGAAATCTCCACAGAATGAATGTAACTTCAATCCGTTCGTGACACTGAACTCCCAGGAGTTGGTGTAGCTTCACTTAGTTATTGGCACTGTCCTCCCCGGAGTCAGTGTAACTTCACTCAGTTACTGGCAATGACCTAACAGTGAAAACACCAAATGTTTTCCACACCTTCAGAAAGGAGAAGCGAGTAAGCATACAGGCAACATTTGCCCTTCCACTTCATGCTTCTGCCTTATCGCTTTGTGCAATGTGACGGGCTAGGCCGTGAGAGTCCTCTCAGACATGCCAAGTGTCAGACTCCAGTGCCTGACCTAAACACAAGCCCTTGCTGAAGAATGACCTGCTTGCACATGTGTGTACAACTGTATGCAGGCAGGAAGAGTCGTCGGTTCGCTTATGGTGGCTGCACCCTTTTAAATGTAGTGCGCCTTTCGCCCCCGCTTCCCCACTCGCCTTTCAAATGGGAAAGTGTAAAGGGTGCCATGAGGAACACCAGGGGTGTATCTCGATGGTCTTTTCTTGCGCAGCTCGAGCATATGTTTAGACTAGTTAACAGAAAACTCTCAGGAAGTGAGAACAGGAATTACATGTATTAAAGGCTGGTTCATATACAGCTCTCAGACAGGAAAGAAATATATTAAGGACTGGTTAACAGAGAGCTCTCACACAGGAAGTAAATA
The DNA here is from genome assembly GCF_964263255.1 of Lissotriton vulgaris. Classification (NCBI taxonomy): domain Eukaryota; kingdom Metazoa; phylum Chordata; class Amphibia; order Caudata; family Salamandridae; genus Lissotriton; species Lissotriton vulgaris. The sequence goes on from NC_141696.1 coordinate 55,015,909, forward strand.
TATCAAAGACTGGTTAACAGAGCTCTCACACAGGAAGTAAATATATCAAAGACTGGTTAACAGAGAGCTCTCGGACAGGAAGTACATATATCAAAGACTGGTTCATAGGGAGCTCGCAGATAGAAAGTAAATATATCAAAAACTGGTTAATTGAGAGCTCTCAGACAGGAAGTAAATATAAAACAAACTGGTTCATAGAGAGCTCTCAGACAGGGAGTAAATATATCAAAGACTGGTTAATAGAGTGCTCTCAGACAGGAAGTACATATATCAAAGACTGGTTCATAAAGAGCTCTCAGACAGGAAGTACATATATCAAAGACTGGTACATAGAGAGCTCTCAGACAGGAAGTACATATATCAAAGACTGGTTCATAGAGAGCTCTCTGACAGGAAGTAAATACATGGTTCACAGAGAGTTCTCAGACAGGAAGTAAATATATCAAAGATTGGTTCATATAGAGCTCTCATACAGTAAGAAATAAACCAAAGACCAGTTAATAGAAAGGTCTCAGACAGGAAGTAAATACATAACAAACTGGTTCATAGAGAGCTCTCTGACAGGAAGTAAATACATAACAAACTGGTTCATAGAGAGCTCTCCGACAGGAAGTAAATATATCGAAGACCGGTAAATAGAGAGCTCTCAGACAGGAAGTACATACATAACAAAATGGTTCATAGAGAGCTCTCAGACAGGAAGAAATATATCAAAGATTGGTTCATATAGAGCTCTCAGACAGGAAGAAATATATCAAAGACCAGTTAATAGAGAGGTCTCAGACAGGAAGTAAATACATAAACTGGTTCATAGAGAGTTCTCAGGCAGGAAGAAATATATCAAAGAGTGGATCACATAGAGCTCTCAGACAGAAAGTAAATATATCAAAGAATGGTTCATATAGAGCTCTCAGACAGGAAGTAAATACATAACAAACTGGTTCATAGAGAGCTCTCAGACAGGAAGTAAATATATCAAAGACTGGTTCATATAGAGCTCTCAGACAGGAAGAAATATATCAAAGACCAGTTAATAGAGAGCTCTCAGACAGGAAGTAAATACATAACAAACGTTCATAGAGAGCTCTCAGACAGGAAGTAAATATACCAAAGACTGGTTCATAGAGAGTTCTCAGACAGGAAGTAAATACATAAACTGGTTCATAGAGAGTTCTCAGGCAGGAAGAAATATATCAAAGAGTGGATCACATAGAGCTCTCAGACAGAAAGTAAATATATCAAAGAATGGTTCATATAGAGCTCTCAGACAGGAAGTAAATACATAACAAACTGGTTCATAGAGAGCTCTCAGACAGGAAGTAAATATATCAAAGACTGGTTCATATAGAGCTCTCAGACAGGAAGAAATATATCAAAGACCAGTTAATAGAGAGCTCTCAGACAGGAAGTAAATACATAACAAACGTTCATAGAGAGCTCTCAGACAGGAAGTAAATATACCAAAGACTGGTTCATAGAGAGTTCTCAGACAGGAAGTAAATACATAAACTGGTTCATAGAGAGTTCTCAGGCAGGAAGAAATATATCAAAGACTGGTTCATAGAGAGTTCTCAGACAGGATGAAATATATCAAAGATTGGTTCATATAGAGCTCTGAGACAGGAAGAAATATATCAAAGACCAGTTCATATAGAGCTCTCAGACAGGAAGTAAATACATAACAAACTGGTTCATAGAGATCACTCAGACAGGAAGTAAATATATCAAAGACTGGTTCATAGAGAGTTCTCAGACAGGAAGAAATATATCAAAGAGTGGATCACATAGAGCTCTCAGGCAGAAAGTAAATCTATCAAAGAATGGTTAACAGAGAGCTCTCAGACAGGAAGAAATATATCAAAGAGTGGTTCATATAGAGCTCTCAGACAGGAAGTAAATATATCAAAGACTGGTTAACAGAGCTAAATGTATTAAAGAGCATGGGCAGGGAGTAAATATACGAATAATTCTTACAGAGCTCTCAGAAGCAAGTAAACGTATTAAAGAATTGTTCACAGAGTCTCTTAGACAGGAAGTACGTTTAAAGACTGGTTGACAGAGAGCTCTAAAACAGGAAGTACATGTATTAAAGACTGGTTAACAGAGCTCTTCTATAATCCTGTTCAGCAGCAGGTTGACAGTCAAGAGACCTGTGAAAATGAGGAGGCATGGGAACCCATCAACGACTGCAGAAAACCAGCTGGTGTGAATCCACATGGTCTGGAAACACGAGAGAGCTCCAGTCAACAGCCTTCCAGCCCTGAGAAGAAGGCAGTCGAATGCCAGCAAGCAGTCCAGTGTTTCCTGTCAGTGAAACCAACTCTTAAGGGCAAAGCTTGGCAGCGGACTTACAATTGGCAGTCATCCAATGCCCACTCTACTTTTATGTGCCTGTCAACTATGAAGCTCTCAAGGGGTGTAAACTGTATTATCACCATTATGTGAGGTCAGATCCTTAGGTCAACCTCACATGGAAATCCAGACTCTTCAAGGCAAGCAACACATCGTGTACAGAAAGCCACAAGTAACTACCACTCCATTATTTTATTTTTATTTAGAGTGTTTTATAAAGGCGCACATGACCCAAGGGTTTCAGAGCGCAGTACACAGGGTTGAATGAACTAAATGATAGGAATAGCCAGGTACATGAAAAGTAAAGAGCCACAATAGGCCATTGCAACAAATATCACATTACATGACTGTCTTCCCATTAATATTCTGTTAGTCCGCATTGATCTAGCATCTTCATGGTGGGTATTTGCTGCTGGTCTGAACTGTTCAGATTCAGGTCCCAAGGGGATCAGTGTTTTCGCTGGTTCTCCTGTAAACAACGTGCTTCTGACCGAACTAGAGATTGCAGTCATTGTGACAGCCTACCCACCTTACAATGTTTATCCCCAGACCAAGCTTAAGTGGTGGTCGTGCTCAGTGAAGCTAGGGCTCTGCACTAGAGGCTTCTATTTCAAATTATCTTTCAAAGGGATGGATACTGAGAAAGAGTTGATAACTATCGTCCAATTACAATCACAGTTTGTTCTAGGAAAAAGGCGGGGGCATGGCTGCAAAAATTCACATGTCGCCAAGAAGCAGTAACCTGTGGCAGTTACACGATTAAGTCTGTAGTCTTTAGTAACTGATGGGACTGCCCATAGGGTGATAGAGCTCTGATCACAACAGCAGAAATGAAAATTATCCACATAAATTAACATCAATCGGTTGAAGAGAAGGACATCTTGGTAGGAGGTATGGGTGTGGGGAGGAGGTGGGAAGAGGCGCATGGACACATGGTCTACAGCCACTTTTCCCACATTCAAGTAATCTCCAATGGAAGATGCAGGGCAGTGGAATTTGGGCAGCCTCTGGCTGTGTCCAATAAAGGGGCCTGGCAGAAAGTGCTAGGCAGCAAACAGGCGATACCAATTGGAAGGTGCTGTCCAGTGGGCACCAGACAGCCTTCGGCGATGTCCAATCAAAACTGGCCAAAAGTAAGTACAGGGCAGTTACAGGCAATTTCCACTTGAAGGAACTGGGCAGTGGACACAGAGCAGCCTCAGACTATGTCTAATGTAAAGGGCTGAGCAATACCAAATGGAAGGAGCTGATCAGTAGGTACTGGGTAGCCTTGTCAATGTCCATTGGAAGAGGCCATATAGTGGGCAATAGACAACCTCAGGCAATGTCCAATGGAAAAGGCCATTAGAGACACTAACCGGGGGGGGTTGTGAACACAGCCATTTAGGTGCAGTTTAAACAGCCCTTACCAATCTAAGGACGACCCAACTTCACAATTTGTGTGTAGGAAGGTAGATACCAGACTATTGTTACCCCAGATTTTTTGCCTATTGTTTAGCTGGTTTTCGACTTAGTTGGCCGGGGATCCTGCCAATCAGGGCTCCAGGCCATCTGCTCTCTCTGTAAAATGGACTCCATGTACTTTAGGTACATCTCCAATTGGATATTGGGTCACCTTATGAGCCCCTATACAGGTGTACTATAGGTACCCAGGGCATAGGTGCATTCAAGGCCTACCAGGGGCTGCAGCATATCTTTTAGGTTTAAAGCATTTTATTAAGATTGACACATAAACAACCACATGGGGAAGGGGAGTAGGAGGTCAAGTATACATACAGTGCAGAAAAAAAGAAGACATGTTGCAGTAGTTCTGATGGAAAATGGGGAGGTCAGAAGTCCGGGAGGGGAAAAAAGAAGGCATATGCCATAAGGCAGTGAGGTAGTGCGAAAAGCCCCCCACCATCTTCGACCTCCCAATCAAAGCTAAGCTTCAATAGCATCCCGCAACTCAGCAGAAACAACACAATCCCTCCAAGCCCCCCATCCCCAGAAAAGGAAAAAGGAAAAAAAGACAACACCCCAACACTCCCGTCCAATAGCCCGTCTTAAAACCTTGCACCCCTAAGCCCCTACCCGCAACCCCCAGTCCCCCCGATCCCCCCCCCTCACTCCGCTGGAGCCTCTGGCGGCGTCAGCCTAAGGAGACGCAGGTACCTCGGACATGTGAGCTCGCGAAATTCCGAGGACAGCAATGTCAAGAAAGGGCTCCAGAGCTCCCCGAACTGGTCCACATTCCCCGCCACAGTGAGCGACATCTTCTCCATGCCCAGTACATGCCAAAGTCTATGTAACCAACCAGTGACAGAGGGGGCAGTGGGGGTGCGCCAAAGCACAAGGATGTTCTGAACCGCCGAGCCCAGCGCAATCGCAATCTGCCTACCCCTGCGGGACTTCAGCGGGTACATTAAGTCATTGGGAAGGCCTAGCAGGACATATGCTGGGAAGCGCGGGAGTTCAACCTCAAAATGCCTGTCCACCTCATCCAAGACCTCTTTCCAATAAGCGGACAGCACCGGGCACGCCCAGAGAATGTGCGACAAAGTACCCTCCTGACCACAGCCTCGCCAGCAACCCTTGTCGGTAAGTTTGTGCATCTCATAGAGCCTCTCCGGGGTGTAGTACCAGTAGGTAGACACCTTGGTGAAAGTCTCCGTCAGCCCTGTGTGATACGCGGAGTGCCTCGCCCGATATGCGATCCATTCCCATTCCTTATGGCTCAGGGTCCTGCCCAGCTCTCTGTGCCAACGCTCTCTCCCCGGGTTGTGGTAGTGGAACGGGGGGGGCTGGAGAAATTTGTACAGATCGGTGATAAGCTTGGCATCCGAGGACCGGGTCACAAGCCACCGCTCATAAGACGTGATTTGACGGGCCGCGACATCACGCACCTGGGGCTGGAGAGCCCAGTGGCGGACCTGCATGTAGCGCAGTCTGTCCACCTCCGACAGACCGAAGTCCTGTCGGAGTTGTTGGAAGGGGAGCACTCCCTCCGGCCCATAAATCTGATAAAGCACTCTGCAGCCCGCACTCACCCAGTGAGAGAAGGCTCCCGGCTCCAGGCCCGGAGTAAAATCTGGATTACCAACTATGGGGGTAAACGGTGACGGGAAAGTAGTTAGCTCGCGGAGCTCACAAACCGCATCCCACACACGCAATGGAACCCGGGTGACAAAGGAGGCGTAGAGGTTAGCCGGGCGGTGGGCCCGTCGCAGGAACGGAACCTCTTGAAGGGTGCGACCTGCGACTGCCTGATCTTGAAAGAGCCAGTGCTTGTCCGATTCCCACCTGCTCCACTCCACCAAATACCGGAGTTGTGCCGCTTGGAAATACTTCCGGAGATCCGGAACACCGAGACCCCCTGCCTCCGGGGCGAGTGTGGAGAGAACCCGTTTCATCCGAGGCTTGCGGCCCTGCCACACAAAGCGGGAGATGTCGGCCTGTGCTTGCTGTATCCAACCAACAGGAGGCTGGAGAGGCAAAGCGCGAAAGAGATACAAGATCTGAGGCAGTACCGTCATCTTCACCGCTGCGATCCGGCCGAGCCACGAGAGCAGGCCCTTGCCCCACCGGCTGAGTTCCTCCTTAATCTTTCCGCTAAGGGAAGAATAGTTGGCCCTGACCATCTCAGGGAGCGAGGGCGCTAAAAGGATCCCCAGATATGGCACCGTGGAAGAGGACCACTGCATAGGAAAAAGACGCTGGAGGTCTCGTCTGGTGTCCGCGGAGAGCGACACATCCAGGGCAGCCGATTTGGACATGTTCATTTTAAATCCGGCCACGCGCGCAAAGGCGTTCAGTTCGCGGACACAAGCAGGGAGTGACCGCTTGGGGTCATCCAGAGTTAGCAGGACATCGTCCGCATATAGGCTAACAGTATGGGTATACTGACCCATCTTAACCCCGATAGCGTCCGGATTGTCGCGGATCCTCTGGGCGAACGGTTCCATGTAAAGGGCGAACAGAAGCGGTGAGAGGGGGCAGCCCTGTCTCGTACCACGCTCAATGTTAAAACTGTTGGAGCTATGTCCGTTGACTCGCACCGATGCCGACGGTCTCTTATAACAATTGAAGACCATGGTGCGGAACTTCTCGCCGATCCCCAGTTTCCCGAGAACCAGCTCAAGGTACGGCCAGTGAACCCTATCAAAGGCCTTCTCTGCGTCAACCGACAGTAACATCCGTTCCCCCGGAACACGTGACGCCTTTTCCAGCACGTGTGTCACCCTTTTGGTGTTATCGACCGTCTGCCTACCAGGCACAAAACCAGCCTGGTCCGCTTCCACCAGGCCCGGCAGGTGCAGTCCAAGTCTGGCCGCCAGGATCCCTGTGTAGAGCTTGAGGTCCACATTCAGAAGCGAAATAGGCCGATACGAACCACACAGGGTCCGATCCTTCCCGGGCTTCGGAATAACCGACACCGTCGCGGAGAGAAGGTCCGGCGGGATAGCCCCCGGCTTAGAGAAGGAGTTGAATAGGCGAGCCAGGATAGGCGCCACTGTGGGGCAGAAGGTCTTATAAAACAGGGCCGTGTAGCCATCCGGGCCCGGGGCCTTACCGTGCTTCAAGCGTGCGATGGCGGAGACGACTTCCTCTACATGGATGTCTCTCTCAAGATGTTCCGCCTGGGCGGACTCCAGAGCCGGAAGGGTCACAGAGTCCAGATAAGCTTCAGCTTCTCCCGGTGGGGAGGGTTCTGCCGCGTACAGCGCCTCGTAAAAGCCACGGAAGGATTCCGCCACTTCCGCGTCGCCGGAGACTGAGACTCCATCCGCACCCACTAGTTCCTTCACCACGTTGCGCTGCTGCGCAGCCCTGAGCCGGTGGGCCAGTAGTTTACCACATCTGTCCCCGCCCGTATAGAAGGCGTGCCTCAGACGCAGCGCCGCGTATTCGGCCCGATCTAAATCCAGCGCAGAAAGGAGCTTCCTCGCCGCTTTTAGCTGCCTCCAAACTCTAGGGGCACCCGTACGGCGGTGAACTTGTTCAAGTTCCCTGACTTGCGCCGTCAGTTCGTCTCGTTTAATCTGGCGCTCTCTATTCTCCCCCGCAGAAATGGAAATGAATTCTCCCCTAAGGACTGCCTTCAGAGCTGCCCACTGCGTCGCCAGAGACGTGTCGGCGTTGCTGTTGTGGACCAGGTACTCCTGAATGACTTCTCCCACTCGCTCCACCACCGACTTCTTGTGTAGGAGAGTATCCCGGAGCCGCCACATCCCTCTAGAGGGGGGGGTCGCCGGCCAGGCAAAGACTCCGGACACTGGCGCGTGGTCGGACAGGGACAGAACCCCAATATCTGCCGCAGTGGCGGCCGAGCAGAGCGGCCCGCTCACCAAGAGGTAGTCCAACCGCGAATACGTGCGGTGCGCGTGGGAGAAGTATGAATAATCCCGAACGGTGGGATGCATAGTGCGCCAGAGGTCATGCAAATCCATCTCTGCAATCCGGTCTCGTACAGCTCGGGAAAGCTCCCCCGTTTGTGGGAAGCGTTGGGCAGATCTATCCATGGCCGAATCGAAGACCATATTCAGATCCCCTCCCAAAATAACATGACGATCGGGCGAGGCAGAAACGTCCACCAGGACTGACTCCAGGAAACGATCCTGGTGGTCATTCGGGCTGTAGACGGAGCCAACCGTGAAGGTGATACTCCCAAGCCGCATGCGATACGCCAGGAGCCTCCCCTTCTGCTCAGCATATTTGTACAATACCTCGCCTCTAAAGGAGCTGGCTAAGAGGATGGCCACACCCGCAGTCTTGGTCGTTGCTGAAGAGAAAAATTGGGTAGGGAATTTAGCGGAGCGCAGTCTGTGACAATCTTTGGAGAGGAGATGGGTTTCTTGCAGGAGGCAAACATCCGCTCGCGACCCCTCCAGCAGGGAGAGGATCGCCCTGCGCTTCACCGGGTTGTTCAGACCCTTAACATTAAGGGTCACCACTTTCAAGGGCGACATCGTTCCCAGGGTATCAAAGCGCTACGCAGCAAGCGAGGGATCAGCGGAGGGGGCGCGCGGGGCAGGGGCGCAGGGAAGGCCAGGACCGGCCGCTCGTGTGCTTGGGCATGATCAGACGGGACCCCCCCAACAACAAAACAACTCTCATACCCACCCAAAACAAACCCATGGCAACTAGCCAAGACCATAAACAAAGAAAAACATCCCATTGTCCCAGTCCAGCCCAGGTGGGCAAGTCTGTGGTAAACAATCAAGTGGACGTTCAGCCACTCACCTCCAGCCGTTCCCCCCCAACCCCCAGCCCCAGCCCAGCAAGCAGAAGCTAAGCATCTCTCCCCCCGGAGTGAAATCAGGCCGTCAAGGCCACGCCGTCGGGTTCAGGCAAGTTCCTGGCCGCCGTTCTCAGGGCCTCTTCCATATCCGCCCTGATGGTGGGGGAATCAGGGCGACTCACAGTCGCTGACGATCTTCTCCTCGAGGACCTCCGTCGGTTCCGCCTCTCCGAGCGCCTCCACGAGGGTGTCGCTCCGTCTTCCTCCGTAGCCGTGAGCCCCAATACACCACAGACATCCTGGAGGGAGCGCAGCTGGTGTAGTATTCCGGTCCAGCGAAAGATGAGGCGGAAGGGATGACCCCAGGATTAGGGCGTCTCGTGCTCCCGCAAGAAGTCTGTTGCAATCCGGAAGGACCTGCGCTTCTGTAGCGTAATGGCGGAAAGGTCTTGATAAAGCGCTACAGGCCGCTCCCTGAAAGTGAGAGGTTGCTTCCTGCGGGCCTCCGCCATGATGCGTTCCTTCAGGGGGAAATCAGGCAAGAACGCTAGAATGTCTGGTGGGGGAGCCGTAGACTGGCGCTGTCGGCCCACTCTGTGCGCTCTGTCTACGCGGATCGGGAATTCTGCGTCCTCCCCCAGAATCTCCCGGAACAAGTCTTGTAGATAGGCCACCAGATCCGTCCCCTCGTCCGCAGACGGGACACCCCGCACCCGGATGTTGTTCCGTCTGGACCTGTTTTCAAGGTCCTCAGAGTGAGCCTGGAGCTCGACACACTGCTCTCGGAGACGGAGAACGTCCTGCTGGAGATGGACTATCTCCTCGTCCCGGCGCTGAGCCGCCGTCTCCACCGTGTCGACACGCTCACCAAGGCCCTCCACCTCTCTGCGCACCTCTCGCACCTCGCTGGCCACTTCAGTCTTCAGCGTTTGAAAATCGTCCTTGAGGGACCTGAACAAGTCCTCCATGAAGGTCCTTGTGACCGGCGGCTCTCCTCCAGCTGCGTCCGCCGAGGCCCTGGAGGACCCCGGCGACGGCTGCGCCCTGTCCCTTTGTTGCTGGGCTCTGCTAAGCATGTCCGGCAGAGTGCGGTCGCCCCTTCTCGAGCCTCCTCTCCCAGCCATCGCAGCCACTGAAACAGGCTAGGACAGGGCCGGTCGCTGTAGAGTCGTTCAGTCACCTGCGGGCTCCAGATGTGAGGCCCCGCCGAGGACAAAAGTGCTGCGTCACAGGCGACAAAATGGCGGCCCCGGCCGGGGCGAGCCAGTCGTCGTACCAACCAAGATGGCAACCAGGGGGGCTATAGTCAGGGCCGTTCAGGGGCGCATCCCTCGACGATCAGAACACGAGTCAATGCAGGGATGGGCACTTGCCCGCCAAGGGGACGGACGGCGGTCGTCAGCCCCAACTCCTCAGTGGGAAGATGGCGGCAGGGCGATGTTCACCAGAGCGATCCGTGCCGACGCGACCGCCAGCGACCCCCGGGGCACAATAAGCAGGGAAAGTCCACAGCCAGTGTTACACCGTCCCGCCAGCCGGTCCGTCCCAGTCGGCCGCCGTCCAGATGTTTCTGTCCCCCTCCACCAGGTCCGGGGCCTATGCTGCGCCACGCGCCGTTGTCGGCTGCGAGGGGCGAAGGCGCCAACCAGGGTCAGGATCCGCTCCGCGCTGATGGCAGCGGCCACCTGGGCTCCGGCAGGGAGTGCCGTTGTTCTCCGGAGCGCGTCTGGACCGAGCACTTGGGATCACCAGCTTTCAGCACCAAGCCCAGTCGAGGCACCCGGACAGCTCTGCGATACGCTCCGCCTCCTCGGCTCTCCTCCGCGATCCAAACTTTAGGCGAACTTTAGGGACACTTCCCTCGAGGCGATCTGAGCCAAAGTAGCATCAATAGGTGCACCAGGAACTCCGACACATCCCCCTCACCCGTAGAGCAGCCACGGGGGGAGAGAAGCGCTGAAATCGGGGTTCGTGCTGGGCCGGGCCGGAGGAGCTACGGGAGGAAGCGTCCGCTCACCCCGCCATCTTGGCCACGCCCCCCTGCAGCATATCTTTTGCCACCCCTGGCTGGCCATCCAAACTGACACAACTGGCTGATCACTCAGCTGGGGCAAGGTCGTGTAATCACCCCTTGCTTAGATATAGTATTTCTTTATCTAATCTTATATCTGGACACATATACAGCTATAAGTCACTCATTTGGCAGGCCATAACAATCCTGGAGGCAGAGTGCTTGGTTTTATGTGAGATGAGGCTCTAGCATGAGCTGAGCTTGGCTGCAGCTTTCGGAACCATGTCCTTATAGCTGTTCTAGGATATTGCCATACCACATACTCTTAAGTGCATTATGAACCTCGCGGTTAAATGCTAACTCTGGTTTGGCTTTATCAAAACATGTTGTGTAAGGTGTCATACGCTTTGGAATACTGCCCAGTCACCAGTTCTGGCGACGGGGGTAGCATTCCACCCTTCTAGAGGAAGAAGACATGTTGTTCCTACTAATCCCTGTTAAAGTTAACCAGAGCCTCAGCATCACAAAATGGATGCTGCTGCCACAGACACAAGTCTGACCTCCTGCTGCTGGGAGTCCTTCCAGCGAGGGAGGCTTGGACAATAGGTTTCCTGTCTTGGGTGGTGCTAGCACCACCCCAGACAGGTGTCCCATGCATAGTCCAGTTCAAACCGGTGCTGGGGCACTCCAGCCCTAGCTCTGGTGCGAAACTGGACAAAGGGAAAGGGGAGTTACCACCCCCTTCCCTGGTCCCACCCATAGGAGGGACCTAGCAGGTAATCCAGCCCCTAGATTTGGTATATAAGCAGGAGCTGAGTCCCAAGATTTTAGATTTATCCTGACTGAAACTTGAAACGAAACTCTGGACCTTCGATGTTCTACTTGAAGATCGAAGACTGAAGAATCTCCCTTGTGGTCAAGCAGTGACCACCCTGCACAAGCAGGCACCATCAAGCGATCAACAGTTTGCTTTGTCGTCGCTCCCGCCGGAGCCCGAACACAGAGCCGGACATGACTCGGACTTCCAGACTTCTTTCAGCCCGATTCCACAGCCATCTTGGAAAGCCAGCGAATTGCTTTCTGTGCAACTTGAGGCACCCTCGAAGTTGTGCATTGGGGATTGAGAAGCCCCAGCCCTGAGCATCATCTGCACCAAAGATCATCCCTCCACACTCCACGAGTGCTGCGTGGGGCCCTTTGGCATTTTCCTGCTCGACACGTCTGTCCGGTCACTTGCCCGTTGGCTAGTGGCCTCTGTGACGATGAAATCTTGAATCCACACCGCTGGTCTGGTTGCTCCAGACTGGCCCTTGCTACCCTGAAAAGGAGCAGCCCATCAGACCTTGCTGGTTCGATTAAGAAGACATCTTCAATTCCTGCGTGGGTTGCCTTAGCAAAGACTTGTTGACTCCAATCCGGAAGCAGACACCGCCGACAGGGAGAGCCTTCGTGGGACAGTCCGTGCCCGACTCCTGGTCGTCGTCGACACCTCCTGGTCCACATGGCTGCAGAAACTAGCTTCACGACATCACCTGATTGCTTCGCAACATGGTTCCTTCCTGGTCACTGGCTAGTGACCCAGACTCTGTCCCCTCTGCTTTCAGGTACTCTTCATCCTCGATCCGCCCTTGGATCAAACCGGACACTTCTCTCCTGGTCGCCTGCAGCATCTTTCGCCAAGGCTCTATAGGATTCAGCGACGAAACCAGACACACTGACACCTATGCACCCGCTTCCTGTGGGTGAGGTAACGAGAGTACTCCTGTGCTCCTGTGGGTATTAACTATCCTAGTGTAACTTTCAAGTAGCTTTCTCCTAGTCCATCCGGAAGTGACCTAAAAGAACTAGTTTCCAAGTCTTTCGTTCCCATTCTAACTCTGTGGTAACTTGTGTGTGTAAAGACACTGTACACGCCTCCCGTGGGCCTCCTACTTCCTATCCTTTGGTAGTACAGTGTAGCCCCAGCGATTCTCTAGGCCCTAGGCCTATCCTTTGTTCGTGACTTGGTTCTTATTCCACTATTTTAATATATGGTTTGAAGTGCCACTAGGGCTCGACTGTATTTTGTGCAACTTATTGTATGATAATTAAGTATCTTGTTATGTGCTTGTGCCTCTGATCTCAAAGAGCTCAGAGGGGTTGTGTAGAAATAAATACATATATATTTTATATATATCCTGTGTGGTGTCCTTTCATTTGGTATTCAAGGGGTTACATATGGTAAAACAGCTGGCTTTACATGCCCTCTGAAGTTTTAGCCTAAGACTGCTTTGTCCATGCTACCTCTAGGATAGCTGGTCTATAAGGTTGACTTTACAACCATCACCATATGGGTTGTTTGGACTGATACAGGGTGCCCACTAGAATAGTGGACATCACATATCAGGCCAACTTCTCACATTGTGACAGCACCATCCCAGAGGATCAAGTGAAGAAGCGTACTCCCACCAGCGTGCACCCGGAGAAGAGAAGAAAAGAGCTGATGTGGCACTAATCCACCTCATCGTTAGAATGACATCCCAGTTATTGTCCGCTACAGCGAAGGGTCATTTGCAACAGCACTCATCCCATCCATCGTGAAGAATGGATTTGCACTTAAAAGACCAAGAAGCACATAGAATGGCTTATGTGACCATGGCAGAAAGTGGCCTCAGTGAGTAACACTCTAGTTGATGACATTTATGTGCAGCATAAAAGTCACAAATAAAAATAAAGAGAAACGCAGAATCCTCCCTTCAACCTTTTGAAGTCAACAGCCTGCTTATGGTGACTGGAACAGATACCCGAAAAAGAGAATGAAACTATACAACAGTCCTGGGGCAAGAGTGGAGGATGACTGCACAAAACACAGACCTGAAACCTTGTGTAAATGAGATTTGAGGCCATTAATCAGCATTAACTTTCTAGTCAGTTCACTGTTGTAAATTGACAAAAATACAGGAATGATTCTTTTGGCCACTCCCAATGAGGTTTGCAAAAGGGTTAATTCACTTTGGCGATCTTAGTCCATTGCAGTCTATGCAGCAAAGCTTGTGTATGATGTAAGTTCTACCTACAGGATGATCCTACAGACATGCAACATCGTGAGTAAAGTCACTTTAGAGAGTTCTACTCAATCTATGTAGCAAAGCTTGTGTGTGATGTAAGTTCTACCTAGAGGATGAGAAGTGCTCAGCTGAACAGGCTCTCCCACAGACGCGTACCATCTTGAGTACAGCTAGAAAAGGTTATCTTGAGGTTTGCACATTTCTGAATTGTATGCCTTAAAACCTTTCCAGTAGATTTGTACTTTCAGACAAGGTGGCCAACTTTTTCATTACCTCTTCACACACATGTAGACATTCTGCATGCACAAAGATAATTTGCATGCCACACAAATGAGAAGACGTTTATTGGGAAGAGTGCCCGAGTACCTGAGCTAATTTGGGGGGTTTTAATCCGTACCATATCATCTAAATTGGGCATTTAAAAAAAATATATGACTCAGCTAGATATTGAGCTTTTCCAGATTGATGACAAAGTGGTTAGAACTCAAGTTCAGTATGACTATCAACTCCTTGAGTAAGCCCGGACAACGTTATTAGCAACCTGAGAGTGAAAAGTTAAGACCGGACACAATAATGCATCCACCATGGATACTGCCCAGCAACCACCTACTTCCTATGTGTCTAAAGAAAATGTTGTTTGGCCAAACGGAGTGCTCTTGAACAATCACAGTTAAACTTAATATTCTGCCCCCATGTTTGTCCAGGATTGGAATCATGTATAATTAATCTAAATAGTGGCAGTAAGTAACCATCAGCCAAGAGAAATGGCAAAAACAATAGGACAAAAAATAAAAGAAGATGAGCCCGGCATGCTGACTATGCAGACTGGTGAGAGGCACTGGCATCCCCACGGGAGGCAGCAATTACCTCTCAGTTGCTGGTCACTCAGTTAAAGTTTTTACAACACCCAGAATAGTCTATGGCAGGTAGGAGTGACACAATCACCGGTGAGTCTGCGGGGCTCCACGTCCTCTGGTGATGCCCTACACACTGTATAGCACTGTACCATCCTGAGTCTTTCTGGGAGTGGGTGCCATTGACACTGGAGAGAGGGTCCTGCGAAGGACAACACAGAGCAACCCAAAACGGGCCCTGCTCCACATTTCGGACTCCATCTATGGAAGCAGATATAGCAGGTTCCGCTATGGTCGAGTCTGATGGTCGCCAAGAGATGATCTAGCCAAACACTGGGCTGACTGTGTGACACCCTGGCTCAAGAGGTGGAAGAAAGTGTTGGACCACAGCCTTGGGATCGAACAACATATCTTCCAGGCTATGGGGCAGCCCAATCTGGAAAGATTGGAAAAGGTACAGATCTACTTCTACCTTTATGACTGGAGACTGTGGCCTGTTGAGTGTGACAGGGTGTTACCTGTGCCCCCAAGAGATGGGAGTTGGTGAACACTCTTCTGGCTACAAGGATGGGGGGGGGGGGGAGATAATGAAGAGGAGAACAGTCCACAGGCTAATGTTGTATTGTATAAAACCAATAAAGTGTTATTAAAAAAATACAAATCCTATTGGCTCTGCCAGTGTGTGACTTGTGTTGTACTGTGAACTACTTTATCACAAACCACAGTAGGACACTGTGTATGGATTAAAAACTTTAAAGTGCCCTAAACATTAAGTGGTCTCCAGTACAGATGGTTGCATCAGGTCATAAAATACCCAAGTAACAGGAACAATTGAGAAGATGGGCCTTCATTGTAGAAATAGCCCCCAGCAATGGCATGATTAAACCCAAAGCATGTTAAGATATGTGAATAGTCTTGTGAAAACAGAGTAAAACGTGATAATTCAAGGTGCACTTGGCGGTCTTACCTTGTGGAGGGCCAAATGATCATTACCCCACCGAAGAAAAATTCAAAAAGAAAAAAAAACTCTAGACTTTATCTCCATCTTTCAAGAAGCTTCAAAGAGCTAGCTAGCTACTGAATTGTCACCAGATGTGGAAACAGATCAAAACTTCAGTGACTTTGAAGAAAAGAGGGAGAATCAGAACATTTAACTACCACAAAGTCACAACCAGCTGACGAAATAGGGAAGTTTTATATAGCTCGAGCTAGACCCAAGGTTTCAGAGCGCTTTACATGAGCACCAGTTATGTTACAGACGGACACATTCCTTTTTTTTGTTAGGCATGGGTGGGGGGGCGTGGGGGGGGGGGGGGAGGAGATTAAGTGATTTGCCCAGAATCACAGGATGCTGAGCATCTCTGCTGAGACTCGAACCCGGTTCCCCAGCTTCGAGGTCAGCCATCCTACCATTAAGTCACATCCTCGCTCCTAAAGTGGATTTCACCAGTGCTTTATCTGTAGGGTGATACCGCCACAAGTGGATGATCGGTCCTGGTGAAAATTCTGTCTGGTTCAGCTATAGCAGAACCATTTCAAAACGTACAATGCTGCTACAGTGACACAGAAGCACACCATGGGCCCTAAAACAAGGAAGGAAAGTTGTCCCCCATAGGCCCTGGCAAGGTAATAAAACACAACTATAATTGAAGCGTGGTGGGCCCAGGTCTCAAAGCACCTGCTGCACCATTGGTAGCTACGCCCCTGTGCTGTAACATTACAAATGAACTTGCAATATTTGGAGCTTTTGACTATTTTACCCAGTAGAAGTTTTCAAGACCTTCATCTGGGTGTGGGATGAAACTGGTTGCTCAAATGTTTCGGTGAAGATACTTGGGCTGATGCGTCCAGCTGTTCTATGCGTGAAAGACAAATTAAGAATCGTATGCTTTTTTCCGTTTTAAAAAATGTTAGCAAAAATGTCTGTCATATTTTACAAGCTAGCGACTCTAGCGGACTACACAAAATACCTTTAGAGGGAAAACACAGCAGAGATACCAACAGTGTTTTGAATACATATTAAAAGGAAATTTAAAACTATTGTAACTAATTATTTTACATTGAGAAAGTATTTCATGGACACACTCGTAAACGTATCCAAGCCCTCTCCTTAATCATGAGGCTCACTCTAAACTGAACCCAAACACGATCTCTCAGCAACCTGGACCTAAACTTTAAACCTGAACTTACAATGGCCCTAAACTCTACTGCTTACCTTTTTTCGGGCACTGATGTGGACCTCAATCTTAAATCTGAACTTAAACTGACTCTAAACACTACAAAATTAGGCTTTAACTTATCTTAAACCTAAAGTTTAGTTTAACTCGAGAACTTTTAAAACTCTTACTTTAAACCATAATCCTAATCTTACCAATACACATTGTTGCATCTTTTTAATGTTTTTTTTAACTAATCTTGGAATACATATTTTCGTTTACTAATAAATGTATTTTTGCACAATTTTATACTGCATTTCTGGCATTTCTAAGTAGAATAATTAAAAGGTGTAAATATTAACCAACTTAATAAAACGCAATTTACCACCTTGGAAGGGTGATTTGGCCTTGCTAAGATTCTCATTCGTGACTCACGATTACAGCAGATATTAGAAGTTTTAACTCACGGAGGCCACTGCTTAACGGGTTAGATTTTTCGACGCAGCAATGTTAAAGAAAAATACATGGACATACAAAGTGCTAAAAAAAAAGGCTACAATACATATACGCACATATGTGTGTGTGTGTTAAAAAAATTACAATACAGAAATATATAGACAGATGTGTGGGTGTGTATATGTGTAGTGTAACATTTAGCACTTCCTCTGTTAACGTATTTCTCTTTAACAACTTTTTGAAAATAAATTCTGTGTACATATATTTTTGTCTGTTTATCTTTCTCTGTAGGGTCAACTCCAAACACGGACTGTCTTCTTTAGAAGGGAAAATGTTAGATGTCAAACCTAACAACGCAATATGTTGCAAAGGCATTTACGGTATTTATGAAAGTCTGAGAAGTAGCAATAGTTGCACGCGATTGGATTACAAAGGTCATCCTTGGACCGGCTCTCCCTGCTCATTGGTTGGCTTGCCCACATCTGCCCCCACCCTATCCTGCTTCCCTCAAATGGCAGAAATACTTCATGGTGCTGGGGAGTTCCACCCGATGGCAAAACAGACTGACGCCCAACACCATTCCTTTTTTTGGACCTCAAACCCTGGTGCCATTCAACAGAGAAATCTTCGTCTTCACATTGCATTATATGGCCTTTCCTGTTGCAGGTAATTTGCTCATCCACACATGTGGGGTACCCTTTTCATCTGCACAAATCGGGGGGGGGGGTTAGAGAAGATGCTATTTAAAGAATTTCTCTTCATCTGTGCCCTAAAAATGTAGACATTTTCTGATGGATGGTAAATCTAAGTCACCACCCTCTGAATCATGATATTATTGGCAACCCCAAATTCATGCATATGTTGCATACTCATTTTCATGCGTTAGATTTTACCACAGGAATACATGCCCAGGCAGTAGAATGGAAAATAGTAAGCTGCATCTCGGTTGATGGCTCTGGGTCACATGTGTTGCATTAATATCGTTCAACACAACGATATACCTAGGTTGTGCCTCAAGCAACCCTGAGTGGGTCGTCCCATACCATGAGGGCACCCCCCCTTGCACCCTCCGCCGGAAGCCCTGAAGGGCGCGGGAGTGGTAGTCTGAAGGCCATTCGGGTACATATGAATGTTCGCTGCCCATTTAGTGAGGAATCCCCCGCGGGGGCTTCCTCTGCCTTGAAGTTCAGCTCGGGCAGGGTTGTGCGTGCGCACTTGCATCTAAGGTGCTGGAGCCTGGGAGACCTGGTCCAGACTGCCATCACAGACCATTGTGTGCACACTGGCATCTTTTGTGATTAAATTCATGAGCAGCCTGCCATTGCAGGCCGCTGTGTGTGCGCATCCACACCTATGGTGCCCGCGAATGCATGTGCAGCCTGCCCTTGCAGGCTTGTGCGTACGCACGGACACCAGTGTTAGTGAAACCGGTGTCCAGTCTGCTGTTGCAGACTTGGGTGGGTGCACTTGAACTCCTGGTGCTTGGGACTATGTATCCAACTTGCCATTGTAGGTCGGTGTGCGCACTAGCGCACAAGTGCCCAGGTAGTGAGGAATACCGGTGTGTTTTCACTACCTAGGAGGCTGGTTCTTCCCATAGGTTAACATGGGGAAATGGTTGACATTACTTCGGGCTGCAATAGTGGAATGCAGTGGAGCAGCCTATTGATATTTCCTATCAATGTTTTTGCCATGCGAAACCCTTTCCAGTGGTAAAGGTAGTTTTGGCATAATTCGCTTCGAAATGCCACTAAAAAAGACAACAGAACAAAAGTAAACAGGCACCTTAGAGAAGGGCAGAGATAAAAATAAGATAAGACAACAAATTAGAAAGATGCAACGTGCCTGGCTCAAAACAAACACCAATCAAGGCAAACTTTGCCTACAGAAGCTTAGCAGATTATACAAGTCAGATATTTGAAAAAGATAAGAAAAGGTACTATTCAGACAGAATTCAAAATGCCAAATGAGCAAATAAATAATTCTATAAAATACTCCGATTTTCTTAAACCAGATCGCCTATAAGAAGCTCATCCCAATACTCAAGATTTCACAGGAGAATTGGCAAATCATTACACGGGTAAAGCAAACACATTGGACTCCTACTAAAACAAAGAAAAAGCACCAAAACTTTCCCAAAACAGTCCAAGAATACTCTCCATTCCTTCCAACAAATTTCACACAATGAAAGTATGGACCCGGTCAAAGCACCAGGCATGCCGGCAGCCCTGCTAACCAGTGTCCACAACAAACCTTCAAGAGAATTCTTCTAACAACCACTGTTGCCACACCATTTAGAGGAATCATCAGCAATTCCTTAACTACCGTAATATTTCCATAAAATTAAAATGGTCACACATACGCCCATTACTGAAAAAAAAGAACCTGGACCCGCTGAACCCAGACAACTACAGACCGGTAACAAATGGACCTTTCCTGAGCAAACGGATACAAAGAGCAGCAATCAGCCAGATGTCACAATTCACTGAAGATAATGCAATACTTTCAGATTTCCAAAATGAAATCCATCCAGAAATATGCCCTCCTTGCTATAAGGGATGACCTTAAGAACACAGTTTACAAGAACAGGGTTGCTGCACTATTCTCATGGACCTCTCAGCTGCCTTTGACACACTTGACCAGGACACACTGATACAAAGACTTTACGAAGCCGGCATAAAGTGGACTCCTCCAAAAAGAATCACATTCTACCTTCACAACAGAAATAATGTCATCCATAGCCCTCCTTTCTCGTCCAAATAGTACTTCAAAAAGCAGGGGCCCCTCAAAGCTCTATCATCTCACCCATGCTTTCAACATCTACATGAAGTCATTACCGGCACGGATCAATCAATTTCACCTCATATGCTAGAACAATGCAGATGACACCCAAATACTCCTTTAACTAGAATGCTCCAAAGATATTGGAAAGTCACTAATTTTCAGTTGACTCAGAGCCGTGGATCAATGGATGACATGGAGCCATCTCAAACTGAATGCTAAAATGGAAATAGTCACAAGTGGCGATTGGAAAAATTATGACCCACTTGATGCCTGGCCTGACGATCTGGAAATACCGCCAAAAGTATCAAAGGAAGTAAGAAACCTCAGAATGACTATGGACTCCAAGCCATCAATGAATGCTTAAAGGGACAAACTAGAAAGATCAAGCTTTGTTACTATAAAAACTCTGTGACGCATCTTGACGCATCTTCCCCCATCTGGGATTCCCACACAGGGTCCAGGCTACCATCTCTCTTGTTCAGTTCAAACTCGATTATGTCAATAGCCTCTACAATGGATCACCTTTAACTATAAAAAGACTACAACAGATTCAGAACTTTGCTGCCAGACTACTCCTACATATAAAGGCACAAGACCACATCTCCCCTGCTTTGAATGCCCTACATTGGTTAACCATTGCCAGAAGATCCACATTCAAGCTGCTTTGTATCACCCACAAAGTGATGCATGGAACAGGACCACTCGTCATCAGGAATAAAATCACGAAATACATTTCAACAAAGGAACCTCCACTCTAGAGTGTCACCTTGTCTTAAAATCGGACTGTACAAGAAAAAACCATCCTTCTCTGTTCAAGCAGCCAAACTATGAACTCTTTACCCCCAAACATAACATCTATGGATAACCACCTTATCTTCAGAAGACTACACAAGAATAGGCTCTTCCTCACATAACCAGCATACCCAAGAATAAATATACAGCATATCCCTCTGTATCTAAGTATTTATTTGGACTATAGATATGTACCTACATAAGTGCATTGCTTTGTATAAACATATATCATATTTTATCTTTTTTTAAACATTCATTTATTCTGCTTAAAAAAATTACATATTACTTATAGTTACATTATTCTATGCTTTAACATGTTTATAAGTGACTACATAAATAAGTAAATCTTTTATCATATCTACAATTGCTTCACTATTGAATTACTAAAAACAAATACATTAATTTAAAGTACAACACTTGAAAGCCGGAGTTTATTAAATGCAACTTCAATCTACATATATTACCTTCCTTATGCATATATACCTTCCATGTACTTGTGTATCTTTATATTTATTACTTTGCTAAAAATTCAGCATATGGGGGGGCGTGGCTAGCAGCCGAGAAAGATGGCTGTCTAGTTGAAGAGCTCCCTGAATACCGCGGCCCTTCCATCAATTAGAGTGCTCATCCAACACTTTACTGACCTCCAGGGGCTGGCGTGGAGGTCCGATACCGAGCGACACTAGCTGGTGAAATCCCGATGTCCATCCGTTACCGGGAAGTGTCTGAACCTGCAAGGTCTGTGGAGCCGCCTACCCACAAGGCAAAAGCCAGGGACTAAAGTTTGTGGCAGTGCCAACCTGAGGCCCGAGCCAGCCGGAGACCCTACGGCGGTGAACTCTCGGAGTGCAACACGCGCAGCGAGACCCCGAGGCGGACCTTCCTATGCAGAGGCGGCGGTGAGTTTGAGCCGCGCCTCTACACCTGCAGCGGAGATTTTGGCCGCAGTGATATAACACCTTTGCCGCCGGCCGGGACCTGCGGGGCGGTCGCACCGCCCGTGCTGGGAGGGCCTGTGACGACGATCGCCAGGAGAGAGGAGAGGTGGAGACGGATGCTCGATAGTGCCCGAGACCCACATACATGCGCCGGTGAAGGTGTAATTGTGCGCTGACACTGGGGATCGAAAACCACTGGTCTTAAACGCCACATGTGCACCAGCGGCTGCCGAGCGTAATAGCGCCATCTCTGCTGCCGTTAACATCCACTGGGGCCCAGCCACAGCAGCACCATCCGCCATCTGAGCCTACTGAGAGGCCCGGTGCCTGCGCTAAGGAAACTTGAGGCAAGTGTGACACCCTAGCTATTACTTTCTCCGGGCTGTCTCATAGAGGACATTGCCGGCTCCCCAGACGCACCCCGTCACTCTATCTCTCAGAGACCTGCTATACCTCTCCAGCACCGGGAGCCCTGGGAACCTGGTGCCCTGTCATGTGGACCTGCTACGAACCAGTGCTAAAGTTAACCATTCTACAGCAGTGGCGATAATAGATAAATAGCGGCGCAACGTGGGGCTAGAAATCGTGGTGCAGAGTTGCACGGGACCGGGAGCCATCTTCCTCTTAACCTGCAAACACTACGACGAAAAAAAGAAGAAGGCCTGTAACTCGAGGCACGCTGTGACTGAGGGTGCGCTCACAGGCTAACTCTTATCCTCCATTATAACTCGCGCGGCCAGGAGACAGACTTGCGCTAAACAAGTAGTCGTCCACTCCACATCAAAAGCAATATGGCCGGCAGGGGTCCAAGGAACAACTCCACGCAAGCCAAACTACACAAGTTTGCCTTTGAAAAAAGCTCCGTACCACAGCCGGAGGGACGCACATCTACAGGTAAACACCAGGATGGTGGTTAGGCGAAGAAAATAGCACTGGAAGATATTATGAAAGCGCACTCAAGCGTCCAAGCTTGAGTAGGCATCATCTCCACCGACGTCTCGCTCCTACGGGCAGATCTCCACAAAATGGCAGACAGGGTGAAGGAGGTGGAGATAGTCACAAAATCGTTAGTAACAGATGCATCGGACTTGCAAATAGCTGTCTCTCAACTCCAAAAAGAAAACCCGCTGCTTGCAGAGAAGCTTGATGACAAGGAAGGGCGCGCAAGACGCAACAATGAGAGTATAATTGGCATTCCGGAATCAGAAGGCAAGCAAGAAATGGATTTGTACGTTGAGGAACTGATACAAACAAGGCTGCAACCCAAGGGGCTCTCCAACTTCTTCTCAGTGGAACGAGCACACAGGGTGCCCGGCGGCAGACGAAAACCGGGGGCGCCCCCGAGACCGGTCCTTGCTAAATTATTCAACTACAGGGATAGAGACGCGATTCTGGAGGCCGCGAGGGTCTCTCCTCCCATACGATAGCAAAATTCTACAATAACCTTTTCCCCTGACTACACGGCAGCGGTCTCGAGACGCAGAAGAAGCTTCCTAGAAGTCAAGAAGCTCCTGAGGGCGCAGGAAATACCCTACTCCATGCTGTTTCCTGCAAAACTTGGTGTGGTGGCTGATGGCCGAACGTGGTTCTTTGATACACCAGACGCGGTGCACGACTGGCTCGAGTGATGGCGGCCTGTGGAGAAATCTCATCGTGAGAACAGACAACACCGCCGGCGTGAAAAGGACGACGACCCAGGAACGCACGATACAAGACACTTGGAAGTAGAGCAAACACCAAGCCATGAGGAGAAATAAGCAGCAGAACAACGCTGTCAACACTTCCACGACTATCGACAGCCAGTACAATCGTACAGAAAGAACATGGCTGGACTGGCTCTGGTGGCGGACTGAGACAGACTCTGGAGGGTGAGAAGGGCTGGGGCCTCCACTGGACCTTTTGCCCCTGACAAGCAAGTACCGTGGGTTTGGGAGGGGAAAAGCACTCTGCTGAGTTGGGGTGGCGGGCAGTTCTGCAACCGTTAAGCAGGGAGGCAGGGAGGGTGGGGGGATTTGGGGAGGGTAGAGTTCTTAGTTCCTTTGATTTCTTTGCAATGTTTAGAAGCGCTACTGGTAAGAGAGGACATCGATTGACTTATAAGCTTATAGGAAAAATTGTTAGCATCGCTGTCTGCTTCTTTATTTTTGTCTGGCTCATATGGTTCTTCAGGGCTTGAATGACTGAACTGATACCTGCATGTCTTCTGCAGCGATGCGTTTGGATGCGGATGAGAGATGATACACTTTGTTTTTGTAATCTATACACACCCTACACAGGACGCTACCCGTACTATGACCCAACCAACCCCAGGGACCCCATTAACTATGTTGACCTGGAATGTACGGGGACTGGGGGATAAGGCGAAAAAAAGCTTGGTGCTGCAATATTTAAAAAGCTGAGGACCAGGAGTAGCCCTTCTGCAAGAAACGCACCTGACGGGATCTACCTGTAAGGCAGTGGACAGATGGGGCTACAAGATGGTGGCCCATGCAGAATTCTCCTCCGGGGCCAGACGGGTGGGTGTCTTAATAAAAAAAGAACTTCCCACTTATAATACATCACACGCGGATTGACGACCAGGGCCGCTTCGCAGCCTCTACTTGTCAATGGGAGGGGACATTGTTTAATTTTGTCTGTGTACATCCCCCCGTCCTTGCATGCCAGGGCACATTCGGCGTTCCTACTTGCACTACCGGTGGGGGTGATGGTGTTAGGGGGCGACTTCAATGATATCTTAGATGGTACGCTGGATAGGCATCCCATAAAACTGACGACACCACACAACCGGCGTATGACGGGACTCCTAAGGGCTTGCAGACGCCTGGCGATATAAGCACCCCACTACCAGGCAATACACATTCCACTCCGAAGTCCAAGACTGTCTCACACGTATAGACTACTTTCTGGTAACAGCGGACGGACTGGACGGAATAGATAAGTTAGATATCCGCCCCAGGGGTATATCTGATCACTCGCCAATATTACTCACTTATACGTGCCAATTGACACTCCGGCGCCGGGTGTTTCCATCCATTCTAGTTACTTACAAGTACCAGAGGTCTCGAAGGGTATCTTAGTTATGGAAACAGAGGTTCCTAGCTTATTTAGAATCATCACAATACTGTATAGAACACAATAGGCTGCTATACGTGAAAGTATCCTTGCCCAGCCAGACAAGGAATTTATTTATAAAACAATGTCAAATATAATTACAGTATGTTTCTACACAAGTAGTGTGGCACAAGCCTGTGCCGTACTAAAGGAGAAAGAAAGTAGAACAGAGTGAAAGGGGTGTTTTCAGGCAAGAAAAAGGAGCAAGCAGGGCACTGTAAGTGAATTAGAAGATAGTGACAGTGTCGCCTGGAGAGGAACATACAAAATAACATTTACAATATATTGCATGTATGCCCACTCATGGGTGTCGACGTTTCGATCCCTATTGCTCAATTACATAACTGGGATCATCATCAGGACTTAAAAATAGATTTGCCTGAATGTAACAAAGCCTCTGGTTGAGAGGTTTAGAGTTGAGGAAATGAATGGGCTGGTCTCAAAATTTGGAACATACGGGTCGGAGGATCTTTTGAAATCAATGGCCGTCCACTCGCTTCACGATCGATGTCGGAATGGGACGCAAGTCGGAATGGAGCTCGCGTATGACCAGGATACTCTGTCTCGATGCCGAGTATCCTGGTCATACGCGAGCTCCATTCCGACATCGATCGTGAAGCGAGAGGACGGCCATTGAGCCCTACTCGAACTCCTCAATATCCTTACCCACTGTTTTAAGCCCGCCAAACAAGGCGCAACTGAAAGAACCAGGATACCTTCCCTCCAAATTCCCAATGGAATCTAACAGGAGTGTAAAACATAGCAACTAACGGTTCGGCTCAATGCCGCATCGGGACACATGAGAATATTTCCAGCGCTACCTGCGCCTCTGCTTTGATTTAAAAAACCCATATGTTCCAAATTTTGAGACCAGCCCATTCATTTCCTCAACTCTAAACCTCTCAACCAGAGGCTTGAGCAATAGGGATCGAAACGTCGACACCCATGATTGTGCATACATGCAATATATTGTAACTGTGATTGTGTATGTTCCACTCCAGGCGACACTGTCACTATCCTCTAATTCACTTACAGTGCCCTGCTTGTTCATTTTTCTTGCCTGAAAACCCCCCTTTCACTCTGTTCTACTTTCTTTCTCCATTAGTACGGCACAGGCTTGTGCCACACTACTTGTGTAGAAACATACTGTAATTATATTTGACATTGTTTTATAAATAAATTCCTTGTCCGGCTGGGTAAGGATACTTTCACGTATAGCAGCCTATTGTGTTCTATACTGTATTGTGATGATTCTAAATAAGCTAGGAACCTCTGTTTCCATAACTTAGTTATACCCATGGTTCTTAGCTACCCTCTGGGTCCCCCTTGCTTTTTGAAAATATTCGAAGGGTATCTTAAGCACTACTACAAACTATTTCCAAGAAAAACGTAGGATCTGTAGATTCCCCTAGTACCCTTTGGGAAGCTTATAAAGTGGTGGCTCATGGTCAAGCTATAGCTTTAATTACTGGCCATAAACGAAACAAACAGGCTGAACTCGATCAAGCGGAAGCAGACTTGACAGAAGACATGGCTCTACATGTAGCCAGCCCGACCCCTCTCACTGCACATTGAGTGCGGCTTAAACAGGCCGAGTATGTGGCATACCAAAAGGAGGCGGTCTTAGATCGACTCCAGGCCACGAGACACAGAGTGTATGAGCTAGGAGATAAGGCCGGAAAAATTCTAGCTTGGCTGGACAAAAAGGAGAAGACGAGGAGGGTTATTGCACAACTGCGTGCCTCTGATGGCTCCCTGCTGACGGCCCCTGGGAATATAGTAGACACGATGGCTGATTATTTCGAGATGGTGTATGCCTCCTGTACTGCGTTCACAGTTGAGGACGCGCATGGCTATATAAAGGATCTCGCCATGGCACGGCTCACACCGGAGGCGGCGTTGCTGCTGGAGGCTGACCTCACAGTCGAGGAAGTAGAGATAGCCATTGGCGACCTGGCGTCCGGTAAGGCTGTGGGCCCAAACAGCTTCCCAGTCGAACTATATAAACGTACCGCTCAGGTGACCGCTCCCTTCCTACTGAGTATGTTCCACGATAGTCTCCAGATGGGTGAGCTACCCCGTGACCAGCGATTGGCCACAATTGTAGCAATCCATAAACCGGGCAAACCACCCACGGAGTGTGGCTCATACCGCCAGATTTCCCTAATCAACGCCAAACCAATGATTCTAGTCAAACTACTGGCGATACGACTGACTCCACATCTTGCGTCCCTGATAGGTCCCGACCAGTCAGGATTCATGCCCCACCGCAGTACGGCTCTTAACTTGAGGCGACTCCACACGGTGCTGGCTCGCCGGTCTTTTATCCACGAGCCTGCGGTTATCCTCTCCCTTGACGGCAGTATGGCGTTTGATACGGTGGAATGGCCGTTCCTGTTTGCTGCGCTACAACACTTGGGATTTGGACCTAAGTTCTGTGCTTGGATCCGCGTACTTTACAACAACCCGCTGGCGCATGTAATGGCCAATGGGCATATATCCAGGGATTTCCCACTGGCGCGTGCCACACGACAGGGATGCCCGTTGTCCCCCCCTGTTGTTCGCACTGATACTGGAACCGCTCGCAGCATGGCTTAGATGGGAGCTCTCTATCAGAGGCCTTTAATGGACTGACACCTGGGAAGACCTCATATCCCTGTATGCAGACAACATACTTTTATATCTCACCTCCCCTAGAAGATGCATCCTGGAATTGCTGAATATTTGCAACAAGTTTGGTAGGGTGTCCGGCTACAGAATAAACTGGTCCAAGTCAGTCCTGTACGTTCTGGTTGGCCCACCCCAGCGGCTACCTGCGGACTGCCCGCTGCGTGTCACTACTGATGCTTTTAAATACCTGGGTATTTATGCAACACCTGATCCCTCAGAGTTCTATAACAAAAATCCAAAGCCCTAATTGGACCACTTCAAACGTGATGTGGCGGTGTGGCGTAACCTCCCCCTAACGCTGCTGGGAAGGGCAGCGCTCTATAAAATTATGGCACTGCCGCGCTTCCTCTATGTCCTCGAAAACACTCCATTCTTGGTCCCACAAACCTATTTTAAGACTATAGCAGCGGAGGTCGCCAGCTTACTGTGGGGAAATAAACCAGCACGGATTGCGCAGGACAAGCTCGTACGTAGCTGGTACGATGGAGGAATAGCACTTCCGAACTTGGAGCTGTACGATTCGGCGGCGCACCTTAAGTTAATAAATCATTGGTTGCATACCCCGCAGGATGAGCTGGCATATCAGGCAGACAGGCAAAATCTGGAAGAAAGAGGCCTGATGGCTAATCTCTACCGGCACCGAAAACCCCCGGGGCTGATTGGACCTACCGAGCATTCAATACATATTTGGTACCAGGCGCATACGCGACTGAAATGTGCAGGGTCAATGACGCAGATGACGCCGCTATGGGACTCCCACCAGTTGGGTATCCTCCGCAGGAGTAAAGGCTTCCATAACTGGGACAATATTGGCCTTTCAGTAGTGGGAGATCTTTGGAAAAAGGGAGCGGTGGTCGACTATCAACGTCTTCACACGCAATTTGGAATGGAGCAGACAGAGAAATTCCGGTATTTGCAAATCCGTCATGCGCTGCAGGCAACCATACCACCGGGCACTTCACTACAGGAATCCAATCCACTGGAAGATAGACTCCTGACGGAGCACATGACAGAAAAGGCGACCACCCTAACGTACTGTAAACTGGTCAATAATTTGCTGGACCCCACATCCAAGCTGAGACGGACCTGGTCCCGGGAGGTGGGTGACTGATGATTCAGAGTGGCAGGAAGCCCTGTCCTCGCCCTGTGAGACGGCGATCCAGTCCAGGCTCCGATTGGTCCAACTCAAAGTGCTACACCGCACATACTACACCAGGACAACTCTTCACGTAATGGGGCAGCGGAACAAATACTGTCTGCGCAGCTGTGGAGGAGAGGGTACATTTTACCACACTATTTGGGATTGCCCCCGCATTGCGGCTTACTGGGTCAAAATAATGAGTACTGTATCTCAAGCACTAGAAATTTCGGTCCTCCCGGAACCAAGGCGCTGCCTATTGAATGTATGGGAAGCAAATGATCTTAACCATCATGAACAGGATTGGGCTATGCTTGGTATGATGATGGCGAAAGGGAATATTGCTATGTTGTGGGGGTCGGGAACGTTACCTACGCTCCGCAAGTGGGAGGGGGGGGGGTTCACTTATCAAATAGCCAGGTTTTAAGCTGTTTTCTGAAGGCTAGGTGGGTTTGGGTGAGGCGGAGGTTGATGGGAAGGGAATTCCAGGTTTTGGCCGCTAAGTAGGAGAAGGATCTTCCCCCCCATGGTGGCTTTGTGGATGCGCGGAACAGCGGCGAGGGCTTGGTTGGACGAACGCAGTTGGGAGTGTAGAAGGAAAGGCGCGTGTTGAGGCAGTCCGGTCCGAGTTCGTAGAGGGCTTTGTGTGCGTGGGTGAGGAGACTGAACGTAATCCTTTTGTTGATGGGGAGCCAGTGGAGGTCTTTCAGGTGACCGGAGATGTGGTCTGTGCGGGGGATGTCGCATATGAGTCTGGCTGAGGCGTTTTGAATGCGTTGGAGTTTTTTCAGCAGTATTGCGGTGGTGCCGGCGTAAAGGGTGTTTCCGTAGTCCAGACGGCTTGTAATCAGTGCGTGGGTGACCGTTTTTCTTGTTTCTGTGGGGATCCAGCAAAATGTTTTTTGAGCATGCGTAGGATGTTGAAGCATGATGATGAGACGGGTTGACTTGTCTGGTCATTGAAAGAGTGGAGTCCAGGATGATGCCCAGGTTTCGTGCGTGGTCCGTCGGTATGGGAGCATTTCCTAGGGCCGTTGGCCACCAAGAGTCGTCCCAGACGGAAGGGGATGCACCTAAGATGAGGACTACCGTTTTGTATGCGTTCAGTTTCAGACGGCTGCTCTTCATCCACTCGGCTACTTCTTTCATCCCTTCATGAAGGTTGGTTTTGGCGGTGGTTGGGTCTTTGGTGAGTGAGAGGATCAGCTGAGTGTCATCGGCGTAGGAGATGATGTTGAGGTTGTGCTGACGTGCGATGGTTGCGAGGGGGCTCATGTAGACATTGAAGAGGGTAGGGCTGAGAGAAGATCCTTGTGGAACGCCGCAAATGACTTTGGTGGCCTCTGACTTAAAAGGGGAGAGTCGGACTCTCCGAGTTCTTCCAGCGAGGAACGAGATGATCCAGTCCAATGCTTTTCCTTGAATTCCGATGTTGCTGAGGCGTTGTATATTAGGGTACTATGACAGACTGTGTCGAAGGCTGCGGAGAGGTCGAGGAGGATGAGGGCGACTGTGTCTCCGTTGTCCAGTAGGGTTCGGATGTCATCTGTTGCTGCGATGAGGGCGGTCTCGGTGCTGTGTTTGGCTCGGAAGCCAGACTGTGAGGAGTCGAGTGATTTGTTGGTTTCCAGGAAGGCAGCGAGCTGATTGTTGACGGCTTTCTCAATGACTTTGGCAGGGAATGGGAGGAGCGAGATGGGGCTGTAATTTTTGAGTTCAGTGGGGTCGGCTGTGGGTTTCTTCAGAAGGGCACCGAGTTAGGCGTGTTTCCATTTTTCTTGGAATGTGCCGGAATTGAGGGAGCAGTTGATGACGTCTCGGAGATGGGGTGCGATAATGGAGTCTGCTTTGTTGAAGATGTGATGGGGGCAAGGGTCTGTGGGGGATCGAAAGTGGATGGAGTTCATTAGGCGAATGGTGTCTTCTGTGGTGATTGGGTTCCAGTTGAGAAGGTTATTCGGAGGGGGTGCAGGTTCGGGGGTGAGAGGGGTTGACTGGTTTATGGGTTGGTTGTCAAAGCTGTTATGAATGTCGGCGATTTTGTCATGGAAGAAAGAGGCGAGGGAGTCGCAGAGGACTTGAGAGGGGGTGACGTAATTGGAGCTGGCGGTGGGGTTGGTGAATTCTTTGATGATAGGATATGGACGAGGCAATGGTGGCAAAAAGGGCGGTCTTTATACACCGTTGATGCCTGCAAAAGTGGGAAAAGGTCTGGGAGGCCTGGAATAAGTTCAGAGGAGACATTTGCAAACCACCAGAACTTGATGCAGATACTTTCGCCTTGTGATGAACCCCTTATATTACGGATGGCGGGGAGGGCTGGGTTGTGGGTGTGGGTCTGAATTAGAGCTATCTGGATATGTTACACTAATTTGCTATCCCCTGACCTCTATGCGATTGCAGACAAGGATGAATATTGTTTATTATATGTTAACCCTGCTTTGTGCCTAAATAAAAATCTTTAAAGAAAAGTTTTTTTTAAAATTCAGCATATCCAATGCACTACCCTATATCTCTTGCAATATATCCTCTACCTGTCTGACTCAACTCTCCGACTCATCTCAAACCCTATACCACTACTAAGATCTCCAAAATAACCCTTTCTAGACTCTTTATTTATTTATTCAATTTATAAAGCGCACTATCACCTTCACTACCCCTCCTTGCAACCTTTTTTACTACTCAGATCTCCCAAAAGAAGCCTTTCTAAACACTTCCCTCTGACTTTTCCCCCTCCACCTCCCTTTTACTCAACCCAAGCCTCCTCCTCCTACTATGAGCTCCAAAACAAAATGAAAAAGTCTACATCCTTCTCTCTATCCCTCCACTATTCTTTTCAATCCAAATAACAGAGTAAAATGTCCACCGCTAAAATTACTTTCATATTTCACTATACTAATTCACCACTAATCCTTTATGGGTTCTGGAGTAGAATGCTACTCGCTGAAAAAGAGCTTTGATGCCTAGTCAGGGGTAGTAAGCACTATATAAATGAAATTACAATACAATAGCTTGAATATCTGAGCTATTTTTTCCTGAATTGTCCGATGTAGTTGCATAGATTATTTTTGTCCAACACTGCTTTAGTGTCAGGCCTACCACACTGTTGTTCCTACTTAACCTTTGTGATTTTAATCAAAATCCGATTTTATTGCAATACTTAATACTTGGCATTTATAGAAAAAAGCAAATAAGCCAATACTAAAAATTAAAAATGGTGGGGCTCTTAGAACGTTTTATCGGACTCGTTTTACAAAACTGGCTACGGATTACTTTGTACAACACTCCGGTGTCCACTGGAAGACTCGATGCTTGCGTACCACACATCGTCACAAGCACCAAAGCTGGCCACAGTTAATGTGTGTCAGGCCCATTGTGCCTGCATGTTTCCTGGTCAACAATGTGAGTGAGGCCTGAACGGAGCTAAAGGGCTTGTCTCAGACTGTGAAAAAAAGAGGTGAAAGGTAATGGTTATACATGATCTCCATTATCCACGGTCTACAGCTTTCCTCAGGCTTGTCCAGTCCTCCTATGGCCTAGTCCAAGGTCATTCAAAGTCACTGCTGGTCCCCAGCACTTCAGCTGGGAAGCAATGCATGTTACTTCTGGACCTTTCACCCTATCGCATAGAATAAAACTCCTGCAGAAACATTCGGGAATGTAAATGTTTCCTTCACATCCCACGCCTTCATATCACCGTTGTAACATTAGACTTTATGGAAACAAGGTACCAGCAGCCAAAAACCTCTTAACTTCCACCCCGCCCATAACCAACCAGCAACAATCCTCAAGTTAACACTTGAGAAACACGACACGGATGGCGGGAGCACTTAACAATAAAACTATGTTCATGAAATGTGTCAAGCACAAAACATGACCTACAGCACCTAGGCTCTTTACAACTACTTGCAAGGCTTGGTAAGCTTATCAGTCTAAGACTGCAAAGCAGAATTCCCCAAGTTATGACTCAAATAGACATTTAACACAAGTTGTTGTTGCATTGGCCAAGCGGAGAATTATTATCATGCATGGATAACAGGGAGCGATGGCCAATGCGGTGTGATAATGCGTTGGGTAAAGACCTGGACAAAGGCGCAAGAATGATCACTAAAATAAGCGCAACTATTCTGTCCCTCTGCAGTCACTACATCAGCTGAGATGCAGGAACCACGAATAATGTGGTCTACAGTCATCAGAGCCTCACCAACGTAAAGGACTCATCATACAAAACCAGTGACTGAAGAGAAGTAGCAATTCAATAGTAGATCTAAAGGCAAATCAAAAAATACAGATGCATTTCTAATTCTCTCTACCTCCGTAGCACACTCCCCCTAGCAACATCACGAGAATAACATCCAAGCGTATGACTGAAGCCAACAGTTGTCCCTCAATGGCAAACTCACATGATGATGAATATGTTATTTAACTTTGGTAACACTTTCTGGTGGATACTGTATCAAACTGCAGATTCTTCAGAATGCGATTCTCTACAGGCACCAGACTGGGTTCAGAAACTCCCGCGATAGCTTCTGTAAGCTGGTAGGTGATGCCACCAACCTCCGTCGCAACTCCATCTTGTCTCCAGACGTGACATTACAAAGCTGTGCGTACACGTGCACTCAAACTGCAGTTCTCAACTATCTTTTCCATGATTAGAGACTCAGAGTATAGTTGACCAGATTGAATTTGTCCAGGAAATTACAAAAAACTGCAACCTTGTTCCTCCCAAACATCCACTCAACCAACCGGGAAGCTGGAAAGGCAGTGATGACTCTGTGGTTCGATAGAGTATCCACCAGAAAGAGTGTTACCAAACTTAAGATGCTTATTCTTCTGTTGGATGCTTCTATCTGCAGATTCCTCACCTTGAGAATCAGTATTAAAGCAATACCCTGCCTAAGGAGTTGGGTCTGAGGGGTGGTCATACGTCAGGAAGTACTGAAGGACCAAGTGGGCCAAAGTGACATTGTATGGACATGAGATTACATAAAGTAATACTTGTTAAAAATAGAACATATGCCCATATGCCTTCCTGACAGAAGTCCATACAGAAATACTCCAGTTGCATACAGCCTGGTCAAACAGTCCAGATGGGAGGTCACAAGAGCAAGGACCACAATCTTCCTGCAGTTGTCCGGCAGGAAGTGTAAGAATTTTCTCAAAACTCCTAACTTCCAAAAGCACGTAGAAGTGACATGGAGCACCTCGGTCTTGAAAGAGGTTATCAAATTTGACCCCCAAATTTCTGGCCGAATCCACTGGGTTCGGTGGTGGGTTCAGCTCTGAGCCCCACCCCAGATTAGAGGGTGATGATGCCGCCTGACTGAAGAACAAGACCTCAGTTTTCAGTGCTAAGCTTTAAGAAATTCTCATCCAGGCCAAGATATTTTCAGGCATTGTTAAAAGTTGAGAAAGGCCGCCTCTGAGTGTTCTTTGAAAGAACCCCAGCTGAGTACCTTCAGCATAGGAGACAAGCCTCACACCCCATATCTCAACCATGGTCACCAGGAGGGCAAGATACACATTGAATAGTAGCGGTCTCAGCGCTGAGCACTGGGGTACCCTACGAACAAGGGGTTTCATGGAGGAAACACCTGTTGTGAGCGAATCTCCAGGAACAATTGGAGCCAAGACAGAGCTGTAACCCACACTCCCACCTGTCTCAATCTCTCCAGCAGAATTGGGTGGGCCACAGTGTCGAAAGGTCAAGCAACAAGAGCATAGCTGCGTTGCCCTGGTCCACAGATTCACAAACAGTTTCAGAGACTTCGAGGACTGCGGTCTCCATGCTATACCCAGCTCAGAAACCCAGCTCAGAAACCCAATTGCGAGTGGTTTTAGTGGTTCTGAATACTAAAGTGGAGTTCTGGAAATCTTTACAATTGCTCTGAGAAATAGGTGCGGCTCCGGCTCCCCCACACAGCCCCCCCCCAACAAAAAAAACCACAAGCTAAAAGTCTAGGAGGCAGCATAGATGTGAACTCTCCAAGAAACCCCAAACAGAATAGTGATCTTGTGTTCCCTCACACTGAAAAAGATCAAAGAGAGCCTTGTCCCCCACGTGGGATGCCTTAATTACAGCGGTGCCATGGCTGGACAACGCTAACTCAATATATACTGGCCCTGTATTGGCCCCAGCTTAATACATTACAGATGGTTCGGAACTAGGCAGCCAGCCTCATTTGAAACTGACAGAATGTGCCATGACCGCCCATCACCACTCCACGCCTTTTTAGGGCTCGTCCTATTAATCCTGCAAGGGATAATAGGACGAGAGTATAGAGGCTAAACCAAGGTTTGAAACCACGCGGATTTTTTACAGTTCGTGTAGAGCACTCGAGCGGAAAGCGCGTCCACATCAAAGCCATCAGCCTCCCTCCCACAGGCATCTGAAGCTTCCCCCAGCGTGCGCTCGCCTCAGGCATTTCTCCTCCCCCCTAATTATTCACCCCTGCTGTTGCTGCCCACGGCCGGGCGTACTTCCACTTTCACGGCCGACAGGCAGTGTCTCGCATTTCTCCTCCCCCCTCCCAGTGTACTTTTTATTTAACTTGTTTTACTAGCATCACCCTCATTACTTTCATTTAGACCCAGGAATTTTCCCCTTCATAGGTTTAACTGCTGTTTCATTGTTCTCCGTTTTTGCATCAATATTGACGTGTAATACGTTTATCGATCTTAGTAGCACTTTTTTGTTATGAGAATTCGCATCCTCCAAGTCCATCTGTGAGCTGGGACTCGTCTTTAAGTGAGTGGATTACTTTGGCTTGAAGAACAACTGCTTTCACTCTTTCTTCCTTTCGTCTGTCATTATGCTTCTCACTCTCACCATTTCAATATGACTGTTACAATGGGGAAACCAGCATTACCAGACATGCATTCCGAATATCGCGGCCTGCGTAACACTTTCTACCTTGAAACACAAGAGGGCGCCAGTCACAAACATATACGTTACCTTCGAGTTGCACACCACCAAGACTTTCTATCATAGGAGTAAAATAGCCTGCTCATTTTTCTCGAAAAATATGAACCTTCAGGCCTTAACAATAATTGGCAAGCCGTTCCTATATTAATTTTCCCTTAAAGGCGCATGGTTGTCCTTTTTTAGGTCAGGAGTAAGGTGCTCAATGTATCCCATACTAAACGATGCAACCTTATGAGCAACCTTCCCGCTTTTTTTTTCAACACCATTTTTGAACATCTCTGCCCACAAACGCAATGCAGCACCTATCTACATTCAATAGAAATAACTATTCTTTTTTTGTATCGTTACCACACATTGTGAAACCTTTCACTTTGTGCATTAATCATGTGGCCCACAAAAGCAGCAGCTACTACATTCTATAGAAAAAAAATTGCACACCGCGCACTCACACACCGCGCACTCACACACCGCGCACTCACACACCGCGCACTCACACTACTTTGTTCACACAGACTGCACAATCACACCCCGCACAGTCACACACCCGCACCCTCACATACATTACACTGCCCCCTCACACACTGCCCCCTCACACATTAGCCCCCACTCGTCGCCACCACATCACTCAGCTCCACCACAGCATCAATCTGTGCAACTATTCAACAACAACTGGTTCAAATATGTTCTCTCAATGTTTCAAGCTTTATTTCAAATGTCACAAAAAAAATTGCTATTTCACTTCTGTTCTTGGATTTTCGGCACAATATAATACACTGAACATAATCTTCACAAAATTTATTTACAAAAGTTTAAGCTATTGCCATTATAAATTACAATAAGTATTAATTATAAAAAAAATTAAAAAATGATATTTGTAATAAATACATCTAACTCACGTAAATACAACACATTGCATTACAAATGCTATAGGTGTCACATTTGCGAAAGTTATAACTATTGGCATTGTAAATGACAACGCTATTAATTTCGCTATTTTCAAAACCAACACACAATATATAAATGCAATTTCAACAATACAATAAATGAAAAAATTGTCATTTACAATACCAATAGCTCAAACTTTCCTAATGCGAAACCTATTGCATTGTAAATGCTTGTTTTGATGGATCTTCATTGCCTTCCGCTGAACAAAGAATCAAATGTAAAGTGTGCTGCATTCCCTGTACAGCAGTTCATGGCGAGGGTCCCCTATTCTTAGCTCAAAGGACCAACAAATGGCTCTTCGCATCAGGAGCTTAGCTCATGCGCATAAACTTGCTTACGGTCTCAAGACACAAGGAGGAAAGTGCGGGCGGACGCAGAGTATTGGTACGGGCTCAGTTCATCAAGACACAGGGAGGACGCAGAGCCTTGATTCTGGCTCGTTTCATTCAAGACACTGGGAAAGCAGACAGTACAGGACAACGTAGAGCTTTGGTATGGGCTAGATTCATTCAAAACACAGGGAGGACGCTGAGCCTTGGTATGAGCTCAGTTCATTAAAGACACAGGAAGGATGCAGCGCTTTGGTACGGGCTCGTTTCACTCAAGACACCAAGAGAGCAGACAGCAAGGGGGGACACAGAGTCCTGGTACGGGCTTGAATCATACAAGACTCGGGGAGGACTCAGAGCCTTGATACGGGCTAACACAGCGCCTTGGTACGGGCTCAGTTCATTCAAGACACAGGGAGGGCAGACAGTACAGGCAGACGCAGCGCCTTGGTAAGGGTTCTGTTCATTCAAGACACAGGGAGGAAATACAGTATGGGCAGACGCAGAGCCTTGGTATGGGCTCGGTTCATTCAAGACACAGGGAGGACAGACAGTACGGGCGGACGCAGTGCCTTGGTAGAGGCTCAGTTCATTTAAGACACAGGGAGGATGCAGCGCCTTGGTAGGGACTCGTTTATTTCAAAAGACCGGGAAGGCAGACAGTACGGGAGGATGGAGAGCGTTGGTACGGGCTCGATTCATTCCAAACACAGGGAGGATGCAGAGACTTGGTACAGGCTAACGCAGCACCTTGGTATGGGCTCGATTAATTCAAAACACAGGGAAGACGCTGAGCCTTGGTACGGGCTCAGTTCATTCAAGACACAGAGGACAGACAGTACGGGCGGACGCAGAGCCTAGGTATGGGCTCAGTTCATTCAAGACACAGGGAGGACAGACAGTACAGGCAGCCGCAGCGCCTTGGTAAGGGTTCTGTTCATTCAAGACACAGGGAGGACATACAGTATGGGCAGACGCGGAGCCTTGGTATGGGCTCGGTCCATTCAAGACACAGGGAGGACAGACAGTACTGGCGGACGCAGTGCCTTGGTACAGGCTCAGTTCATTTAAGACACAGGGAGGATGCAGCGCCTAGGTAGGGACTCGTTTATTTCAAGAGACCGGGAAGGCAGACAGTACGGGAGGATGGAGAGCCTTGGTACAGGCTCGATTCATTCCAAACACAGGGAGGATGCAGAGACTTGGTACAGGCTACCGCAGCACCTTGGGTCAGGCTCGGTCATTCATGACACAGGGAGGACAGACAGTACAGGAGGACGCAGAGCCTTAGTACGGGCTCAATTCATTCAAGACACAAGGAGGCCGCAGAGCCTTGGTACGTGCTCAGTTCATTCAAGACACAGGGAGTATGCAGAGTCTTGATACGGGCTTGTTTCATTCAAGACACACAGAGGACAGACAGTACGGGCGGACACAGCGCCTAAATACAGGCTCAGTTCATTTAAGAGACAGGGAGGACAGACAGTGCAGGCAGAGGCAGCGCCTAAGTACGGGCTGGATTCATTCAAGACACAGGGAGGAAAGGCAGTACGGGCAGACGCAGCACCCAAGTACGGGTTCGATTCATTCAAGACACAAGGAGAACGCAGAGCCTATGTACAGGCTCAGTGCATTCAAGACACAGCGGGGACATACAGTGCAGGCAGACGCAGCACCAAAGTATGGGCTCAATGTATTCAAGACACAGGGAGGACAGAGTGCGGGCAGACGCAGGGCCTATGTATGGGGTAGAATCATTCAAGACATAGGGAGGACGCAGAGACTTGGTATGGGTTCAGTTCATTCAAGACACCGGGAGAGCAGACAGTAAGACTGGATGCAGAGCCTTGGTAAGGGCTTGATTCCTTTAAGACACAAGGAGGACACAGAGCCTTGGTACTGGCTCGGTTCATTCAAGACACAGGGAGGATAGACAGTACAGGCGGACCCAGCGCCTTGGTAAGGGTTTTATTCATTCAAGACACAGGGAGGACATACAGTATGGGCAGACGCAGAGCCTTGGGATGGGCTCGGTTCATTCAAGAGACAGGGAGGACAGACAGTACGGGCGGTCGAAGCGCCTTGGTACGGGCTCAGTTCATTTAAGACCGGGAGGATGCAGCGCCTTGGATGGGGCTTGTTTATTTCAAGACACTGGGAGGGCAGACAGTACGAGAGAATGCGGAGGCTTGGTACGGCCTCGATTCATTCAAGACCCAGGGAGGACCCAGAGCCTTGGTACTGGCTTGGTTCATTTAAGACACCAGGAAAGCAGATAGTACGGGAGGATGTAGAGCCTTGGTACGGGCTAGATTCATTCAAGACACACAGAGGAAAGACAGTACAGACCGACGCAGCGCCTTGGTAAAGGTTCTGTTCATTCAAGACACCGGGAGGAAAGACAGTACAGGCGGACGCAGAGCCTAAGTACAGGCTCGGTTCATTCAAAACACAGGAAGGACAGACAGTACGGGTGGACGCAGTGCCTTGGTATGGGCTAACGCAGCGCCTTGGTACGGGGTTGGTTCATTCAAGACACGGAGAACGCAGAGCATTGGTACTGTCTTGGTTTATTCAATACACAGGATGAACAGACAGTACGGATGGACGCAGTGCCTGATTACAGGCTCGTTTTATTCAAGACACAGGGAGGACAGACAGTTCGGGCAGACGCAGAGCCTTGGTACGGGCTAGAATAATTCAAGACACAGGGAGAACGCAGAGCCTTGGTACAGGCTCGGTTCATTCAATAAAAAAGGAGGACAGACAGTACGGGGCGAACACAGCGCCCAAGTACAGGCTTGGTTCATTCAAGACACAGGGAGGACAGACAGTGCGGGCAGAAGCAGCGCCCAAATACAGGCTTGATTCATACAAGAAACGTAGTACGCAGCGCCTTGGTACGGGCTCAAGCAGCGCCTTGGTACAGGCTCGGTTCATTCAAAAGACAGGGAGGACAGACAGTACGGGCCGACACAGCACGTTGGTACGGGTTCGATTCATTCAAGACACACGGAGGATAGACAGTACAGGCGCCGCCCCTTGGTACAGGCTTGGTTAATTCAAGACACAAAGAGAACAGACCGTGCGGGCAGACGCAGTGCCTTGGAACAGGCTCAGATCATTCAAGAGACAGGGGGGACAAACGCAGCACCTTGGTACGGGTTCGGTTCATTCAAGACACACGGAGGACAGACAGTGCAGGCAGACACAGCGCCTTGGTACAGGCTTGGTTCATTCAAGACACAAAGGAGAGACCGTATGGGCGGACGCATCCCCTTGGTACAGGCTCGGTTCATTCAAGAGACAGGGAAGACGGACAGTACAGGCAGACGCAGCGCCTTGGTACGGGCTCGATTCATTCAGATCACAGGGAGAACGCAGAGCCTTGGTACGGGCTCGGTTCATTCAAAACACAGGGAGGACAGACAGTACGGGCAGACACAGCACCTAAGTATGGCCTAGATTTGTTCAAGAAACAGGGACGACAGACAGTACGGGTAGACGCAGCGCCTTGGTATGGGCTCGGTTCATTCAAAACACAGGGAGGACAGACAGTACGGGCAGACACAGCACCTAAGTATGGCCTAGATTTGTTCAAGACACAGGGACGACAGACAGTACGGGTAGACGCAGCGCCTTGGTATGGGCTAGGTTCATTCAAGACACTGGGAGGACAGACAGTACAGGCAGACGCAGAGCCTTGGTATGGGCTAACGCAGCGCCTTGGTACGGGGTTGGTTCATTTAAGACACAGGGAGGACAGACAGTACGGGCGAATACAGCACCTAAGAACAGGCTTGGTTCATTCAAGAGACCGGGAGGACGGAGCGCCTTGGTAGGGGCTTGGTTCATTCAAGACACAGAAATAACAGACCGTACGGGCAGACGCAACCCCTTGGTACGGGCTCGGTTTATTCAAGACACACTGAGGACAGACAGTACGGAAGGACAGAGCGCCTTGGTAGGGACTCTGTTCATTCAACACTCAGGGAGAACAGACAGTACGGGCAGACGCAGCGCCTAAGTACTAGCTTGATTCATTCAAGACACAGGGAGAACGCAGAACCTTGGTACGGGCTAGGTTCATTCAAGACACAGGGTGGACAGACAGTACGGGCAGACGCAGCGCCCAAGAACGGGCTTGGTTCATTCAAGACACAGGGAGGATGCAGCGTATTGGTAGGGGCTCTGTTCATTCAAGACAGAGGGAGCACAGACCTACGGGCGAATGTAGCGCCTTGGTACAGGCTCGATTCATTCAAAACACAGGGAGGACGCAGCCCCTTGGCACAGGCGGACGCAGTGCCTTGGTACGGGCTCGGTTCATTCAAGACACAGGGAGGACAGGCAGTACGGGCGAACGCAGCGCCTTGGTACAGGCTCGATTCATTCGAGTTTTATTTTATTTTCACTGGGTCTGGTCTGTGTGGTAGTCACAAAGCACACATCACTGTTTTGAGCACCATTTAGGACACTATATATATTTAAGCAAAATGGTTACTAATGATGATAAAAGTGAGCATAGCTGGTGAGTAACAGTCAGCGAGCTCGACTGGTGGTACGCATGTGAGGTGCCATTTTGCTTTTTCACAACTTTTGTAATATAAACAGATCTATAGGTGTGTTTTTTTGTTAGATACACCAGTTTTCCCATATATAATTATAGATGGGATGTAGGACTGTCACTTGATAAAAAACACTGTTTTATAAAATTGGGCAAATAAAGTAGAAGGACACTACCTCGTAAGAAAGTGAGGAGTGATAGGTGATAAAAGGTTCCACCTCCACATATATGAATCTAGAGTCCTGGGTGGCAGGTCTTTTGTGTGTTTTATATTGATTCATTCAAGACACAGGGAGGACAGACTGTACGGGCGGACGCAGCGCCTTGGTATTGGCTCGGTTCATTCAAGGCACACGGAGGACAGACCGCGCGGGCAGACGCAGCGCCTTGGTACGGGCTCGATTCATTCAAGACACAGTGAGAACGCAGAGCCTTGGTACGGGCTCGGTTAATTCAAGACACACGGAGGACAGACCGCGCAGGCAGATGCAGAGCCGTGGTACAGGCTCGGTTCATTCAAGAGACAGGGAGGACAGACAGTGCAGGCAGACGCAGCACCTACGTATGGGCTTGTTTCATTCAAGACACCGGGAGGACAGACCGTACGGGCGGACACAGCGCCCAAGTACGGGCTCGGGTTATTCAAGACAAAGGGAGGACAGACAGTGCGGGCAGAGGCAGCGCCTTGGTACGGGCTCGGTTCAGTCAAGACACAGGGAGGGCGCAGAGCCTTGGTACGTGCTCGGTTCGTTCAAGACATAGGGAGGACAGACCGTACGGGCTGACGCAGCGCCTTGGTACGGGCTTGTTTCATTCAAGACACAGGGAGGACGCAGCACCTTGGTACGGGCTCGGTTCATTCAAGACACAGGGAGGACGCAGCGCCTTGGTATGGGCTCGGTTCATTCAAGACACAGGGAGGACAGACCATGCAGGCAGACGCAGCACCCAAGTATGGGCTCGATTTATTCAATTCACAGGGAGGACAGACAGTACAGGCAGACGCAGAGCCTTGGTACGGGCTAGATTCATTCAAGACACAGGGAGAACGCAGAGCCTTGGTACTGGCTAACGCAGAGCCTTGGTACTGGCTAACGCAGAGCCTTGGTACTGGCTAACGCAGAGCCTTGGTTATGGGCTCTGTTCATTCAAGATACAGGGAGGACAGACAGTGCGGGCAGAACCAGCACCTTGTTACGGGCTTGTTTCATTCAGGACACTGGGAGAGCAGACAGTACGGGAGGACGCAGTGCCTTGGTACAGGCTTGATTCATTCAAGACACTGAGGACGCAGCGCTTTGGTAAGGGCTCGGTTTGTTCAAGACATAGGGAGGACAGACCATACGGGCAGACGCAGCACCTAAGAACGGGCTTGATTAATTTAAGACACAGGAAGGACGCGGAGCCTTGGTACAGGCTCATGCAGTGCCTTGGTACAGGCGTGGTTAATTCAAGACACACGGAGGACAGACCGTGCAGGCAGACGCAGCGTCTTGGTACAGGCTCGGTTCATTCAAGAGACAGGGAAGACAGACAGTACGGGTGGACGCAGCACCTTGGTACGGGCTCGATTCATTCAAGACACTGGGAGAACGCAGAGCCTTGGTACGGGCTCAGTTAATTCAAGACACACGGAGGGCAGACCACGCAGGCAGATGCAGAGCCTTGGTACCGGCTCGGTTCATTCAACACTCAGGGAGGACAGACAGTACGGGCAGACGCAGTGCCTAAGTACTAGCTTGATTCATTCAAGACACAGGGAGAACGCAGAGTGTTGGTACGGGCTAGGTTCATTCAAGACACAGGGAGGACAGACAATACGGGCGGACGCAGCACCCAAGAACGGGCTTGGTTCATTCAAGACACAGGGAGGATGAAGCGTATTGGTGGGGGCTCTGTTCATTCAAGACAGAGGGAGCACAGACCTACGGGTGGATGTAGCGCCTTGGTACAGGCTCCATTCATTCAAGACACAGGGAGGACGCAGCCCCTTGGCACAGGTGGACGCAGCGCCTTGGTACGGGCTCGGTTCATTCAAGACACAGGGAGTACAGACCATTCAGGCGGATGCAGCGCCTTGGTATGGGCTTGGATCATTCAAGACACAGGGAGGACAGACAGTACCGGCGGACGCAGCGCCATGGTACAGGTTCGATTCATTCAAGTTTTATTTTATTTTCACTGGGTCTGGTCTGTGTGGTAGTCACAAAGCACACATCACTGTTTTGAGCACCATTTGGGGCACTATATATATTTTTTAAGCAAAATGGTTACTAATGATGATAAAAGTGAGCATAGCTGGTGAGTAACAATCAGCGAGCTCGACTGGTGGTGCGCACGTGAGGTGTCATTTTGCCTTTTCACAATTTTTGTAATATAAACATATCTATAGGTGTGTTTTTTGGTAGATACACCAGTTTTTCCCATGTATAATTATAGATGGGATGTAAGACTGTCACTGGATAAAAAACACGGTTTTATAAAATTGGGCAAATGAAGTGGAAGGACACTACCTCGTAAGAAAGTGAGGAGTGATAGGTGAAGAAAAATGATAAAAAGTTCCACCTCCACTTATATGAATCTAGAGTCCTGGGAGGCAGGTCTTTTGTGTGTTTGATATTGATTCATTCAAGACACAGGGAGGACAGACCGTACGGGCGGACGCAGCGCCTTGGCACAGGCTCGGTTCGT
Organism: Lissotriton vulgaris; assembly: GCF_964263255.1. Classification (NCBI taxonomy): domain Eukaryota; kingdom Metazoa; phylum Chordata; class Amphibia; order Caudata; family Salamandridae; genus Lissotriton; species Lissotriton vulgaris. The sequence goes on from NC_141696.1 coordinate 55,059,895, forward strand.
TCAACACACAGGGAGGACAGACCGTACGGGCAGACGCAGCCCCTTGGTAGGGGCTCGGTTCATTCAACACACAGGGAGGACAGACCGTACGGGCGGACGCAGCGCCTTGGCACAGGCTCGGTTCATTCAAGACACAGCGAGGATAGACCGTACGGGCGGACGCAGCGCCTAGGCACAGGCTCGGTTCATTCAACACAAAGGGAGGAGAGACCGTACGGGCGGACGCAGCGCCTTGGCACAGGCTTGGTTCGTTCAACACAAAGGGAGGAGAGACCGTACGGGCGGACGCAGCGCCTTGGCACAGGCTCCGTTCATTCGAGACACAGGGAGGACAGACCGTACGGGCGGACGCAGCGCCTTGGCACAGGCTCGGTTCGTTCAACACACAGGGAGGACAGACCGTACGGGCGGACGCAGCGCCTTGGTACGGGCTCGGTTCATTAAAGACACAGGGAGGACAGACCGTACGGGCGGACGCAGCGCCTTGGCACAGGGTCGGTTCATTCAAGACACAGGGAGGACAGACCGTACGGGCGGACGCAGCGCCTTGGCACAGGCTCGGTTCATTCAACACACAGGGAGGACAGACCGTACGGGCGGACGCAGCGCCTTGGCACAGGCTCGGTTCGTTCAACACAAAGGGAGGACAGACCGTACGGGCGGACGCAGCGCCTTGGCACAGGCTCCGTTCATTCGAGACACAGGGAGGACAGACCGTACGGGCGGACGCAGCGCCTTGGCACAGGCTCGGTTCGTTCAACACACAGGGAGGACAGACCGTACGGGCGGACGCAGCGCCTTGGCACAGGCTCGGTTCGTTCAACACACAGGGAGGACAGACCGTACGGGCGGACGCAGCGCCTTGGTACGGGCTCGGTTCATTAAAGACACAGGGAGGACAGACCGTACGGGCGGACGCAGCGCCTTGGCACAGGGTCGGTTCATTCAAGACACAGGGAGGACAGACCGTACGGGCGGACGCAGCGCCTTGGCACAGGCTCGGTTCGTTCAACACAAAGGGAGGACAGACCGTACGGGCGGACGCAGCGCCTTGGCACAGGCTCCGTTCATTCGAGACACAGGGAGGACAGACCGTACGGGCGGACGCAGCGCCTTGGCACAGGCTCGGTTCGTTCAACACACAGGGAGGACAGACCGTACGGGCGGACGCAGCGCCTTGGCACAGGCTCCGTTCATTCGAGACACAGGGAGGACAGACCGTACGGGCGGACGCAGCGCCTTGGCACAGGCTCGGTTCGTTCAACACACAGGGAGGACAGACCGTACGGGCGGACGCAGCGCCTTGGCACAGGCTCGGTTCGTTCAACACACAGGGAGGACAGACCGTACGGGCGGACGCAGAGCCTTGGCACAGGGTCGGTTCATTCAAGACACAGGGAGGACAGACCATACGGGCGGACGCAGCGCCTTGGCACAGGCTCGGTTCATTCAACACACAGTGAGGACAGACCGTACGGGCGGACGCAGCGCCTTGGCACAGGCTCGGTTCGTTCAACACAAAGGGAGGACAGACCGTACGGGCGGACGCAGCGCCTTGGCACAGGCTCGGTTCGTTCAACACAAAGGGAGGACAGACCGTACGGGCGGACGCAGCGCCTTGGCACAGGCTCCGTTCATTCGAGACACAGGGAGGACAGACCATTCGGGCGGATGCAGCGCCTTGGTATGGGCTTGGATCATTCAAGACACAGGGAGGACAGACAGTACCGGCGGACGCAGCGCCATGGTACAGGTTCGATTCATTCAAGTTTTATTTTATTTTCACTGGGTCTGGTCTGTGTGGTAGTCACAAAGCACACATCACTGTTTTGAGCACCATTTGGGGCACTATATATATTTTTTAAGCAAAATGGTTACTAATGATGATAAAAGTGAGCATAGCTGGTGAGTAACAATCAGCGAGCTCGACTGGTGGTGCGCACGTGAGGTGTCATTTTGCCTTTTCACAATTTTTGTAATATAAACATATCTATAGGTGTGTTTTTTGGTAGATACACCAGTTTTTCCCATGTATAATTATAGATGGGATGTAAGACTGTCACTTGATAAAAAACACGGTTTTATAAAATTGGGCAAATTAAGTGGAAGGACACTACCTCGTAAGAAAGTGAGGAGTGATAGGTGAAGAAAAATGATAAAAAGTTCCACCTCCACTTATATGAATCTAGAGTCCTGGGAGGCAGGTCTTTTGTGTGTTTGATATTGATTCATTCAAGACACAGGGAGGACAGACCGTACGGGCGGACGCAGCGCCTTGGCACAGGCTCGGTTCGTTCAACACACAGGGAGGACAGACCGTACGGGCGGACGCAGCGCCTTGGCACAGGCTCGGTTCGTTCAACACACAGGGAGGACAGACCGTACGGGCGGACGCAGCGCCTTGGCACAGGCTCTGATCGGGGTACCTAAAGACCTCGCTCTTTCGTCAAGATTACCAACTGTACTAACATCAGTGCCCAGCATGACCTCCGGACAACTACCCCATAGCGCCAAGAAACCTTTGGCACGCTCAATAAATCTCAACGGCCATAACTCAACATTCCAGAAGTATACAATGATCAGTTCTACCCTAGCCCGCCACTGACCGATGTGGTCTAGGCGCTGTGCCTAGACCACTAGGCGCTGTGCACCCGCTTGCACTTGCAGGTGGATAAATGAGCTGGACAACGTACGCGCCGATATAGCCGTGGATATGTTTCTAGGCGCTTACTTAACAACCCATGTAAAACGTGCGTGTCTTTTGTGCTATTACCAGCGAGGAGTGAACTGAAGGTGGCTGAACAGGTCCGCCCGGTGCTCCCAGCTGTGCCAGCCTTTCACATATGCACAGCGCTGTGCTCCCGGAGACTGGCAGCGCTGCCAGGCTCAGCATCCTGCTCCAGCTCCGAGCACACATGCGTCCATCCATGCTTGGGGTTGTAAAGGAATTCCCTCCCGCCTCTACCCCGCTGCTTCCTGCAGCATTTCCCACAAGCCGTCCTTACAAATTCCTGACCGAACGGTTCCGGCTGCGCTGAGGACCCGTGCACCCTGTGACCCTCGGCATCTCAGCGCCGTGGAAGCCTTGGAGGTCACACAGCGGGGCCGGAGCGGCTCTCTGGTATGCATTCATGGACTGCGAAGGAGAGGGGCGTCACTGGTCGTCTCGGGGGCTGTGCTGGAAGCCTTGGAGGTCACACAGCGGGGACGGCCCCTGGTATGGGGTTTCACCTCCATGGACTCCAGGGGAGGTGAGTCAAGACAGACAGGCCCGGCTCTCCGAACCTACACATTCTGTGACCCTCGGCGTCTCAGGGGTAGTGGGGGCCTTGGAGGTCACACAGCGGGGACAGCCCCTTATATGGTGTGTCACCTCCTTGGACTCCTGTGGAGGGGAGGGGAGTCAAGACAGACAAGCAGGCACAGGCCCGGCTCTCCGAACCTACACATTCTGTGACCCTCGGCGTCTCAGGGGTAGTGGGGTCTAGGAGGTCCCACAGCAGGGGGTACAGTCGCAGGTAAATGAGTGCATGGGCTGGTCACTGAGGACAGGTGAGAGCACACAGCCCATCACCCCACAGCAGCCCATCTCACCACCATCAGCCGGACAGTACCTTCAGCACAGGCCCAAGAGCCGAGGATTCTGACCTGACCTGCCCTCCTTGCTAGCTACATTGGGGCTCTCCTTGGGGGAGGACACAGATTGAGGGTGCAGGCAAGGCCGGACTGGTCATACAGCACATCAGACGTTTCACCAGAAGGGTGGAAGGGTGGGTAGGTTTTAAAGCAGTGCAGCAGTTTTAAAAGCACTGCAAAGTTCCTTGTATATCAGCCATTTGTAGGCAACAATCCAAGTGTCAAGATAACTCTGGTGATTAATCTACCTGCTGGTGAGAGATTGGAGTTTTGTCTATTGGCAGCTTTGACTCATCTATGGTAGCGCAGAGGGTTAATTTGCCTGTCGCAAAGAAGGGATAGGGGAGTGGATATGGCCTAAGGGCTAGAGCAGTCGACCTTGAAGCTGGGGAACCGGGTTCGAGTCTTAGCAGGGATACTGAACATCACGTGATTCCAGGCAAATCACTTAATCTCTCCCTGCCTAACACAAAAATAAATGTGTCCCTCTGTAACGCAACTGGTGCTCATGTAAAGCGAGCGACACCTTTGGGTCAAGTTTGCACTATATGAACTCCCCAAAAACAAAAGCAAAACGTGTAACATGCAGGTCAAAGAACAGTATTTCATGTGCATAGCTCAGTGGGTTATTGCTTTTGTAATAGAGATCCTTTTGTTATTGCGCAGTTCATAAATTACAATTGTAATCTAGCACAGTGAGCTATGATCGGCCATCAAAGAGCTGCATGCAAGCTGATGGTACAAGTTAGTAAATTATGTTTTTTTTTTTAAAAGTCTTTCATTATCCTGATGTTGCTAAAAAAGGTTTGGCAAGGTAGAAATACATTTTTTATTATTAAAGTCAGCCCTAACCACTGTGTTATGTTCTAAATCATGAGTCTGTGTATCTCCAGACCAAACAGAGCCTACCAGTATGAATGACATGTGAATCCTACACCTTTGAGTCCATGCATGTGAGTGTGGGGCTCTGGAGAGATGAGAGGCTCTGTTGGAGGGCGATAGTGGGGGGGGGAGAACTAAAAATCTTCAACAAAGATTGTCGTCTCCTGGTGCACACAGTAAGGGCATCCTTTACTAAGCTTTAAAAGCGATTACATTTCAATATATAATGGCAAATGTGTTGCCCTGGGTAAAGGGAGGAGGTATGGACAACATCAGGACACCATGCTATCAGCCCCCTCCCTGGCAGCTCCTTAACCGGACCAGCACACCCTGCGGCCCCAGCTGTCTAAAGTGGGGAGCCCCAGGTTATTGGGTGGGACCGGTCCGGCTATCGTGCCCTGCACACCCTGTGGCCCCACCTGCCCCCAAGGCGTCGGGTCACAGCCTGCAGCAGGGCACACCGCTCCACCACCCCACCCCACCCCTGCAGCTCCCCTCACATCTCCCCACAGGCCCCGAGGGCACCCCTCCGAGGCCGCCTGTTTGTGAAGATAAACGGCCGCAGCGCGGGGGGCATTCCACAGCCAGACTCCAAATTTAGACCGGGGAGGCAGGCAAGGCTGCCGGAGGAGCGAGTGGGGGCGGATGAGAGCGTGAGGAGCGGAAATAAAGAGGACATGAGAAAGCAAACTAAGAAGGGGGAGCTCAGCAGTGTGGACCCAGGGCCAGGAGAGGGAGGGGAGACAGGCAGACGACAGCAGTCTCAGGGAGAGCTCAAGAACGGCAGAGAGGGGCCGCCCGATCAACAGGGAGTGGGCCATGAGACTGTCGAGAGGCACCAGCCAGGCCCCCTACGGCCAGGCAGAGAGAACAAGCAACAGAGGGACCAGAGACTGATGGGGGGAGGACAGCCACGCTTACAACCAGGCAGAGAGAGGGACCAAAACCAGAGAGAGGGATCAAAACCAGGCAGAGAGAGAGAGGAATCAAAACCAGGCAGAGAGAGAGGAATCAAAACCAGGCAGAGAGAGAGGAATCAAAACCAGGCAGAGAGAGGGATCAAAACCAGAGAGGAGGGATCAAAACCAGGAAGAGGGAGGGACCAAAACCAGAGAGAGGGAGGGACCAAAACCAGAAAGGAAAGATCAAAACCAGGCAGAGAGAGGGATCAAAACCAGGCAGAGAGAGGGATCAAAACCAGACGGAGAGAGGGACCAAAACCAGAGAGGAGGGATTAAAACCAGAGAGAGGAATCAAAACCAGAAAGGAAAGATCAAAACCAGAAAGGATAGATCAAAACCAGGCAGAGAGAGGGATCAAAACCAGCCAGAGAGGGAGAGGGACCAAAACCAGAGAGGAGGGATCAAAACCAGAAAGGAAAGATCAAAACCAGGCAGAGAGAGAGATCAAAACCAGGCAGAGAGAGGGATCAAAACCAGGCAGGGAGAGGGACCAAAACCAGAGAGGAGGGATCAAAACCAGGCAGAGAGAGGGATCAAAACCAGCCAGAGAGAGGGAGAGAAACCAGGCAGGGAGAGGGACTAAAACCAGAGAGGAGGGATCAAAACCAGTCAGAGAGAGGGATCAAAAGTGCAGGGAAGAAACAGCCAGGCAGGGAGAGGGCCCGGCGAGTGTCTGGAGGCATCAGCCAGGCTTACTAAGGCCAGGCAGAGAGAGCAAGCAACAGAGGGACCAGAGACTGCCAGGGGGGGGGCAGCCAAGCTTACAACCAGGCAGAGGACGAGACGGATAAGCAGATTGATACAACACGAAACCAACAACACCCCTGATGAAGGGCAATGTCCCGAAATGCATTGGGATTCATAAAAACGATGACCGATGTATTCTATGAACTGAAAAGAATATGATATATCCGTGTGATGCAACACAACGTTTTAAATAAAATAAACTCAAGGATTTAACCACTTGCCATCTGATGTTTGAATTTTAACAACTTGGATTAATTTACCAGAGGGTGATTACCCTACGGAGTGCTTAGTGTGGTCGTTAATCTTTGTACTTTTTTTTGTATTTTTTTGATTCATGCCCAAGATCAGAGGGTGATACCCACTTCCACCCTACCAAGTACTGAATTGGTATATCAGAACTAATTTACAGCTTAACTACAGAGGGCCACAAAAACTTTGAGTTCTTCATAAAACACAAAAGTGACAGTCGGCAGTGGAAGCGTCCGTAAAGGGATTCACTTCCAATGTGGTAAGCTCATGCCCATGTGGTGGCCCAGTGTGCGATAATAGTGCGGCCCGTGTGTGGGAGGTGACAGGGTGGTGGTGGCGCACTAGGGTAGGAGTGGGTTGAATGTGTGGTTGTGGTGGCTAGTGTCTACAAGGTGACAGTACGATGGCAGTGGGATACTGTACTTGCTGCAGTAGCTACAGAAGATGAGGTGGATGATGTACAATGGAGGTGTGCAGTGGTGGTAATTAGTGTGCGATGGTGATGGGCTATTGTACAGAAGGTGTGCAATTGTGGTGGCGACTATCTGAGGTAGTACAGTGTGCGAACGAGGAAGGCTTGTGTACATCAGCTATGCATTGGCGGTAAGTAGTATACTTGAGGTTGTCCAGTGCACTAAGGAGGTGCACCAGGCTGGAGCTCGTGCCTGATTGAGGATCACTGATGTAACTAGGGGTTTGTATGGAGGTAGGGGGCATCAACATGGACAAGACATAAGCAAACACTGATGCCAAGGCATGTGACCCGTCAATAGAAGGGACAATGGGAACAAGCAAACTTTAATAATGCTGGAGTATAACAGTAGCTGCATTTGAATGTAAGATGGCAAGAGAAAATGTTCAATAAAATGTTTTTTGTTTTTTTAAAGTGTGCCATGGAGGTGGGCCAGTGTACGAGAGGTGTACGATGGTGGTGGGCTAGTGCATGAGAGGTGTAAGATGGTGGTGAACTAGTGTATGAGATGTGCAAGATGATGATTGGCTAGTGCATGTGAGGTGTGCAGTATCAACTGGACGTGGCAGGTGATGTGATGGTAACCGACTGGTATTTATGAGGACTGATCGGTAAATCAGATATCCAGAACTGAGCCTGCATCAGGGAGAGCGATACATTCTTTTGACGATTCTTCCTCCTAATAAAGGAAAACCATCACCTCCTGTTTACCGAAAGACCGTATAGTACCACAGTTATGTCTGTTTTCCTGTGCAACAGAGGATTGTAAATTTACTACCACATCAGTATCTTTGCAATACTCAAACCGTTTTGTGGGCACCACACAGATGCAGCTGTCCTTATGGTTAAAAGTCTTCAGCGCTCGAGTCCAAGCAGGCCTCGGCACAGTGCCAAGATGGCCAGTAGCCACAGCGAGGCACAAAAGGATACAAGTTGAAGCGAACAATTACAGCCCGACTCCAAGAATCCACCAAGAGTCCAGGACACCCAGCCATGAGCATCAGCACAGAGAGGAAACAACACTTCGAAGGCACAGACCTAAGGTGGCCTTGGAGTCAAACCAGGCTCAAGAAGGTGCTAACAATAGACCGCAATAAGCGATATGGGAGGGGCAAACCCTAAAGATACTTCCAGGGGCTTCATGGAATGACCACATCAACAAAGACAAAAGATAAACATGTGGGCACAACCCTTAAACGATTTCAAGAAGAGAGAGTTTGGCGCACAAACTGCAACACCCTCTCCCCTGGTCTTAACACAATCCATTGTGCCGCGAAATCTAGGGAAAAAACTCCACGCTTGGACACACACTCCCAATATATTAGATATTTCAGGGCATAGTAGCCTTACTGAAAACAGCTCATGGCAGGTACTAAGTGGGCACTGTTTATGACAAAGGTAAATACCCAGGCAAAAACAACGTAAATATCTGGCAAAAATACAATACAATAAAGTAACGCAAACACAAGAAGGTGATAAAACAACAATGTGCTATGATGACAAACAATTGAATTAGATTTATAAAAATTGAAATGGACATGTTCAATCATACAGCTGTTGACAGACATCAGCTTCTTCAATCAGTTCTGGGAAATATCAATGTTCTAATCTTTCCCTGAACACTATATATTGTTTTGATTAAAATACATTAAAAGAAAATTAAATATTCAAACAATTCTTCTGTATAATTGAACATGTCCATATCAATTTTTCTAAATATAATTACATTTTTTATGTCATCATAGCACATTGTTGTTTTATCACCTTGTGTTTGCGTTGCCTTATTGTATTGTATTTTTGCCAGATATTTACGTTGTTTTTGCCTGGGTATTTACCTTTGCCATAAACTGCTTTGCCCTGACCCAGGAAATTTATTTCATTCAGGGGGTCCCTGTTTAACCTTACTAAGTGGGCACTGTCCATCCAAAACATGCAGTAAAATACATGCTTCTCACCCCTGGTTCAGGTCGTTTTCAGTATTGTCCAGCCACAGTCTGACGGCCACTGCATTCCCTTCCCGGCACTGCGTGAAGATGTCGTCCATCTTGGGTGAGGATGTCTACTTCACTACTCCTGCCCCGCGCTGTCTATTCCTATTCCAGGGATGGATCAGGGGCCACCTTCACGACCAATCCAAACTTTTCTTTTTTTGTAAAAACAATCCAAACTTTTAAAGCACCTCCAGGGGCTGGTGCACCCGTATGTCACACTCTGGGAGTCCCAAACCTGCATAAAAGAGAAACAGGATATTAATAAAACTATACGAGAGCACATCACGTAGCATCTGCAAGATTAGGAACAGAGAGAAACAGCCAGCCACCTGACCGGTTACAGCAAAACACACTAAATGAGAAGAGCAAGAGATGCACATAAACAAGATATGATAAAGTCATGCCCCAAGACATCCCAGAGAGAATGCCCCACATTCAACAATTCGTCTCTCTTTCTTTGCCCGGACAGAAGTTACAAGTGCTAGTATAAATCTAATAATACCAAGCGGCTGTGGCTACTATGGGTATTTTTCCTGCTCTTTGGAGATAGGTATGCACAAAATTAATCAAACTGGTTGTGTTGATTTTACACACTTCCAATCAAGTTCTGACCCCTTAATGTCAGTAATGGAGCAACCATTGATAAAAGTTGCCCATCGTAATTTTACGTTTCTGATGTACAATCATTGCCATGGTCATTTTGTTGAAGTCAATAAAAGAATATTAAAGATTGCAAAAAGTGGATGAAGACGCAAGTAGCGATGGCCTTCCAGTCTCCTGACCTACTTGCTGTTTTTACCGCATTGGAAGGTAATTTACTCAGGCTCTGGGAAGAAGGCCTACTTCTGTCATTACAATAAGAGGAAAACACAGAGTAGTGTCTATCAAACGGACTATACAGTATATGGTAGCTAGAGGTATGACATATCCGCACTTTGACAAAAAAAAGTTCTCGGCAAAGCCAACTGCTGTAAGCAAGGTAAACTAATCACATATGGAAATCCAGCCTTCCGTGGAAGTAGCCTGGTGGCCAAGTTGGTGAAGGAGTTGAAGCAACCAGAGTTCCAAGGGCTATTTTGTTAGGATGAACACCACTAACGTGTGAGCACATAGATGTGGACTCTTTACTGGGTAATGGCAATGTTTGTGCATCTCAGTGAGCCAATGCCTGGGCCTGAAGCTGCTGGAAGACCAGTAATCCTGGCGAAAGGGATCAGTGCTGGTAGACACAGGATTCAACAGGGTGGACTCAGTCTCACTGGAATCCACCCACATCGGGTTCAATGGTGTGAACACCAGTTAAGAGTCACCCCCTGAACCAGTTGTAAGGTGTCCGATCTTCTGTGGCCCCTTCTGCCACTCCTTCCTCCTGAATAAGGGGAGCACACAGCCTCCTACAGGACTACTCCAGGCAGATCATGATGCTTGTGACTAACGTCATGTCTGCCCCTCATTAACGGAGAACCTGCACTGCTGCCCTAGTCTTCAAGAGCAACCAGTCTCTCCATGCCAGAGCGCCAGACACTGTAATGACACCAGTGGCTACGTTGTAATGGAGCATTAGCATCTCAGTAGCACACACTGGCTCTAGTGGCGCAGCTCTCAGGGAGCTCCTCAGACAAAAAAACAAGCATTTGCAATGCAATAGGTCTCGCATTTACATGAGTTTAAGCTATTGGCATTGTAAATGACAATGCCTTTTATTTATGTTTTTAAAACGAAAACAAAAATAAAAGGCATTGTTATTTGCAATGTCAACAGCTCAAACCCACGTGAAAATGAGACCTATTGCACTGTAAATGCCTGTTATAGGACTTGTGCCCTGCTCCTGTCACAGTTTTTAGTGGGCGAGTCGACTGAAAACAGTGGGAGGTGTCTTTTTATGTTTTCCAAAGCAGGGATAGTTAGCAGATGCTATGAGAGAAATGCAATTAACAGACATGAATCTGGCTTCCAAAATGTTATGCTTTTACTGCCTCTTCTATGCCGATGAGCGCCGTCATTCTGTGCTGCTAGGTTGAAGTAAAACTGTAGTCCTTCTTCTACATTTGTGAAATGTCCTGGTTTTTTACTTTACAATTCTGGTCATCCCATCAAGAAATAGCCTGCTTCATATATCTTAGAGAACTGCCAGCATCTTTAGACTTTTGTGGATTCCTGCCCAATCCTTGCTGGGTCGGCACCACAAGGCTTTTTGAAGCATGACTCGTTTGCCCTTTGCCACAGTGTAGGAGCGTGTGATTTTGCTTGTTTCTCCAGGCGTGCGCTCAGAAGCAGTACACACTCACGCCACAGGCTTGTGAGCCACACCTAAACAAGTGTTAAACAAGTGCCGCGTCACGTTGGCGATGGAGGGGGGGTGTGTGTGGGGGGGGGGTATTAATTAAGCATTTTGAGGCTCGCGCTTCTACCTGCCACATGCTCATAGACAGCCGGATAAACAAGACGTCACCAGAATGATGAGCCGCAAAGCGGGCCATATTAAAGTGTGCGGAATATAAACAGGCCACGAGGCCAATGCATTTCAGCAGGCGGCGGGAGCAGATTTTAATAAAAAAAAAAACTCAAACTGGAGTGAAATCCATCCCGTTAAGAAGCCGAAATGTATCGATCAACATATACACTTAGAAAGTGGCCTACTGCAGGGGGTCAACGCATCCCGGGAAATTTAGAACACAGGGCACTGGAGGGATTCTGTGCCCAGTCTATAGGCAACATTACCCAAAAACCTGTAGTTTGCCAAAATTCTTTATGTTTTGCGGCCCGTTGGTATGCAAGTGGGTGCAAATTGGTTCTCCTCCCCTTGCACTCTGAATAATTCTGCTTGAAAATGGGAATAGACATTTCTAAAATGCCTCGTCAGTTTGCCACAACGCATTTCAGTTAAGAGCATACATACAAACGAGAAATTTGTAGCTTAGTTCCACAAATCATTTTTACACACAAAACGGTCAATAAACTAGTGCAAGTGTTCATTTTTAAACATACTCGGCAGTGCCATTTTTGTTTAAATAAAACACTTAAGAGAGAACCCACAAGCCAATCAGAGGCAGAGGTTTGGTCACCGCCCGAGAATCATTTGTCTATCAATCTACATCAGAACCAACATGTGGTCAAGTTATTGCCTGAAGAGGTGAGAGAGCGTAAAGGGAAGACAAGCGCTCGCCATTGCGGAAAGGCAGCGCTGTTTATTTTTGCATCACGCTTTCACTTTAAAGTGAAAGCGGGATGCAAAAAAAAAAAAAAAAAAAAACACTTGGCGACTGAATCCTTTTGAGATGGTCCATCTGGACTGGATCTCAGGGCTTGTTTATACAACAAGCCTCCTGAGATAAGAAACTGCTTCACGACAGCCGTGAATCAGGAGATCCAGTCCGGATCAAAAGGCGAAAGGGAGGCAACAGCTAATTTCCAATGGGAGGCCACAGTTTAGCATAAAAGGTGACACCAGCTAATGGAAATGAGGAGCGGGGCTTGAAGCCCTTTGCTGAAACAACTCATCTACAATAAATCTCTCCGAGCGAGCTACGCATGTGCGCATCAATGCTAGGCGAGATCTTCAAAGTTGTAGATCCAATGACCCCCTGACGGATCTCTCCAATCTCTGCCCCATTTTGCTTCTTCCTTTCCTGAGCAAACTACTGGAGGGACACATCAACAAATCTCTCTCAAACCATGTCTAACTCACTGGCTGTTTAGATCCCTCCCAGCCAGGCTTTAGGCCCAAACACAGCACAAATCAGCTCTGCTAGCGGTTACGGATATCATCAGGCTGACCCTAGACAAGGGCCGCTCGACGATTCTGGTGCTGTTGGACCCATCTGCTGCGTTCGACACGGGCTCACATCAGATATTGCTTAGGAGATTGAAGGAGATTGGACTAAGAAACTCTGCCTATCAGTGGATACTGAGCTTTCTATCTGATCACTCCCAGACCATCACTCTGGGCTCATATCGTTCAGCACCAATGGAACTGTCCAAGGGAGTACCCCAGGGCTCATGTTTGAGCCCCACTCTGTTTAATATCTACGTTGCTCCCATGGCCAGTCTCCTGAGGACGTATGGGTTCACCCCAATATCCTATGGCGACAATACACAGCTGCTTTTTCCTTTTGACAAACTTACTTCCTCTGTCCAGCTGACCTTCGCCTCTGGTATGAGAGCCATTTCACAATGGATGAAGAACAATCTGCTCCAGGGCAACGTTGGGAAAATAGTGATTTTACTCTTCGGAGAGGCCCCCTTACTCTGGTTTCCTGAGTGGACGCCGACCGATCTTGGTGCCCCTCCGGTCCCTAAATCCAATGTTAAGAACCTAGGCATCCGTCTGGACCAAGCCCTTACTTTGAAGGAGCATGTTTCCATACACTGGGCTCTGCTCCCTTATTCCATTTGGAAGGCTCCGACTCAGGCACTTATATTGAGCCGTCTGGATTAATGTAACGGTATGCTGATCTCTGATAGTGAGGCCTCAATCAGCAGACTTCAGGTGGTCCAGAATACGGCGGCGCAACTAGTCCATAACGTGCCACCTAGGAATGCCTCTCATTCTCTTCTCTTGCAGCTTCATTGGCTCCCAATACGCCAACAGGTAAAATTAAAAGTCTGTTGTACCATCCATAAAGCGCTAGTAAATCTTGGTCCCACTTATCTCTCTGAGAAATTCATACCCTACCTTCCCTCTAGGTCTCTCGGCTCGGGCTACAAACATCTCCTGGAGGTCCCCCAGATTAGGAGGACAAGACAAGGGGGAAAAGGCCCTTTCCTACCTGGGACCCGCTACTGGAACTAGCTCCCCCTGTACCTGAGGCAGTGTCTGGAACACCTACAATTTAGGAAGCTGCTCAAGACCTCACTTTTCTGTTTCTGATCTAGCCGCAAGAGCACCACATTTGTGTTACCCGTCCGAAGCGCAGAGATACTCCTTCGGGAGTCGATTCAGGCGCTATATAAACAAACTAGCAGCCTGCCCCAACGTTGTCCGGGGCAGAAGGGGGATGGGGGCAGCACCGCTGCAGGAGACGTGCAGCAGAACGGTCATCAGCGGGAGCAGCAGAGCGTACATACCAGCTCCCGCGCCGCCGCTCCTCCCCGCATGTCGGTGTGTGTCCCTTGCTCCTTCCTGCGCTCCCACCAGCATTGCCGCTCCTCCCCGCGCTGGGCACTCCAATGTTGTGTGTTGGTCCCGCGCCACCGCTCCTCCCCGCATGTCGTGTTTTGTTCCCTTGCTCCTTCCTGCGCTCCGATCCGGACAGCGAACGTCGCGTTGACGTGACGTCACGCCCACACGCCATTGCGCCTCTCGCAAGCGTTGTGACGAAGCCGAACGCCACGCGCAATCACTGTATCCATACCGACTACTTTTCCCCTAACGTCCCCCCCCACCCTAATGTATATGGTGTGGTTTTCTATAGCCTATGTCCATCTCCTGGACCTCCCCTTTCCAACGCTGTATTGGGTGTTGTGATTGGTGGTGTACTTTTCGAGTTTACCTGGCTCAAAGGACATAGTTCTCTCTTTATAATAGTAGTATAGATAAATAAATTAGGATGCAAGAGTTGTGCGCAACAACACTTTTGGCACCTCAGTTCTATTACTGGAGCAGGAGGTACACAAGTCAAGTCTATGCTCTTCAACACCTACATGACTGCCCTGGCACACACCGTCAGATCACATGGACTTAAGATCATCTCCTATGCCAACAACACCCAGCTTATCATCTCGTTGACCGAACAGCCAACCACCACTAGAGACAACTTCTGCACTTGCATGTTGAACGTCACCGAATGGATGAAAGACAACTGCCTCAAATTCAACACAGGCAGTCCTCATCTGCGGGAACAACACCTTACCCTAGAACTACACAGTTGGGCCAGCAGAGCTCAGCCCACCCCCAGCCGACTGTGCCCGCAACCATTGCATCATCCTGGACAGCAAGCTTTCAATGAAAAAGCAGGTCAACAAGGTCTCATCCGCCTGCTTCAACACCCTCTGCCTGCTCCGCAAGATCTTCAGATGGCTGCCAGTCAAAATCAGAAGGACCTTCACACAAGCCCTCTTAACCAGCAGACTGGACTATGGAAACACACACTAGTAGGAATCACTGAATGCCTCCTGAAGAGACTTCAGATAATACAAAACACAGCGGAAAGACGCATCCTCGCCCTCACCAGAAGGACCCTCATCACACCCCCCTCAAAAAACTACACTGGCTCCGGATACAGAAGAGAGGCCAGCTCAAAATACGGACACACACAAAGCCCTACACAAAGGACCCTCATACCTTAAACACCTGACCTTCCACCAACTCACCAGGCACCTCCCTCTTCCTCATACACACCCCTTGGATATGCCAAACCAACTGCGGAGGATGCTCTTTTTCACACCTTCTGGGCAGGACATGGAACAACCTCAGGAATGCCACATCACTCCAGCAATTCAGGAAAGAATACACAACTTGAATGTTCAACTGAAGACCACCATGCAGCAGCCAACATCCCAAGTGCCTCAAGACCCACATGGGTGATTTGCTGTGCTTTATAAATGTTTGATTGATTGACTTTAAAGCAATCTCACAACCTTCAGTTGCACCACGTTGTACTTCTTACACACAAGGAACATCACAGCAAGCAAAAGAATTAAGACCATGAAATATATTAAGAATTAATTTAATTTCTACCTAAATCATGGCCTTTAAACATGGGGACCTTACAAAGTGCAGACACACAAAAGTCTTCTACATTGTGATTGGATTCATGCGTCTCCCAGAAGGAAACCAGTGTCTTCCTTTGGGGAAAAGGAGAGATCATTTGACAGCAGACTAAGAATATTCAAGCTCATCCAGTCCAGGCAATTTCCCATCACAACTGCACACCTTGGACTGAATGACCGGTGATTAGCGCCACTTGTCCCCAAAAGGATGCTCTGTGTCAATTAGTTTTGAGGTCTCCCTCGACACCAGTGTCTGCTGGAAGCCGATCCGGGTCCTTTGACACACTTTAACTCTACTATTACACAGAGACCACTAGGTGCTAGAGCCACTCACTGCCCTGGTACCGACCTCCGATACCAGCCTTTCCACCAGTCCAGAGGCACTTTAATCTAAATAACTCTAAGAGTCCAACTCCAAAAGGGAGGCTTCAGTACATGCACTTTTCTGCTAGTCTTGTCAAATGAACTTCAGGTTCATGTTCTGGTAAATTAATGCTGTGATGACTAGCTGATACGAGCCCCAAGATCACTGTCTGAGAGGTAGAAGTTACAATGAAGTGAGACTGGAAGGGTAAGATGACAAAGTTAAGCGTCCACTGCCATGGTGAGTACATAAACTGCAAGCCAGCAGCTCAAGTTATGGCAGCTCTGGCTCAGCCTTTCACCCTACAGAACTGATAAACCGAGTAGCACTGAACCAACGAAGAGCAAAGGCACCACTACATTACAAGTGCTGTTATGATGCTTGCAGAGCAACTGCCAATGCTGTATGGCTCATACTGTGTCCTTCCTCCTGCAGAGCACATACAACATAACACAGTACCTCACAGTACAGAGAGCAAAGAAAGAAGTCCTGAGAATCAAAATAATCTTCACTATTAAAATAACGCATTAAATGACAAACTGTTTAACACGATCAACAGCCAAACGGAACAACCAAAGATGCAACAACATACAGTAACTTTTACCTGCAGATGAAAACCTTCAACCCTACTATCTGAACTTTCAACATCCTCAGATTCTAAGTCATCCCAGAGAGTCTCCATCTGCCATTATAGTGGTAAAACCCGCCATGAAAATTGACCTGGATCGGATTGTTCTCTCACCTTCCTTTCGATCAGATGACATCTCCTGAGCTTCCATCATACGCATGCCTTACTGTTCCTAAGAACAGCTTACTCTGTCCAAAGCCTGCCTCACTCTACTGTATTTATGCGAGCTGATCACAATACACTCTCTGTGTAACCACTCCTTCAATCTAACAGTATCCAACGCCCTCCAGCCCATCTACTCACAACCGCTCTTTCAATCTAAAAGCACAGATTACAACTGCTGAGTTTAATTGCCAAGTGTAACATGAATCCTTTAAGAGGGTTAGCATCAGTGGTCAAATCCATGAAACTTCATAGACAATGATACAGGTGAAGAGGAGAGAACCAAGTTTAAATTGATAAGACCTGCTGCTAAAAAGCCAGTCACCCTTTCAAAGACCAAAACCAACAGTGCAGGCCCAAAGAAACCCACCACATGATGTATGGTAAAGAGTTTCATTTCATTTAATCTTTATTTCGGTTATATATATCCATAAAAGATACAATAGATAAAACACATTACATAATCACAATTGCTCCATAGTTTCCTATATGAACAGACACAATAGACGGGGCACGGATCATAATCCAGCTCAAGCTGCGCCATAAAAACCTATCTAGCCCAAAGATTGCGTTTTAATAAAAACATGCCGGCCAACTATTTACATGGTTAAAAGTAATCATTTACATCATGTATAATTACAAAACCGTAGGGTAGTTTTATCATACAATCATAGCCCCATGAAAGTGCAAGTGCTTGACTTAGCCTAGGTTATACCCTGAAAAGCAATTTGTTATTCATAATTCCTTTTATAACCATAACCCACTTCTTTTCCTTATCAAAGATACGTTGAATAAAAATCTGCTTACAGCAAAAACTACTTTTTGCTAAGAATCAGTCCTTAAAATACGTAGAGGCAATGCTACAACTCCTGGTGCCTAACAACCTGCATAAGGGTTTAATCCAACGTCGCCTTGCAGTAGTATATGCAGCACAGAAGAATAGAATGTGCTCATCGGTTTCCCTTGCTTGCATTGTACACAGGGGGCAAAGGTTTTTCCCCCTTCTCTTTATTTCAACTAGATGTGTTTACTCCTATTTGCAAAATTCCATACCTAAAGTGTAAACATAAGGATTTTGCTAAAGGAGGTTGTATCTCATCAAGAAAGGGTTCCCAGGTGGCTACATCTTTGAAGGCTAAAAACCTCAAAGTTAATGGGCCCACAGTAACACTATTCAACAAATTGTTTGCTATAAAGCTCCAATAAGTCAATTTTAGATTCTTTTTACACAGTGGCGTAAGTTTTAAAGGGTCACTCCAATAGGAAGATAGACCTAATTTTTGCATCCAGGACATTACGTGCTTCAACCACGGAATGTCTTTGGGACGATACACCTTCATAATTTTCTCCAGACCGACCTTGTAATGGATTAGTTCTGGGGTAACCCAGATCCTTATCCAAAACAATAGCGGTCTTAGTACAGCGCAATGGTCTGTGCGCTTAAAGTCCAGGTCCATAATTACAGGAAGCAGGGGTGTCCTGTTAGGGAGTTTTAAAAGCTGTCTAAAATATTTTTCTTCCCGCTCAAAACTTTTGGTGCAGTTGGATCCCCAGATCTCAGCCCCATAAAGGGCTGCCGATTGGGCTTTACATTTATATACTTCCAGTGCCGGGGACACCGCTTTTGAGGTGCTGGCTTTATGTTTCTTTAGAATGGGAATCGAATTTTGTAGCAGCATTAACCTACTTTTTTCTAATTGGCCTTTCCAGGCCATTTTACTTTCCAAGGTGATTCCCAAGTAATTAAAACTTTCAACGTATTCTAGTGCCTGTTTATTTAGGATAAGATTTTTTCAAAGGACTTATGCAGGTTCAGCGCCATGTATTTCGTCTTTAATGAATTTATTTTGAGGCCTTTTTGTATGCAGTAGCTATTAAAGGCATTCACCAAGCATTCTAAACCCATGGGCGTTTGAAAAATTAAAATCGTATCTTCAGCAAATAATAAAGCCGGTACCGCTTCATCCCCGAGATGTGGTGAATCATGCTGACAATTTAAAAGGAATTTGGGGATATCGTTTACAAGAGGGTTGGGGCCAATACGCACCCCTGCCTAACCCCTCTTCTCACCGGGATTGGTTTGCTTAATTCTCCCTTTGGACCCCATCAGACCAATGCATAATTCTCAGTGTGTAGCCTAATTAGTTGCTTTAATAGCTCTGTTGGTACCCCGATTTCCTTCAGAGTGACCCATAACTGGAATCGGGGGACTAAATCAAACGCAGCACGTAAATCTATGAAGGCTATATACAGGCTACCATCCCTAAATACTACATACTTCCAATAAATACATAAGAACCTAAAAACTTGGTCGATGGTGCTAGTTTTTGGTCTAAACCCCGCTTGAAACTTAGTTAAAATATCCTCCTCATCCACCCAATCTAAAAGTCTATTTAAAATATGGCGAGCATATACCTTTTGTAAAATATCAATAAGGCTGATAGGGCGATAATTGGCCGGGTTATAGCGATCACCTTTTCTAAAAATAGTCACGATCTCTGCCCCTTTCCAAACAGTTTCAAAAACATCTAAAAGGTTGAGTACATCAAGGCATTACCCCTGTTGCTAATCTGGAAGCAGGAGCTCTCTCCAATGCTCATCGATTGGGGAGACACAATTATCAAAATTTAAGCTGGGCTGAGGAGACTGAAACTGCATCTATAGATGTGCACAGACTCAGATTCTGTCTGTCCCAGGCTTCTGTACTAAGAAGGTAATTAAATAACTTTGATGCTGCTAGTGGGCACAAGTGGGCAGAAATCCTCCTCAAACATGCACCGAACATCGCAAGCGTACCACACATTGAGTCATCAAGAACTCTGGGAATAACGCTGGACAAGAATCCGAACATGCAGGAGCACATCAGCTCTGCCACTAAAGGAGCGAACTACCACATGAACATCTTAAGAAAAATAATACCTTTCCTACACCTGGATGACCTCGTCAGCTGTTCGCGCTATAGTGATTCCCAGGTTCGACTATAAGAGAGCAACCTTATGTGGACTACCCAGAGCGAAGCTGGCGCCTCGAAGGGCTTTCCTTAACTTAGCCTCAAGGCTCTTTACAGGATAAAAAAGAACCAGTCACATCACCGCTGACTTTAAATCTCTGAACCGGCTTCCATATGAGGAAAGATTAATTTGAAAATTGTCTGCATGATTCATATACCCCTACATTTCAACACTGAAAAGCAACCTCGCACAAAGACTGGAGGTGTCAATCAATCATTACATTTATAAAGCACGCTACTTACCCGTGAGGGTCTCAAGGCGCTGTGGGGAGGAGGTGATGATAATGCTCGAAGAGTCAGGTCTTGAGGAGTCTTCTGAAGGTGAGCAGGTCCTGGGTATGTCGTAGGTGCAGAGAGAGGGTGTTCCAGGTCTTGGCGGCGAGGAAGAAGAAGGATCTGCCTCCGGAGGTCGTTCGTTGGATGCGGGGGACAGCGGCAAGTGCGAGGCTGGCAGCGCGGAGCTGGCAGGTGGGGGTGTGGAAGCTGAGTCGGTTGTTGAGGTAGGCTGGTCCGGAGCTGTTGTGGAGTGCTTTGTGTGCGTGGGTGAGTAGTTTGAAGGTGATACTCTTTTCGACAGGAAGCCAGTGTAGGTCTCTCAGGTGGGGGGTGATGTGGCTGCGGTGAGGGACGTTGAGGATCTGTCGGGCCGAGGCCTTTTGAATGCGTTGAAGTTGTTGCAGGTGTTTGGCCGGGATGCCTGCGTAGAGTGCGTTGCCGTAGTCTAGCCTGCTGCTGACGAGGGCCTGGGTCACGGTTCTTCTTGTTTCGGTGGGGATCCACATGTAGATCCTGCGGAGAATGCGGAGGGCGTTGAAGCAGGAGGAGGAGACGGTGCGGACCTTCTTCGACATGGAGAGAGAGGAGTCGAGGAAGATGCCCAGGTTGCGAGCGTGGTCGGTGGGTGTTGGTGCTGTTCCCAGCGTGGTTGACAACCAGGAGTCGTCCCAGGTGGAGGGGGTGGTTCAGAGGATGAGGACCTCCGTCTTGTCCGAGTTCAGCTTCAGTTGGCTGTTCCTCAACCATTCAGTGACGGCCTTCATTCCCTCGTGGAGGTTGGATTTGGCGGTGTGTGGCTCCTTGGTGAGGGAGAGGATCAGCTGGGTGTCGTCAGCGTAGGAGATGATGTTGAGGTCACGCTGGCGGGCGACGTGAGAGAGGTGGCATCAGAGCACCTAGAGTCTCAGGCATGGCCCAGAGAATATGGATCGCCCTAAAATCAGAATGAACCCCTCAACTGCTTCATTCAAGAAAGTAAAAAGGTTACTGGAGGACAAATTTATGCTGGAGAACGCAGGATCTATGCTCCAGGGAAGGATTTACCACTTAGCTTGTACCCATGCCTATTTCTGACTGAGTATACACATATTCTACCTTACTGGTTGTAGTCTACCTGGGACCTGTGCTTTTCTCTTTAGAGACTATCTTACTAGGTTTCCTCTTTATGATGTTTTGGTATTTTTATACATGTCACCTTGATAAGAGTGAGGTACTAGAATGTACTTGAGACAGTCTGGAGAGCAACTATGATGATTGCAGTTAAGAACGTTTTCAGTCTCAGAAGGCAGCCATAAGATTAATGCGCTGTCATGACAATGCCATACTGTAAATTGATCGGAAGCTCTCAGTATGTAGTATGCCCTGGACAGTTCTTTCATCATGATCTTTGCCCCGGAAATGCAGGAATGACCGTAAACTCTGTATGATGGAGGACAAGTTTGTACTTTCAGCAGTATAAGACAGGCTACGTGGTCGATCCAAAGGTTTTGTTTTACCCATCATCTTTGCAGGGCGCTTTCCCAACCATGCATTTCCAAGCACTAAGTACACGCAAAAAATAATTCTTATTATTTGATGTTGGCAATTCAGTTCATGCTTGGTCAAAAGAGCAACGTGTTTGAGGGTGAGGGATGCATTGGTGTTCTTTGGCCAGAATATTCAACAGCACAGGCTACCACTGTTACGGTTGCCGGCCCACACAACAACACTCTTACCAGAAGTGGTAACAACCCTGCTAATAAGATTGTCCTGGAAGGAGAACCCAATAAATACTTGCTTAAACCAAGTGTCAGAACTTCAGAGCCTGCAGGAATATGAAGGTCAAGCTTAACAACAAATTATGTACAGTTAAGGTTGTTCAAAGAAGGTACAATTTAGGTTGTTCATGTTATCAGGTAAGCCTTGAGTGTAAATGGACAGCCTAAACATTCAGCTCACCCAATCTGGTGAACATTTTCTGAGCAAGAGCCAACAGTAAGGTTGGAGTTGTTGCAGTAATCTATTCAGGAGGGAGCAGATCATTACACAGCAAATGGTAGATGGAGTTTGGATAGATCGCTGAAAACCCACCTATGTCTGTTCCCATCAGCCAAGTATTAGAAAAGGATGCTACACCTGTTTAAGAAGACAGCTTAAAAGGTGAGGAGAAGAGGACTCAGTTAGCAAAGCTGCAATGGCTGCGAAGAGGCGGACAGTGGTATTACTGAGATTATGAAAGCTGGAGGCATACTCTGCTGTTGAAGTAGAAGTGAGGACGGCAATCTGGAAGGTAGATGATTTAAGAGTGCTGCCATGGGAGAAGATTCAATCGGCTGAACCAAAGGGTGGTTGGAGCGCTTGGTAGACTGAGTAACAAGATAAAAATGTAAAGTAGCCAGAGTTCCTGGGTAGTGAGTGGGTATAAATTGGCACGGAACATAGCTGTGGTACAGGAAATGTACAGCACTCCAGGATGTGGTGAAGAAGTATAGAAATCAATGAGGGGGTACTGGGTAGATGGACGGAGCTTTGACCCAGAGCAGTGACCCATACAGAACTCTACACCGATGAATAAGGTTTAAGATAAGCAACCCTGCAGGACGGAGGCTCACTAAACATAGATCCATAGTGGGAAAAGCTTTATGAGCATGCACAATAACAATAGACTATCAGTGTAGTGAGCCCAGATCCATGCATGTGAAGGATGCAGAAGGCTCTGATGCGAGGGAGTCAATATTAAGAACATAAATTGATCTACCAGTACAGAGCAGCACGAGGGCCATACTGAAAGAATAGTGAGAAAGGGAAGTATGTGTCAAGGGGGATAAAGGGCAAGCGTGGGTCAGTGTACAATGTGTGAAGCAACCTGGAGTGAGTGCAGAGAGCTTCAGTGCAAGGACTGGTCCCTGCACAGACACAGTCAGCAACAGCAGACGCCCTGTAACAGCCTTCTCTGTAGCTCAGGCAGGAATGCACTAAAGATTTGCAAAGCCTGCTTTGTATAATTGATTCCTTGTGGGAAACCACTGCACTCCCTCCTGGCAGCCTCACTTCATCCACATCTACCTCACACTATGTCTGGATCTCTGCTTAGTCTTATGCTTTGGTTCAGTCAATGACCTTTGCACAATAAACTCTGGCTATTGCTGACCAGCAGCAACATCCAAGATCCAGACAGAGGGAGCCAAAGACTGGTGTAGGGAACACGCCTCATACCCGTGCATCGAACAAACAGTATCCAGGGTTCCACTATAGAACATGGCACCGAGTTGCAACCGGAAACAGATTTTCCCGTGTGCCAACTCCACTCACAGAGGAGGCAGCACTCCAGTTACACCTCAGAGTATAGTTCTGTACTCGTGTGCCAAGAGCCTGAGTTGACTTCTGGTAAAGATGCAGCTCTTCAAAGTACTGGTCTGCGCTCTCGCCTTGACCTTAAAATATTTGAGAATTACAATAATTAAAACCATTTGCACCAAATGCACACTCAATGCACTCCCGAATACAGACCATGCTTTGCCACTGAGCACTGCCCCCTCTAATAGGTAATGGAACGGGGAAAAAACGATAACAAAAAAAATAAACGAACAAGCTAATTTGACTAGACCTTTCTGCTACTGCCACATGGTGTGGAGGGGGGCGCCTGAAGAAGACCAGGAGAGGGAAAGGTGACAAGCTTAAGGGAACGGGGGACAAGCCCTGAAAATGAATGGGTCTTACCCAAAAATGTTTGTTTTCATTCTTGTGCTTTACATGGGAAAGTTAACAAAAACTCATTCTATCATGAAATTATTAAAGGGAAGACAGCAGCCAAGACTACGGGCATGGCTTTATGAAAGGGCATTGACTCGATGAGAGAACATTGGTCTTGGCACCAGTATCAAACAGAAAGTTTACAGAAAGAAGAGAAGGTAACCCAAGTGGCTGCCTTAAAGATGTACACAGCAGGAATGCGCCTTTGGAAAATCACTGAGTTAAGCTTAACCGAAGGAGCAACAGTATCATAAATAATAGAGAAGTGAGGAATGACAGCCCCTGAGGAGACAGATTCCTTAGAGTACAGGAAAAGAAGATCAGGAGAACTACAGCTGAAACTTTATTAGAACAGTGGATGGACTTGGTACGCTCAAAATAAAAATAAAATTGCCAGGGCTGGAACACAGCTGCTGCAATTTTGTTTTTGTTACAAGGGGCCGCTTTTGCAGCGCTGCTGCAAAACCGGCCCCCAGCAACAAGCATTTGCAATGCAATAGGTCTCGCAATTGCGAGATTTTGAGCAATTAGCATTGTAAATGACAAAGCCTTTTACCTGTGTTTAAAAAACCAGCAATTATAAAAGGCATTGTCATTTACAATACCAATAGGTCAACGTTTCTAAAATGCGAGGCCTATGGGATTGCAAATGCTTGGTATTTACCAGTGCCCCATGCTGCGCATTCACGTTAATATACACAAAGCCTCTTTATATTATATGTTTACTTTAACTTGGGGCATGGCTTGGACGGCAATGTGGAGAGTTGCCGGAGTCCGGAGCTCCGCTACACCCCAGGGTAAAAAGCGAGGCTAAGCGATGCTCCAAGACGCCCAAAGAGACCCAAAATAACGCCAAGGAAATCGGAGACCCCAGCGAACATTAGGACCTACTCTACAGCAGAAGAAGTAGCGGGGAAGGCACCAAAAAGCGTCTTAACAGATCTGGATGCCAAGGTGCAAGGAGAGACCCAAAATGGAGACCCGGAGGTCTGAGAGACCCGCTCGAGAGACGAGGCGCAGTCACCTGTGACAAGGCAAGTACCCACAGCAAGCAAAAGACCACCCATACCCTTGACAGAACGGCGAGCAAGAACGAAAAGGAAAGTGCAGACATGGGTGTCCAACTTGTGTGATTGACTAGGGGCGGTGAAGCAATGTAAGGACTATCCAAGAAACGCTCGAAGGCGCAGAATAAGAGGGGGGATCTATAAAGTCTGCCCAAGAGAAGAGACAAAGCCAAAAGGTACACACACACAGCAGACGAGGTTAGTGCGAACCCCCCTACACCCCGAGCAAAACGCCACACAGAAACGAAACCGAAAACTTTGCTGATTTACTGTATTATAGTGCACATAGCTTAGGTGTTAACAATAGAGTCCGAATATACAATCAGTATTGCACAAATTCCATGCCTTACAGTCTTTTCTGTCCTTGTGATTCAATCTTGCTGGCCAAAATTGAATGTTAAAAAAACTTTAATTGTTTTATCTGTGTTGAGTGGGTTCCACTTTGGACCACTCTCCTTTTAACATTTGTATTTTCAAATAAATTTTAAGAATTCTTTATATATACTTGTATTTTGTAATTATTTTTCCTTGACCCTCTGGCTTCTCCCACTCATTTACGCTCAAGGGAACACTTTATTTTACCATCTTACGGAAACAAAACAATACCCACACCAACAAAGCAGCCCGGTCACGGCAGAGAACACGTCCTAAAGGGACCAAGCACACAAAGGGAAAAACGTACCAAGTGTACCAGAGCAAAAAAGGAGTACCAAGCAAAGAAGACTGAAACCAAGAACCACTATAAAGTCACACAAGCAGTGACAACGTGCCACAAAACGAACTCCCACAAGTGCAATCAATCAAGCCTGCACCACAGAGCAGCAACAAGAGATTCGAACTCCTACAAGCAAAGAGAGGGCTAACAAAAATGGCCGGCAACTAAGGGAAATTATCTCAACAACCAAAAAAATACAAGCCTGAAGGTCACTTAGAGTCTACCATTAAACAAAAGTCGTACATCAGCAGCACACTGGACAGCATACTTAAAAAACTGGCTGAAGTCCATGACTTGGCCAAAACTACGGAAAAAAACACGGACGCAATCCAACTTGAACTAGCTGCAGTCAGAGCAGACATCCATACGGCAAACAA
This sequence comes from Lissotriton vulgaris, assembly GCF_964263255.1. Taxonomy (NCBI): domain Eukaryota; kingdom Metazoa; phylum Chordata; class Amphibia; order Caudata; family Salamandridae; genus Lissotriton; species Lissotriton vulgaris. Next base: position 55,085,876 of record NC_141696.1, read on the forward strand.
CAGGCTATCAGCAGTGGAACAGAGGGTCAGCGATATAGAGGACAGGACACAGCACACAGGCAAGGCAAGGCACCATTGCAAAGGCAACCACTGAGCTCCGAAAACAAGCAGCGGAGTTCGAGGATCGTAGCAGGAAATTAAATATAAGAATTGTAGGGGTGCCAGAAGGAGAGGAAGAAAAAGCTGGCTCGTGTGTGTCACTCGTACAGAACCTTATACCTAAACTAACGAATCTCAAATTCGAGAACCCCTTCGAGCTGGGCAAAGCTTAGAGTCCCGGCCTTCAGACTAACCAACAGATCGGGCCCAAGACCGATAATATGCATACCACTACGCTCGCACCAAACGGACGCCATCTTTGGGGCAGCAAGGAAAAACCCTAATCTACAATGGAACAGACACAAAATTATCCTCACACAGGACTACTCGAAGACCACAGTGGACATAAGGAAAGGGTTTCTTGCCCAGAGAGATAAGCTAAGGAAAGAAAACATCACCTTCTCCTTCGCCGGCCCAACTAGATTCAGAATAAACAAAAAAGGAATCACACAAACCTTTGAAGATCCAGCGGAACTGTCAAGATACCTAATGTATGTATGTATGTATGTATGTGTGTGTGTTCTTATATAGCGCTCGATTATTACCCTTGGGCATCTCGGCACTTGCCTTGGGAACCCGTCTTGGTTTTTCCCTGTGAGACACCCGTGCTGGGCATCCCCAAGGTGAAAGCCAGGCATCCCGCCGCGGGGCCGTTGTGGAGATTAAGCAAGCTTGTTGCCCAGAGCTGCATAGTGTGAACTCGTGCTTAGAGTGGGCACCGAAGCGAGAATTATCGAGTCCGTGGACAATTGGGTTCAGGACCCTGCCGCGTCGGGAATCGAACCCTGGTCCCAAGTCTGACCTCAGCTTCAGGGTATGCCTCCTCTAACCAGTGAGCCACACTTCTCCACTAATGAGTCCAGCCCTGCAGGAAATGGAGACGACAACCCGGTCAAGCAAAAGGAGAGCCTCACCGGACCTCACGGCAGACTAGGCAAGACCTACAAGGGGCAATACGAGAGCATCTCAGGACGAACCCTAGGGCCAAGGACAGCGCTCAAACGGCCCATAGGGAAACAAACCTTAGGAACATCTTAACATCTAAAGGAAAGGATATCTACCTCATGTACATACCAAGCCTGCAAAGCAAATTACAACAGAAACTACCTCATGGAAAGACCACTGGGAAAACAGAACGGCACCGGCACGCCAAAGAATAAGAGACTTGGGCACAAAGAAGAAAAGTCTGACTTGATCAACCATAAGACTGCCTATATCCTATAATTTTTATGCAAAATAAGAGACACTGCGCAGACAAGCGCGATAGATAAACTTGTCCTAGAATGCTGAAAGCTTAGAATAAGCAAACTATAACAGCGCGATAGACCATCCCGGGGATGTAGCGGGCGGGAGGGACCTTGCTGTCGAACGTCTACAGTACGATGCGTTAGTTTGGGGGGGCAGGGGGAGAGGGAGAGGAGGGGTCGTCTTGTTGGTCATGTTTGTCCTGTCTGTCCTGTTCACCCAGTATGTCTCGTCCACGTCTTCATCTATGTCCACACCAAACTTTCAGACAGACCGTTCAGGTCAAAGCTGCCACCACAACCAGCTACCCTGACTCATGCAGATAGGCCATACAAGCCCAAATGCCGCAGACACCACACCCATGTAGAGCCAAAGACGAGGTGGATAGCACCCCTATGGAGAAACACTCTACACTGTCATATTATTTTTGGGGGGGGGGGGGGCGTCCAACATTTTACTATTACCCTCGTCAGGACTAAATTTCCACTTTCTCCATGGTGCGGGTGGATTGTGAAGGATTTGCTGAATGTAGGTTTGTGGGTGTGCACAAAGTCGTAGCATAGGCATTCCAGTCTTGGAACGAACACTTCTCACCTTCTTCCAGACCCTGTGAGTGGATCTGCTCACTTGTAAATAAGATTCAAGCATCTGGCTCATAACATTAAACTCTGACAAGAATTTGCAGAAATCATCTAGTTGTAGAAAGTAAACTAGTTACTGCTCTAGGTCTTGGTATACGCTCAAAGGAACGGCGGCACATTTAGTTGAAGTGAACTGCCCAAGAATTACCAGAGGGGCTTCAAGCGGTTAACATCAGACTGCAAGAGAGCTTCTTGATCCTCGGTTGGCAACCTACACACTAGACGGCAATTATAATCTGGGTTTATTTACTTTAACATTTTGTGAAACGGAGTCAATAATTAAAAGTACATTTGACGCTTCCTCTGACACTAAAGTAGAAAGAGAGCAATGGTAATGACTACAGTTAGAACAGCGGCCCTATCCTGAACTCTACTTTAATCAGAGCTCCTGCCTAACAAAAAACGCTGTCCTATTCAGAGTCCTATTGTGATCAAAAAGCTTCCCTGAACAGAGGCCACTCAAACTGAGGCAGTGAATATTCATACATTTGACACAAATACAATCCTTGTTTTTGGTACAATATGAATGGTGCCCAAATCAGAACGTTGCTAGCATCCAAATCCTGAACTAGCATGAGCCCTAGCATGGTGAGAGTGGCTCCTATCAGGAGATCGGACATGAGGATGCTGGCACAAACAGAACAAGCAGACTTATGAAGCAGTCAGTACATTGACCAAGAAGATCTTTTATAAAACGACACAACCCAGTAGGAAGTACTTTAGGATTCAGGATATGACCCTATAAAGCGATACCATATATATGACACATTTTATTAAGTAGATGCCTCACTCGGACCTGCATCTGGATTCAAAACATAGGACCTTTAAAAGAGATGCAACATATTTAGATTATTCTACGGTCGGGGTGCCTAGTGAAATTAACTGCAGCTTTGAGATGGGTGTAGGTGATGTTAACATAACTGTGGAGGCATAGTGGAACGATAAAAAAACAAACCACCACAACAAAAGGAATTCTCCTTACCGCTGCCTGATTTCCATTTTAGAATGCTTCCCAGTGCATACAAATGCCCTTCCAAAGCATATAAAAGTGGGATGTTAACGTTATCTAGTTAACAATGACAGCAATCAACTTCTGACACAGTATCACATCTGTTAAGCACAACGTTTAATTCCTTTTGATCTATTTCAGCTAGAAGGAAAATTATGTGTTGCATGGGACAAACACGTTAACACTGAGGCCTCACAACTGCATTTTGCCCAGTGACCATGCTTTGCAGCTTTCTGAAAGAGGAGTGGAACGTACCCCAAACTGGGGCTCCAGTACCAATCTAACAATTTCAGGGGGCACAATTTTTGTGAGTGACACATACTTTTGTCGCACACAAAGGCTGGTAATCTTTGAACAAATAACCTATAATTAAGGTCAAAGCCTTGCTGCATGCCTGGGTTTTCATTTGACAGCCTCACACACCGAAGCGGTCCATGGGATATAAGCTGCACGGAATTTATAAAAAGCTGTTGGCAATGACAAACTAATGTCTTTTAGAGGTTCTAGTCTTTCGTTGCCTCCATTAGCCCAACTGGCCTGACAAACCTGATAACTTCGGAGAAGCTCAGGACAGGGAAGACAGTGTTGTAACAGCAAAGAGACAACTCAACATGGAAGCATCGACAGTCTATCCCTCAAACACATTAGCTCTGGCTTTAAAGCACCTTTGGCTGTCTCCTCTGCGCCATGTAAAGTTGTTAAATAAAGAAACCATTTCCATAAATAGAGGGGTTTGGGTCAGCCCCTATGAAGTGTCATTCACATTTTACTTTCAACCACCACAGGTTATATAACATGGAGCACTGGATCAGTCAACTTCTGCCACTGATCCTCTTGCACTGCGAGTGCGCACATTTTGCCTGAGAACAAACACATTCACCGAATAAGAAGTGCATTTAAGTGCCAGGTCTGCAGGCCCAATACTTAGCCAAAGGGTTTCTCTTTTCCTTTATATTCTGTTTTATCCATTTTATCACTTCAGGTTATCGAAATTCAAAGTCAACAATACCGATCCTTTGCACCTATAAGAAGTATTTTTGCGATGTTCATTAAATCTAAAAGGGTGCATTTCCCTAATCTAAATTAACCTGCCTACTAGGAAACACTTGTAATGTCCAATTACTTATTTTTTTAATGAGTTGTGCCGACACCATATGGCTTCGCTACCCTTTAAGGTGGTGGCATATTTATTTTAATTTCTGTGGCACATATTAACCATAGGACCAGCAAGCGAGGGCCAGATGATCTGGCTTTGGCACTGCGTGCTGCTAGTGCCACTCCCAAGCAGGGTGGGTAAGAACAGTTCTACTTGCGTGAAAACCAGCAAAAATGACAGGCTCGGCTGAGCCAGGGCTGGCGCGTGGAGTTTTCTGAGCCAGGGTACAACTATAAATAACTGCAACAGAGACAAGGAACTAACTGTAGCCGGGGGCAGTCTCTTCCAATAGACAACAAGCTCTTCGAGAGTATGTTGCTTTCGATTTTCTGTTATGTGGCTGTACCCGTCGCCTCCGGCTCTCCATTCCCAAGGAGGCAGGTAATGGGTGTGACAACAGGGTGTGGGCCAGAGACAGCTTAACCGTCCTACACGTGGAGCTGCAAAGGTAACATGCAAACATACAGACGCACGATTCGCACACAAGGTCAAGCAGTATAGCCTCCCGCCCTCCATTTCCACGAGGATAGATGATGGGCGTGACAGCAGCATGTGCGCGAGAGACAGCTCAACCATCCCTACACGTGGAGCTGCATAGGTAGCGCACACACACCTGTTTAAGAAGGATGCACATTCCTCACAGACCAGATTAGTGTGACAATACACTGTGTTGGATGACATACTGATGTGCGTATACAAAGTTTTAAAGACCCTCTTGCGCCCTTCATCAGTCATGTACTCAATGGGAAATGTCACACAGTCCCTATCTGTACTCTGCTGCTTTAATGGGGGTGTTTGCTTTTTTGTCTACTCTGTCTGTTCACATTCCATGGTCTGTCCACTACCCTTTCTGCCAATACCCTCTGACCTGCTAAGTGAAGCCAGCGACCCGGTTGCTGTCAACTTCCAAGTGTTTCTTTGTCAGTCCCTGTTGTGCTGAATGAGTTTATGTCTGCCACCCTGGACCCACTTCCTTCTCTGGTTATCTGCGCCCATGATGTATGTATCCTTCTTCAATGTCTTACTTCTCCACGCCTTCTGCTGCCTGCTTTTCTGCCTCTCTGCTCATATGGTGCAACCTTCTTCTAGATCTGCCTGCTCCTTTGTTGCTGCATGCTTCTCTGCTTACCTAGTCCCATGGTGTCGCCGCTACCCTGTCTCTTTGCTCCCTTGGGTCTGTCTGCACGGCCTATCTGCTCTTGGGTCCAACCAGCTTCTGTGCGCTGCCTGCTCCTCTAGCTGCTCCCAGGTTCCTTGCAGGCTTCCATGCTCCCTGGTGCAGCCGGCCTCTCCGGTGCTGCGTGTGCTTTGGTGCAATCTACTCCCAGTGTTACTTGACACTGTATTTGCTTTCCTGGTGCTATCTGCATCTATGCCTAGCTCTCTGGTGTTCCTTCTTCCACTCTACCCGTTTAAGCACGACTCTCTCTCGTGCTCTCCACGCTGCTTGATTCCTTGACTGGCTCTCTGCAGCCTGCTCTGCAACATCCAATGTCTGACTCCTATCTGCTTGCTCTCACACTGCTGGATGTACAGACGTCGGTCTAGTGCTTTGTCTGCCTCCCCATAAATGCCTGCTTCTCGCTGCTGCCTGAAACATTTTCTATCTGATGCGTGTTTCTCTGACTGAACTTTGTGCTCACTCTACTGCAGTGTGTCCCCCTGGGGCTGCCTTTTCCTCTCTCAGCCTCACTGGTGCTGCCTGCACCCCTCTCTGCCCACTGGTGCTGCCTGCACCCCTCTCTGCCCACTGGTGCTGCCTGCACCCCTCTCTGCACACTGCTGCTGCCTGCACCCCTCTCTGCACACTGCTGCTGCCTGCTCATCTCTCTGCCCCACCGGTGCTGCCTTCACCCCTCTCTGCCCACTGTTGATGCCTGTTTCTTTCGACCCCACCGGTGCTGCCTGCTTCTCTCTCTGCCCCACTGGTGCTGCCTGCGCCCCTCTCAGCCCCATTCCACTGGTACTGCCTGCCCTCTCGACCCCACTGGTACTGCCTGCCCTCTCGACCCCACTGGTACTGCCTGCCCTCTCGACCCCACTGGTACTGCCTGCTCTCTCGGCCCCACCAGTGCTGCCTGCCCCAGTGTACTGTCTGCTCTCTCGGCCCACCGGTGCTGCCTGCTCCTCTCTCTGCCCTTGAGCGGATGCCGTCCCCCTGCCGCCCGGCGGTGCGCCTCCTCACCGTGTCTGTGGTGGTGCTGGCTGCCTGTCCCGGGTGTGGCCCGCCTGTCCCGCGCTGTACTCCGGGCTGCAGACACAGGAGGGGTTCGGTTCCGGTGACTGCCGCGGCCCCTGCCAACCCCGCCTTCGATGACACCAGCTCAGTGCGGGGGCGGAGAGACCGAGGGGGCGGTACAGCCGGACACACCCCGGGGTGGGGACTTAGGCCTGGAGTAGCCCGCCCCTTGACTGCGGCCATCTTGGACGTCAGTGGCGGTCATATTGGACGTACCACCGAACGTCAGAGGCGGCAAGTACGCCCCGCACACAGCCCCTACGAAGCCTCCTTATTGGATATGTCTTTACACGTCACAGAGACAATGGACGCCCCGCCCACAGTCACCATGAGGCCGCCATCTTGATTAGGTCTCATCTCCTTAAGCGTACCGCTCCAAAGAACAAGCAATGGCAAAGCCAATAAGTCTGGCGTGTGAAATGTAATTTTTATTTTATTTTATTGAATGCGATTTTATATAGCGCTAACATTACCCGAAGGTGTCAGAGCGCTTTACATAAGAACCAGTTGCAATACATAAAGATTTAGGATTACATGCGTTGCATACAAGATATAAACAGGAACAAATTGCAAATGTACAAGTTATAGAGTCACGCAAGGAGGAGATACAAACAGAAAAAAAAATTGCAAATGTAAAGGTAGTAACGTCATTTAAGGAAGGGATACGAATGGATATACTCTAAGAGTCCCATAGGAATGGTAGAGAGTACAATGGTCTACAGCTTATACTAGTCAATAGAGTTATCTCTATATATTCATAGGGAAGGGATACGAATGGATATACTCTAAGAGTCACATAGGAATGGTAGAGAGTACAAAGGTCTACTGCATATACTAGTGATTAGAGTTATCTCTATATACAGAAGCTATTAGCCAGAGAGGTGATGGCACACAGTTAACATTTACATCAATTAAATTAACAGTGTCATCTACTTGGCTACACATTAAGGAATAAGATGGTTTATTACATATTTAGAATAAGGACCATTTTTTTATTTTATTTTATTTAATGCGATTTTCTATAGCGCGAACATTACCCGAAGGTGTCAGAGCGCTTTACAAAAGAACCAGTTGCTATACATAAGGATTTAGGATTACACGAGTTACATAAAAGATACAAACAGGAAAAAAAATTGCAAATGTACAAGTTGTAAAGTTACACAGGGAAGAGATACAAATAGACAAAATTGCAAATGTACACGTTGTAACGTCACTCAAGGAAGAGATACAAATGGATAAACTCTAAGAATCACATAGGAATGGGAGTGAGTACAAAGGTCTACTACATATTCTAGTGGTTAGAGTTATCTCTATATACATATACATACAAATAGTAGATTTTCTCAGGATTCCATTTCACCAGCGATTCGGCTTGGACAAGTATATATCACATATTTACAGAGAAATAAAAAATGAAAAGAAAAGGGGGTAGAGAGCGGTATGTGGGGGGAGAAGAATTGGAGGCTGAGATTGGTGAGATGAGAGAGGGGGGCCTGAGGGGGAGAAAGAGACAAGGCAGTCCAGCATAAGTGAAATGTCTGAAGGTCAGCAGGATGGAATCCAAGGGACCAATGGAAAGGACAAGAATCAACAAAATGGCGGACCCGGGCCGTGGGCATCGATGGAAACCATCTCAACTTGGCAAGAAGCACCCAGGGCAAAAGGGACAACAGGAGAGGGTCCCAAAATGGCGGGGCGCACACGAGTTCCATTCCAAAAGTTACAAGTTACAAGTCCAAAGAAAACCAGGGAGCCGACCCAACGGAGGAAGAACAAGAGGGGAAAAGGAGCCAGACAGTCAAAAGTAGGAGCATCTTCAATATTTGCACCTCTTTTCACCACTGCTGCACACAAATGATCCCTGGTCTAAATGTTCCCATGCTCCTGTACTGGGCACCACAGTCCACCCGTGTCATTAGCTGGAGGGGTGTTAAAACAAATCCCCAGGTCTCCCCCCAGCTTTCATGCTTGACAAAAGCTGATGTCTATCTTGGCTCTCCCAGGGGGTCGTTAGCGGCTTCGTCATATGTAGGGGGTGAGCACTGTAATTAAAATCCTCTCCCGGTCGTGTTACCTGTCCCGCCCGTCCGCTGTGGCCACAGGCCCCCATCCACACACTGCGGTCGGGCAACAGAGGCGGATGAAGGCTGCAGATCCGGCGATCACGGGCTGCACTAGCTGCGGGCGCCCGCCGGGTGTGATGAAAGGGCAGCAGGGGGCCCGCTCCTGATGTCGCTGCCCCCACATTGTTACCTCATAACGTGGGTCAGTTTCACCGTGGCCCCCCCCCCCCCACTTCTACCTCCGTTTCACCTCAGGCGCAATCTTGAGGTGTTATCGCCAGGGGTGGATATTGCAGATATCACGGCAGAGCAGCCGCTGGAAGTATCGGCGCCCCCAGCGGCAGACGCTCCAGATCGTCCGATTTTGGCATTTGGCCCTTACAGATAATTTAGTGGGGCTTGGAGGGTCGTGTTAGGATGTTGTGCGCAGGGTTTCCACGGGTTTCCAACTCTTAACACCATGCTATAAAGATACAGAATAACAACAGGAGAGCGGCGCGCCCAACCCTAAGGAAGAAATTAAGGCAGGTCAATCTTAGGCAAACAGGGATATTGTACATGTGATGTATGTATTTATTTATTTTTTGCAGATTTTATATAGCGCAAACTCGGCCCGAAGGTATTGGAGTGTTTTACATGAGCACCGGTTACGTTACAAATTTAGGCACCGGGAGATTAACTGATTTGCCCAGAATCACAGGATCTGGACGCAACTCTGAGGCTCGAACCCTGGTTTCGAGCACCAAAGTCGGCAGTCTAGCCGACGGACCACATCCTCTCCCCATGTATTGTATTGGAACTGATCTTTCGTGATGTTCCAGAACAGAATTGGTAAGTGTTTATTCTGCAATGTGGCATATTGGGGCCAGATGAGAGACAGTTATGGAAAGACAAACTGCTTTTGCCTGCGTGGAGATGATTTATTCATTTAGTTTTATTTTTAGTTAATGCTTTTTTATATAGCGCGGACTTTACCCGAAGGTGTCAGAGCGCTTCACAATAGGAACAGTAGTGGAACATGAGGAAAAATTACAAGTAAGCATGTTACAAGAGCAAACGTTACGTTACATAAGGCAATAGAGACAATTGTGCATGTATAAAGAGCAAACGAAATACAAAAGGAAGCAAACGATACATTACAAAAGGAAAAAAAGTGACGTGTGCATGTTACAAAAGTGTACAAAGTACAAATAGAGGTATAATACTGCACTAAAAGGCAGATACTCAAAACACAAGAACAAACATAACGTTACATGAGGCAATGGTGGCAATTGTGCATGTATCAAAAGCAAACAAAATCCAAGAGTTAGCAAATGATACATTTCAAGATGGAAAGTGACATGTGCATGTTACAAAGGAATACACAATACAAGTAGAAGTATAATACTGCAATAAATGACAGACTCTCAAACCACAAGAACACATTGGGAAGGCACTTCTAGTCATGTAGAACAGAATTTCCTATAAAGGAGTGACTTCCTTCAGATAGTAGAGAGGGCGTGAATTAAGTTTGGAAGTGTCTTTGAAGAAAGAGAGCTTTGAGGTCAGTTTTGAAGGCCTGGGAAGAGATGGTGGTCCGGAGCAGAGGTGGAAGTGAGTTCCAGATTCTCACCGCGTTGCCTGAAAAGGGTTGGGCCATCGACCTTTCCTTCTTGAAAGTGGGAGGTTCAAGCAATAGGTTTTCCGCATTACGTGATGGTCTAGAGCCTCCAGAGAGTTTCAGTTTATTCACCAGGTAGCGAGGAGATTAGGAGTGCAAGGCTTTGTGGGTAATGCAGGCAGTCTTGTAGATAAATCTTGCCTCGATGGGCAGCCAACGGAGGGAGGATAAAATGGCTGTGATGTGGTCGCTTCTTTTGGCCCCATAAATGAAACAAACCGCTGAATGGAGAACAGATTTAAGGGGGGACAGGTGGGATTTGGGGTGGCCAGTATGAAGAGAGTTGCAGTAGTCCAGTCTGGAGAGAACCAGCGATTGGACCAGGGTTTTAAAGTCATGCTCTGGGAAGAAGTGACAAATCCCCCAAAGAAGGCGCAGTTGGTATCGAGCAGACTTTGCAATGGAATTAATGTGGGAGAATAGATTGAGTTTTGTGTCGAGTATGACACCAAGGATTTTGCGCTGTCGACAATGATGGGTTTATTGTTAAGTAGATTAATCTGATCCATCCATGATTGAACCGGGGGAGGATAAAGTTTGGAGGAGAGGAGGAGGAATTCAGTTTTAGAGGGATTCAGAATCGGTTGATGAGTTAACACCCCGTTTGAATGGAGTCAAGAGTAGAGCTTAGGATGTAGAGATCGTGAGTGGAGGCAACTTTGAGGTAGATTTGAGTGTCATCGGCATAGAGATGATAGTGGATCCCGGATCTTATTAGGAGATTTCCCAGTGGTTCTAAATAGAGATTGAACAATGTGGGTGCAAGTATAGAGCCTTGAGGAACACCTTGACCTACCGCCAAAGGAGATGAAAGACTATTCGCTATTTTGATCATTTGGGATCTATCAGAGAGGAAGGAAGCAAACCATTTAAGCACAGTGCCCTCCATGCCCGTTCTATGTTGAAGAGTGTTAAGGAGAGTGTTGTGATTGACAGTGCCAAAGGCTGCAGAAAGGTCAAAGAGAATAAGAAAACAAGACTCACCCGAATCGAGTATCCGCAGCACGTTATCAATCACTTGCAGCAGGGCAGTTTCAGTGCTGCAGTTTTGAATGAAGCCGAACTGGAAATTGTCAAGAAGATCATTGTCCTTGATATGACGAGAGAGTTGTTTTGCTCCACATCTTTCTGTGATTTTCGCAAGAAAAGGTAGGTTGGTGATGGGGCGGAAGTTGTTGAGGTTGTTCGCATCAGCAGTAGGGTTTTTAAGCAGAGGGGTGACCTGCCCAGTTTTGAAGGAAACATGAAGGGAGCCTTGACAGAGGGAGAGGTTAACCAAAGTGGTCCAATAGGACAGAGAATGGGTATAGAAGTCAATGGCAATGGCACTAGGGATGGAGTCAGGAGAATGGTTGGAGGGCTTTGTTTCGAGGATGCATTTGAGGAGGGCATCTTCGGAGATGGGGTCAAAGTTCTGCAAAATGGCTAAGGATTTGCGCTCCTCTGGAGGGGTAGGATGGCTGACCTGATCCACAAGTGATTTCACTTTTTCGTCAAAGAATATAGCGAATTTCGCTGCTTTCTTTGTAGAATCCTCCACCTTGGAGGATGGGGGAGATCAGTTTGGATCCTTGATGAGATCGAATAGTTTTTTCGGTCTATTTTTGGCTGAGTCGAGGAGGGTTCTGAAGTGCGTCACTTTTCCAAGGAAGATGTGCTTGTGGTACTCGGATCTTGCTGAACGAAGCATGGCCAAATTATCAGTGGCGGACACTTGTCTCCATTGTTTCTCCAGAGATCTTAGGTACTTCCTTTCTTCATAGAGGGATTTGTTGAACCAGGGTGCTGAGGGAGTGGGCCTTTTCTTTTTGCTTTGGAGAGGAGCGACCTTATTGATTTCGTCTGCAAGGACTGTGAGGCATTGGGAGGTGAGTTTGTTAACATCTAGGTTCGGGTCTAGCCTTGGAAGTTATAGCAAAGCTGATTCACAGAAGGTACCGAGGTCAATATATTTAGTTTCACGGAACCAGGAGGTAGCCCTCTTAGGTTGGCCAAGAGTTATAGAGTGTGATAGGTGAAGAGAGAATGGGATGAGGAAGTGGTCAGACCAGTCAATATGAATAGGGGTAGCAATAGTAAGCATGCCTGTTTTTGAAATAACAAGGTCCAGGATTGAGCCCTTAGAGTGTGTTGTTTCTGTGCAGTGTTGCATAAGATCGTTTGCAGAGAGGAAGGTGGCCAGCAAATTTGCAGAAGAGTCTTGAGACAAGCCCCAGTGGAGATTGAAGTTGCCCACGAAGATCTGATTGTCACTTTGCGAGTATTGGTCGCTAATGAAGTCAGTGAGTTCCTCCATAAATGAGGGGCCGCTACAGGATGGGCGGTAAATGGCATGGAATTTGAGGGGTGAACTGTGGTGCAATTGAAGTTCAAGGGCTAGGCATTCAAAAGTGCGGAAGGAGCTGTTAGGAAAAGCCTTGAGTTGAAGGGAGTTTCTAAAGATGACTGCAACACCTCCCTCAACTTTGTCAATTCTGTCATTTCGAAATATAGAATAGTCTGTGGGTACTAGGAGATCAAACATAGAGTGAGATGTATTGTTGAACCAGGTCTCTGTGAGGAAGAGCATGTCAATATTGTGAAGTATGATGGTGTCGGAGATTTCAAATTTGTGTTTTATTGCAGATCTGCAGTTGTGGAGCAGACAGCGTAGCTCTGGCGAGACTGTTTTGATGACAGGGCACTTGGGCTAAGAGGGGTGATAGGGATGTTGTGCTTATACGAGGGTGCTCGGGAGGGTTTAGGTGGAGGAGAGGTTCTGACAGAGGAGATGGTCGGAATAATGTAGATAGTAGGGCTACTTGGAGATGAAAGTGGAAGAAGGGTGGCGTTCGAGGGCTTGTGTGAGTTTGCGATGTTCGCAGACAACAGGTTATGGGGGCGGGGTGGGGTCGTGGGAAGGTGAGTGTGTTCTAAAGGAATTGAGGTGTATAGAAAAGTGGAAATCTTGGAGCTTAGAAGTGAAATGGTAGCTTCAAGTTGGGAGATGGAGGTGATGAGCGAGCCTAGCTTATTTTCCAGAGAGAGCAGGGCAGAGCACGGCATGTTGGGTGGCTCGATGGAAACAGGGGGGCGAGGGGTGCAATTGGCGGTGGAAGGCAGGGGGAAGTCAGGGGATGGGAGGGGAGTTGGGGTATAGGGTTCAGACGTGGGGAAAGGTGGTGGTTGAGAGTGGGCGTTGGTGCATCAGAGGTGAGAGGAGAGTTGTCTTTGTTGGCATTGCAAGAAGGATAGGAATTAAGGACATAATTAGGGGGAGGTAGGTGAGGAGCAAGTCGGTGGGGCGGAGGGAGAGGGGAGGAGTGTGTGGAGACATAGGAATGAAGGAGGTTTGGGAGGAAGTGGGGGGAGGGGGTTGGAGAGGTCCTGTATGCTAGATGAGGAGGTTGTGAGGTAACAGGCATCTGGCGGAGTGAGGGGGGTTAGGAGATAAGAGAATTGAAGAAAGGAAGTGGTTCTGCTAGGCCAGAGGGAGGGAAAGGGAAAAGGTTACCAAGGGGGGAGAGGGGGTAGCACAGTATTGGGGGAAGGAGAGATGCAATGGGTTTGTGGAGAAACCAGGGTACAAAGCAAGGGGAGGAAGGGGAAGAGAATAGGAGAAGAGGAGGTAATAAGGGGGACGTAAGGAAAGTTAACTAGGGGGGAAGGTTGGAGGAGAGGTAGACTAAAAAGGGGGTGGCAGGTATGGAAAGGGGGGAGGAGATGGTGCAGATTGGCCAAGGAGCGGATTAGCTAGAGGTCTGGCTGAAGTGATGAAGGGGGGGCATACTGTGAGGGGGAAGAATGGGAGAGGAGGGCACAGGGGAGGGAAGAGGGTCGACCTGTGCCTCCCGAGGGTGCAGCCTATTGGAGTGTAGGGGCGGTCAGGGAAGGAGAGAGGGATTAATGGAGTTGGAGTTCAAGCACCAAATTAAGAAAGTCACATTTGGGGGCGGAGCCGGGCCGGCGACCAAGATGGCCGCACGGGGTCCCGGCTCCTCCGACCTTCTCCCCTCACCGCCTGCTCTGCTTGCCTGTCCCGTGAGAGTACGGAGCCTCCGCGCGTCGGAAGGGACACCGAGGTGAGGCGTCCGACTCCGGCGAAATTCCGCGCTCCGGGGACGAAGATATGCTCCTCAGCGCAGGGCGGCCTGCCCGATGCCGGCGACCGGGACCTCGCGTTTCACTGCACCCGGCCGCCAGTACAATAACAGCGGCTACATGGACCTGTGGGGCGCCGGTCTCCCACCAAGGAGCTAAAAAATACCCTCGACATCGCCGAAGCCCTCTACAGATGCGATGCACAGTCCTTTTGTGCTGCTTGCTTCTCCCCCCCCTTTATTCCCCCCCCCCCCCCCCCCCCAGCGCACTTTGTTGGCTGCCGGACTTTGGGAACTGCTCCCTGTTTATCTGGAGGTACGTCGCATGCCTGCATATTGAACTGCTATTTCATCTCCAGCTCACTGGCGCCGGCGGGGACACAATGTTAATGTGTCTTTTTGGGCTGGGGGGGGCCCTCAAGCAATACCCAGTGGTGGGGGAGAATGGCATCCTGTGCTACTTCATTGCTGGGGCACCGGCGATTCGCAATTTTCACTCTGGAGGGGGCTGAAGACTCTTAAGCCTGCCTGTACTGCGCCGTGGTGCTGCTTGTTGGGACAATGGCGACCTGATGGATTATATCTTGTGGCGGCGGCCGGGTGTACTGGATGCTGGGGGATGGCGACTATATCTCCCCAAGGGGCCGAAGAACTATGTTCTGGTGATGGCGGGAAGATGTTCTGATTGTTCTTGAACCAACGCTTTATTGTGAGCCGCCACCAGCTTTGCCCGTCACTTTCTCTGTGATAAATGTTACTGCTATCAGCGGAGGGACTGCGGCTGGATATGGATGTGGCTTAATGATGGCGGCATTGCGGACTTGCTCCCTTGCAAGACTTCTTGGTGTCTCACAGCGGATCGACTACAGGATAACAGACCCCGTGGACGACGATTGGTGGTGGCTGGCGGATCGCTTCGTGTGACTTTGAAGAGGTTTTGGTTTCTCCTTGACTGACTTGGGTGCTCCATTTTGTGCTTTCTGACCCGGCCCGGCATTTTGGGGCGGGTGTGACCTGTACCATTGATCCTGTTTGCCTGTGGGAGTTGAGTGCGCTCAGGGCGCCATTTTTGTTACTGGGGGTGAACTATACTTTCCTGTGGGACTTGAAATGCGTAGCGATCAATAACATCCTGTTTAAGTGGGTGCTCCCAATATTATGTTTTTACTCTCTGATCAATTGCAACGGTGTGTGAATGTGGGGGGGGGAGGTTGGGGTTCCCGTACTGGGAGTCTCCCTCATATTTCCTTCCCTATCGTGGGCTGTTGGTTAATTTCCTTTCCTCTTCCCCTTTACCTTTGGTGTGTTACTCCCTTTTTCTTTATTTCTCTTATTCTCTTATCTATATTTCGTGTTCATATTGGGCGACAGGCACGCTGCTATGGGAGTAGGCCGTAGCCACATGCAGGGGTGCGGGGTCGGGGGCTGGGGGAGGGGTGTTGTTGTTTTTCTATTTCTTCTTTGTCTCTATGGCCTTCCTTATTCTTTTTGCTTTTGGCTGAATCTATTTTTTCTCCTTTCTTTTTCTTATTTGGGATTTCTGTGGAGATAGTCCTCCGCACGCTCGTCTTATTTCGACCAATAAGGGGGATTTTGATTGCCTGCTACCGCGGTCGGGAACTGGTTGGTGGGCGAACTGCTTGCATTTTGACTAGCCTGGTACCGAGTTGGATCATTACGCCCCACCGACAGTAATCCTGGACTATGATCATCCTGCCTCTTGAATTTCCCTAGATTTGCTTTGTCTTAAGTGTAATGCCACAGATCCTGCCCCTTTTTCTTTATTTTAAAACGAAACCTTCTTTAATCCTGTTATTTCTGACACAATTGCTCTCCTGGGTTGCAACCGAGCATTTGCGGAACGGAGCCCTGCACTGCCATGGTCTAATTGCTTTGTTTTGTCTGAACATGTTCCGATGGCTGATTATGATGTTTTGCTTTGTTTCGATTGTAACTGATTTAATTTCTAATAAAGGTTTTCCAAAAATTAAAAAAAAAAAAAAAAAAAATCACATTTATTTATTTTAAGTCAGGAGCACCCACGACCAGAGACGTCCAGCTGCAGTGAATCCAATGCCAACTGTGGCATAGCTAAAGGATTCCCAACAGCTGTATAGCTACGCTTGTGAGTGTGCTATCAAAGAATAACAAGAGAATCACGGTAATGTGCAAGTCCGTGACCAAAACAAAGGATAACAAAGGTACGCATCATTTTACAACATCTTCCCTTCAACAGCATGAAAGATGACCAAATAATAAAACAAAAAAGTATGCTAAATAATTTGGGAGACCGTTGCAAGTAAGAAACATTGCAGAACAGGTAAAACAATAACATCTGAAATCTATTCTTTTAACTTACAAGTCGTAAATATGCATGGATTTCTAATAACACAGGGTACTAGTGCATATTAGGAACAAGGCTGAAAAGAAAAGCTAAAATGAATCTAATACATTATCTCTTAAATTGATTGGCATTCGTCTTTGGCGTGCACCTTTTTTGCAGGACGCATTACATGCTTCAGCTATGTCAGTGACATGCTATTGAGCAACTTGCGTGGTAGCATTTTGTTGTGTCATAATGGGTCCCACATCTGAACCCGAACTCAACTCAACTTCCTGATGCCAGTCAAGCCAGTCACCATGTTCAGTATCGCAGGTGTTATGTTCAATAATGATGTCAGCTTGGGGAATGGAAATTTTGACCAGAGCGCTCTTGTTCCACTACTCTTTATTATCTAGAAGAGCTGAGCCTTTGCTCACCTGTATGATGGACACTGGTTATCAAAACCTTGAACAACCTTTCACCACTTTCTTTAGACTCTTAATAAGCACCTAGTCACCTTTCTGTAAAGAATGATCTACATAAATGCTTAGCCGCATCAAATCGTGCTTCCATGTTAGCCTGTTTTTGTTGTACATGTTCTCTGAGGGATGTGGAAACTTCACCTTGTGTGCCTTTCTCACACAACCAACTGGCATTTAAATGAGTTCGTGCCTTCCTTCCTATAAGAACGATGAAAGGTGCAACACCTGTGGTTGAGTGTGGATTGGTATTGTATGCCCAAACCTTGCTAGGCACAAATTCTAGAGGGTTTGATCCGGAAGAGATTGCAGTTTGTATACCCTCTTTGATGATTCTGTTTCCTCTTTCAACCAAGCCATTAGAGGAAGGTAAGTATAAAGTAAAATTGAAATGACAAATATCTTGTCTCTTAAGAAAAGAACACATGTGTTGTGAAACAAAGTGAGTGCCTTTATCTGTCACAATAATTTTGGGACCTCCTTCAATAATGAACACGCTCTGCAAGAATTTATTGTCATTTTCGGTGGTTGCCCCTTTGCAAAAACAATAGTATAACCACTTGGTGTGATAGTCTACCAGCACAATTAAATATATGTTGTCATACGGTAAATTCTCATTTGGGCCTGAAAAATCCAACCCTACCTTGTCCCACGGATTTTCCAGAAGTGGAACAGGATGCAGTGGTGTAGAAAGAGTCTTCTTAAGCTTGTCTGATAGGAGACATTCAGTACATTTGTCATTCCTATTCTTAACCTGTACATCAATGGACGGCCACCAATATTACTGTTTTACACAGTGACAGGTCTTTGTGACACCTAGATGTCCCTGATGAGCAGTCTGAATGATCACCTCACATAGGGATTCTGGAGGAACAAACAGATCATGGCGCATGACCATGTCATGAGACCGATAACTCATCAGCAACATTTGCGAAATATCTTAAATCTGCAGACAAGTTTCTGCGCTCAGGCCATTGGCTTGTAATGAAAGTTTTGACTTTGGAAAGCGTAATATCGTTACCGTATGCCATGTTTCAATCACTCTGTGTGATGGGTGGATATTCAGACACTGCATCTACAACTGCATCCACATAGTCAGTATCATCAGCTTCATTAGGTGCTTCATTCAATGCCATTCTCGATAACCAGTCTGCTTAAAAAAATTACCCCTCCCCCGGGTATGTGTTTGATGTTAAAGTGAAACTCTTGAAGTTTGGAAAGTAAACAAACAAGTCTAGCAGATGCCTTGTTTGAAACCATGTTAGAGAGCATATACATTAGTGGTTTGTGATCAGTGTATAACTCAAATTCACAACCTCAAATACATGATTTGAATTTGTGAACAGCCCAAACGCATGCAAGAGCTTCCCTCTTAATGGTGTTGTAACATGTTTCGGCCCGTTGGAGTGTTCTGGACGCAAAGGCAACAGTGTGTTCCTTGCCTGCCACCCATTGTCCTAACACAGCTCCCAGACCAGTAAGACTCGCATCAACTGTTAAAAAATATTTATGGCCATCTTGGAATGAATGTAATGCTGGGGATTCCTCTATGAGTTTTTTAACTTGTTCAAGCATTGTCTGAAGCTCATTGGACCATGCAAATTTAGCTCCTTTTCTTTAAAGTGCCCTTAGTTGTTATACAATTTGTGCATACCCTTGCACAAACCTGGCATAGTATTCTGACAGCCCTAGAAATGAACAAAGGGCTTTTCCATCACTGGGTGGTGTGGTATCTCTGATGGCTTTTTTGAGTGAGAAATTGGGCTTAATACCATTAGATGATAGTGTGTGACCTAAATATTTGAGTTCTTGGACAGCAAATTTGCATTTGTCATGTCTGACAGTCATTCCAGCTTTACGATTTGTCTCCAAAACCTCAACAAGAATTTTATTATGCTCTGCTCGGCTGCCATCGTACACCAGAATGTCATCCTGGTAGGCCTGTACCCCAGGAATATTATCCAGCAAGGTGTCCATCAACTTCTGGAATACACTGGCTGCAGAAGTCAAGTCAAATGGTAATCTAAGGTATTTGTAAGCTCCAATTGGAGTTACAAATGTTGTAAGTTCTTGTGACTTGGTAGAAAGAGGAATCTTATGATATGCCAACCTTAAGTCTAGTAATCAAAAATATTTAGCTCCCCCTACATTGGCCAACAAGTCGTGAATCTTTGGCAAGGGATGACATCCACTATGATATTGTGATTAAGTGAACGCAAGTCGGCACACAATCTGACCTTGCCTGGCCTTTTGCGGGCTAAAACTATGGGAGAAACCCATTCAGAATAATTGCATGGTGTAATTATCTTTTCAGCACATCATTTCTACAATATTTTGTTTTTAAATCCTCTCTAGCACTTAAAGGCAGGGGACGGACCTTGTGAATGACTGGTTGTGCATTGGATTTGAGTAGAATTTCATGATCAAAACCAACAATATTACCAACTTTGTTCTGAAAAACTGAAGGGAATTGATTAAGAATATGATCAATGTCAGTACCTGAAATAGAAAGGTTAGACATAACTGTGTCCTTAGCATCATCATAACTGTAGTAATCAGCTGGAATATCTCCTAGAACAATAGGCTGGTCTGCGCCTGGTTTAAGGTACAAACCCATTTTTGCTAAATCCTTCCAGCCTATGATGTTCCTTCCCTTAACAGCAACATATACTTTACTGAAAATACGCCTGGATAAACATTCTAATCTGGAATGAGAATACCCCAACATATCAATTTGTGTTTCTCCAAAGGCCTTGGGATTGACTTCAGACTGAGTAAGAGTGATGATGTCACCCCAATTTATATGAAAGGTGGTATCTGACAATATGGTGAAGGTGACCCTGAGTCAGCCTTCACTTGCAAAGGGATGGTCCCAACAATTACCTCGCCCCAGGGTCCATGAACTTTGCATATGTTTAAAAAAAATTTTTTTTTAAAGACTTTATTATATTTGGACAATAGTACACAGCTGTAGTGTGCCTACAACCCTGGGGCCGGCAGTAGAACATAACAACACGCAATTATTACACACACAGCTTATATGGCGACATCCCAGGGGCCCGGCAGCGAACGGGATTCAATAATTCATCTTTATGAAATTCACTGTAACAATAACCTGAAAGTAAGTGATCGCGAAGTATACCAGCTTCATCCTACTAATGTCTTCTTGCCAATAACTGAAACTTTTATACATACCCCTGTCTGCCTGCATCTGCCCGATCTTCCTGTCATTGGTTCTACATTTGCTTATCTAGTGATGTCCGATGGATGACTATTATTCCCTACATTGCCATCACTTTCACACTCTCCAGGTCCGGTGACTACAACAAAGTCGTTGTGTTATACATCCCCATAACATTCCCCGCGGCCTGCTACCAAGCAAGGTACACATTTCAGGAAGACGTGCCAGAACAATGATCAGCTCCCCCCCCCTCCAGCCACGTTACATACGGCTCCCAAATATCTACTGGCCTGGATCGGATTTGTGTTAGTTCCCAATACCGAGTCAGTTGGTCTTTGCAATAAGTGACTGTAACCAGCCAGCAACTGTGGGCGGTCTTGCTCTTTTCCAATGTATCGCCACTTGACGCTTGGCCAACAATAATACCATTGAAATCAACTTACGAGATCCCCTTGGGATCTCTTGCACATACACCAACAGTGTCACTAGTGGCGTGAGCGATATCTTTGCGGCGGTAATGTCTCTAAAGTGCTCGACCACTTCCACCCAGAACTGGGCTATTAGTCTACAGGACCATGCCAAGTGTATGAATGTTGCGTCCTGAAGTCCACATCGCCAGCACTTTGTGTCTGCGTAGAGGCCCATGCGGCACAACTGTACGGGTGTGCGGTACATCCTATGTATAAAGTTGAAGTGTATTAGCCGAAGTCTGTAGTTCGGCGATAGATGCTCCAGCTGCGAGCAACAGTATCTCCATTGTTGCTCCGAGATTGGGGTTGCAATGTCTTTTTCCCAGTCTACTTTGGAGGTATATGACGCTATGGCGGCTGTCTTTTGGTTAGTATTGTATATGCGTGTAATCAGTTTCTTGGGAGAGGGATTAGACAGGACATTCTCCAGAGCAGGGAGAGTCTGTGGTTCCTGGGGATATTCAGTATATCGTGCTTTGCAGGCTGCCGTAAGCTGATAAAATAGTAGTGTGTCTGATATTGAAGGTGTCTTGTCTTTACACATGTGTTGCAATGTTAGGAATGTAGCTACTGGGTATAGATCACCACCCTTTTCTAGCCCGTGCACTTTTGCCCGCAGAGTAGTGGCCTTATCTATCAGCAGGGGCAGCAGTGGGTTGCCTCCTTTAGGCATGGATGGAGCATACAATTCTTTTACTCCTGCTCGTTTTGCTATACCTCGCCATGCCCATTTCGTCGCTTCAACCGTGTCGATTTCTCTATGGGGTCGTTTATAGGTCTGGTACCCCGCCGCATTCAGGGGAGTTGGTGCGGCCCTATCTATCTCTACCGCTACATGTGGTTGGAATGGCGTTGGGTGGTGCCAAAAGTGCAGAAATTGTGCCTGCGCACTGTATGCATATAGTTCAAAGTCAGGGGCGCCCAACCCTCCTTGTTCAAAGGGTAGCGTCAACAAATTCCAGGAGGCATGCAGCTGTTTGCCCGCCCATACTGGCTCAAGCACAGCTGTCCTAAGTCGATTGAAAAATTGTACAGTAAGCGGCATTGGTATCTTGACAAATAAATATAGCAGTTTAGGAAGCAGAACCATTTTCGTGATTGCTACGCGTCCCAGTATTGAAAGGGGGAGTTTTTTCCATCTCTGTACTTTAGTGTCGATCCAGTCCATAACACTCCCATAGTTGGACATCCACAAGTCCTGCGTAGATCTGTGTAAGAAATGGGGGTTACCCAAATCTCCAAGGGGGTAGCATGGAACCAAGCGGGCAGGCCAAACTTCAGAGGACATGTGAAGCACTCCCGCAGTACTAACAGACGTCACACCAGGCACACCACAAAAGAGGCAGGACACCAGTTTGAGTTGGAAAATTAAGAAGTTTAGTATCTCCAACCTGCAAAGCAAAAATGCATAACAGTGGTATCAAAACACGGCGCCAACTGGCACCAGAGCCCAGTGTATCACAGGGGGATTATTTACAAGGGAATTGGGAACAAGGCTGAAACGGTCAATAAGTTCAAGTTGTCCAGCTGAAATATAAAAAGGTTAGCACTTGGCATGTAACGTCAGCGACATCCATAAGAGGAAAGAAAACACTTGGCGTGGAAGCCCATTGAGCATGAAATTAAACCTTAGGGGTAATAACCCAAAATTAGCTGGCATTGGCGTCTCCTACAAAAAGGATAGGGGTCACCCTGCATTAACATCTGGCAGGAACACCTGTAATACAACACAGCCATGCTCTTGAACATGGAATGTCACCAGGGGCCTGGAATGACCCGTCGGGCCAGCACCGGGGCAGGACACCTGCATTGGCGTCCCCTGTGAGCAGAACATACATCGCCCAGCATTAATATCAGGTAGGGGCCCTACACATAGACCAGGAACACCTGTAAGGAAACAGCTAGGCTCCCTCTACCATCAACCTAGGGGTATCAAACATCAGGGTGTACACAACAGCCAACCCTCATTAACCTCCAGACGTCCCCAATCCCGGGCAGGGGACGCAGTACGCTAGGCACCCTGCTTTAGCATAAGGCTCAGCCATGGCCTGACTGGGAACAAGAACCGGCCCTGGCAAAGTGCTCGGCCGGCCCCCCCACCCCCCTCCGGGAGGAGGAGGGGGAAGGGGGGCGCAACAGCGCTCTGTGCCAGGGCCGGTTTTTGGCCGTTTTTGTTACAGGGCCGTTTTTGCTGCAAAAACGGCCCTGTAACAAAAACGGCCCCCAGGGGCCCAAAACCGGCCCCAAAACATGCGGCCCACCGGGGGATTGCCCGGTGCCCGCAACGGCCAGTCCGGGCCTGGGCTCAGCCCTGACTAGGGAGGACAGGCAGGTAGCAGTCATATAACCACTAGGCCCGAATCAAATTGAACCTAACAGGGGCCTGACTCTAGGCCTAAGAACCCCAACCTAGGGCAAACCCTCCTCGGGGCATACACATATAGTTGGGAAGTCAGGCCTAAACACTTCAGGGAAAATCAGGCAACAGGCAAAAATGTGCATTTCAATGAGCATCTCACTTGGCTATGCATATCAAACCTTTCCCTGGGGGCCACTACAACATTCGACCTCTCCCCTGTGACTTTTAGGATGAGCAGGGGCTTCTGTAGGCAGTTCAGTAGCATCAATCCTGGGCAGGGGCGCAGTAACCTAAGCACCCAGCATTAACATAAGGTGTGGCCGTGACTCAGGCGGGCCTCGATAATTCCTAGGTGGACCCTATGGGCTAGTTATGGGGCCCCCTACAACTGGCACAGTCTACTGTGGCCACTGACTCCACTGGGGCCCAACGTTGCAGGTGCCCACAGCCAGACGGGGCACCTGGGAAGTTAGTCTGGTCCTTGGGGCGGGCACCGACCATATGTCCCGACACACCCCCAACCCATGATGCGGCTGAGTCCCCACTCACCGGTAGACCTGCGGTGGATGGAGGGGCTCCGGCTCCTCTGGGGTCTCCTTGGCGGTGGGGGCAGGCACCGGCAATGTGCCTCGAGGCCCCTGCCGCACAGGACTCGCGTCGTGGGACTCTCTCTAGGCTTCCCTGTACCAGCAGGCGGGGCTCTCCTTCCACCTCACACGGGGCTCCCTCAACCTCCCGGGAGCCCCGCAACGCTGTCAGGCCGCTTCTCCTGGCTGCCCGACTGGCAGCTCGCGGGGGCGCTGTCTCCGTCTTCATCGGCGGCTTCAGGCAGCCGCCTCCATTCTCCTCGGGTCCGGCGGCGGGGCAGGCACCGACAGTGTGCCCCGGCCCCGCCTCCCTCAGCAGCACGTCTTCCCGGCACCGGCCCCAGTCCACAGGGCACAGACCGGCGGGGTGGCCTCCCGCTCCGGTCGCTCCCTACCGGGCTCCCTCACGACCACAGGGGCCCCGCACCGGCGCTTCACCGGGTCCCCCTCCTACCTCACGGGGACCCGGGGCTTAGACTCGGCTTCTTTCTCTGGCTGCCCGGCTCACAGCCAATCCCTGCGCGGCCTTCAAGGGTCACGGTCGCGCAGGCCAATCAGTGCGCGGTGGGGGCGGGCCAATGACGCGGCCGGGCCCCCGTCACGTGATGGGGCTGACGGCGGCCTCAGGGCCTAACGCGGCCCTTTATTCACTTCGGCGGCCCTCTCCTGGTGCCGGGGGCCGCCGCAACGATGCTCCCCACAGCGGGGGGCTCCCCATGATAGTGCCGGGCCGCGGCTGTGATATCGACAATTTACCACTGGCGCATGGCAGCGCCAACACTCCTCGGGCTGCGGCGGTAATAAGGGGTAGGCTCCCTTCTATTTCATTAATTAATTACATGGCGGACAGCGCGCCAAAACGAGGGTAGGCTCCTCCAGCGCGATTCTCCTTAGCAGGATGGCGCTATTCACAGCGCACTGCTCCTCCTTCTGCCCACAACCTCAGCTCCTTCCTCAGGCCACGCAGAGGGGGCAGGAAATTAACTCTTTTCCAGCGCTTCGCAATTTTAGCGCTTGACAGGCAGGCTTTACAGCACTAGAGGGCCACAACAGTCCCAGGGCCCAGCGCTTTCACAGGGCCTCACAGCACCTCAGCCAGCAACAATTCTTTTGGGGGCACAATCTTCCCCATGCAGTGCTTCAAAGGGGCCACAGCTTCTCAAGGGGGGTAGACAGTCCCTCTCCTCACCTCCTGGGCGCTTCTTCCTCGCAGCGCTGGCAGAATTCCCGGTCCCCACAGTGTCAGGGACCTGGGTAAGGGCCCTCCCTTGTCAGGGGCCCAGGGGACAGCAGAGGGGGTGGGGTTTTAGGGGTGCAGGGCCCAGCTCACAGGCTCATGTGGTGGTAGCACCTCGCAGCAGGTCCCCTCTCTTTCTTGTCCCAGCTCTGACTGACTCTCTGGTGGCACATCCCCCTTACTTATACCCTCCTCCCAGGCAGTGCCAGAACCTTCTAGAATGTTGGCAAAGCTGGCCTAAACTGGCTCAAGGGGAGGGGGTGAGCACCCTGGGTGCCAGGCTTTCCCTCCAAAAGCTAGGAGTGGCTGGGTAATATTACCTAGACCGCTGACCTATGGCAGTCCGGTGGCAAAACCCATGGCCATGGCATCCATTTTACACACAATACATTTTAGTCAGGTGCAGTTCTAAAATGGGGAAATTTACAAGTGCTCACACCATTACCTGACTTCACATATTAACAAGGTGTCTCACACCACTCATGGCCTATACAGGTTTAATCCCATGGGGGAGACATTCCAAATTAGGGGGTCAAAAGCGAAAAATTTGGGGGGAAAGGCCAAGTCCAAAAATCTGCTTATAATTATGCCCAGGTAACATGTCTCCGACTCCACCCATTGAATGGGGTAGTCTGTCATGCAGTGATCCGTCTTGTCCGTGAGTGCTAGTATTGTGGATTTTGTCCAATTAATTTGGGTCCCTGTGAGACCCCCGTATCTGATCAACTCTCTCATTATATCATTAAAGTTATCTTTGGGATTAATCATATAAATAGTCATGTCGTCTGCGTACATTGAGAATAATATGTTATGTTATGTTAGTATGAATTTGTAGAGCGCACGTTCACCCTGGGGTTTCTTGGCGCTGTGTACCGCTGGGGAACCCGTCCTGGCTTTCCCTGTGAGATGGTCCCTATTGGGCATCCCCAAGGTGAAGCCAGGCATCCCCGGCAGTGAGGGGGTCGTTGTGGAGATTAGGCAAGCTATTGCCCAGAGTTGCAGCGTGGGACCCATGGTTAGAGAGGCACTGAGGCGAGATTTATCGAGCCCGCTGACATTGGTTCTGTACCCTGCCGCGTCGGGAATTGAACCCTGGTCCCGGGCCGACCTCTGCTTCTGGGTCTGCCGCCTCTAACCGGTGAGCCACACTTCTCACCTGGAGGTGAATCCTATGCTCCTGTGTGTGTGGTGCTGGCGAAGCCTCTCCGCCAAGGGCTCGGTTGCAATGGCAAAGAGCAACGGCGACAACGGACAGTCCTGTCTCGTACCACGGGTAATCTCAAAGGGCTCCGACACCTGTCCATTTACTCGCACCCTTGCCATCGGGTTAGAGTATAACATTTGAATTTGGTGGATGAAAGCAGGGCTGAGGCCCATACGAGCCAACAATAGGAATAGGACTTTCCATTCCAGTGAGTCAAAGGCCTTGGTTGCGTCTAATAACGCCGCCACTGCCTGTACTTGAGGAGCTAGATAATGCAAGACTCCAAACAGCGGGCGCAGATTATGTGACATCGACCTCCCTGGTATAAATCCGGACTGGTCCGGAAGCGCGATTTGCGTGAGCATTGGCTACAACCTATTTGCCAGGAGCTTTGCGTATATCGGCGTCAAGATTTATTAATGACAACGGTCTATAGGAATCATGGGAAGTAGGATCTTTGTTGGGTTTTAGCAAAGCTCTAATCGTAGCGTCTCTCAGGCTGAGGAGGAGTATGCCCGTGTCCATTGCTTTCAGGTACACCTGCAATAAGCAAGGGGCCAATAAGTCAACGTATTCTTTATAAAAAGCAGCCGTTAAGTCATCCGCCGCTGGGGCTTTATCGGTCGGCATCTCACTAATGACTTGTCGTATGTCTTCAACCGTGATCTGCATATTCATATATTCACGGGCCCCAAAATTGTCCAAGTAGTCCGTTATGTCAGTCTCCGGTGGACACGTGCTGGATGAGTATAGGCACTGATAGTATCGGGACATAGTAGATAGAATATACCTTGGATTCCTAGCCACCTCCCCATCAGCTGCCCTCAGTTCCGTAATGTATTCAGCACATCTCGGAGTTCTCAACCGGCCCGCCAACGTCTTACCCGCCCTATCGCCCTCACCGTAACGTCTAGCCTGCGCATATTTATGCAAATAAGTTGTTTCCCTCTCTGCCTCTCCTTGAAATTCTGTCAGTTTTGATCTGATCTAGGTAGTAGTGGCAGGGGATGGTTAGTTTAAAAGTCTCTCTCCAATTCCCCAATCTCTTTCTCTAGCCGTTCTAGTGTGTGCCGGATATCCTTCAACACTCCAGTTTTCAGCGCTATGCTATTGCCTCTTATAACCGCTTTAAAAGCTTCCCAGAGCATCCCAGCCGATTCCACTGAGCCCTCATTTAGCGTAAAGTTGTCCTCTATCTTTTCTCTCAAATTCTCTCGGAATACCTGATCCAGCAGTGCGCCCGACGGAAACCTCTAGGCAAATGGCTGGATATATGGCTCCGGGATTCGCAATGACAGAACTGTAGGTGCATGTTCTGAGAAGGTGCGAGGGTAATGTGCTACATCAGTAACCCAAGTATGAATATCTTTCGACACCAACCAGTAGTCTAGTCTCGAACACGAGCTTCTGTGGTGTGTGATGCATGTGCCTTCCCTTACTGTGGGATGTAGAGCCCTCCATGAATCTACCAGATGGAGGTCTTATATAATGTCTGATAGTGTCTGCGTGGCTTTGGGATGATGATCTCTGGATATTCCTTCCCGATCTACCGTGGGGGACAATACTACATTGAAATCTACTCCCAAAGGATCGCCATTGGCCCTAGTGCCTGCACCCTTTGGCAAACACCCTGGAAGAATTCCGTGCTGTCAATGTTAGGGACATATACGTTGACTAACAATGTAGGGGTGTCGTATAGCGTGCCCTGTAGGATAACAAATCTACCCTCACGATCTACAATTGTCTGATGTGTTTTCCACTGGAGCCCCCTGCGTATAAGAATGGGCACTCCTCTAGAATATGTTGTGTAGCCCGCTACCTCTATCTCGCCCCATCTGGCATTCCTAAGTGTACCTGCCGCCGCTGTAAGTAAATGTGTTTCTTGGAGCAGGCAAATATCCACCCCACGTCGCAGGAGATAAGACTGAACCAATCTCACCTTTCTACAATCGTTTAGACCTCTTATATTCCAAGACATACATTTGAGTGAAGTTATGCGAGCATGTTGTGTACTAGAACCCATAGTGCCAGGCTGTTCTGCTATATCTCCAGCACCATCTGTCCGGCCCCCGGGAGTGTGCGGTCCCATCAGCAATGCTCATTTTCAATAGATTCCGACATTTCGATACAGTATGTGGCAGAACAAACATGAAATAAGAAAACAGTTCCCTGCCCCCCCCGACCTCCCATACCAACCCATCCAAACAGGTTGTGATTTACCCTCCCATATCTCCCCTAGCTGTAAGCAAATGGTCCACAGTAGTACCTGGTTTAACCGGCTACACACCCCTGCGCTTGTCGCAGGGTGGCCAGGGGTACAACGCATTCGTTCAATCTTCGCCAAGTAAACTCTATTGTACATGTAACAGTATAAGTCCGTCTATTTTAGTGAGTATCCTATAGATTCACAGTTTTCACAGGCAGCAGCAATAGCAATCCAAACCTCCCTCTAATAACAGTCAGGATCAGGACTCTACGTCCAACATACAGTACTTATCTGTGCGCCTAGCCATCTGGGTCCCTTAGATCAGTCATTATCACTTAGGTTGGTTTCAGCCCTCTGGTCTTCAGTCGACTCTTGCCGTTTTGTGATCTTTGGCCAGCTGCTTCGCATAGGTGAGTGCCGCTTTTGCATCTGTAAAGAAGGCGGGTTTCCCGGGCCCCAGTACTCTCAGTTTGGCCGGGTTTATCAAGGAGTATTTGGTGCCAATCTGTTGAAAGATTTTCTTAGCAGGAATAAATTCCCTCCGTGCTGATTGGACTTGGAGGGTAAAGTCTGGATACAATGCTATGTGGTTTCCATCGTATTGAATGTCTCCCCTTTCCCTCACCAGGCGCAGTATTTTGTCCCGGTCTCTATAGTTCAGAATACGTGCAAGGACCGGACGTGCCGGCGCCTCCAGGAACCTGCCGGTAGCGTTTACAAAATGGTGGAGGTGCTGATTGTACTGCCTCGGGGTGCCCCACTATCCAGACGGTTCCAGGTTGTCTGTCCTCGGGCCACAGCCCCCAGCTCCTCAGGTACAGGCCGTCGTCCCTCCCCCGCTATTCCCAGCAGTACCTGTTGTCTTTTGCGGGCTCCAAGCCTCACAAGCCTCCTTCAATCTCAGGCCAGCAGCGCCGATCTTCACAGCCGCGTCCTCCCGCCGCTTCTGCTTCACTCTAGGCCCCCTCCCGGGAGGTACCGCTGTCTTCACCGGGCGCCAGTGCATACTCTGTCCGGCTCTTCGTAATGTCCGCCTACAGCTCCTTGCCCCCACGCAAGTACACAGCACCCGCTCAGAGTTGCACGGGGAGACACTAAAATCGAGGCCCAGGCTCAGCCCGGAGGTCAGGGCAGCAGGCCTCACTCCGTCTTGGATCTTCCTCAGCCGCACCTATCCTCACGCAGATCTTCTCCTACCGCCTGTAAGTGTCATTGACGGTATCTCGCCGTTGGGATCTCGAACTCGTGCTGGTTTTTTGGATTTATATCGGATTAATTACCCGGCCGGCGGAGCCGCTCGCGAGTGCAGCCATCCCGCTGGTCAGCCAAGCAACGCCCCCCAACTTTGCATATGTTAATAGAGTCACATTCGATAGTCAAAACCACATTGCTGAGCTTTTCGACACAGAAGTCTACATCCTCATGGATCCCCACCTTGTTGACTCTAGTGAACCTTTTTCCAACTCTACAATCGAGATCTGATCCCAGGATGCATTTTACTCCCTGTAACGGCGTGGGTCCGCCGTATAACCCGGTGTGCAACACTGAGACTGTCCCGCAGCTATCACCTACATCCTCCCCTTCTTTCTGCTCCCTACAGAACGTTAATGTGGAGTCACAGGATCAAGAGTACGATCAGATGAACTGGCCTTTTAACTTTGAGACGGCGGATGAAGGCGCGGGCCTACAACAAGACGTGAAGACGTCTTATACGGACGAACGCGACCCACAGGTGTGCTTGTTCACCAGGAGGGAGAGAGTTGGCGAGTGGAGTGGAGAGGAGCGAAAGAGCGTTATGGAGGAGGAGATCTTGGAAGAAGCCGAGACCAGAGGACGAGTAGCGGAGGACGAGGAGAGAAAGCCAGGAGGCCAACGGTCCCACGAGTCACCCGGCCATACACCCGGGGGAGGTGTATGGCTCACCCAGGTACGCAACCGAATTAGGGGTTGGGTTGGACATAAGGGCGGTTCCCGTGTATGAGTTTGGTATTCCCGTACCCCTGTGTTTTCCCAATCCTGAGCACTTTCCATCACATGATCGTTGTTTGAGAAATAGAGCACGGGTTACGAATTCCTCACTCCCTTTTCCCTGGTATCGCTATTGCTAAAAATAATAGTACACTCACCAAGTGCTCTCTTGTCTTGTTTATCCCGAGAGCCAAGACGGAGCTGGACAAAGTGCTACGACGACGGAGCCGGGAGAGAACTCGTCGAGACGAACTCCCCAAGTCCTGTCCTCTGAGGTCCGATAGGAGCCGTTCACCACGCCGGACTTTGCCCAGGAAGAAAACTTGTACTGACTTGTTATTTAAATCATTAAATCCTACAGTAAAAAAGACTCGCTGGTTACCTAAACCCGTCACAATGGTGGAGAATGCGGGCATACTGACCATCTCTGAAGAAAAGATGGAAACCGTAGTGGATCAATTAGTGAAAGGCCAGGAGAGACTCGAATGGGTAATCGAACAGCACCTAACGTCAGCACAAGCTGATAGAGAAATTTTGAAAAAAGCCTTGGAAGGAAAGACT
Source organism: Lissotriton vulgaris (assembly GCF_964263255.1). Taxonomy (NCBI): domain Eukaryota; kingdom Metazoa; phylum Chordata; class Amphibia; order Caudata; family Salamandridae; genus Lissotriton; species Lissotriton vulgaris. Next base: position 55,116,642 of record NC_141696.1, read on the forward strand.
GAACAGATATGAGTAGACCCAACCGTTAGGTCAGCGACAACTGAAAGGCCGATAACTCATGGAACACCCGCTATTTCTCTCCAGAAATATCAGCCCGGAGAGGATCCCGATTCCTTCTTACTAAATTTCGAGAGAGCCGCTAGAGCATGCGGCTGGCCCATAACCAAGTGGCCATTCTTTATAGCCCCCTTGTTAGGAAGCGAAGCCCAGGCTGCATACCAAGTAGCCAACCCCACAATAGATACACCCTATGCCGATATCAAAAGAATCATATTAGACCATTTGGAATTGGATTCCGAAGCGTACAGACTGAGATTTCGGAGAGAGAGAGGTAACACAGGTGAAAATCCCAAAACTTTATTTGTAAGATTGAAAATGGCAGCCGATAAATGGCTGACTCCTCTAACTAGCAGCAAAGAAGAAATATTAGACCGGATATATTTAGAACAGTTCCTCGAGGCACTACCATATGCCTCTCAAAGATGGCTCCGGCAACATCATAATCTTACCAGCACTCAGGCCGTAGAAATGGCATCATCTTTTGCTCGAGCCTAACCCAAAAATACTCCTGGAGAAATGGAAAAACGTAATAAAACCATGCCCAGACCGGGAAAAAAATTTCCTCGAGGAAAAGAACCTCCCCGACCTCACACATGGAGGACCGAACATGGCGGAACGTCGGGACCACACTGTTTTTATTGTGGGACCTGGGGCCATATAGCTAGACTTTGCCCCAAAAGAAGAAACACCGAAGAACCAATGGAGGTCGGATACCTCCCGAAAGCCGTTCTCTATTCCGCTGAAATGGGAAGCTCTTTTAGGATAAGTGTGAAAGTAAATGGAGCTGATATACATGCTTTGCTAGATTCCGGCTGTCGCCAGTCGGTCATACAATCCCAAAATGTAACTTCATCCCAATATATACCCCGGGGGAAAGTTAATATTAGATGCGTACATGGGGATGTCAAACCTTACCCTATGGCCAATGTTCCTATTGAACCTACCTCGGGGAAACCTCATATCATAAGGGTAGGAGTGCTCTCCTCTCTACCAGAAGACCTTATTATCAGTACAGATAACCCAGGGTTCCTACAGATGTTCAAAAAGTCAATAGAAATAGACCCTCGCATCAAAGGCACCTTTAAAAAGCAGTTCGAGGGGGAAGATAGGAGTCTCCAAAATACTCTTGTGCTACGATTTGCCAAACTTTCAGAACACGCCACTACACCATCACGAGGCTCTACAAGAGCAGCAGGATATGATCTGTATAGCGCCTATGAATATGAACTTCCTGCGAAAGGGAAAGCTGTAATACAAACAGACATACAAATTGCGGTACCCTCAGGTTGTTATGGGAGGATAGCTCCCCGCTCTGGTCTCGCCACCAAACATTTTATTGATATTGGAGCCGGTGTTGTAGACGAAGACTATCGGGGAAATGTAGGGGTGGTCCTGTTTAATTTGAGGAACGAGACATTTACTGTAAAAAAAAGGTGATCGTGTGGCGCAATTAATTTGTGAGCAAATAGCGTACCCGTCACTGGAAGAATTAGATACATTGGACCACACTGAACGTGGCTCAAAAGGTTTCGGATCTACGGACCAAAACAAAGGGCCTTTACCTGCCTTGCTTTCACCAGATCCGTGGGTCCTGGATAGGAGTTTCAGATTCGCACAGGCTAATGACCCCATGCTTTTTAACGCCTGGGAACAGGCTCAACAGGCACATGATAATAACAACAATTATCCCAGATTACTCATACACAACGACCTACTCTACAGAAAGGGGAAACAAGATGATTCACCCCAACTTCTGGTACCTGTCTCGTTTCGAGAACAAGTACTGTTTTTTGCCCACTCTCATCTTATAGCTGGGCATGCAGGAGCCGACAAAACTACCCAAAACGTCATCAAACATTTTTTTGGCCAGGAATATATAAAGATACCTCCGAGTACTGCCGAAAGTGCGAGATCTGTCAAAAAAAGAATATGACTAAGCCTCCATCTGTTCCACTTCAGCCCTTGCCCATTATTGGGAAACCGTTCGAGAGGGTCGGCGTGGATCTGATCGGACCACTACCAAAAACCAGAAAGGGATTCCAACATGTGTTGGTGGTGGTCGACTATGCCATGAGGTTTCCGGAGGCCTTTCCCCTCACTTCGGCTAACTCAAAACAGGTGGGCGAGAAAATGATAGAATTATTCAGTAGGGTGGGGTTCCCTAAAGAGATCCTAACGGATCAGGGTACTCCATTCGTTTCGAAACTCATGAACGACATTTGTAACACACTCAATATCCACCAGATCCTTACCTCCGTGTACCACCCTCAGACGGACAATCTGGTGGAACGTTATAACCGCACCCTAAAAACAACCCTCCGAAAAATGATGGAGGTCAGTGGAGCTGACTGGGACAGGATGCTGCCACTGGCACTATATGCCATAAGAGCACAAAAACAAAGTAGCATGGGCATATCACCTTTTGAGTTATTGTACGGACGACAGCCCCACTCCCTTCTTGAGATGACTAGGGACGCATGGGAGAATGAACTCCCGGAAGAAACAGCTGCGACTCTCGACTACGCCAAAAATCTCCGTTCCAAACTTGGTAAACTAAGAGATCTAGCGTTCACCCACCTTGAAGCAAGCCAAAAACGCCAAAAGGTAGCTTATGATCGCGGTACGAAGTGGAGGCACCTACAGATTGATGATTGGGCCTTAGTCCTATTGCCTTCCTCCACACAAAAATGTAAAGGGGAATGGATGGGACCCTATAAAGTGGTGGCAACAATAGGTAACACTAGCTGTACGCTACAGATTGCAACAAACAAACGACAGTCATACCACATTAATTTACTAAAGAAGTGGTTGAGCCCTGCTCCGACCGACATACATATAGCAGACGCTCCTGCTCACATCCTTTCCACTCGAGACCAGCTTGTTGTAAATGATGACTTGACTTCGCTACAACTGAAAGATCTTCAGAAAACATTGAGTGGTCATGACAACATTTTTTCAAATGTCCCAGGTAGGACGTCTCTCGCGGAGCACTGTATAAAAACTCCCCTCGACAAGAAAGTTAGAATTCGATCTTATCGGGTCCCTGAAGCGAGGCGTTCGGCTATCAGCAAGGAAATTCACGAAATGCTGCAGCTTGGGGTTATACAACCTTCGAGTAGTGACTGGTCTAGCCCTATTGTGATGGTCCCTAAACCCAACGGCAGTAGACGTTTCTGCATGGACTTTATGGCACTTAATGACATTTTCCTCTTTGACGCTTACCCCATTCCTAGGGTTGACGAACTTATCAAGAAGTTGGGGGACTCGAAATATATCACTACCCTGGATTTAACTAAGGGGTATTGGCAGGTCCCTCTCAGATCAGAGGATCGAAAAAAGACTGCTTTTTCAACAGAGGAGGGACATTTTGAATTCACTGTTCTGCCCTTCGGGCTGCACGGAGCGCCCGCTACGTTCCAGCGCCTGATGAACACTGTTTAGGCTGGCTTATCGGACTTTACGTCTGCATATCTTGACGACATTGTCGTGCATAGCCCCGATTGGCCTACACATTTAGCTCACTTGGACACTGTTTTTTCAGCTCTAGAATCGGCTGGTCTTACTGTCAATGCAAAAAAATCGAAGGTCGCCTTTCACAAAGTAAAATACTTGGGGTACGTTCTGGGACATGGTCTCATTGAGCCCCAAATCGAGAAAATTCGTGCCATTGCTGACACGCAGTTTCCCACCAACCGGAGGGAGATGAGATCGTTTCTGGGGTTGGTCGGGTATTACAGACGTTTTATACCTCAATTTGCTCACTTGGCTGCCCCCCTCACTGACTCTATAAAGAACGTTGGCAAGTCCTCTACTCCCATTAAGCCCAAAGGACTTATGCTCGAGGCGTTTCGTCAATTGAAGGCCATCATAATGTCTGCCCCTGTCCTTTCTTCCCCTGATTTCTCCCGTTCCTTTTCTTTACATACGGACGCTTCCGACTATGGCATTGGGGCTGTGCTATCTCAAACTGGACATGATGGACATGACCACCCGATTTTATATGTCAGCCGTAAGCTGTTCCCTCGGGAACTCAAGTACACAACAGTCGAGAAACAGTGCCTGGCCATTAAATGGGCTATTGAAAAACTGGCCTACTATCTAGAGGGACGTCACTTTGACCTGTATACTGACCATGCTCCTCTCCTCTGGATGGCGAGAAATAAGTCCAACAATGCCAGAGTTTTACGATGGTTTTTGTCTCTGCAACCATATACATTTACTGTTCATCACCGGAAAGGGTCAGATAATGTGGGGGCTGATTTCTTGTCTCGTCATCCACTCCCTGATCGTGAGTGTCCTGAGGGGGAGGTGTGTAACGGCGTGGGTCCGCCGTATACCCCGGTGTGCAACACTGAGACTGTCCCGCGGCTATCACCTACATCCTCCCCTTCTTTCTGCTCCCTACAGAACGTTAATGTGGAGTCGCGGGATCAAGAGTATGATCAGATGAACTGGCCCTTTAACTTTGAGACGGCGGATGAAGGGGCGGGCCTACAACTAGACGTGAAGACGTCTTATACAGACGAACGCGACCCACAGGTGTGCTTGTTCACCAGGAGGGAGAGAGTTGGCGAGTGGAGTGGAGAGGAGCGAAAGAGCGTTACGGACGAGGAGATCTTGGAAGAAGCCGAGACCAGAGGACGAGTAGTGGAGGACGAGGAGAGAAAGCCAGGAGGACAACGGTCCCACGAGTCGCCCCGCCATACACCCGGGGGAGGTGTATGTATCGCCCAGGTACGCAACCGAATCAGGGGTTGGGTCGGACATAAGGGCGGTTCCCGTGTATGAGTTTGGTATTCCCGTACCCCTGTGTTTTCCCCCTCCTGAGCACTTTCCATCACATGATCATTGTTTGAGAAATAGAGCACGGGTTACGAATTCCTCACTCCCTTTTCCCTGGTATCGCTATTGCTAAAAAGAATAGTTCACTTGATAGAGCGCGCAGGTCACCCGGCTCTGAGTTTTCCAGATTTTCACGCACTTGGGCCCATGACGTGATTGAAATACTATATTTTGTGAGTCGGGCAAGTTTACGCACTACTATCAGTACTTTGAGGGTGTATTCTGAAACCCTATTACCATGGTACCTGACTTACCACAGGCACTTACTCGTCCTGACGGATCAGGAGCTATCAGAGGACAGGTGACAAGATAATTCTAAACATTTACTCTATTCACGTATTAACATTTAAAAGTCTTCAAAGACCACAGACACTGGAAGGGTTTTAAGGAATTTATATAGAAAGCAGAATTCAAAGTGACAAAAGTATAAGGCTAATGCAGATCAAAACATCAATAATCAGGATTACAAGAATGATATAACTATGAATGAGGGCAAGCACCATTTGAGTGCGAGTGAAAATCTACTGGGTAAGGGTAACAGGGAACATACTATTCAGTTTCAGGCTTATACTAGGGAAGGTAAGTTAAAGCACATTAGTCCGTGAATTCCTAAAAGACCTACAAGTGATTCCAACCCTAGGCTTAATCTATCTAATTAACCTAAACTTAGATCCTACACATTAATAATATTCACCACACTATTCAAGCAAAAACATTTCAAGATGTCCTACAGGAAAGGGGAAAAATGGAACATACTAATAAACAGTTTGCATATACGACATTGAAAGAACAGAGAGAATATCATGGGCATAGAGGCTTTATTAAAGAACCAGAAGGAAAAGGATAGTAAACGGACACCCACTGATATATTAACCTAGGATAGGAATGAGGACTAACCCTGGCCACGGGTCAGCTTCGGGAAAAGACGAGGACAAGGACCCTCAAGGATTTAGGACGTCAGTAGGTGAGCAGGTACAGCTCACGGAAAATCAGGACAGGATACCCCTCAGGACTTTGGGTCAGGACTGGGCTCACCAAATGGCACGACCAACACCTGCAGCTTCGGATGCAACGCCTGCGCTACCCCCTCTCTGCACGGAATCCGCCAGTAACCCTGATTGGGTTCTCGAATCTCCCAGCTAAGTGCTTCGCCAGCACTTAAGACTATTTCCACCTCTTGGAGTTTGTGGAAAATTCGGACAGAGGGCTCCGCAGCTCTCTGTATCAATCACCTATAGAGTCGTGGGGTCGGTGACAGGTCAGCTATTCGGACAAGTCGGACAATTTTCCCTAACTAAACTAGGCTAGATATACCCTTTTTGGGTTCCTAGACCACCCACAAATGTTGCAAGTGACAGGGTCCCCGCTTACGATTGGTCAGAAGAGGTGGTTAGGTCACTGTCACCACCTCAAATTCTGTGTTCCCACAATTAATATTTATATGTCAGTACCCACCCCTTACATTCCTGTTCCCAGGCATCCGTGTAGAAGAAAACAATAGAGTACACAGTGGAAAGAAACAATGTAACAGTTTTAGGTGAAATTCAGCATCTTCTTCCGGGGTTAGAGGTGATCTTCCCAGGAGCGTCTTCAGCTTCGTCAGCCAGCTGGCTGAGTTCCACTGATGCAAGGCCCGGTCCTCATATCACGTGATCGGGTCCACATAGACTTCTAAGATGGAGAAGCTCCCCAACTCCCAGGCCCCCAGATACGCGGTACATGAAAAGTAAGCGAAAACAAATTAGTAACACAGAAAAAATGAATAATTATAGCGATTAAAGGTTAAGCGGAAATAGATAGAAAAGCAAAGCAGCATGGGCAAGCAGAAAGCGTGTTTAGAGACAAGCGGCCATATTAGCTACAATGCGCATGAGCGAACTCTCCCTCCAAAACTGCGAGTGCGTCACATCACATGGGTATGACCGACGCATGCGCAGACTGAATTTCTGCGAAGCGGCCATTCTGTAGTATGCAAGCATGGTTAGGATTAATAAACACATAAGCAAGCGTCTCTGGGACACCCGCGTGTACTGTAAAAGTGCGATATTAATAACAAACGGGGTTGGTTAATACTATTACAAGTTAACGAGATTAATGAAAGAGAGCAAGTCGCTTTATGTGCGAATCCTTACTCCATCAATCCCCTCTTTGATGATATTTACTATCATCACTATTAATGGAAACAGATGCCAACTTCGTCTCTCTCACATCTCACTCATTTCGATTTCAACAAATTTGTTGTTGAGCCTCTTTTCAGCATCCTTATTAGGATGGAAACCTTTGGCCTTTGTATAAATCTGGTTTCTTAACTCTTCTAATTCAAGTTCGTCAATATTTCTCTTGACTCCTCTCTTATTTACTGTATACTTCTTTCTACATTTTTGACATTTGCAGCAAATTATCATTATGAACACAATCAGACTTATTCCAGCTATTGGCATCATTATTTTCCCTACAATACTATGACCTATGTTAGAAAACCAACTACCTACAGAGGAGAGACCATCAGTTAGTCTCTTCCAGGCACTATCAACCTCCAGTGGTTTGAGTTCTTTTTCCAAGTTAGTTATGTTTTGTACATATTTCTTAATTTCTACACTTTTATCAGGAATGTAAGTGCAGCAATGTTGCGCCTTCAGCATTATGCAGACTCCGCCCTCTTTTGCCAATAGGGTATCAAGAGCAAGGCGATTCTGTAAAACCATTGATCTGATCACAACCATTTCAGTATTGACCAGCAGGAATCCATCAGCAGTGTCAGTTGACAACCGATCCACTACTGTAGATAATTTGCAGATACAGTGAGTATTCAGAACCACTCCCACTCCAGGTATCAGTGCACTAAATATATCACCTATAATTTCTCCTACACTTTCACGTCTACTGCGTACTAAACCATTAGTATTTTCATTGCTTCCAGCGGCGTTGTTCACATGGTATATTTTTGGGAAGACAATGCCAAAATAGCAGCTTCCATACCAGTGATCCGGCAATTTGAAATAAGCCTTGTTTCCACATATATAATAAATTCCGGGAAACACAGGTTCTGACCCATTTTTGAAACCCCAACCTCCAATTACCTTGTAATTATGTTCGCATTCAATGGAAACGATGAATACATTGTTATAATAACTAGTCTTTTCTCTATGAAGACAGAGTTTCCCTTTCCGTTAAAAATCCAGCAACAGGGGCGTGGCCAAGATGGCGGGGTGAGCGGACGCTTCCTCCCGTAGCTCCTCCGGCCCAGCTCAGCTCGAGCCCCGATTCCTGCGCTTCTCTCCCCCCGCGGCTGCTTTGCGGGCGAGAAAACTGTGCCGGAGTTCCTGGGGCACATTTTGATACTACTTTGACTCCTATCGCCCTGGGGGAAGTGCCCTGAAAGTTTATTCAAAGATCGGACCACGGAGAAGAGCCTGGATCGGACCACGGAGAGGAGCCTGGGGGCGGAGCGTATTGCGGCGCTGTCCGAGCGCCTCGGCTGGGCCGAGTGCTGAAAGCTGGTGATCCCGAGGGTACGGACCCGGCGTGCTCCGCAGGGTGCAGGAGCCCTCCGGCCGGAGCCTACGTGACCAGAGTCACCGCTGGACAGCGGACCCTGGACCCATGCTGGCGCTCTGCCCCTTCACCACTGATGTCGGTGTATGATGCGACGTGGATCCCGACCCTGGAGGCAGGAGACGGAGGCGTTTGAGTGGCGGCTGATCTGGGTGTACCCGCCGGTACAACTGTGAGACACTGGCTTTGAACTTTCCTGGCCCATTGCAGCCCGAGGGTCGCCGGCGGTCTTGCCGACCTGGGCCGCCCTCCCAGGTTCCGCCCTTCCACCATCTTGTCACTGAGGAGCTGGAGCTGGCGACCCTCACCCGCGCCCTTGCCGAACGGGTGCCTCCTTTCACCCTGGCTCCTGCACCAATTTCCTTGAGAGTGAACTACTGAAGGACCCTGACTTTGGCCCTGTTTACCGCCCTGGTCGGTACTATGATCGTCTCGCCCAGGCCTGAGCCGCCATTTTGTCGCCTGTGACGCATCACCCTTGTCTCCGGCGGGGCCTTCACATCTGGTGCCCACGAGCGACTGGACGCATCTACAGCGGCCAGCCCTGAGCTTTGCCCACTGCGGAGGCCAAGATGACTGGGAGAGGAGGCGCGAAAAGGGGGGACCGCACTCTACCAGACATGCTCAGCAGGGCCCAGCAGCTGCGGGACAGGACACAACCGTCCCCGGGGTCCTCTCGGGCCTCGGCAGACGCCACTGGAGGCGAGCAACCGGTCACGAGGTCCTTCATGGAGGACTTATTCAGCTCCCTCAAAGAGGACTTCCAGACGCTCAAGAACGAGGTGGCCAGCGAGGTCCGTGAAGTGCGCAGAGAGGTCGAGGGCCTAGGCGAACGTGTTGACACGGTGGAAACGGCAGTCCAGCGCCGCGATGAGGAGATAGTCCATCTCCAGCAGGACGTTCTCCGCCTACGGGAGCAGTGTGTCGAGCTCCAGGCCCACTCTGAGGACCTCGAGAACAGGTCCAGGCGGAACAATGTCCGGGTGCGGGGTGTCCCATCCGCGGATGAGGGAGCAGACCTGGTGGCCTATTTGCAGGACCTGTTCCGGGACATTTTGGGAGAGGACACGGACTTTCCGATCCGCATAGACAGAGCGCACAGAGTGGGCTGCCAGCGCCAGTCATCGGCACCCCCCCCTGATATTCTGGCGTTCCTGCCGGATTTCCCTTTGAAGGAGCGCATTATGACAGAGGCCCGCAGGAAGCAGCCTTTAACTTTCAGAGAGCGGCCCGTGGCGCTCTACCAGGACCTGTCCGCCATCACGCTGCAGAAGCGTAGGTCCTTCCGGATCGCTACAGACTTTCTGCGGGAGCATGAGACGGCCTACTCTTGGGGTCACCCCTTCCGTCTAATCTTCCGATGGAATGGGGTGCTACACCAGCTGCGCTCCCTCCAGGACGTCTGCGGGGTGTTGGGACTCACAGCCACGGAAGAAGACGGGGCGACGCCCGCATGGAGACGTCCCGAGAGACGGAGCCGGCGAAGATCGAGGAGACGACAATCGCCGGCGACTGCGAGTCGCCCTGATTCCCCTACCATCAGGGCAGATATGGCGGAGGCCCTGAGAACGGCGGCCAGGAACTTGCCTGAATCCAACGGCGTGGCCATGACGGCCTAACTTCACTCCGGGGGGAGAGATTCTTAGCCTCTACGATGCTGGGTTGGGGCTGGGGGTTGGGGTTGGAGGTGAGTGGCTGAACGTCCACTTGATTGATTTCTGCAGACTTGCCCGTTCGGGCTGGACTGAGACAATGGGGTGTTTTTCTTTGTCTATGGTTTTGGCTAGTTGCCATGGGTTGGTTCTGGGAGGGCTTAGGAGTTGGTTTGTTGTTGGTGGGGTCCCGTCCGATACTGCTCATGCACACGTGAGGCCGGTTCTGGCCTTCCCTGCGCCCCTGCCCCGCGCGCCCCCTCCGCTGATCCCTCGCTTGCTGCATAGCGCTTCGATCCCCTGGGAGCGATGCCGTCCTTGAAGGTGGTGACCCTTAATGTTAAGGGTCTGAACAACCCTGTGAAGCGTAGGGCGATCCTATCCCTGCTAGAGGGGACGCAGGCGGACATTTGCCTTTTGCAGGAAACTCATTTACTTTCCAAAGATTGTCACAGGTTGCGCTCTGCCAAGTTCCCCACCCAATTCTTCTCATCGGCGGCGACCAAGACTGCGGGTGTAGCCATTCTTTTAGCCAGCTCCTTCAGGGGCGAGATATTGTACAAATATGCCGAGCAGAAGGGGAGGCTCCTAGTGTATCGCATGCGGCTTGGAGGTATCGCCTTCACGGTTGGCTCCGTTTACAGCCCGAATGACCACCAGGATCGTTTCCTGGAATCAGTGTTGGTGGACGTCACTGCCTCGCCCGATCGCCATGTTGTCTTGGGGGGAGACCTAAATATGGTCTTCGACTCAGCTTTGGATAGGTCTGCCCAACGCTTCCCGCAGACGGGGGAGCTTTCCCGAGCGGTGCAGGACCGGATTGCAGAGATGGATCTGCATGACCTCTGGCGCACTATGCACCCCACCGATAGGGACTATTCATACTTCTCCCACGCGCACCGCACTTATTCGCGGTTGGACTACCTCTTGGTGAGCGGGCCGCTTCGCTCGCCGCCACGGCGGCAGACATCGGGGTCTTGTCCCTGTCCGATCATGCACCGGTTTCCGGAGTCTTTGCTTGGCCGGCAGCCCCCCCCTCCAGAGGGATGTGGCGGCTTCGGGATACGCTTCTACATAAGAAGTCGGTGGTGAAGCGAGTGGGGGAGGTCATTCAGGAGTACCTGGTCCACAATAGCAACTCCGACACGTCTCTAGCGACGCAGTGGGCAGCCTTGAAGGCGGTCCTCAGGGGGGAATTTATTTCCATTTCCTCGGCGGAGAACAGAGAGCGGCAATGTAAGAGAGACAAACTGACGGCGCAAGTCAGGGAACTTGAGCAGGTTCACCGCCGAACGGGGGCTCCTCGAGTTTGGAGGCAGCTGAAAGCGGCGAGGAAACTCCTCTCTGCGCTAGATCTAGATCGGGCGGAATACGCAGCGTTGCGTCTGAAGCATGCCTTTTATACGGGCGGAGACAGATGCGGTAAGCTCCTGGCCCATCGGCTCAGGGCTGCGCAGCAACGCAATGTGGTGCAGGAGCTAGTGGGCGCAGATGGGGTCACGGTTTCCGGTGACGCGGATGTGGCGTATTCTTTCCGTAGCTTTTACGAGGCGCTATACGCCGCGGAACCCTCCCCACCAGGAGAAGCTGAGGCCTATCTGGAGTCTGTGACCCTCCTGGCTCTGGAGCCCGCCCAAGCGGACCACCTGGAGAGGGACATCCATGTGGAGGAAGTCATCTCCGCTATCGCACGATTGAAGCACGGTAAGGCCCCGGGCCCGGATGGCTACACGGCCTTGTTCTACAAGACCTTCTGCTCCACTGTGGCGCCTATCCTGGCTCGCCTGTTCAACTCCTTCTCTGAGCCGGGGGCCATCCCGCCGGACCTTCTTTCCGCGACGGTGTCGGTTATTCCGAAACCCGGGAAGGATCGGACCCTGTGCGGTTCATATCGGCCTATTTCGCTTCTGAATGTGGACCTTAAGCTCTACACGGGGATCCTGGCGGCCAGACTTGGACTGCACCTGCCGGGCCTGGTGGAGGCGGACCAGGCTGGTTTTGTGCCCGGTAGGCAGACAGTCGACAACACCAAGAGGGTGACGCACGTGTTAGAAAAGGCCTCACGCGTCCCGGGGGAACGGATGTTACTGTCGGTCGATGCGGAGAAGGCCTTTGATAGGGTTCATTGGCCGTACCTTGAGCTGGTTCTCGGGAAACTGGGGATCGGCGAGAAGTTCCGCACCATGGTCTTCAATTGTTATAAGAGACCGTCAGCATCGGTGCGAGTCAACGGGCACGGCTCTAGTAGTTTTGCCATTGAGCGTGGTACGAGACAGGGATGCCCCCTCTCACCGCTCTTGTTCGCCCTCTATATGGAGCCGTTCGCCCAGAGGATTCGCGACAATCCGGACGCTATTGGGGTTAAGATGGGTCAGTATATCCATACTGTTAGCCTATATGCGGACGATGTCCTGCTGACCCTGGATGACCCCGGGCGGTCACTCCCTGCCTGCATCCAGGAACTGAACGCCTTTGCACGCGTGGCCGGCTTTAAAATGAACATGTCCAAATCGGCTGCCCTGGATGTGTCGCTCTCCGCGGACACCAGGCGAGACCTACAGCGTCTTTTCCCTATGCAGTGGTCCTCTTCCACGGTGCCGTACCTGGGGATCCTCCTTGCACCTTCGCTGCCTGAAATGGTCAAAGCCAACTATTCTTCCCTTAGCAAGAAAATTAAGGAGGAACTCGGCCGATGGGGCAAGGGCCTGCTCTCGTGGCTGGGCCGTATCGCAGCGGTGAAGATGACGGTACTGCCTCAGATCTTGTATCTTTTTCGCGCTCTACCTCTCCAGCCCCCTGTGGGTTGGATACAGCAAGCGCAGGCTGACATCTCCCGTTTCGTGTGGCAGGGCCGCAAGCCTCGGATGAAGAGGGTTCTTTCCACGCTTGCCCCGGAGGCGGGGGGTCTCGGTGTTCCGGACCTCCGGAAGTATTTTCAAGCGGCGCAACTCCGGTATTTGCTGGAATGGAGCAGGTGGGAATCGGACAAGCACTGGCTCTTTCAAGATCAGGCGGTTGCAGGTCGCACCCTTCAAGAGGTTCCATTCCTGCGGCGCGCACATCGCCCGGCTAATCTCTACGCCTCCTTTGTCACCCGGGTTCCACTGCGAGTGTGGGATGCGGTTTGTGAGCTCCGCGAGCTAACTACTTTCCCATCACCGTTTACACCCATAGTTGGTAATCCAGACTTTACTCCGGGCCTGGAACCGGGAGCTTTTTCTCACTGGGTGAGTGCGGGTTGCAGGGCGCTCTTTCAGATTTACGGGCCGGAGGGCGTGCTCCCTTTCCAACAACTCCGACAGGAATTTGGCCTGACGGAGGTGGACAGACTGCGTTATATGCAGGTCCGTCACTGGGCTCTCCAACCCCCAGTGCGCGACGTCGCTGCCCGTCAAATCACACCTTACGAGCGGTGGCTGGTGACCCGGACCTCGGATGCCAAGCTTATCACTGATCTATATAAATTTCTCCAACCCCCGCCGTTTCATTACCACAACCCGGGGAGAGAGCGCTGGCACAGGGAGTTGGGCAGAACCCTGAGCCACAAGGAGTGGGACAAGATCGCATATCGGGCGAGGCACTCTGCGTACCACACTGGGCTGACGGAGACCTTTACCAAGGTGTCCACCTACTGGTATTACACCCCGGAGAGGCTCTACGAGATGCACAAACTCGCCGACAAGGGTTGCTGGCGAGGCTGTGGACAGGAGGGTACTCTATCGCACATTCTCTGGGGGTGCCCGATACTGTCTGCTTATTGGAAGGAGGTCTTAGATGAGGTGGACAGGCACTTCGAGGTTGAACTCCCGCGCTTCCCGGCATATGTCCTGCTAGGCCTTCCCAACGACTTGATGTACCCGCTGAAGTCCCGCAGGGGTAGGCAGATTGCTATTGCGCTAGGCTCAGCGGTTCAAAATATCCTTGTACACTGGCGCACCCCCACTGTCCCCTCTATCACTGGCTGGTTACATAGACTCTGGCAGGTACTGGGTATGGAGAAGATGTCGCTCACAGTGGCTGGAAATGTAGACCAGTTCAAGGAGCTCTGGCACCCTTTCTTGGCACTGCTGTCCACGGTATTCCGCGAGCTCACATGCCCGAGGTACCTACGCCTTCTTAGGCTGACGCCGCCGGCGGCTCCAGCGGATTAAGAAGGGTGGGATCAGGGGGATTGGGGGTTGGGGGTAGGTGGCTGGGGTGAATGTTTCTATAACGGGCTATTGGACGGGGATGTTGGGGTGTTGTTTTCTTCTTTGTCTTTTTCTGGGGACGGGGGGCTTGGAGGGACTGTGTTGTTTTCGCTGTGTTGCGGGACTCTACTCAGGCTTAGCTTTGATTGGGAGGTTGGGGACTATTGGAGGGTTATTCGCACTGCCTTATTGCCTTACTGCATATGCCTTTTTCCCCTCCGGGACTACCGACCTCCCCACTTTCCACCAGAATTGATGCAACATGCCTCTTTTTGTACTGTATGTAAACTTGACCTCCTATTTCCCTTCCCCATGTTTTTTGTGTTTTAATAAAATGCTTTAAACCTAAAAATCCAGCAACAACGCAGGACCTGCTTCGCCATTTGAGGTGCCTTCCATGCTTTCAGCCCATTTAGGAGTTTTCTGTCTTTTATCATTGGCCTTTCTTTGGAAACTCTCTCTTCTCTTTTCTGCCATTTTCAAAAACATTTTCTCTTGCTCATGTAATGAACAAGTCAAATTATCTCTTCGAGCTTCATTCAAATCTATGTCACCTATAGTCAGAAAGTATTCTCCCATGTAACGAGTCACTTCACTTCTGATGTGCACAAGGTTCAGGTGTCCCCGAATAGGCAGTTCAGAAAAAATCACGTCAGTGTTTGAATAGTAGTACTGTAAAGAGCTTCTATAAAATAAGCTTGCTAATTTACTACAGGAAATTCCATAGGTCAGGGGTAAATGGTGATAGGTCACGCCCTCAGCTACTGAAGTAGGTAGCTTCATGCAAACATAACAATCTTCTATTTCCATAGCTTCTACATAATGCACTAAAAGATTTGCAAAGACATTTAAATGTGATCTGTTTCTCATTTTGTGAAAATGTAGTCCTTCCTCATCTGGTGCTTCTAAGTCAGGTCGGGTTTGTTTCAAGCTGACTGAATTGTCACGTCTTTCTATATTTCGTGGTGTTTCTTCCGTATGTACAACTTCTGTGTCTGGGGTCATGGGTTTGGTAGGGTACAGGTTAGTATCTTTACTTATCATAAAAAGTATAAAGACTGTTAGTCCTATCCATACTACTATAACTATTGCTACGCTGCAGAAGCATATTTTACAGCAAGTTTTACAACAATTCCCTCTAGGTCTTCCATTCACATTTGAATCAGACATTTTAGCTTACAGGTGGCTTTCCAACCCCTCTTTAGTTTCTCAACACAAGAGGCTTACGCTGTTTCACTTTCACGTTGGGTCTTCTTCCTCAGGACTCAGATTCTCGACCGAATCTTGATCGCTTCGGTCATTCACTTCAGAATCGTCAATCTCTTCCAACACCAAATAGGTCCACTCAGGACTCCGATAGTTTCTATTTAGTCTTTTTACTCTGGTACTGCGTCTGTTTTGTTGAGCTCCTGTTCTCTGTTTTTTGCTAACAGCTCTTTTTCGGTCTTCTATTTTCTCTTCTACCGTCTTCAATCTTAATTTCAGTCTCTTTATATATCTGGGTTCACTTTTCTTCTTGAGCCTTTTAGTCGTCGAGGTAACTTGGCCCTCTTCACGAGCTCTTTTATTTTCGTTCTGTTGTGGCACTATTGTTTTGACAGTGTCCTTTTCCCTTCCTGACTGACTAGTTCCAGGTCTTTCTTCAGCTTCTTCTGCCTGGTTTCTAAGCTGGCCTTGTTCAGGTATATTTTGTATTTGACTTTGTGTTTCAACGGATTTGGACTCTGTTTCCTGAACACGTTCGTCTATGTCTATCTGTTCCTGTTCATGCACTTAGAACCCTTGTTTTTCTTCCGCATGAACTTCAGTTTTAATTACTATCTGTCCCTTTTCAGTCTCAGGAGTCTTTGGTGGAGTGTCGATGACTTGATCTGTCCCTACTTGACCTATTTCCTGATCAGGTCTGACGTGAATCTCGATAACCTGACCTTCTTCTTCTAGCCCTGTCTCGTCCTCACTATCCCACTCTCTATCTAGGTAGGAATATTTTCTGGTTCTTATTGGATCAAGAATCAGGTCGTCGGCTGGGAACCATTTGTCTTGACTGGTGCTCGGTAGTATTACGTCAGCTAGGTCCGGACCCTCGTCTGGAGTCTCCTCAGCTGCACCACCTTCAGCCTCAGCCGCCTCTTCTTCGGTTACCTTCTTGGTATGGCTGGCATGAATCCACTTCGGCACGCCGGCGCACTTTACAGCAGTGGTAGTTACAAGGATCACTTGCCTCGGTTTTCCCCACTTTGGTCCAAGGCAACTCTTCCGGGTGTGCTTCTTCAACACCACCCAATCCCCAGGTTTCAGTTTATGGGCTGGACTGGTTGGCCATTCGACAGCAGTCTCCCCAATCTGGTGAGAGATAGAACGCACTTTGTCACCCAGCTGCCTGCAGTATTCTAGCACCAAATCATCAGAAATACTCAGCAGTTTGTGTCCAGGTACCCATGCCTGTCGCATCACTCTTCCCATTAGTACTTCATGGAGGCTTAGGCCTGTCTTTCGGTTTGGAATGCTCCACAATCCCATCAAGACAAGGGGCAAAGCTTCTATCCAGTTCAATTTTGTGGAATTACACATCTTGGCCAATCTTGACTTTATAGTGCCATTCACTTGTTCGACTATTCCAGAAGCCTCTGGACGGTATGCACAGCGTAGCTTAGGCTCAATCTTGAATGCTGTATAGAGCTCTTTTAGGATTTCGTTGGCAAAGTGCCCACCTCTGTCTGTTTCAATTGTCTCTGGAAAACCATACCTAGGTATTAGCTCCCTGAGTAACAATTTGGCTACAGTAAGGGCATCATTTTTCTTTGCTGGGTAAGCTTCCACCCACCTTGAGAATAGGCAAACTTTTACCAGGACATATCTATATCCTTTACACATGGGTAACTGAATAAAGTCTGACTGTAGTCTGACAAAGGGACCTTCTGCCCTTCCAATTGTACTTTGCTCTACTACAGTCCTCTTCCGAGCGTTGAACTGCTGACACACTAAGCACCTTTGGCAAAGCATATCCGCGATGTTCCTGAACTTTGAGTTATAGAACACTTTGTGAAACATACGGACATTGCATCCCTCCCAATATGGGTGTCTCCATGTATCATCCTGGCCATTGGGGTAGCCATGCTATCTGGCAACACAGGCACACCCGTTTTATCAATCATAACGCCATCTCTTTCCCTGAGATGACATTCCTCAGTCTCCCATCTTTGCTTTTCCTCCTCCTCTGCTGCTTGCTGCAACTCTTTCAGTTCCCTCCAAGTAGATACATTCTCAAACACCATAAGTTGGCAGCTGTTTCCGCCTCCCCATAATTTGATTTTTAGGGACATTTTGTATCGGGCGCAGTACTGGGCAATTTGGTCAGCATATCTATTTCCGTCTGTCACATCATCATTACCAGACTTGTGAGCAGCACATTTGACTACCGCCAATTCTTTGGGTAACTGGATTGCTTCCAGTAGGTTTTGTACCCCTTTTCCATTTCTGATAGGGGTACCTGAGGAAGTCATGAATTCTCTTTGCAACCATAGCTGGCCGAAGTCATGAACAACCCCGTAACCATATTGACTGTCAGTGTATACGGTTACTCTTTTATTTTTCCCTTGTTTGCAAGCTCTGGCCAATGCTATTAACTCTGCTACTTGGGCAGATTTTATTTCACTTAGATAGGATGCCTCTAGGGTCGTTTCCAGTGTGACTACAGCAAAGGCAGCACTCAACCCGCCATCCTCATGTCTCAAACAGGAGCCATCCACAAACATCACAAGATCCTCTATGGGAAGGGCCGTTTCTTTTATATCAGGACGCGGTTTGGTGCTAAACTCAGTTAAGTCAATGCAATTATGCTCAATTTCGCCCTCCACTTCTGCATTTTGCGCGAGGGGCAACAAGGTTGCAAGGTTTAAAATATTGCATCGGGAAATTATCACATTCTCTGCACCAATAAGAATCCTCTCATACTTAGTCAGCTGACTAGGTGTGAGATACTGGGTCTTGGTTCGGGTTAACAGAATCACAACTGAATGTGGAACATAAACCGTTACAGGATGTCCCAGGACAATGTTTTCACTTTGTTCCAGATTCGTGCAAGTAGCAGCCACTGCTTTCAGACACCCGGGTAACCCAGCAGCCACTGGGTCCAGAGTGGCTGAAAAGTAGGCCACTGGACGTCTAGTCAGACCATGTTCTTGTGTTAGGACTGAGAGTGCACAATTGTCTTGTGTGTCACAGAACAATTCAAAGTTCTTGGAATAATCAGGCATTCCCAAAGCAGGAGCTGAACACAGACAATTTCGTAATTTTATCCAGGCTGTCATGCTTTCGTCATCCCAGCTAACTGGATCATCTACTCCTTTCTTGGTCATTTTTATCAAAGGTTTGGCTAAAACTGCAAATCCCACAATCCACTGTCTGCAGTATCCCACAACTCCTAGGAACATTCTGACTTCCTTCTGGGTTCTGGGCAATTCCATATCCCGAATTATTCTAACTCTTTCGGAAGTGACTTTCCTGACACCTTTTTCTAGCTGGTGCCCCAGATATTTCACTGACTTTTTACAGTACTGCAATTTGTCAGGCGACACTTTATGTCCTCCTTTGCCCAAATGATTTAATAAGGCAATGGTATCAGTAACACAGTCGCTTTGACTTTTAGACGCCACTAGAAGATCGTCTATGTACTGAACCAGGACAGACTCTTTTGGTAGAACTAGGGATTCAAGGCATCTTTTTAGAATCTGATTAAATATTGAGGGGCTTTCTTTGTACCCCTGGGGGACACGATTCCAGACGTAGACATGACTGTCAAAGTCAAAAGAGAAAAGAAATTTGCTGTCTGGGTGCAATGGG
Organism: Lissotriton vulgaris; assembly: GCF_964263255.1. Taxonomy (NCBI): domain Eukaryota; kingdom Metazoa; phylum Chordata; class Amphibia; order Caudata; family Salamandridae; genus Lissotriton; species Lissotriton vulgaris. Next base: position 55,135,783 of record NC_141696.1, read on the forward strand.
ATGGAAAAGAACGCATGGCACAAATCTATGACAGTGAACCACTCCGCATTCCATGGGATCTGGTACAGGATCACTGCAGGGTTTGGCACAATCGGACAGCAAGGTACAACAATCTGGTTTACCTTTCGCAGGTCCTGCACTACCCTGTACTTTCCGCTAGGCTTTTTAATTCCAATTATGGGTGAATTACAAGGACTGCTCATTACTTCCTGTATAATGTCTGCTTCCAGCAACCGGTTTACCTCCAGGGCGACTCCAGCTTTTACTTCTGCACTCATTTTATACTGTCTAGTTTTCGGGTAGGTAGCATTGGGTTTAATGGCTATTTTAACTGGGTCCACATTTGCCATCAATCCTACATCTCTCCCGGTGAAATCCCATACCTCTGGTATCACCTTTGGTTGGAGTTCTTCAGGTAAGTCATGAATGGTCAGAGCTTTAACTGCTGCATCGGGCCTTAACAACATTAGTTTGTACAGGCCATCTTCATCTGGGGTCTGAATTTCGACGCCTTTTGGTGTGCAAAAGAATGTACAATTCATTTTGCACAACAAATCACGTCCCAGTAGATTCACTGGGCTAGAATCACAGACAACAAATCTGTGCATCTCTTTGAAATTCCCTATAGAAATCTCCATTGGTTCAGTTACAGGTGTACTAATTATCTGATTTGATACGCCCACTACTTGGATCGCTTCTCCCGAGAGGGGTAGGTTGGGAACGTCCGCTGTTCTCACAGTCGAACGGGTAGCACCAGTGTCCAACAGAAAGGTGACATCATTTCCTTCAACCTTTCCTTCAATGTATGGCCCTGTCTGGTCTACCGGTAGGGAGGCGCCAAGCACGCACTCCCCTTCCTCCCCCCTCAGGCCCCGTCAGTATTGTTCATCACAGAGGAATGTATCATTTAACAGGAACTATGAAGTTGCTGTATTTCTCTCATTCCCTCCTTCCCATACCTCAACCCTTTCATTCTGTTGAGCCTGGTTCTTATAATTAGGTCTAGGAGCTCGAGGCAATGGAGGCGGGTTTACCTGTTGCTGATTCTTTCGTGGCCCCTCTTTCTGCACCTGTGGATTTAAACCATTTATGGGGGCATTACCAGCCTGCAAATGTGGACACTCGTCTCTCCAGTGCCCTATCTGACCGCACCCGTGACAGGGGAACTTCTTTTTGGCCTCCTCTTTACTCATTTTTACTCGGGGTTTCCCTCCTCCCCCAGAGTTAGTATTTGGAGCATTACTAGTCATTTTACTTAACTGTTTCTCTTGTTGCTCAGCCAATTTTACTTGTGCCCACTTCACCTTTTCCTTCAGGGCCTTCTTTTTGTTCTCCATTTCATCCTCGCAGTACTTAGCGTACTTGAGGACATCATCTATGGGCTTTCCCTGCCAACAGATTTTATTGTCTCTAATCCACTGAGAAATTTCCGGTCTCAGACCCAACACGAATCGATAAATGAAATGAGTCATATCCTTCATTTCAATATTATCGATGCCACTGTAGGTTTTGAATACCTGCAATAGTCTTTCATAATAGGAATGCACCGTTTCATTATGATCCTGGGTAGTTCTATCTATTCGGGTCCAATCTGTTTCTTTTGCTGGCACCTTTCCTTTTAGGTATTGTATAACTTGGTCATATTTTCTCATTACATCTGGAGAAAGAACTCCAGTTCGGGAGTTCCTTGTATATTCATCACTAGGCCAATCAATTGCTATTTTGCAGTCAGTCCATAAATCTACAGGAACTACAATGTCAAAGAACCCATCCAGGTCCTTCAGGAGACACTTTTGGACTTTCACAAATCGCTCCACCTGCCTATACCACTCCACTGGCTTCTCTCTCAATTTTGGGAAGTCATTGGTAAAAGACACAATGTCTTGTCGGGACCATGGGACATGTACATATTTCCCACCTGGCACTTCTCTCATGGGATACAGTTTTTCTGCTTGACCTACTTCTTTTAACACGTATTCAGAAGCTTTGGGTTTTACCCTACTATCTTCCTTTTTCTTTGCCCACCTGGCTTTCCATTTATCTAGATCTCCCCATTTCTGCAGTATGTTCAGCAGTTCCTTTATCTGTGTTTTCTTCCCTGACACATTCATGTTCTCTAAATCTTTATCTGAAAATTCTGCTCTATAGGGTTTCTGCAAGACTTTGGATCAACTTACATCAATTCCCATGTCCGCCGCAGTGTCCATTAGCCTTTCATGGAGCACTCTAGTATTTCGGGTAAGGCTCTTGCAGATAAACAGCAACTCTTCCTCGTTAAGAGTATTTAATCTGTCTAATCCCACATTTCCGGCCATTAGTTCCTCCATTTCTATCCTTAGCCTGTAAATATCCAAAGGCTTGGGCGGTGAAGTTTCTCGGTCCATTTCTTTAGTCCATCTATCTAATTCCTCTGGAGTCACCACTGTGGCACTCCGGATTCCTGATGTTGTTTCGATTAGGACTTCCCTTGCCTTAGCTTGACTCCCTGTCCGAGATTCACTGTTCCCAGGCTCCCTTATGGGCAGATCCATTAGGGAGATTACAGACTCACATTCACTCGCCTGGTCATCAATGACGAGTGGCTCTTTTCTTGGGGGTGCTGGGATGGGAGTAATGACTGGAGTTTTTGGACTAGCCTGCCTATCCCCGTAAAGGGGTATGGCAGGACCAATAGTTACAGGGATAGTCAGGGCGTCAGGACTGGGATGTATCTGAGCTATGGTCTGAATTAGATCATTTCGCTGCTTAATCAGGGCATCTCTTTCTTGTTCTTGTAACACTCTTTCTGACGAGTTGTCATGCATTATTTGGGGCACCAAAGGAGGGTATATATTCGGGGCAGTGGGGATGGCTGACCCTGGTCTATCTTCACCAAAAGGTCGGTAATTTGGGACTGTGGTACTAGGTCTGCAAAAGTCATCGCTATTACTGGGTCTGCTACCAGTACCAGTTACATCTGTCTCGCTAGCGCTTCTACTTCTGGGATGGTGGAAAAGGGATTTTTCGAACTTAGGGTTCCTGACGCTTCAGCATAAGGAGGTGGATTTTTCATTAACAAATACTCCAGATACTCATCCTCTGAATCCCCCACGGTCATTAGGTGTCGAGTTTTCTCGGTATTTTTACCTCCTGCTTGTTCGGTTACCCCAAACATCGGAAATAGTCCCTCAACCATCATATTCTGTCTCTACTGCTTCATCTTCTTTTCTTTTGTTTCCCGCTGTAATTTTGGATACCATTTGCTCACTCCCTTATCCATTCGGGGTCTGTCTCGCTCTAGAGCCTCAATGTCCCATTCCTCTAAAGCTTCGTACTGCGTTAATCTGGGTCGGGGGTGTAATTCATTCATTCGGGTTCTCAAGTTAAACAGGATTCTACCATTAAAAGTACCATCGAGGGGAAATGCTAGGACTCCGTCATCTTCAGTGTATTTTACCCAATTTTCCAACCACACACAAGTATGGTACCCTTTGTCAAACATCATAAAGGATGCGGGAGTATTAGGAGGTGGAATGATCACACCTTCCCTAGTTCTAATGGGTTTGTCTTTCTTGAAATAATTCTTGATCTTTTCGGCAAGAGTCAATTTTCTCTTTCCTCCGTACATACTGTAAGGTCTACCTCTTAGCATCTGTTCCTTATGAAAACCTAGGTTTTGCGGATTAGTTAAGAATTCGGGATACCAAATACACCTCTCCAAACTATCCTCAAGCTCGGATTGATTAATTTTGTTTACGCATGGGCTTCCAATGCTAACGCGTCTTTCAACTCACAGCAACCAATCAGCACTGAGGTTGCAAAACCTGTTGACCAATGGGTGTGCGGCCCTTTCGTGAGACGCGGTCTCACTCTTCGGCACTCACCCCTACCTTACAATTCTGGCTTCGCTACACACCCGCTGGCTCAACCAATACCAGCGCGGCACGGAGTGACGTCAGTGCAGCCTTGCGACCGACTCCCTCCTTCACAAGGTAACGGAAACTTTGAATTTTCCTTAAAGTGCAAATGCGGATTTTAGTTAACAATGGATAACGTTCACCACTGTGCTTGAGGGTTTTAAAAAGAAAGAGGGTTTTTCTTTTACTGCAAGTAAACCACTTTTGTCTACTTTTCATTCACTATGGATAGATCCCTTCTGGCTATCCTTTTCACACAAGCAATAGAGAACCTGCTACTCTTTTGACTAATCCACTTCTTTCCGGGATATATACTAAGTCAATTTTCACCAATGTCCTCCCTTGCTGTCATTCAAGCTCCAAAGAACCTATTACTCCTGCCGCCTGTGACCCTTACTAGGTGATATCACAACGGGAGTTTCACCACGGTATTGGTAGCTAACATTTACACATCAATGAATTTATGAAAGTCCTAATTAGCGCTTCCAGTTCTGCCTAACCATGCACTAATCTCCCTCCTAGCCAGTGACCTCACAGCCAAGTGGATTCTACTCACCACCTGCTATTTCTTTTCCCCGGGGATCCCCACAACATGAAAACAATCACTCACAATTGGTTAGTAATATATACTTAATATTCCATGAAATATAATGAACTTATTCTATGACATTTAAATGCAATAACAATCCTTATTATACCAGCAAAAAAAGTTTCAGCAGCACATTTTATTTTTCACGGTTCACCAGCAACTATCTTATCTACCTATCTTAACTAGTCCTAACCATACCTCTGCTACCAGAAAATACTGATAGAGCGCGCAGGTCACCCGGCTCTGAGTTTGACAGATTTTCACGCACTTGGGCCCATGACGTGATTGAAATACTATATTTTGTGAGTCGGGCAAGTTTACGCACTACTATCAGTACTTTGAGGGTGTATTCTGAAACCCTATTACCATGGTACCTGACTTACCACAGGCACTTACTCGTCCTGACGGATCAGGAGCTATCAGAGGACAGGTGACAAGATAATTCTAAACATTTACTCTATTCACGTATTAACATTTAAAAGTCTTCAAAGACCACAGACACTGGAAGGGTTTTAAGGAATTTATATAGAAAGCAGAATTCAAAGTGACAAAAGTATAAGGCTAATGCAGATCAAAACATCAATAATCAGGATTACAAGAATGATATAACTATGAATGAGGGCAAGCACCATTTGAGTGCGAGTGAAAATCTACTGGGTAAGGGTAACAGGGAACATACTATTCAGTTTCAGGCTTATACTAGGGAAGGTAAGTTAAAGCACATTAGTCTGTGAATTCCTAAAAGACCTACAAGTGATTCAAACCCTAGGCTTAATCTATCTAATTAACCTAAACTTAGATCCTACACATTAATAATATTCATCACACTATTCAAGCAAAAACAGTTTCAAGATGTCCTACAGGAAAGGGGAAAAATGGAACATACTAATAAACAGTTTGCATATACGACATTGAAAGAACAGAGAGAATATCATGGGCATAGAGGCTTTATTAAAGAACCAGAAGGAAAAGGATAGTAAACGGACACCCACTGATATATTTACCTAGGATAGGAATGAGGACTAACCCTGGCCACGGGTCAGCTTCGGGAAAAGACGAGGACAAGGACCCTCAAGGATTTAGGACGTCAGTAGGTGAGCAGTTACAGCTCACGGAAAATCAGGACAGGATACCCCTCAGGACTTTGGGTCAGGACTGGGCTCACCAAAGGGCACGACCAACACCTGCAGCTTCGGATGCAACGCCTGCGCTACCCCCTCTCTGCACGGAATCCGCCAGTAACCTTGATTGGGTTCTCGAATCTCCCAGCTAAGTGCTTCGCCAGCACTTAAAACTATTTCCACCCCTTGGAGTTTGTGGAAAATTCGGACAGAGGGCTCCGCAGCTCTCTGTATCAATCACCTATAGAGTCGTGGGGTCGGTGACAGGTCACCTATTCGGACAAGTCGGACAATTTTCCCTAACTAAACTAAGCTAGATATACCCTTTTTGGGTTCCTAGACCACCCACAAATGTTGCAAGTGACAGGGTCCCCGCTTACGATTGGTCAGAAGAGGTGGTTAGGTCACTGTCACCCCCTCAAATTCTGTGTTCCCACAATTAATATTTATATGTCAGTACCCACCCCTTACATTCCTGTTCCCAGGCATCCGTGTAGAAGAAAACAATAGAGTACACAGTGGAAAGAAACAATGTAACAGTTTTAGCTGAAATTCAGCATCTTCTCCCGGGGTTAGAGGTGATCTTCCCAGGAGCGTCTTCAGCTTCGTCAGCCAGCTGGCTGAGTTCCACTGATGCAAGGCCCGGTCCTCATATCACGTGATCGGGTCCACATAGACTTCTAAGATGGAGAAGCTCCCCAACTCCCAGGCCCCCAGATACGCGGTACATGAAAAGTAAGCGAAAACAAATTAGTAACACAGAAAAAATGAATACACTGTACACCATGATAATCTACACTGCACCCCTTACTTCATAATAACTATAGCGGTTAAAGGTTAAGCGGAAATAGATGGAAATGCAAAGCAGCATGGGCAAGCAGAAAGCGTGTTTAGAGACAAGCGGCCATATTAGCTACAATGCGCATGAGCGAACTCTCCCTCCAAAACTGCGAGTGCGTCACATCACATGGGTATGACCGACGCATGCGCAGACTGAATTTCTGCGAAGCGGCCTGTAGGCTGGGCAGGGGGAGTAGGAGCGCTTGCGGTGGTAACAAACTCTGGCTCAACAGACACTAGACCCGTATATCTTTTTAAACTAGGTTTTATTTTCAAGGTGCGTCTTGTGCGGAACGTTAGTCTCTCCCTCGCAAACTCTATTTTATCCGTGGTGATGGTCTTCGGGGCACGCAGGGCAGCTGATAGGAAAAGTCCCGCTATTCAGAGATGGACGTCGGAGGAGTGATGTCTTCCTGGAAAGCCGGTTGTCGTCACTCCAGTAAGGACCCAGTCTATGGCGTTGCTCTCCCCGTTATATCCACATGTAAGAAAGGAAATGGACAGAGGGACGCCGTTAGTCTTTTTATCTGACAAGCTTCTACACCCAAGGGAACCCGTGGTAGTGAGGGATACCAGTGTAAAGTACAAACACGCTAGTGGCTCTGTGCTGTGACGGGAGGGGGGAACGAGTGAGGAGAAGCGGGGAAGGTGCGGTTCAGGTAGGTAACGGGATTTAGAAAGGAAACGGGAAACACAGAGGGAAGTTACACACAGGGGCTTTTAACACTATTCACACGGGGAACTCTTTCTCCCCACCCAAGCCGCCCAACGCCGCCGTACCTGGCTGAGCCACACTCCTCCCTCGGGAGTGTGGCACGGCGGAACACAGGGTCGTTGGCCTCCTGGCTCTCCTTCTTCTTTTCGCCTTCCGTTTTCTCCTCCGTCTTCTTCTTCCGTTCGGTTCTCCTCGCGTCCTCCGTCCCTCGGTGCGCCGGTGATGTCACACGCCGCGTACAGGGCTTCCCCCGTTTTCACCCATCCAGGATCGTCGACGTCAGAGGTAGGCGGGTGCTCCTGGAAGTCCTCATACGCCCACTTAAAGGGAACTGTGGACGACTCATCGGGTGGTTCCGCGTCCCAGTCCCCCCTCGTAGTTGTAGTCTGTGAAGTAGAAGGAGTACAATCAGGAATCCACCATTCCTCTTGGCAGCCCAACCCGACCCCGTTACACTGCTCCCCCCTAGGATTCTCCCGATCGGGGAGAATGGGTGTTCTTGATAGGAAGTCTGCATTGCCGTTGTGTACACCCTTCCTATGGACTAGGGTGAACGAGAAGGGTTGCAAGAACAGAAACCACCTCAATACCCTGGAGTTTTGCGACATGGTCCTCTGCATCCACTGTAGCGGAGCATGGTCCGAGAACAGTGTAAAAGGCTTTCCCTCCAGGTAATACCTTAATTTGTCTACTGACCATCGGATCGCCAGGCACTCCTTTTCAATTGTGGGGTATTTACTTTCTCTAGTATGCAGTTTTCGACTGATGAAGAGAATGGGGTGTTCCAACCCATCATCACCCGTTTGCGACAGCACTGCCCCAATCCCCACGTCAGAGGCATCAGTGGCCAGGGAGAAGGGCTTGTTAAAGTCCGGTGGTATCAATACAGGACCGGATGTGATTGCTGTTTTCAATCGCTCAAAGGCTAAACAGGCCTCTGTGGAAGGATTCTTCCCTTGGTTGTTTTTAGAATTGTTCTTTAGGAGGTCTGTCAAGGGAGCCGCGGTCTCTGCAAAGTTCATGATGAACCGTCGGTAATATCCTATCAGACCTAGGAATGCACGCAGTTCTTTTTTTGTGGTTGGGAAGGGGGTGTTGGTGATTGCTTTAATTTTCTCCTCCTGAGGAGCGATGACCCCCTCGCCCAACATGAATCCCAAATACTTTACCCTAGGGAAAGCAGCCCTCGATTTTTTTGAGTTTACATGTAGGCCCGCGTTTTGTAGGGCCCGTAAGATGTTGGTTAAATGGTCAAGATGCTCCTTCCAGGTCTTGCTAAATATGACTATATCATCGAGGTACACGGAACTGTACTTGGTGTGGGGAGCCAATACAGTGTTCATAAGTCTCTGAAAAGTTGCTGGGGCTCCGTGTAGCCCGAAAGGTAACACTGTAAACTCAAATAATCCATCATCCGTGGCAAACGCTGTTTTATGCCTGTCTGTTTCTCGCAGGGGCACTTGCCAGTACCCCTTAGTTAAGTCCAGAGTTGTGATATATCTGGCCTCTCCGATTCTCTCTATGAGTTCATCAACTTGTGGAATCGGAAAGGCATCAAAGGAAGAGATGGCATTTAGGGCACGAAAATCCATACAAAACCGGGTGGACCCGTCCGGTTTCGGTACCCTCACTATGGGGGACGCCCAGTTGCTGTGTGACGGCCGGATGACCCCTAACTGTAACATGTCCAGGACCTCTTTTTTTACGTCGGCTCTCCTGGCCGCCGGAATGCGGTAGGCCCTCTGCTTCACTACCTTGCCGGGTTCCGTTTCTATACAGTGCTCAGCTAAATGAGTGCGACCTGGCACATCCGAAAACATCGGAGCGAACTGGTGTAAAGTTTGTACGAGTTCTTCCTTTTCAGTGTCTGTTAGTTCAGGATTGAGGGGTAGTTTATCGAGGGTAGATCCCTCGCTCCTCGATGGCAATGTTAAGTTTGCTGCCTTGGGTGGGGGACCTATCCATTTTTTTAACAGATTGATATGGAAGGTTTGTTGCCTTCCCGGTGTGATTTGAAGTCGATAGGTGGTTTTGCCTATGGTCTCTATGACCTGGTATGGTCCCTTCCACTCACTTTTGAACTTTTGGCTTGATGAGGGAAGAAGCACTAGTGCCCAGTCCCCCTTGTTCAACACCCGCCATTTCTTGCCTTTGTCGTACTGGTGTTTCTGATTCACCTGGGACCTTTCCAAGTTGGAGTATGCTAGGTCCCTGAGTTTACCCAGCCGGGATTTCAACTGATTGGTATACTCTAATAGTGACCTTTGTTCCGCCTCCCCTTCTTTTTCCCAGGCTTCCTTCGTGATCTCTAATAGCGACCTAGGTTGGCGGCCATATAACAACTCAAACGGGGAGTACCCCAAGCTGCTCTGTACTTGGGCCCGCAGCGCGTAGAGGGCCAACGGTAACAACTTGTCCCAGTCTTTGTTTTCGGCCGCCAACATTTTCTTTAATGTGGATTTGAGAGTGCGGTTGTATCTCTCAACCAACCCATCCGTTTGCGGATGATACGCCGAGGTGCGTATGTGTTTCAGTTCTAGAGTTTTACAAACCTCGGCCATCATTTTAGACACAAAGGGCGTCCCCTGATCCGTGAGGATCTCTCTTGGAAACCCAACCCTTGAAAACAATTCGATCAATTTATCTGCCACATTCCTGGTTGTCGGGGCACTAAGAGCAAATGCTTCAGGAAATCTTGTGTTATAATCGAAGACAACAAGGGCATATGTGTGTCCTCTGGAGGTACGAGGTAGGGGGCCAATGAGGTCCATGCCCACCCTTTCGAAAGGGTTGCCAATGATGGGTAATGGTTGGAGAGGTACTGCCGGAGGTCTACTCATGTTTTTCTTTTGGCATACCTCACACTGTCTACAATACTCTTCGGAGGCTTTATAAATGCCAGGCCAAAAGAACAGTCTTGTGATGTTTTGTAGGGTCTTCTCTGCCCCGCTATGACCTGCCGTTAGGTGGGTATGGGCATAGAACAGAATTTGGTCTCTAAAGTCCTTTGGGACTACTAGCTGCGGGGAATCACCTGCCTTCCCTTCCCTGTACAACAGATCATTGATGATCTTGAATCTGGGATACCCAGGTGAAGGTGTGGTTTCATTGATATGGGCTGCTTCCCATGCATTCAGGAGCGTAGGGTCATTACTCTGGGCGAATTTGAAACTCCGGTCTGTCTCCCAGGGTTCAATGGATATCAATGCTTCTCTTGGGAGTTCTAACTGCTTGCGGAAGAGATTCAAAAAATCAGGATTATCTAACCCCAAGATTAGGTCTTCAGGTAATGACTCTACCACCCCTACCTTCACTCTGCAAGGTTCACCACCCAAGGGCCTAAGAGTAAGATGAGCCACTGGGTACGGTTTCACGTCACCATGAACACATCTAATGTGTACTGTCAGGTCAGGGCCCACCTGGGAGGGTAGTACGTGTAGTTTTTTTTATGACAGATTGTTTGCAACCGGAGTCTAGAAGGGCTTTTATGCATTTACTGTTCACTATTACCCTTGCGTAGAAGGAGGGTCCCATCTCCGCTGTGTACATCACGGCCTTTGGTATATAGCCGACCTCCATAGGCTCCTCGGTTGATCTTTTCCGGGGACACATTCTAGCTATGTGGCCCCACTCTCCACAGTCAAAACACTGAGGGCCTCTTTGGGTAGGAGGCTCATATCTTATGGGGCGAGGTTTCCACTGCTCTGGTGCTGGTTTTGCTTTTTTTTCAGGTTTTGCCACCCCCATAGGTCCTTTGTTGCCTTTGTCCATATCCCATGGCAAGGCTCGGGGCATTGCTCTATTGTAGTTCGAAGCCATCTCTATGGCCTGTTCAGCGGTGAGGCCTGAATGTTGTCTGAGCCATCGCTGAGTGCCATATGGCAAGGCTTCCATGAACTGTTCCAGGTATATGCTGGACATGACTTCCTCTTTACTCCTACTTTCAGGCTTCAACAATTTGTCGGCGGCCATTTTTAACCGCAAGTATAATGTCTTGGGATGTTACCCTGCTACCCCTTTTTCTTTTCTAAAACGCAGTCTATAGGCCTCTGCGTCCAACCCCAGATGGTCCAGGATAACGGCTTTTACGGTCGCATACGGAGTTATTCCCGCATGGTTGGCCACTTGGTAGGCTGCTTGTGCTTCACCTGACAGTAGTGGAGCCAAAAAGAATGGCCATTTTTCCTCAGGCCAACCACATGCTCTGGCTGCTCGTTCAAAGTTTAGTAGGAACGCGTCGGGATCCTCCCCTGGCACGTATTTCTGCAACTGCATTCCGGACGGATGGGGCCCAAATCCCCGTCGCTCTGTTGTGGGAGGCACCCCGGGGTTCTGTGCTACCTTGTGTAATCCCTCGAGTTGGGCCGTAATGGAATTTTTAAACATGTCCCTGTCAGCATCCGCAGCCGACATTTGTTGGCTGATAGCCCATTCCAACTTCTGTTGGCCTTCAATGAGTTGTTGCACCACTTGTTCCATGTCTGCTGATTGAGTGGAGGGGCCGAATCCCACTTCTGACACCCATGTAGGCTGGGCAGGGGGAGTAGGAGCGCTTGCGGTGGTAACAAACTCTGGCTCAACAGACACTAGACCCGTATATCTTTTTAAACTAGGTCTTATTTTCAAGGTGCGTCTTGTGCGGAACGTTAGTCTCTCCCTCACAAACTCTATTTTATCCGTGGTGATGGTCTTCGGGGCACACAGGGCAGCTGATAGGAAAAGTCCCGCTATTCAGAGATGGACGTCGGAGGAGTGATGTCTTCCTGGAAAGCCGGTTGTCGTCACTCCAGTAAGGACCCAGTCTATGGCGTTGCTCTCCCCGTTATATCCACATGTAAGAAAGGAAATGGACAGAGGGACGCCGTTAGTCTTTTTATCTGACAAGCTTCTACACCCAAGGGAACCCGTGGTAGTGAGGGATACCAGTGTAAAGTACAAACACGCTAGTGGCTCTGTGCTGTGACGGGAGGGGGGAACGAGTGAGGAGAAGCGGGGAAGGTGCGGTTCAGGTAGGTAACGGGATTTAGAAAGGAAACGGGAAAGACAGAGGGAAGTTACACACAGGGGCTTTTAACACTATTCACACGGGGAACTCTTTCTCCCCACCCAAGCCGCCCAACGCCGCCGTACCTGGCTGAGCCACACTCCTCCCTCGGGAGTGTGGCACGGCGGAACACAGGGTCGTTGGCCTCCTGGCTCTCCTTCTTCTTTTCGCCTTCCGTTTTCTCCTCCGTCTTCTTCTTCCGTTCGGTTCTCCTCGCGTCCTCCGTCCCTCGGTGCGCCGGTGATGTCACACGCCGCGTACAGGGCTTCCCCCGTTTTCACCCATCCAGGATCGTCGACGTCAGAGGTAGGCGGGTGCTCCTGGAAGTCCTCATACGCCCACTTAAAGGGAACTGTGGACGACTCATCGGGTGGTTCCGCGTCCCAGTCCCCCCTCGTAGTTGTAGTCTGTGAAGTAGAAGGAGTACAATCAGGAATCCACCATTCCTCTTGGCAGCCCAACCCGACCCCGTTACACGGCCATTCTGTAGTATGCAAGCATGGTTAGGATTAATAGACACATAAGCAAGCGTCTCTGGGACACCCGCGTGTACTGTAAAAGTGCGATATTAATAACAAACGGGGTTGGTTAATACTATTACAAGTTAACGAGGTTCATGAAAGAGAGCATGTCGCTTTATGTGCGAATCCTTACTCCATCACACTCACCAAGTGCTCTCTTGTCTTGTTTATCCCGAGAGCCAAGGCGGAACCGGACAAAGTGCTACAACGACGGAGCCGGGAGAGAACTCGTCGAGACGAACTCCCCAAGTCCTGTCCACTGAGGTCCGATAGGAGCCGTTCACCACGCCGGACTTTACCCAGGAAGAAAACTTGTACTGACTTGTTATTTAAATCATTAAATCCTACAGTAACAAAGATTCGCTGGTTGCCTATTCCTCCTAAACCCGTCACACTCCCTAACGAGAGAGGTGAGGCGGAGGCCTGCAAGATCCAACCCAAGGAACCGGAACACTGCGCAGGCAGCCCACGTCGGCGGGGGAGCGCCTTTATATCGTTCCATGTCACCGGAGCAGCCAAAAGAGGCATAGGGCTCACCCCTGCCTTTTGGGACCCGACAGGGATATCAGGCAGAAGAAGCGACCCTGCTGCCGGAGCCAGAGGAGACGTGGTAAGCGGTCGGTCTAAAGAGGATTACGGAAGAGGCAGGGCGAAGGGTGAGATGGGGAGCCGCGAGAGGCCTACACCTGGGAGTCCCGAGGTGTGAGGAGGAACCCCCCAAGAATCGGGGACCGCAGGAAAACAGCGCATCGCCCTCGGAGGCCACCAGAGGGTGAGAGAGGACCCGAAGGCCCGGGAGGCGTAAGCGAGATTCCCCAGGTATCGGCAGAGGCACAAAAGGTCCGGATCTGGCTGACGTCCCCAGCAGGAACTCAGAGAGCAGCTGGGCACATTGAGCAGCAGAGTACAGTGCAATGAGTCGCAGGCCAGGGAGGTATGTCTGGCCTGCTCTGGAGGTCTGATGAGTGTGGAGTGGGCCGAGAGGAGCATAGGCTCTCTCTACGAAGAGTGCCTGCCCCCTGGAATCCACCTGTGAGTGCGGGGGAACCCTGGAGCACATGCAACTCTGGCATACATCACCCATGGGCGGCCGGGAAGCAGGAGGGTTCCACCGTTTGGAGAAGGTTCCAGAAAAGAGGCGAGATGCAGTGCAGTGCACTGGAGCTAGCAGTGGCCCAGGTCAAGGATGCAGGCACGGGGATGCAGCGTGCTCGAAGAGGTCGATAAGCTTGGGAGGTAAAAACATTAGAGAAAGCAGAGGGCAGTACCACCGCATCAAGTCCCTAGTGCCGGGGAGCTAGAAGGGTGAGGGAGCCGACTGGCGACCCACCGACTCCTGAACACCGCATCGGAGAAGGGGCTGAGCGGTAGCTTATCAATAAGGAGTGAAGAGCTTGAGGAGGAGCAGCGAGGCCTAGGAAAAAGCAGCCCTGGTCATTAAAGCCCAGACAAGACGCCCTTGGGAGGACCTCACTTGGAGCTGGAACGGAGTTGTCCACAGGGGTGTCAGTGGAGACGGGAGGGCAACCTCTGGAGGGGCAGAGTGGGCATTGTTGTTTACAGGGCACTACCAAAGGCTGAACGTAGAGCACTTGGTCTGCCGCAGAGCAGGATTGGAGGCTTTGCCCAGATGGCATTGGTCCACGCAAAAAAAGAAGATACATTTAAGGACATGTTCACGAAACCGGCAGCCCCTCAGAATGGGGAGGCTCAGAGAATTACTGGCAGGGCGACCCCCACCTACTGGAGAGGACACAGAAGCTTCGGTCACCCGTTCCTACATGTAAACCCTGTTTTCCTCATTAAAAGAGGACCTGCAACATGCCAACTGGGATCTCCGAGTGAGCTTCAGTCTATCAGGAAGGAGATGATGGATATTGAGGACAGAGTGGATGTTCTGTTGGGGCATGAGTGCGTGCGTGCCGAGGAAATAGAGCAATTGCAACAGGAGATAATACGGCTCACAGATCAGCAACTGGATCGGCAGGCCCTTGTGGAGGACCTTGAGAACAGGTCTAGACATAACAACATCCGGGTCAGGGGGGCCCCTGCGGGAGCCAGAAAAAGGAGATGTGGAAGCCTTGTTCGCCCAAGTCCTGGGGGACATGCCGGCAACCGAGATTCACCTGGACAGATCTCACAGAGTGGGCAGAGGAGATCCAGTGCAATAGCGAGCAGCAGACATCCTAATTTGTGTACATATCTTTCCTCTGAAGGAACAGATCCTATGAGTGGCCAGATCTTCATCACCAAAAGTCTTCCAGGGACACACTTTACATTTGCTTCAGGACCACAGTGCCTCCATACTCCAGAAAAGGAGGCAGTTCCATCCGGTCACGGCTTCCTGAGGACCCAAAAGATCTCCTAGTCCTGGGGCCACCCCTTTAGACCGACATTCTGCAGGCAGGACCAACTCCATCACCTTCGCTTCTTGGCAGAGATATGTAAACTGCTACAGATTGATACCCAGGACCTAAGGAGTGCAGTACCGGAGAGGCGGAACGGCCGAGTGACTAGGCGCAAGCGGTAGAGATGGGTGCCTCTGGGCGGGCAGGCTTCAGACCAGACTCAGAGATCATCCTATCGGAGATGAAGGCCTTGCTTGATAAGCTATTGGAAGTTTCAGGGACTCAAGGACCCGCCTGAAGATACGAGATTTGTCACTGGGAGTGGCCAGGTAGCCCAGGAGGGATGGCTGGGTGAGAGAAGAGGAGGATGGTCATGTTCCCATACTACACTTTTTCCACTGGACTCGTGGTGGATCTACTAGTCCATTCCTCATTCCAGGGACAATGGTTGTTTACTGTTTTTGAACTAGATTCGGTTTCCAGGTGCTCAACATGATATTACATTTCTTGCAACAATACAGGTAAGGTTCTAGGGAGTTTTATAGGGGGCAGGGCAGGGAGGAGAGGGTTAGGTGAGCGGGAAGGAGATGGCTTGAGCGAGCGGCTTACCATAAGGTATTCATGGCGGGGGTTTTAAAGGTATTGACCCTCAATGTCAAAGGGCTAAATGACCCGGTTAAGAGACGGGCCATGCTGTCGTACCTGGAACACTCACAGGCCAATATTTGCCTACTTCAGGAAACCCAGCTTCAATCCAGTGACTGGCATAGGCTACAATCCAGGGCATTCTTGCAACAGTTTTTTTCTTCTTTACTGCGAAAGGCAGCTGGGTTGGCGTAGCTCTTTTCACGCTCCTTTAAAGGGAAGGTGGGGCCAAAGATTGCAGAAATCAAAGGCCGCCTCCTGTGGTATTTTATTCACCTAGGTGAACAATCCCTAAATATAGGCTCTATCTATGCCCCTAACGAGGGGTATAAACAGTTCTTACAATGCCTACACAACAACGGACCCAAATACCTCAACAACAGAATCAATTTTCACGTACCCAAAAGAAACCTCAGATCTTCCAACCTTGCACTGGCCAAAACACCATGCATCCACAGAGCCAAAGAGAGCGGAAGATCCTTCTCTCACAATGCAGCCAAGACTTGGACAAGCTACCGGCAAACATCAGACGCGCCCCCTCCTTGAACACCTTCAGGAAGACCCCCAAGACCTGACTCTTCAACTAAACAGATCTGCAGACACCCCGCAGAGCCTTGAGACCCTCATGGGTGAGTAGCTCACTTACAATTCCCTGATTGATTGATTGATTGATTGATTACAAGGAGCAGTTGGTGGCATTATGTTGACTTGAGACCGCTGGGTGAGCCTCGAACATCACAGAGACAGGGGGCAACGGGAGCAATTTCCATGGGGGGCTGTCCCGGTGGCTTCGGGATGTAGGCCTGAGCTACCTACGGAGGGATAGACACCCAGGCAGACGTAATTACACTTCCTATTCCCATGCACATAAAACTCATGCTCAGCTTGATTACTTCTTGGGTTCTCGCAAAGTACTAGATGTGCTGGCTTTAATAGAGATAGAGCCTCGTGCCTTATCTGATCACTAAGTGGTCCTCTTGGACCTGTCCCTCCCGTGGGGAGAAATCCAGCTTGTACCTGGAGACTTCGAGTAGACTGGAAGTGGTCCCAAAGCGATAATAGAAGCAATAGAGAATTACTTCTCTAAATTAGCCCCAGATGCCTGGAATGCCCTTCCCTTAAACATCAGGACCGAACCCAATCACATGAGATTTCAAAGACTCCTAAAAACTTGGCTCTTCTAGCTATCTGGTTTCCGGTAACCCCTTTCTAGCATCTGCATATAGCGCATAATCACCCTCTGAGACCTACGGGTGATTATGCGCTATATAAACACACAAATACAAAATACAAATACTTGAAAATGCAGTGCTTCGGGGCAGTTTATTGGCATTTCGGCGGCAGACAATAAGATAAGGCTGGAAAAGCAATCTCAGCTTCAGCAACAGGTGCAAGAACTTAAACGCATCCCCCACCGTACCAGGGTGCCTAAAGTATGGACACAACTAGAGGTCACTAGAAAACAACTGGTGGGGTTAGATCTGGACTATGCTGACTATGCACTCCTGGTTCTCAAACACGCCTTTTATGTAGGGGGCAACAGATGAGGAAGGTTATTGGTGAATAAACGTAAGGGGCAGAGACAGGCCAACGTGGTGGAATCTCTGCAAATGGAGGGTACCTTGGTCACAGGAGAGGAGCAGATTGCGTAGAGGCTTGGGTCTTTCTATGCAGCCCTGTACATGTCGCAAGATCATTCTGCGTCATTAATAGCTACTTGGCGGAAGCTAAGGTGACTCGCCTAACGGCGGACCAAGCGGACAGTTTGGAGACAGCGAATGGAGTGGATGAGATCATTTCAGCTAATTCAAGACTAAAGACACGCAAGTCAGTTGGATCGGACGGCTTTCCGGTGGCTTTTTATAAGACCATTTGTAGTGAACTAGCTCCACTTCTTACTAGGGTCTTCAGCTCTATCAAGAGCCCAGACAGTCTACCGCCCTCGATGGCAGAGGCTTCTATATTGGTCGTACCGAAGCTGGGAAAGATAAAGATCAGTGGGGGTCTTACCGGCCCATCTCCCTCTCAAATGTGAATCTGAAGCTGTTGACAGGCATTTTATTGCCCCGTCTTCCACCCCTCATGCCGTGATTGTGGAGCCCGACCAGGCAGGGTTCATCCCGACCAGAAAATGTGAGGACAACATGAAACAGATCTTGCACCTGATAGACAAGGCCACTCGCCCGCACTGCAAACATAGGCTTTTTTCCATAGACACGGAGAAAGCCTTTGACTGTGTCTATTGGCCTTATTTGGCTGAGACGCTAGCACACTGTGATCTGGGGGAGCTATTCCGTGCCTGGGTATTAGGTGGATACGGTACGCCAACGGCCTCAGGAAAAGTCAATGACTGAAGCTCGGAGCAATTCGGCAGGGTTACCCTTTGTCCTCTACTTTTTGTATTCTATATGGATCCATTTTCATAGAGAGTCAGGGATAACCCAGCGGTATCATTAGTGTACTATGGGTTGTCTGAGCACCTTTTAACACTCTACGCTGATGATGTTCTAGTCGCATTAGACCACCGAGGGAATACACTCTCAAGCTTTTTAGAGGAGTCGCAGCAGTTTAGGGCGATCTCGGGATTCCATATTAACCTCTCCATATCCCAGGCTCTGGACCTTACAGTTGCTCCAGAGATCCGTGAGTGTCTTTCCCGTAAGTTCTCGATTTGGTGGGCTCCGCAGTCCATTTCATACCTGGTGCTCCAGCTCACCCCAAATGTAGCAGAGGTAAGAACCTTGAACTATGGCGATCTGCTGAGGAGGGTGAAGGTGGACTTAGCACACTGGCAGCTTTATCCGCTTTCTTGGGTTAGATGGGTCGCCACCTTAAAAATTAAGATCTTTCACCAAATTCTGCATTTATTACAAACCCTCCCACTGCAACCTCCAAAGGGGATGCTGTGGTAGTTACAGAGAAAGCTGCAGCAATTTATGTGGGCTGGTAAATGACCTCAGAAGAGCCAAGAATGTAATTGGTGCCTGCCCCTGCGGGGCAGTTTAGGGGGGTCCCGTGTTTGCTACACTATTATCAGGCTTCACAGCTTAGGTTTTTAGTGGAATGGTCAAGTCCGGAGTCTGAAAAGCAATGGTTATTTATGGACAGGGCATTAGCAGGAACAATCTTGTGGAAGGTCCCTTTTCTGGCACGCACACACTGCCCGGTGAATCATTATCTATCCCTGGTCTCCTCAGCCGCACTGCAAGTTTGTGAGGCGGTGGCGACCCGAAGGGGGTTTACATATTTCCCTTCCCCCTTTACTCCTATGGTGGGAAATAGGGACTATACCCCAGGACTGAATGTGACTAAGTTAAATGGAATGGAATGAAATTTGTAGAATGCACAGCTACTACAAGGAGTGTCCCGGCGCTACCTAGCAGTTTCTCTGCACATTAAGCCATAGACACTGTGGACTACCTACCGCAGATATCAAGCTTCGAGCAAAATGCCCCCAGACCCAATAAGAGAGGTTGAGAGGTGGCTGTTGCGTATGGACACAGATAGGCACCTAATTACTGGTATGTATGGGCTCTTGCGGGAGGGAGAGTTAGATCAGAAGTCCCTTGCATAACTCCAGCGGGAGCAGGAGATGGCTAGACCATTCTCTACAAGAGAATAGCGCGAATTGTTTCACTGAGCGCTACACACAGCCTCGAATGCTACCAGTACAGCGACATCGATGAAAATTGGTACTTGACACCGGAACGATAACAACATCAGGGAAATCCGGAATGCAGAGATAGGTGTTGGTGGGGTTGTGATTCCTGGGGGACCCTGGTACATATATTGGGGGAGTGTCCCAAATTGAAACACTTTTCGGAGGAGGTTTTGCTTGATGTCGACACACAACTACCTAGGTTCCCCTCTTACACAGTGCTAGGTCTCCTTAAGCCACTTACAAACCCTCTTTGATCTAGACAAGGCAAAGATCAATCTATAATGGCCCTGTGGGGGACAGAGAGGGCACCGGCTCGACTAAATTGGCTACACAGGTTGTGGCACATATTGGAGATGGAGAAACTTTCTTTGACTCTGACACAACAAGGGGGACTCATAACCAGAATTACGGAAGCCGTTCCTAAGGCTCCTCTCACAGGAATTCACGGAGCTTACCTGCCCTAGACACCTGCGATTGCTTTGCCTGAGGGCGCAACCTGAGTGATCCTGTAGCCTTTTAGATCTTCATGGGTCTTCTTTTTGTAAATACAACACCTTTAACAGCACCAGGAAGGGGGAAGGTAATTGGGTGGGGGGTGTGGAGTTGTTTACAGAAAAGTAATCCGTGAGGCTGGAGGCTGATGTATTAAGATAAAAGAAATACTGTGATTGTTTCGCCTTCCATGTGGTTCTAACAATAAAACAAATTTAAACAGAAAGAGTTGTTGCAAAAAGTCAGTTTGTTCTCTGTGTTACTTGCGCGTTAGCCGTGCGAAAGAAAGTACTTTTCAAATCTTTGATCGAAGGGATGGTGGGCAGAGGCAGTGTCGATGCACTTTCAGCCTGATCATAGACCTGCAGGATAAGAGCTGCGGTTCGTAGGTTAGTTTGGAAAAAACACATCGTTAGGCAGTTGTCTGAAAAATACCTGCGTATACATTTTCCCGCTTCGATGGATGGTTTAGCTGTGAGCACATTTTCCCTCATGGGGTACTAAAAAGGAAGTGCTATGGTTTAGAGAGGATGGTGAGTTACAAGCTGTTTTAAGAGGTGAAAGAGCTTTTGGCAAATGGTGAGTTTTAGACTGTACTAATGCCTTTTTTTTATATTTTAGGTCCTTCCCCTCTCCAAGCTACAGCGTGGACAATACTCTTCTTATGTGAGCTGCTCTATTGATCAGGGGTGGGGTGTCCTTTTCACCTGCATGTGCTGTGTGCAGTTGTGAGGGGAAGTGGATGATTGCATTTTAGGGTAATGTGTCAGTTGACTCGTGCTCGTCCCTTGAGTCTCCGCATGTGGCGTGGAACAAGGTTTTTCTCTAAACAGGCTGAGTTGCTGGGTTACAGCACCCTTCTTTTGTAAGGCTCGAGAAGGTTTGGGCTACTTTTAAGCTGTTTGTGCGGGTCCCGGTTGGCGGTTACCTGGGTTTTTGGGCATTGCTAATTTTAACAGAGGATGCTGGAGGTGATTATAAGGTCATGTTTGGAGCCCTGTAGAAACCTGCAGAGAAATGGCTAGAACTGTGGTTGTTGGCAGTGCTTTGTCAGCCATAGTCATGGGTCTCGTTGGAACTTTGTGTGCTCGGCCTGGTAGAGGTGATGCTAATGGGTTTTCCTATGGACTGGGGTCATGTGATGGGATTTTCTTAGGAGTTTAGAGGATATTGTTGCCATTGTGGCCATCGCTGCCCTCTGTTTGGGGAGGAACCAGGCTCCTGGCGCTAAGATCGGGGCGTTTGACTTGTTTTTGAACAAAAGGAGGACCTCCATTTGGTGGTAACCCCTGAGGCAGTTAAGACTTTTGCAGCCTGCCCAAAATTGGACTTGAGTGAGCAGTAGTGGGTGCCTGTTTTTATGCGCCACCTAGGGGGCCCGCCTTGCTCCGGTGTCAGACTGTCCTTCCACCGGTGGTGTGGTCAGCCAACCCTTCCCCTGGGGATCAGCAGCAGTGGGGCCCTGGGCCCCCTGTGGTTACCCGGATGGCAAATTCTAGTGTGGACTCCCAGTCAATATAGATCTTTGTCCTGAAGGCTGGCAGTGGTAGCAGGTAAGGAAATGTGACTTTGGACAGGTGTGAAGGGGATAGATCATTTCAGGTCTTGGACTTATGGTGTGTTTGTACCCTTTGATTGTGTTAGGAAGCTGTCACCCCAGACAGTCCTTACAGCTTCCCGTAGCTGTGGGTCCAGTCCCTGCTGGACTGAACTCCCTGTCTGTTGCAGTGATTGCCCTGTGTTCAGCCAACCTCCCGCGGGGTGGCTGCAGCCTGATTTCCTTTAAACTGATTGTGTGATACATGTGCGTTGTTCTGAGATTGGTGTTGGGGGTGGGTGCTCTGTGGGGGCTGTAACAGTACTGTCCGATTCTGATGGTGGTACATTTTTAGACTGCACCTGTTAGCCATGTGGCCCATTCTATGACAATAGTGGCATTCTACAAGGCCAGTTTGGATCCAGGCTCCCTGACCTCAGCCACTAGGACTGGGCGGATACCCTCTGGGGTCCATAAGCGGAGCTCCCTTTTTGATGGATGCCAACTGGAAGTTCGCGGCTAACACAGCCCCCTCAATGGCGGTCTTTATCAGCTTATGTTGGACCAGTTTGGCGGTGTGTTGTTCAGCCTGCTCTTGCTTCCCCCTGTCCTTCTCCTGTCTCTTCCGGTAATAGTGTAGTATGTGGGCCTGTATTTCCCACCAAGGTATGGTGTCTAGCCCTACTATACTATCTAACCCGGTCTGGATCTCAGTGGGTAGACTCCTCTTGAGAATGTTGTAGAAGAATGCAACCTGGGAACCCATGTTGGTCCAGGGCTCTCTTAGGAATTCAGACACGGTTTCCGCAGGCTTCATGCTTCCTCCCATCAGTCCTCTATGTCTGGGCAAACAATGAATATCTCCCATAGGGCCGTCCAGGTCTGATTTCTGAATGAGTTAATTGAAGTCTGTCATGCTAGGTGTTGATAAGTGTGCCTGAGGGAATGTGGGCTTGGGAGAACACTGTGCTGGTCTGCTCCCCAATGAAGCTGCTGAGCAGACTTTTAATGTGACCTAAAGCTGAGTTTATACCTGTGGTGTTCTTTTCAAAGCATGAGATAATTTTTCTGCCCCGTCTATCAATGGGGGCAGTTTATTCCTGGACCCTTCTTTATCCATCTGTGCCCAAGGCACGTAGATGGTTCCTGCTGGACCTTTCTGCAGTAGCACTCCTATAGTCTCCGGCACTTCTGCATGTAGGGGTAGTTCCATTTAGGATCTCCCCCTCCATACCAAATTAAGTTTTCCGCAATGACCATGTCTTCGCATTCAAAGCATCCTTCCTCTCACCAAAGACGATCATACCGGTGGCCTTTCCTTTCGGTCCAGTAGGCCGGTAGATGACAAAAAGGTTGCATGAAACCCTCGCCCTCTTTTTTGGAAACTATCTCTCTAGGTGTTGGTCTGTCTGACCAGTGTGTTCGGGGGAGCAGCAGACATCCTCATCGTCGCTCTCCTCGTGCACATGTAAAGGTACCGTGCTGCTCCTTCTCTGTCTAAATTGTGTCCCTGCCAGGCTTTCTTGGCTACTTATTTCTTAGCCAGCCCTGGTCCTACACTGACAGCCAGGTAATGTGTGTGACTGGTTTAAGGATTTCCTCCAGACTCATCCCAGGGCTCACCTCTAAGTGGGGCCAGAGGCCTAACTCCTGTTTCCACCAGGGGAGGGGGAGTTGTTTCCCCTCCTCACTGGGCTTCCCCGGCGAGTGCTCTCTCTCTCTCTCTCTCTCCCTCTCTCCATCCCTAACTCTCTCCTTTCCTCTAACTCCCACCTGGTTGCCTCCTTATCTCAGTGCTATGTGCTGTTCTCCTAGGCAACGTCTTGACCTCCATCTCACTCCCTAATGCTTCGTCCGAGCTATAGCCCTGCCTGGGTGGAGTGTAGCCCATGGCTCCCCCTTTGAAGTCCAACCTTGCTGTTCTGGTGCTGCTTTCTACCCCTCCATTAGTTGAATCACCTTCCAGAAGGGCCACAAACCTCTCTCTGACCTTATGGCGCCCAAGGGGCTTTCAGGAGTATGTGCTCGTTGTTCGGCGCAGACCTGATGGGTCGAAGCCAATGGTTGAGGGGTCGAGCCCTGAAGGGGCTTCGCACTGGACTGGGCTGGGGCTGACTGTGTCTGTCTGGTGGGACTAGTAATCTTCTTCCCTAACTGGTGGCTTGCTGCCCCTGGGGAGGTCCATCAGCCTCCTCGACCAGTGGATTGGTGTAAGCCAGCGTGGCAGCGACTGGGATGGCTGGCATTAGCGAGAGCACATCACTCCTGGTGCACAGTGGGGGAGGTGCAGACTCCTTACTTACGGGCTCGGATAGTCTTGTAGTCTGTGGCCACCTTGAAGATGGCCCGCAGTTCTAGTAGGGACTCCCGCTTAACCTTCTTATGTACCGTATGCCTGGTATATATGTAAGTTTTGATATGTCCAATGGTGTTGGTGTCGAACATTCCGTCCTCAGGCCAGGGAAATGCGTGGGCTTTGGTATGGACATGGCCATGTACTTGATGGATTGTGGTCCATCATTTTTCATTTTGATCTCTGTACAATCTTATTTTACGATGATGCATAATTCATCATCCTGGTCTAGGAAAATAAGTATTCTCTGGAGATGCCGTGTGAGAATCAGAGCAGGCACTTTCTCAGACTCTTGGTGCTGAGCAAAGTCCGAACTGGGAACCCTGGATTGCCAGTGCTTCTTTTGAATGCAAACATCTCAGAAGCCTCCAGAAGTCTTCTACAATAGGTCTGTGCAAGTAGGCATCCATTAAGTCCAATGTCACCAGACAGTGATTGTTTTGCAATCAATACAATGCTTCATCGAAAATTTTCCATTTTAAACAGGCTGCTCGTCACACATGTTTATTCTCTTTAAATCTGTCACATTCTGGTAACCACCTGTCAGCTTGGAAACTAGGAACCTCTAGGACCTGGTATAGGAACCTCCTGTACTAGGAACTCTCTCTGTTTCAAGTGCAGGAAGAATGACCTTATGTTTCACTAGAGTACACACCTTTTGAGAGCTTTCCTCTTCAGTGGGTGTAGACATGATCTATGGGTCCTCAGGAATGGTCATAAATTCTATTTTGTACGCTCTGCGAACAATGTCCATTCCTCATATATCTGAACATGCCATTCACGAAGGAAAGGCTTGGCTAAGCGAGGATCTTTGTATTCATGTCTTGCTCCTGTCTCCTTAGAACTTTACAAGAAAAGGATTTCCCTTGACATTTTGAAGGCTTTTCTCTAGTCTGTTGTCTTCTTGAAGGTGGCTTAAAATATGATTTCTGTTTTAGGTAACTGGAAGACTAGCTCTGTTCCTTCCTGAAGGAATATGAATGTTTCCTCTCATTGAAGATGCGATGCAGGGGGCGTGGCTAAGGCGCCGATGTAGGTGGAAGCGGGACTCCGGAGCTCCTCCGTGCCCGCCTCGCACCACCGCATATCCTGAACCCCGGCTCGCACCCAGACCCCCCAAAAGTACATAGGAGGGCAACGGGGGCGCGCAGGGTGAGTTTGGTGGACTGGGGGCCCCTGTGTACACCCCCCCTGGACTTACGGATTCGAGCGCGGCTCCCGGAGAGGAGAGCGCCCAAAATGGCGGCCGCCGTCCTGACCTGAAGTGCCTGGCGGCTGGTTCCAGGAGGCGAGGAAGGACCCCCTGACGCGGTGACGACTGACCGCTGGCCGGCGGACGGCCCCGGAGACCGGACAAAGGTGAGGGGACCTGGCTGGCACACTCGCGGGCGACGCTGACGGACGGGAGTCGGCGACCTTGCCTGACCCTAAGATGGCGCCGGCGGAGACCGAGTGACCGCGTTGGCGGCCGGCGACAGAGCTCCTGGTGCTGCGCGGACCGCTGGACCAGCGCACAACGAACGACCCGACCCCCTGGTGGTGGCGTTGGGGGGCGCGGAGTTTGAGAGACTGACTGCCCTTCCCCCCCTGTCACGAGGCGCCTACCTGAGCTGGGTGACTGTCTGTGGGGCTGTAGGGGCCGAGTGGAGGCCTGGACCTACGAGGGGCACCTGTCCTGATATCCCGGCGACGGCCTTGCCAGGGGGCCTGTGCCACTGTGGATTGGCAGCACGCGCACACGGGGGGCGAAGAGGGGAACAGGAGACAGGGTGCTGACTCCCCACCCCCATGAATCCCTGAAGCTCCGGGCGGAAAGAGGTGTCTGCCTGACCGGGGGCATCCGAGCACAGCGGACCAGGTTCTCATCGGTGCCTACCCTGCCTTAGCCTTCTAGGTGCCCGGACCAGGGGCACTGGTGCCACACGACGCCGGCGGAGACTGGCCCTTGAACTGGACCCCACGAGACGCAGGCCCAGTGGTCGGAAGGCACGGCGGACCGGAGGCGGACCAAGGACGGAGTGAGGGAGAGCATCGGTGGCCACCGCAGGGGCGCTTGACGATCACCGACCGGCAGGATGGTGCGGGGCAACAGCAGGAAGAAAGGCTTCGAGGCCCTGAGGCGGGATGACCCGGGGCACCTCGCCGAGGACGACCCGCCGGGGGAAGGGGCCGGGTGCTCGACCCGCCCACGGGATCCCTCTCTGGGGGACATAATGCAGGCGATTGTGGCGTCGCGGGAGGCTCTTGAGAAGCGCATGGACACCATCGGGTCGGACCTAAGCCTGTTGAAGGACGACCACAGGAAACTGAAGGAGCGGGTGACGACTTCGGAGGTGGCCCTGAAAACCTTGCCAGGGGACGTGGCGGAGCTCAAAACGTCATTGGCGGTAATGGCCCAGAAGGTGCGGGTCCTGGAGCTCCGAGCAGAGGACAGTGAAGGACGCTCTCGGCGCAATAACCTCCGCCTGGTGGGGGTCCCCGAGAACGCAGAAGGGCGGGATGCGGTCACCTACCTGGAGGGCTGGCTACGATCCGAGGTGGCCCCGGAGGGACTCTCGCCGTTCTTTGCCATTGAGCGCGCACACAGGGTCCCTGCGCGTCCCCCCAAACCGGGGGTGCCTCCGCGCCCGATTGTGCTGCGGCTGCTGCACTTCAGAGACAGAGACCATATACTGCGGAGGGTGAGGGAAATCCCGGACCTGAGAATAGAGAACAGCAGGGTCATGGTCTTTCCGGACTTCACCAGAGATGTACAGAAGCAGCGCGCCTCCTTCCTGGCGCTCAAACGAAAATTGAGATCACTGCACCTGCCCTATGCTATGCTGTTCCCGGCGCGGCTGCGGGTGGTCGATGGGGATCGCACTCACTTTTTCCTGACGCCGCAGGAAGCTTGGAGTTGGCTGGACGCGAGAGGGGAACCGGGCGCGGGCCCCACGCCGCAGACCCCCCCCAGGAGACACTCCGCCGAAGGGACACCGACGCGACGATCTGGCTCCCCAACGGGCTGGCAGCAGGAGCGAGCCAAGGCGGTGCAAGCGGTGGCGGCCATCAGCCAGGGGGACGCCAGCCCCTCCAGCAGCGCATCTGAGCAGTCGAAGGACAGCACTCTCAGCCCTGGCTCCAGCAGTGGGCACGAACATTCTGAGACGGACCTGCCGGTGGTGACACCCCAGACAGCGGAAGGTATCCTTGGCTGAGGAGGAGCGTGAGACCTTGGCCGCACAAGTAAGATAATGGGACATGTAGGTTGGGGGGGGGGGGGACCGCTTCTGGACGCTCTGCAGTGGGATGCGGATGCCCCCCCCCGGGACTTCGCACTGGCACCGTGGGGGACGGGGTGAGTCGGGGGGCCTCTCCTGATTGTTGTTAGGGGTAGTGGGGCGGGGGCGGGGGGCTTCGGACCTGTCTGGAGCCGGTATCGCTGCCACTCCAGCCCTACTATGTAGTGATACGCTTTTTGATTTTCGAGTTTGGATGGGGTTTCCACGTTGGTTGTCTGTCCGGGGGTGTGGGAGTTGGGGTAGTTTGATTGTGCAGGTTGGGGGGGGGACGGGGGGGGGACCTAGGCGTGCTGGGGGGGTTGCCGGGAGAGTGAATGGAGTGGATGGGGCTTGGCAGACTTCGCCATGGGATCCGACTTAGGCTATAGATGTCTCACATGGAACGTAAGGGGGATGCACTCGATGCACAGGCGTCATAAGATCCACTCATACCTGGTCAGGCGGGGCATACACATTGCCTTCCTTCAGGAAACCCATCTGCTGGACAAAGAAGGGAGGGCACTGCAGCGGCGCTGGAGGGGGCAGGTCTTTCACACCGGCTACTCCGCTTATGCTAGGGGGGTGGCCATCTGGGTGCGGGCGGGGATTCCCTACCAATGCACACAACAGGTGATTGACCCAGAGGGGAGGTACATAATGGTGCGCGGCAAGCTGGACGGGAGGGACCTTAACCTGGGTTGCATATACGCCCCAAATGTGGACCAACCTGCATTCCTCGCACAACTGTCCAATAAACTAGCTCAGTTTCTGGTGGAACCCTTGCTCCTGGGCGGCGACTTTAACAGCGTGGCAGACGTTAACCTGGATAGATCCCACCCTCCCCTTCCGAATGCACCAGCTGGTAAACTTGCACTCGCGCGCTCGGCCTGGCAGCGCCGGTGGGGACTGGTTGACTCCTGGAGGGCTAACCATCCGTCGGACAGGGACTACTCCTTCTTCTCCGCTCTCCACGAACTACATGTCCGCATCGACGCCTTACTATGCTCGCAGGACGTGCACGCGGAGGTGTGCCACAGTGAGTATCTCACGCGCTCGATCTCGGACCACAACCCGCTCCTCATGCGGCTGCGCTGGTCGCAGCTCCGCCCGAAGATCCCGGCTTGGAAGCTCCGCCCTGAGGCGCTGGACGATCAGCTCTTCCGTGCCACGATTGCCACGGGCATTGAGGCATATTTCCAGGAGAACGCGGGTACGGCGGGATCGGCCGCGACGGAATGGGACGCCTTCAAGTCGGTACTTCGGGGCCAGTGCATTGCAACGGCTTCGGGAGTGCGGAGAACGCTACTGGAAGACATCGAGAGAGAGGACGAGACCCTGCGGAGACTAGAGAGGGCGAGACCTGAGCGGCCGGACACTCACGAGGCCCTGCTAGGGGCGCGAGAGGCGGTGGCGGCGACAGTGGAGCGTCTCCGATGCTTTGACTACAAGGCCTTCCTCACGCGAGCGCACTCGGAACGCGACAAATCGGGGGCTCTCCTGGCCTGGCTGGCCAACCCGTCCCGTCGAAGCTCGGTCATTCTTGAGCTCCGAGACCAGGCGGGGGCGGCGAGGTTCGATCAACATGGAATTAACGCATTGTTTTATGACTACTACACAGAGCTCTACCGCAGCAGGGTCCTCCCGTCGGCGGAGGAGTTTAGGGCCTTTCTGGAGGGTCTTGACCTACCGGAGCTGGAGGAGGGGATCGCAAAGCGACTTGGGGACAAGATTGAGGAGAGGGAGGTACGGGTTGCCATCAAAAGCATGGCAAGAAATAAGACGCCGGGCACCGACGGATTCCCGACGGAATTCTACCTCACCTACACGGATCTCCTAGCGCCCCGGCTGACGTGGGTTTACAACGAGTCGAGGCGGCTAGGCTGCCTCCCGGCGTCCACGAGAGAGGCGCTGATAGTCCCCCTACTGAAGCCGGGTAAGCAACCATGGGACAGGTCGGCGTATCGCCCGCTGTCCATGCTCAACCTGGACTATAAGATTCTGAGCAAGATCTTGGCGACGCGTTTGCTCCCTCACATGCCCATGCTGGTACATGCGGACCAATCGGGCTTCATCCCGGCCCGCAACACAGCGCTTAACGTGCGGCGACTCCTGCACATACTAGAGGCCGACACTTACGACGGGGATGAGGCAGTGGTGTTTGCTGTCGACATGGAGAAGGCCTTCGACAGCCTGGAATGGCCGTATCTCTTCCATGTGTTGCGAGCGCTGGGCCTGGGCGAAGGCTTCGTAGATTGGACGAGGCTGCTCTATACGAACGCGACGGCACGGGTCAGGACGGGGAGGATCATCTCTGAGATGTGCGGAGTGGGCAGGGGCACCCGTCAGGGTTGCCCTCTTTCCCCCCTGCTGTTTGCCTTGGCCGTCGAGCCGCTGGCGGCTCGGGCCCGGCTGGGGCAGGCGTATCGGGGCCTGGACGTCTATGGTCAAGACCACCACATCGCACTATACGCAGATGATCTGCTAATGTTCCTGGCGGATTCGACGGACTCCCTGCGAGGAGCTAAGGCCCTCCTGCAATCGCTGGGCAGAATCTCGGGCCTCCGAGTGAACTGGGAGAAGTCCCACCTATTCCCGGCCCGCCCACGGAGGGCATGCCCGCAAACTACAGAGGGAGTGACCTGGGAAGAGAGGAGCCTGCGATACCTTGGCACCTCGATCTTCCATGACAGAGCCGATATCCTTGAGGGCAATATCGGTACGGCGATACGGCACACTAGAGAGAATTTCGACTTTTGGGGCACGCTCCCACTGTCACTTATGGGCAGGGTGGCGTTGCTCAAGATGGTAACCCTCCCGCGGCTGCTTTACTTCTTCGGGACCCTCCCGATCTGGATCCCGGCGAGCTACTTTTGGCGGCTGCGATCGATGGTCATCGGCTTCCTGTGGGGGTCGGGAAGACGCAGGGTGGCCCATGCCACGCTTCTCCGCCCTAGGGCGGAAGGAGGTCTAGCGGTGCCGGACTACGAGCTCTACTACTTAGCGGCGCAGCTGCAATGGCTGACACAGTGGGTGGCTCGGGCCAGGAGGGGGGAGGATGGAGCAGGAGAACCGGTGGGTCCGGTCCAGGTGTTGTCCCGGATTGTCCTGGGACTGCCGATGGGGGACTTCCACCTCACCCAGGAGTTTGCGACGGCCCGGAAATGCTGGAACAGATATCGCCGGAGATGCGGTGTTGCGGTTCCTTACGCACCAGAGATCCCGCTTAGACTCTGCGGGGCGCTTCCGCATGGAGGCTCGTGGCGCGGGCTGAGCGGTTGGGACCAGCAGGGGCTGTCATCCATAGGCGACCTGTACGAAAATGGAGTGATGTTGCCCTTCGACCTCCTGCAGGACCGCTTCGAACTGGCGGGTGGGGACTTCCTTCTTCATGCGGCTTTAACGGCGGCGATCCGCAAACACTGGGGGGCGGGCATTTCGGAGCCACCATTGTCCCTGGGATGTCAGTACGTCGTAATGATGGCGGGGACGGTCAAAGCGGTCACGTGCCTGACTCGACGCATGGTCTCGGAATCCACCGCTCCGCTGCTGACCCTGAAGACGAAATGGGAGGCCGACCTGGCGACTGAGATCCCCGAAGAGGCCTGGAATGGTATACTGGAGGGGGCCCGGAACGGCACGCGCAACGCAAGGTTCCAGCTGGTGCACTTTTATGTCCTACATAGGGCGTATCTGACCCCTGATAAACTACATAAGTACTTCCCGGCTCACCCAGCATCCTGCCCGCGCTGCCCGGCGGATCCCGCAGATTTCCGACACATGTTCTGGTCCTGTCCCGAGCTGGGGCCCTTCTGGGGGGAGGTGGTGGAGATCCTGAGGGAGGTGACGGAGAGGGACCTGCAACTCACCATGGCACATTGCATACTACATTGGTTCCCACACACATCAAAGAACAAAGTCACTAGCAAGTTCCTGGACTTGGGGCTTCTCCTGGCGAAGCGGGCCATTACGTCCCAGTGGAAGGCGTCCCGGGGCCCCGTAGTAGAGCGCTGGAAGGCTGAACTGCTTAAATGGGCTAGATGTGAGGGTGAGCTTCGCCTGCGAGCTGCGCTCAGGATAGACAATGACTTGGCACTGGAGAGGGCCAGGGCGTGGGAGGGGCTGGTCCTAGATCTCACGCTCCTGGACGAGGAGGAGGAGGAATCCCCGGTACATAGCCCGGCTCCAGAGGGACGCCCGCCTGACGGGGGGCGGCATAGACCCGCTCGGCTATTGCACTGCCCTTGCGTTCCATCGAGATGTTTTACGGATGATTGTAGACGGATCCTGGTACCATGCTTCGGGTCTGATCTTGGTGACAAGGTTGAGAGTTCAATTAGGTGATACTCTGGCACGCCTGGGGGGGTGGGGGGGCTGGGTAGGGGGCAGGGAAAGTTGGGGGGGGGAATCCTGGACGGGGATGGCGGGGTAGGAAAAGTTGAGGGGGTTTAGGGGAAGGGGAGGGGGATATGTTCAAGGGAGTTGCACAGGAACTCTTGGCCTCCACTGGACTTGGGACAGAGGAGAGGGAGTGTTAGGTCCGAAAAGCAGCGTTGCCGTTTCCCATCCACTTGTTGGCTGTAGCCATGCACAGAATGTTCTAACGCAGTTTCCTAGGTACCTACGACTCTGCCGCTCGACCTCCGGGGTGCGAGCTGAATGGCTGTGTGATACCGGGGAGTGGGAGCGGAACTCACACTGAGCATCAAGGGGAATGGCATAAATTGTACTGTGTATTTATCCATCATAGCTGCAATAAAAAGATATTTACAAAAAAAAAAAATTGAAGATGCGATGCAGTTGGTCTTTTAGCTCTGCACCAAAACTTCAAAGATCCTTCAAAGGGCATCTGAAGATCTACAGAACTCTCATTCGCATCAGTGTTTCAGGCTGTCTGATACTGTTTTTTCCACTGAAAGCATCACTGGGTAAAGCTGAGGTTTGTACAACATAAAAAATATCAGATAGGAACACTTCTTTTTCCCCACAGTATTTATTTATTGAAATGTCATCTTAAAGAACATTTACCACAAGGTATACAGTCATAGAATTTAGCATGAGAGGCACAATAAATGGATGCAATTATACAGGTTATACCACCTTGTTAATATCAGAGTGGGGTAATACTATGTAAGACCCTTAATACGTAAACAAACTGAGAGTAGACCATTCATGTAGAATGGAGAAGATACAAGGGGGAGCGGGGAGAGAACAGCAATGCACTGTAGCAGGTGGTAAGAAATAATCTGTGCTCCCAAAATTACACCCCCAGTCCAACTATTAGTGAGGACGCTAAAGGAATAATGCCCCGTGTGATCGCCAGTGGTTGCCAGCTGTAAAGTCTCACACATCTCGGAAGATATAGTGGCCGATGAGCCGATTAGTCCTAAAGAATTCAAAAGAAGGTGCCCTGCAGTGTATTCAGATGGTAACCCTCCCTACGCAGCAGGTTAAGAGTACTAGGCAGGGGCCTCGATTTCTGCTTATGCACCTCTCTTTATGTTGAGAAGCCAGTTACTTAGTGGGGAGGCTGTTGCAGACTTCCAAGTTAGAGAGATTTGCCGCTTGGCCAGCACTAGGGCAAGGTCAAAATACTTATGCATATTATGTGTGCTCTTGGAGCTTGTGATAGCAAAAACAACAACATGATGTATGGAATGTTTGAATTAATCTCAGTTACTGCCAATCGCTTGGGCTGCATCCAAGTCCATCATTTTTGGCCCACCATGTCACCTCAGTTTGGACCTAGCCATATGCAATCAGTCTTGACCCTGTTCCTCATGGGAACAGTCCATCCGAACTCCCAGGCCAGGTCCTCCCTGAACCGGAATACTAGCAACCCAGGACCGCTTTCGTCCTTCTATAGGTTCTTCAGCCGCGTAAAGCTTGGTTCCTGTGGCACAGTGAGCCTAGAACCCATATCTGGGCATACCCCCACATTTAGGGCGTCAAAGGCAAAAACAAAAAGGTGGTGGTTGGAATGCCTGAATTAATTTCAGTCACTGGCGATCGCTTAGGGACGCATTTTAATCCATCATTTTTCACCCACCATGCCACCTCAGTTTGGACCCAACTATATGTAAATCCTTCTTGCCCCTGTTCCTCATGGGAACAGTCCAGCCCGAACTGCAAGGCCAGGTCCTCCCTTAACCAGTGCACAAGTAACTGAGGAGTGGTTTCGCCCTTGTTATGGGCTCCTCAGTGGGGTATAGCTTGGTTCCAGTGGCACAGTGAGCCTGAGACCCATGCCTGGGCATACCCGCCCCACTTAGGGCATCAAGGCAAAAACAACACAGTGATGGATGTGATTCTTGTATTAACTGGCATTCGCTCAGGTCGCATCCCAATCCATCAGTGCTTGTTGAGCCCTAATATACAGTGTGGTGCCATTTGGAGAAACTGACTTCCCACTATATCAGATATCTGGGTCATGACCTCTCAGTATTCCGATATTATGGGTCAGTGCCATATCATACGAATGAAGTCTGCATGGATCTCGTGACACCGTGGACATCTGCATATATATCCCGATAACATGCGAATGATCCGCTGAGGTGTCAGGTATGTTTGGGGGAAATAGTTTAATTGTAAATACTTGAGACCGGCGTTACAGGATATAGATTTAACTGGCTGGTGACACTGTGTCCACTGAGTGTTTGTGAGCTCATGACCAATGCCCAGCGCGTCTACAGGGCTTGGAGTTTAAAGACAAGTCACTGCGTGTCTTGCCTGCCCATGTGTATGAAGTGTTTGTAGCAGTGGAGACATGGTCAGCATATTATGTGTTCTATCCCAGATGGCATGCAGTGTGCCTGGCAGTGCAGCAAAAAGAAGGAAGTTTCCAGTGTACAACCTGAAAGTGGCAACCAGGTCACTGAACTGTCACAACAAATCATCTGAGAATTGATCTCTCCATGTGAGTAGACCTGCCTCCTGCCATGGGCGAGTGCCATATGTTCACTGGAGGGTATGCCCACCCAATATCATCCCGAGCGGGAGGGCGGGGGCAAAAAGCACTGGCCCTCTCTAAGGATGATGGCCTTTCCTGTTTTTTTTATCCATTCTAAAATTGTACTGCACGCCCTAGAATGCGAAGACAAAACTGGGCTAGATTAGCCAGCGATGTAACAAAACTTGAGGAGGCCCGCTGCAACATATATGGAGGTGGCCACCCATGCTCCGAACCCAGTCAGGAGCTCTCTGGCCAGACGCCCGCCGACTGTACACAGTGCTGGAGGGAGCCCCTGGAGCGAAGCCCCCCCCCCCCACACCTAAGGGGACACGGGGGCTATTGTTACTCCACTGAGACGAGCTGCTTATACATGGAACTTGGAGATTTGAGTGCACTGAATCTGGCTGCCACAGAGGGGTTGGGATAAAAACCATGTCTGTTGATTTGTTTAACAGTTTCAATGTTGTACACTTCGCTACAGCATACAAATGGGGATAGTTCTCATGTTGATACCCACGAAATGCCACTGTGGTGGGAGCCCTGCCCAGATTTTTTTCTTTTGCTGTCAAAATGTGTTTATTGAAACATTTGCCACAAATTACAAACAGTATATAATGCATACATCACACAATGCGTTTCGTATAGATCAGTGGACATAAATGCCATCCTTTGAGTAGCTAAGATAGAAAGCCCCTTTTCTAATGACCATGGAAGTGTTGCCCCTCAGCATGCTGTCTCGGGAGGCGGCATATCACAACTAAGAGTAGAAAGGTACACCTGGTATCTCCCCAGAGCTACCAGGCCCAATCTGTCATATAGCGCCTACTTAGGTAAACAACATTGTGCGATGCAAACTAGCATCTAGTAAAACCATATTGGAAGTTTTCTGTCAGTAATGTCTAGATTACTTCAGAGCATGTAACATAGGACTAAAAGGGCAGCAAAATACAGAAGAAAAAGAAACAAAGGTGGTTAGAAAAGGAAATAGAAAAAATATAACAATCTAACTGCGGTGACACCCAGGGAATTTAGTGGAGCTGTGTTGTTGGCTGTAGAGGGAGGAGGAGGCCAGGCCAAGGCGGGAGCACCCCACGGCCAGCGCAGGATGCTATCATCGCCAGGCCCATCACATCTGTGATACCTGTCTGTGGGTGGACAGAGGAGACCTAAATCAGGAAGAGATGGAGAGCTCTTAACCTAGGGATACAGGCACATGGGGGAAGTCCCTCTGAGAGGTAGCTGGCCAGGGGAGTCCAGATGTAATCAAATCCCTTTTGTGACTCTTCAGCTATATCCATCAGTCGCTCCATTGCTAAGGCCTTCCACAATCGAGCGTGCCATTGAGTGAGCAAGGGGGCCTCAGGCTTCTTCCATGCCCCTGCAATGGCCATCTTTGCTGCTCCCAAGCAGGGCCAGAGAATAGATCTATCCGCATGTGTTTGGTATTAAGCAGGGGGCCGCGGAGCCCCAGCAATACATGTTCTATGGAGTCCCCAATTGGGTAGCCAAGTATACCTTTAATTTGAGAGAGGATTTCCTTCCAAAAGGTTTTAATAGCCGGGAAATCCCACCATATATGTTTAAAGTTTCCCAGCAGACCACATCCTCACCAACACCGATCAGAAGTGCCCGGGAAAATAGTGTGCAGTTTATGGGGATGTAGGTACCAATCATAAAGCATTTTGTAATGGGCTTCCCTGAGGTGCATGGATCTGGTAAATTATGCTATGGCTCTATACAGGGATTCCCAATGCTTATCCGAGGGTGGTGTCTGGAGCATATCTCCCCAAACCACCCTGTGGCGCTGGGTGCGATGTGGTGCTAGTGTGAGTAGGAGATTATAGAGAAAATAAATACATCCTTTGCCCGTAGTGCCTGTCTGTACAAATTTCTCTATTGGAAGGTATGCTCTAGTGGCGACTTGCCAAATCTGTGGTTGTTGGACCCAGTGGATTAGTTGAGTGTAATGGTATCGCTTAGTGGGTGGAAGCTGGAACTGGTTCATGCAGTCGTGAAAGGAGCGTAGCATAGTTCCCTGAAAGAGGTCCGAGATCATGAGGCAACCTCTTTGTTCCATAAGTCAAAAGGCCCCTCATGAAGGGCTGGTGTAAAATCTTGAGAGAAGTGTATGGGGGTATAGGAAGACGGAAAGGTAGTCAGTGGTAGAGTTCTAGTTACTGCGTCCTATACTTGGAGGGTGGTGGAGGTAGGCACACTTAAGTATGCGTTGAGAGGCCTATCAGCTTTGCGGCACCATGGCAAGTCCCAGATCGTCCTACCCGTCACCTGTCTGTCAATGTGGAGCCACAATTTGTCCGATGCTCGTAGGGACCATTCGCTCAGTACCCTTAATTGGACCGCCCTGAGGAAGTCTGGTAGGGCTAGGCCTCCCTTCAGGCGTGGGCTGATTAATAGGTGATAGGAAAGTGCAACACACTTCCCTTGCCAAAAGAATTTAACAACCAGGTTTTTAATTCAGGAAAGAATGACTTGTCCGGTTGTATGTGGAGGCCCTGGAAGAGGTAGAGGAGACGTGGCAATACATTCATTTTAATTGCATTGATCCTGCCAATCCATGAAATGTAGGCTGTGCTCCATTTTTTACAATCAACTCTTAAGCGTTGCAAAAGGGGTGGGAAGTTGGCCTTGTAGAGGTCAGTGAGTTTGGGAGTAATTTGGATCCCCAGATATGTAATGACCTTACGCGCCCATTGAAACGGGGATGTTTCCTCTAGAGTCTTTTGTGCGCCGTGAGGTAGGGTGAGATTCAGGATATATGATTTAGTTCAATTGACTTTGAAGCCGGACAGCGCTTCGAATTGTTCTAGTTCCTGAGTAGTAGCCGGAAGGGAGGCGGCCGGGTTAGTAATTGGTAAAAGGATGTTGTCTGCAAATAAGGCGATCTTATGTGCATTCATCCCAAAACGGATTCCTGTGAATGTTTGATTAGCCCTAATCCGGGCTGCCAGGGGTTCAATACTCAGGGCAAAGAGGAGCGAGAAAAAAGGGGAACCCTTGTCTGGTCCCACTCGCTAAATCAAAAAAGTTTGAGGCCACCCCATTTACCACTACGCGAGACCTAGGAGCACTAAAGTTGGCAAGGATCATTGCAATAAAGGCATCACAGAAACCGAATCGGAGC
The DNA here is from genome assembly GCF_964263255.1 of Lissotriton vulgaris. NCBI lineage: Eukaryota > Metazoa > Chordata > Amphibia > Caudata > Salamandridae > Lissotriton > Lissotriton vulgaris. The sequence continues at coordinate 55,172,896 of NC_141696.1, forward strand.
AGAGAAAACTCCAGAAAGTTCCAATCAACACGGTCAAAAGTTTTCTCTGCGTCAAGCGATAGTAGTACGGCAGGTATCTTCTTCTTTTGGGACTTATCAACTAGGTGAAAAATGCGTCTAAGATTGTCATGTGTCTGCCGCCCCTTGATAAATGCTGATTGGTCTGGATGAATAAGGTCAGAATGATATGTCTCGAGCCGGGTAGCTAGAATCTTGAAGTATAATTTGGCGTCTAGGTTACGCAGGGCAATGGGGCGATATGATGAACACTGCTGGGGGTCCTTCCCGGGTTTCAGGATGACAGAAATTAGAGCTTTGCCTATGGATGGGGTCACAGCCTGATGGCTTGCAATATCATTAAAGAGCGTGGTTAGGTGAGGGCCCAATTCTGCTCCGAAAGTACGGTAGAATAGGGTGGTAAAGCCATCATGCCCTGGTGCTTGGTGACGTTTTAAGGGGTCGATCGCTGCCTCTACCTCCTCCAGGGTGATACGGCCACCAAGCTTTTTATTGGTGGAATCAGGGAGCTGAGGCAGGTCAAGGGGCACTAAATATTGCGATTGCCTGGACTCGCTATGGGCATCAGCTCGGTGCAGCTTTTGATAAAAATTATGGAATACCTGAGCTTTCCTTTCTCATTAGTGTGAGTTATAGCATACTCGTCTAAGATCTGTTTTCTTTCTCTAGTTTGACCCGTAATTGTTTGGCTAGTAGGGAGCCCATCTTATCTTTCCCTTCATAACCTTTGGCCTGGAGTCTCAGGGTTGTTTTCTCTGCCCTATTTGTGTATATTGTATTAAGTTTCCCTTTGAGGGCCGTAACTTTACTCAGAGACGGGGCTGAGGGAGTGGTCTTATGTTGCCCCTCTCCTGCTACCAATTCCCTTTCTAGGTCCAAGCGTTCTTTAGTTTGAAGTCTCTTGAGGGAGGAAGCAAGAGAGATGCAGTGACCCCTGATGTGCGCTTTAAATGCGTCCCAGTTATTTGTTAGGGATGTGTTGGTTGGGTCATTGAGTAAAAAGAAGTCTTTGATTGTTTTGCGAAGGTCATCTCGGTGGAGACGGTCCCTACATAAGAACTCTGGGAAGTACCATCCCGTGAGCTTAGAACGTGGGGCTGGCCAATCTAAAAGGCAGGTCAGAGGTGCGTGATCGGAGATAGCAATAGGGAGAATGGTAGAATCCATGACCGCATGGGAGAGTGATTGGCTGATAATAATGTGGTCAATGAGAGATTATGATTTGTGAACATGAGAGAAGAAGGAGAAGTCCTTCTTGTCCGGATGAAAGTGGCGCCAGATGTCTATCACCCCCAATTGTTGCAGTGTTTGTTTGAGCGGTGCGGAAAATGTACCACCCCGTAACGTTGTGTATAAGTGGAGTCTAGAAGGGGATCCCAGATGATGTTAAATTCCCCCATGATGATGAGATCCCCCACTCCAAAACCTAGTAAGGAATCTAGAAAGGAGGAGAGAAAATCAAGTTGCCCTGTGTTAGGTACATATTCAGAAGCTATTGTGCAAGGTCTGCCCATCAGCGACCCCTTTGCCATGATAAATCTGCCCTCCTTGTCCTTCAGTGGGGTTTCATGGACAAAGTGAGCGGAGGAATGGAAGATTAGGGCGGCCCCATTCTGTTTCTTGATATTGGTGGATTGATAGATCTGTGGATAACGTTTGTGCTTAAGTCTACATTCTTCTCCCCGTTTTATGTGGGCCTCCTGAATAACCACAACCCACGTCCCCTGATGCCCTATATATTTCCAGAGCCTGTATCATTTGTTAGTGGAGTTCAGGCCCCTGACATTCCAAGATAAAAGCTTAACCCCCATCTTCCCTTTGAAAGATAGTCCCACTGATGTAGTAGCCTCCCCTCACCCCCCTATCAAATGTTAAATGTCAAACGTTCTCATATAGCGCACATATTACCTTGAGGTCTCATGGCCCCTCATTCCCCTCCCGCCCCCGGTGTATCCATCCCTGGGAAGAGCACCTAAAAGAGAAACAGAAAAATCAAAACAAAAAAGAAGATAAATAGCAATCCTTGCAAACTTCGAGGTCTGCGTTGTCGGAATTCCTTCGGGGTAGGAACAGTCCTGCACCAGACAGTCCCCTAAGTATAGTTGATGACCCCCGTTGCAAAATCTTTTTAAATGGGATAGGTTCGAGGGGTCGCCATTAGTCCATCGCGCAGTCTGTGTATGGGCCCTGCAGTGAGTCTCATGGTGAGGGGGTGTAAGAGTCAATTTTTTGGGTGTAAGAGTCCATTTTTCGGGCGATGGGGTGCCTTTGTCGAGTGTAGTGGATCAGATTACAGAAGTTGACCATGGAGTCTTTTTGCCAGTGGCTGGTACTGTCTGCCATTCCTCACCGGTCTCCTTGCTTCTCGTTCGCCCCTCGACGGCGCCTGGTGGGGTCGGGCTTCCTCAGGGTGAGCTGTTGGCGAGGCCAAGTAGATTTGCGGCGCCCTCCACCTCGGTGAAATGATGCTGTTTATTATTGAGAGTAAAGGTGATCCCAAAGGGGTATGTCCACCTATATCGAACTTGCTTGTCACGAAGAGCGGTGGTGAATAGGCAAAACTGCTGGCGACGCATCAGCGTAGCTTGGGCGAGATCTTGAAACAACATGCAGGATCCTCCTTGATAGTCAATTCTGTCTCCCCCTTGGGCTCTGCGGAGCCCCAGCTCATTTGTTTTGAAGGAGGCAAATTTGGCTAACACGTCTCGGGGTCGTTGATGTTTCCCTTGTGGGGTCGGGCCCACTCTGTGAACACGTTCCAGTTGAATCGGCGGACCATCGCTTCCTATAATTGCGGTGAAGAGACCAACGATGTTGTGAGCGGGATAGAGGAAGGGAAGGGCAAAGCTTCTTTGTATGCAGGTTCTTTATTAAGGCTCAACAATAATTTCCTCCTTCTTAGGCTGGGGCGGTAGTAAGGTAGTGCCTGTATTGGTGGCGGACACTGTGGAGACATAGACGGGGAGGAGCTGATACCAGGGCTACGTGGTGGCGGCCTCCCTCTCATAGTGTCGGTCCTCCCTTCCTCGTCACAGATGTATTGCTCTAGGTCAGCCCCTTCTCGTCCTTCCTCCAGGCCTTGCACTGTAATGTTCTCCCATCGGGAACGGTTCTCCAGGTCCTCACATTTAAGGAGCGCAGAGGTCAGATGCACTGTGAGGGCTTTGGAGCCTTCTTCAAGCGGTTGGAGACGATCCTCGAGAGTCTGACATTTGGCTTCCTGGTCGAGGGTGCGGGTTACCATGGAATCCACGTCAGCACGCAGCTTGCAAATTTTTGAGGCCATGTCGGACTTGAAGGCGTTGAGAGAAGCGTTGATGTCACCTTTAATATTGTCTCGTAGTTCACTTTTGAAGTCCCTAAGCATGGCCAGAAGCTCATCTCGAGTCAACGCCATCGTCCCCTCTGTCTGGGTGTATTCAAGGTTTGGTCCGTTACCCCTACCAGAGTTGCCAAAGTAGCGCGAGACCTTGTTGGACTGCGTTTTCTTGGGCGGCATATGGATGAGTCATAGATCCAAGCCCCCTCAGGCGCGCCGGCACACACCTGTCGCTCGTGGTCGTGGAGTCTGGGCTCACGGTTCACCGGGTATGTTGCAGGATCTTCTGCCAAGTGAGCCCCCCAATGCCTCTAGGTACCATGGGTGACTATGTGGCCCCAGGTGGCTTCTTAAACTTGAAATGTAAGGGCTCAGGCGGCCATCTTAAGGTCAGGCAGGGAGGACAGGCAGGCTTGATTTCTAGCTTCTCTCACAGGTGCAAGGTCCCAGCCACTGTTGCTCATGGGTCCCTTTTGAGCAGCACGTGTAGCAGTGGGAGGCGAGAGGCACTGCGAGGTAAGTTGAGGGCTCCTGGGCCCACCGGAAATCAGGGTGCGCTCTCACCTCAGGCCACCGTGGCTGCCGAGTCTGCAAGGATTGACGCCGCTGCCTGATGCGTGGTGCTAACAGGAGGCCGTATACAAGGTAACGCTGGCGCTTGCTACAGTCAAGATGCGGTTTCTGCTTAAGCGGGCTCTGTGTGCAGGGGTCCCTGCGTCAAGTCACCCACCATTTTAGAAATGACCACCACACTCCACTGGCCTCTCCTCTCATCGTTAGCACGGGTCCCCCAGGTGCTGATCATTCCCAGCTGTAGTTTGTGAGGTCCGGAGAGTGTCTCCCTGTTGCCGGGCTCACCCCGGTGCCAATATATTTTCAGGTGGGCCGGGAATTTGTTAACGTCAGGGCCCGGCCGCCATATTGCACTATCGGCTGCGCTCCGCCTCCGTCGTGAAAAGTGGAGTTAAATTTCCTCATGGATACTGCCAAGCCTCAACAAGCATTTGCAATGCAATAGGTCTCGCATTAGGGAAGTTTGAGCTATTGGTATTGTAAATTACACATTTTTTATTTATTTGTTGGTTTTGAAAATAGCAAAATTAATAGCTTTGTCATTTACAATGCCAATAGTTTTAACTTTTGCAAATGTGAGACCTGTAGCATTTGTTATGCAATATGTGTTGTATTTACGTGACTTAGATGTATTAATATTACAAATAACAATGGCTTTTAATTTTTTTAAATAATTAATACTTAAAAGTTATTGTAATTTATAATGGCAATAGCTTAAACTTTTGTAAATAACTTTTGTAAAGATTATGTTCAGTGTATTTTATTGTGACGAAAATCCAAGAACAGAAGTGAAATATTAACATCTTTTTGTGACATTTGTAATAAAGCTTGAAACATTGAGAGGACATATTTGAACCAGTTGTTGTTGAATGGTTGCACAGATTGATGCTGTGGTGGCGACGAGTGATGCAGTGGCGTTCAGTGATGCTGTGGTAGCGCATGGTGATGTTGTGGTGCCCCTGAGTGGTGTGGCTGAGTGGTGCTGTGGTGATGCGATAGATAGATAGAGGGAGGGCGAAAGATAGATAGAGGGAGGGCGAAAGATAGATAGAGGGAAGGCGATAGATAGATAGAATGAGTGCGATAGATAGATAGAGTGAGGACGATAGAGTGAGGGCGATAGATAGAGGGAGGGCGATAGATAGATAGATAGATAGATAGATAGACAGATAGATAGATAGATAGATAGATAGATAGATAGATAGATAGATAGATAGATAGATAGATAGATAGATAGATAGATAGATAGATAGATAGATAGATAGATAGATAGATAGATAGATAGATAGATAGATAGATAGATAGATAGATAGAGGGCGATAGATAGATAGACAGATAGAGTGAGGGCGATCGATAGATAGACAGATAGATAGAGTGAGGGCGATCGATAGATAGATAGCTAGAGTGAGTGCGATAGATAGAGTGAGGGCGATAGATAGACAGATAGAGTGCGGGCGATAGATAGATTGAGTATGGGCGATATATAGATAGAAAGATAGAGTGAGGGAGATAGATAGATAGATAGTTGATAGAGTGAGGGTGATAGATAGATAAAGTGAGGGCGATAGATAGAGAGAGTGAGGGCGATAGATAGAGTGAGATCGATAGATAGAGTTAGGGCGATAGATGGATAGATAGATAGAGTCAGGGCGATAGATAGATAGATAGAGTGAGGGCGATAGATAGGTAGGTAGGTAGATAGATAGATAGATAGATAGATAGATAGATAGATAGATAGATAGATAGATAGATAGATAGATAGATAGATAGATAGATAGATAGCGACAGTAAACATCCCGTATTCGAGGAATTTAATGTGTGCAATTTTAATTTTGATTCAACGTTTCAATGCGTCCCCTCCAGCACCTGTGTGATACTACTAATATAAATGAATTCTCAGATGTTAATCATTGTAACCAAACAAAAGGAGGAGGACAGGTGGCCTCTGGCTTCAAAGGCACAAAACCTGAGTTCAGATCTTAGTTGCTGCACATAGGCAAAGCGTCTTATCTGACAGTTTTGTGCTTTCTGAGCGGGCGGGCACTGTGAGTGCTGAGAAGCTGGACAACCAGTGAGCTCATTGTTTTGACTGCCTCCTTACAATTTTTTTTTCTATCCAGCCATGAAGTGAAGGCACCTCAGCAAGTTAACTACACCACATATTTCTGCGTGCAACAAGAAGTATCTGGGGTCTGATTCCAGTTGGGGCGAGTTAGACGTTTATCCTTTTTTGACCAACAAAGTCAGTTTGAAATGGACAGTAAAATAAATAAAACACACTGCACGCCTTCTGCTGTGGGCTCAGAGACGAGAATGGACAGGGAAGGAAGGCCAGGCAGAAGAGCTGTTATGTCTGATGCTTGTGGATGGCTGACGCGTGTGGATGTCTGATGCCTGATGTTTGTGGATGTCTGACGCTTGAGAGAGCACAAATTTGAATAGAAATTATGTATAGGCCGTATTTACAAGCACTTTGTATAACGTAGGAATGAAACGTATATCGTAACGTGAAGTTGACACTTATAGCATATAGATAACCGATGTAATCAACGTAAATATAGGAAATGTGACTATATTCACTTTGGAACATGTATTAGATTTAGAAGGCCCGTATATGTAGTGGGCTGATGTAGAGACGGTGTAGAAATGCTTACGAAATGTAAAAACGTGCAAAGTAGAATTCATGTACGTGTGTAACTTTAAACGAAGAAACAGCGAGAAATGAAACGTGAAGAAATATGTAGAACATATATAAAACGATATAGCGAATGATGATATGAAGTTATGCTTACGTAGCTTATATTCTATGTACAATGTATTCATATATGTGTAACAGACTTTTGCTAAATACGAATATATAATGTGTGTTAAAGGTTATATTGTGTAGAAGGCTTTCTGTGAGAACGCTAGAGGGGTTTAGGTCATTTGTGATTCTAACCTGACTGACCAAGGGTTAGCAGGAACACAGTCCAATGTATATAATTTAGCGGACTTACAGGAGTCGTAAATAGTTTGATGTGGACGTGAGAGCCAAGAAGTCTAGCACTTGTTAGATTTAAGGTGACAACGCTGGACAAGGTTTATGGCCTGAACGTGATGAGAAGCGCTAAGAATTTGAGACTTGTTTTTGAATGACCATTCACAGGACCTAGAAGGTCAAGGAATAGCAGTCGTAAGTTAAAGTCTTGTTTAAGTTCATATGATTTCTGATCTGGAAGTGTCAATTGAAATTGCCAATAAGAAGATGAAGATGACATCTAAAGAAGAAAGGTCAACTTAACGGACGGCGAAAGAGATGAAGCAATGGACAAAGCTAGAAGCTGACATCATCGGGGAAAGTCCGAGGTGGGCGTCAAGGGGCGTTCCACCCACACTAGGATTGTGTATTTTAGGGACAGCACCCCGGGGATAAGTTAGCAATTGGAGATTAGGAACAGCGAGGTAATTGCTCAAGAGAGAGGGCAAAGGGTAGATGCCTTGAGCAGATGCGTTGAGAGAGATCAGAGCGCAAGAGAGCAGTAGGCCGAGGACCCTTAAGAAGAACGGATGGGTAGGCAGAAAGGGTACTGCTTCTTAGACTTAAGTTACCTTTAGAGGCTAAGAGAGTTTGAACTTCTTTGAAAGTCAAACTGCTGACACCTTTTTAGGGAAGAAACTAACGAAGTAGGGATGTCACATAGCATAGAGTAGGGACAGATTTAACGTGATATTTTTTCTCTTTCTGTAGAAGACGCCAAGGAACCACTTCACATCGAAGCTTTAAATTGCTGAATGAGGATTTGATTTTGTATTCTTTTGTATACTTTGATCCCGAGAGGATTGTATTTGCATTTAACTTTGACTTTTATATAAAACTTTTAAACTTTATCAGTTGTAAGTGGTTCTTCCGAGTGGCGTCCGTTAATGGGGTTTGTCTAAACCGATACAGGGGTTGTCTTTTACTCAATGACAGATACTAGCGGTCCAAACAGATGAATGAGATAAGTTAGTAAATTGATCATAAATTGATATCAAAATCTCATTCCCCGCAGTTGGTAGCAGAGAAATGATGGTTATCTTCTTGAGGAAGACGACCTAGGCCAGGTTTAGTTTACCCCAAGGTCCCTAGTCATCGACGACCAGAAGAAGAATCCCTGCCGAAGACAGTGCTGAAGGTGCGACGAGAGAAAAGCAGCAGAATCGGTCGAGAGTGAGTATAAGGGTCATGCGTTGTAAGATTGCGGTGTTTTATGTTGTTCCTGTGTTGTAATGTCAAGCGGAGTTGAATGCCTGTAGTGTGATTGAGGGAAGGTTGTGAGCGCGCGCAACCGGATGAAATCTTATGTCCAGAGGACTTAAGTGGTTCGGGTGTATCGAACACCCAGAGTAATTTGTCTACCATTGAAAGGGAGTCATGAGGTACCATTGATTTCCCGACAGACCGATGATAGGGGGAGCGTATGAGTGAGTGAATGAGTAACGGACGCTGGTCGTACGTTTACTGTGTGTAAGTAACCTATCAGTGAGGCAAGTGTCCGACCGTAAGAGGAAAGACGCTGTGCCAGTTGAGGTGACAATTACAGTTAGACTGTGGCCGTACAGTCAGAGAAAAGTGATCGCTTGGACGGAAGTAGTCATTTTTCAGTGTATGAATGAAAACGCATGTGAAATCGTGAGACAAATTGAGAACAGAGGAGAATTGCTGCAAGAGGGAACGAGTGACGTCAGCATAGAACCGCGCTGAGATTGGTTAGTTTGTCAGACGTCAGCGAAGAGTCGCACTGAGATAGGCCGGTTAGCGAGAGCCGCGTAGGGATTGGTTGGTCATCATCGGGACGTAAACAAGGAAGAGTAAGAGGAAAATCGTAAATTATCGAAAATGAAGTGTTTTAAGAGTTTAAGAGCACTCTTTAGGAGAAATAGAAGAAACTTATATGCCGGAGAGGAAGCTCCACCAGAAGGCACACCAGCTTACTATATGGCAGTGAATGTAGGCTTGCACTCGATATTATGGATCTCCGAGTGGAATAAGCTAACTGAAGGGAGTAAGGAACTGACGTTCCCGAGATTCGGAACGTTTAAACTAGATGTATTGAACGAACTAAAAGCGGTAATGCTTGCAACAAGACCTCTACCGAGGCCAACACAGTTCGAAGCACTTAGTGTATGGTTTAGAACAGCACACGAAAAGAGCGTAAAGAGGCGCCAAGAAAGAGTGAGACGATCAGTAAAGGCAGTACAAGATGCCAAATGGGATGAGGAAGCTAAGAAATGGAGAGTGCAAAAGATAGAAGCAGACAAACTGTTCACCATGATAGAAGCCACGGGAGAAAAGAAACCTCTAGAGGAAGAAGAGGAAAGCGAGACAGAAGAGGAACTGATAGAGAGGCTATTGACAGATAGACCACCTCCGTACTGCGGAGGGGCCGCAAGTCCTATATTACCACAAGAGGACGGAGCTAGATGGGGAGAATATAAATCGATCCCAGTATCAGAGTGGGATGCCAAGAAAGAGGAGGAGGTACCTCAATCTAGTTCCGAGCAGAGAGTAGTGGGAAGATTCGTGGTCCAGAAAATCCCAGAAACACAACGTGCAAGGTCTTACCAAATGCCAGACGCTCTACAAGTACCGGTTACCATAGGCCCTATCGTGTCGATCTACAACCCAGAAGGGGTCCAGCAGGAGGAACAGGCACGATGGGACAGGGAAAGGGCAGAGATGGAGAATAGGGGTCAGAGACAGATATTAGCACCGATGAGTCGGAGTACCCCATTAGATACCGAAGTAGGTCCCTGGGTAGAACATGGGCGTCAAAGAGGGCCAATGGACTTAAGGGGACCAAAACCGAAGTCCTTTAAGGAATTAAGGGAATACCTGAAGGATTGGGATATGGCCGAGGAGAGTAGGAATAAAAGTGTAGAAACAGGAGCTGAGTGGAGAGACCAAGATAATCGGGTTCTCTCTCATTGTGGAGCTGGAGAAAGCAGCCCGGAGTGGGAGAGAGGGAGTCAGGAAAGCAGAGGAAATAATTGTCCTACTATCAGCGGCAATAGGCAAATGTGCGACGACAGGAGTACAGGGTGTGGCGAAGTGCCTCGCGTCACCTTTAGTGAGGGAGAACAAAGGACGCAGGAGTACCGTAATACTTTCAGATGCACTCACCATACCCCGGGTGAAACAGTGCAACATTGGAATCACGGAAACATGGAGAGTCGCGAAGCGTCTCGACATGCATCCGGCGATAGTAGACAAAATCATGACAATGTAGGGAGTCGCGAAACGTCTCGCCATACTTCTGGTGATCAGGATCGAGATCGTGGGAGCATGGGGAGCCATGAAGGACCTTATCGTTTATTGAGCGACACCAGACAGCAAGCGAGTTACAGTGATGTTGAACAGAACGGTGGATCCTATCTCGTATCTGGAGAAACCGAGCCAAAAAGGCGCAATGTAGGGATGAGGGATGGAGTAATGTTCCACCACACCCCACGGGAAGATGGAAAGGCTTGGGATCTAGAGAGGTGGGAACAAAGAGATGGAAGGAAAACGCCTCATAACTCACCTGTGTTTAGGCGTAGGGCGCATAGTGGAGGTGAGAGGGGTATGAGCGAACCACTTAGGACTGACATACTGAGAGCTGAAATAAAAGCAAACCGGCTCGACGTAATGAGTTTGAAGTCAGACTTAGATGAAATAATTGACGGCACAGTGAAAATAGAGAGATTAGAATTGTACGCACCAGATGAAATATTGTTTTTATCCAAGGATGTTACTCGGAGAGCGAGGTCAGCTCATGAAAATTTATCGAATCTAGCAAATAGATATATGATAGACCTATCACGAACTAAAGCTTTACAGGGAAACCATAGGCTAACTTGCTCAGATCAGGATCTGGATGAGCGTAGAACGATCGCGCTGAAAGTACACATAAGGGAATTGATTCAGAGTATTAGAATATGGAGAGATCTGGATAGATGGGAGGAAAGATGGTCTAAGAAGGGATCCGTAAGAAGGAGTTCCCTTACAAGGTCCCCGGATACAGACCTAATGCGAATGGAAGCATTCCCTTTGCGAGAAATCGCGAACGGAAATTACGTTCACGTACCATGGAGTAGGGGGGATTTGGCGGCATTTACTAATTCCTTCCCAAAGCTCAGAGAAAATCCCGTTGAGTGGTACAAGCAGGTAGAAAGATTCGTGAAGATCTCGAAGGTACTGTGGATCGATTTGAACACATTGTTCGATATCGTAGTACCCGGAGATTTGTGGACGGCATGTAAGCTTAGTGTTGAATGGCCTACTTGTGAGCCTCCGAGAGACACACGGACGAATGGTCCATCAGTCAGAGTCATGGAGAAATACGAAAGAGTCATAACATGGCTGAAAGAGAAGGTGCCAGTGCACGATATAGACTGGGTTAAGATAGATCGAACTACTCAGGAGCCGAAGGAAACAGTCCATGAGTTTTATGAGCGATTGCTGAAGGCATTCAAGCAGTACAGTGGGTTAGATGTAATGGATCCTAAGGACATAGGGCAGTTCGTGTCGAAGTTTGTTCTTGGACTAAGACCAGACATAAGCCTAATGATACAACAACATCTAATCTGTTGGCAGAACAAGCCTTTAGATGAAATTTTGAGGTATGCAAGGTACTGTAGCGATGAAATAGATTCTAAAGCGAAGAAACTCAAGGAAAAGTTAATGCTGGTACAAATGCAAGCAGCTGGAAAGGGTGGACAGCGGCAACAGGGAACAGGAACACAAGCAAAGAAACAGAATAATCAGAGCAGAGATGAGGAAGAAAGACCGAGACCGAGAATGGATATCGCGACACTGAAAAAGACAACGAGGTGTCATCAGTGTAACGAAGTGGGACATTGGAGACGCGAGTGTCCTTACAATGTTGAGACAGGGGAATTAGAACAAGAGGAGGAAGAGGTACAGAATAACGTGGTTAAGGGAGCCGCAGCCCCGAAGGGAAAGTTTATCAAAGGGGGGACTCAGACTCCTCGAGCCCCGTTTCCTCAACCACCTCGCATCACAAACGGAGGGAAAACCTATAGACAAATGCCATTGTTTGTAGGAGGAGAGGAATGCTACTACGTTGATCCTCTTACAGGGCAACGAGTAAACAGGGAGGAAGACTGTACTCTAGGAGCAGCCCTGGAAGTAGATCAGAGAGGACCATACGTAGAGGCTGAAGTAGCTGGATGTCCTACGACCTTTTTGGTAGACACGGGGGCCACTCGATCCACGCTGAGATCAGCGGTAGTCCCAGGTTTGCCAATATCGGGAGAGACGATTCAGGTGGTAGGAGTCGCAAACAAGAGGATGACTAATCCTTTGACCGAACCAGTGTCAGTAAAGATAGGGAATTACAGTGACGAACATCAGTTCGTGATCTGTGATTCTAGTCCTGTGTGTTTGCTAGGAAGAGATCTATTGTGTAAACTGAATTGCACAATACATTGTACACCTGAAGGAGTAGAAGTGCAGACAAATGATGAGGATGCTGATTTTAAAATTGTAAACTCGCAAGAGTGCGTGGAACTATATCCTACTTTAACAGTGGAGGAACTTCCACAGGATTTGAGAGAGAAAGTGTCAGCTGAGGTGTGGGATTTTACTGGAGAAGAAATAGGACTGATTAAAGGAGTGGAACCAGTAAAAATCTTGGTAAGAGCCAATGCTGAGTATCCAAGAACCCCACAATATAAGTTGACTCCAGAGACGATTGCAGGAATAAAGCCTGTGATCGAATCCATGATTAAACAGGGAATACTGAAGGAGATTGTGGGAAGTCCATGTAACTCCCCGATTATGGGTTTGCAGAAGCCTAGTGGAAAATACAGAATAGTACAGGATCTTCGGAAGATTAATAATATTGTTGTCTCATGTTGTCCAGTGGTACCGAATCCATCAGTGATATTATTTCAGATACCGTTCCAAGCTGAATGGTTTACAGTGATAGATTTGTGCCAGGCTTTCTTTTCGATACCTTTAGACGAAGAGAGTCAGTATCTTTTCGCTTTTAAGCTGGAAGATCGCGTTTTAACATGGTGTCGTATCCCTCAGGGGTATACAGAAAGCCCATCGATCTTTAACCAGTTATTAAAACGAAACCTTGAAAGTCTAGTACTGCCCAAGAATTCGGTTCTAGTCCAGTACATAGACGACCTCCTAGATGCGTCAGAAACTGAGGAAGCTTGCAAAGAAGACACCATAACCTTGTTAAATCACTTGGCCGAGAATGGACACAAGGTGTCTCCAAGTAAATTGCAATATTGTAAGACTGAAGTGCAATACTTGGGCCATAGGATTGAAAAGGGAAAGCGGAAGGTGTCTCCAGACAGAATAGAGGCGATCATGAAAATGAATGCGCCTACAACACAAAGAGAAGTCAGGATGTTCCTAGGAATGGTCGGTTACTGTCGACAGTGGATAGCCAACTTCTCACTGAAGGCAAAACCGTTATTACAACTGACGCACAAAGGAGTAAGTGATCCGGTACCATGGGACAAAGATTGTTTGATGGCGTTTTTGCAGCTGAGGGAGGACTTATGTCGTGCCCCGGCTTTAGGAATGCCTGATTACACGAAGCCATTTTTGCTTTACTGCTGCGAAAGAGAGGGATGCGCTTTAGCAGTTTTAGCTCAGATCCATGGAGATGCGCGTAGACCAGTGGCGTATTTCTCGGCTACATTAGATCCAGTAGCCGCAGCGTTGCCCGGATGTCTCAAATCCGTAGCCGCAACGGGTGTCAGCATTGAACGATCTGAAAGCGTAGTTATGGGTCATCAGTTAGAGGTGTATGTACCACATTCTGTAGAATTGTTAATGACCAGGACTAAGACTCAGCATCTGACAAATAGCAGGCTCACACGCTACGAGCAAGTCATACTGGCTGCCGAGAATGTGACCCTGAAAAGATGCTCCGTCTTGAATCCTGCAACTTTGATGCCACTTCCGAATGAGGTGGACGATGAAAATTGTACAGATCATGACTGCCTTGATGTGACTGAACTATGCACCAAACCGAGACCCGATATTGTAGATGAGCCATTGACTGACCCAGATGAAATTTTCTTCGTTGATGGTTCATGTGTAAGAGACAATGTCGGTCAGCTGAGAGCAGCTTATGCAGTTTGCACAATTACGAGAGTAATAGAAGCCGCTTGCCTGAAAGGAGTACACTCCGCTCAGGTAGCTGAAATTGTTGCTTTGACTCGTGCTTGCTTAGCAGGCGACAAACTTCGAGTCACCATATACACCGATAGTCAGTATGGTTTCGGGGTAGTTCACGATTACGGGCAGTTATGGTCTCAAAGAGGTTACATGACATCCTCGGGTTCTCCCATTAGGAATGGAGAATTCGTGAGACTTTTGTTAGAGGCATTGCAAAAACCGATGGCCATAGCAGTGGTCAAATGTGCAGCCCATACAAAGAATGTTGACTTTGTGTCACTAGGAAACCGCTACGCAGATGAAGTAGCGCGTTATTGTGCGGAACAGGGATATTCTCACACTGATATAAAAGTGGGGGGAATCCAAGAAAGAACTGAATTGACTATGTTGTTAGATACTGTAGATACGTGGGATGAATTACGAAGTATTCAGGAAAATGCACCAGATGATGAGAAAAAGAGTTGGGAAACAGCTGGTTGTTCTAGAAGTGAAATGAACTTTTGGATCTCTGCAGATGGGAGAGCAGTTTTACCAAATGAACTTGTTAGTCCAATGGCAAGGAAATTGCATGGATCAGCACACATAGGAAGAGATGCTATGGTGAGAGTATTCAGACAAACGTGGTTCAACCCTAAATTTAGAGTAGCGGCAGAAGCTGTGTGTCAGCGATGTACGATCTGTCAGCAACTAAATGTGGGCAAGAGAACACCAGTTACGTTGAGTCACATTGGGAGGTCTGGGGGGCCTTTCAATAGGATGCAACTTGATTTTATAGAAATGCCTAAATGCAACAGACTCAGATACGTTTTAGTGATTGTTTGCATATTTTCTAGATGGGTTGAGGCTTACCCTATACGTAGGTGCGACACACTTACGGTAGCAAAATTGGTACTTAGAGAGTTAATACCGAGGTTTGGGGTGCCATCCTCTTTGGAATCGGACAGAGGAACTCACTTTAACAGCGAAATAGTGAAGATGCTATGTTCAGCCTTGAATATCGATCAGAAGTTACACTGCAGCTATCGACCAGAAGCTTCAGGGATTGTAGAGCAAATCAACAGCACGATAAAGTCCAGACTTGCCAAAGTTTGTTCAGCAACATCCCTGAGTTGGCCAGACGCACTTCCAGTGGTTCTTATGAGCATACGTAGCACACCTGATAGAAGAACAGGTCTCTCTCCTCATGAAGTACTAATGGGGAGAGCTATGAGATTGCCATCGGTTCCGACTGCAGCTCTAGTGAACATCACAGACGATTTGATCTTGGACTACTGTAAGGGACTATCTGATGCCGTTAATTCTGTGTCCCTCCAGGTCCAGGCTGCAGAGGTTCCATCAGCACAAGATTTGTGCCATGACCTGAGTCCGGGAGACTGGGTCCTGGTGAAGAAGCATGTCAGGAAGAACTGCTTAGACGTGCGCTGGAGAGGACCGTTTCAAGTTATACTTGTAACGAATACCGCAGTAAAGTGTGGAGGACTGCCAAACTGGATACATGCCTCACACACCCGAAGAGTGCCAACACCTCTAGAAGAAACAGCTCCTCTCTCGGATGAGAATCCAGCAGAAAGTGGAGAAGCCATAGAGGGGGAAAGCCAAGCTGTGGAGGTGAGCGAAGAGGCTGAGATTGAGACGGAACAGGACGACGAAGGTCAGGACACTAGTGGGACTGAAGTCGCCTCAGGAGAAGAAAGCAATTGGGAGTCCGGCACAGATATCGAACAAATTGAGAGGGACCAAGAGACGGGTCCTAGGACAAGGAGTGGAAGGACAAAGAGAGACGAAGCCAGTTGGCCGGAGAGAAAGAAAAGGCCAAGCTCAGAAGAAAAGCAAGAAAGAACTCTTGTTCCGATTGCAGAGGAATCAGACCAGGAGGAGGAAACTACAGACTCAGGAACTGAGAGTCCAAGGAGATCGAGAAGGGTACGTGTGCCCTGCAGAAGGTACGCCACCCCAGAGTGGACTTATCTAGCAGATGTCTTGGGGACAGAAATCTGGGAGAGTGAAGAAAGTGAAAGTAATCGATCATGATCCATTTGTGGCAGTGGAGATATGGATGTTGACGCCTGGACTCGAGACTGAGGGGTTACTGACTTTCACACTTCCCATACCCCCATATTTGAGTCAAATTCAAGATCTAGTGCTAAAAAGATTACAATTTCCAACTTTTGGCCAGCAAATGCCAGAAGAAGAAGAAAAAGTTATTCGTTTTGAATTATTAGAAATTGTTGTGAAAGCTGCAGGTCCGAAAATAATTGTTGATGCATAAGAGACTTTTGTATATAAGCTATAAAGAAGAAGATAACCTAGCGCCGAGTGGAAAGAAGAATAAAATTAGGGATTACATTTAGAGGACGGAGAAGGGTTAGGGTTGTCTGTTGCTAAAAGAGAAAAGACATTGTTGCGAAAAAGAGACTTTGTTGATAAAAAGAACTTTATAGACTGAGAAAGCAAATAAAGCAAACAAAGACTGCAGAAGGAAAACTTTTCGCAAAAGAAGGAGCTACGCTGTTTTGATAACATGGAGAACGGCAACCCAAACCGAAAGGCTAGATGTATAGTAGGTACACTAATAGCATTAGTAATTTTTCTCATAATTACAGTAGTGACAATATCATACATAATAGGACATGAAAGCGATAAAGAAATAGCAAATGTAAAGCCTATAACAACTTTGAGACCTGCTCTTATGGGGAAAAAGGAGGAGAGCAATGTTATACGTGAAAAGGCGTTATTGACAGATGAAGCTCGTAGATTACACATAGACGAGTCACAGGGAAACTTTAGGTCAAACGCATATGCTAAACTATTATATGAATATATCGATGCCATGGAGGCCAAAGATTGCTATGTTTGTATGCAATTGCCGGCTTCTGTAGACGAAGGCATTAGATATCATCATCTCCCATTGACTTATGGGATAACATGTAGTTTACTGCTTAGTATATTTTATGGTAGAGAAGGGTTTGAGTACTACTTTTCAAATTATGATTCGGTACTGCCTGAAGTTCCGAATTATAAGCAAATGAATAAGTGGGACTATTACAAAAAGGAGGATAGATTAGCCAAATTCTTTCTTCCATGGGATACACTAGATACATCATATGCACGCAGAAATAATCTAACTTGCAAGGTATCAGAGGTAGAGAAGAAGTTCATAGGACAAGTAGACGATAGATACAGAAGGCAGAAGATTCTAAAAATGTCAGGACAATGGAAAACGGATTGGACCGAAGAAGAGAAGGCGCATAAAAAGAAAGGTAGCAATGGTCCAATAGCATTGGATAGAACGCAGAAAGGAAAGTTATGTTTAACTCGAAGCAAGACATATTATGAGAGTGTATTTGTAGGTGAAGTGAATTGCGAACATGCTTTTCGTTTAGAGTACTATACGAAAGATTTTATGAAAGGAATGCAAGCTATTCCGAATGTGTATTTTGTATGTGGAAGAAATGCCTATGTAAAACTACCTGACAATTGGTATGGTTCGTGTTATTTGGCAATTGTCTTCCCCAAAATATATCATGCAAAAGATGTAGCGATAATAGAAGGAAAGGCTTCGAGGAGAACGAAAAGGGAAGTAGGAGACGCAGAAGTAGTAGGAGATGTATTTGGAGCAATGTTTCCTATGTTAGGTTTAATACTTAACGATGTTAAGATCAGGAGACTGGCTACAGTTGTAGATAGATTATCTGCAAGTACTGCAAGGTCATTAATGCTGGTAGAAGGTGAGATGCAGTCGATTAGAGCAATGGTTCTTCAGAACCGACTTGCTTTAGATGTACTGCTAGCAAAAGAAGGCGGAGTTTGTAAGGCTTTGAAGGTCCAGGAATGTTGTACTTATATTCCTGATAATTCAAAACCACTTGAGAAAGTCATACGGAACATTACGCAGATTCATCAAGAGATCGAAGATTTATCCAAAACAAATGTTTGGGAAAAGGTTGGTCATGGAGTAGGAAAGGTTGGGAGTTGGTTTGCCAACCTTGGGAAAAGTATAGTATGGTACATATTAAAGCCTGTATTGATAGTATTAATTTGTATAATCACATTGTTAGGTTTAGTAAAATTATATAAATGGTATAGATCGAACCAGTTACAACGAACAATGAGAGAGCAAGAAAGGAGATTAGCTGCTTTACAAGATCAACAGTACAAAAGCTTAAGAGCACTCGAAACTATGAAAAGAGGGAATATTGTAACTAGTTCTGTTTAGAGATGTTATTCAAATTACATTTAGTGATGACTCCTAGAAGTCATCAAAGGGGGGACTGAGAGAGCACAAATTTGAATAGAAATTATGTATAGGCCGTATTTACAAGCACTTTGTATAACGTAGGAATGAAACGTATATCGTAACGTGAAGTTGACACTTATAGCATATAGATAACCGATGTAATCAACGTAAATATAGGAAATGTGACTATATTCACTTTGGAACATGTATTAGATTTAGAAGGCCCGTATATGTAGTGGGCTGATGTAGAGACGGTGTAGAAATGCTTACGAAATGTAAAAACGTGCAAAGTAGAATTCATGTACGTGTGTAACTTTAAACGAAGAAACAGCGAGAAATGAAACGTGAAGAAATATGTAGAACATATATAAAACGATATAGCGAATGATGATATGAAGTTATGCTTACGTAGTTTATATTCTATGTACAATGTATTCATATATGTGTAACAGACTTTTGCTAAATACGAATATATAATGTGTGTTAAAGGTTATATTGTGTAGAAGGCTTTCTGTGAGAACGCTAGAGGGGTTTAGGTCATTTGTGATTCTAACCTGACTGACCAAGGGTTAGCAGGAACACAGTCCAATGTATATAATTTAGCGGACTTACAGGAGTCGTAAATAGTTTGATGTGGAGGTGAGAGCCAAGAAGTCTAGCACTTGTTAGATTTAAGGTGACAACGCTGGACAAGGTTTATGGCCTGAACGTGATGAGAAGCGCTAAGAATTTGAGACTTGTTTTTGAATGACCATTCACAGGACCTAGAAGGTCAAGGAATAGCAGTCGTAAGTTAAAGTCTTGTTTAAGTTCATATGATTTCTGATCTGGAAGTGTCAATTGAAATTGCCAATAAGAAGATGAAGATGACATCTAAAGAAGAAAGGTCAACTTAACGGACGGCGAAAGAGATGAAGCAATGGACAAAGCTAGAAGCTGACATCATCGGGGAAAGTCCGAGGTGGGCGTCAAGGGGCGTTCCACCCACACTAGGATTGTGTATTTTAGGGACAGCACCCCGGGGATAAGTTAGCAATTGGAGATTAGGAACAGCGAGGTAATTGCTCAAGAGAGAGGGCAAAGGGTAGATGCCTTGAGCAGATGCGTTGAGAGAGATCAGAGCGCAAGAGAGCAGTAGGCCGAGGACCCTTAAGAAGAACGGATGGGTAGGCAGAAAGGGTACTGCTTCTTAGACTTAAGTTACCTTTAGAGGCTAAGAGAGTTTGAACTTCTTTGAAAGTCAAACTGCTGACACCTTTTTAGGGAAGAAACTAACGAAGTAGGGATGTCACATAGCATAGAGTAGGGACAGATTTAACGTGATATTTTTTCTCTTTCTGTAGAAGACGCCAAGGAACCACTTCACATCGAAGCTTTAAATTGCTGAATGAGGATTTGATTTTGTATTCTTTTGTATACTTTGATCCCGAGAGGATTGTATTTGCATTTAACTTTGACTTTTATATAAAACTTTTAAACTTTATCAGTTGTAAGTGGTTCTTCCGAGTGGCGTCCGTTAATGGGGTTTGTCTAAACCGATACAGGGGTTGTCTTTTACTCAATGACAGATACTAGCGGTCCAAACAGATGAATGAGATAAGTTAGTAAATTGATCATAAATTGATATCAAAATCTCATTCCCCGCACGCTTGTGGATGTCTGACGCTTGTGGATGGCTGACGATTGTGGATACCTGAAGCTTGTGAATGCCTGATGCTTGTGCATGCCATACCCTTTTTGGATGCCTGACGCTTGTGGATGTCTGATGGGTGATGCTTGTGGATGCCTGATGCTTGTGGATGTCTGATGCGTGATGCTTGTGGATGCCTGATGCTTGTGGATGCCTGATGCTTGTGGATGCCTGATGCTTGTGGATGTCTGATGCTTCTGGATGTCTGATGCTTCTGGATGCCTGATGCTTCTGGATGTCGGATGCTTCTGGATGTCTGATGCTTGTGGATGTCTGATGCTTATGGATGTCTGGTGCTTGTGGATGCTTGATGCTTGTGGATGCTTGACACTTGTGGATGCCTGACGCTTGTGGATGCCTGATGCCTTTGGATGCCTGATGTTTGTGGCTGTCTGACGCTTGTGGATGTCTGACGCTTGTGGATATCTGATGCTTATGGATGTCTGATGTTTGTGGATGTCTGACGCTTGTGGATGTCTGATGCTTGTGGATGTCTGATGCTTATGGATGTCTGGTGCTTGTGGATGCTTGACACTTGTGGATGTCTGATGCTTCTGGATGTCTGATCCTTGTGGATGTCTGATGCTTATGGATGTCTGATGCTTTTTTTTTTTTTTTATCCTCATTTTGCGGGTTGAGAAAAAAGAATGACAGGCGTTTGGGAGACCAACATCAAACGAGCAAAGTGTTTTACGAGGGCTGCCCCTGATCGTCTATCGAGAGGTGCAAGGGGTAAGCCTCGTTCTTGGTCTGATCCGTTCTCCACTGCACGCCTCCATCTTATTCAATAATTCCATCGTTTCGAGAGATCTTTGACCCATTGAGTAATTGACAGACTTCAAGTCATGCCAGGAATTATTGTCCGCTTAATCATTGGAATCAAAAGAAAAAGAAAAAAGAAAGAAAAAGAAATAAAAAACAGCAAAGGGGCCTCTGGCAAAGAGAGATTATAAGTTATTGTCTAGATTCAATATACTTTTCCAAGATCTCCCAGTATTTCATATTTTTACTTTGTTTCCCTTTTCTATCTAAGCTACTAATTCTTATTGCAGTGTTTAACCAGCTTTCATGTGTTGGAGGAAATGGTTTTATCCAATTAATACATATCTCTCTACGTGCTAGGAGAATCATAACAAATAGTAAGTTTTCTTGATGTTTGTCTAACTTTGTCTGGTTAAGTTGAGTATTGCAGTGTATCCCAAAAATAATTAAAATAATACTCACAGTTATTGGAGTTGCCAGTATTGCAGTTAGAGTCTTACCAATTTCTTGCCAATATTGTATAAGCGAAGGGCACCCACCGAACATATGTACATCATCCGCTTTTTCCTCTCCACATTTACTGCACGATTTTACTGTAGCTCCTTTAAATTTTGACAACTTTTTAGGAGTCCAGTACGCTCTATGTATGGGGAAAAGGTGGTTCCTTTTTAATGGAGCGGCCTTTACACATGACCAACATTTTTCTACTGATTTATTCCAGAGTTGACAGAGATCTGAGACTTCGTTTTGTAAGTCTTTCTTCCATGTTTTTTCAACAGTTGTTGGGTCTTCTTTTTCTGTTTCAATTAGTGCCCAATACCATTTTGATACTTCTTTCTTTAATACCGTTTCGCTAATCATCTCTGATTCTAGATTCTCCGGGTCTAATGCTCCTTTTGGAATGGTATTTGCCCAGCTGCTCAATTGGTAATATTTAAACCTCGAGATTTTACGATCTGTAATTATTTGCAAGTGGTCCCATGATAACAAGGAGTTCCCAGATAGAAGTTGTCCCCATTTTTCAATTCCAGCTTGCCTAATTGGTTTTGATAAAGAGTCTTTTAAACAGTCAGGGGTGCCTGGGGAATCCCATATTGGCGCCAAGTTACTATAATATGGAATATGTGTGATTGATCTTATTTGGTTCCAGATCTTAACAGCATTGTTCAGAACCTTTAGTTTGACTTTTTTTAAAAATTTCGGATGGCCGAATTTGAAGAGGAAGTGATCTTCACCATTTGTCAAGTAATGTAAATGTGTTGGATATGCTTGATGTGTTTTTAGTAAGACTCTGATGTTTTTGAATTGAAAGGATCTGCAATATTCATATATATACGGACTTGCAATACCCCCTTGTTCCTTCTTTCTCCTAAGTTTATTCCATGAGATTCTTGTACTCTTTGATGACCAAATAAAGCTAGATATTTCTCCTTGTATCTTTTTTAGGGCTTCCTTTTTGAATTCTAATGGAATATTGTTAAAAAGATAAGTGAATTTTGGAATGATTGACATTTTAATTATATTGGCAGAATGGTTCGATAGGTGTGCGGGTAAGTGTTCAATACTTTTAACTTTATCTCGCAAATTTTTGTTTAATAGAAAGAAATCTATTCTTGATTTATGCCCTAATTTTTTATTGTGAAAAGTATATGGGTAGTTTTTTATTCCTTTTGATTTCCACATGTCTTCTAGCAATAAATCTTTTTTATAGATCCCTAACCACTCCCTCATCTTCGGTAAGTTCCATTGTTTTGTTGGTGGGGATCTATCATTTTTAGGATCTCCTATGAGATTGAAATCCCCTCCCATTATGATTGGAACTGGGTATGTTAAGAGTTCAGAATAAAGTTTTTTGAGTGGCTCAGCATCGTCCCTATTGGGGCCATAGTACCCCACAATAGTAAGAATATGATCTTCAATTCTGACTTTGGCAATTGCCCATCTGCCTTTGCTGTCCGCCTTGTCACCTTCTATTTTGGCTTTGAGAGATCTCCTTATAATAATTACTACCCCCTTTATATTACACTCTTGCGTAGTATGTATGCTTGCTCCAATCCAGTTTAGGTTTTTTGCTAATTGAGACCATTCTACATTTGTTAAATGAGTTTCTTGTAAGATAATAATTTCACTCTCTATTTCTTTGAGGTATTCCATAATTCTTCTTCTTCGTGACGGTGTTCTAAGCCCGTTAACATTCCATGTTAGGATTTTTATAGATTTCTCTTTTGCCATTTTAAGTTGATTTTGCATTTGAGGCAGCATTTAACTCCCTTGCCACTCTTTTTATATTCCAATTTTGAGGATTTTTTTTTTCCCTACTTTGCTCCCCACCCATGTGTATTTACAATCCTGCATTTTGTGATGTCTTTTGGTTTCCCTCCCCGGGGAAGCCTCCTTTTTTCTTCTTCCAGGTGTTATTTCACCCGGTTTCGTGCTCCGTTTTCTCCAGGTAGTTTTTTCTTTGGGTTTAAATTAGTGATTGCTTTTCCCCATATATTTTCTAGTTGTCTTTTTCTGCGCCTTTGAGAACTTTTGATTCATTCTTGTTTATAATATATCGAATGTGTCCGGTTTTGTTCCTTCAGCCATTGATTTGGTAGTTTATTCCTTGTTTAGTTTGTCAATTTCGATTTGATCTCTTATTAATTGAATAAGATTCTCTACCTCCTTTGGGTCCCTTAGGTTATGCATTTTGTTTCGCCACATTATTCTGAGTGAGGCAGGGAATTTTAGCTGTACGCTTGCTCCAAGTGTTTTTAACTCCTGCATATATTGCCCCAATTCCCATTGCCGGTCTTGTGTAATTTTGCAGATATCTGATCTGATGCGAAATGACCAGTTCATTTTGTTGAAACTCCCAATTTTTAGACCCTCACTCAGTATTTTTTCTTTCAGAGTATATGTTCTGAGGTTTACCAAGATTTTTCTTGGAGTTTTCCTCTCTTTGCTCTTCCTAAAAGGGTCTCTATGGACTCTCTGGATGTCCTCCGCTAAGTTGCAATCTTTTGTCCATGGAAGGAATTCTTCTAGTAAAGAAATTACGTAAGCCTTAATGTCTGTTCCCTCTGAGTTCTCAGGGACGTTCAAAACGCGAATATTGTTTCTTCTTCCTTGATTTTCCAGAGATTCAAGTTTATCCTTAACTATTTTATCGTTATCCTTCAAATGTCTTATCTCTCTTTGGGTGTTGTCTACTCTTTTACTTAGGGAGCTTAACTCGCTCTCTACTGCTGTGACTCTGACCCCTAAGTCATTTATTTTTTGATCTAGACTTTCTACTGCTTCTTGTATTCTGTTCTGATTAGTCTCAGAGATTGCAAATTTTTCTCGCATTTCCCCCATTATTTTATCCATCATTTTACCCAAACACAGTTCTAAAAGGTTTCCTGTCGCACCTTTGTCTGCGGTTTCTTGCTCATCTTCGTAAGTCTCTTGGAGCTCTTGGGACTCTTTGTCATTTGCGATTTCAATTTGTGGTGAAGCACTCGTGCTTGATTGAATTAACGAGACTAGCTGTGATGACTGAGTTAGTAATAAAGGTTGTTCCATTGAGGAGGTCATATTTATACAAGAATCTGGAGGAGATGCCGACTGCATATTTCCTCCTTTCGACACCTCCTTAACTGCAGGCTCTTCCACTTCTTTTCCAAACTTGTGATTAGTACTCAGAGTACCTGCTGTTATACTTGAAAACTGTACAGGCGATATTTCTGATGTGCCTTTTGTATTCGTTGTGTCCGTCGTGTTATTGACCTGATCGTGGTTTCCTCCTCTCACTTGCACCACTTGTTGTACTTTAAAATATGACCTCAATGAAGGAGTGATCTTTATTCTCTTCTCTTTGAGTTTTTTTGATCCTCTACTTTTTATACTCTCCGTTAATTCCTCTAATCGTGGGGGGATTTTCACAGATTTTTTGGTGTTCTTGGGGGTCATGCACTTCTTCTTAATTGGCTATAATAGACTCTGTTTACTTAAGCTTTGATTCCTGAGACAGTATGCTGATTTTCTTACTCCCTCTTCCGATCCTTCTTGCACAGGAAAAAGAGGCCCTGAGAGGGTTCCTGTTCCCTTCCTTGCTCTGGATCTAGTAAAATAATTGATGTTAGGTGGGGGCTCCTCTTTTTTGCCTTTATTATTTTCGCTTACTCCTAGTGTTGAGGTAGTGTAATATTTGTGAGTATTCTCAGAGTTTTTAACTAGTAGGGCCGTATTTTCTTGAGTTTCTGGTTCTAGAATGACTGGTTCAGCTTCGCCCGTGCAACTGTACTCTCCTTTTTTTTCCACTAGGAAGGGGCAAAGACTTTCGTTTGCTTTTTTACTCATCCAGCAAACATGTATTGACTTTTCTGCCTTTACTTTATTCTTTCTACAACAGTATCCTTTGTTGCATAATACGCCAGATGCAGACCTTTGAATAAGGATTCCTAAGTTAAACACCCTATCCTCCTTGCCGGAAGACACTTGTTTATTCTCTCGTAGTTCTGCCTCAGTAAACTTTATACCAGCTCCTCTCCCCTCTGTTATGTTCGTGCAGCCGATCACCACTGAAACTGAAACTGGGACAGCGCGACTCTGCTCTCTACAGCTGCCGCCGCCTCTTCCACTCTTGCCCCGGAAGAAGAAGCCTGTTTTGAAGATTTTCCTTCTGCTCTCCCCGGCGGCTTCACGAGCTCTATTCCAGAGCCCGCCTAGCAGATCAGCTGCTTGGGGTGACTGAAACTGAAATGCTACCGGGACCGGGGCCGGGACCAGGGTTCGCGCTAAGTCCGAGCGCCAACCCGTCATGAGATTTCCCCCTCCTCCTCTCTGCATACACGGCTCCAAGAGTAATCCCGCAGAGCAAACACCTGCAGCGCGTTTCCTCACCTCGGCGACTCCGCGGCCACACACCAGGGCGCTCTCTTCACTCTCTTAGGCCAGGTAACGGGGGATTGTCTGAGGATTGTCTGAGCAGATGACGGGAGTCAGGTGTCGGGAGGCGGGTAGCGGATGGTGAGTAGAGGAGTTAGCGGGATGCCACCAAACGAGGTTGCTCGTTAGTCTTTAAACATTTAAACATTTAGTCAGGGACACATTCTAATCGCATTGCTTCCGCGGGGGCTCCGTTGATCGGGAAGCATATATAGCATATATAGCATGGGTACTCACAAACTTTCTCTAGGGGGCCAAATTTACAGTGTGGTTTATGTCCGAGGGCTGCACGTGTGGGGGCGGGGTCAGTGGGGAAAGGGGCGGGGCTAGAGCAACAAGAAAAAAACTGTGACCATGAGGTTGATCACAGGTCCCCGCAGCGGACGCCTTCGTCCACTGAGCCACCAGACCCGGCATACACACATCTCTCTCTCTCTCTCTGTCTCGTTCTTTCTCTCCCTCACTCTCTCTCCCTCCCTCTCTCTCCCTCTGTCTCTCTGTCTCCATCTGTCTCCCTCACTCTGACTGTATCGCTCCCTCTCTCCCTCTGTCTCACTCCCTCTCTCCCTCTGTCTCACTCCCTCTCTCCCTCTGTCTCACTCTTTCTCTCCCTCTGTCTTGCTCACTCCCTCTCTCCCTCTGTCTCACTCACTCTGAATGTCTCACTCTCTATATCTCCCTCTCCATCTCTGTCTACCTCTCCATCTGTCTACCTCTCCATCTTTGTCTTCCTCTCCCTCACTCTGTTTCCCTCTCCCTCAGTTTTCCTCTCCCTCACTCTGTTTACCTCTCCCTCAGTTTCCCTCTCTCACACTCTGTTTCCTTCTCCCTCAGTTTCCCTCTCTCTCTCTGTGTCCCTCTCCCTCAGTTTCCCTCTCTCTCACTCTGTTTCCCTCTCCCTCAGTTTCCCTCTCCCTCACTCTGTTTCCCTCTCCCTCAGTTTCCCTCTCCCTCACTATGTCTCCCTCTCTCCTTCCTTCCCTCTGTCTCCCTCTCTCCTTCCCTCTCCCTCCTTCCCTTTCCCTCATTCCCTTTCCCTCTTTCCCCTCGGTCTCCCTCTCTCTCCCTCCTCACTCTGTCTCCCTCCCTCACTCTGTCTCCCTCCCTCACTCTGTCTCCCTCCCTCACTCTGTCTCCCTCCCTCACTATGTCTCCCTCCCTCACTCTGTCTCCCTCCCTCACTCTTAGCGGGCTCCCTCACTCTTGTCGGGCTCCCTTACTCTCCTTCCCTCTCCCTCCTTCCCTCTCCCTCCCTCCCGCCCTCACTCTCCTTCCCTCACTCTCTCCTTCCCACACTCTCTCCCTCCCTCACTCTCTCCTTCCCTCACTCTCCTTCCCTCTCCCTCCTTCACTCTCCCTCTCTCTCTCCTTCGCTCCCTCTCTCCTTCCCTCCCTCTCTCCTTCCCTCACTCACTCTCTCCTTCCCTCACTCACTCTCTCCTTCCCTCGCCCTCACTCTCTCCTCGCCCTCACTCTCTCTTCCCTCACTCTCTCCTCCCTTACTCTCCCTCCCTCTCCCTCCCACGCTCTCCTTCCCTCGCGCTCTCCTTCCCTCGCTCTCTCCTTCCCTCGCTCTCTCCTTCCTCCCCCTCCTTCCATCCCCCTCCTTCCCTCCCCCTCCTTCCCTCCCCCTCCTTCCCTCTCCCTCCTTCCCTCACTCTCCCTCACTCGCTCCTTCCCTCACTCTCCCTCCCTCGCTCTCCTTCCCTCGCTCTCCTTCCCTCGCTCTCTCCTTCCCTCACTCCTTCCCTCTCCCTCCCTCCCTCACTCTCCCTCCCTCACTCTCTCTCTCTCCCTCCCTCACTCTCTCTCTCTCCCTCCCTCACTCTCCCTCCCTCACTCACTCTCTCTCCCTCCCTCACTCTCTCTCCCTCCCTCGCTCTCTCCCTCCCTCACTCTCTCCCTTCCTCGCTCTCTCCCTTCCTCGCTCTCTCCCTTCCTCGCTTTCTCCTTCCCTCGCTCTCTCCTTCCCTCGCTCTCTCCTTCCCTTGGTCTCCCTCCCTCTCCCTCGTCCTCCCTCTCCCTCGACCTCCCTCTCCCTCACTCTCTCCTTCCCTCGCTCTCTCCCTCCCTCGCTCTCTCCCTTCCTCGCTCTCTCCTTCCCTCGTTCTCTCCTTCCCTCGCTCTCTCCTTCCCTTGCTCTCCCTCCATCTCCCTCGTCTTCCCTCTCCCTCCCTCTCCCTCACTCTCTCCTTCCCTCGCTCTCTCCTTCCCTCATTCTCCTTCCCTCTCCCTCCCTCACTCTCCTTCCCTCACTCTCCTTCCCTCACTCTCTCCTTCCCTCACTCTCTCCTTCCCTTGCTCTCCCTCCCTCTCCCTCGTCCTCACTCTCTCCTTCCCTCGCTCTACCTCTCCCTCGCCCTCACTCTCCTGCCCTCACTCTCCTGCCATCACTCTCCTGCCATCACTCTCCCTCACTCTCCTTCCCTCCCTCTCCATCCCTGTCTCTCGCCCTCCCTTTTCCTCCCTGTCTCCCTCCCTCCACCTTGCCCGTGTGTGCCCGGGCTGAGACAGCTTCCGGGCAGGCACACACACAAACACAGCCTCACCGGAGCACTTCACACGTCTTCAAAAGACACTTTGTGCGTTAATGAGGCTTTGTCACCTCTTAGCCCCCCTGCAGCCCCACTCTGACTACGAAGGGAATCGCCCGGCCCCCACAGAGCAGCAGTCCGAGTCGCGCTGCCACAGGGGTTTTTGCTGACACTGTAAAAAAAAAAAAAAACTGGTACATGTCTGCAAGGTCCGCGGGCCACCAGGGAAGGCTTGCCGGGCCGCCCCTGGCCCGCGGGCCGTACTATGAGTACCCGTGATATATAGCGTTTACCTGGAAATTTCCTACGGAGCTCACGACCAGCGTCTTCAGCCGGCCGCCATCTTCCCCCTTTTACTATGATGCTTGTGGATGTCTGATGCTTATGGATGTCTGATGCTTGTGGATGCCTGTTGCTTGTGGATGCCTGATGCTTTTGGATGTCTGTTGCTTGTGGATGCTTGACACTTGTGGATGTCTGATGCTTTTGGATGCTTGACACTTGTGGATGTCTGATGCTTGTGGATGCTTGACACTTGTGAATGTCTGATGCTTTTGGATGCTTGACACTTGTGGATGTCTGATGCTTGTGGATGTCTGATGCTTGTAGATGTCTGATGCTTGTGGATGTCTGATACTTGTGGATGTCTGATGCTTGTAGATACCTGATGCTTGTGGACGCCTAATGCTTGTGGATGTCTGATGCTCCTGGTTGTCTGATGCTCCTGGTTGTCTGAAGTCTGATTCTTGTGGATGCCTGATGCTTGTGTATGTCTGATGCTTGTGGACGTCTGAGGCTTCTGGACGTCTGAGGCTTCTGGATGTTTGTGGATGTCTGATGCTTGTGGATGTCTGATGCTTGTGGACGTCTGAGGCTTCTGGACGTCTGAGGCTTCTGGATGTTTGTGGATGCCTGACGCTTGTGGATGCCTGATGCCTTTGGATGCCTGATGTTTGTGGCTGTCTGACGCTTGTGGATGTCTGATGCTTGTGGATGTCTGATGCTTGTGGATGTCTGTTGCTTGTGGATGTCTGTTGCTAGTGCATGTGTGACGCTTGTGGATGTCTGACATTTGTGAATGCTTGACGCTTGTGAATGCTTGACGCTTGTGGATGCCTGACGCTTGTGGATGCCTGACACTTGTGTATGCTTGACGCTTGCGAATGCTTGATGCTTGTGCATGCCTGACGCTTGTGCATGCCTGACGCTTGTGGATGCCTGACGCTTGTGGATGCCTGACGCTTGTGGATGCCTGGCGCTTGTGGATGCCTGATGCCTTTGGATGGCTGATGCCTTTGGATGCCTGACGTTTGTGGATGTCTCATGCCTGATGTTTGTGGATGTCTGACGCTTGTGGATGTCTGACGCTTGTGGATGCCTGGCGCTTGTGGATGCCTGATGCTTGCGGATGCCTGACGCTTGTGGATGTCTGATGCCTGATGCGTGTGGATGTCTGATGTTTGTGGATGTCTGATGCTTGTGGATGTCTGATGCTTGTGGATGTCTGATGCTTGTGAATGTCTGTTGCTTGTGGATGTCTGTTGCTAGTGCATGTGTGACGCTTGTGGATGTCTGACATTTGTGAATGCTTGACGCTTGTGAATGCTTGACGCTTGTGCATGCCTGACGCTTGTGGATGCCTGACGCTTGTGGATGCCTGACACTTGTGTATGCTTGACGCTTGCGAATGCTTGATGCTTGTGCATGCCTGACGCTTGTGCATGCCTGACGCTTGTGGATGCCTGACGCTTGTGGATGCCTGATGCCTTTGGATGTCTGATGCCTTTGGATGCCTGACGTTTGTGGATGTCTCATGCATGATGTTTGTGGATGTCTGACGCTTGTGGATGTCTGACGCTTGTGGATGCCTGACGCTTTTGGATGCCTGATGCTTGCGGATGCCTGACGCTTGTGGATGTCTGATGCCTGATGCTTGTGGATGTCTGATGTTTGTGGATGTCTGATGCTTGTGGATGTCTGATGCTTGTGGATGTCTGATGCTTGTGGATGTCTGATGCTTGTGGATGTCTGTTGCTTGTTGATGCCTGATGCTTGTAGATGTCTGATGTTTGTGGATGTCTGATGCTTGTGGTTGTCTGATGCTTGTGGATGTCTGTTGCTTGTTGATGCCTGATGCTTGTGGATGTCTGGCGCTTGTGGATGTCTGACGCTTGTGGATGTCTGATGTTTGTGGATGCTTGAAGCTTGTGTATGCCTGACGCTTGTGCACGCCTTCTGCTGTGGGCTCAGAGACGAGAATGGACAGGGAAGGAAGGCCAGGCAGAAGAGCTGTTATGTCTGATGCTTGTGGATGGCTGACGCTTGTGGATGTCTGATGCCTGATGCTTGTGGATGTCTGATGTTTGTGGATGTCTGATGCTTGTGGATGTCTGATGCTTGTGGATGTCTGATGCTTGTGGATGTCTGTTGCTTGTTGATGCCTGATGCTTGTGGATGTCTGATGTTTGTGGATGTCTGATGCTTGTGGATGTCTGATGCTTGTGGATGCCTATTGCTTGTTGATGCCTGATGCTTGTGGATGTCTGGCGCTTGTGGATGTCTGACGCTTGTGGATGTCTGATGTTTGTGGATGCTTGAAGCTTGTGTATGCCTGACGCTTGTGCACGCCTTCTGCTGTGGGCTCAGAGACGAGAATGGACAGGGAAGGAAGGCCAGGCAGAAGAGCTGTTATGTCTGCCGCTTGTGGATGGGTGACGCTTGTGGATGCCTGAAGCTTGTGAATGCCTGATGCTTGTGCATTACAGACCCGTTTTGGATGCCTGACGCTTGTGGATGTCTGATGGGTGATGCTTGTGGATGCCTGATGCTTGTGGATGTCTGATGCGTGATGCTTGTGGATGCCTGATGCTTGTGGATGCCTGATGCTTGTGGAAGCCTGATGCTTGTGGATGTCTGATGCTTCTGGATGTCTGATGCTTCTGGATGTCTGATGCTTCTGGATGCCTGATGCTTCTGGATGTCTGATGCTTGTGGATGTCTGATGCTTATGGATATCTGTTGCTTGTGGATGTCTGACGCTTGTGGATGTCTGATGCTTGTGGATATCTGATGCTTGTAGATGTCTGATGCTTGTGGATATCTGATGCTTGTAGATGTCTGATGCTTGTGGATGTCTGATGCTTGTGGATGTCTGACGCTTGTGGATGTCTGATGCTTGTGGATATCTGATGCTTGTAGATGTCTGATGCTTGTGGATGTCTGATGCTTGTGGATGTCTGATGCTTGTGGATATCTGATGCTTGTAGATGTCTGATGCTTGTGGATGTCTGATGCTTGTGGATGTCTGACGCTTGTGGATGTCTGATGCTTGTGGATATCTGATGCTTGTAGATGTCTGATACTTGTGGATGTCTGATGCTTGTGGATGTCTGATGTTTGTGGACGCCTGATGCTTGTGGATGTCTGATGCTCCTGGTTGTCTGATGCTCCTGGTTGTCTGATGTCTGATTCTTGTGGATGCCTGATGCTTGTGTATGTCTGATGCTTGTGGACGTCTGAGGCTTCTGGATGCTTGTGGATGTCTGATGCTTGTGGATGTCTGATGCTTGTTGATGTCTGTTGCTTGTGGATGTCTGTTGCTTGTGGATGTCTGTTGCTTGTGGACGTCTGAGGCTTCTGGATGTTTGTGGATGTCTGATGCTCCTGGTTGTCTGATGCTCCTGGTTGTCTGATGTCTGATTCTTGTGGATGCCTGATGCTTGTGTATGTCTGATGCTTGTGGACGTCTGAGGCTTCTGGATGCTTGTGGATGTCTGATGCTTGTGGATGTCTGATGCTTGTTGATGTCTGTTGCTTGTGGATGTCTATTGCTTGTGGATGTCTGTTGCTTGCGGATGTCTGTTTCTTGTGCATGCTTGACGCTTGTGAATGCTTGACACTTGTGCATGCCTGACGCTTGTGGATGCCTGACGCTTGTGGATGCCTGATGCCTTTGGATGTCTGATGCCTTTGGATGCCTGACGTTTGTAGATGTCTCATGCCTGATGTTTGTGGATGTCTGACACTTGTGGATGTCTGACGCTTGTGGATGCCTGATGCTTGTGGATGCCTGACGCTTGCGGATGCCTGACGCTTGTGGATGTCTGATGCCTGATGCTTGTGGATGTCTGATGTTTGTGGATGTCTGATGCTTGTGGATGTCTGATGCTTGTGGATGTCTGATGCTTGTGGATGTCTGTTCCTTGTTGATGCTTGTGGATGTCTGATGATTGTGGATGTCTGATGATTGTGGATGTCTGATGCTTGTGGATGTCTGATGCTTGTGGATGTCTGATGCTTGTGGATGTCTGTTGCTTGTTGATGCCTGATGCTTGTGGATGCTTGTGGATGTCTGGCGCTTGTGGATATCTGACGCTTGTGGATGCCTGACGCTTGTGCATGCCTTACGCTTGTGCATACCTGACGCTTGTGGATGCCTGACACTTGTGGATGCCTGATGCTTGTGGATGCCTGATGCCTTTGGATGCCTGATGTTTGTGGATGTCTGACGCTTGTGGATGTCTGACGCTTGTGGATGTCTGATGCTTATGGATATCTGTTGCTTGTGGATGTCTGACGCTTGTGGATGTCTGATGCTTGTGGATATCTGATGCTTGTAGATGTCTGATGCTTGTGGATATCTGATGCTTGTAGATGTCTGATGCTTGTGGATGTCTGATGCTTGTGGATGTCTGACGCTTGTGGATGTCTGATGCTTGTGGATATCTGATGCTTGTAGATGTCTGATGCTTGTGGATGTCTGATGCTTGTGGATGTCTGACGCTTGCGGATGTCTGATGCTTGCGGATATCTGATGCTTGTAGATGTCTGATGCTTGTGGATGTCTGATGCTTGTGGGTGTCTGATGCTTGTAGATGCCTGATGTTTGTGGACGCCTGATGCTTGTGGATGTCTGATGCTCCTGGTTGTCTGATGCTCCTGGTTGTCTGATGTCTGATTCTTGTGGATGCCTGATGCTTGTGTATGTCTGATGCTTGTGGACGTCTGAGGCTTCTGGATGCTTGTGGATGTCTGATGCTTGTGGATGTCTGATGCTTGTTGATGTCTGTTGCTTGTGGATGTCTGTTGCTTGTGGATGTCTGTTGGTTGTGGACGTCTGAGGCTTCTGGATGTTTGTGGATGTCTCATGCTCCTGGTTGTCTGATGCTCCTGGTTGTCTGATGTCTGATTCTTGTGGATGCCTGATGCTTGTGTATGTCTGATGCTTGTGGACGTCTGAGGCTTCTGGATGCTTGTGGATGTCTGATGCTTGTGGATGTCTGATGCTTGTTGATGTCTGTTGCTTGTGGATGTCTGTTGCTTGTGGATGTCTGTTGCTTGTGGATGTCTGTTGCTTGTGCATGCTTGACGCTTGTGAATGCTTGACACTTGTGCATG
The DNA here is from genome assembly GCF_964263255.1 of Lissotriton vulgaris. Classification (NCBI taxonomy): domain Eukaryota; kingdom Metazoa; phylum Chordata; class Amphibia; order Caudata; family Salamandridae; genus Lissotriton; species Lissotriton vulgaris. The sequence continues at coordinate 55,206,505 of NC_141696.1, forward strand.
CCTGACGCTTGTGTATGCCTGACGCTTGTGGATGCCTGATGCCTTTGGATGTCTGATGCCTTTGGATGCCTGATGCCTTTGGATGCCTGACGTTTGTAGATGTCTCATGCCTGATGTTTGTGGATGTCTGACACTTGTGGATGTCTGACGCTTGTGGATGCCTGATGCTTGTGGATGCCTGACGCTTGCGGATGCCTGACGCTTGTGGATGTCTGATGCCTGATGCTTGTGCATGTCTGATGTTTGTGGATGTCTGATGCTTGTGGATGTCTGATGCTTGTGGATGTCTGATGCTTGTGGATGCCTGTTCCTTGTTGATGCTTGTGAATGTCTGATGTTTGTGGATGTCTGATGCTTGTGGATGTCTGATGCTTGTGGATGTCTGATGCTTGTGGATGTCTGATGCTTGTGGAGGTCTGTTCCTTGTTGATGCTTGTGGATGTCTGATGTTTGTGGATGTCTGATGCTTGTGGATGTCTGATGCGTGTGGATGTCTGATGCTTGTGGATGTCTGATGCTTGTGGATGTCTGATGCTTGTGGATGTCTGTTGCTTGTTGATGCCTGATGCTTGTGGATGCTTGTGCATACCTGACGCTTGTGGATGCCTGACACTTGTGGATGCCTGACGCTTGTGGATGCCTGATGCCTTTGGATGCCTGATGTTTGTGGATGTCTGACACTTGTGGATGTCTGACGCTTGTGGATGTCTGATGCTTATGGATGTCTGATGCTTGTGGATGTCTGATCCTTGTGGATGTCTGTTGCTTGTGGATGTTTGATGCTTGAGGATGCTTGATTCTTTTGGATGCCTGACGCTTGTGGATGTCTGATGGATGTATGACTGTACCACGCGTACTTTTACAACGCGTACCGTTACCACGCTACTTTTACCACGCAAGTCGTTACAACGACTTGCGTGGAGGGGCGCTGGATAGTAAATTATTTAATTTACTATTCCAACTCCAGTCCCCGTGGACTCTAGGGAAAGGAGTTGGATAGTAAATTAAATTATTTACTATCCTGGAGCGCCCCCCAGCGCATTTCGTTGTAACGACCTGCGTGGTAAAAGTAGCGTGCTAACGGTACCGCGTTGTAAAAAATGTGTGGTAACTGTTGCATACCATGTCTGATGCTTGTGGATGTTTGATGCTTGTGTATGTCTGATGCTTGTGGATGTCTGATGCTTGTGGATGTCTGATGCTTGTGGGTGTCTGACGCCTGTGGATGTCTGTTGCTTGTGGATGTCTGTTGCTTGTGGATGTCTGATGCTTCTGGATGTCTGATGCCTGATGCTTGTGGATGTCTGATGCTAGTGGATGTCTGTTGCTTGTGCATGTGTGACGCTTGTGGATGTCTAAAAGGTATTGGTAGGGCGCACTACTCGTGTTAATATATGATTGATCCGTTGTTCGGTGCTCTGGAGTATCACTCTCTGACAGGGAGTGTAATGAATAACAAGGTAGGTTGCATACCCATCAACGTGGGATAGGTCCCCCAGGCTCCGTTGATGCCTTCAATGTGAAGGTCTATCCTTTTAGAATAAAAGCTGGAAACATTTGTGTTGATTCACAGTATGTTGTTTATTTCGGGATCTCGTTGTATTTCACAAGATTTCTTATACTGCATGTAATGGTTCATACATATTTCTGATATCCACTTTATAATTCCCAATGCATTTCGGCATGAAGGCATGTTTTATGCCGAAATGCATTGGGAATTATAAAGTAGATATCAGAAATATGTATGAACCATTACATGCAGTATAAGAAATCTTGTGAAATACAATGAGATCCCGAAATAAACAACATACTGTGAATCAACACAAATGTTTCCAGCTTTTATTCTAAAAGGATAGACCTTCACATTGAAGGCATCAACGGAGCTTGTGGATGTCTGACATTTGTGAATGCTTGTCGCTTGTGGATGCCTGATGACTTTGGATGTCTGATGCCTTTGGATGCCTGACTTTTGTGGATGCTTGACGCTTGTGGATGCCTGTCGCTTGTGGATGCCTGATGACTTTGGATGTCTGATGCCTTTGGATGCCTGACGTTTGTGGATGTCTCATGCCTGATGTTTGTGGATGTCTGACGCTTGTGGATGCCTGACGCTTGCGGATGCCTGACGCTTGCGGATGCCTGACGCTTGTGGATGTCTGATGCCTGATGCTTGTGGATGTCTGACGCTTGTGGATGCCTGACGCCTGTGGATGCCTGACGCTTGTGGATGTCTGATGCCTGATGCTTGTGGATGTCTGATGTTTGTGGATGTCTGATGCTTGTGGATGTCTGATGCTTGTGGATGTCTGTTGCTTGTGGATGTCTGTTGCTTGTGGATGCTTGTGGATGTCTGGCGCTTGTGGATGTCTGACGCTTGTGGATGCCTGATGCTTGTGCATGCCTTACGCTTGTGCATACCTGACGCTTGTGGATGCCTGACACTTGTGGATGCCTGACGCTTGTGGATGCCTGATGACTTTGGATGTCTGATGCCTTTGGATGCCTGACTTTTGTGGATGCTTGACGCTTGTGGATGCCTGTCGCTTGTGGATGCCTGATGACTTTGGATGTCTGATGCCTTTGGATGCCTGACGTTTGTGGATGTCTCATGCCTGATGTTTGTGGATGTCTGACGCTTGTGGATGCCTGACGCTTGCGGATGCCTGACACTTGCGGATGCCTGACGCTTGTGGATGTCTGATGCCTGATGCTTGTGGATGTCTGACGCTTGTGGATGCCTGACGCCTGTGGATGCCTGACGCTTGCGGATGCCTGACACTTGCGGATGCCTGACGCTTGTGGATGTCTGATGCCTGATGCTTGCGGATGTCTGACGCTTGTGGATGCCTGACGCCTGTGGATGCCTGACGCCTGTGGATGCCTGATGCTTGTGGATGTCTGATGTTTGTGGATGTCTGATGCTTGTGGATGTCTGATGCTTGTGGATGTCTGTTGCTTGTTGATGCCTGATGCTTGTGGATGTGTGGCGCTTGTGGATGTCTGACGCTTGTGGATGCCTGATGCTTGTGCATGCCTTACGCTTGTGCATACCTGACGCTTGTGGATGCCTGACACTTGTGGATGCCTGACGCTTGTGGATGCCTGATGCCTTTGGATGTCTGATGCTTGTGGATGGCTGACGCTTGTGGATGTCTGATGCCTGATGTTTGTGGATGTCTGACGCTTGTGGATGTCTGACGCTTGTGGATGTCTGATGCTAGTGGATGTCTGATGCTTGTGGATGTCTGATGCTTGTGGATGTCTGTTGCTTGTGGATGTTTGATGCTTGTGGATGCTTGATGCTTTTGGATGCCTGACGCTTTTGGATGTCTGACGCTTGTGGATGTCTGTTGCTTGTGGATGTCTGATGCTTGTGGATGTCTGATGCTTGTGGATGCCTGATGCTTGTGGATGCCTAATGCTTGGGGACGCCTGATGCTCCTGGTTGTCTGATGCTCCTGGTTGTGTGATGTCTGATGCTTGTGTATGTCTGATTCTTGTGGACGTCTGATGCATCTGGATGTCTGATGCCTGATGCTTGTGGATGTCTGATGCTTGTGGACGCCTGATGCTTGTGGATGTCTGATGCTCCTGGTTGTCTGATGCTCCTGGTTGTCTGATGTCTGAGGCTTGTGTATGTCTGATTCTTGTGGACGTCTGATGCATCTGGATGTTTGTGCATGTCTGATGCTTCTGGATGTCTGATGCTTCTGGATGTCTGATGCCTGATGCTTGTGGATGTCTGATGCTTGTGGATGTCTGATGCTTGTGGATGTCTGATGCTTGTGGATGTCTGTTGCTTGTGAATGTGTGACACTTGTGGATGTCTGACGCTTGTGGATGTCTGACGCTTGTGGGTTTCTGATGCCTTATGTTTGTGGATGTCTGACGCTTGTGGATGACTGACGCTTGTGGATGTCTGACGCAATGGATGTCTGATGCTTGTGGATGTCTGATGTTTTTGGATGTCTGTTGCTTGTGGATGTCTGTTGCTTGTGGATGTCTGTTGCTTGTTGATGCCTGATGCTTGTGGATGCTTGTGGATGTCTGACGCTTGTGGATGTCTGATGCTTGTGGATGTCTGATGTTTGTGAATGCTTGAAGCTTGTGCATACCTGACGCTTGTGGATGCCTGACGCTTGTGGATGCCTGATGCCTTTGGATGTCTGATGCTTGTGGATGGCTGACTGTTAGACCTGTCAGCCCTAGGGTGGTCTTTCCCTGTGATTTTTTTGCCCTTACCTCATTTTTCCCACCTACTTTTTGTTGGCTTTAGGCTGGGCACCCTCCCATTGCTAATCAATGCCAGGGTGCAGGTGCTCTCTTCCCCCAACATGGCTGCCACTGACCCCTGCTACTGCAGCGTTGTCTGTGTAGGCGCGCTCTAGTAGCCAGGAGCTGGCTGGAACCCTTAACCCTTTCGATGCTCATGACGAGCTCAGCTCGTCATGATGCACAGTTGAGCTGTGCTGATGACGAGCTGAGCTCGTCATGACACCAGCAAAATGGCAATTTTCAGCACAGGAGGGGGAAAACGCCTAGCAGCCAAGGTGTTAAACAATGTTGCCATACCAGCCTGCCCATAGCTAGAATGAGGGAAGCTCCTGGAACCTTCCAGAACAGGGGAGGTGACTCCAACAACCACTGCCAACTGCCAACTGACGCTATATAAGGAAAGGGAGGGAAACTTTCTAGTCAGTTGGGGCATCACTGACCTGGGGAACCCACGCAGGAGTTTTAGGCGGGAGGGCCAAGTGAGGAACCTATGCTACTGGGAGTGACAGGATTTAGGTGCTGCCTCTTAAGCTGGGTGAGGTGTCCCAAGCTAGCCCCCTGATCTGGCCCAGTGGTAGGGAACCCCAGGGTCCATCTGCAGTGACTGAGGAGAAACTCTTCAAGCCTTCAACTCAAACCCCCCCTCTTCCACTTCAAGAAACAACCATCTAAGAGCGCAGAACCATCCAAGCGCCAAGAAAACTGCTTTCCTGTGACCAGAGACTGCTGGGGGATCGACCAATACTGGACTGTGCTGCCCTGCGCACCCCCCTGCCTGCAGTGGGCCCTCCTTGCCTCACTGGTCTCCCCCCATGACTGAACTGTTTGCCTACCCTCCTGCCAACACTGTCTGCTGTTTATTTGGCCACGCGCTGTATACTATGGCCCTGCACAGCGCTGAGAAGCATCTCCCCCAAAGCGCTGGGCTTCCCTGCACCAAGCGCTCTCCTGAGCCGTCTGATTTGCCCCCCGAGCGAGCGCTGCGGTGCCTGGGCCCTGCCTCCACGAGGCGCTAGCATGCCCCCACTCACCGCCACGGCCCGGAGCCGTCTGCGCCCTCCTGAGGCATCAAGGAATCTCCTCAGAGGTCGCGGGAACTCCCCGCTCAGCGGCCCCCATATGCCAGGAGAGGGCCGCCGGAAACCCTGAGAGGCCGCGCTGGGCCGGAAATTATCCTCCTTCGACTGTCCCGGCGCTCTGGTGAAGGGACGCACCATTGATCCCCCCTCGGCGGCCCCCGGTGTCAATAGAGGGCCGCCGATTCGTAATCACCAGGCCGCACTTGGCCTGAAGCCTTCCCCTGCCTGCAGCACGTGACGGGGGACTCCGGCCTCGTCATTGGCCACGCCCCCGCCAAGCCGCGCAGCCATTGGCTGCCCAGAACGAGCCTTCTGCCTCGAGGCCCGGCACCCGGGGAAGCGCCGACTCTTCCCGGAGGGGGCCGTGGAGCCCTGGAGCCCCCCTCCGACCGGCCGCCCCGAGCGCCGCTGCCCCACAGCTGTCCGCTTTCCCAGCGCCGGGCCGAGTGAGGCCACGGGAGGGACGAAGCCCCACCCGCCTGCAGCAGCATCTCCGCAAGGGCCCCGGAGGGCCGAAGAAGAGGGGTAACCCCCTGGGGAGGAGGGCGGTAGGCCGAGTTGGCCCGAGGTCGCCCCTCCCCCGGGGTTAACTGAGACTGGGCCCTGTTGGCCCCATTCTAATGTGCCTCAAGAGTTTGGAGGTTGGAGGATTAAACACTTTCCCCTCTGCACCATATTTACAAGCCTGAAATGTCCATAGTGCACCCTATTTACAAGCCTGAAATGTTCATAGTGCACCATATTTACAAGCCTGAAATGTTCATAGTGCACCATATTTACAAGCCTGAAATGAGAGGGAGATTCACTTCACTGTACTGAATTTTCTTACAGGGGTGGACTTCTATAGTATTCTGATGATCTGATCTGGGTCGCAAAACGATCAATATTCACAAGAAGAAAGGCTTGTGGTTGATGACTAAAGGCTGTGTTCTTCGAAGTTCTTTGTTATACCGAAAAGTACTTGCTGAAATGTTTTATTACTATGTGGTACTTTAATGCAATACTATAGTCGCTTCTTGTAGGATCCTCCAGGTTATTTAATGTTGCACGGCTTAAATGAGCTGATTATTATTTTAAGGATAAGTCTTTCTGCAACTGCCTAAGGAAATGCTTACCTGAAATGCTAATGAATTACCAATGCATTGCTCTGATTGAAAGCCTATATAAAAGATCTTGATTTTTCAAATACAACTACTGGTGTGGTCTCCATTATTGCGCCACTGTGTGTTTCATTGGATGTGTGTGTTAAGTGGCTGCTTTACACGCAAGCCCCTGGCTGCCTTCCTGCTCGAGCCATGCTACCCCCCGGAGAGCTGGTGGTCCCAGTTCTTACACTGACACTTGTGGATGGCTGATGCCTGATGTTTGTGGATGTCTGACGCTTGTAGATGGCTGATGCTTGTGGATGGCTGACGCTTGTGGATGGCTGACGCTTGTGGATGGCTGATGCTTGTGGATGCCTGAAGCTTGTGAATGCCTGATGCTTGTGCATGCCAGAATCTTTTTGGATGCCTGACGCTTGTGGATGTCTGATGGGTGATGCTTGTGGATGCCTAGTCCTTGGACACTACTATGCTGTGTTCCAGTAGCCCATGTTTAGTGAACTCTGTCATTATGCCACCTTTTACACTTCCTTTAGCTGAAAATAATGCAAAATCTTTGAAAGCTCGAAATTAATTAAGTTGTAAAGGTTTCCTGCAAACAAATTAAATTGCAAAAGCTAAGAAGTGATTCATCTACCACCTTTGCCTCTGCTTCCCAGCAATGTTCCACAAGAGCAATTTCTACCACAGTAGTTTTAGGTCTGTAAACCGCAGTTCAAGTACAAGTGCTGATCCTGGAACCTTACTCTTAGGGTAGTCCTTTCACTGTTCAGTTTGTCAATAAAATACAGTGCAGATAATGTTTCTGCCAAATATGGCACAATTGGTTTTACGGTCATCTTAGGCTACTGCCGAGCACAGGCTAGGGGGTACAGGAGAGTAAAATGAATTGCCTAAACGTGGGACGTCAGTTAATTTAATGATCCAGAAAAATACAATGAACTTGTTAAAGCTGCAGAATATCTTAAGTGTTCAGCAAAAAATGCCTCATCCCAGGCCCAATCAGAAAGGCAGACACTACTAACAAGGACTGGCAAAGACAATAGGTCTGCCTGTTTTAATTTACGCATATGTTTTAGTTATGTGATACGTCTAGATACAACAGACAGCTCAAAGGAGCATTCAAATACAGCGCAAGTGGCACGTTTGATGCACTAGATTTTAGTTAAAAGGTTTAAAGCTATGCCCCAAATTACATAGCAGCAGCCTATGGTGTGAGAGACAAATGTTGGGGTGAGGAGGAGGGAGGGGGAGAGAGTGCACTGCAAAGGAAGAGGCTGAAGGTGGGAGGGCGAAGGAGAGAGCGAAAGGGGGAGAGAAGAGGCAATGCACAGAATGGGGCGGGGGAGAGCATTCCTTTGAAGTGTGAAGCTCTCGTCATTGCTGTGGCAGCAAACGGCAAGCGCGTGCACGGGCACATGAACTTGGCGTAATCCGCCTGGTTCAGCTTTCCTGTTTCACCTCTATATGTCTCGACATCTGCAATGCCAGAGGCATTGGCAGAGGTCGAGACCTAAAAACATTGGCTGAGTGGTCACCCGTCATTTCTTGTGCCGTTGAAGCGTCGTTAGTGAGCTAGTTATGCTGATGGAGATATTAACATGGACTTTGGTGCAGGAGCCAAGCAGGATCAGGTCCTCGCGGCCATGATGGCTGGCCACGCCCCACCGCCCAGATTTTTAAGGCAGTGTTTATCATTTAGTAAAGTGGCATGACAGTGTTATGGAATGAAATGACACCACAATGAACTCAGCGATTTATAATCACCTCCCTAAATAAACATCTTCTGAAGGCTCTGCATGCAAAGTGTCTACACATGCATAAATTGTTATTTGAAGTGATAACAGAAAGTGATAATGAAAACTTGTCCATCCTACTAGACCATGTAAACATATATGCCAAGAGACCCGATTCAGGCTGAAGACTCTTGATTTTTTATGCCCAAAATGAGTTCATTTTAGGGGTCTTCTTCCTAAAATATCCTTTGCTTCAATGTACGTCAATGGGAAAAATCAATTTAGCCGATTTATTTCAAAATCTACCTCTTACCACATAACTGCCAGAGTTTCAGATTGCTGTAGTGTGACACTTTCTTATGTTTAGTGTAAATATGAGTGACATTCAACGACTAAAAGTGTGACACTTTCTCATGAACACAATCAAGCAATGAAGACCAGGGAAACATATAAATATCATAAATTCCACCCATCTGAACAACGAGAAACTCTGGGACGATCTGCTAGCTGCTGCAAAGCACCAGAAATAGAAGTAGCCTGAATGTACTGTAAAACAAATGTATAACTATGAAATGTGAAAAACCGCTGCACTCCCTTGTAAAGAAGTTCAAAACAATAGTAGTAATCACTTTTTAGTTCTTGTAGGTACTACAGGTGTTCACCTCCTGGGTCCCGAGGTGCTGGCAATTGAAAAATAAAGAAAATCTTACAGCGAGTAAGAAAAACTTGTAGTACTCTTGAGCATAGAATATGCTAAATGTTGGTTCACAAATGTATTCCAAATGTATTCCAAATAAAAGGTGGGTATTTACTCCAGGATGTTTGTAGAAGTTTCAACCATTTATTTATTTGACATCATATTGACTTCATATGATTGAACAGTCACGACGTATTTTTCAAGCATCAATCATACATATACAGCATGTATAAGATCCACATAGGTTTTAGATTCCCCAATGCATTTCGCACAACAGTGCGCTTCCTCAGGGGGTCTGTAAGATGAAAGGAAATAGGACTACTAAGTGATGGTAAAATGAGAGGAGCACGGAAATACAAGGTGATGAGTGATGTGACTTCAAAAACATGCTTGTCACCCAAATGAAACGTAGAATATTCCACGTGCAAGTGTGTTTTGTGAATGAAATGAATAATGTGAATACGAGAACAACTTAGGTGTGGTGACAGAGGACTCGCCTTAAAAAGGTGCCAAACTTCGAATCCTAAAAGTACTAGAGAATACCAACATAACATCCCAAGTGAGTACGTATAAAAAATAAATGAATGGAAACAGAACACACAAACTATTAAAGTGCCCAAAAGATCCCGACCTTAAGCCTGGTAAATAAAAGTCGCCGCTACACTGGTGTAAGTAAGAGTCTTACCGCGTTAGTAAAGCAGTGGAGGAGTCTAACGGCAAAGCACCGTGTGTAGGTGAAAGCCAGGCTCCGTACACAGGAGGAACCCGGAAGACGCCACGCATGCGCGCGTGAGTGTATAAAAATGGTTGGGGAGAGTAAACATAAAAGACGAACGTACAAGCCAGTAACACAGTGAAACGTAAACAAAAGAAAGCATACTGAATACACTAAGGTCCACGAAAGCCGAATAATGAGAGAAAGTCAAGAACAAAGGGTGGGATTAGATAAAATTAGGAAAAAAACCATATAGATAGAGTAAGCTCAAGTCAAACACAGAGTATATAATTATTAAAGAAAAAAGAATGAGGCTGCCCATAAAAAACAAATGGTCAACTGTAGAGAATGAATGGCAGCATATGACAATATATCTAAGCATGCAAGAATCTGGGTAAACATGTATGGCAACTATATCACAGCTTACTAAAAAGACCAATCAGTACCAAATAACGGGTATAAACTGTCAAACAACACCTTAATGGATCATAAATGACAACTGAATTCCAAACGGTCATTAAGTCCTTTCGGTTGGACCGCCCGAAGGCGGTAAATCCAGTATAATTCACGTTGTAATAAGTTTTTGTTATTGTCTTGATGTGGTAGTTTATCGACAGTTTCCAGAATTAGAAATCTTATTTGACTGGGATTGTGTGAATGTTGGATGAAGTGAGAAGCAATACAGGATTTGAGGTTTCTAGTGCGGATGTTACTGCGATGTTCATTCCACCTGGTCTTAATTTTGCGTTCAGTTTTGCCGACGTATGGGAGGCCACACGGGCATTTGATCATGTAAATCACATTAGTTGTATCACATGTCGCATTCACACGAAGGTTGATGGTGGTACCTTGAGTAGGGTGAGTCATAGTGGATCCGGGAATTATGCTGTTGCAGTGACTGCAGTTATGGCATGGAATAGTACCTTTGTGGATAATGTCACTGGTAATTGACGGTTGTTTGATAAGCTGTTGTATTGTTTTGGTGCGTTTGTATGCAAAAATGGGTAGTTTTTCAAAAATTTGATTGAAATCTGTTTCTGATTGTAGGAGTGGCCAGTGTTTACGAATAACCTCTTTGATTTGACGAGAATGGGTAGAATATTTTGTTGTGAACACAGATCGTGTATCCTGTTGTTGAACCTTAGGTTTGGGTTTAAGTAATTCATCTTGAATCTTGAGCTTAACCCTGTTTTCAGCACAAACTGTGGTGTTTTTAGGATATCCACGCTGGTGGAATTTTTCCAATATTTTGGAGCTGTTAGTTCTGAATGCTTCCTCTGTGGATGCAATCCGTTTAGCTCTCAATACCTGAGAGTATGGTAGGTGCCGCTTTAGACTTGGTTGATGGAAACTTTTGTGGTGAAGATAATTATTGCGATCCGTAACTTTGGTGTAAACGGAGGTTCTGAATTTAGTGTCATGTAATTGAACAAGTACATCCAGAAATGGGATTTCAGTCTTGTTGAGTGTATAGGTAAATTGAATCCGTTCATTAACAGTGTTGAGATGATTGATTGCAACTCTAAGTTGAGACTCCGTACCTTGCCAAACAAGGAAAATATCGTCAATGTATCTGTAGTACGCACATATAAAAGGTTGCCAAAGTGCGTTATGGAGTATATGTTGAAGTTCAAAAGTGTACATAAACAGATTGGCATATGCCGGAGCAGCACAGTTGCCCATTGCTACTCCAGACAGTTGTAGGTAGTAATGGTGATCAGGAGTCTTAAAATAACTGTGTTGTAGAATGAATTGCATGAGTTCCAATATGAACACCTGAAGTTCCAATGGTTTGTCAGTTTGTACTAAAGCTCTCTCTAGTGCTTCTAATCCCAGGTTGTGCGGGATTGAGGTGTACAAAGCGTTTACATCAATAGTACATAAGATGATGGGTTGGTCACTAGGAATCACAATTTGTTCTAATTTGTTCAGTAAGTCCGTAGTATCCTGAATGTATGTTGTCATACCTTTGACGCTAGCTTGTAGATGTTTATCAATATAAGCACCAGTGGGAGCGTGTATTGAATTGGTAGTACTTACAATTGGTCTAAAAGGCGGTTGTCTTAAGTTCTTGTGAATTTTAGGTGCTAGGTAGATGTATGGTACCTGAGGATAGTCCTTGATAAGGTATCTTTTGTCTCTGTCAGATATGGTGTTAGATGATACAGCTTTGTTGATTATCTTGAGTAGTATCTCTTTGAAAGCAAAGGTGGGATCAGAATTCAACAACATGTATAGATCAGTATTGTTTTTAGTTCTTGTAGGTACTAGAGGTGTTCACCTCCTGGGTCCCGAGGTGCTGGCAACACGCAACAACAAGTCTTACAAAAAGGGTTGAACTTTGTTCTTACGTATCAAACTAATGAACTTGAAATTTCCATCTCATTCTACAAATTTATGAGAACACTACGGCTAAGACATTTCTTTGAGAACATTTGTGTACCTTCCAATACCCAAGACAAAGACACTCTTATGGGTTTACGCCCCCCCAGCAACTTTATGGCCCCCACCAGCCACAAGGTTCTGGATGTTTTTGAAAAAGCAGTGCAACAAGATCTACACACAATGTTTGATACTCAAAAGAGTCATCGGAGTAATTTGACGATCCCTGAAAGACAAGCTATACAACAACTTGCTAACAACCAAACATTGACCATACGTAAAGCTGACAAGGGTGGTGCAATTGTTGTTATGGAGTCAACGTTCTACTCAGAAAGCCTCAAAGAACATCTACACAATACTGATCTATACATGTTGTTGAATTCTGATCCCACCTTTGCTTTCAAAGAGATACTACTCAAGATAATCAACAAAGCTGTATCATCTAACACCATATCTGACAGAGACAACAGATACCTTATCAAGGACTATCCTCAGGTACCATACATCTACCTAGCACCTAAAATTCACAAGAACTTAAGACAACCGCCTTTTAGACCAATTGTAAGTACTACGAATTCAATACACGCTCCCACTGGTGCTTATATTGATAAACATCTACAAGCTAGCGTCAAAGGTATGACAACATACATTCAGGATACTACGGACTTCCTGAACAAATTAGAACAAATTGTGATTCCTAGTGACCAACCCATCATCTTATGTACTATTGATGTAAACGCTTTGTACACCTCAATCCCGCACAACCTGGGATTAGAAGCACTAGAGAGAGCTTTAGTACAAACTGACAAACCATTGGAACTTCAGGTGTTCATATTGGAACTCATGCAATTCATTCTACAACACAGTTATTTTAAGACTCCTGATCACCATTACTACCTACAACTGTCTGGAGTAGCAATGGGCAACTGTGCTGCTCCGGCATATGCCAATCTGTTTATGTACACTTTTGAACTTCAACATATACTCCATAACGCACTTTGGCAACCTTTTATATGTGCGTACTACAGATACATTGACGATATTTTCCTTGTTTGGCAAGGTACGGAGTCTCAACTTAGAGTTGCAATCAATCATCTCAACACTGTTAATGAACGGATTCAATTTACCCATACACTCAACAAGACTGAATCCCATTTCTGGATGTACTTGTTCAATTACATGACACTAAATTCAGAACCTCCGTTTACACCAAAGTTACGGATCGCAATAATTATCTTCACCACAAAAGTTTCCATCAACCAAGTCTAAAGCGGCACCTACCATACTCTCAGTTATTGAGAGCTAAACGGATTGCATCCACAGAGGAAGCATTCAGAACTAACAGCTCCAAAATATTGGAAAAATTCCACCAGCGTGGATATCCTAAAAACACCACAGTTTGTGCTGAAAACAGGGTTAAGCTCAAGATTCGAGATGAATTACTTAAACCCAAACCTAAGGTTCAACAACAGGATACACGATCTGTGTTCACAACAAAATATTCTACCCATTCTCGTCAAATCAAAGAGGTTATTCGTAAACACTGGCCACTCCTACAATCAGAAACAGATTTCAATCAAATTTTTGAAAAACTACCCATTTTTGCATACAAACGCACCAAAACAATACAACAGCTTATCAAACAACCGTCAATTACCAGTGACATTATCCACAAAGGTACTATTCCATGCCATAACTGCAGTCACTGCAACAGCATAATTTCCGGATCCACTATGACTCACCCTACTCAAGGTACCACCATCAACCTTCGTGTGAATGCGACATGTGATACAACTAATGTGATTTACATGATCAAATGCCCGTGTGGCCTCCCATACGTCGGCAAAACTGAACGCAAAATTAAGACCAGGTTGAATGAACATCGCAGTAACATCCGCACTAGAAACCTCAAATCCTGTATTGCTTCTCACTTCATCCAACATTCACACAATCCCAGTCAAATAAGATTTCTAATTCTGGAAACTGTCGATAAACTACCACATCAAGACAATAACAAAAACTTATTACAACGTGAATTATACTGGATTTACCGCCTTCGGGCGGTCCAACCGAAAGGACTTAATGACCGTTTGGAATTCAGTTGTCATTTATGATTCATTAACGTGTTGTTTGCCAGTTTATACCCGTTATTTGGTACTGATTGGTCTTTTTAGTAAGCTGTGATATAGTTGCCATACATGTTTACCCAGATTCTTGCATGCTTAGATATATTGTCATATGCTGCCATTCATTCTCTACAGTGGACCATTTGTTTTTTATGGGCAGCCTCATTCTTTTTCTTTAATAATTATATACTCTGTGTTTGACTTGAGCTTACTCTATCTATATGGTTTTTTTCCTAATTTTATCTAATCCCACCCTTTGTTCTTGACTTTCTCTCATTATTCGGCTTTCGTGGACCTTAGTGTATTCAGTATGCTTTCTTTTGTTTACGTTTCACTGTGTTACTGGCTTGTACGTTCGTCTTTTATGTTTACTCTCCCCAACCATTTTTATACACTCACGCGCGCATGCGTGGCGTCTTCCGGGTTCCTCCTGTATACGGAGCCTGGCTTTCACCTACACACGGCGCTTTGCCGTTAGACTCCTCCACTGCTTTACTAACGCGGTAAGACTCTTACTTACACCAGTGTAGCGGCGACTTTTATTTACCAGGCTTAAGGTCGGGATCTTTTGGGCACTTTAATAGTTCGTGTGTTCTGTTTCCATTCATTTATTTTTTATACGTACTCACTTGGGATGTTATGTTGGTATTCTCTAGTACTTTTAGTTTTCGAAGTTTGGCACCTTTTTAAGGCGAGTCCTCTGTCACCACACCTAAGTTGTTCTCGTATTCACATTATTCATTTCATTCACAAAACACACTTGCACGTGGAATATTCTACGTTTCATTTGGGTGACAAGCAAGTTTTTGAAGTCACATCACTCATCACCTTGTATTTCCGTGCTCCTCTCATTTTACCATCACTTAGAAGTCCTATTTCCTTTCATCTTACAGACCCCCTGAGGAAGCGCACTGTTGTGCGAAATGCATTGGGGAATCTAAAACCTATGTGGATCTTATACATGCTGTATATGTATGATTGATGCTTGAAAAATACGTCGTGACTGTTCAATCATATGAAGTCAATATGATGTCAAATAAATAAATGGTTGAAACTTCTACAAACATCCTGGAGTAAATACCCACCTTTTATTTGGAATACATTTGGAATACATTTGTGAACCAACATTTAGCATATTCTATGCTCAAGAGTACTACAAGTTTTTCTTACTCGCTGTAAGATTTTCTTTATTTTTCAATTGCCAGCACCTCGGGACCCAGGAGGTGAACACCTGTAGTACCTACAAGAACTAAAAAGTGATTACTACTATTGTTTTGAACTTCTTTACAAGGGAGTGCAGCGGTTTTTCACATTTTCATTATTTCCCTACTGGCTCAATCCGCAACTGCACCCAAAACCATGTCGTACGCAGACATAGCTGGCTAAACCAGCAACAAAGCTGACACTTTTGAATTCAATACCAATGATACTGACAGGATCTACTCATTAATTCAGGAGCCGGAATATATTGCATCAAGTACAGGGTCAATTCAAGCTAATGTGCGTCAACTACTATTCACAGCCAAACGAGAGATCAATCAAAGGCTTCATGCCTCAACACTTATCAGATACCACCGTGTTCAACGCATCCCCAGAGGTCTGCGAATACCTCTTAAGTCAACATTGTGCAAAAATAATCCACGTTTCACGGAAAAGTGGTTTGGTATACTCAATAAATGTTCACTAGACTTGATACTTTTGATTGTCGAAGAACTTTCTAAACTGTTAGAGGAACTTGAAAATGAGGTCAAGCAACTGAAACAAGAACTCAGTCAAAAAATCACATCAGAGGAATTTTCTACTATCTTGGAAGACATCAATAGCAAACTTGATACATATATTAAAGAAATCAACGAAAGAAAACTTCGGAAGTTCAAACGTGATACGGTTGATTACAAATTGGGAGAGGTGTACAATTGGGCCGAGATCTATGCGGCCAGGAGACAAAACCGTAATCCTACCAACAGATCTACAGATGGAGAGACATCATCTTCCGATGATTCTACACGCAGGATGCCCCCACGAGGCAAACCAAGACAACAACCTACAACGGAGAGTACAAGAACTGAACAACCAACCACCTCTACAAATGCCAAAGATTCAACCTCTACCACAACTGCGGATCCTTTTTTAGATGTAGGCCCCGAACCAATCGACAATCGAGGAGGTTCAAAAACCACAGACAACTTACTACCACCGGCGAAATCGACCAGAAGCCACAGAATCTAGTTGTCAATATCTCTCAAAGTTCACTCAGCCACACGCAACAACAAGTCTTACAAAAAGGGTTGAACTTTGTTCTTACGTATCAAACTAATGAACTTGAAATTTCCATCTCATTCTACAAATTTATGAGAACACTACGGCTAAGACATTTCTTTGAGAACATTTGTGTACCTTCCAATACCCAAGACAAAGACACTCTTATGGGTTTACGCCCCCCCAGCAACTTTATTGCCCCCACCAGCCACAAGGTTCTGGATGTTTTTGAAAAAGCAGTGCAACAAGATCTACACACAATGTTTGATACTCAAAAGAGTCATCGGAGTAATTTGACGATCCCTGAAAGACAAGCTATACAACAACTTGCTAACAACCAAACATTGACCATATGTAAAGCTGACAAGGGTGGTCCGATTGTTGTTATGGAGTCAACGTTCTACTCAGAAAGCCTCAAAGAACATCTACACAATACTGATCTATACATGTTGTTGAATTCTGATCCCACCTTTGCTTTCAAAGAGATACTACTCAAGATAATCAACAAAGCTGTATCATCTAACACCATATCTGACAGAGACAAAAGATACCTTATCAAGGACTATCCTCAGGTACCATACATCTACCTAGCACCTAAAATTCACAAGAACTTAAGACAACCGCCTTTTAGACCAATTGTAAGTACTACCAATTCAATACACGCTCCCACTGGTGCTTATATTGATAAACATCTACAAGCTAGCGTCAAAGGTATGACAACATACATTCAGGATACTACGGACTTACTGAACAAATTAGAACAAATTGTGATTCCTAGTGACCAACCCATCATCTTATGTACTATTGATGTAAACGCTTTGTACACCTCAATCCCGCACAACCTGGGATTAGAAGCACTAGAGAGAGCTTTAGTACAAACTGACAAACCATTGGAACTTCAGGTGTTCATATTGGAACTCATGCAATTCATTCTACAACACAGTTATTTTAAGACTCCTGATCACCATTACTACCTACAACTGTCTGGAGTAGCAATGGGCAACTGTGCTGCTCCGGCATATGCCAATCTGTTTATGTACACTTTTGAACTTCAACATATACTCCATAACGCACTTTGGCAACCTTTTATATGTGCGTACTACAGATACATTGACGATATTTTCCTTGTTTGGCAAGGTACGGAGTCTCAACTTAGAGTTGCAATCAATCATCTCAACACTGTTAATGAACGGATTCAATTTACCCATACACTCAACAAGACTGAAATCCCATTTCTGGATGTACTTGTTCAATTACATGACACTAAATTCAGAACCTCCGTTTACACCAAAGTTACGGATCGCAATAATTATCTTCACCACAAAAGTTTCCATCAACCAAGTCTAAAGCGGCACCTACCATACTCTCAGTTATTGAGAGCTAAACGGATTGCATCCACAGAGGAAGCATTCAGAACTAACAGCTCCAAAATATTGGAAAAATTCCACCAGCGTGGATATCCTAAAAACACCACAGTTTGTGCTGAAAACAGGGTTAAGCTCAAGATTCGAGATGAATTACTTAAACCCAAACCTAAGGTTCAACAACAGGATACACGATCTGTGTTCACAACAAAATATTCTACCCATTCTCGTCAAATCAAAGAGGTTATTCGTAAACACTGGCCACTCCTACAATCAGAAACAGATTTCAATCAAATTTTTGAAAAACTACCCATTTTTGCATACAAACGCACCAAAACAATACAACAGCTTATCAAACAACCGTCAATTACCAGTGACATTATCCACAAAGGTACTATTCCATGCCATAACTGCAGTCACTGCAACAGCATAATTCCCGGATCCACTATGACTCACCCTACTCAAGGTACCACCATCAACCTTCGTGTGAATGCGACATGTGATACAACTAATGTGATTTACATGATCAAATGCCCATGTGGCCTCCCATACGTCGGCAAAACTGAACGCAAAATTAAGACCAGGTTGAATGAACATCGCAGTAACATCCGCATTAGAAACCTCAAATCCTGTATTGCTTCTCACTTCATCCAACATTCACACAATCCCAGTCAAATAAGATTTCTAATTCTGGAAACTGTCGATAAACTACCACATCAAGACAATAACAAAAACGTATTACAACGTGAATTATACTGGATTTACCGCCTTCGGGCGGTCCAACCGAAAGGACTTAATGACCGTTTGGAATTCAGTTGTCATTTATGATCCATTAACGTGTTGTTTGACAGTTTATACCCGTTATTTGGTACTGATTGGTCTTTTTAGTAAGCTGTGATATAGTTGCCATACATGTTTACCCAGATTCTTGCATGCTTAGATATATTGTCATATGCTGCCATTCATTCTCTACAGTTGACCATTTGTTTTTTATGGGCAGCCTCATTCTTTTTTCTTTAATAATTATATACTCTGTGTTTGACTTGAGCTTACTCTATCTATATGGTTTTTTTCCTAATTTTATCTAATCCCACCCTTTGTTCTTGACTTTCTCTCATTATTCGGCTTTCGTGGACCTTAGTGTATTCAGTATGCTTTCTTTTGTTTACGTTTCACTGTGTTACTGGCTTGTACGTTCGTCTTTTATGTTTACTCTCCCCAACCATTTTTATACACTCACGCGCGCATGCGTGGCGTCTTCCGGGTTCCTCCTGTGTACGGAGCCTGGCTTTCACCTACACACGGCGCTTTGCCGTTAGACTCCTCCACTGCTTTACTAACGCGGTAAGACTCTTACTTACACCAGTGTAGCGGCGACTTTTATTTACCAGGCTTAAGGTCGGGATCTTTTGGGCACTTTAATAGTTTGTGTGTTCTGTTTCCATTCATTTATTTTTTATACGTACTCACTTGGGATGTTATGTTGGTATTCTCTAGTACTTTTAGTTTTCGAAGTTTGGCACCTTTTTAAGGCGAGTCCTCTGTCACCACACCTAAGTTGTTCTCGTATTCACATTATTCATTTCATTCACAAAACACACTTGCACGTGGAATATTCTACGTTTCATTTGGGTGACAAGCAAGTTTTTGAAGTCACATCACTCATCACCTTGTATTTCCGTGCTCCTCTCATTTTACCATCACTTAGAAGTCCTATTTCCTTTCATCTTACAGACCCCCTGAGGAAGCGCACTGTTGTGCGAAATGCATTGGGGAATCTAAAACCTATGTGGATCTTATACATGCTGTATATGTATGATTGATGCTTGAAAAATACGTCGTGACTGTTCAATCATATGAAGTCAATATGATGTCAAATAAATAAATGGTTGAAACTTCTACAAACATCCTGGAGTAAATACCCACCTTTTATTTGGAATACATTTGGAATACATTTGTGAACCAACATTTAGCATATTCTATGCTCAAGAGTACTACAAGTTTTTCTTACTCGCTGTAAGATTTTCTTTATTTAACTATGAAATGTAACATTAAACAAGTCTTTCAGAGGCAGTACTTTATTAAAGTTCTGTGCACATCTCTAAGTCAGAGGAGCGCTGCCAAGCCCGCTACGCACCAGCCTGAGGAGTGCAGTGAGCTACAGGCTCAGTCAGGCTATCAATTAAATTATATTTTTGAGTTCAGTGTTATTTTAAATGTTAAAATCAATCATTTTACTGAGTCACTATCAGCTGAGCGGAGGGGAGGGAGCACTGGCCAGCCCGTTGCGGAACCAGCACAGCCTAAGGACACCAGTGAGCTACAGGCAGCAGCCTTCAGTTGATGCAGTAAATTAAATTATATTGTCAAGAAGATAATATATTACAGACCTGACTGTGAGCGCCTGCGGCAGCAACGAGTCTACCGGCAGCTGGTCCGGTTGCGCGGCATAATGAGAGGCACCATTTACTGGCGACATCGGTGCGAGTAGTGTCTTCCAAACTAAAGAAACAAAACTGCGGCCTGCCTTTCTAGTGATTTCAGTTCCTATCTTGATGGACACACATTGTTGCAGCCATGTGAAGCCATATCACGTGAATGCTGCAGCCAGCGAGCGCAGCTGAACCTCGAGGCCTGGTCAGCACGACCAGACCCATACTGTGACCTGGTAGATTGCTGTAAACTTTTAATTCAACACCAGGGCAGCACTGCACAGTCTGCAGTAGTGCAGTCTGTCACACTCTGCCAGAGCAGCCCGCGGTTCACACTGCTTGCTCAATGAGTGCTACCACCCTGCTCCACGCAGAAACGGTTGCTCCCCTCACCTCCCTCTCCTGGTGGTATAGTATACATTACTGCTAATCCACTAGCTGTTCTGTTTATATTTCATTTTGATAGCATTGCCCAGCGCTCGTGACTTCTGTCTGTATCTCATTAGCATAGCATTGTGCAGCGCTCGTGACTTCTGTTTATATTTCATTTTGATAGCATTGCCCAGCGCTCGTGACTTCTGTCTGTATCTCATTCTGATAACATTGTGCAGCGCTCGTGACCTACGCGCCTCATATAGAAATTTAACAGTTGTATTTGGGCTTTCTGTGCAGCGCTCGTGTTAGTAGACAACTGACATTGATAACAGATAGCTCTGGGTATAACGCTACTTGCCTCTCATTAAACTCCGCTAGCGCTTTCATGGTGGTGCACCTCGAGGTGTGTAGCGCTTTGAATAAATAACTTTTGTGCTTTTGTTTACCCTGCAGCCATTTTGTATTAACCCCTTGGCCCGTCCCAGACCCTCCCTGCACCTAGATCCCGCCTCCCAGCTGACCCTCCCACGCTCCGCCCCCTCCACTCTCCATTTATGCCAAATGTCCCAACGCGCAGCGTCCACGCGCTACGGCCGCGCCGAAGGTGCGCCAAAGGTAAGCTCGTCTACGCCCGTCCGCGTCTGGACCGCGCCCAGCGCCAGACCCCCTGGTCCCCGTCCCTCCCACCCCTCCCGCATCACTTACGATGCCACCACCCTCCTAGCCCTTAACCCCGGCCGACTCCCCAACTGCGCCCATGCCGCTCCTGGACACACCCATGGACCCTTCTCCTGCAACTCCTGCAAGTTCGACGGCACCAAGTACATCTCCTCATCCACGAACACACAACAGATAACTGACTCCAACCACCTAAAATGCATCCTGCTCAACACCCGCTCGGTCCACAGACACGCCATCGACCTCTGGAACCTGCTAGACACCATTTCTCCCGACGTCGCCTTCCTTACAGAAACATGGATGAATGCCTCATCAGCCCCAGACATCACCATTGCCATCCCGGAAGGATACAAGATCATCCGTAAGGACCGCACCGACCAAACAGGAGGAGGCATCGCTATCGTCCATAAGAACTCCATCCGCATCTCAACCAGCTCAGACGTCAACCTTGCTAGCGCCGAACACCTTCACTTCCAGATCCACACCGACCCCAAGACCACAATCAGAGGCACACTCCTCTACCGACCTCCAGGACCCCGTGCATAATTCAGCGACGTTATCACTGACTTTATCACCCCACACGCCCTCCCCTCCAAGGAATACATTCTACTGGGAGACCTCAACTTTCACCTGGAAAAGAGCAATGACAGCAACGCCACCTCCCTTCTGGACAATCTCGCCAACCTCGGACTCAAACAACTTGTCACTACGCCCACCCACATCGCAGGTCACACACTCGACCCTATCTTCACCTCCAGCAAACATGTCTCCTTCAGTCACACCACTACTCTCCATTGGACGGACCACAGCTGCGTACACTTTATCTACAATAAGACCATAACTCACAACCATCCTCAACCTACTCTGCGAAGAAACTGGAACAAAATCACCATCGACCAGATCTCCTCATCGCTTCTTCTAAACCCCCCTGCCCACTCCTCAAACCCCGACCAAGCAGCCATTAACCTCACCCAATGGCTATCCAACAGCGCCGACATCCTAGCACCGCTGAAAAAACGTAAAATCAAACTAGGCAGCCAAAACGCCTCCTGGTTCAACGATGATCTTAAGAAATCGAAGAAACTCTGTCGCTCCCTCGAGAAGGCCTGGAAAAAAGACCCAAACACCAGCACCAGGGACGCCTTCAAAAACGCCACCCGCATACACCACCAACTAATCCGAGCTGCCAAGAAAGCCGCATTCAAAGACCGACTAGACAACAACGCCCACAACAGCAAGGAATTATTCAACATCGTCAAAGAATTTACAAACCCCTCAGCCAACTCCAATGATATCACCCCCTCTCAAGCCCTCTGCGACCCCCTAGCTTCGTTCTTCCACAACAAAATCGCAGACATCCACAACAGCTTCGACAACCGACCCGGAGACCAACCCACCCAACCTTCTGCAGGACCTTCACCCCCCCTTGAACATCCTTAATGACTGGAACCCAATCTCCAGTGAGGACACCATCCACCTGATGAACTCCATCCACTCAGGATCCCCCACAGACCCCTGCCCTCACCACATCTTCAACAAAGCAGACTCCATCATAGCACCACACCTCCGAGACGTCATCAACTGCTCACTCAGCTCCGCCACCTTCCCAGAAAGCTGGAAACACGCAGAACTTAGCGCCCTTCTGAAAAAACCCACAGCGGACCCCACCGAACTCAAAAACTACCGCCCCATCTCGCTCCTTCCATTCCCTTCCAAAGTCATCGAGAAAGCCGTCAACAGCCAGCTCGCCGCCTTCCTCGAAAGCAACAAATCCCTCGACTCCTCACAGTCTGGCTTCCGAGCCAAACACAGCACGGAGACCGCCCTCATCGCAGCAACAGACGACATTCGAACTCTACTGGACAATGGAGACACAGTCGCCCTCATCCTCCTCGACCTCTCCGCAGCCTTCGACACAGTCTGCCATAGCACCCTTCTACAGCGCCTCAGAAACATCGGAATCCAAGGAAAAGCACTGGAATGGATCACCTCGTTCCTCACCGGAAGAACCCAGAGAGTCCGCCTCCCACCATTCAACTCAGAGGCCTCTGAAGTCATCTGCGGCGTACCCCAAGGGTCCTCACTCAGTCCCACCCTCTTCAACGTTTACATGAGCCCCCTCGCGGCCATCGCACGCCAACACAACCTCAACATCATCTCCTACGCGGATGACACTCAACTGATCCTATCACTCACCAAAGACCCTAACACCGCCAAAACCAACCTACATGAAGGAATGAAAGAAGTAGCCGAGTGGATAAAGCACAGCCGTCTGAAATTGAACTCAGACAAAACAGAAGTCCTTATCTTAGGTACCTCCCCCTCCGCTTGGGATGACTCTTGGTGGCCAGAGGCCCTTGGAAAAGCACCCATCCCAACGGACCACGCACGGAACCTGGGCGTCATCCTGGACTCCTCACTCTCTATGAACAGACAAGTCAACGCCGTTTCATCATCATGCTTCAACATTCTTCGCATGCTCAAAAAAACATTTCGCTGGATCCCCATCGAAACCAGAAAAACAGTCACCCATGCACTGGTTACAAGCCGCCTGGACTACGGAAACACCCTATACGCCGGTATCACCGCAAAACTCCAGAAAAAACTCCAACGCATCCAGAACGCATCAGCCAGACTCATACTAGACATCCCGCGTAAAGACCACATCTCTAGTCACCTGAAAAACCTCCACTGGCTTCCCGTCAATAAGAGGATTACTTTCCGCCTCCTAACCCACGCACACAAAGCACTTTACGAACTTGGACCCGAATGCCTCAACACACGACTTTCCTTCTACACCCCCTCTCGCAAGTTACGATCTTCCAACCAAGCCCTTGCTACCGTACCTCGCATCAATAAAACCACCATGGGAGGTACATCCTTCTCCTACCTCGCAGCTAAAACCTGGAACTCACTCCCCACTCACCTTCGTCTCACTCAGAACCACCTTGCATTCAGAAAGCAACTTAAAACTTGGATATTTGACAAGTAATTCCCCCCTTCTTCAAGCGCCTTGAGACCCTCCGGGTATGTAGCGCGCTATACAAATCTTTTGACTTGACTTGACTTGACTCCTGTTACTGCAAGGAAGCACTATAAATGTATTACTTTGTATTTTAGAGCAGTGATGTGAACCGCCACACTAAAATGTGTTAGTCTAACCCTTGATGCATGGCATTTGGCAGAGCTGTTACCAAGTTCAAAAAGTTGGTCTGTATAATATCTATGACTACATTTATGCTCTAGGTATATTTAATATTATTTAAAAAAAGAAATTGAAGAAATAGATTGTCCATTTAATAAGAGTGAGGGAAAATTGAGGCGAGAGTAAGTTAAAGAAATATTTACACGACTTTAAGTTGTTGGCTTGAAAAATCGCGCTCGTTCTCCAACATTGGTGTTGAAAGGAGCGAGTATCCCATTCCAACATGGCGGCCGCGTTACTTGCTCTGAATGTGGGCGATGCTTCTGTTATGGCACAGCAGTCCTCCGGGTGGCGCTGCGCTCTCCATCCAGTGAACCCTCTACTGGTTCGGTTCTGCTCTATCCGCCGCCGCGCTCTATGGTTCCTGTCCATGCTGCCCATGCTGGAGAGTCTGTGGACAGGCAGCTGGGGACAGAGGGGCTCACCAGGAAGAGTGCAGGGGACGCCAGGGGCAAGGCAGAGAGGGGGCACAGTGGACCAGGGACAGTCCAAAGCATACCAGCCATATGCTGACGGGTCCAGGGGCGAGCAGCACTGTCCGTGGTCTCTGGCTGGCATCCCTGGTTTGTGGGTAAGGGAGGGGACAGCAGCACTGGTACAAGTGCTAGGAAGAAGTATACAGGCAGAGGGGGTCAGGGACAACAGGATAAACACACACGGGGGCTGCAGGGAGGGGTGGTGGAAAAATCTTTAATAATGCATGCCAGTATTTTAGCATTAGGACGAATGCGCCTGCAGTGACAGCCCAATGCATAGAAGTATTGATGGTCAGGCCACGGGAAGCCACAAAAGGGGTATGTCTGTGGGCAACATTGACTTGTGATTCTCGAGGGGGTTGGGTTTTCTAGAAAACAGGTGGATGTGAACTGTGAGGTGAACAGAATGCTAGCGATGTAACCTCCCCTCTGCCGCACTACTAAGGATCTGTGCTTGAGGATTACCTATGCAGGTGAGAAGGCGGGCTGGGAGGTACACCAGAACCCCTGGTATGCGTGGTTTAGCGTAAATCAAAGTTATGACATAGAATGTTTTATTTAAAACTTCAGCTTTAAAAGAATCAACAGAGTGCAATTTTTACGTTTGTCTGAATATCTAATGAAGTGCTTTTTCCTCTCTTTTAATTGATTTTTAACAGCATATACAAGTACATTTCAAGTTTGAATTGCTTTTTCACCACCATGTTTGCTTTTAGTTAAGAAGATCCCAGACCTAGCACTATAGTTTCTGTTCCGAGGCAGAGTGATGCTTTTCCATGTCAGTGTGTATTTGGATTCTTGCTCAAGGCAAACTGTTCCTTGTTATGCTCTGTATGTTTCAGCTGATATTAGAGTGTTGTCGTAGAATGTTAGTTTGTGGTTCCATTTCTATAACTGGTTGAAGGTACGCTCCACTGGTGGTCATTTGGCGAACATCTGGACAAGAGCACAGTACTGGCTCCTTGGCAATGCATGTCTTTTTGTCAAATCTGTTTTTATTAATAGTTGAAGAACAGAAAGAAAGAAAAAAAAAGAAAATATGCGACAATTCGCACAACTTTCCACACAGGGGGCATTTGGAAACGTAAATTCAGGCGGTAGAGATGGCATGGACCAAAGGAGCATGTACAACCAAGTTCGGAAGGCCACGAGTCCAGGAAGACAGGAAGCCTAGCTCATTACCAGGATGGAATAGCACAAAGTCAGGGCCATCAGCTGGAGTAGGTCCTAGTGCATAGTCAAAACAGTGAAAGAGGCCAGTGTTTCCCTCCACTCCGACCATCCCACCGCCTCAGCCGTAGGTCGGGGCTTTGCCGAAACCTGAACGAAAACCCCCCCTACACCACCCTTATTCCCTCCCCCCTCCCCAGTGGTGGTAGCTATATTCATTCATACACAGTCACTTGGGTGGACAACATTTACACTTGGAATAAATGCAGGGCACGCACCGTGGGTGGGCACACCGCAGACGGCAAGCCTTTAGAGAGAAAGCGAACCAGGGGGCCCCAGCGGAACGTGAAGTTCCGAAAGTTGCCCAGAAAGACCTCAGCCATGCGTTCCATGCTTAATAACTTCCATAATCTCGCATGCCACATTGAGAGCGCCGGAGCGTCCTCCTTCTTCCATGCCGCCGCCAGGGTCAGTTTGGCCGCGCCAATACACAGCCAAAGTATCTTTTTATCAGCCCTGGTTTGATGTTCAAGATTCGGATCTCGAAGACCCAGCAAAATGTGGACCATAGAGTCCGCAAGCGGGTAGCCCAGAATCTCCTTAATATGGGATAGGATCTCCTCCAAGTAGGGACGGATGACAGGGCAGTCCCACCAGATGTGCTTGAAGTCTCTCAACAGGCCACAGCCCCGCCAACATCTGTCCGAGGAGCCCGGAAAAATTCGGCTCAACTTAGCAGGATAGAGGTACCAGTCCATCATCGTTTTAAGATGGGCCTCTCTAAGCTCCACCGAGTAGTTGTGTTTAGCTATATCATGCCATAGGTGGGACCACTCCTCATCTGAGATATTACGTCCAAGAAGTTCTTCCCAAAGGGACATGTATCGTGGTCTGGGGGAGATAGTCGTAGAAAGCAGGAGGCCGTAAAGGAAGGAAATGACCCCCCGCATGGTGGAAGTCTTAGAAAGGAAGGTTTCGAAGGGGGTAAGCGGCCTCATGGCCGCGTCTCTGACCGAGGGGGACAGCGCCCAGTGGAGTAATTGGACATGGTGGAACCGCTCCGACTGGTGGACCTCGTAATCCCGTCTACAGTTGTCAAAAGTGAGTGGGGCGTATTCGTGGAACAAATGCGTGAGAGCTAGGCAGCCCCCCTCCCTCCAGGCATCAAAGGGACCCTCGCGTGTAGCAGGTGGAAAGGCAGGATTAAAGTGTATAGGTGTGAAAGGGGAAGAGAATGTCGTCCAACGTTCATCACCGGAGACCGAGTCCTATACCTTCAAAGTAGTGCTGGTGGGGGTACTAATGTAGACATTCAGGGGCCTATCACATTTAGGTTTCCAAATCGAATCCCATATTGTTCTCCCCGCTACACTCCTGTCCATGTGCAACCAATGCTTCTCCGAGGTAGGCTGGGACCACTCCTCCAATACCCGCAATTGTGCCGCCTTGTAGTATAATTGCATATCGGGAAGGCCCACCCCTCTCTCCTTCCGCGGGCGTCTAAGAATGTTAAATGAAAAGCGTGCGCGACCCCCCTGCCAGATAAAGCGGAGCATCAGTGTTTTGATACGGCGGAAGAAGTCCCTCTCAAGAACAATAGGTAGCGCCTGGAAGAGGTATAAGAGTTTGGGAAGCAGGGTCATTTTAAGCGCGTGGATCCGCCCCAGCCAAGAGATGTACAGTTGTCGCCAACGGGCCAGGTCTCCCTGCAACCTCTCTAATAGGGTAGGAAAGTTGGCAGAATACAGTTTCCCAATCGTGGGAGTCAGATGGAACCCCAGGTACAATATGGAGGAGAGTGTCCAAGGCAGAGGCGTAAGTGGCCGAAGACGGTCCACCTCCGCTGAAGAGAGCGTGAGGTTGAGGTTATAGGATTTATCGTGGTTAATCTTAAAGCCCGCCACTTCCTCAAAGCGCGACAAGGCGTCCTGAACGTGGGGAAGGGAGGAAGCGGGGTCCGAAAGAGAATGCAGGCCGTCATCGGTGAACAGGGTGATCTTGTGTTGTTCCCCAGTGAAGGGCAGTCCCCGAATGTCTGGGTTCTCCCTCACAGCGAGTGCCAGGGGTTCGATGCTCAAAGCAAAAAGCAGAGGGGAGAGGGGGCAGCCCTGCCTAGTACCACACGAGTGCGAAAAGAACGCCGACAGATGACCATTAACGGTCACCCTAGACCGGGGGGTACTGTAGTTTGCCTTGAGCATCGCCAGGAATTTGTCGAGAAGCCAAACGCCGTCAAAGTGTGGAATAAGAAGCTCCAATCCACCCGGTCTAAGGCCTTCTCGGCATCAAGGCCTATGAGATCCTCCGGAATCTTGAATCTATTGGCCTTCTCTATCAGATGGATCACTCTTCTGGTGTTATCATGAGTTTGGCGTCCTTTAATGAACCCCGATTGGTTCGGGTGGATAAGCGCCGGCATCAAATCCTGGAGTCTGTGAGCGATGATGGAAGAATATAACTTGGCATCCACATTAAGGAGAGCTATTGGTCTATATGAGGAACACTTAGACGGGTCTTTCCCTGGTTTGGGGATGATCGAAATGATTGCCTCCGCCATGGAGCCCAAAGTCGTGCCTGTCTCAGCCATGGTATAAAAAAGTTGCACCAAAAAGTCAGTCAATTCAAAGGCATAGGTTTGATAGAAAAGAGCCTTAAACCCATCCGCTCCTGGGGCTTTTTGGGGCTTCAGTGCTTTAATGGCATACAAGACCTCCTCCTTGGTAAAGGGAGCCATGAGCAGTTCGTTCCACTCCGCGGATACCCGGGGGAGCGGGAGTGCGTCTAAGTAATCTTTGTCTCCCTGGGTCAAGGGCTTCTCCCGAGTACAGTGCTGCGTAAAAATCTCCGAAGATGCCAGCCTTGGCCTCATCACTATGAGTTAAAGTCCCTGCTGCATTTCGGACCCCCCCACGTATTCCCTCTCCCTCTTGTCCCTGAGTTGACGGGTCAGGTGTTTTCCCACCTTATTCCCCTGTGAATAGGAGAGGCGTCGCAGTTTCAGCAAGGTATATTCCACTCTGTTATTGTAGTGTGCCCTGAGTTTGCCCCCGACAGCCGTCAGTGGCCTCAGCGTCTGTCTGGAGGGGTTTTGTTTGTGTGTCCGTTCAAGAGAGGAGAGTTCCCTCTCCAGCTCCTCCCATTCCGTCCGTCTCGGCTTGTTAAGGGCGGCATTAAGTGACAAACAGCTGCCCCGTATCGATGCCTTGAAGGCGTCCCACCTAATTAAAATCAAAGTATCAGACTCGTGATTAAGGTAAAAAAATTCGCAAATAGCCTTCCGCACCTCTTTACAGGATGTGTCATCCCGGGCGAGGGAGGCCGGAAAGTACCACTTGCGATGAACGTTGCCTCCCGCTGCCCAGTGTAAGCAAACCGTGAATAGACTATGATCAGAGACAGATAGGGGAAAAATGTGGGCTCCGCGCAGGTTCTCCCGCAGGGATTGGCTCAAAAAAATGTGGTCTAAGCGAGAGTAAGAGTGATGAACATGGGAGAAGAAAGTAAAGTCTATAGACTGGGGGTGGAGAAAGCGCCAACTATCGATAAGACCCAAGTCCCCCATCCTACTCTGAGTTTCTGTGGAGAAAAGGCCGTGTGTCGGATCTCTGGTGATGAGAGCTGTCCATGTCTTTATGCCATACCAGGTTAAAATCCCCCATCACTATCAAGGCACCCTCAACGAAGTCCTCCACAATCCTCAGCAGACCCTGTATAAACCCATTCTGACCTACATTGGGAGCGTACAAGACCAAAATAGTGCACAACGTACCGAGGAGCAACCCCTTAACCATTAGCCAGCGGCCCTCTCTGTCGCTTCGCACTCCCATAGGTTGGAAGTGTAAGGACGAGCGGAAAAAAAGGGTCACTCCCCTATGCTTCGTGGGGGCTGAGGACCTATAAACGATGGGGAATTGCTTATGCTTAAGGCAGGTTTCATCCTTTGGAGCCAGGTGAGTTTCCTGAAGGCCCACCACGTCTAACTGATGATCAAGGATATACTTCCAGACCTTCTGGCGTTTCTGGGGGGAGTTCAACCCTTTCACATTCCAAGTACCTAATGTGAGAGGCATCACAAAGTTAACGCCCCTCCCTGCTCTGCAATCAGTAGTATGCTATCAGACCCCCCCCCTCCCCAGCCAGGACCAGAGCCTCTCAACCCTCCCCCAATCGCAGGGGCAAGCAGGGCACGACCGTTGACACCCAATATCGCACCACATCATGCTAGGAACAACCCATGAAAAACATGGACACAGACCAATATATCAGGGGGTGGTGATCTCTGGCCCCGAGACAAGCCCACCCGGTGGACCCTGTCCATCCGAATTTCTTTGAGGTCGTCTTCCGCCAGGATATGCAGGAAGAGGGCTTCCACATAGCCTCGCAGGTCCCCCCCCCCCCCTCTCCTTCCCAGGGCACTGCTCGGATCCTGATATTATTCCGGAGCAACCTGTTCTCTAAATCCTCTGCATGGGCCTGGAGGTCCAAATTTTGCTCTGTCAGACGAAGCACATCCTGCTGGAGCTGGTGCACATCGCCCGTTAGTCCCAGATCGTGCTCTTCCAGGGTTGCCACCCGCTCACCAATGCCGTCCACATCCCTTCTCACCTCACGCAGGTCCGAAGTGAGCTGGGAGCGGAGCTCTGAAATGTCATCCTTGATAGACGTAAAGAGTTCTACCATAAAGGCCTTGGTGGCAGGCGTGTCGCCGTCCCCGCGTGGGGGCGTCTTGCGGGTCCCCGGGGATGATGCAGATGGTGGGCCCTTCGGCACTCCATCCTTGCCGGGCTTGTCCTTACGGGGTCTGGTCATCGTATCCCCAATCCAAAGGGCCACTTGAGTACAGAAGGGTTGGCCCGACCACACAACACGGAGAGCAACTCAGGTGTCCCCTACCGAGGCTATGCAACACCACTTGTGTCCCCCTAGATCAGCAGCCTGGGTCTCTTGGTGGGGAATCACTCAGATGTCCGTACCACCGGAGTAAGAAATCTATAGGCACCGTCGGTCTCCCCCACCAATTGGCTCCACAAGGCGTAGGACCGCCGCGCTGCGGGACCCGGTCAATACCGCCCGCTCCTCCAATCACACTGCCAGGTATGGGTGGAAATCCCGGGCAAGGGGCCCACAGCGCGACCACAGGTGGACGGTCCCGGCTGCAGCCGCCTCTCCTCTCCCCGGACAGACCGGTAGGGATCAGGGCCCCACAGAAACAGTCCAGGCCTCAGTGCCAAGGCCACACCACCCTACGCGGAGGAAGCTCTGCTCCGGTCCTCTACTGACCGATCTGCCTTTGGTCAGTCGCCAATCCGCGGGCTCACCCCCAGCTCTCAGTCCGCCTCCACTTCACCAACGGATGGCCCCCCGCACCACGCGGAGCTGCGGTCTCACCGGCGCCAAGGCCCTGCGCTCCAAATGGGGGTCTCAAGCAGCCCTCCAGGCAGCTCCTGTCTCAGGCCTCCGCAACACCAACTCCGCCGCTCCCTGCACCGGTCCGGAGGCACGGGGGGACCCAGAAGCACAGCAGGGCGCCCGGCCCGGACAGGCCCAAAGCACCGGCCTCAATTAGTGGGCGCCCGCACCTGCGAGCCTCCCGATCTCCAGACGCAGCACCACTCCAGGGGTCTGTGAAACCCGGTTCCGGACGAAGCTCGAGGCAGCCTCACCGCAGGGCTCCAAGCCTTCTGCGCGCAGTCTCCAGTAGCTCGAGCAAGTCGCCCCGGTCAAGACGGGCGCGGGTGCCAGCCGTAGTCTGATCCGGCAGGAGCAGCGAAGGCCGCAGAGCCAGGCCCCGTCCGCACCTCTGTGGATCGCCGCTCTATCCGCTCCGGCAGCAGGAAAGCGACACCGCTCGCTCCCCCCAGGTAACGGGCAACGGCAGGCACAGGTTCGAGCCTGAAATCCGCCCCATGAGATAGCTACTCAATGCTGGGTAATTCGAGGCGCCGGAGGGATACAAAACCAGGTCTCACTCCGTCGCCATCTTGGCCACGCCCCAGATGCATTTCTTTTAATGAATTAAAGACTATCTTAGCCAAATCCTCTCTGCTTGGTGTATCCGAAGAGCAGGAGCCACAATACAGAGTCCATGATGCCTTATGCACTACTATAGTCCTTGGGGTTTGAAGGTAGAGAATTTTTTAAGCATCAACTAGATTTGGTACTGGCTGAGGGAGAAGTTAGATCACTACAAAAAAGTGGTAAAAAGATTAATTGCACGAATCTACATACAACCCAGTTTAGTTGTCCTGCGTCATAAGTTTTTCAAACAAGCACAAATGCAGAATGAAAATGTTGATGTTTACATTAGCGCTCTAAGAAAAGGATGTTCAGAATGTCACTTTGGAGTATTTAATGATCAACTGGTTAGGTCCCGTTCATTGGCCACTGCTCAGACAAGCACATTCAACAAAAACTATTAACCTTAGGTGTTCCTTTTTTTTGAAGCTGTAATTATGTTGGCTGTAAGTGTGGAATTAGCACAAGTATCCTTTAAAGAGTTCAATGTACAGCCTACAGTAAAAGAGTGTTAATGCTGTATCCAACATCCATTCTATACGTAGAGATACCAAAAACACAGGAAAGAGTTTTTTTAAACGTACAAGCTTTTGTTTTAGATGTGGCAACCTTCTACATGGCAGGGAAGGCAAAAAGTTTCCTGTCAAAAATGTAGCATGTCATAAATGTGAAAAAGTAGAGCACTTTGCTAAAGTGTGTCAGAGTGGTCAAAACAGAGGGTACAAAAGTCAGTAGTGTGGTGGAAGATGATGAGGCAAGTGATCAACTCATGGTAAAGGAATTTCATGACTGGATAGTGGTTGTCACTGATGAAGGAGTGGTCAGTGGCAACCCGAGCAAATGTGGAGACCCTATATTGACATTGTGGTGGGCGATAACATTTTGCATTAGTTAGTAGATTCAGGAGCGCTCATAACAATGGTAACGTCTGAGTTATTCCTCAAGACCTGGGGTAACAGGCTGTTGTTCTCACCTGATAGAGCACCAATGTCCTATGAAAGAAGGAAGTATTTATTGAGGATATTTTAGAGTTCGAAGGGCGCTAAATTCAAGGGAAATTCTACGTTGCAGTTAGAGGCCTCAATATTTTGGATGCTTCCACCAGGTTTTCTGTGGGATGGTGCTCAAACTGGGGGCTAGTGAACACATTATGGTCATCAAAAATTTGCCTTTGTAAAGTAAAGGTAAAACAAGGAGCAATCCTGGTCGAGTACAAGATTAAATCTGTTCCATTTAGTCTTAGGGAGGACATCAAATGAGAACTAGATAACTTACAAAAGAAAGGAGTGATTGATCAACAGTCTCAATCCTATGGTTATCACCTATAGTCGTGGCTGGTAAGCGTAATGTAGAAATGTGTTTGTGCATTGATTTGAGGAGTCTTAATAAGGAAATCTGGGTAGATTCCCACCCTCTACGCAGGATTACTGATCTTTTGGATGAGCTAAGTTCTGCTAAATGGTTCTCTGGAATTGATCTGGCATCCACATACCATCAGATGGTGTTGGAAGATGGCCGCTGAAAGGGAGCCCTAGTGTGGAGCTCCGGGGCTAGGGATCTCCAAATTTGGACTAAATCCCCGAACAACCCCAAATTGTGTCTCCATACCGAGCGGAACCACAGCCAGCCGATCTGAGCCGATCCAAGACGAAACCAAGCCAGAAAGAGCACAGAAGAAAGAAGCCGACGAGAACTAGGTTACCTGGTCGGTGAACTGGACGCGTCCTCCCTCAGAGCCATCCCGTGATGAACATCCCGATGGGGGGCAACAGCTGTGGAGTATTCGTAGGACAGGCGACATCTGTGCTGCAGCACAAGGCAAGCCGGTGAGTCGGGAGAATCGGAGGAGCCATCTGCGGCAGCCCCCGGTGCCTGTGGACACGGGCTGGCCGCTGCGGAGGTGAGGGGCGGAGAGATCTTCGGGACCGTCGGAGAGGGTGCGTCCATCCCTAGCCCCGGACCTTGCCCTCGCTAGCTCGCACAGGGGGGAGGCGTGCGACAGCGTAGACGGTGAAGCGAGACGGTGGAGCGGCGCGCCTGACCTTAAAATGGCGGCCGCGTGAGACACAACTACTGCCTCAGTGAGTGCCTCTTACCGCGAGCGACTGCTCCCACCTAATCACAAGGATAAACAACACAAGAGCACGGACAGCGAAAGAGGACTGGGGCCTCGAAAACGAAGTCTACAGAGCCATATCTGTCCTAAAAAGAGACAAGCATTGGAAATGCAATAGGTCTCGCACCATTAGAGTTAGTGCTTTTAGAATTGTTTTTTTTTTTTTTTGTAAATGTTTAGCATTTTTGTTTCCTGTAGCCAATGCTAAAGAATTACAAATAAAAAAAGCCATAAACATTTCTTAAAGCTCTAACTGAAATGGTCTGAGACCTATTGCACTGTGTGAGGGTGAGGGGTTGAGGGTGAGTGAGTGAGGGTGAGGGTGGGTGAGGGTGAGGGGTTGAGGGCGAGTGAGGGTGAGTGAGGGTGAGGGGTTGAGGGTGAGTGAGGGTGAGGGGTTGAGGGTGAGTGAGAGTGAGGGTGAGTGAGGGTGAGGGTGAGGGTGAGTGAGGGTGAGGGTGAGTGAGGGTGAGGGTGAGTGAGGGTGAGGGTGAGTGAGGTGTTGAGGGTGAGTGAGGGTGAGTGAGGTGTTGAGGGTGAGTGAGGGTGAGTGAGAGTGAGGGTGAGTGAGGGTGAAGGTGGGTGAGCGGTTGAGGGTGAGTGAGGGTGAGGGGTTGAGGGTGAGTGAGGGTGAGTGAGGGATTGAGGGTGAGTGAGGGTGAGTGAGGGTGAGGGGTTGAGGGTGAGTGAGGATGAGGTGTTGAGGGTGGGTGAGGGTGAGTGAGGGTGAGTGAGTGTGAGTGAGGGTGAGGGGTTGAGGGTGAGTGAGGGTGAGTGAGGGTGAGGGGTTGAGGGTGAGTGAGGGTGAAATTTGTAACTGACATTGGTTTTCCCAAAGGAAACATTCTCTGCACTCATCCCTGAAACAATTGAACAGAAATACGCCAAATTCTAATGGCACAGCAGTCTTTTCGTCATCCAATGCCTCTTTTTGATGCAATTAATTCTTTTTCAGCTGTTTTGGAGATGGAAGCGAAAATGTGACTATTAGGAGTACATGTGCCAATTAGATGTGTGTAAAATATATATATATATACTGCCACGACTTCCTTCGTTTTTTGCAAAAGAGTCAAGCACTCCAAGGGGGTAGCGTAGTGGATCTTTATTTAGCAAACAACTCCACCAAACAGACGCGTTTCGGAAAATCCTTAGTCAGTGTCAACTATGATCACTGCGAGGAAGCTATTTAAACTAAATGACGTCACCCGAGTAACAAACTCGATGACGGTAGGGAACACTCTCACAATGCATCGATAATGGCGGCCATCTTAGCATGGTACTTTTCATTGCATCACAATGCTTACTCTTTAAATAACATAATCCTTCTGTTAGAAAACAGTCCTTAAATGTGCAGTTATGGCAGTATCATGCCCCTACATACAATTTCATGTGCCGGTTACATTTGTGTAAAACATTCTCATAATTATTTATAATTCACAACAATCAATGCTGTGTATCAGCTTTCCTGGGGTTAGCGCGGGACGATCTCCCGGGTCCCAAAACAAGCTGAATGCTGGTATTATGGGGCCAGCCGTCTTATCGGGTGGTACTGGATGTTGTTTGGGAGCTGCAGTAGGCGGTGTGAGGATACTGGATGGAAGAGAGGGGAGGGAAGAGAGGGGAGGGGGGAGGGAAGAGAGGGGAGGGGGAGGATAAATGCGACACGGCGGGAAGGGGAGGGGGCGGAGCGGGTGGTGCTGGATGTTGTTTGGGAGCTGCAGTAGGCGGTGTGAGGATACTGGATGGAAGCAAACAACTCCACCAAACAGACGCGTTTCGGAAAATCCTTCGTCAGTGTCAACTATGATCACTGCGAGGAAGCTATTTAAACTAATTGACGTCACCCGAGTAACAAACTCGATGACGGTAGGGAACACTCTCACAATGCATCGATAATGGCGGCCATCTTAGCATGGTACTTTTCATTGCATCACAATGCTTACTCTTTAAATAACATAATCCTTCTGTTAGAAAACAGTCCTTAAATGTGCAGTTATGGCAGTATCATGCCCCTACATACAATTTCATGTGCCGGTTACATTTGTGTAAAACATTCTCATAATTATTTATAATTCACAACAATCAATGCCGTGTATCAGCTTTCCTGGGGTTAGCGCGGGACGATCTCCCGGGTCCCAAAACAAGCTGAATGCTGGTATTATGGGGCCAGCCGTCTTATCGGGTGGTACTGGATGTTGTTTGGGAGCTGCAGTAGGCGGTGTGAGGATACTGGATGGAAGAGAGGGGAGGGAAGAGAGGGGAGGGGGGAGGGAAGAGAGGGGAGGGGGGAGGAGAAATGCGACACGGCGGGAAGGGGAGGGGGCGGAGCGGGTGGTGCTGGATGTTGTTTGGGAGCTGCAGTAGGCAGTGTGAGGATACTGGATGGAAGAGAGGGGAGGGAAGAGAGGGGAAGGGGGAGGGAAGAGAGGGGAGGGGGGAGGGAAGAGAGGGGAGGTGGGAGGAGAAATGCGACACGGCGGGAAGGGAAGGGGGCGGAGCGGGTAAAACAAGACGGACGTGCACGCGCTTTTAAGCTCAATGCGCATGCGCATTGAGCTTAAAAGTCACGGGCACTGCAAGGAATCGCCACGATTCCTTGCAGTGGATAAAGAGTGGATAAGCCCCCATAGTCTCGCTTGCTCGATGCGCA
The DNA here is from genome assembly GCF_964263255.1 of Lissotriton vulgaris. NCBI lineage: Eukaryota > Metazoa > Chordata > Amphibia > Caudata > Salamandridae > Lissotriton > Lissotriton vulgaris. The sequence goes on from NC_141696.1 coordinate 55,243,358, forward strand.
TGCGCATCGACAGGCGAGACCTAAAAAAGGACCACCGAGCCTTGGTAGTGGAAAGAGAGAAGGGCCGAGAAAAAGCAGAAAGAGACTAAAGAACAGGAGTAGTGGAAAGAAAGAAAGTCTTCTCTCCTCAAGAGAGTGGAAAGAGAGAAGGGAGGAGGAAAGGTGAAAAGGACTAAGGATTTGGAGTTTTCTCTCCACAATAAACTAGCTGATCAGAATCACCGGACATCTTATACTGAGTAACTTTCAGCAGACAACCCCTTTTTGATATTCAATGCCATCTATTTAATTGATTACTGATGATGCCATCAAAATTTCAATGGATTTCGGCGAACACGATCTCACTATGATTAACTTTCCTCATGGACTATTTTTCATCTGATAACCCCTTTGATTACCAAAGTTATTTAATTAATTAATTACCACGCATGGCATCACAACCACAAAGGTTCAATTGTGATATACGATAGCTTAACTGCTAGGTCTAATTAGAAGATACCTTCTACAGGAAAACCATACCTATACTTCTGAAACTGTAGACCTGGAATAACCTCAACGCCTGGACCCTCCATGACCATACAATATAAGAAGTATACTTTAGCAGGGAACTATTCAGAACAGATAGACAAAGAAGTCGGAAGACCCACAACGATAGGCCGACATGGATGGAAGATACCGAAGCGTGACCAGACCCAATGCAAGGAGTATTGAATACCCATCTACCCTATCCAAAAATGCTGCAAAAAAATTCAAACATAACACCTTAAGAAAAAATCCGGACACCCTATTCGTTGACCCTTATTTTGATAGAGTTAAGGGCGCTATGATGAATGATCTGATATTCTACACTGACAAAACTGCTAAATGGCGTAATGCCTTGACTAAAACGCTATTCACGAAAGCTATAAAAAACATACCACATGGCACTAAAATAACAACCTCACTAACTAAAAGAAGCAATACTGAACTTTACATTACTCTATATAAAACGGGAATAGTTCTGATACAAGCAGCTAACAGAGAACTCGAGAAATTTAAGATAACTTTCAAAACCCTGAAGGAATCCATTGAAGGCACAAGCCACCAACAACACATGACCCCACCAGTTGTCACTCCCGACCCCAACGACCCTATCACCAGTAACTCGAACCAATCGGGCGACCAGGACAATCTAACCTCCAATCCCAGAGATGTCACTAGATTTGAAAGTGCATTACCAGAGATTATGATAGAAGGGATCATGAAGCCTACTAACATTGGAAACAGAGTGAAGAATCTGGCCCTAAGCGAAGAGCAGATGGTGCCAGCTCTAAACGCCCCCACGCCTGAAGTGACTACCTCAGCTCCAAGGAAAACCCCTGATGAAGATAACCACGCCCTTCCTCAACAACCTGGGAATGTGAGTCTTGAATATCACAGTTCCTTACCCATATATTCACCCCCTACACCACTCAACCTAGGGAATAATGAGCACACCTGTAATAGTCAGTAATGCCAACGAAATGAAAGACAAAAAAGAAAGATCTGTGGAAAGGAGAACGAACCAATCATGGAGAAAAACTAAAAGTAGAACACAGACAAGCAGGGCTACTGCAATAAAGATAACATCACGAATTCAGAATGAAGTTAAGGAGCTCCAGAAACTAGTAGGTAACTTGGTACAAGTCTCGTCGAAATTCTCACAGACAATTGAAAAAATATGGGAGATGACGTTAGGGACCCACACTAAAGTCTCACACATCCAGAATGTTGTACTCAGGCTCAACAGACCAAACAGAACCGATCCTTTATCAAATAAAGAAGCCTTGGCCTTGCTCAGATCTTATGAACAACCGGTCCATGGAAGAGAGGAGAGCATCAAATTAGTACCTATTGACTCCAATAGATCGTCCAGAAAGAATGACAGGAAAGCTATCCACAACACCCTACGACACATCCAGGTAACGGCAACTGAATCTGATTATGGCAACGTCCCGAACTCACACGAACCCCTGAAATGCCTGTTACTAAACTGTCGTTCGGCAACGAAACATGCATCTGACATAGCTGCTCTCATCATTAACAAGCAAATCGACCTGGCCTTCTTTACTGAAACTTGGCTCAGTGAATCATCCTCACCTAATTTAGATCTCCTAGTTCCTCCACAATATAACATTGTCAGATTAGACAGACCTAAGAAAGTGGGAGGAGGTATAGCTTGCATCCACAGGTCTGAGATTGAGGTCAGCCAATTCCAATCTGACCCCCTAGAGCAGAGGTATTCAAACTTTTCCAGGTTGAGCCCCCCCAGCTGAATTCCCCTAGATGTTGGGCCCCCCCACCACCCAACCGAAACCTCGGGAATCCGGCACACCACATGATCGACTGCAACGCGCACATCACGGGCCATATCCGGCAAACAATGCTGAACACAACAAGAGTGCCTAGCAAACTGCAGGCCTGTGAGTGGGTGTGGCGAAACGACAGAGGCGTACCACACAGCTCTAAACACAATCCTCCATGGCAAAGGAAGTCATCACAACCCTCCCCATCCATCATGTACACCTTGTCATCCACCAACTTCCCCACCATTCATTCCTTCCCTCCATCTGTGCCCCATCCACATTCAAACCCCTTCAACCACTTGCAAACCCATCCACCATCCATCCCTCCATCCATCATCTCACCCATCCACCCCCTCACCCATCCATCCATCATCCATCCATCCCTTCACCCAATCCATCCCCTCACCAATCCATCCACTCTTCCACCCATCCATCCACCCACTCATCGATCCAACCACTCACCCCTTCACCCAAGCTATCCTCCCACTCATCCATCCACTCCTCCATTCATTCATCCATCCACTCCCCCATTCATCCATCCATCCACTCCTCTATTCATCCATCCACTCTTCCACCCATCCACTCACTCACTCATCCATCCAACCACCCACCCTCTCACCCATCCAGCCATCCCCCACCCACTCATCCATCCACCCAGTCACTCATCCGTCCACCCACTCAACCCCCCACTCATCCATCCACCCACCCATCCATCCCTCCCGCTCTCCACCCTCCCTCCACTCATGCATGCACTCTCTGACCCATCCATCTCCATGCTCCTCTCCTCGCCTATCTATGCACACACCTGCCCATCCACTCTGCCAATCATTCATCCATGTCCTCACTCATCCATTCATCCATCCTCCCCCTTTCTCTCCATTCCCCCCTCACCCAGCCACCCATCCCTCCATCCACCCTTCACCCATCCACCCACTCATCCATCCACTCATCCACTCATGAATCCATCCATTGACCTCTCACTCACCCCTTCACTCCTCCATCCATCCCCCCGTCCATCCACCCTCCTCAATCACCCATCCATCCCCACATCCACCCCTTCACTCATCCATCCATCCATTCATTCACCCCTTCACCCATCAATACATCAATACATCACCTCTTTCATCCATCCACCCACCGACTCGTCCACCATCCACCCCCCCATTGATCCATCCACCATTTCACTGATCCATCCATCCCTCCACCCATCCATCTACCCTTCCAACCATACACACATCCATCCATTCCCATCCATCCCTCCACTCATGCATCCATCCTCTCTCCCACCATCCATCCACCCCTTCACCTATCCATCCATCCCCTCACTCATCCATCCACCCCCCACCCATACATCCACCATGTCACCCACACATCCACCATTCCACCCATCACTCCACCCATACATCCACCACTCCACCCATACATCTATTCACCCACATGGCAACATAACGGACGTCTGGTGGCCGGCTCCACCCGACATCCCTCGCTCTCTCTCTAGCTGCCTCTGTCTCCCTCGCTCTCCTTATGTCTCCCTCGCTATGCCTCCCTCGCTCTCCCTCTGTTTCCCTCGCTCTCCCTCTGTCTCCCTCGCTCTCTCTCACTCTGCCTCCCTCGCTCTCGCTCTGTCTACCTCGCTCTCCCTCACTCTGCCTCCCTCGCTCTCCCTCTGTCTGCCTGTCTCCCTCCCTCACTCTCCCTCTGTCTGATTGTCTCCCTCCCTCGCTCTCCCTCTGTCTGCATGTCTCCCTCCCTAACTCCCTCGCTCTCCCTTTCTGCCTCTGTCTCCCTTGCTCTCCCTCTGTCTGCCTCTGTCTCCCTCCCTCGCTCTCCCTCTGTCTGCCTGTCTCCCTCCCTCGCTCTCCCTCTAACTGCCTCTGTCTCCCTCGCTCTCCCTCTGTCTCCCTCGCTCTCCCTCTGTCTCCCTCGCTCTCTCTCACTCTGTCTCTCTCGCTCTCTCTCACTCTGTCTCCCTCGCTCTCTCTCACTCTGTCTCCCTCGCTCTCTCTCACTCTGTCTCCCTCGCTCTCCCTCGCTCTCCCTCTATGCCTCCCTCGCTCTCCCTCTGTCTCCCTCGCTCTCCCTCTGTCTCCATCGCTCTCCCTCTGTCTCCCTCGCTCTCCCTCTGTCTCCCTCGCTCTCCCTCTGTCTCCCTCGCTCTCCCTCTGTCTCCCTCGCTCTCCCTCTGTCTCCATCGCTCTCCCTCTGTCTCCATCGCTCTCCCTCTGTCTCCCTCGCTCTCCCTGTCTCCCTCGCTCTCTGTCTCCCTCGCTCTCCCTCGCTCTCCCTCGCTCTCCCTCGCTCTGCCTCACTCGCTCTCCCTCTGTCTGCCTGTCTCCCTCCTCAGCAGCCAATGGCCAACACTTATAGGATATGTAGTGCTCTTCCATTCCAACCTGCTTCACACGCAATGTATCATACTCTATTGCCAATACTTAGCACATTTTTTTGTGTTGTAATTCTTTTTTGAGAACAAAATCATGTTACATAGCAATTTTTTATGTTTTTTTTACTAAATTATTTTGGAAATACAAATCAAAGCATGATTGTGGCCATTCATGTTTAGGTGCATCTAAAGACAAATACATATCCAGGAGAGTGAAGGCGTGAAAATAAAAAATATCATGGACTTATAAAGCAGCCACTTGTAATGAAACCAGTGTTCAACTGGTAACACGCACAAGCTAACTCTAGAGTTATATACATATACTCCGCCATTCTACCATTGTTTTTAAAGCCGCCAAAGTGAACATTTCATATGTTAGTGATTATTATAAAGAATCCTTTGATATGGGTCCAAATGAACTTCTAATTGCAGCTCTGTCTGTCTGTCTCTGTCTCCTTCCTCCCTCCCTCTCCCTCTTCATCTCACCATGCCTGTGTGTGCCCGGGCTGACACAGCTTCTGGGCACGCACACACTCTGCCAGGAAGCCGCACCCGAGCACTTCACACCTCTTTAAGAGACCATTCGCATGCTAATGAGCTTTGTTCAGCTCTTAGGCCCCTGCAGCCCCACTCGGACGGAAATCGCCTGCCCTCACAGAGTCTCTACAAAGGGAAGATCGGAGTGGAGCTGCGCCCCCCCCTGGGATGGTGCCGCGCCCCCCCAGGGGGGCGCGCCCCACAGTTTGAAGAACCCTGCCCTAGAGTCTTGTGAATACCTTGGTCTTAATATAAGATCAGCAAACAACCAAAGATGCAACATGCATGCGTTCTACCACCCTCCTGGAGATAACGCAAAGTTCTCAGAGCAACTCATGGAGATCATAACAACCAACTCTAACCCTGATGCCCACAATATATTCCTTGGTGACTTTAACCTCCACTGGGAGGACGACAATGACAAACTAGTTAACTCACTTAAAGACTTCCTCATCGAGCTAAACCTTACACAAGCTTGCACACATCGCACTCACTCACAGGGAGGGACCTTAGACTGGATTATTTCAAGGAATAAAGAGACTTCAATTCTCGCTATTGACCCGTGTGATTGGTCCGACCATCACGCCATAACTTTTGCGATAACCACAATGAAAAAGGGCAGGACCATACAACCCCGCAAGGTCAAAAAACTGGTCCGAGACACAAAAGAGGCTAATATTGAACTATTGGTGGAAAGATGTGAGAAAGTCTTGAAGCCACCAAACAGACTGAATGTCAGCGAGTTAACGGAGCACTACTGAACCTCAATAGGAAATATTGTCAATGACACCATGCCACAGACACTGAAAAGAGTATCTGAGAAACCTAAAAATCCTTGGTTCAGTGAGTCACTAAATGAGGACAGGCGCAAATTGAGAATGGTCGAAAGGAAATGGAGGCAACATCCCTCCTCTCCCGAGCTGATAGCCCTCAGGAATACCAGAAGCCAATATAATAAGAAGATAATTAAATCCAAAAAAGATTTTATAAAAGCCGAACTTGACAATGCCTCAAACAGACCTCGGAAACTCTTTGAGATTTTTAAACAACAGTCGAATAAGCTAGCTAAAACAGTTCACGAGAATCCAAAAACTCCCCTAAGTTGTGAGGAATTCTCTACATTTTTCACGGAGAAAACCAAACTGCTTGAAGTGGAACTCTCAACTGCCGCAATTAACATCTCGACCCTTACCTCACCTACAAAAGAGGCCAATGAGCCAACAGAGAGTCCCCAAACAAAAAATAAGGCAAAGTGGGACACATTTGAACTTTATGACCAAGATAAGATCACCAAAACGCTAATGGAAATCAGACCGAACAACCACTATCAAGACCCTCTACCGGCAAAGTGCGTAAGAGTAATTAGCCATACCCTAGTTCCGATCTGGACTGAGATAATAAATGCCTCACTTACCCAAGGGACCCTGCCCGACTGCCTAAAAACAGGTCAGGTTGTGCCCATCATCAAAAAACCGACAGCGGATGCAACCGACCCGAACAACTATCGACCAGTGACCAACATACCTTTATTGGCCAAAATTATTGAGAAATGCGTACAAGGCCAACTGAGTCAACACATCGCTAAGTTCTCATTACTAGATGATTGCCAATCTGGATTCAGAGCCGGGCATAGTACTGAAACTGCGATCCTGCATATTGTGGACGACGCCCTACAAGCCCATAGACAGAAATCAAGCATGCCTACTGATTCTCCTAGACCTGTCATCTGCATTTGACACGGTAAATCATGAAATGCTGATGACCAGGCTACAAGAAAGGATGGGCTTGTCGGGAAATGTGCTGAATTGGTTTAGATCTTTCTTGCAGAATATGACTCAACGTTTCCTGGTCAATCAAGCGACCTCTTCCCCTTGTCCTACTGCCGTCGGGGTCCCACAAGGTTCAACATTATCCCCAGATCTATTCAACCTGTATGTTGAACCTCTCACGGAGATCCTTCGGGGATCACAGATACCCTATCACATGTATGCAGATGACACGCAAATATACATAAAGATCGCCTCCCGTGCTGACATAGACCTAATGAACAAGACACTAAAGAGAGCCCTACAGTGGTTAACCACGAACCATTTGAAACTAAATGCCCATAAAACAGAATTCCTGTTAATCTCACCGACTAAGAACCGTCCCGAGGTAAAGGAATTGACGAAACTGGTGACAGCACTGAACTGCACCCCGACCCTAGTTAAGTCAGCTAAATCACTTGGAATTACCTTGGATGAGAACCTTGACATGACAGACCACATAAACTCAATGGCCAAGGGTGCCCGCTTCCATCTGAACTATCTAAGAAAATTGAAACCGTACATCTCAAAGACGGACCTAAAACTGGCTGTACAATCCCTAGTTATTTCGAGGATTGAATACGGTTGCACTACGTTAGCGGGTCTACCCAAAACATCCATAGCACCGCTAAAAGCCTGTCTCAATGCAGCGGCAAGATTGATCACGGGATCGAGGAAATTCGACCACATATCTCCTCACCTGAAGACACTAAACTGGCTACCCTATGAAGCCAGAATTCAAATGAAGATTGCTTGTATTACCCACAGAGCAGTTCACTACAACATGCCGAGATACCTTGCCAAGAAAATTAAGCTATCGGGAAGCAACAGACCAACGAGAAGCGCTAAAGAACTGCTACTGAGGCCAGCCTTTTTCCGTAAGAAAAAGACCTACAACCGAGCGTTCTCAGGAGCCGCCCCCAGAGTCTGGAATTCATTACCTCCGAACATCAGGAAGATTAAAAACTCGATAACATTCAAACGCGAACTGAAGAACCACATGATGAGCAAATACCTCTCTTAGGGAAGAGTACTGATTACGGATGAGAATATCCTCACCAAAGAGAGACGGCCTCGACTGGAACTTCTTGAAGATCAATTATCTGTTAACAGATTGATTTCATGTTTATACATTGGCCACACACGTTACTACTACCTTAAATCAAGGGGTTCCGATATCTGTAACTCTCAGACAATACGATATACCCTCTTCCTCACTTTGTTTTATTGCCTAGGATCCCGGATACATGGCAACACTTTTTACTCCGTAATGCTATTTACACACGTTATTTGCACTGTTATGCTATACAACCCTACCTCACTCACCTCCTAATACTAATTGGATAGGCTGAAGAACTCTTACTTATAATCCTCCTTACAGCTTATCGCCTTAGACCTTATACTCCTGTATATCTGTTGCTACAATTGCCTCCATAATGTCTGTAACTTATCTTACATGTGAAGCGCTCTGATACCCACGGGTCTTGTCCGCGCTATACAAAACTCTATAAATAAATAACTCCCCTTTTGAATTTTTTTATTTCTGCAGCATGCCGTTTAGTCTGGCATCAGCTTCTTCTATGGTTCAGCGAATCATGCAGTAACTGTTTAAAGAACGTTCAAGGGGGCCTAGTTTTTCAGGACGATGTCTTGATTTTTGAAAAACATTTGAAAGAACATAAGGTTCTTAGGTCGGTGCTTCGCATCTCTGAAAAAATGGCTGGTGGAAAAAAAACCAAGTGAATTCCGAAAGAGGAACATTGAGTTTCTGGGACATAGTATTTCAAGTGAGGGCATTTGTCCTGTACCGGAATTAGTCAGAGCAGTGGTTGAGTGTCCCTGTCCCAAGAACAAGGACAAACTAGGCTTATTTATAGGGCTGTGCAAGTTTTACTTCAGGTTTATTCCTAAATATATATGCCTTGAAGATAAAACGTTTGACTAACATATTGAAGAACAAAGTTCAGTTTATTTGGGATAAAGATTACCAAAATACATTTACATGGTTAAGTCGGAAATTACAATTACCAGGGATTTGTGTGCTTATGAACCGAGCATACCTTGCGCCATTACAGTGGATGCTAGTAAGTGTGGATTGGGACTGTTTTGACTGAAAATAATACTGAAGGAGAGGTTACAATTAGCTATGTGTCCGGGGTACTTCGTGAACCAGAGCTGAATTACTCTGCAATTGAAAAAGAGTTGTTGGCTTGTTACTGTGTGAGTGAGAAATTCAGGAGTTGTGTGGTGATGGAGGAGATCACAAGCAGCTTATGTACATATTGAGCAACGACAAAGTTAAATACACCACTCCTCGCATAGCCCGACTTAACACTAAATTTAAAGTACCCCACTATGATTTTGAGGTCAAGTACATTCCTTGTAAATAAAATGTCATGGCAGACTTATTGTTGAGATTACCAGTCCCAGAACGCAATAGAAATGATTGTTTTATAGCACTAGTGGATGCGGTTTGAATCAAAGCATGTACTGAGGTTAGATGGAAGAAAACGAAATATGAAGATGTGGTGTTGAGGAAAGTGAAATAGTTCATTGTTAATGGATGGCCAAAATAAAGAAATGTATGCACTCAGTTTCAACCTTATTGTAAGATTGCAGATTAACTCTCCTTAGAAGATGGTGTGGTAATGAGATGTGATAAATGTGTCTTGTTAGTTAACAAAGCCCATGATGGACATCTAGGTTCCACCATAACGAACAGGAGGATTAGGGCTCATTATTGATGGCCCTCCACGGACAGGTCTGTAGATCTGGTTGTAAAAGAATGTGGGGCATGCATCAAAGCCAAAACTGAACTTAAAGTTGTGACACCTCCTCTACAACCTGTAGTTATACCTGAGAAACCTTCGATTAAAGCAGGAAGGGGCATGGTAGTGCTGTTCAATTTTCTTCCTCATGATTTACGCTACGCCTTTGTGCGAATAGACTACCATACCATAGCAAGTGGCCTGAAGATCGTCTTTGTTCCACCCCTTCCGCTGGTAATGCGGTTAGATTTTTGAAAGATATATTCATGAGGTATTTCCCAGAGTCCAAAATCTCAGACAACTGAGCATAATGTGTTAATCATGAAATGTAATTTTTCTTGAATGCGTCTGCCGTGAAACATTAAGGAGCTCACTTTACCATCCTCAAACCAATGGTTTGGTGGAGGGGATAACTAGGGTGGTAGTTGATTGTGTAAAATGGGCCAAAAACAATAATTATGACACACAAAAAGCCATGACATCCGTGTTCTGGTTTTATTGCACAGCACCACATTCTCTCAAGATGTCCCTGTTTGTTACTTAGGGGACATAAATCCACTTCAGTTCTTTGTCCGGCATGGTTATCTAAGTCTTTACAGAATAAATGTAGAAGTAGTGTGGATGGAACGGCTATGATGAGTAAAGTGGTATATGGACAGAATAAAATGAAAGACCGATATAACATCATAAAGTCGCAAACTGTTCATCCTGGTGATGTAGTACGTGTAAACATTTTTAAAAATTCAATGACAAAAGTTAGTGCCAGCTATGGTGATCCAGTGATGGTAAAAAAAAAAAAAAGAAAATCTGTGGTAATGCTGTAAAGATGGAGGGTGGACATTGGTGGAATGTTGGTAAAGTTGTGACGATACACTAGAGAAACGTTGGAAAGCAGGTGTGTCAACAAGACGCGTATTTGGTAGGTCTGATGGTGTTCCCACTGAGGTGGGACTGTGTAGGTCTACTTGTGAAAAATATGTGCCATGGTAGTTAAGATAAGAGTTCATCTACAGTATAGGCATTGTACAAAATATTTATCTGAACTTGTAGTAATTGCATTTTCATAAATTTATTGTTTTGTAATGTTTTAAACCTGTTTCATTTTTTTTTATTGGTTTAGTTTATATTCTTTCTTTATTTTTATGTTGTATAGCATTTGATTTGGTTTGTTTAAAAAAGGAGATATGTTATGCTCTGTATATGTTTGAGCTGATTTTAGATTGTTGTAGTAGAATGTTAGTTCCATGTTCTATTTCTGTATCTGGTATGTTCCACTGGTGGTCACTTGGGGCACATCTGGACGAGAGCACAGTGGTGGCTCCTTGGCTACATGTCTTTTGATGGATTAAAGACTATCTTAGCCAATTCCTTCCTTCTTGTTGTATCCTACGTCACAACACTCCTTCCATGGTTTGTCGACTTTTCTGTTTCCAGCGATACATCAGGTTCCACTTTAGATGGCCATTTGTCCAGGCTACGGAGGCTATCTTACCCCTCATGGTTGCTAGGGCTTATCGTTGATAAGCTAAGAAAATCTGTTTCCATGTGAATGGGCAAGTCAGAAGATGGTATTTAATGATACACTTTATTTTTCACTTACTTTTCTAAAATGTGCGTCCCAGTTTATGTTGCTGGTCAGCCTTAGGCCCATTTAGGTGAAGATGCTGTTTTCTTCAAGCTATATAGCCCCTGAGGGTCAAGGTTCTGTTGTGATGTGGATTTGTTTGTTTTGTTGTGAAGATCATTATTTTTGTGTTTATTAGCAGGCCATTTGTTTCACATTGTTTTGCCATGCATTTTTCTTAATCTTGTATTTTTTAGAGTGCCAGCTGTGAGACAGGAATCATTGGCATATAGTAATTGACACCTGACAGCCGTCAATAGAGGACCTTTTTTCTTGAGAGGCTTGCAAAACATCTTTGTAGATTTCATGTGTGTGGAGTGAAAAAAGGAGTGTATTGAGCAGACACCCTTGTTTCACTTAACTAGCGTTTGGAAACTGCTGAGCATTCCTTTTTAGGTCTTGCCTGAGACAGCACATGAATCTGGTGCGTGCAAGATATTTTGTTTACATACAGGGCATTTAGAGCACAATCATTGCTTACCATCCATTGGCTTCACTGCCAGTCTTATTTGCTGGCTCCTGTTTGGTCAGCACATGCTAGCTTCACTTCCTGTTTGTGTGTTACCCACATCCCTGGAGCATGGACCAAATACTGCCTTCTTTTTTTACCATATCTTTTTTGGGGGAGTGCCCTGCTGTGGCTTTTGCTTTTTTCTTGGCCCCTGTAGGTTGGCTTGCTGCTGGTCCATGCTGTTGCTTTCACCCTCATTTACTGTATTGGTTTGCTTTTACTTTTCATTCTCACCATCTACTTTTTGTTGCAGTAGGCCACAGGTTGTTAATGTTGCTTTTAACAATTATTTCTAAATACATTAATGACTTTGCACTATAGCAGTTAGGTGATCACTAGTTTAGTTTTTAACAAAGGGCTTTTTTGATACATGTCTAAGATTTATAGAATGTCTTGGACCTGATTAAAATGTTTTATGCAAAAAACACAGGGCGTATTTTAAATTGATTTATGTTTGCACGATTACGGGTTGGATAGAACATTCTAGCGTGAAAATAACGTTATATTGTAAATGACTGTTTTACTTGTTTGGCCACTCCAATTGTGCTTCCTTCCGCAGCTCAATGTGTACTTTCTAACAGAGATTACCATACCATACTATACGATGACAAGCCATATCCTGCTATTCAATGACAAGTGATACCGTAATATACAATGAAAAGCCATACCATACTACACAATGATAGGCCGTACCATACTATACAATGACAGGCCATACTATACTACACAATGACAAGTAATACCATACTATACTATGACGAGCCATACTATACAATGACAGGCCCAACTATACTATTCAATGACAGACCATACAGTGACAGGCTATACCAGTGGTTCCCAAACTTTTTTGACCTGTGGCTCCCTTGACCTAATTGGCAGTTGGCCGTGGCTCCCTGTTGTCTTCCGTAAATTAATTGGGATGCAACGAAGAATGAAAGTATTATAATCATATTTGTAACAAAACAAAAATATAACAGTTTTAGTGTAATACGTTTATGTTGCACCTCAATTAATTGCAACAGTGGCGCCAGCTGCTGTGCCTGATGATGTGGGAGGCGTACTGTGCACGTTTGCTGAGGGAGTGATTGTTTTAGCGGCCAGGAGTCTGAGGCGACAGGCGGGCGGCTAGCCATTGAATTGCTGCAAGCCTCGCAAGTGACAGTGCCACTGTGAGACTCAGTGTCAACCGAGTGTTATCTTTTTTACTGCAGCGCGATCAGCTGATTGCAGGTCGGTGCCTGGCATGGAGTCTCGTTTTGTTTTACATGAACGATAAGCAGAAAATGAGACTCTAGACCAAAGAGGTTTGGTGAACTTACAAATATCGTCTTTTTGGAATGTTTTCACGTTAACGTTTCGCAGCTACACACATGCTTTCAACTTATTTAACTTTCTCTGTTCTCAACTTGTCTGTAAACACAGCTATTAAAGTTTGTAATTGAATCATAATAGAAAGAAAATTACACGTTTCCAGGAAGAAAAGCAAGGGAAATGTAACTCACCATACGCAAAACTGTTGTAATAAAAGTAGCGCAGTCCATGTAGTTTCCTGCAGGTAATTTATAGCAGCACAAAAATATAAACTGCCACCAACACGCATATAAAAGCAGAAGCCACTTTAACTGCGAAGTGTGAAGCAGGGGGCGGAAGAGCGGATCCCTTTGAAGTGAAGCTCTCGGCGCGCTGGAGAAGCGTGAGCCTGGTGGGGGGGCGGGATGCCAGCGAGTGGGAGGGAACGGGCCAAGCGCGCGCTCGAGAAGTCACGGATGAACAATTAACACGCATTGTTGGAAATCCGGCTGGTTTTGAGAGACTTTGGTTCAGTAGTAATAGGTTCGAGTATAACACGACCTAATAAAAACTTGTTTCAGTGAGAAACAATACATATTCTAATAATCAGTTGTGTAAGGCTTTGTATGTGTTTGTAAAATATTTGAATTGGCTGTGTTTGTAAATAGGGAGCCAGTGAAGCTTCTTGAGGTGCAGTGTGAACTGGGTGCGGCGTGGGAAATTGAGTTTGAGTCTTGCAGCAGTCTGGATGGTCTGGAGTATGTGAAGGAGTTGTTTAGAGATTCCGCCAGAGAGTGCTGCAGTGGTCCAGCCTGCTCGTGATGAGTGCTTGCATGAAGGTCCGTCTGGTGTTCTGAGGCAACCATTTGAAGATCTTTAGGTGCACGAGACAGAGGACAGCATGTCCTCAGCGATGAGGCAGCAGGGCCACGTGGAAGCATGACATGCACTGAGTAGGCCTCAGTTGGCCTCAGACAGAGGTCAGTGGCTTCTCAGACCTGAGGAGCAGTTAAACAGAGGACAGTTTGTCCTCAAAATTGAGACTCCGGGCTTTGTTGGGAGTATGACAAGTACGAAGGAGGCCACAGACAGAGGTCAGTGGGATCTCAAAGCTGAGGCAGCAGGGCCTTGTGGAAGCATTTATTACACAACAAAATGAGAAAGAAAGGGTAATCACATATGTGTAGGGAGGAAACTCCTGGTCCCCTTGAATCAATATTTTACAACAAATGGAGGAGTACCACCTAGAGGCTGTTTAACTAACTCTAATTTAGAAAGATAATGCGGTGCATGGAGTGCCACCCAACAAAGGACAGAGTGTGTCCTTAGAAGACCCCTCACTCACCAACCTAGTTGGTGACATGCTTCATCATTGGGGTCCCACCCAGACAGCTGAGTGCCATCTGGGTGTGCTTCGACACCTGACTACAGTGGAGAGGGTTTTTTTGAATTTTTTTATATGTGCAAAGGAGTAAAGTGAGTGATTTATTAAAAGTTGTCCAATACTACTCACTTGTAGAATTTATTCCGGAATGATTGGGCAACGGTTAAAAATAATGTGGGACACTTATGCCTGGTTAGGTAGGCTGTTGGTGTCTACAAAGATGTGTGGTGATTTTACAAATATATTGGTCTACATTTTTCAACCATAGTGTGATTATAAGGTTTTTATCAGGACCAGTGTTTGTAGTCAGGGTGGTGTACACTCGCTAAGGCGTACCCTGCCCTCGACTACGTGAAAAACAATAACCACAAACTTGCGGTTAGTTACAAAATTATATTCTTCTCCCAGAAATCCGGAAAAAACCTGTGAAAATAAATGTGGGATGGGGTTGGGGCAACAAACAAATTGTACATACACATAGAACATACATAGCGTTTTCGGTGCACCTCGTGTGCAGCTTTTGTGGTGACCACGTAGTGGAAGTTATCCAACGTAATGTTTTCTCTATGATTCATAGAACCCACAGACTTACGTGCTGTTAAGTAACAGGCTGGTTCTGTGATCGTGATTAGTGCAACCCACTTGTAACTGTACTGGCGTAAACAGTGTTGTCTACGTTCACACGTACAACGTCTCACGAATCATTGGGCCGTGCAAACATACAGAGTCAGGGTGGGTGTTGTCTTCCTCATCACTGAGGGTATCGTGTAGTGCTTAGATATTTAGAATGTGAAAGTAAGCACTTGCAAACCGTATATAGGTACACAGACGCTCAACATACAGTGGATATACTGGTCAAAGACGAGCACTCCCAGTGAGAGAAATGGACATGTGTAAAGAAAATTAAAGAAAAGAAAAGAGTGAGCTGGTCGGCTCTTACTAGAAGCGCTACAATTGTTGGCTTCATGGGTGTCCCCGGTCCTGCCTAGAATCACTGCCACAATCTAGGGAGAACAAGGCAAATAGGGTGTGAGTCGAGCGAGGAAACACGCTCCGTGTAGCGGTATGCCTTCTGCCTTGGGGATCGAGTGCGGTCGGACTTACTTGTGGGATGATTATCACGGCGGGATAGCCTAGCAGGTTACCAGTTCGGAGCCCCTTAGATGCGGTCTGCGGGCTCCGTTGATCTTTAAAAGGAGTTCAGCGCTTCCGGGTAGGGGGCGGGGCAATGTCCCGTGGGCCGACGAGTGCGCAGTTGCCATGACACTCGGAACCACGTGATGTGTTGTTGTCAACGTGACCATTGTAGCGTTGGGTTTTGCCGGCGCGCGTCACCAAGAGTGTGGCTTACGGCATGATATAGTGTGAAGAAGGATTAGACGCGAGTGCAATAAAACAGGCAAATGCGGTTTAAAATAAGAATAAGAACAAAAGGTTCAGAATAAGAATAAGAACAAAAGGTTCAGAATACAGAGCGAGTCTGAATGTTGAGGCGGGCACGGGGTGTACTTCGGGTAGGGAAACATTGGGTCATAATGTACCCTAACTGCTTGGGTGCAGGTTGATCAGTCCCAGATAAACAATCACAGTGCCAAACATACGGGTGCAATTCGGTTCAGATATTCAGGTAGAGTGCAACCAACTCATATAATTAGTGCTACATACCTTGCATAACTTCAGGCGCCCCTAGTTTAATATGGGCGACCGGCCCGTATGTTAGTGATTTTCGACCAGATCAAGCATGGTGGTCACCAACCCACCATTAGTGAGAACGGGACTTCCACACAAAGGAAGTGGTGCACAGGAATAGTTACCAGTCTAGCAGTAAAACTGGCACAGTTATTTGGAAAGCACAGACCTACACGGGATGTTATCGTTGAGTCCGGTTTTCTGCGTGGATAGTCTATAAATCCAGCGCTGTTCCTTTTCGAACAGTCGTTGTGGTAATCTGTCCCCTGAGTTAAGTTGCTCGATAACAATCCAGCTCATGTCATTCAGGGTATGGTTCATTGTGAGAAAGTGTTCTGTTAGTTTCGTCATTGATTTTCTGCATCTGATTATGCTTCTGTGTTCGCATATTCGCTGTTTCACTCTCCTGCTGGCCATCCCTATATATTCGGAGTTTGCATGGACAGGTTATTTTGTACACACCATTGGTGCTATTGCAGTTGGTGTGACACCGGATAGTCCATATTTTCCCAGGTTCTAAGGAAAGGGTTTTAGTATTCTCCGTTAAATGGCACACGCTGCAGTTGAAGCATTTGTAGTGGCCTATAATACTGGGTAAGCCCCAGCCCCATGCATTTAGGACCGTTGATGGCTTAGTGCACATTTCTTTGGGTCTGGTGTTGACTACACAATATCTTATGCTCCTCGCTTTTTTGAAAGAGAACAGCGGCTTTTCCCATTTCAAGTTGCCTGTATTAAGGACTGGCCAATGTTTGTTGATGGATTTTGTTACACAATTGGATGCCGTGCTGTATGTGGTGACACAGGTTAGCGGTATTTCGTTACTGTTCCTCTCTACATTCTCCAGCAGTGCTTCTTGGGGTTGGTTACATGCTCGTTTCTGGCACTTATTTAGGTTTTTATTGGGGTAGCCCCTAGCATGGAGTTTAGATGTGAGGTCACTCGCTTGTTCATGGTAATCAGTGGATTTACTGCAGTTCCTGCGAATTCTCAGGTATTGACCATATGGGATATTTTCCCTCAGAGGTCTTGGATGAAAACTCTCAAATCTCAGTAAATTGTTCTTGGCCGTTGGTTTATAGTGTGTTTTAGTTTCAAGGCGTCCATTCTCTTTGCTAATGACAAGGTCAAGGAAGACCATAGTTGTAGGGTCTTTAGTGTAGGTGAATTTAAAGATTGTCATCACGGGGGTTGATCCATTCAAAAAAGGAAATTGGAGTATTTTCTGGTCCTTGCCAAATTGCAAGGACGTTGTCAATATAACGTCTCCAGAATAGGATGTGTTGGCCATAAGGGTTCTGTTCATTAAGGATAAACTTCTCCTCAAAGTCAAAGACATATAGTCCGGCCACACTCAGGGCAAAAGTACTACCCATCGATGTGCCCCCTGTTTGTAGGTACAGAGACCCCTCGAATTCAAAAAAGTTATTATTCAGTGCTAGTCTTGCACATTCCAGGATAACGTTTTTAGGGGTCCTGGATGTCCATTCCTCCTTGTCAAGTGCTTTTTCCAGAACTCTCAGGGTGTCATCTTGGGGTATACTCGTATATAGGCTTTCTATGTCAAAGCTAACCAGTAGTGTATCCTCATTAATCCCACCCTGATCAAGAAGTTGTAGAAGAGTTTTGGTATCCTGCAGGTAGGTCGTTTTTTGGACCAATGGTTTCAGGAAAACATCGCAAGAGCGAGATAGTGGTTCCAACAGGGAGCCTATCCCAGAGACTATGGGTCTGCCTGGTGGTGGATGTTTATTTTTATGCATCTTCAGGAGGGTATAGAAATAGCGTATTTTGCCCTCACTGCTACGCAGGAAGTCCGCCTCGTGTTTGGAGAGATAACCCATTGTTTCACCATGATCAACCAAAGATTTTATTTCGTTTCTTAGATCTAAAGTGGGATCGCACTGGAGTTTTTTGTAGGTATTCTCGTCTGACAGTGGTCTTAGGCATTCGTTTTGGTACATTAGTTTATCCTGGACAACCACGCCACCCCCTTTGTCAGCTGGTTTTATCATAATGATGTTGCACATTTTCATGTTGTCCAGAGCAATTCTTTCTTGCCTGTTTAGGTTAGTGAATGGTTTGTTTGGTAGTAGATTTTCAATGTCTTTACGGCCTGCTCAGAGGCTGCCAGTTCCACTGGGGTGGTGTGTGGTGGTGGCACAAATGTGGATTTTAAGTGAAGTCCTGTCTCATTTCGGTCTTCACTGGGTGTAGTGGCACCTTTTCTTTCAAAGAAAGCTTTAAGTTTCAATTTACGAAAGAAATTGGACAGTTCGCAGTGGAGTTGGAATTTATCCAGTTTGGGTGTTGGGACATCCCAGCCCTTTGTTAAGGACATTCACTTCTATTGGAGAGAGAGGTCGCATTGCCAGATTTGTAACTAGGTCCTGCTGTTGCTGGGGCCCACTTGTGGGCTTTTGCTCTGTGTGTGTAAATTCCAACTCCACTGCGAACTGTCCAGTTTCTTTCTTAAATTGAAACTTAAAGCTTCTGCCCTGTGAATACTGACGCCTTGGGGGAAGCACAGTGACGGGACTGCGAGGACCAGCAGCCTCGTAATTCTGCGCAGCTGAGTGCCTCTTCCCGCCCTGCCTGCCTCGCTGCCCGTTTGTGCCCTTTGGTGACCGTTGGAGGACGGGACGGGGCCCCCCTTTAACTCCTGCTTGATAAGGTCAGTGCCCTTAATCTTTGGAAGTTCTCTAACTGAATACCTGCTGCTATCTAAGTGCAGGGTCACCCTTGTTCACGTCTGCGCATACTGTTATCTGTGTATACGCTACAACAATGGCTTTAAAAACTGGAAGGGGGGCAAAAATGACTAACGGTGGGTCTATCCTGGGAACTTTCGACCAATTCATTACACGTGCTTCTTCAGCCCTTGCTCGAGAAATAGACCTGACCGAAAAAAGACTTTCATTGGACCCAGCGTTTAACAAAAGGTCTTCTTTG
Source organism: Lissotriton vulgaris (assembly GCF_964263255.1). Lineage (NCBI taxonomy): Eukaryota > Metazoa > Chordata > Amphibia > Caudata > Salamandridae > Lissotriton > Lissotriton vulgaris. Next base: position 55,262,625 of record NC_141696.1, read on the forward strand.
GGCAGTCTGGCTCAGGTGATGTCTCCCCCACCCCTCCCTGGTCCCGCAGTATCTTCATCTACAGCCATCGAGGTTACCCAAGGGTTATTAAACCCACCAGCCGAGGATGGTCTATCTAATTCAATCACTGGCGAGAGCACGGATCCTTGATCTGATTTACCGGGAAGAAGCGAATTGACTGAGCTTCCTGAGGGTAGTGTTAACCAAAGACACACCCGAAGTACAAAGCCCGCCAGTCAACTTCGGAATCCAAAAGGAAACGTGAGGGTGCCTCACATAAGGGAAGAAAAGCAAAAGTCAAGAAACTTAACTTAGTCACAGAGAGTAATGGGGTATCACAGAAATCCAGTTCTGAAGAAATACGTTCTGTAACGAGATTGGCTACTTCAGTATCAAGCTCCAGACTGGAGTCCCCTAGTGAGAGGAGCGAGGACATATGGGACAAATTGGAACATCTATTTTATAAGTCATGCGCCCCAATTTATAATAGGTTGGATAACATAGAAAGTAGACTTTCTAACCTTGAGGTGGTACTGGCTAAGGCTCAGGACCAGGGGGTCCCAGGGTCCGGTCCGATAGAAAGGCAGGGACGACTGACTAATGAGTCTGAAGTTGGATCGACCCCTGTAATCCGGGTTGAAAAAGATTTGATTGTACCTAGCCAACTGCCTGTTACTACCATAGTACCCATGGGGCAGACCAGAGAGACTGGTGCTACTAGAGCTAGATCTCCAAAGAATTATTCAGAACGGGTGGTGGGATCAGCATTGGAAAATCAGCAGTCAAGATTAAATGATAGTACGCCCACTGATGTATCCTCAAACATGTTACCATGTATTAATCTTCCCCCGGCATCTGCACCTTACGTGGCAATATTAGTGGGGGTCCCAGCACTGAGACCGGGCCAACGGGAGAATTATACAGATCTTAAGAACAAGTGTATATATTGGCTGAATGCTAACCGGCCTCTCCCTCCTGTGGTGTCTGCCGAGATCCTATTTGCTAGAAGGGTGGACTGGGTGGGGGCTAGGAAAAAGTCAGTTAGGGGCGATTGTGTTATAATCAATTTCAGGGATAGCAGAACTGCCGAGCACATCTGTCGGTGGGGGCAGGAACGTACAGAATCCCAAATTAAAACTATGCCCCTAACCTATTTCTATCCTGTTAATTACATGGCTCCAGCTTATGGGTCAGCAGGAGATGGGAGATTTGTCCCTGGGAATTTGGGGGGTATTCGCATCAGGAACAGGTATGACGTGTTATCAGGCCTTGATGACTGTGATTGACGTCAGATTACCCATACACCCATAAGGTCCATAGGCGCGCAGCCCGTTCCCATTCCCGGTAGGGGTGGGATATTCGGGGTTGCACATGCAAAGATAGTAAATAGACCTCCTTACCGCAAGTACCCCGCCACACATAGTGTCACCAGTCCCAGTTCCATCGGTTGCTATCTTATCATCACCTGAAGGAGCAGGAGGATTAGATTCTTCTATTGATACAGGGGCGTATCTGAGTTCCGGGCGGTCCCCCAACCTGGATTGTAGCCCTCCCACCGTGAACCTTCCCACAAAACACCTGAATGGCATCTCGGTATTGTCTTGGAATGTTGCAGGGTTATGCTCCAAAATACCCCAGCCTGAGTGGTCTGATTTTATTGAAGAACATGACATATGTCTCTTTCAGGAGACCTGGGCAGTGGATCAGGTCGTCCGACCGGGTTATCTTAACTTTCAGGTTACAGCAGTGAGGAAAGATAAAGGTCGGTCAGTGGGGGGCTTGGTGATTTGGTTCGGCAGGTGTTAAACTGCAAAGTATCCCAATTAGTCATACCTAACAATGACATCCTGTCAGTAAGAATCAGTCTAGCATCTGGCCCACGGCTGGATATATATATAACATCTATGCACGAGGTCTCCCTGGAGGGCGTCGATCGGAGGTAGAGACAGCAGTGGAGCATCTGTTGGAATTGATGCCCAGCAATGTTTGGCCGATAGTAGCAGGGGATTTCGATACCACGTTTGAGCCGTTAGGGCTCGAGGACCGGTGCCTCACGGAAGAGGAAGACTCTAAATGGGGTGTACCTATGCTTGAAATCCCATTGATCAAAAGATGGACAGAGGCGGCCATCCAATTGAAGGGGCTGTGTATAGGCTTCCAGATGAGAGCCGTCAATGGCCGTACACCTTCTGACAGGATAGGGGTAGGTACTTTCAACAACGGTTATATGTCCAGCCGTATTGACTACATGTTAGTCAGTTTACATCTGTGGCAATTTCTTAAAGATATGGCTGTAGTTGCCCATGTGGAAAGTGACCACAATCCCCTTATCTCTATTATGGATGGGCTGCTTGGCGAACCAATACTCAGAAGGGAGGCGGAGTTGGTCCATGACCTCGTACTTAGTAATGATATGCACCACCTTAAGTGGCACAATATCATTGAGCACCTGGATATTCTGATCGCGATAGACAATGATGTTAGTAATACACTATTAGTCCTCGGAAATAGTGAAGATACCCGGGACTGGAAATCGCAGACAATGGAGGCACATATTACTCTTTTTGACCGTCTGAAGTCGTACTTTTATAAGCCTGTTAACACTAGGATAGTTAAAATTAAGAAATCTCAATGCTGGTTTAATGAGAAATGTCGACAGGGTAGGGCCGAGTTAGGATCCGCCCTAGGAAAGGGGGATCGAGCCAGAGTAAGACGGGTAAGGGATAGCTACAGGAAAGCTGTCAAGGAAGCTAAAAAGATATGAGATCAGGCGAGATGGCAGGAGCTAACGGAAGCATGCAAGGATAGAAACCCGAAGTTATTCTGGGATAAATACAAATGGGATAGGGGTGGACGTCCAGACCCCCCACAAAATAATGTAGCCCAGCATCTCTGGGTGGAGCATTTTAAACTTCAGTACGCTTCCTTAGTTGATGACCAGAATAGTGAACAGTTTGTCTATACATTTTATACCAGTAGGGTGTTTACCTTAGAAGAGGTGGATAGGACATTGGATACAGTCACACCTGGAAGAGCTCCGGGGTCGGACTGTGTTCCTGTGGATGTATTTTTAAATAACAAAACCTCCTGGCGCCAATATATAGGGTACGTTGCGAATGATATTGCTTGTGGTGGCCCAATCCCGCCCTTGTGGAAGGATGCAGAGATAATCCCTGTTGTTAAAAAGTGATAAATCAGTTGCAGGTAATTACAGGCCTATCAGCCTCATAGATTCCATCCAAAAGATCGTGGGGAGGTTGGTCTTCTATAAAGTTCAGTCCTGGATAGAAGAAAATAAATCTTGACACCATTGCAGGCGGGCTTCCGACCCCTCACAAGTACAATAGACCAGGTCTTCCGATTTATCATAATCTATTGGAAGATCGTAGTCCTGGGGAAAGGTGCACTGTATGCAGTGTTAGTCGATCTAAAGGCAGCTTTCGACACAGTTCCGCGCTGTAAGCTGTGGTGTGTCCTGAGGGAGATGGGGATGGCCCAGGAGTTGCTGTCACTGATCGTCCGCCTACATGAGGATAACCATGCTCTGGTCCGGTGGGGGTCTAGGGGCGAGGTTACTGAGTCTTTCCCGGTTGGCAGGGGAGTGCGTCAGGTTTGCGTGTTAGCACCCACCCTGTTCTCACTCTTTGTCAACGGGGTGGCTGACTACCTGTACTTGGTTCCCTCCGATGCCCCGGTGCTGGCTGGTGAACACATTCCTATCCTCATGTTTGCGGACGATACCCTAATTATCTCCAAGACGCCCTGTGGCCTTCAAAGAGCCCTTGTCCGGTTTGGAGATTTTTGCCGTATCCGGGGTCTTGAAATCAATACGGGGAAGACTAAGTTCATGTCTTTTAATGAACACCGTTCTTTTCGGGGCAAAATCTACATGAACAAAGCCGCATTTGAACAGGTCAACGCTTTCACCTATTTGGGTGTAACATTGCAGAAGGACATGGGTTGGAAAAACCAACTTGACTTGACTGTCCTAAAGCATAAGCAGCAAGCGGGGGTCCTCATAGGTAAATTCAAATCCTCTTATACGAAGCCTATTAGCCCAGTGATGGAGATTTATGGGCTTAAGGTATTAAGCTCCGCACTTTATGGAGCAGAGTTATGGGGGTTTACGAACCTAAAGCAATTATCTGTTGCTGAGAATTCCTTCTTACGCCAGGTTACAGGAGTCCCGCTGAGTACTCCGATGCAGCCGCTCCTGCTAGATTTAGGCAGGAAACCAGTAGAAGATCTTGCGAAACTTCGCCCATTACTATATTGGCGAAGATTGTGGTGTACCGACGAACTAGCGCATTATGCTAAATGTCTCAAGGATATAATGGATGCAGATACTTTTCACAAGATACCTTGGTTGAAGGAGATTAGATTGCTCCTAACGAGGTTGGGCATGAGTGAACTGTGGAATGACCCTACTAATGCCGTTTTTCCCTCAAAAAAGTTCATGAGGGACAGGTATTGGGAAATGGTCATGGTATCAGTTTGTTCCAAAGGATCCTCGAAGCACCTTACTGGTCGTTTCTTGGAACTTAAATCCTGGCCGGCATTAGAAAAATACTTGGTTGCAATCTTGAAACCTCATGACCGAAAATTGTATTTCCAACTAAGGGTAGGAGCACTACCCATAAGGTTTTTTACAAGCAAGTAGGCAGGTTCTTCTAATGAAGCATGCCCATGGTGTCCTGAAAAACAGGAAACAACAAGTCACTTATTGTTCTTTTGTCCTTCATATGTCACACCCCGTCGTGTGTGGGTTATTCCTATTTGTAAATTTTTGGGCTTTAGAAAGCATGATGAAGCACTTGGAGTTCTATGCTCGGACCCAGCTCTCCCGATTGCCATTGCTATGGCTACGTTTTTAGGTTGGGCCTGGTCTATAAGAGCTAAGGAGCCAGACTTAGCATCAGTAAACTGTTAATTGGTAGCTGCCATCGGATTTTAATACCATGTGTTGTTAAGGCTTAATGAGATAGGGATCAGGAATTAAGGTTGAGCATTTTTAGTATAGTACATGAAGGTGAAGGGGTACCGTATCCGTATTTTAACTAGTTGTATTCGACAGTTGCACGTGAAATAAATGGGTTTGCTTATTTTGAACCGCACATCACAAAGTTAAGCCAATTGTAATACCAACATAAGTAGATAGCGAAAAGCAACTATGGCCAGGGTGCTCCTAAGCTATACGACACCTACCCACCAAAGTGTCATTCAGTCCTAGGATTCAAATGAACCCAGGTCAAACATATATATGTACAACACCCGAGCACACCATATCATTATTTCAAATATCAGAATTTTTCTACGAAAGTCAATGTGATTTCAGCGTCCTGTATGTTCTAAATCCAAAGAAAATCTCAAAGGAAAGTCCGAACAAATCTTCTTAGGTTGAGATCTTTAATATCCACAGTTCACATAAGGATAGACAGCAGCCGACTATCCTTATGTGAACTGTGGATATTAAAGATCTCAACCTAAGAAGATTTGTTCGGACTTTCCTTTGAGATTTTCTTTGGATTTAGAACATACAGGACGCTGAAATCACATTGACTTTCTTAGAAAAATACTGATATTTGAAATAATGATATGGTGTGCTCGGGTGTTGTACATATATATTGTATTCAACAGTTAGTAATGAATCTAATATCTTCTTCTTTATTTATATAAGCTTGAATAATTGATGTTGTATATTTTTGTATAAGGATCGTATTGATGAAATGGTGTATGTTGTGCTTTTATGACAGAACAGTTGAATAAAGTTATGATGATGATGAATAATTAATGATAATCAAATGCCATGCCGATCTTCTGTAAACCTCCGTTCTACACCCGTTCCCACCTGCATTAGTTTTAGTGTGAAAAGGCAGGCTCCACTGAGCTCGTTAAAGAAATCAGTCAAAAAAAGCCAATTAGCCAAGGCCTTCTCTCTGGCAGCTTTAACGAGCTCCGGGGAGCTTGCCTTTTTACACTAAAATAATGCCGGTGATACAGGTGTAAAACAGAGGTTGGGCAGAAAATCGGCATGGCATTTGAATAATGATTAATGATAATCAAATGCCATGCCGATCTCCTGCCCAACCTCCGCTTTACACCCGTTATCACCTGCATTAGTTTTAGCACATAGCTGCCAAGGTTTTAGATTGCTATGTGTGACATTTCCACGTCAGTGTAATTATGAGTGACATTTCAATGACTGAGTGACTCTTTCACGCAAGTAAAATCAAGCATTGAAGACGAGGGAAACAAATTAATATCATAAATTACACCCATTTCAGCAACAAGAAAGTCTAGGATCTTAAAATTGCATCAAAGCACCAGAAACGGAAGGACACTAACCAAAGACAAACTGCATGACGGCTCTTAATCACAGACATCCACTCCCCACCCTCCCCGAATAAAACCTAGCTCTTAAGTCCATGGAAAAAGCGAAATATCAGGAATTATGCCCTTAAAACAATAATACCTCGCTTTGAAAGACTTTCCAGCTACTGCAAAACTTCTGAAATGTAAAGTCACAAACCTACTGCCCCTTTCCAAAAAGACGGTTATCTTGCAGCGCTACTCCTGAAATAATTTCTAGTTCCATAACACCTTTCTCTGGAGTACAAAATCATACATGTACTCGACAGTGGGGCCCATGACACTGCGAGTCACTCACATAATACTTCCATCCTACTTCATGGATCGGTGACATTCAAAGGAGAGCTGTTGTATCATGGTGGCGTGTCTAAACTAAAACTGGATATTTATACTATTTACACCTGCAGTTTAAATGAGCTTACCATGGTTTTCATTTAATAAAACATTTAATTAGACAGGTCACCCCTAAGGTTGACTGATCTGCTAGTAAAAAATTAGGCGTAGGAAAACTCAAGACCAGCTTAATTCTCCATTTCTCATTTTTATTAAGAGCAAATTCAGCATGTCTAAAATGTTATACATTTTTTTTAATGACATTTCAAAAGAATAAGAATTTCTAAATTCAAGACAGTTAGATTCATTTATTTAAGAAAACTCTGAAATAGACATTTTCATTTATTTTATCAGTCAAGTATTAGCTAAAGACAGATAGTTCCCAAATAATCATTTATTCTCCTAACTTCCCTAACTAAACCCTCGGCTAAAGTACATCTCCCTGTGAAAGGAAATAAAAAATTAGTCTGAGTCTTACATCTCAGGAAAAGTCAGCATTCCAGCAGCATCTCTGGAGGAAATCGAAGAGAAGTTTTTTCTTCAATAAAATCAGCACTTTTTATACCCTTTTCTCTAGCTCTATCTAAAAGTGTAACTTTCAGCCTAAATTAGAGTTCTGATTGGACAATTTTGGGGTGGATGAGCTTCATCTCGTCATCATAATATTACATTTTCTTCCGTTTGCAAATTTCTAATGGGTCCTTTGTTTTGGCCCAAGTCCGGCCTAGTCCTGTTCTCTACTCGCAACTTTGCCATGTATTCCTACGTTCTGAACCATTATGCTCATCATTTCGGCAGCCATCTATTCTTCCAGGCCACTCCGTCCTTGAACCGTAGTCACTCCAGGCACAAGCAGCTCGCATTCAGACTCGGACTTTGCTCGCGCATGCGTACTTCTTTTGTAACCACAATAATAGTGACTCTATTTTCTTTTAGGCCTCACGAGTCAAAAATGGGAACTATCATAGAAACAAACACAAATGAACATTACTTTTAAGTAATTTAACCCTTCTGTTTACCGCCCCCCTTTCTAAGGTTTTCCCTATTAGTAATTACCTAGCAAATAGCCACATTTAAGCGTAATATACTCACTTATCCTCGCGTTTTGCCACAATAATACATAAACAAAAGCACATTTATGCTGCATTCCGTTATCTTAAAGCTGCTCATTAGTTTAGGACATGACAAAATCACAAGATTAGTTAATTATGATGGCAACATAAGCAATGTTAATTTCCCACGTGCCTTTGTGTAGGTGCAACTTTTATTCTAAGTTGATTAGTTTCATGCGTAACTCAGTTAATTCAGATTATGATTATGGAAGTATGACTTTGCAAGGGTACACACAATTTTGTTTCTCCACCTTGCTCCATCAGTTACAGGAAGGGGATCCAAGAGGGACCATTTTATAGTTCAGGCTAGCAACAGGCTTGTCTTTTAAAATTCCATATTGCACACAGATAATCGATCGATCATGGTAATTAAGAAATATGTGAACTGTAAGTAGTCGAAGTGTGATTTTTAAGGGCCATTTCTCTCTTTTCCGTTTTCATGCTGCTTTTCAAAAAAGGTATTTTTTTGGGCAGGCATTGACCACGTGAGCTGTGTGAATTAACCTTGCTGTCGCTGAAAGTAATTGTAATGGACCGGCAGCACTGGTGGCGCGCTAGCACAATTAATATTATTTAAAGCACATTTTCAAGAAAAGATAACTCACTGAGGCCCAAACGTACTTTCTAAGGCGACTCAAGGAGCGGTAATTTTACTGGTCGCACCTCGCCGCTGCTGCAACAACTCTCACCACAGCACAACGGTCGGGCCAGGATTGTGAGCATGGCTCAGCAGCAGCTGCATAAGAGGGGCTTGTCTGCTGCTAAGAAACAGTTCCAGCGGCCGCAGCGGTCCTTGCGAGATTCAGCTGACCCGACCAGCTATGTGTCTGACAGACTGACTAAAGTAATAAAATAACTATGGCACAACTCAGTCGGTGTGAACCCGCGCCGCTGTCATTGCAACTCCATTCACTCAGCGCCGGGTAAGGGCTTACATTAAATGGGAAGCAGATTTGCAGGTGCTTAAACTGCTATTTTACCAGCGAGGAACAGTCTAAAACCTTTTGTTCTCTGGAATGGCACGCTGTGGTAATGTCGCTAAATTAGAGGCAGAATCACACCAAGCGGCTCCCCGACTCTCTGGCAGCTTTAACGAGCTCCGTGGAGCCTGCTTGTTTTACACTAAGCTTGATATTCCTAACGTGAATGCGGTGCCCCTGGCTACTCATGACGGCGCACCAGGGTGCCGCGGCGCCCAGTTTGGGAACCACTGGGCTATACCATACAGCACAGCTTTCAAAACTTTTCATGTTGGTGACACACCTTTTTGTGAAAAGTTTTTCAGGGACACGGTAACGCGAGCGAGCGAAGCGAGCTAGCCCGAACCACCCACAACCCCACACACACAACCCCACCCCCCGCACACACAACCCCACCCCCCGCACACACACCCACACATCTCCACACATCTCCCCCACACACACACGCACACACACACACACACCTCCCCCCCCCCACACCCCCCCCCCAGATAATGTATGTATGTTTTGTATGGATCTGAAGAAAACCCACATGGTTCGCAACAGAGCATGAACAGGAGATTTGCACATTTGTGATATTACATATTATATACCTGGAGACTGTGTCACTGCAGCCAGGCCTCAGTTTCAGGGGATTTGAGAGAAGTATAAGGGTGTGAGAGAGCCTCACACACATAGCTGCCAAGTTTGAAGATTGTGTGACATTACCATGGTTTCAGTGCACTTGTGAGTGGCACTCAACTGCCAAATGTGTGGCATTGTCCTGCGAGTAAAACGAAGCAATGAAGTTCATGTAAATAATTAAATATTACAAATTACACCCTTTTGTCACTGAGAAGCCTTCTAAAATATCTTTCAACTGCTTCGAAACCCTGAAATGGAAGGTTAAAATACTTGTACAAAACTACAGAGCAATGAGTTGCCGCCACTCACTCATTTAGGAATAAGCCAAAAAGCCTTGATCACCAACGGCAGGATATCAGCAGTAAACACACCCACCATGAGCTGGATCCTTTGAAGGTTCAGTGATGGGTAAAATTAGGCCGGTGTAGGCTCCAGAAGCTCGTCGCTAAATGTTGCAAGAACTACTAGACTCTCTGGTAAGTTGTAGTTCATTGAATTCAAATATCCTGAGTTATCTTTACATTTTTATTATAGTCTGGAAACTCTAAGTCACAAGAAATGCAGCCCACCCCTGTCAGGTGATTTCAAACCTATGTTATTTAAAGTACCCCACCCCTCGGCGCCAGGTGGTGTGTGGCAGAAGATTCTGTAACAATCCTTGTGAGAAAAACAAAGTTTTGAAAATATGCATTGCATAGGAAACAATATTTGCAGCAAGAATATTAACCTTTTGCCCTTATAAATCATAGGGAGAACAGCTATCAGAGAAAACCCCGACCCTTAAAAGGCCCTGCGTTTCCAGCACAGACAACGTTTTACTCTGCTACAGGATGCAGAAACACAGTTAAGGACTTTTTGTTGCCATGATGAAAACAACCTTCATTTGTGAGATTCTCAAATGCATTAGATGCATCTTAACTTTCACAGTGGAGTCACGATAGTAATGAAGCAACCAGGCACATAGTCTCGGTTTGTTCCAAGCGCACTCAGCACAGATCAGGACCATGCAACGGATTGTATAAACGTGCTATTCAATAAATGGCAAACTCTGAGCTACAGCACGCGCTTGAGAGCGTGCATAAGTCACATTATGTCCCCCGATTCGGATTTGCGACTGAGCCTGACCTTCCTTTCGAGGGGAAATGCTTTCTTACAATGTTGTGGACTTGCGTCCCTGGGACCCTCTGCTGGCATTTCAAAGGACACACGCCTTCAGTAGGGAAAGGAGCAAAACTCAGCTTCACCGCTAGGTGGTGTCTGACAGGCATTTCTCTCTGGGACCTAGCTTTTTCCAGTGTGCACAGAGTAAAAGTGCACCCTCATCTGCATGGCACTATGCCCAGCTGTAAGCCAACCCTCCCAACTCGGCCCCTTCTATAAAAATTTTTTTTAATATCGACAGTCGATTACGAATTTGTGACTTACCAGTTTCAGAGGCACAGTGAACCTCGGCTGGTGATCGCCAGTGTTGCCGCAGACATCGCCCCGCCACCCTCTCGGCCAAGTGAAATGCTTGAGATTACAGTAATTACAACCGCAGCGTGAGCTCCAAACACGGGCTAAAGGAAACATCAGCATGTCAATGGGCAGATAAACAGCGCATTCATGCTCTAAGACCACCCCCCTTCCCTGCAGCCCTAACAAGCGCGACACACCTACGCATGGGGCGCGACACAGTAACGTGTCGCGCCACACAGTTTGGAAAGCTGTGCCATACAGTGACATGCCATACCATAAAATGACGGACCATATCATACCATGCAATGACAAGCCATACTATACATTGTCAGGCCATACTATACTATTCAATGACAGACCATACAATGACTGACCATACCATGCCATACAAAGACAGGCCATACTATACTATGGCAGGCCATACCATACTATGCAATGACAAGCAATACTGTACCATAAACTGGCAGGCCAGGCCATACCATAAACTGGCAGGCCATACTATACTAAACAATGACAGGTCATGCCATGCCATATAACATCAGGCCATGCCATTCCATCACAGACCACACCACATCATACTATACAATGACCGGCCATACCTCACCATGCCATACCATGACAGGCTAGACAATGCCATGACAGGTGATCTGCCGGTCACATCTACCTCCAAGTCAGTTGACTCCCAGCATTGAAAAATAACATTCCACAGATGACCAGATGCAGTGACATCATAAATACAGTCACAGCTGTAAGCAAGTGTCCGAAATAGAAATCTTTGTCTTTTCAACTTCAGCCGTACTGGAAAATCGAATCTGAGATATCATTAGAGGATGGTTTACTTATCAGATGTGATAAGTTAATTCCCTTAGATCTACCATTATCAAGGAATCTCATGAAGGACATTTAGGGATTTCTCTTACCATACGGCGGGTCCGTCAAGATTTTTGGTGGCCCAGTATTCACAATGAGATTAGGACAATTATAGAAAATTGTCCGGTGTGTTGTTCATCAGAGAAAACACTTAAAGTTGCTACCCCGCCCTTGACTCCTATTGAGTGACCATCTGGACCATGGGTCAAAGTTGGTGTTGATATCATGGGTCCATATGAGGTCTTACCGTTGGGGATGAGATTTATCTTGGTCTTGATGCTTTACACATCCAAGTGGCCTGAAGTTAAGGTTGTCAGAGAGGCCATTTCTTCTAGTGTTATCAAATTTCTCAAGGAGGTGTTTTTAAGAGAAGGGTTTCCTCAGTTTCTTTTCTCTGATAATGGGACTCAATTTTTGAGTGATGAATTTCAACTTTTTCTTAAATCCAGGGGTGACAAGCATCTTAAAAACTTCTTATATTACCCACATACTGCTCTTGTGGAAAGAATGAACAGGATCTTAGGTGAGTGTGTCAAGTGGGCTGTCAAAGGCAGACATAATGTCTAAGCATCTCTTGAAAGTATTTTGTGGTTCTACAGAACCACACCTCTTTCATCCACTAAGGTTTCTCCGTTCGAAGTTTTAATGGGAAGAAAGGCTAATACCAGTTTTCTACCTGGATGGATGTGCAAATGGTTTGATTCTCTGGTTGATGTTGATTCACTTATGGAAACTGTTAAGACCAATCTTGATGTTAAACAGCGGAAAGCAAAAAAATGGTTTTATAGGAAAAAAAGGTGTCAAAATGGTTTCTTTGTGTGTGGGTGATTTTGTTTGAATCAAGAGTCCTGTGCACACAAAGAAAGGAAAGTGTAAATCTGGTGAACCTATCAAGGTTATCAGAATTGGTAATAATGCTGTTCAAGTAGAGGGCGGTTGTTGGTGGAATCTTTCTAAAGTATTTAAAACTAGATTTTGTCCTTCCTCTAATGGTCATAGTTCGAGTGGGCAAGATAGTAACCAGTTTTCCTCTCTTGGACAGAGGAGGAAGAGCTCTAGAATTTTCATCATTCCCAGAAGACTTTGTGATTTAAATTGTTTTTTGTGAATTCTTATGTATTTATAGTTTGGTTTAGTTGAAGGAAAAGATATGTTGCTCTTTGTTATGCAATGCGTTATGTTATGTCATTCTATATGTCATGATATGTCTTTCTATATTCCATACTATGTTATGCAATCTGTTTGATACTAGTTTTGTGAATTAAGTTTTAATTTTATTATTTTGAAGAAAGGGAGGTATGTTATATTCTATGCTCCATGTTATCATATATATTTCTCAGCTACATCTTACCTAGACACTTGCTTACAGCTGTCACTGTATTTATGATGTCACTGCATCTGGTCATCTGTGAAATGTTATGTTTCAATGCTGGGAGTCAACTGACTTGGAGGTAGATGTGACCGGCAGATGATGAGCTGTGTAGTCTGTTATCAAATAAACTACTCTATATCTACCCTTCCTGTGGAGCAGTTTACTACAACTTGAGGTCAATAACAAATGACCAACCAAGACTCTTATGTTTGTTTGTTATGCTGAAAAATGCTTAAAAGGTTCTTCAGCTTTTAGGTCATTCTTTACTACTTCTTGATTAGATAAATTACATTCAAGTGATAGGACGGGTGAGAAGGAATTGATTGTTTTGATTATGTGAATACTTATGGTACAAAGGTGAGTACTTAGTGTGTACCTTCTTGTTTAAGTTGAGAGTAATTTCAGACATGAAGCAGCCGTGATTTAATTCATAAATGGCTGATGCATCACATTCATGATTTTCTTTTTGTTACAGTGCTTGTAGAAGAGAGACAGTGGGACGAAGAGACTCCGATGCCCACCATGATGTTTCAAGAGGGGGACTGGAACGACAGCAAAGATGCTCAGGAGCTTACAAAGTCCTTGCGTCTCGCTAAGAACTCAACGTCTGTGTCTCAACGTGCAGGGGTAAAACTGATCATGATTATGAGTGTTACTTGAGGGTACGTCTAATATCCCACAGGATTATCACTAATGAAGATACATACTAACACATTTTAGATCTCTACCTGTTTTGAGGGTACAACACTCCAATATGAAGGTTGAGTTAAAGCTGAGCCGTACATTCACATAAACATTTCATACTTACTGTAGATATCTCTTTTACAGTTTTTCTCTTCTCTAGCCGAATTATTCCCTTGTTCACGCTTGTGGTTTATGCATAAATGCACTGAACTCTATAACCTCTGTCCGAGCATTCGTGATTCTTAGCTGAACTGTGGAAGGGCTCAAGGTGTTAATACTAAATGATACTACTCGCATGTATCTACTGTTGGTCTGAATTTGGGATGTTAGAAGTTCTGTTTCATTTGGAAAGAGCAAAGGCCAACTATCTTTCATTAGCCAAGATGCCCAGTAGTCTGCTCTGCCGCTGTTTCAGAGCTCAAGAATAGCTCTCAGAGCAGAAGGTAGAGAGGGAGGCAGCCAGGTAGAGGGGACTTTACCTCCATCGTTTTCTTGTTAAAACAATACAAGAAGTTGGAGTGCGCTCTTGAAATTAAAAGACGTCAGAAAGATTTTAATTTAATGTTTTTTTAACTAGTCCTTTTAACATAAATTGCCTCAAGAGAAGGAAAGCGCATTCTTACTGTCAGGCTACTGGGTGTTCTTCACATTTTCATTATCAAGAGAAACCTCTGTCTGTTGTAGTTTTTAGTTAACTTTTTAAATTACTTGCATCCGGGGTTATTGGAACACAGTTATACCTTTTCTTCATCATTTATAATATCAATACTAACAAGTCCGGTGTATGTTACTCAGTTGCTTGGTCAACATGGGTCAGTTCATTTATAGGTAGCAACTGAAGTTCTTAAAGTATTTCCAAGGATGTGTCTTCCAGTCTTCCTTAGGTAATCTTTTCACCAAATCCTCTTGACTTGATTGGAGAGAATCCACAGCAGCATTGCCATAATAATGGGCGATAAAACAAGGTTCTTCACCACTTGGTAGGTTGAGTTTTATTTATGTATTTACTTCTACATCTGGGTGAGACAGAGAATGACACATGTTGCACACTTCTTCAGGTTTTACCTTCTAGGTCACTGCCACCTTTGATTATTCAGATTATCTTCTTATTCCTAACAAGTGTTGAATTTTCTTAACATTGGCTGAAGTTCGTGTGGACATTTGCTTCCTCTGCACCCCCGGCCCAACCACGATCTGCTATGTATCTCCATCTCGGCATCCACCCTACCAAAGTGTCATTGATTCACACAGATGGCCCCAGCATTCTCAGTCTAGGTAGCAATGTAACTGCCTCACAATCTCTTTACATATATTACATGTTTCAGCAAGGGTCGGAGAAAGAGCCCTCCATATCTTGAAGGGCTTGTCCTATATGTTATCCTTAATTTCAGATCCCACACTATTCTTTGACATGCATTGAAGTGGAAGTGCTCGTGTATTCCAGTGGCTCCCTTTTTTGGGCTGCTTGCATTTGGCAGACGCTAAGTTCTGTCATTACACTGGCACCAGTTCCAATGATGTCTGATTCATTTAGCAGTTTCCTCGAAGTATCTTTGCATTTAATGTTTAGCTTCAGATGTACACCCCAAGTGATAGGCACAATGATCTCTAGACCACAACCTCTCCTGCAATATTATCTGCAGAGTGTAAATTTGCTACTTTGAGATGGCAACAGAACATAATCACGTAATTAGTCTACTTAAGAAAGGTGGTGATTGACAATCTGGATGGTCTCTCCACAACAGGTGAGAGATGTGGCCTTACGACCAGAGCCAACTTTGGAGCTGAGGAACCAGGTTCGAGCCTCGGCGTCAGCTCAGCATCATTTGATTCTGGGCTAATCCCTTAATCTCCCCTTGTCTACCAAATAAAAAAAAATCAAGTGCCTTTGGGTAACGTAACTTGTGCTCATGTAAAGTGCTCCAATACCTTTATGTCAAGTTAGCCCAATATATACATCTGCACACAAAAAACATTGAACGCTATTTGTCAGTGAGGTGCATATGCAAGTCAATTTTTCACATAATCATGCAACCTTGCTTCTAAAAATCCACAACCAGCTAGCCCCCTCAAAGAATATTACGCTAGTTTTACAATTTCAATGTAATTATTGTGCCTGTTTAGTACTTGGTGTCTGTTCTGGAGAAAACGACTTTCTACCATAATTAATCACTTTGAAAAATATGGCTTTAATCAAGCACGTCTGAAATAAGTGTTTAAGTTGTCCTATCGCCAATATAAACCCAAATAATATTGATTAGTTCATTCAATAACTTTATTTCGGTCACAACGGACCATAAAAGTACATGATAAAATACATACATAGCAAGGGATAAAAAGAATAAATAACATTCTTGTATTTCTATCTAGGACCCTAATTCGATATTCCTGATTCATGCCCTTATGCGGTTATAATTAATAATATCCTTATAAAGGCATAAGAATCATATCCATATTCAGTAATAGCCCATGCAGTCCAGAGCACAGCACGGCTACTCCCATCGACTCTTAGAAAGCACAACGCGTTCTTTAAACAAACCAAGCCTCCAGCAGCCCGGGAAACTCCCCCCTGCTTTTGTTTTGATTTGAACAAGAACTCCTGGAGTCCAGAAATAACTGTTAGTTCTTAGTGACGTCTTATGTCCAACCTTACGTCAAACCTGGCACCTTTCAGGTATAAAATACCAACAGTTGCCTTAAGCAAACACACAGTGGTTTGGAGCAGAGCGGCTATCTACTTGCCCGAGAGCCCAGCTGATGCGAGAGCCCACGGAAGCCGCCCCTCCCCTTTGACGCGCTGGAGAAGCTACTTTTTCTCACGCCGAGAAAATACAGCTCTTGTGTTCCCGAGTCACCCTTGCGGGTTGCTGGGAGATCGAGTCCTGAAGAAAGAGATACCAGACCTCCCACATTCTATTACCAAGGTACGGAGCTGACTAAACCCTTAAGAGAATTCTTGATTCAGATCCTTGGCAAAAAACAATCTTAACCAACTTAACTTAAACTGCTACTTACTTACTCCTTCCCAAGTATTAGGCTTAGGTCAGGTACATCGGGGTAGGCGTAGTTAAAAGCACCAGTTGAGTTTGTTAGTCAATGGTTTTATGTATGTATATATTTTATCTATTTTAAAGTATCATATGGCTCTGAAACCATATCTATGCTTTTACAGTATTATTTCATAATACTACTTTTACTGTACGTTTTTTACTTCATAATAAGTATTGCAATTGTAGCAATTCATTTCTCTTGCATGAGAAAGAAGACTACTCAATAAAATAACACATTTTTATTGAAAACGCCCGTCTCTCTATTTCTCTGCACTCTGGTGAAACTAAGTATGCACGATTGACTGAGTGAAATAGCTGCCTATTGTTTTCACACGACTCTAGATATACACTCTATTCTGAGGGAGCCAAAGTTGTCATGTTTGTATGGTTGTCAGAAGCTAATCCCTTCTTGTCTAAATCCGGAGAGTTAACTCTTTCCTGAACATTCGAGAAAGTTTCTAGTGACCTCTGAGCTAGCTGGCAAAACTAATTAAGTCTAATATAGTCAGTAGAGACCTAGTCGACCTCAGTCCTACGTCTACACTGCTGTTTATATTATTCCAATGTGCAGAACCTATTGGGAATATAGGAACTACACTACAACATAGAACAATACAGATTCGAGCTCAATCGTAGAAATACACATATTTACAAAATTAAAACTATGGCTTAATCCATCAAGCTTAAAATCAGATTAAACATTGAATTGGTTATCGAAGGAGGTAATTACATTGTAAAAAATAATTCCTACTGTCCAATTACATTATTAATGGATTTCCTACGTCTGTGCCACATACCTTTTAGAAAACGTGAGACGGCAAAAATAATGGGGGGGTGCATGTCATACTTTAGGACTCTAAAAACTTGAACACACTGACCGAAGCCTAGATTTCTGCAAATTGGTATCGCCCAACGTTTCCGTACAGCCTGATAAGCTGGGCAGAAAAAAAGGACATGAATTTCATTTTCAAGGTTATGTTTACAAGCTGGGCACTCAGTGTTCTTATTACTGTCCCATTTGCAAGTAAACACATTGAGCGGAAGACTACCCATCCTGAATTGCATATAAAGTTTCCTAGCTAATGATGGGTAAATCAGATCTAAAAATTCTTCCTTTTTGTAGTCTTCTTTAACTTGAAGAAACTCAATAGTCAGTCTTCCCACTGTGGAACTTGCATGGAGGTACGAAAAATTGTGGTACTTGAAATGGCGAACCAGATCATCCCTAGTTAGCGCTTGGCAAGCTACATCAGGTGTTTCCCAGAGCTCAGGTAGGCCAATCCTAATGCTAGTTGCCTTAATGTGGGTTAACCACGGGATTTTCTTGCTTTTCAATACAGCCCAGATCTCCCAAAATTCGTTTTTGTAACAAACAAGTTCAGGCACTGACAATAGTCTTCTCCAGTACGTTAAAGGGCGTAGTGCCATTACCTCCTCAATAGGTAGTAGCCCTAGGTCCATACGAAGGGGCACTAATGGAGTGCTCACTGGAAGACCCAATAAATTTCTCATAAATGCGTGTTCTACCTTCATGAGGTTGGTAGGAGTTTGATGTCCCCAAAGTTCTGCCCCGTACTAAGTGGTCGCTCTGGCCTGTAGTTTGTAGATTTCGATGGCAGGAGCAGCAGGCTTGAACTCAGACACTCTGTACATTTTCTGGAACCCCCCCACCACTTTGGTTAACTTAAATGCAGCCTTTGCTAACTGAGTATCCCATTCCAGATGTTCTCCCAAAGTAATGCCCAAGTAATCAAAGGTCTTTACTCGCTCCAGTGGGATTCCGCCCAGAAGGGGATTCAGGCGTGTCTGCCTAGGAGGGTTGAAAATCATAAATTTAGTTTGTTTTAAAAAAAAAAAATCTTTTTATTAATGTAAACAAAAGAAAAACATCAGGTGACCTACATCTCTTTCACAGTGATTAATTATATATTTCCATATATCGGAATGCATTTAAGATGACAGTAAGGGTCACTGGGGCACCAACGCTATTGATTTCCTCGCCAACACTTGGTGGAGTACATATATACCCCCTGTAGCCGTTCCAAGCTCCCCAGATCTTCCCTCATTTCTGGGGCCGGCCCCTAGCAATGTATACCGATCGTTCCCTGAACATGCACCAATCGAGATCTTCCATCCATTTCCCAATCTGAGGCACCTGACTAGCCCCCCACAACTGAGCTATAATACGCTTAGCTATCATGCTGCCAGGGTCACCCATTGCTTCAGATCAGTTGGCTCCCAGACATTCAATATACAACGTCGGGTCTCTACCGCCAGTTCCACCCATACTACCTCTCTGGATCTTGACCCAGTATTCCTGTATTGCCGCACAGTGCCACAAAACATGCATGAACATTCCAGTCTCCCCACATCCCCTCCTACATTCCCCGCTTTCCGCCAAACCCATATCTACCAATCGTGGACCTGTAATGTATGTTCTGTGTAGAATCTTCAACTGCACCTGTCTGAGTCGCATTTGGATGGCTACTACTTTCGGGGAGGAAACCGCCTCTCTCCAGTCTTCATCATCCAAAACTAGGCCATCTGCGCCCCACTTCTCCCTAACAGTTACCAGGGGGTCACTCATGTGGTTGATCAGTTTTTTATATATCAATGATATGGTTTTGATCAGTAGAATACCATCCAGTACTCGGTCCTCTAGTGGGGAGGCCTCCGGGAGTTCAGTGTCCCGGGGAACATTTGCGAGCAGGGTGTGTCTGACCTGGAGATATCGGAAACGCTCGCAATCCTGCATCTGATGTCTTTCCTGTAGGCGGTAAACGTAAGTACCCCATCCTTCCCCCACATGTCCTTTTTTTGCGAGATCCCAATGAGGTCCCATCTATCAAACCCCTTCGTCTTCCACAAGCTACCTAGCCTCTCCGAGCTCCACAGTGGGGTCGCCATAGTAGTCTCCCTTCCCATTTCAGGCATCTATTAGCGGCGTGCCATACGTGAATCGCATGGGCCGCTGGCCCGACGAGGGGAAACCGCCCATTCCTAGCATACAGTGCCCCAGTGAAATCTCCCCCAGGCATCTGCCCACAGTCCATCGCATATCCAGGGTCCAAGGGGGACCCATAAATAGCGTGATTTATTGCTGCCAACTGGGAAGCCCAATAATACTTACGGAGGTCCGGTAAACCGATCCCTCCGTCGTACCAGGGAAGAATAAGCTTGGAGAAAGCAATACAGGGTCTGCCCTCCCAGAGAAGCTGTCTCTGGAGGGACTCTATATCCTTGAAATACGAGGGGGCACTGGATCCATTGTGTTTTGGAGCGCATACAAAAAGCAGGGGAGAGACATCATTTTAAATAACACCACACGGCCCAACAAGGAGAGCGGTAGTGATTTCCACCTCGCCACATCTCTTCGGAACTTGGCCAGTGGGGGCTCGAGGTTCTTTTCGTATCTCAGTTTCGGATCTTTGGTCACAAATATACCCAGATACCGAAAACCCACATTTTCAATCCGTAATGGACAGGAACTCTGGACGGCCGGAGGGTCACCGCTAATGACAAAAAGCACCGATTTCGCCTAGTGAATGGCAAAACCAGAATATCTTCCAAATATGGCCAGGACGTTCTTAAAAGTGATCAAAGAAGCCCGGGGGTTGGTAAGGTTGAGCAGGATGTCATCTGCGTAGAGCGAGATCTCGTCCTCCCACTTGGGTGTCCAGCGCAGCCCACGAATCGACGGGTCCCACCGGGCCCATGCCGCGAGTGGCTCAAGTGCCAAGGCAGATAGCAGTGGGGATAAGGGTCATCCCTGTCTTGTGCCCTTTCCCAGGGGAAAAGTCTACGGATTTGTGGGTGTTCACCACAACCCTGGATAGGGGACTAGTGTATAAAAGAAGGACCCAGTCGATAAACTCCTTGCCTATACCCAACTTCGCTAGAACTGCAAACAAGTAGGGCCATTCGACCCTATCAAATGGCTCATGTATGCTCGACGCGCCACCCAGAATCCCATGCAGTCTCCTGAGATTGAGGGCTGTATTTCGGCGTGGCATAAAGCCAGACTGGTCCGGGTGGACCAGAGTCGATATGACCATAACCAGCCTAGTCGCCAACAATTTAGCCAACACTTTAGGTTCAGCATTGAGTAGTGAGATCGGCCGATAGGAAGAGCACTCCGTTTTAGGCTTGCCTTCTTTTTGAATAACAACGATGTTTGCTACACGTTGGTCGTAGGGGAGCTGGCTCGTTTCTCTACTTTCAAGGAACATGGCACGGAGAAATGGTGCAAGTTTGTTCGCATTAAGTTTATACAGCTCTATGGGGATTCCGTTCAGGCCAGAGGCGTTCCCAGAGTGGAAACCCCTGATTGCCTGCGCCACCTCGTCATCCGTGAGGGCGGAATCCAGATATTTCATGTCCTCCTCCGAGAGGCTGGGCATTGGGATATCGTGTATCATAGCCGCATTTTCAGCCACTGTATAGGTGCCCGCCGACTGATACGCTAGTTTATAGTACGCTGAGAACTCAACTGCAATCTGCTGCGGGTCTGTCACCAATCCTGATTCCACCGTCTGCAATTCCGGCACTAACCGTGATGCCCATTCCCACTTCTCCAACCACGCTATTATTTCCTGCCTTATCGCCATGTTCACAGACTCTAATATTTCCTGCCTTATCGCCATGTTCACAGACCCTAATTTGTGTGTCGGCGATCTGAACTTTGGCCCTGTCCCTAGCTAGACTCCTATATTCATCCCGGAGTAGCTTCAGTCGATGCAACTCCCCCCCCCTCCCCCCCCCCCCTCCAGCGTGGCCTCCCTCGAGACCTCCCCCTCCAGTGCTATCAGTTCAGCCTCCATACTATCCACTTCAGCTCGAGCCTTCCTCCTCTTCACCATGACCAACAACAATACCTCCCCTCTGATGACCGTCTTGTATGCCTCCCACAGGGACCGCACCGACTCCACCGTTCCTACATTTTCCTGGAAGTACCGGTCCGTAATTTGTTCCACTTCCTTCTTAGTATCAGGGTCTTTTAAATGCCAAGCGTTGATAGGAGCGATCCTGCCCACGTCTCTCTGTCCCACTACCAGACTGAGCCAGACCGAGAAGTGATTTGAAATCCCTCTACCCAAGTGTTGTATCTCTCGGAGCCATGCCGCATGTAGTGCCGGCACCAAAACAATCTATTCTGGAGAAGGAGTGATGTGCAGCAGAGGCGTGTGTATAATGCACTCCACATGGGTTCCTAAGTCTCCACCCGTCAACGAGACCGGTGGTTTCCACAAAATACGACAACCACCCCTGGGTCAGCGTTCGGGCCGGATATCTGTCCATTTCGCCATTCATCACCGCATTAAAGTCCCCACCCACTACCAGCAGCCCCACAGGCAAGGATACATTTTTTTTTGCACAAGTCCCGAAATGTGTCGGACTGCAGACCCGGCGGAACATATACCGACAGAAAAGTCAGTTTTACCTTCCCACAATCCTGAAATGCCAATGTATCTGCCTCCCTTGTCTGCCCATGTGGCCCGAACAATCAGCGGGAAGGAGTTCCTAACCAGGATACCCACCCCCCGAGACCCTGTCGTGAATCTGGCATGCACCACCAACTTATAACCTCAACTGTGTAGGGCCATACAACGGTTGCCAATCAAGTGCGTTTCCTGCAACAGCACCACATCCGGGGAATGCCTCCTGATCATCTGACTAAACATCCCCCTTTTGATCTTGTCACCTAGACCATTCATGTTCCAACTAAGCGCTGTAATCCCCAGACCCTGTCTACCTAAAGACATAATGATGGTAAAGCATGTCGAGGTCACCTGATACTAGAATAAAACCATTATAAGTCGCAAATACTTGTGCGCATACTGAAAACAAAAACACAAAACACCCCAAAACACGCAACCCCCCCACCCTGCACCCCTGCATGTAGCTTACGCTCATCCCCAACTAGCAGTGTGCCTGTCGCCCCCAATCTAATCTACAGCTAACTAAAAGTAGAAAATGGAGGAGGGCCCTCGTACAGGCTCCTCCCCCCCCTTCCCCCACTGCCACCCCATCGTAGCCCCTAAACATATAAATCCACCAAAATATCTGCTGAACTCTACAGGTCAGGGGATCCATTGTTTGCCCGCCCCCACTCCCGCAACAAATAGAGTATAATTGAGGCCCGTGCAGCCACTATTTTCACCAAAGTCATTTTTCATCCGCCTCTTCTCGGTCTTGGCTCTCCGGATCAGGCATGTGGATACCTTCCAACCAATCTGTCGCCACCTCGGGATTGTAAAAAAAAACTGGCTTTGCCGTTGAGTTCCACACGTAGGCGGGCCGGAAATATCATGGCATATTTTATCCCTTTGTCTCTCAGTTTCTTTTTCACCGACAAGAAGCCCTGGCGTTGTTTTTGAACCATCTGGGTAAAATCCGGGAAGAAAGAGAGAGAGCGTCTCGTTTTCAAACCTCAACGGAGCCCCAGCTCGAGCCGCCTGGAGGATCGCATCTCGGTCCCGATAGTTTACAACCCTCACGATCATCGGACGGGGGGGCGCCCCAGGTCTGGGTCTACCCCCCGGAACTCTGTGAGCACGCTCAATCATGAAGAAGTTGCTAAGCCCTTTAAGTTTCAGGTGGTTAAGGATGAGATTTTCCACAAACAGGTCAGGTGTTTGGCCTTCTGACTTTTCTGGCACCCCCAGTATTCGAACGTTGTTTCGCATTGCCCGACCTTCATAATCATCCAACTTGCGATCCGCAAGAACTCTTGAGGCCTTAAGATCAACCATCTCCTGCTGCAATGAGTTCACGTCGTCTATTAGGCTAGCTGTTTTGAGTTCCAGTGTCTTGTCCTTTTCATTTGCCTTTGCGAGGTCCGCTCTTATCAGCCCCATCTCATGTTGTGACAGTGTCGAGTTTATTGTCTAGGGCCTCCATCTTTTGGTCCAGGGATGACTGAACTCCAGTGATAGCCGCCATGAGATCCTTCAGTGTTGGCTCGTCCCTGGCGAGAGCCATTTCTCCCCCCCCCAGTGATGACCCTTTTCGCTTCCCCCGGAGACTCCTTGAGCAGGGTGTAGCGATCCAGTTTATTGGATTGGACATTTCAAGCCCCTTTGGAGGACCGGGCAGGGTCTTATCCAGGTCTGTTTTAGTCGCCATCCCGCCTCCTGAGCCCCGACTTCTGCTCTCCACGCCTGTAGGCAAGATCTCCGCTCCTTCACCCCTCTCCGATGGTCAATTACAGGCCTTCTTTAACCTCGTCCAACTCTCCTCCTCCGGGTCGCCCTCAGTCACTCGGTCCGAGCCGCTCCTCGCACACTGCCCAGCTCCCGGGGAGGTGTTGGGCCTCCCAAGGGCCCTGTATCGCTTCCAAAGGTGCCCTCCAGTCCCGACACACAACCAACGCCGAGGCAGTGAGTTCTCCCTTTTTGCTGAGTCTTCCGCACTACTTAGCAAGTGTCTCGCCGGCTTTAATAGCGTTAAAGACGCTCCGATGGCGTCTCCTTGCCACCCCCGACAAGAGGACCAGCAGTACTTCACTTCTCCATATGGCCGCAACCTCAGTATCCCGAGGGTCTGTCCCACAGTTCGCACTCCGAGAAGAACCCTGGCAACCACTACCGGCTCCTGTCCAGACGGGGCCAATCGCAGGGTCCTTCCCCTATGCAGCAATGTCAGGGTTCCCCCCGTGAGGTCCAAGTACTGCCTCCGTCACCTGTATGCCTCTTCCAGGCAATGCAGTCGGTTCTTCACTCTGGGGCAACACCACTCTTAGGATCTCCCGGGCAGGCCCTCGCGATGATCAATGCCCGCTCCTCGGGCCTCCCCAAGGCTGTCCCCGTGCTCCTGCCCGCACCAATCGGGCTGAGTGTGCCCCGGGCGTGCCCCGACCAGCACTCCAGATGAATCCTTGCGGCCGGTGTGCAGCTTCCTCCAGGCAAATACTGGGGCAGCCAATTTCTCTGGGGCTCCCACGTTCCAGGGCAATCATATAGGTGCCTGTCGACAGCTGCATCACCACCAGGAAACAGTGGTTCCCTGGAGGAGTCGGCGGTCTCAGGGCGGCACAACCACTAGGATCATCTTGGGGCAGTCTCAAGACTGCCACTGCCTAGCTACCCCAAGTCTGGCAGTCCTCGGACCGCCAGACTCATAATAGGCCCCTTAGAATTGATGTTATTTGAAAAAAATATAGTGTCTTAAGTCTCTTCAAAATTGACACTGATAAAAGTATCCATACGTATTCACAGAAATCTATTCATCATACACTACACATTTCTTATAAGTCTTAATGCATTTTGGGCACAAATTAACTTTTTCTGGTGATCAGCTTATTGTTTTTCCAGTGAGCGAGTCTAGAATTGGAATCCAGGGTACAAATAATGTCAAATTAATTAGTTATGCCAACATTAGACAAACCTGAAAGTCAATAGTTCTCAGTTTGTTCTGTATTAGAATGCCTCATTTCTTCATATGCGTGTAGCCGATACGCTGAATGCTTCTTATGCCAATTATCTGTTAATCTATTTATTTTAGACTTTTTTTGATGACCATGGTTCCCTTTTTATTCACTTTATGTTTATGATGAAAGTTTACCAGAGGAGGAACACCTTCAGTGCAAGATGTTATGTTTATCACAGTCATGCAGTGTGTTGTAAGGAGAAGTGCTAAGTGCACGGCTATGCATCTGTGTGGCCTAGACTGTTGCATTGTTTCCGCAGTGATATAGAGCTGTGGTCTCTGGCCGTAATGTCAGGGTGAGACCCTTTTTAGGTTGCGCCTATGCAGCACATGCACTCTCTCTTCTAGACATGCTGTGTCTACTCTGTGGGATTCCAACCTGCCCATCGCTTTTGGTTAGTAACTTCGAGTGTCCATTGTAAATCCTTGCTTCTAAGTGGTTATTTTTTTTTATATGTCCCTCCTTTTAGCGTGTGTTGCTACCGCCCACGGAGCATGGCTGTATTACTTGTATCCTTTCTCTTTTCTGTATTTGTGTTTGTTTGTGTGTACTTTTTTGTGTGGGTTCTGTTCTTATTACATGAACATTCCCTTTTCGTTCTCTGGTGTGTCGGTGAAGCTTTAATTTGTTTGTCGTGTATTGTTCAGGCATTGTCAGTTAGAAGGCAAGAACACTCTTTGCTGAGGCGCCTTGCCTGATTTCTTGACGTTTAGGCTGGGCTAACCAAGACTTCATGATTCGTAAGGATGTTGACAGTGTGTCGTAATTTTTGCGACAGGGCTCTGAGCAATGATTCCCATGATTTCTCAACAAGTCTGGTTTAAGCGATGGTGTGTGTTTTACATGCGGTAATGTTCAGTCAAATTCACCTTTAAGATGCACATACATTGTTTTTTGTTTTTTATAGGAGGCATTGCTTATTGTCATGATTGTCACATAAAAAAGGTGGCTGTGTCATCTGACATTGAAATCTTTGTTTTTGGCGTTTCACATGTGTGTTCTTATTTGTGCAGGAAGCGCTTCAAAGCCTGGAAATTAAATATTTACGCTTTCAACATGAATGTTATGTACTAGTAATATGTTTAGTGCCTCTCGATCGATTGCGTGCACAGGCTGCATCACTCGATAACTCCGATGATAACTGAGACAATTTCCCCCACAGAAACGTATGGATAACATATTTGTCAGTTTAATTAATAAATCTTAGCAAGTGGACATCTTGAGAATCCACTCAAGTGAAAAAGGATGAAGACTCCAAAGATGTTTCCAAGCATGCGCCACATTTGTGCTTGCCTGTGGAAGCCCTCGTGGACCTATTGGAATGAGTTCAACTATCGCTGCCGTATAGCTAAAAAAACCTAGACCGATGCAATAGATCTCACATAGACGAGATCTGTTCGCTCTGCCAATGCTTGTTCTTTGAGCAATGAATAAGGAAACATAGCAGTCATTCTCCGTGCCAGCTCCTGACACCTAAGAGCACCACAGAATTGAAAATAGAGTCTGATTTGCTCTTTGAGGTGGAGAGATACCTTGCCTCAAGGTTTTCAGTTTCACCCCTTTTGTGTGTGTGTGATGAGGTGTAGGCGCGTTTTGACTAGTTCTCTGTGGTAGTACGTCTACTCTTTTGTTTTTTCAAAATGCAATCTTGTATTTCTACAAAAAATTCTGTTTTCATTCTTCTCTTGCAGAAGTTTTCAATTACAAACAAGTGAAGTTATTTCTATTAATCATTTCTTTTTGCTTCTATTGATTTTAGGCAGTTCACCCTCCTTTGACTGTAACTGCAGCACTTAAACTACCATCTAAATAAGATTCATTCAGTAATTTTCTCTTTGCAGTAGTTTGTTTTCAGCGTCACCACCCTTGGTGTTACTAGTTGCACAATTTGAAATTGAAGCTGATTAACATTGTGCTTTGTCTCGCTAAGGTGTGAGACAAATCAATGTTTTTGTTCCAATTCTAATGCTTCTCTTGTTGTATGTTCGAGTCACCTGTGCCTTCCACTCTACTTTCCTAACATAAGAAAACTGAGATGGGCTATGTATGCAAAAGATATGAATCCTATTTGAATGATCTACATAATTTTCCTTAATCACATTAATGAAGTGTTGGCAAATCGATATAGGAATTTCTCAGCTTTATAAAGTGAAATATATTTATTGTAGTTTATCTATTTTCTTTCCCTTCACAAAAGTGTTTAAAGTTCATGCAAACCTTTTATCCAGATAAAATATTCCTTAAGTTGTCATCAAACTGTAACAGGTGTTTTAACTTAGTAGGACAAGGCTTGTTTACCCTATATCTGCATTGTAGGTGACTTCAGAAGCAAAGGTTGTGGAGTAAGAGTTATGGCAGGCTGTGTTCCAGCTTGGTTGTTTCATATATCATTGAGGCCAATGGAAGGAACTGAAGTATACCTCGGGGTTGGGTTTTCCTAAGTAAGGGTCTGTAGACGACTGGGGAGAAAAAAATCTGATTTGGCTTAGAAGTGTTCAGCTGCAGGGATAAGATGTACGATTAGGCAGGTCGCAGAAAGTGATTGCTAATTGTAGTCTTTTTGTGACCCATCTCTGATTTTGCAAAATGGCCGATGTACTAGTAAGTTGTATCAAAAAATCTCTACTCGGCGGGGATCACATAACAACCTGGCTAGTGAATATTCATTATGCGGGTTGCTATTTGTGACCCACTGTACATGACTACAAAAAAGGATGGTGTTCTGCAGGGAACAGCAGTCCGCCATCCGTGTGTTTGTATTACCAAAAAGGAACCCCTTTAAAAAACTTTTTTTTTTGAGGCAGACCGTATTCCTCAAATGAATTTTAAAAAAATGGGACGACCTTGGTGGGAGCAGGCAGTGGTTCCATAAAGCCAGTACCTGCCTCCCCCATACCTGACCCCCAGGGTTGGTCAACACAATTTTTAAAGCGAAAGTAGTCCCTAGGATACACCTTCCCATTTGCAAATCTGTACCCTGCTTTACAGGTGTCTGTAACTGGTGAGTGATGTTCGCACACCATTGACTCATACTGATTCACAATTAGGAAGGGACACTCCTTCGTAACTAATTTGGTGTAGGCCGCTGACCTAGTCATTCGAGTCAGAATTGCATTACTGACCTGTACATTGGGGTTAGTACATTGTAAATACAATTTGTGTTTACAAACACTATGATTTTGCAAACCACAGGTTTGTTTCGTAGATCCAGCCCTAAGTTCCAGTATATCCTTAAGGAAGGCCATATTCTGGATGAATGTGTGACCCTGTCTTTAAATCCATTGAACGTTGATGTTCTGGCATGTCAATATATAGCGAAGAGATTTGATCTGACTGCTTCTGGTTTTTGTGTCCCGGCAGGTCTCTCCAGGTGCTGGGCGTAAGAAGACAACCAAACATCTCCTGGAGACACTGCGTGTGCTGGAGAGCACCTCCAGGAGTAGGAAAGATGACTCCTCACCAGCACTGAAAGACACGTCAGAGTCTGAGGACGACTCCACTGGGACGACTCTTGTGAAAACGAAACGTAAGAAGAAGAGGAGCAAAAGAAAGAGGCAGACTCCAAGCTCCGCCATCTCGGAGTCTGAACCACAGAAACATGCACAGAAGAGGAAAATCGATGAGCTAGAATCTTCCAACCTGACATGGAAAAGAAAACCTGCAGGGGGTGAGTGGTGATGGTCTTACCATTTAGTCTAAGGGCAACAATACACCCTGATCCCAATGACCGCTCGGAAAGGAGAATAATATCTTCATTGGAGCGCTTTGAAGCCACTGAGTAAGCACACATTCAGATCTCCAGGGTGAGTAAGCCTAACTATGGCTCCTCTTGTGCATACCCTTCCTGGGTCATTTAAGACTGCTCCCTTGACTGACCAGCTCATCAGCTGCTTAGAGCTGTCTGGTACTCCCTGTGTTATTTTCAGTCCATCGGCAGACACTTCTGTCGAGTGACATAAGACGACCAGCTCCATATTGTAATGAAAGTGAACAAACAGCGTAAAAACATTCCATTGACCTGCTAACTCCTTGCAGAAATACCTGGTTACCCGCAGCAGCCTAAAATACACAGTCACATTCACCTGTGTACCTTTCCACTAAGACACGGTGCGTCATTCCTTCAGCTTTCGCTCTAGGTTCACTGTGGTAATTGGGATTACGTGTGTCTCTCCAACAATCTTAGGCACCCCTCAAGTGTACTGTGAGACCATGCCTTCAAATGAGGATACAGTACAACCAGAACTGCTCCATAAAACTGGGGGTGCAGCACTTTGTTTGAAGCTGTTCAGTGCTGTGCCTTTCATCACAACAATCTCTGCAGAAATTTCTAGATAAGATCACAGGTTCCATTTTTCTGCATCAGTCTTGGAAAAAATATAGTTCCCGAAAGCGATAAGCAAAGATCGTGCACAGTTACATGTAGGAGAGGGGCGCTTCAGAACGAAGACAGAAAAGATACTTTAATTTTTAGGAGATGAGACTCACTAGGTCCTGACTTATCAAACTGAAGGCCAATGGAGAGGCCAGGCCATCTATACTTGGGCCATCTATAACTGGGGGGCATTCTTAAAGAAGAAGCAGCCACCTCCCTGTCCCTAGCTCCCTCTCTGCAATAGATTGGGGAGGAAATTGAAACAGTCGGGGTAGGGTTTGAGAGGGATGGCGACAGGGACAGGTAACAATAGAGCGAAAGAGATTGAGAGGCAGTGAGGGAGATGAATTGGAAGAAAGACCAAGCACGAGAGGAGAGGGCAAAAGACACATCAGGAGAGAGTGACACAGACAGAGGTCGAGAGCGAGAAAGAGGCTGGTCAAGAGTGAGTAAGAGAGCGAGACCGAGGTTGTGATGGGTTAAGAGATAGAGGCAGAAGTTGAGTGGTCGATGGAGAGAGATGGAGAAGGAGAACAGTTGAATTCTGAACCCTTGTCTTTCTCCAGAATGTGGGTCTGGGTGGGGCGGGTGGGGAAGGGCTCCTCAGGATTTTTTTCCTGAAGCTGACCCTTCTTGTCTTAGGAATTGACAAAACATGTCCCTCTGGCAGAACTGACAATGTGTCTAACAATACATGTGCGATGATCCAGTTCTTACAGGATTATTTCAGTTATGCAAGGTTGCTGGCCTTGTCACTCTTTCAATATCAGCTCCCTGATTTTGGACATAGTGGGAGAGACGAAGGATCGGGATTTTCTTTCTTATGGAGTCAACCCCATTTAGAGAGACGATTGACTTTTATAATGAACCGTTCGCCTCTCTTTCCTCATCACGGGAAGCATTAGGCCTGGAGCAGAAAACCATATAATGACAAGACTTCCACATGTATGGTGGCAACTGGTAAGCCTTCACAGGACAGCAGGGGCAAACCCACAGACCACAACAGGCGACCACATGCTGAGAAGAGCTGACTTCTCCACTTGAACCTCCTTGACCCTGAGCGAATGATCATAGTTACAACTCACCCATTAGTCAGACTTATATGTTTCTGATGTTTCTTTAAAAAGGTAGGGTCAGCTTTATGTGTACATGTGTGCTGGGATGCAGTAGGTAAATGATTAAAACCATGGCCTTTAATTTGCACCCATTATTTTTTGTTCAAAACTGATTTATCTGTGTGTAGTGGCTATACCTTCCTCTTCACCTTTGAAAGTCTGATTTCAAATGTTTTTATGCTGAGTCCCCCAAAGCTTTAAATCTTTTTGTATGGATCCCATAATCTGAAAACATTCTTTTACTGTTCAAGCATTTTAGGGGGGTTGACATTAAGTGCTCTAAGAAATGTAATAAAAACGTTTTATTTAGATTTAAATTATAACAATTGATGTATGCCATGTAAAACCTAAGTGAGAACAGCTGAGTGAGAACAGCTGAGGTTATCTCAAGAAGAAAAAAGTTCTTTGTTGTTTCTTTCTTACAATAAAAACAATATATGAAATACAAAATATATTGAGTGAGTGAGCTGAAATTTCTGGGAAGTACATTGGTAAACTACTATCTTCTCTGATGGTTTTGGTCATCCATGCTGCAGACTTGCGCCTTCTTGACCTGGGGGGTGGGTGGGTGGGGTACACCCAACACTGCAGAGATCACTACTCTAAATCTTATTCTGCGAACTCTCGCCCTCTCTCTCTCTCCTCCCTAGATGCTACCCAGAACGTCCAGCCGGACAAAAGGAGTGAGGATGCTGAACATTCCACTAGAGACACTGAGAGCAAGACCCCAGCTACAGCTCAGCTCAGCAGAAAACAGTGGAAAAACAAACAGAAGAATAAGAGACGGACTAAGAACAAGTTTAAAGAAGGGGAGCAGACCAGGGAAGCATTGAAACAGATCGAGCTCGTGGCAGGAGAGAACCCAGTCCCCAAACCAATAAAAAAACAAGTGGCACCTACAGCACTTAACAAAAAGACAGTAGGAAGATTGAAAAATGCCTGCTCTAGTGTGAAGGAAATTTACAGCTCATCCCAAGAGTCTTCAGACCAGAAAGTGGCAGAGGCTGTCCCCAGCAGGAACACTGCAGTGAAGGCTCCAACAGGACGGCAGCCACAGGCGTCCTCGAATGATGCAGATGCAAGCACAACAACGGTGAGCAAGAAGAAGCTGGAAAAGTTAAAGGTGATCCTGCAGAAGCAATCCAAAAAGACCCTTTCAGCAGTCAAAGATGATGCAGGCAATGCTCCAGAGAGCGCAGAAGGAGAACATGCAGAAGAAGTAGATCCATTGGGGCCAAACCTGCCCGCTGCTGCAGATCGGTCAGCAGCACTGCGATTAAAGATGGAAGAGCGCCTCAAGTCAGCACGCTTCCGTTACATTAACCAGCAGCTCTACACATCCAGCAGCAGCGATGCCCTGGCCCTGTTCCAGCAGGACCCGGCAGCCTTTGAGGTTTACCACCATGGGTTCCGCACCCAAGTGGAGCGGTGGCCTGAGAATCCAGTTGATGTTATAATCAAATATCTCCGGAATCGGTAGGTGCCAGGGCAGGGTTTAATCTGTGGTGTTAGTGAGCAATGAAGTAACCCTGAATATGCTACTCTGTACCCCAAAATAATCCCAAAGTTAGGCGACCTACTGGAGGTTAAGGAATTCCTTCGTAAATTTTATTTTTAGCTTCTTCCAGAATCTTAGGGTACCTAGTTGTACTTCCTCTTTTAAAAGCAGTGCGAAAGGCTTCTATTCCTGTTTTGTTTCTATTTTTCCTGTCTTTAGTTTCAAGTCAGTGCCTTCTGTTCATATTCATATCCAGAGAAAGCACATGTTTGTGCTGGGAAGTGCATCCTACCAGCTGCACAATTGTCCTTGTCGCTAGATTATATTCTTTGATATGAGAAATCCAGATTCTGTACAATGAGCAGTACTAAAGGGTAACTAGAAAACATGTGAAATATGAAAGGAATGAAGGCAAAAAGTAGTTCATGTTCTGTTCTAATATAATGTCTCTAGAAGATGTGCTTGTTGTTGAGCTGGGGTAACCAGTCAATTAGCGGAAGGTAATATTAAAATATTTTGTGCTCTGAACACAGATGGCATGTAGCTAAAGTTGCAGATGCTGTAGTGAAAGTGCCGCTCTTGTGGTTTGGCACCCTATAATGACCCTCAACTACCACCATTTTCCCTGACTTTAGTGTGTTATTTTACCCTAGCCTTAATGTAGGATGGTCCTGCATATGCCTGCTTCCCTACTGTTCTTTAATCTTATTGTCTTTTAGTGGGAATTGTCATAGATTAGAACAGTACACTTATATTATAAGTGCTTACTATTGACTTTGGCATGGTCTCATGCCATCTTGCTTTCTGACTTTGCCTTGCTTCTGCGTGCACAGAATTATAAGTGCTTACTATTGGCTTTGACATGGCCTTATGTCTTTTTGATGTTTGACTGCTTTGGTGCTGCGTGTACAGAGGTGCTTGCAAGTTGCTTGGGTTATTTGCATTCAATCTCTTTCTGTTTTTCTAGCGATTGTTTTGGTTTCATGTACTCTGGAAGGCCTTATGAGAGCTTTGTTAAGATAGAGGCTGGAAGAATGGAGGAAGAGACGTGAGAGCTCCTTACTGCTAGGGGATGCTTGCCTTAGAACTAGTCCAGTTCTGGTAAAATTCTTCTGGCGGTGGGAGGAGGTCTTTTGCGAATCTTCTAGTGTGTTTAAAGCTTAGGGTTGGAAGCTGGGAGTTTGGAATCCGAGCGAGGGCAGTTGTCTGTCTCTGAGTATGAACCCTGG
Organism: Lissotriton vulgaris; assembly: GCF_964263255.1. Classification (NCBI taxonomy): domain Eukaryota; kingdom Metazoa; phylum Chordata; class Amphibia; order Caudata; family Salamandridae; genus Lissotriton; species Lissotriton vulgaris. The sequence goes on from NC_141696.1 coordinate 55,296,119, forward strand.
TTGATTAGCTCTGATCCCCAGACGTGACTCCCCCGGCCAGAATTGGGCTAAGATGCCAGGGGATGTATTGAGTTTTTTTTTGGCTATTGCCATTGTGAGGTGTTTTCTTTGTGGTGTGGGAAGTGCACATCCAGAGCAATCCTCTACTGTGTGTGTGTGTGTGTATGTATGTATGTATGTATGTATGTATATATATATATATATATATATATATATATATATATATATATATATATCTTTCTGATCTCTTGCAGGACGTCCAGTGTATCTTATCTTATATCATATATTGCTTGTTTATTCGTCAGTATAATTATTGATTCATGCCATTTAGATTATAGTTTGCTCAGTTATTGATTCATGCCTTCAGATTATAAGTTTGCTACATATCTTTTAATCTTATGCATTTGGTATCTTAGACAGCCTTTATTTAGAGATTATTATGTAATAAACCCCCAAGCCTTATTCTAAAAGTGTTAGTCTTTTCAAAAGGTACTGTTTGTTGAAGTCTTTCTGTGCCGGGGGTGGCAAGACATGGTCAAAAGTGTATATTATTTAAGGGTGCAGTGATGAAAAGTACCCCGCCTTGGGTGAGTGCTGGGTCTTGCCTCAGCCTAAGGGGGATGTTGCAGTTATTATCTGTCCTTTTTGTGAAAAGCAGATCCATTACAGATGCCAATCCACCTTTTGATGACAAAGAAAATGTCAGAGGTAGTGGTATTGAGGCTGGAAGTCCAAATGACCAACATTAGGGAAGCAGTGCAGTAAGTAAAAAAATTAAATAACATTTTACTCAGACCAATACAACTATTGTGGCTGAGCAAAAATATGCCTCGTCTGATGTAAAAGGATAGGAGACGTCAGAGGCATAGGGTTGTGAGGAAGAGCGCATATTAAGATTTTGAGTTGCCATCTTTAGAAGCCGAGCTGGCCAGAAGGCGTTGGCTGCTGTAAATGTAAAGGTGCTATATGGCTGTACCAGGTTCGATTAGTAAGTTCCTTGTAACTCTGTTGGGGCTCACACATGTCATTTGGCCCTGGCAGAGAGAATCTAAAGGAAGTGAAGCTCCCAGTGTTTTGTACTCTTGTCACGTATGTATATTGAGTGCGTAGAACTCCCCCCTGAATCCTGCCTTACAGGTGACTTCACAACACAATGTTGCAGGCTGATGGCATCTGTGCTGTGCTCCTACCTTGGGGTTTGCGGAGATAATGTTTGAGTGCAGCCAATATCGGAGGTATCAGCATTTCTTAGTCTTCGGTACTTTTGTATTCACTTTGCAGTGCTCTAGAGGCAGAGGGCTTTATTTGGTTGGGTTGCAGTATGACTGCAAGGAGTCTTCTACTCTTATTTTTGTTGCTTCCGAGGACTTTACTAGTGTTTTCCAAAACAGGGACACCTGTGTTGTTATTTCTGGTCAGAGCTGAGCATGTGACTTATTGTGTCTTTCTGGATACCCTTTCTAAAATGATTTTCTTTTTCCAGACCGGCATCATTGGTGGTGGCAGATTTTGGGTGCGGAGATTGCAAGATCGCTCGCAGTGTTAGAAACACAGTGCACTCCTTTGATCTGGTGGCTCTCAACGAACATGTGACGGTGTGTGACATGGCCAAGGTATGCACTGTCTTTACATGGTTTGGTGGGAGTGTACTGGTTGGTGTGTATCAGTCTAGTTATTATTCTCAAGGCATAACAGTACTTGAGTTTACATATTCAAATCAAACTTTGCTTAGAATGCATGAAAACGGGCACAATAGCTCTTTCCACCTTTGTATTCTTATGAAGCGGACTTTTACCATGACCATAACAAATAATTTAGAAATACTTTTTTCACAACTGCTCACATATTTTTACTCTGCAACATACTGGTCTCTCGATAGGGTTAACCAAAACCGACACAACCTCAGAAGTAAATGTAAAGATAGCCTTCTATACGTTTATAACTTTGGGCATACCCACACCATATGTAACCAATGTTTCTGTGATATAATGACAGCACTTGGGCACTTATTAAAGATTATATTATTCAATTTATGTAACAGTGCTGGTGTGTAATACAACATCCAATTTGAGTGAAATTGCATGTTTCTCAAGTTGGCGCCATTGTGAAATAGCCAGTCCGATTTTGGCTCCACTCCCCAATATTAGAAGTTGCCTCAGCACAATATCCAGAGTTTCATTAGGAACTGAGCAGCAGCTCCTAGATAATTCATTATTATTTTTAATGCCGTTTCCTAGATCAGTGCCGTACAACCTCCCCACCTGCTGGCCCCCTGGCTCTCTTCAGATATGTCCCATACGTGCCCCGTCCTTATACTATTCCATTGTATTGAATCTTGTTTACTCTTATTACTGGTTCCTCTTTCATGTCCTGCTATTCTGCTCCCGTTGCCTCTGGTCTGGCCCAGCCCTTATAACTAGGGGTGGGCGGCAAACTCCGCTCCACCGGCAGAGCTTGCAGAGATTTCCTATTGCGCTCTCCGCTTGGAACGCGAAGTTTGGTTAAAATAAACTCACCAATAGCTGCGTAGTAGAGTTTACCGCCCACCACTACTTATAACTACTTCCATTTTCTCTGTTCCTGCCACCTCCTTCCTCGCCTCTCTTTTTCCACGGTCTCTGATCTGAGCCACACCCCTCACTCGCATGTTTCCATTGTATCTGTCCCAGTTCCCTCTTCCCTCACTCCTTTTTCTATTGTCTCTGATCTTAGTACCTCGCTCCTCTTCTGTCTCTTTTTCTCCGCCCCTCTTACTCCTCTGATTCCATTGCCTCTGATCTGCTCCATCCCTCACAGTAGCTTCTGATGTCTCTATTCCAGGTCCCTCTTGCAGACGAGTCTGTGGATATTGCTGTCTTCTGCCTGGCACTTATGGGCACCAACTTGCAAGATTTCTTTGGCGAAGCCAACCGGATCCTAAAACAAGGGTGAGGATTCTATAGTTCACTTTGCTCCCTACAGGTGACTAGGTACAGTCATCAAACGTGTAGAACCAAAGCTTTGTGCCAAAACCACTCTTAAACTGAAAAAGTTACAATGCTGTGTATATTTGAACATTTGACTTTCTACTTTAGAAAATTATTCAGTAAGTTGTTAATGAAACTGAAATCAAGTGCATGCAATATGGAATGTCAAGATCAATGCAGTAAAAATGGCACATCCCTTGGATTTTTACTGCAGACCATAACCATGTAACATTGACAGGATGTAACTTCTACCTAGTTAATTATACATGGTTAACCTTCAATCGAATGATGATAAAACTATATGTTGTCTTTCTTTATAAATCTGGTGTAGTACCTTCTAAGAGCAAGCTGTTGCTCCTTCATCAAATGAAAGTTTCCATATTTCAATTGACGTTGGACGAGGGGAGTCTAGCTACACCACAATACTCCCTCCTCTCTACATACAATTTCTCCTTTACAATTTGGAAATACATGTATTTATTTGCAAATAGAAAAGGTTTGATTTAGTAAGAAACTGCTGATTCATGTTTGTGAGTATACATAGTTGTGAAACTCGTTAGGTTTTTACGGTGCATAGCTTACGAAACATTAACTAAAATGAAATTACAGTAAAATATACTAACTATAAATAGCAATGTTATCAAAATAGACACATTTGGTAATAAGATTATTATTTTACATGCTTCGGAAGGTTTTCTTTTAGAAAAGGGTTTCATTACAGGATCCTGTAGCTTTGGGCATGCTGCTTTTGGTGCTCCATAAACAGAAATGATTGATGTAAAATTTCAGGTGCCTGTGAGGCCTCCACTGGCCTGGCCTTGGTGCTATGGCCTGCTAGTAAGGATGCTGGTGAAAATCTTGAGTTCGCTGATGATGGGAAGTTTTGCAGCACCATGGCTGCCAAGATCTACCCTTCCCTTGCTCACTAGAGACCATGGAAGAGGCCTGAAGCCTATCCAGCTGGATAGTTTGGGACAGTTTTATTAATGTATAAATATTTTAAGGTGTGTTAAGCAGACGTATCAGAGCTGTACCTCAGATGAAATTGTGGTTGCATTCACGTTAACAGAACTTAGGGCTTGGCCACTATACAACCTCCTGCATTGCCACCAACTCCACTGTGACAACCACTGGCCTTCAGCTGTGCAGCCACAACCGTTCTTTATACACTACTTCTGTTAGAATTGTGGCTTTATCAACTCCACTACATTTACCTCATCTTGGTGACAGCGGTGCCACACGAGTGTAGGACCAGATTCTCCATCCCCCGAACAAGACTAATTCAGTTGCACGGGTCATCATCATCCCTTTTTATACCTAGCTCGGTTCCACAGATTTGCTAATGGCATGGATAAGAAGGTCATGCAATGCCCATCACTTTTATGCTCTGATGAACAACACCCTGATTGCTTCAATACCAAAGAGATGAAGTCACTTGAAGAGAATGGGATTTTAGTTTGTGTTCTCCTGGAAGATGGCAGAAATGGGATGTGTATTATTAAGCCTAGCTGAGAAAAGGGTATTGTGATGGTGGGCGGATACCCAAACACCAAATTCAGGGCATCAATAGATGCAACCTACTGTATGGGCCCTAAACTACTGTCTCATCTCCTGTACTGAGAACAATCACCAGTTACCCTCTTACTCATTCAGTGACACTTTGTGCTATGCCCGCATCACTCACCTGCGGCTCTCTTCAGCATTCACCTATCTCTAAGTAGTACCTTGATGACATGCTCATGTTTCCCGGGCTCAGAATGTGTTCCGTCTCTAGTTTTTCTGCTGATTATTCACAGGGATGAGAACCCACCCTTCAATCCTAGAATGCCATTTTCCAACAGAGAGTTTCAACATGGTTGCACTATGGTCAAGCATTTCTTTCAATCATAGATGTACAGGAATTGTTTCTCATCCTGATCTGCCATTGCGACAGTAAAATATCCGGCTTGGGTCTTGAGGGACTTTCTCATTACAAAGGGCTCTAGAACGTGTCTGTACTTAAGTGGAGACCGCCCATTTGGGATCGGCCCTCATCCACATCTCCTTTACTAAGATGCCTGACTGATTTTGGAATTGCCTCTTCCTGGGGAGCTGAGTTGATATGCGATTTGAAACAGTACTACAGTTAAATCTGGGCACCTCCATAAACCAGGCCAAGACCGCCCTCATACCTTTTCAATTCACTCCGTTCATCAGGCTATGATTGATACCTCAGTCGGGATATCCTTTGTGCTCCAAAGTGTTTGTTTACCCTATAGGAGGCTAGTCACTCTTGATGTCAGTCAGTCATCACATGGTGGTTTCAGATACAATAGGTTGCATGACATCCTGTGTGCAAATGGTCCCTAAGGACTACAGTGAGAGTTGCGAGTCCACTTGAGAAACTGGTCATGAAAATGAAATACAATCTGTGCTAATTCTTGTTTCCCTTCAGATTTGGAGGAACCGTCAATGGTGATCCGACTGAACCAACCCCTCTGTTTAAGTCCCCTCCCAGATGGTGAATCGGAAAAACCTTCCGAAATCTTCTCAAGTATCATTTGTCTCATTTAAACGAGGGCTAACCTAGGTCATTTTGAGGCACGTGACCTTTAATGTCTAAATGGCCGGAACTTCAACTTTCCAAAGTAGTAGTAGCTAGGTTCTACTCTGATGTCCTTCTCATTGTGATTTGGGAAAACGAGGGTCTGAGCAAACAATACCCTTGTTCCACGGGAACAAAAAGAGGACAGAACAAGCAATCATGTTCTGAAATCTAGTTCAGCTAATATGAGCTGTGATATGTTTAGTGGAATTGCTGACCTTGTGATTGATTGAGCTGCCAGCATCACACTAAAGAGTGGATTGTTTTTCTTTTCTATAGTCGGGGACCGCATATCCTCAAGTCACATGGTTTAGCAATCTTCTTAGTATCTTAAATTACAACAATATAGCACAATATAGTGACTTTGTTTCCCTAAATAAAACAAATACAACCCAACTTTACACCTCACTTGTAACTCTTCTCTTTCTCCTAACTTTTCCTATTCCTGCTCATCTAGTGTGTGACTTGTAGCCCAATCTACTTACCGCATCTGCAACACCACCCATTTTTAACATGTTCTCCACTCTGCTAATTGTCTATCTATTACTTCAATTTTAGCTCTATCCTCACTGCTCTTTCACTGACCAAATGATGTTCTGTTTGTTCTTTATGATGTATAATATCTAGATGTCCCCCAGACTTGGACTACTTCTCTATCCTTATTTAGCATCCTCTTCATTGTAAGAGAGACTTTTTGAATCGTTCATAGATGTAAAAAGCACTGATACCTCTCTGTCTTGCTGTATAACGATGTAAATATTATTTCATGGAGCCCTTGGTTTCTTGATTATAAAGTAAATGCTGGCTAGGAAATCATTCAGCGGAGCATGGTAAATGAAAGCATACAAATGTTACACATGACACTTTTTGTTCAGGGTGAAGACAAAATGTATTTTTATTTTTGCAGCTTGAAATCTCTTCTAGATTCACATGCTTTGCACAATCCTAGCTTCTAGTGGCTATGCCCAGACATTTCTTTTGTTCAAAAACGTTGTATTGTGAGTGGGCGTCATCATTTGGAGTTCAAGTATGATGGTACCTCTGTGCGTGCCCACCTTCTTAGATTTTTTTTTTTCTGCCTCGATTGTGGAGGTGCATTGATGGAGCTCCTGAAGAACTCGTTCAAGTCTAGAGAAATACAAAACAGTCATGAGTTTTGCAGAGATACTTGTTCAGTACTGGATCGTGGTTTCTGGCTTTTTGTTAGGGGTAGGGCGGACTCAGTGTAGCCAGAGAATGGTAGTCAATATGGGATCCATGACTTTTATCAACACCATTTTGGATGATAAGCAAGTTCTATAAATGTTGCTCCGAACTACCCTAGAAAGTTCGCCCTAAACAACAATCATCCAGTATGCACGTTCGGCCTCCCAGAAAACCATATGCCAGAGGATTGTTTTGCATGTCCATTGTTTAAGCCCCATAATTTAGTCGACAGGGACAAGAGTTTTTGAGCACACTGGGTAGCTGCCATGTATGGCTTGGCTCTCGCAGTTTGAAAAGCAGAGAATGGGTGCTCCGCAGTTGTGACAGGAGGCACAGGGGATACAGAGGCTCAGACCTCAAGAAAATGTCACTGCAGGTCAGAGATGATTAGAAATAGACAAGATCCTAAGTCTACACTGCTCTATATCAAAGCACTTTGAGCCATAGAAGGAGAAGACATGCAGGCCACTACCTAAGACGCCAAAGCATTAGTCTTTGAGCGAATACACTGAGTCACACAAGAGTAAACCCTCGATGCCGAACAATCCTGCAGTCACAGGCGTTAGTCTTCCCATTCTATTGGGCAAGATAAGGCCATTGGTAAGGATTTGCAAAAGGGCATTTTGTTTATTTCTGAGAGCGATTGAGCGGAAAGAGGGTTAGAGGGACAGATGCACTCGAAGGAAAAGTCCCATGGGGACAGGAAAAACCCCTGATATTGTCAACATTGAGAGGAAGAAGAGGACAGTGGATGTAGAAATAAAAAACTTGAAGTAAAAGCCTGCAAAGACCCAATGGACCTTATGAGGAACGCCTGTGTGTGATACATCAGGCCCTATGTCTCCCCCAGAAGACCCTAAGCCTTTGAGAGTCAAGAAGTCGAGACCGGGATTGTGGGGGGAATACCTTTTTATGCAATCTGATTCTGAAAAATTGGTTTCCACACATTCGATGAAGAGACACTGGGAACATGTAAAGGCAGATTCTTCACTAAAAAAGATGGAGATGTATCCATAGAGACCGAGCCCTCTGACTTTCCTATATACCACATGCTAAGTGAAAAGGCTGTAGGCACATTTGGGGGTCCAGCTGGAGGTAGAAAGGTAGGACACATGTTTCCTACTGGAAACACAGAGCCCCGTCTACAAGATCAATCAGTTTCTGCCCCTGCTACCAAGTGTCATCCTGCAAAGCTAGCAACTTCTAAGGTAGTGACCCCATGCATAGACAAAAAGAATTGAGCATCTTCTCAGGACACAAAGGACATCTTGAGGCAGACTCTCTTCCAGTTTCCACAACGAGAACATGAGTCGTGTCACCTGCATCCGTGGGGTCCCCACTGGGCAAGACAGTAAGAGGTTGAAGGCAGTGGGTAGGAAGATGGACAGAGCAGTTGCCACCCAATGGCCGATAGACCACTCCAGTGCTCTCCTCCATAGACAGGCACACTTTCACTGAAAGGACTCAGAGAATTTAATCTCACACCTACCAGAGGAATACCAAAAGAGGTCCAAAGCAATTGTTAAAGCAATAACATAGCCAAATCTTGCCCTAAATCTGTCTTGAAGGCGGCAGATACAGAAAGCAGACAACTTACCACTGGTATAGCCCAGAGAAGGCATGCATGGGTGTGCATCTCGCGGCTCATACCAGCGTTCCAGGCAAATATTGTGGGTATGGTCATTAAAGGATACCATTTGTTTGGCCATAGGGCAGACCAAACCCTTGAACCAAAGAAGAAAGCAAACAAGACTGCCAAGGATATGGGGGATATACAGGTCCTTCCTTTAAAATGTAATCTCATCTAACAGGAAGGTCAAGGAAAGTGTAGGCCAAGAGGCAAACTGCAGTGAGTCAGTTCTGTCAGCCTATCCAGTGGCAGCAACTTTGTACAGAAACTTCCTACAACACCAGCAAAACACCAGGAATGCAAAAAGCAAGATTTTAAAATGCTACAAACAGATATGTGAGTACTGCTACAGAAGGTGTGATATTTTGAGCCAGTTCTGGATTTTTAGGCTTAGAACTTTGCATTTTATACTTTAAAATGGCCTCGCAGTTCAATCTCAGTTTGCAGAATGCTGTCCTAGATTTACTGAAGATGTCAATCAAGTCATGGAGCACATGATGTGCCGCCATTGTGTCTCTTGTATCTCCTGCACATTACTCTGTCTCCTTCTGCACTTCCCCTGCACCTCCTTCTGCACATCACAGTATGCCTCTTCCTGTACATTACTCTGCACCTCCTATCACCCCTAGTCCTCTTCTGCATATGACCCTGTGCATCCCCCTACACAAGACCCTGTGCTGCCTCCTTCTTGCCACTCTGACTCATCTAGGATTGCCCTGTGCAGCACGCAGCGCAATGTGCTCCCAAAGCACTGCTTCCGTACCAGAGCTGCCCTGCACTCCTGAACTGTACATCTCTCAATACTCTCCTCTGGCGCATCACTCGGTGCTAACCAGAGGCACTTTAGCATAGTCTCCCATGAGGCCCATCAGCCAGGGCTCGTGTGATGCACATCTCCTAATGCTTCTATGGGACGCGTCAGCCAGGGCTCCACTGAGGCGCATCCCGCAGGCATGACTGCTGTGGCATGTGCCCCAGTTTCCTGACTTATGTTAGTCAGAGGCAGGCAACTTCTGTGTTTTATTATGAGTCTCTTGCGGAGGAAGAGCAGAACTCTGAGTACTGAAATTTACTGGTAAGTATTTGGGATGTTGTCACTTCCCTTCGGTGACTGACCCACCCTACCCTACCCTCATGTCATATCTTCTTGTGCAAGTCATCAAGTTAGACTGAGCAGGAGAGGGAGGACAGGTGGATATGTAGGCATGTGCTTAGGCTTTAATGTAGCCTTATAACCCGCTGCCAAGGGCTATACCGGTTGTTGAAGGCCCTGAACCCAAGTTTTAACAAGGTAGAGGGACTTTACAACTGGTAAAGCTCGAGGCAGATGGGCTATAAGTCCATTAGAACATTCCACCCACTAAAGGTAGAATGTTTTAAATTAAAAAGGAAGAAACATTGGAATGTTGGCGCTCGGGTCTATACCAGCCATTACAAGCCCGGGGCTGCTCCGCTGTCTTCAGTGGAGCTCTCTACACTCCAGTGTTCTAATTTAGATTCGACTGCTTCAGTGAGTGAGTGAACTGCACTTATACGGTCTTCTCCCTCAGTGTACTCTAGTGCCGCTCTCTTAAAAGATCCTCAGTGTGTCCTCTGCCAATCTCTTCCTGCTGTGATTTTTGCCTCCACTGTATTCCTCTGATGCTGCTCTCTTCCAGACTGTTCCTCCACTGCTGTTCTCTGCCAGTCTGTGTCACAGATGAGAAACTATCGTTGTTGGCCTTCTAGTGAACTTTGGTGTCTGTCTTTATCCACAGGGGCGTTCTCAAGGTTGCAGAAGTGGCCAGCCGCTTTGGAGATGTTCGAACGTTTCTTAGTGCGTTGGCTATCATGGGCTTTAAGAACACAACCAAGGTACTGGAAGAAGACACAAGTGCATGCTACTATCTGAAAAGACCACTTTAAAACAGTGCTAAATACACCCTATGCCCAGTAACAATACAGGGGAGCACGGCACCCTGCCTCTGCTAGTACACCAAGGCAGGACTTCACCTAAATTCTTGAAAGAGTACTGCTTAGGTTACCCAAATAACTGCATGCAACAATCAGCTTAGTGAAACTAGACACCTGAAGACCCTGCTGCTCTCAGTGACTATGAAAGGTGTACCAGCACCCGGATTGCTTTGAAAGGTGCCACGTGGCTCTAGCGCCAAGTGGGACATTCTAGGACTCCTACTGCATCTATGCTGCATGGAGCTGTAACCGCACCACAGTCCTAGGGATCTTACGGCACCCACTCTCGGTTCATGTGAACTGCACAAGGATACGATCACTCCAGTCTGAAAGTGAAGACCCCATAGGGATCATATTTCACAGCACTCTCATGTCTGGTGAGCCACAAAGGTTACAACTCCAGTGCCAGTGATGGGATACCATAGGGTTCATACTGCACCCACTCAGTTCGTGTAAACTGCATAGAGACATAACTGCACTTCAGTGTCAGTGAGGGGACCCCACAAGGATCTTACCGTACTCACTCCCAGTTCATGATAACCTCACCAGGATATGACTGAACCCCTTTGTCAATCGTGGGACGCCACTGGGATCCTAATGCAACCCACTCACTATTCTTATCAACTACCTGTTGCTCTGAAAACCCCTCCTTTGGTGATGCTTTTTGGCTGTGTGCGTATGAGCCACAAGTCTTCCTCTCTTTATAGGGTTGAGTGTTTGGTGTATTAAGAAAAGTCACTATTCCTGTCTTCATTCAACACATGTTCTTTGTTATGTTACCGTGTGCATTTTATTTTGTATTAAGGTTGTTGCTGAAACTGCCCTGTCTTCTTGCAGGACACCGAGAATAAGTACTTCTATATGTTTGAATTCACCAAGACCGGCCCACCTAAATCCAAGGGAAATCTGCCTGGCCTGGAGCTCCAAGCCTGTCTCTACAAGAAGCGCTGAAGCAACATTCCTGGTAATGGAATCAGTCTTCGGGAAGTGGTACCTGCATACTGGATACACGACTGGACTACGGTTATCAAAGAGGATTGTGTAAAAAGGCCAACTCCTGTCAACTGAAGGCTTAATTCTGTGTGATAAAATGAATCCCAGATTATAGAAAAGTTACTTTTCTATCCCATGTTGCAGGTACAACATGCCAGGCATAGGAGTCTGAGCCTGGTTCTGAAAGCCAGGCCGCGGCATTGAGTATTACGTACTCTGAGATGGAAGGAGGTTGCCATCTGTGAACTACGTTTGGACTTCTGGAAATGAATGGTTTGTTTGACTGTATGATTGTAAGACAGCATCTTTTCCAAAGGCTGTGGTGTGGAAAATTGCACCATGACATCCAATGCAATTGCTATGTTGCTTTCCATCTGCAACCCTTCTGATGTCTCCAGTGTCTGGCCTCTCTGCATCTTTTTTAATGGCCCTGGTGTCTTGTCCATCGTTTTTCAGAAACTCCATATCGCTAGGTGCGGCTCTAGCAGTTCACATCCTGATGCATCCTACATAAATGTTGTTTTTCTTTTTTAACTAAAACATTTTATTGGTATTATGTGAGGTGAAAAGAATTAAAAGCAGCCCTTGACTGGAGCATTCTCCTTCCTACTCGGTACTCAAATCCCTTGCAGTTCCATCCTAGTCCATCCAGTCTTCCAAGATGGGGAATCTCCAGTGATATTGGTCCATCACCAGTACCCACCCTGCTCAACTGGGTGGGTGGCTGTCTCACCACTTACAAGATATATCAAGTTTCACCACCACTAGTCCTAAATGTATCAATGCAATTTTGATATCAGTTGTTTTCTAAATCAAGACATATACGTAACAATCGTAATCTGGGGTCGTCATCCAGTTCCCATCTAATCACGCTTTGAAGTATATGTCACACCCATGACCAAAAAGTTGAATCCATAGACAGCTCCTGGCTGTAAGACGTAATCTTGTTGCTCTCCATATTTTAAGCATTTGTAGATCTGATTCGTTTGAAATGTTGAATAAGTTATCATGTAAGGTATATGCTATGTAGGTATTTGAACTATAGTATGTGAAATTGGCTGGCGATGGCAATTTCTCTTAAGGGCCTTTCGAGAAGATTGTCAGCCTTTATGTGCAAGATGCCCTGTATCTCCCTCCTATGCTCACGGACGGGTGTCTAAGATGAAGGTGTATGACTATTAATTGGTATACAGTGTATACTTTCCTACAATCTGTATCCGCCCACATGAGCCTTTTTGCTTCAAGAGAATTAAATTCAGGGAGGACTGCAAGATCTTCAATATGTGGTTGAAGATTGTGCCTTAATTGTAGATATTTGACGAATTGTTGCTTTTACGTGTCAAAATTCTTCTATAGGTCTTTGACTAAACACTTAGCAGTGCCCATCATGACTTTCCCTGTCTGGTGCCACTAATCAAGTGTCAGGATGTGCTCCGCTGATTTGTACCTTGACCAGTAATTTGGTATAAAGGAATTGTATAGTGCCACTGAATTTATGGCAATGCAAAAGATAGACAATGGAGTTGAATGCCTTCTTAAAATTGACCATTAGTGAAGCTGACGGCCATCTAGGAAGAGGGCTAGGGCATGGTGAAGACGTCGTATATTATGTGGATTATAAAGCCACATTAGTCTGGGTGTACTGTAGATCCAGTCAGCTCGAATGCGTTGGTAGCTAGCACTTTGGCAGTATTTTTAACTTCAGTGTCGGTAAGGGATGTTGGATGATATGAGGAGCACTGGTCCTGTGTCCGATCAGGTTTAGGTATGACAACAATTTAGTTGGTGCTCAAGTCCTGTAGGAGCTCCCAGTCGTCACCGCCTCCTCCACAATTGTCTTAAGAGGAGGGATAACGGATTGGGAACTCAGTTTCTTCCCACCCTCGAGGTCTCCCCAGGCTGCGACATTTCCTCATCTTCTATCATTTCCTTTCTTCCCCTGAAAGGCACCACTTTGGGATGTGTTCACATAAAACTCCAGATGTGCAACTGGATTTTGTTAATCCTTCTCTGCATGTAGGTGTTAATACTATGTTGCAAAGGTTTTGACTATCAGGATTGGTTACTTTTTGATGTAAACCACAAAATTCAGTAAAATATTTTGATAATTGTTTTACACATGCTTTTTCATAGACCTCTTCTTTTCTATTTGACATTGGCCTAAAAGCAATACACATCTGGCATGTTTAGGACAATGCATGACCTATCTACATATATCTGTAAAGGTAAGATGTACTAGTATCAAGTGTGAGCTGATAAAACTGTCAAGGGCATAGAACACCGACATAGTTAATGATCAGTGTTGTGTTCTTACAACCACTGCACCAAGATATTGAGTCTCAAGAGAATAGTGAGAGACTTTTAGTAATCTAATGAAAAAGTTTAGATCAGGACAGCCCCTGTGCTGCTTGCATAGGGATGTGCGATGCTTATAACCCCCTCAGAAAGACAAAGTAGTTACAGAAATGATGAAAGCAAAGCTATTTAGCTTGTATTAAGCGTACATTTCAGCTACATATGGAAGGTGTTGTTAGCAGGAATTGGGGAAAAGCCCAGAATAGGCAATATGTCTGTTGGCTGATAATTATTAAAGAAGAAAAGCACGCATGGAGACATTACTGCACAATATGAACTTTCTGCAGTGAGCTAGGGCTTCTGGAACTATAGACAGGTTAATGGTCCTTCCAGCTACCAGAAGAGCATAAAGGCAGCGGAGTGTTCCTCAAAGTGTCTGAAAGGTCCCTTGTATTGACCTGATCATTGCAGTCACAGGACTGTTGCTCAAAGAGTTTGGGTGGAGCAGATACATTGAAATGTAATATTACCTAGATTTTTTTTGTGTGAGAATATTTCTTTATTGATTTTCTGATAAACATTTGGAACTCCATGCTCCGTGGGAGTGTGCAACATCTTACAGCTACAGTGCAGTGTACATGGCTGTGACAACAGTAATAAGAGCGTGAATACAATAATTCTACATAATGCAGTGTTGCGTCACACCTTGGATTATCTGAGCAACTGGTGCAAAATATCATCACAGCGATGCATATCAAGAAATACTACAAACAAAAACCAGGGAAGGATGGGGACCTTAGAGTACGTCCGTTATGTTCCAAGTGGGTTAATATGGACCAATGTTGTGCATGCACGGCGTGCCGATGTGGAAGACCAGCACAGGGGCGCAGGCTAATTGTGGTTGTGTCTTGGGTGGGGGCGATGTTGGGGGGTGGCGATGTTGGGTGGAAAAGGGAAAATGAGTGGTATTACAGGGTGACAAGACGGTTCCTGGTCAGGTGATATCTGCCCATTCCCCGGCTGATTCCAGTGAGAGTGTCTGCCAACCTAGCCTCAATTGCCGTGAGGTATGTTTTCCAATCTGCAGGAATGGGTATGATCGAATGGCCAAGCATGTGGCCATGGGAGATCTTAAGTTCTACTGTGAGTGCTCTACGTATGTCAGCAAGCCACAACTGAATAGGAGAAGCTAAATAGAATTTCCAGCACATTGCAATCTTCCATTTTGCTATCCCCAGGGCCAAATTCAAGAATTTATTGTGGGTTTTACGTTTTGCCGCACGTGTAGTGATACCCTAACAAGAAGTGCGAGCTGTCCAGATCAACATTGCTGCCAGTAGCTTCTGTTAGGATGTCGACCATTGCTGTCCAGTAAGTCTCCAGTTCTGGGCACGACCACGCCATGTGCACGAAGCAAGCCTCACTGTCCAAACAGTGAGGGCAACTCACTGGGGACCAGGGGTTCATCCATGCAAGTATATGGGGGTGAGGCAAGTGTGATGGAGATAACTAAATTAGGTATACTTAAGTCTGGAATTCACTGAGATAACTTTTGGAATACCCAGACATTGCACCCATGGGCTGTTGGTTAATGTAATTGAGAGTGCTTCCTCCCAGTAAGCTCTAAGCGCCGCGAGAGGCATGACATTGTCCTGTCGTAACAAATTGTACAGCATGGTTATGTCACGTTGGCTAGTGCAGTGTATGAGTAGTGTCTTAACCCCTTTGACGCTGATGACGAGCTGGGCTCGTCATCGCGTAGCCTCCTCGCACGCTGATGACGAGCCCAGCTCGTCACGCAAAGTGTGTTTTTAAAAAACCCAGCGTGCGAGCGGAATTCCGCTAGCGCGCATGCGGTTAAGGAGCCTAGATGTTGCTAGTTCTTTGTGTGTCCTGCCCTATATCTTGTGGAGGTGGTGTGTGAGGGATGCATACAGAAAAAAGGACCCAGGGATGATCTCAAAATTATTTGTCAAGTTCTCGAATGTACTTAGAACCGGGTCTGAGAACAAGTCACCCCATGAGGTGACACCCACCCTGGTCCATTCTGTCGCCTCTGGTCGAGAGCCCAGTGCGATGCAACCAGGTGTCACCTAGAGTGGTAATTCAGGGGCGTACTAAAGGAGGGGGCGTATCTTATATAAGTAAAAAAAACAACAAGAACAGGCCGTAGACATTAGGATATTCCCTGGCCTCTTTGAGATTCTAGTTTCTGAGCACCACAACCATTCCAGTATGGCATTCGGGCAAAGTCCAGTCGCCCAGCAACCCAGTTCCGGTAGGGCCGTTGCTTTTCTCCGCATATATATCAAAGCGTATCCACTTACTGCGAAACAATGTGCCAATGACTATACTCCCGTACGCCCCAGTCTCCGTCCACAATATGAGCGAGCAGGCGAGTGGCTCTATTCCCAACGTAAAAATTATTGGTGATAAAGAGCATCCCTGTAGGGTGCACTGTTCAATGACAAAGGGGTCAGAAATAACAGAGCCGGTCTTCACTCATGCCGTTGGTGAATTATATAATAAGAAAGTTCATTTTAGGAATCGGGCACCCATCCCAAAGCCTGAAAGTACTGCATGTAAGTAACCAGCCCAAGATGTCGGACGCTTTCTCAATGTCGTGAGGAGACCCAGGGTTGAAGTTGTGATGTACGCGCCCAGTCTATCAGCAGAAAGCGGTTACGATTAAGGAATGTGTTCCTGCCAGATATGAAGCCATTCTTGTTGCTGCGCACAAAAAGTTGAGTAACCGCTATCAGTCTATGAGCCAGAACTCTGCCATGGATCTTATAATAAGAATTTAGAAGGGACAGTGGGCTGTACCACCCAAGAAATGGGCCCCTGACTGGTTTGGGTAGGACCACTAATACGGCCTCATGGAGGGAGGAGGGTAATGCACCTTTTTCATACGCATAGGCGTATACCCGACATAGGCGAGGGACTAGTTGCGTGAGAAAGGTTGTATAAAACTCTAAGGGCCAATCATCGACCCAAGGAGACCTACCTCTTTCCATCTGTTGTATGGTGACTGCTATCTCAGTTTCAGTAATAGGGGATTCCACTTACGCGTAGGCAGGACATGGGGAGAGTGGTGCCATCCAGGAAGGAATGTATCTCGACTGGGTCACGCTCTTGAGGGGCTCTGTAAAAGGAGGTGTGTTACAAGTAGAAGGCATTATTAATTTCGTCCTGCGTGTTGACGGTGTGACCCACCCCGTCTCTGATGGCTGTGATCGGATACCTGGGCGAGTCCGATCTTAAGAGCTACCTCAACAACCTACTGATTTATCTACCTCCGTGTGCCTTCTGGCCTGATATTCCTTGTAGTCTAGAGCACCCATCTGCTCCATTGTCGTTTTATACACGGTCACGGTCATTTTGCATGGCAAAATAGGTGCCTGAGTCCATTAGTGACATTTACCATAGAGATCCCTGGATTCATTTTCTACCATACACTATTAACGTTTATGTAAGTTAAATGTACCAATTAGGAGCATACCAATTTTACCATGTTGTAATCCAAGTGCATAAACTGGGTAATCCTTGGTTGGTGTATTTGAATCTCCTATAAATTCATAGTATATGGTCTAGTAATTGTGCCCATGGCATGGAAAGTTACATGCCACCTGTGGACTGCAGCATTTATTGTGCCATCCGGAAAAATTAAAGCATGGCTTTGGGCCTCCCGTTGTAGCCTGGCTGCTACAGTTTAAACCTGCAGTGCGACCTGATAAAATAACCCATGTTGACAATTTTCACCTCCCTTAATGTTAGTAAGTGGCCCATATGTAGGCCTTGTAATCCCCAAGATAGGGTGTATATGCTATTTAGAAGGGGAACATTTAGCAAATTAATGTTAACATGCCCCTGCTGTGACATAGCCCTAAAAGCTTTTTCACTGGGGCAGGTTGAGCTGACCTATGTAGAAAATCGGAGAACAGATTAAAATACTGATACTGTGTTTCAGGAATGGGACCAGCTAGAAGAATATTTAAGCCACTGTTTTAGGTTATTAAGCCCTTCGCAGCGAGGGTAATTCCCTCGCTGTGCTAGGGGGCGGGGGTGCGCACAGCGCCCCGGTGCTCGTGACGAGCTCAGCTCGTCACGCCGCACGGTGGCGCTGTTCTCATGACGAGCTCAGCTTGTCACGGCCACACCCGTTTCTGAGAACGCTCACCACAGTGGGGGAATATGCACCGCGTGCGAGTGTTGTGGCCGTTGTCACGAGCGCAGCTCGTCATGAGCACACGGCCACCGTCCTCATGACGAGCTGAGCTCGTCATGAGCACCCATATGGTTAAAAATCCAAATCAATAGCGAAGTTTGATTTTTTCTTTTTTTTTATATTTCTTTTTATTAATATATAATAAACAATGAAACAAAATTAACAAATGCATTGGGGGTACATCGACATTATTTCTGCAGTGCTCGGAGCAGAGGAAGTCTCGCAAACAGAATATGATACACAGAATGGTATAGAACTTGGAATCAAGGGGAGTCCTGAGTGCCCAAATCAGACCGCCCGGCTGGGGGAGCACAAATGTCGCCCCGGTAAGCATTCCACGCCCCCCAAACCTTTATCCACTTTGCAGGGCAGCCCCTCGCAACATACACGGCACGCTCTCTGAACATACACCAGTCCAGATCCTGGGCCCATTTGGTGTGCTGCGGCGATTGAGTTGCTCCCCAGAGCTGTGCTATATTGCGCATTGCAATCATACAGGCCAGTGTAACCCATTGCTTTAAGTATTGATTTAGATCTGTGGGTTCCCAGATATAGAACAACTTTATAGGCCTCCCACAGTGTCTGTGCCGAATCCACCGTACCCTGATTATGTTGAAAATACTGTTCCGAGGCCCTACATATCTCTTTCCTAATGACGGGGTCTCGAAGGTGCCAGGCGTTAATAGGCTCGACTCTACCCACTGTAGGCAGTCCAATCTCAACTCGGACCCAAACTGGGGAGTGATCGGAGACACCCCTACCCAAATGACGCGCCTCCCTGATAGTGTCTGTCATAGCCGCAGGCAACAGAATATAGTCAAGTCGCGACATAGAGCCATGCGCCGCCGAGAGATGTGTATAGCTCCGCAGTACAGGATTCAAGAGACGCCACACATCAATCAGACTCAAAGAATCCAAAAATTTGGGGAGCCATTGACGCGATGGAGGGAGCGATCTCGGCGGGGCACGGTCTAAACTACCATCAACGACGGTATTAAAGTTACCACCAAGAACTAGAAGACCAAGTGGGAGCGAGAGAAAAACCTTGGCAAGATTCTTGAAGGTGTCAGATTGGAGGCCCGGGGGAACATAGATAGAGAGAAAGGTGACACCTTTACCCCCGATCCTCCCAGTGACACCCACATATCTGCCCCGCTGATCAGACCACGTAGCCTGAACCTCAAATGGAAAGGCCTTCTTCACCAAGATTCCAACTCCCCTGGAGCCTGTCGAGAACCCCGCATGCGCGATCAGTTTATATCCCCCTCTAAGAAGGGCCATACAACGGTTACGCACAAGATGCGTCTCCTGCAGAAGTACCACATCTGGTGAATGACGCCTGATAAGCTGGCCAACCATACCTCTCTTAATTTTGTCCCCAAAACCATTTACGTTCCAACTCAGCACCCGGATCCCCGATCCATGATTGGAGCAAGACATTCACCCCACTCCACATGCGCACATTCACATCTGCCAACACCTAATGCAATTCAAAACGAAACCAAAACCAAAAAGAAACAAACACCTCCCCCCCTCACTCAAAGCTCCACCCCCCTCCCTGCACCCCTGCATTAGGACAAAGCCCCATCCCCAACTCGCAGTGTGCCTGTCGCCCCGCCCAACAATGGTAACTAAAAGTAGGAAGAGGAGGCGCCTGTCGCATGGCCCCAAACCCATTCCCCACAAGAATCATACCTAAGGAACAAACGTATTAGCCCAAAGCAGTACTGTTGCACAATAAGAAAATGTTATATCCACCCCCCCGTGTTCAAATATCAATTGAATCGTTCAGTACAAAAGTCTCTCATTCCGGTCCCTGTCGCTCATCCTCAGGTCGCTGGTCTTCAGCACCATCAGCCATCACAGTGTCCAACCAATCCGATGCCACCTCCGCATTGTCAAAAAACCAAGTCTTCCCATTCGCTTCGACTCGTAGCTTGGCAGGATATAGCATTGAGTATTTCATCCCTTTGTCTCTTATCCTCCGCTTGACTTGGAGGAAACTCGGACGCATCCTCTGTACAGCTTGCGTAAAGTCCGTAAAGAAGGACACAGTAGTATTTTCGTACCGTAGCGGGCCATCCGTCCGTGAGGCCTGAAGTATGACATCACGGTTCCGAAAAGTCAGGACCCTCGCAATCATGGGTCTAGCTGGCGCCCCCACTTTCGGCGGCCTGCCCGGAACCCTATGCGCCCTCTCCACTGTAAAAAGCTTGCGGAGTCCCTTAGGCT
The DNA here is from genome assembly GCF_964263255.1 of Lissotriton vulgaris. Lineage (NCBI taxonomy): Eukaryota > Metazoa > Chordata > Amphibia > Caudata > Salamandridae > Lissotriton > Lissotriton vulgaris. Next base: position 55,316,206 of record NC_141696.1, read on the forward strand.
TCAGATGTTTAAGGATCAGGTCTTCCACAAAAAGATCAGGGGCACGATCTTCTGCCTTTTGCGGTACACCTAGGATGCGAACGTTGTTGCGACGATTTTGGCCCTCCTAGTCATCAAGCAGCGTCGGGTCTCCTCCCGTGCCGCTTGCAAGGCCTGGACCTCTGCACTTCAGCGACGTCGTCCACCAGGCTAGTCGTTTTGATGTCCAGGTACTTCACTTTTTCACTAGTCAGCGTGATCCGTGTGCAGAAGGTTAACATCGATTTTAACCGAGTCCAGTTTGGTATTAAGCGCATCCATCCTAGTCCCCATAGACACCTCAATCCTAGTGACGACATCCATTATGTCTTTCAGAGAAGGCTCGGAGCCGCCACTTGGGGAGGCCGGTCTGATTGCGGGGTGTTGCCTCTGGTCGCTCGGAGATCCCTTAGGAAGCGTATATCTGTCCAGTTTATTGGACTGGACCGCTCTCTGTCCTCTCCCACCTTTGGGGGGAGGTTTCTCGATCTCCGACCTCGCCGCCATGGAAGGTGATCGAGGGTCCTCAATCAACCGTCCGATGTCTCACAAATTCACACCTCCGACAACACTTCACACCTCCTCAGCGCTCCGAGAGCCGAACCAAAAGCAGTCAATTAGTGCAGAGAAGGCCCCCTCAAAACGACCAGCTGTCAGGCATAATTCTGGGTAACGGTTCCCGGAGGAGGCACCACTTCCGGTCGACACAGCCACTGTTGTTGCATTAGTGACCGGCCACAACAGTCCGCGGCTCAGGCGACGGAAAGGCTCAAAACTTCAGGCGACGATCCGGGAGGGTAGAATTGCACCTTTTCAAGCCGCAATTTCACCAGAGGGCAGCAATGCTATTCACCCATCGAATGCGGGATAGACAAACGGAGGAACGGGTCTTACGGAGCTGCACGATCACGCGGCCATCTTGGTCCAGCGCTAGGCTCCTCCCCCCGAAGTTAGATTTTTGATAAATATTAAGGAAAAGTAACTTTTATGAAGTTACTCCTCACCTGCCTGAACTGACAGCGGATAATTAGCATGAAAGCTGTATGAAACTCTCTCAGAAACACACAATAGGCTGACATGAATGGGTAGAGATGGCTCCTCTGAACTCATTAGAAAATGCATGATGGATGCTGTGTCCCTCCAGTTGACACCACCCTGTCACATCATGCACGATAAGTCATTCTAAAGCACATTTGAAAGTTTTGCGCCCTTCAGAGTGGGCAAATGGGATGCAAGGGCAATTAGTGTAAATCCCATGGATGGTTGTTGAAAAATTCTGCTTTTTTTCCTATCGGACATCTATCTCTGGGGTTGCTCTGGATACAGTGCTTGCTTAAAACTGGATTTTATTGTTAGATGTGTGAGGACATTAGGATTACCATAGTACACTCCCTGCTCACACCTTCACCCTCAGAGCCCAAGTAAGTTTAATGTTGCTGTAGACCTTCAACATCTTGGATTTGCCCTGACGGATTGCATTTTCTGTCTGAATGCAGTAAAGAAAACAGGAAGTATTGTAGAAGTAGGTAGGTCAGGGCCCGGGAACCTTTACTTCATTGGTCTGAGAGAAACAAGGAGCATCTTAGGGTGTCAGTCCCCCCCAACCCAACCCCGCCCCCCCCCCCCCACACACAGGCTGGCAAACCCTAGAAAGGTGGACCCTCATCCAGCCTTTTCCATAACACTGCTAGATTTGCAAAAGGATAACTGGTCGAGTGAACCTGCTGCTTTTGACATCTGTGGCCTATGAGAAGATCCTGAGGATATTGGACACCCTTCCACCTGAAATCCAAAGATTTCCAAGGATCATAAGGCTAATCCCCCTGCTGATGAGGACATTTTGTGAAGACTCATGTGACCAACATTAAATTACAGTCTTGGAGCTGTTGGCTGATAAATTACCTCAAATTTAGTGCATCTGTAAGAGAAAAAATCTCCAATGTGAAAATTTAAAGAACTACAATCCTCTGATAGACTGGCCTCAGGACAATGTAAGATTTTGACCTCTCCTTGCTAGTGACAAAAAGAGCCATGCTGACTGTACAACATATCTTCTCACATCTGAGATTTCCACAGACTTTCCAGGAAACTACTGTCCTTGTCATGTCATGCCTGTAATATGCAAATGGTCTATACTAAACTTTTTAGAACCACAACCCAATTTTTAGAATAACAAACTTTCATAACCTACATAGTTCTAATGGACAAGAGGTCAGGCAATTTTTTAATGTACTAGCAATTGTTTGAAAATGTTACAACCTTGACCACACTTTTCAATACTGGAGTGTGACCATGAAATTACTCTTTCCATAAAAGTGGCAGAGGGTGGAGGCGTGGCCTGGATAGCCAAGATTGCGGGCTCCCACACCCGCTGTTCCCTTACTGCCTTATACGGGTGCTGGGATGCCCTGTACACACTGTTGACAACTGCTGCAAACATCCAACAGGGTTAGGAGCATGGAAGCTGCTTTCTAGTGCCTGGTGGACCCTGGACTGCAAGAGCGCAGCAACGGCCTGTAGTGCTTCACTCCCATGAGTGCGGATCAGGAGTAGATGCATCGGACGGCCTGCCACAAACACCACGGATGGTGAGCTCACAACCTCTCATTTCCTGCATGTGACCTGTGTAATGAGCTTGAGCTGCAGGTCTTCCATCGTGGAGTATCCACCTCACAGGATCAATGCTGCTCTGGTCCGCACCAATTTGCCCGCAGAGACTGACCAGTGCTGCGCATCCACTCACCCAGGTACAGTGACTGCGTGGAAGGGGGGACCCCGGAGATCGTGTCTCCCTCACTGAGAATAGTGGGCCATCCAAAGCAACTAGGGGCTGCTACTGGCATCATGTGCCCCCACTGGGGGCCAAACACCGCGTAAGTGGGCAGGGGCGCCGAGGACTGGACAATCGATGTAGACTGAGCCCGGAAACCTCCTGGTACCGAGTTGTCTTTGCGGAGCCCACTGCAAATGTCCAGTGGCGTGGCCCTCACAAAATCTGACCACCTGGGTCGCATAGAGGATACACTTTGGACTCCCCTGGCAGGGTACGAGAGTGAGCGGTCTGCATGATCCTGTGCGTCTCTGGCCCAGAAGCCGATTGTTGATGGATCGGCCTAGTGTTTGGACTAAGTGGGTCTCGGTGATAGGAGGAACTAGGTCTGTGTCAACCTTGAGGCGGAACCCTTGGGAGCTGAAGTAGTGGTCCCCTCTCCTACAACTCTCCTGTTGAGCTACACCACTTGTTATCCTGTGCGTGGGGATGGCTGCTGCCTACGGATTGGCGGAATGGGCCTAGGGCTGAATGCTTGTCCTGCCCTGGGTCCTGTCCCTTGCTCTAGTGGGTCAGCTCCTGCCTGCTTTGGACGTACTTCTGTACGCAGCCCTGCAGCTCTCAAAATTGGCTGTCCAGCACCACCTCATATTTTAATATGGGCCGAGACAAAAGCACTACGCGCCAAGCTAAAATGGACAAATATTTGGCACCAATAGAGGGACCAAAGGGGGCTTCGGATGGTGGCTCCGACACAGAGACTCCGGTAAAAAGTGATAATACTTCTCTTATACCACAAGCCATCTACAAGTCCCTACAGGAACCTAAAATAGGCGAAGTGAGGGTAGATGTTAACCTGCTTCGCCAAGACCTTCGTCAAACTGTTGAGAGGATCTTTGAGGCTAAAGAGAGGATCTCCATCCTAGAGGACACTGTGAAGCATCTCATCTCGGAACTCTCCTGACTATCCAGAGACACTAAATCCCTCCAGGACTGGGCCCAGGATGCCAAGAACAGGGCCCACCGACATAACCTTTACTTCATTGGCTTTTTAGAGGGCTTGGATGGCCAGACTCCTGAAGGATTCCCAAACACCTTTCTTCTTGCTTCATGATCGAACGAGCGCACCGCTCCCTAACAGAAGATAGCACAATTCCTAAATTATAAAGACCGGGATGCTGTACTCTGGTGCGCCCGAATCACGAAAGATCTTTTATTCCATTCCGGGCATGTTCTTGTCTTCCTGGACTATACCCACTGGATACAAATGCAGCGTAAATCCTTTGACAAAGTCAAACTTAAACTGCATGCCATGCAGGTACCCTATATATTCCTGTATCCTCCCAAGCTGTGTAGCGTTCATCAGGATGAAACCATCTTCTTCGAATATCACAAGGCGCATGGACATAGCTTACGGAGCAGTGTCCGCTCACAACTTACCCGACACCACTATGGGATTCTCTGAGGCCTCCTATGAGTCAGACCAAGGCCCTGGCGGGTCACGGTCGAGCACCAATGGAAGCGGTCACATCACCGACGAGTGGGTGGAGGAGTGTGGATTGCAAGGGATTAGGTAACAGTTAATGAGCACGGCCCAAGTGACCCTAGAGACACCGGACCCTCCTATGGACCAGGGTTTGGGCTGCCTGCACAACATAGTTTTCACACTATTTGCACACCAGCACCAATATATCCTACAGTGAAATTGTTAACTGCAATTTGGAGAATAGTAGGGTTGGGGGGCTGGGTGGGGCTCTTGACCTGCCTCTAATAGTTGCCTGTATACAGCGCAACAATCTCTCTGTTAACCAAGCTCAAAATGTCACTCTTACCTTGTGTGGCTACCTGGGCATCGATATCATGAGCAAGGATAGACGTCGATGCAAACTGCATGCATTCTACCATCGTCCAGGAGATAACACACCATTCATCGGACAAATGATAATCATCATGACCAACTCCAATCCTCAATGTGCCCAGATCTTCCTTGATAATTTCAACCTCCACTGGAACGACCATTGCGACCAAGCAGTGATTAGCCTTAAATCCTTCTTAGCTGACCATAACCTGCTCCAAACCTGCGATAGTCCTACCCACGACTTGGGAGCGATCTTGAATCTAATCATCTCCAAGGTTAATTCTATTCAACTTTAATCTATTGTCCCAATTGATTGGCCAGACAACCACTGCATCACTTTTCACATCACGGAATCAATGTCCTCTAATGAGGAACAAATTAAAAAACCAAGTCACTGGAAAAAGAACATTCGAAACATAAACCTCCATGAATTGATATCTATTAGCAACCACATACTAACCCCCACTGATGACATGTCAGATGTCCAGGTCCAAACCTTGGTTCAGTGGCAGCCTAAACATGGAAATATACAATCATAGACTAGCTGAACGTTCATGGAGAGTCTCCCCCACTCATGATCACCTCAAGCACCTAAGATCTCTGAGAAGAATTTACAACACATGCATAACTTCTTTAGGAAGCATCTGGATGATGCCAGGAACAAACCTTAAAAACTGAACTTGTGAAATCACAATCTATCAGACCACACAACCCTCCATCTGTGCCAGCCTGCGACCTAACTGCGAAGAACTTTCCACCTTCTTCCTTAGAAAGACGGGAAAGATTGAAAGTGACCTACAATCTGCGATGCTTTTAAACTCCAGCCTACCCCCTCGACCTTGGGGCAGGAGCGCCCATCCTTCACCCCCAAAAATAACACCTCGCGGAGTTCATTCAAATCCGTTGATGAAACTACCATTCTAAAAATGCGATCAACACTAAAACCTTCTAATCACTTCAACGACCCGCTTCCCGCAAATCTCTTTAGGGAGATTAAAACCTCTCTTCTCCCACTTTGGACCAAAATAGTAAATGCTTCATTACTTAAAGGCACTATACCAGACTGCCTAAAATCTGAACAGATAACCCCCATTCTTAAAAAACCCACAGCTGATCACACTGATCTGAATGATTTCTGCCCTATCTTTAACTTCCGACTCTATCAAAGTTCCTTGAGAAATGAGTCCATACCCTGCTATGCAATCACATCGATCATTTCCATCTCTTAGACCAATACCAATCTGGCTTCCGTCAGGGACACAGCACTGAATCTGCCATCACTCACATAGTTTGTGACGTGCTGCAAATGCATGATCATAATGAATCCTGTCTTCTAATCCTCCTCGACCTCTCATCAGCATTCGAAATGGTCAAACATCACAGCCTCCTTGATTTATTGGAACAGAGCATATGAGTCTCTGGCTCTGTCCTAGACTGGTTCGCCTCTTTCCTCCCCAATAGAACCCAAAGAATAAAGATTCATCATTCCCTTTCTAACCCCCGCCTGTAACATTAGGTGTTCTGCAGGGTTTCACGCTATCTCCCACTCACTTTAACCTGTTCATGGAACCGGTAACTGGAATTCTGAAATCATCAAACATAAATTATCACATGTACACTGCTGACACCCAACTTTACCTGAAAATCTCCTCCCCTGAACATATTAATGCAATTCTGCAAAAAACTCAAAATTGGTTGACCTGCAACCACCTGAAACCAAATACTCTGAAAACAGAATTCCTTTTAATTACCCCCTCACGCATTCACTCGACATTGCAGAATAGTTGAAACATGTAACAGCCCTCCATTGCATTCCACATTATCGACTCGATGAAATCATTGGGAATTCGACAAGAACTTGAACATGCAGGAAAACACCAGTTCAGCTACCAGAAAATCTAACTTCCTAATGAGCATCTTACGGAAAATTATACCCTTCCTCATCTTCGATGACTTCAAGTCACTTGGTCAAGCCCTAGTAATCTCCAGGCTGACCTAGCAAATGTAACCCTATTGGGCCTTCCAAGATCTAAGTTGGCCCCCCTTAGAGCCTCCCTTTACTCAGCTGTAGGCTCATTACCGGCTCTAAACGCTACAACCACATCACACCAGATCTGGAATTACTAAACTGGCTCCCTCTCGAGGCAAGAATTCAACAAACAATTGCCTGCATGACACACAAAGCCTTACACGCCAACCCCCCGAAGTACATTTCACAAAAACTAGAGCTATCTGGCGGCACTAGATCTTCATCCTTACTATTGAAATCAAAGAAATTTAAGAAGAAAAAACGTACGATCTGGCATTGCCCCTTGAAAATGGAATTCCTTACCTTTTGAAATCCGGTTAATCCTTCACTGACTTCTTTAAAAAAACAAGTGACATTGTTATTGATGAACAAATACGTGATCTAGCTCTCAGGACCTTTACTCGGCATTGACAATTCACACTGACTATACTTGCGATCTGTCGCTCAACACGGGCCTATTTAGTTTCTTAATGTGGGACTGTGGTAGTTCTTCGTCCTGCCTCCGTATCACTACTTCCTGTACTGTTATTTTGACTGTTATTATTGCTTATCATTGTCCGCTTTGCTTGATTGCATTAAATGGGGGGGCGGTATTCCTCTATTTACAACGCCGCACACTGACGATAGTCCTTTTACAGGAAACCCACCTACAGGGGTAATGCTGCTTCATCCTGGCCCATAGGGAGATAACAGGACATACCACACAGGGCATGCTCGGAGGTCACATCGGGTAGCTATTGTCCTGCATAGGTCATTGCCGTTGGCCATTACCAAGAGCACACACGACCCCTTAGGACGATATATAATACTTGAATGGACATTGGACGGCATTACACGTAATATAGTAAATGTATATATCCCCGCCCCCTACACCAGACCACGTTGAGAGTTCTCAAGACATTGGTAGCGTGTTTCACCAGGGTGTAACGATCGCGGAAGGGGATTTTTATTAAATCAGGGGACACAGGGACAGGTGGGGCCCACAAGACAGTACTCCCATACGCAGTAGAGGGTTGGTGGACTGGGTACAGGGTCTCAGCTTATGAGATGTTTGGCATCCAGATGTCATGGAATACACTCATGGTTCCCCAGCCTATGAGTCCAGGTCACGCAGTGATTATTTGTTCCTTCCCGCAGATGATATCCTAGGTAGATCATGGGTGAACATTTTACCCCTGGGACTGTCAGATAAAGCGCCAGTCCACTGATGTACTGCCAATATGGCGACTCAATGCTTGGTTCCTTTAAGACAAAAAGTTTGTGGGTCACCTGTAAATGAAATGTCAAGATTTCCTTGAGCTGAATGAGGGCTCGGTGACCTCGAAAGGGGTCCTATGGGAGAAGGGCAAGGCCTTTCTGCGGGTGTGGCCCCTCTTATAGGGGTATTCACCAAGACAAGCTCAGTCACATAACAGAATTGAAGGTGTTAATATTCAGCAGAGAACATAGAGGGCTGACTTCCCTGGAACAGCGCCAACTAGAGCTGGACGGAGAATCCCTTCACCAACTTCGTTTAGATGCTGCTCGCCAATATTGGATGGCATCCCTGCAGTGAGTATATGAGTGGGGAGACAAATCCAGCAGGCTGCTGCTCTGGTTTGCCATGCGCCAATCTGAAACCAGGGTTATACCCTGGCTGCAGGGCAGCTCGGAAGGATGGATTGAGGATTCTCTGGGTATTGCAGATGCATTTGCCTGGTATTATGAGACCCTCTATGCCTTGGATGCCCAACCTGAGTCGATATTCCCCTTGATGTTAGACATTCCCTTGCCCCTATTGACGGGCTCACATAGGGCTGCCCTTGATCAGGACATCTCACCAGACGAGATCGGAAAAGCTCTATCAGACTTGAACCCTGGCAAATTACTGGGCCCTCATGGCTTTCTGGTTGAAATATATTGTAAGCTTTGCCCTACCATTATTGCGCCTCTGTTCCAACTGTATTCTGAGGGCATTGCTAAGGGCCGCTTCCCCACCAATATAGATCACGCCACAATTATAATCCTGCCCAAACCGGGCTGCCCATCTGTGGCTTATGCCTCATTTCTCTCCTTCTCCCTAATAAACAGCTACGTCAAGCTGTACGTCAAACAACTGGCCAATCGTTGACTCCTGGTTAACCTCAACTTGTGTACCCAGACAAGTGTGGATTTATCCTCCGCTGTAGGACTAGGCATTGTATCCGTAGACTACAGGTGGCCCTAACAAGCATAAAATCCCTGGGAAGTTTGGCTGTTGTCCTATTAATTAACTTCAAAAAGGCCTTTGGTCTGGTCGACTGGTCTATCTTGAGGAAATCCTGGTCTAATTGGAGTTTTGGGCCCCAATTTTGTGCATATGTGAAGGTCTTATATGCCAGACCACGGGCTCCGGTACGGGTCATGGACATTCTCTCCTGCAAATTCTCTATACAGAGGAGCACCAGACAAGGCTGTCCCCTCTTCCCATTATTGATCGCGCCGGCCATTGAACCCTTAGCAGCCTGGATCAGGTGCAATGCCGAGGTGTGGGGCTTTGACTGGGGCCTTGCTCTGGAGGACCCTGTAGCTCTCTATGCTGACGACGTGTTGTTTGTGTCCCGTCCGGCTGAAACTGAGCCCAGGCTACTCCAGATACTGGGGTTGGACAGGGAGGTCTCAGGTGATGGGTTAATTCGGGGTAAGTCCTTCTAGGTCCCATTAAGAAGTGATCAAGACCTTGCAGTCACAGATCCCATATGGCGGGTCAGCTTCTTATATCTTGGGATGCATATCTCCTGGGAACCAGACTTCATGTGGAGCTTAAACTTCCATGCTGTCACATGCCTGGCACTGGAGGATCTGATACTTTCCCTCTTAACATCATGGGCTGTATCGCCCTGTTTAAAATGATTATCCTCCCCAGACTGTTCAATGTCTTACAATATTACCCCTTTCATATCCCGCATACATGTTTTGATGCAATGCAGGCCATGGGATGCAAATTTATCTGGGCCAGTAGGACCCCAAAATTGGCTTGGGAGAAATGTACACGTACGAAGGGGGTTGGCAATGGCAGACATGTAACTGTACTACTGGGCATCACAATGTATTCCCATTAATGACTGGCTGCTTGGAGGGTGGAATGACCCAGCCTACAGAGGCGAACTGGCTAGCCCTATCCCTTCCTCTTTTCCTGAGGTAACCCAAGTAGTTTTCTGAGTATGGAGAGAAACACTTCATTGGACAGGGAGAAATCGCAAATTTACATTAGAAACTCCATTATGGGAAGGCAAGTGGTTAGCCCTGGTATCGTCCCTGAACAGCTTACGGGGAGGGGTCTCTATAGGAATGTCAGGTGTGGGTAATGTCTGGGCGCAGGATCATATGAAATCCTTTCAAGGTCTTAAATTTGAGTTCCAGATGCCAGCTTCCCAGTTCTTTTGATATCTCCAGCTTCGTCATGCCCTTCCCCCTACCAAGCAAAATTAGAGGATGTCCCTGAGTATAGCCCCCTAGAATGCAGGATACTTATGGAACATTTAGGAGCTGATGGGATATCTCAAATCTAAAGGTCACTGGACATTCACTTCCCTACAACGCTAGATGATCTAAGGGTTAAATTGGAAGGAGCCTGACATGGCCAACTGGAGAGATGCATGTATGTCCCCATGGATCTTGGCGATCTCCACCAGACTCTGTATCATACAATGGCGATATCGCCACCAATCCTATTGATCATCCTATCGCTTATGGGAGGCTGGTCTTCGTAGCTCCCCTGCCTGCCCCAGATGTCAAGACCTGATAGGTGACTTATTTCATAATGTTTGGAAATGCCCAGTGATTTACACCTATTGGGATACCTTTCACGGTATCCTTGCTGCAGTGGTGGGGGATCCCATCCAACGGAATCCACACATTACAATGATGGGACTTCTGGAGGATGTTGGAGGACCCGGGGGGGGATCGATCTTCCACTGGACATCCTGGACCACTGCTGTTCAAGCCTGGACGTGAGGCATGGACTTGTGCGGCAAATTGGAGGAGGTGAGGTATGAGGGGAGAGGCTGCCCACAGAAGTATAATAAGATGTGGAGGAGATGATGGGATTATAATGGACTAGACGTTAGTGTAACGACTAGGTGCCTCACTGTTTATTTGGGGGCATGGGGAGTCAGATGGCAATGGAAAACGACACAATATTGGATCAATAGATATTGGTGTATGTATGCTGAGCAGAGTCATTGTTTGTCATAACTTGTTTTGGAAAACTAAATTTTTCTAGAAAAAAAATTAATTTAGCAGAGGGTGCGCTGCACTGGATTTTGGATCTGGAACACTTTCCAGAATGGGGTGCTGGCATCCTTTCACTAAAATCAGAAGGTTTCTGAAATCTTGGTGTTGATACCAGTGATTTTAGCAAATTGGAAAAAACCCTGGCCTCATATCCATTTTTTGTGTTATCACGAATCCCAGTGGCGCATTTTGAACTCCAGGTATATATACTGCAGTTTTTTATAACGCAAACATGCCCCAAGGGCATTTGAGAACCAGATAACATTACATAAGGGCAGATTAATTTTATTATAAGCATGGTACATTAAGGGAGTTGCCTGTACTTGAAAGACGTTGAGCCAACACCAAGACATGAACCTGGTTCCCCAGATCCAAGGTTGGTAACGCTGACCTTTAAACTACATCCACATTTCTGAATTTATGTGAAAGTCATGTACTTGTAGTATGGTTGTATGTGATCCCATCTAGTGATCACATCCTCTGTTGAAATGGCTTTGCGAAGTAAAAAGACAGCAGCAACAAATACTGGAAGGTTTGCCTGAAGTATTGCTTGGAAATACATGCAAGGACTGTTTTTAAAACTGGACTTGGGGACATTGTTCGGCATGTCTGCACTGGTCCACAAAAAGATCTAGGGCCATATGTATGAAGGTACCGATTTGCGATTCTGAAATAGCGATTTTTAAGAAATCGCTATTTCAGAATCGCAAATTGGTATGTATGTACAAATTCGCTTTTTTTTTTGCGAATTCTTAGTATTCCTTAATTGCGATTAGCAAATTGCGATTCGCAATTAAGGAATACTTTCTCATTCATTTCTATGGGCCAGGAGGCCCATAGGAATGAATGGGAAGGTATTCTCAATTTTGCGATTTGCAATTTGAAAATCGCAGATTGAGAATAATTTCAAGGGTGCAGGGGTGTCCAAAGGACACCCTGTTGCACCCCTGAAATATGCATGGGTGCACATGTGACGCACATACATGCCCTAAGGGCATGTATGTGCGCCACATGGCACTTTGAAAAATGCTGAAATGTGTATTTTTAAAGGAAATCACAACTTACCACCAACTAGAAGTGGTGGTAATTTGCGATTCCTTAAGGGCATTTTGGAATTTGTTTTGGCTTCATACATTGCATTTAAGGAATCGCAAAATTTGCGATTGCTTAAATGCAATTGCAAAATAAGGAATCGTAAATTTAGCGATTCCCTATTTTGCACCAGAATTTACTTCATACATATCATTTTCCTAATTCGCATTCGCAAAGGCCGAAATTCTGCGAATTTCGGCCTTTGCAAATGCGAATTTGCTTAATACATATGGCCCTTAATCATTTTAAATATTGCAATCACATAGACCAGGATTTTAGCGACTCCCTAAAAATCCAGTTGCGACCAACAGTTTGGGAGATGCTGATCTATACCGAGGGGCCTCACTTTCAGTTGGGCGTCAGCTATACAGACTTCAGAATGAAGCAGCCAGAAATCTTCCCTAACATAAATTTAGCAAATTGTATTTTAATCAACTTATAACGGTTTCATAGGCTTAAAGCTGCCAAAAGATCTGCTTTCAAGGTCTTATGCATTACAGATAAAGGCATAAGCAGCCTGGGCCCAGACTTCCTACAAGTAAAGCTCAAAATATGCTCTCTGAAAGAAATACTGTGATCCAGTATTGCACTACATCTCATTCTCCTTTTAAATTGCTAAACTTTGGAACGCCCTTCGGGCAAGCGTATGAACTATCGAAAACCAACTGGAAGTTCTAGGGATGGTGAAGATCTGGCTCTTCTGTAGGTGTCACGTCACAAAGGTCCTCATAATATGGAACGATGATGCCCTTCCTTCATTTTGGTGACAATATTTAACATGCAGATCCACTCAAGAAGCAGCTTCAGACATCACTGGAAATGAGCCCTCATTGGAACAGCTGATATCAGCTAGACCAAATGGATTCCATCAAAATTGCTCTCAGGAGTGAATCCCATGGACTATGCAGTAGCGTGAACCCTCCTGACTATCCCAGTCTGAAAATGTCTATTATTTGGATGATTTGTAATGAAAGCCCTTTTCCCATAAGCTAACCCTATGAGCAATCTGTGAACTAATACTGCTCATGCCTTCCTTACCTGCATGACACTTGCATGATTTCAGACATGAACACTGGCCTGACCTCAAGCTGGAAAGCTGACATGGTCCTAGGAATGGCAACTACTTGACACTATGCACAGTCACTGAAATGTATAACAGCTTGCATGACCTCTCCAGAACATGCTGCTTTACATCTTATGCCTTCTTTATCTGCTTGCCTCTTGCATATCTGCTTGCCTGATTGTTTTTTCACATATGAGTGCTTGTCTATGCTCAAACCTGTCTGGTCGCACCGTCATTCCACCTCGGTGCAGGACAACCGCCAGCCCTCAGAGCCTAGGTTTAAAATTCCCAAATTGTTTAGGGTTGGTCCAGGAATGTTTACCCTATTGGTTAGGGCATGGCTAGTAGCCATTCTCACCCACCCACTAGCTAGTGCCAGGCAAAAAGGTGGCACCTCAGGTACCCACTTTGGATCACTTCCTGGACCAGCAGAAGATCAAAAGAGGACTCGACGCTTGCCGGCGGACTGGCGCTAGGCGGAAATTGTAGTTTTCCAGAAGCCGGGGAGGCCTCCCGACCGACATGAGTCCTATCGCCCCATATCTTTGCTCAACTTTGAAGCCAAGTTATTGGCCAAAGCGTTGGCGAACCGCCTTCTCCCATATATTGCAGACTTGGTTCATCCGGACCAGGCGGGCTTCATGCCGCATAGGGCGACGCGACATAACATCAGACGTGCACAGGCGGCGGTCGACGCTATGGGGCGACTGGAGAACAAGCGGCGCTACTACTGGCAGACATCAACAGGGCGTTTGACTCGGTCAGCTGGACGTACCTCTTCGCCCTTTTGCCGCGCCTTAACCTGGGCCCGGTGTTTGTTTCCTATGTCAAGCTGCTATACACAGACATCACTGCTTCGGTGCGTATCTCAGGGGCGATTTCAGAGAAATTCTCCATTGCCAGGGGGACCCGACAGGGATGCCCCCTATCCCCCTACCTCTTTGCGCTGGCCATGGAGCCATTGGCCGCATGGGTGCGCATCGAAGCACAGCTTCATGGCTTTGTGTGGGGGGCGGGGCTCTCGGATAGAATCGCGCTATATGCGGATGATGTCCTCTTCTTTATGACCGATCTTAACCGCTCTGGCCCTCGAATATTGGAAATAATGCGTATATTTGGGGAGATGTCGGGACTCTTCCTCAACCCACGTAAATCGACCTTGTGGGTGCTGGGCGGGGAGTCAGGGACATACCCCTGGGCATCGGCCTTGCAGGTAGCGGTCGGTGGTTTACAATACTTAGGAGTCTTCCTGTCTGAGTCTGCTGCAATTGCGTGGGAGCGCAATGTGCTGCCGGTGTGGGATAGAGTCCAATCGGACATCAAAACCTGGTCTTGCATGCCTCTCAATATCTATGGTAGGTCTGCAATCTTTAAAATGGTCGCCCTCCCGCGGCTCCTATACCAACTACAGAACCATCCACATAAGATCAAACCACAGTGGTTCCGTCGAGTAAATTCGGTGCTGGGCCGCTTTCTGTGGGCGGGGGGTGCCTCCAGGGTGGCGCTACGGACTTGCTTCCTATCCACATATTGTGGAGGTCTCGCTACGTCTGACCTTCTGTCCTACTACCAGGCCTCCCACTTATTAGTTCTGAACGAGTGGTGGTACGGCGATCGCAACGACCCTGCATACGCACTGGAACGCGTGTTGATGGGTGATGCCACTCCGCATACTCTGCTGTTCTCGGCTGGGCGGCGGAAGAAACTGCCGCAGGTCACTCAGGTGGTCTTCATGATCTGGAGACAGGTACTGCACCGCATGGGCTGGTGGGGTAGCCTGACGGCGGAAACCCCACTATGGAACAATGGACAGCTTCCCGCACTGGCCTCGTTGACGGGGTTTGGTGGCTGGGACTCTATCGGAATTTCGTCACTTGGTCATGTTCTTTCTGGGACTACCCTCAAATCCTTCCAAGACCTTAGCTCCGAATTTAGTATGCCCAAGACCCAATTCTTTAAATATCTACAATTCCGTCATGCGCTTGCACCTAGTCTGGTTGGGCTGGACCAGCTTCCCGAATTTAGCCCAGTGGAAGCCAAGCTCTTCATGGGAGATCTGGGGGATAAGAAAGTCTCCAAAATATACCAAACGCTTGTCACCCACTGCTCCTCTTCCCTACTGTCGCTGAAAGCCTCCTGGGAGACGGACATTGGTCCTTTGGATGAGGATGACTGGAGGGAAGCCCTGGAGTCCCCCCGTGGGACGGCAATAGCCATGCGACTCAGGTTCATACAGTTCAAATACCTACATAGGGCCTATTACACCAGAGAGAGACTGTGGAAGGCTGGTCTCATTGCTACTCCGGAATGTCTGCGCTGTGGGACTGAGAGAGGCACGCTGCTACATACTGTGTGGTCCTGTGTGGGTCTGACCCGATTCTGGAATGGGGTGTGGAATTGTTTGTCGGAGGTGCTGGGGTGGAACCTTCCTCATACGCCCAGGCTGGGTCTTCTGCATGTCCTAGAAAATGTGGGTGGGAACATCTACAAGCGTCACCTCCTGTTGTTGGGCCTATTGGTAGCCAAGCGGGATCTGGCGAGGGCATGGAAAAGTGACCGGGCTCCTCCACTAAGCGCCTGGAAAGCGGGCCTGGATTTTCTCATGGGGCTAGAATTACCAGTGTTTGAGGCCAGGGGGTTCCCCCGGAAACACTACAAGATCTGAAAGCGGTGGGCGGATTATAGAGGGTTGACCTTGGAACCCCCAATTGACTTAGATGATGGACTGCTTGCAGATGGAGATCTCGGGGCCTAGGAGGGTGCTCGATGCCTACTGTATTCTATTCATATGCTGCGGTTGAAGGTGATCATGTGCATTGGGCTAGGGTGGGATAAGGGGTGGGTAGTAGGGGCGTTGGGTAGTTGGCGGGGTAAAGGGGGGCGATTTAAGCGTTTAGGCTATATATACATCCTGCTATATGTTCGCCATTTGACAGTGTCCTCCTGATTGTGGAGAACTGTACCTATGCTATGCCTAAACAGTCAATAAACGCAGCTGTGAAAAAAAAAAAGACGACTCGACCTTTGACTGTGAACGGAGAAGAAAAATAAAGGACTGGACCTGCTCCCTGTGGTAACCAAAACAAAGAAGTGGAATCCAAGGGTCATACAGCTGACCTCCTGTTCAAGCTGCATGGACGCAACAAATTACTAGAAGCCTTTTCCTGGATATACCCAGCTGACCAGTGACAACTGGATATGGACTGGACCCTGCCGCTGGCCTCTGCCCGACACCCCCAAAGTCTCTACGTGCCTCCCCTCATGTCCTAGGAGGCTTTGAAGGTGTACTCCTGTGTTAGATACGCATTTAAAGGACCAAGTTAGAAGGAAAAATATTTCACCAGGGCAAACCTGGTTGGTGTATCTGACTAATGGTCCAACGTGGTCAGCCTCAAATTGTGCTTAGGTCCCGGTCTACTGTGGCCGTTGACTATCATGGACATGTTGCGCTTTTTGTGCTATTTTTACTGTAAAATTTGGAAATTCATATCTCCTGTTCTCCTTATTGGATATTTGTAATTTCTTTGTCATTGTTTTACATTTTACTAAATTTTTCCAATCTGATTTGGCATTTCGCTTCATTATTGTCTCAGTACTGAATAGATACTTTCACATTGCTCTAAGCTAAGGCTGTCTGATCTGTGCCATAGCTATCTCTAATTACATCAGGCAGGCCTACTGATATTGGAGCTTACCTGTGATAAGTGCATCTCCCCCGCTCTCTCTTATCCCGTCTCCCTCTGCCCTGTCTTCTTGTTGCGGGCTCTGCCAGGAAGTCATGTTGCTGATCCGCTCGGCTGCTAGCTTTCTGCAGTTTAGCTAGAGTTGGGCGACATTACAGAGAAACTGAGCATGGGGTTTTTAGAAAATTAGGACTACGGGGGCGCACTGCCTGGGCTGAAACGTTACAAAGTGTGTGAAAAGCAAGGGTTTCGTAGTGTAGTGCGTAAAGAGCAGACGGCAAAACCTCCTTAACCGTCTAAACAAGTCAAAGACAAGACAATTTTACAATGAAAAAAGCTCTCGCAACTACATATGTATATATCAAGACAAGGTTCAATGACCAACAGTAAAAAAGAAAACGCAGAAGCAGGTTCTTTGGTGTGATACTTCTTGTTACAGCAAGTTGTTTACTTTTCTCCAGACTTTTGAGAAAGAAATCGCCGACACGTGTTTCGTCGTGTGTGGGTGAGTCAAACACGACTCTTCAGGGCTTAAACTCCCAAAACCACTGTGTGGTTGGAGTAAGTCTGGGTCTTTACAAGCTCAGTTTCAAGCAAAGGGTATTCTGTGTATACAAACACAGACGAGGCTGGTTGAAAGAAAGATCAATGGTAGTATATGAACAAGGTTATCATATCTCTTTTAGTAATCCTGTAGAGATAGTGTAGCGCTGTATCCCGCTATGCCTTCAGGCGGGAAGCCGGGAGGGGATTCCTATTCCGTGCCAAATTTGAAGAAACGGGTAAGTTTCTTCTGAGGCGGTGTGCCGCTTCTGGCAATCCCTCCTCTGTCTGTTCCCGGCGGTCGTCTCTCGTGTACGAACACTCGAGAGACTTACCCGTTTCTTCAAATTTGGCACGGAATAGGAATCCCCTCCCGGCTTCCCGCCTGAAGGCATAGCGGGATACAGCGCTACACTATCTCTACAGGATTACTAAAAGAGATATGATAACCTTGTTCATATACTACCATTGATCTTTCTTTCAACCAGCCTCGTCTGTGTTTGTATACACAGAATACCCTTTGCTTGAAACTGAGCTTGTAAAGACCCAGACTTACTCCAACCACACAGTGGTTTTGGGAGTTTAAGCCCTGAAGAGTCGTGTTTGACTCACCCACACACGACGAAACACGTGTCGGCGATTTCTTTCTCAAAAGTCTGGAGAAAAGTAAACAACTTGCTGTAACAAGAAGTATCACACCAAAGAACCTGCTTCTGCGTTTTCTTTTTTACTGTTGGTCATTGAACCTTGTCTTGATATATACATATGTAGTTGCGAGAGCTTTTTTCATTGTAAAATTGGGCGACATTACAGACCCTGACAGTGCTCTTCATTGGAGGTTCAGTACCAGGGGGGTTTTGGTAAGGCGTCTGTCTGCTAAGAGAACCAGCTGGCAGGCAGGCGCTCGGCACAGATTTCCTTAAATGTCTGACAAGCCTGATATGTCTGAGGTCGAGAAATTCGACCAGCAGAAGTTAAAGAAGACTTCCACGAAGGAGAAGAACACTCTGCCTTCTATGGAAACAATTGACCAGGAGAAGGAGGCCTGCAAGAAATCGTAGAACTAGCATGAAGAACATACTCAGTTTTTGTTTTTGCTGTGAATACATTAACATCTTTAGTTTGAAATCGTGTATATAAATGCAGCACAAACCAATCACTGCCTGTTTGTATTCCAACACACCTGCTGCTTTGAAAGATGAACCCTTTACCCCATTGATTATAACCCACCAACAGCTGTCTGCTACTCTTGTATGCAGTAAGCCTCAATGGAGGATGAGGCTTTAGCCAAAGGATGGCAAGCTTTAACATGTGGGGCCTTTAAAAAGGGATTTGCTTATGTTGTGTGTTCATGGAGTTTTTGTCTTTGTTCAGAAATGTATTATGCTGGCAGAAACAACAAGCATTGAAAACGCAATAGGTCTCGCCTTTGATTAAGTTAAAGCCATTTGCTTTGCTAATGGTATTGTATAGCAAAGCAAATGGCTTTAACTTAATAAAAGGCGAGACCTATTGCATTTTCGATGCGTGTTTAAACCTGTGTTCAATGTGACAAAAAGACTGTACATAGTTGTAAAGCTGTATGGCTCTGCATTTGAGTTTGCTATGGACAAATCTATCTACGAAAAGACAGCCAATACCTAAAGGGTACTCCACTGCAATAGCAAAACGAACCTACAAGTTACTTTCGGAAATATCACAAAAGCATTAGAGGCAAAGAAGTGGCAAAAAAACAAAGACGTACTACACAGCATGATGTAACTGAATGTTCTCAAAATAAAACTAAATATGTAAGTGAAATGCACCCAAATCTGCAATCCTGCTCAATGACAAAAAACCAACTTGTATCTACACCATCTTCTCTTGTTAACTAACGAAGTAAAAGCACACAATTTACTCACCGAGTTCCGATAAACAGAATGTAGTCAATCTATCGCTGAAATGTAATTGGTTCAAAACAAAAGAGGCATGCGTGTTTAAATGGTACTGGTTAGTCAATCGAAAACACGTAATTTGCCCACTATAGGCCCGATGTAGGTGGCAAATACCGGTCGGAAACGGCCGAATTCGGCCGTTTCCGACCGGTATTTGGCATCTTGAGATGTATGGGGCCAGATTTTACAGATTCTGTAAATTTACCGAATCGGTAAATGTAGGAGAGTAGGGTCTGCAATCCCATGATCACCCAGATTTTTTGCTTTTGTTTCACTGGTTTACGACTTCCTCTGGCCGTGGGCCTGCCAATCAGACCCACAGCCTGGCTGTTCTCTTTCTAAATTACGACATGTACCCTAGGTGCATTTACCAATTGGTACTGGGCCACCTTATCAGACCCCGTAACGCAGGGCATAGGTGTACCCAGGGCCGCCAGGGGCTGCAGCATGTATTATGCCACCCCTGGCTGGCCTCCTAAATTTGACACAACTGGCTGCATGACAGCTGGGGCAAAGCCGTGTAACCACCCTTTGCTTTAGGTATAGTAGCCCTATATCTAACCATACAATGGACGCCCGAGTTCCTATCAGTCACTCCTATGGCAGGCCTTGACAATCCTGAAGGCAGAGTGCGTGGGCTCGTGTGAACTAGGTTCTGGCCCGAGCCGAGCCCGGTTGCAGCTTGCGGAACAAAGACCCAATGGCTGGTCCATGATAACGCGTACCACATCGGTAACTTCGGTGTCGCGTTATCAAGACATGTCGAGTAAGGTGTCATACGAATCGGGATGCTGCCCCCTCACCAATTCTGGCGACGAGGTTAGCATTCCGCCCTTCTAGAGGGACACGACATGTACGTAATGTGAACCCCGGTTAAAGTTAACTAAAGCCTCAGCTCCACAAAATGGATGCTGCCACCACAGACACGAGTCTGACCTCCTGCTGCTGGGAGTCCTTCCAGCGAGGAGAGCTTGGACAAAGGGTTTCCTGTTGAGGGCGGTGTTCGCACCGTCCCAGACAGGGTTTGTGTATTCTGGGTAGGTAGGGCTTTTGCGAGAAGGTGACTGCGGAGTGGCACCCCGGTGCTCACTACGCATCTGCCGGTCAGAACCAGTTCCAGGGGCGCCAGCCCTGGCCTGGGGAAAGTCCGGCAGGGGAGAGGGGTGTAACTACCCCCCTTCCTGGTCCCACCCTTAGGGCAGGACCTAGTCATGTACCCACCCCTTTCTTTAGGATAAAGACCGGAGCGGGGACCCTTCCAAATTAGATCATCTTTGAATCAAGAACTACTTTCTACGAAAGGACATTCGAGACTCTTCTCAAGATTTCTCCCTTGTGACTAAGGAGTAGTCACCCTGCATCAGCGGGCACCATCTAAGAACTCTGCGGTTTGCTGCAAGTCCTTCCTCAAGGAATCCGACGACCCAGCTCGACGAGAACCGGCTTCCCTGGCACCTCTGACCTCTACCCCCGTCATCAGCTCAGCTGTGATCTGTGGGTGCGACGAGACCTCGAGGGACCGGCCTTCATCAAAACCTGCACGCTCTTAACCGGCACGACCATCGAAGTAATTCCCTGGTGAGTGCTCTGGGGTCCGAGAAGCCCCGACCCTGAGCCGCTCCAGCACCGAAGTGCAGTCTCCCAGCATCTCCACGATCTGCGTGGGGCCCTTCTGCTCGCTGCTCAACACGTTGTCCGGTCACTAGCCGCTGGCTTGTGCCCTCCTGTGACGACATCTGACAACCAACGCTGCTGGTCTGGTTGCTCCAGACTGGCCTTCGCTTCTATCTTTGAGAGAAGCACCCCGGACCCTCCTGGTCCCCTCAAGACGCCATTTTTGGCCCACCACGTGGCCCTGAAATCTGCCAAGGCTTGTTGCCCCAATCCTGGGCCCAGCGACGCCGACAGCATCATCCTTCGTGGGACAGCTCGCACCTCCATCCGGGTCGCCGACAACGCCTCCTGGTCCGTGAGACTGCAGAGCCTAGCGTCGCCCACTCACCTAGTCGAGGTGACGGCCAACCGGTGCCTTCCTGGTACCCTCTGACTACTGGCTAGTAGTACGAACTTGGTCCCCTCTGCTTTCAGGTGTCAACGATCTCTGATCCAGGCTTGGATCTCTATGAACTATTCATCACTGGTCGCCGGCCAGCAACTCTTTTTCTTCCGGCTCCTGGCTCGTCAGCGAAGACCCCGACGCCTGTAAGACTTGTGCAGCCGCAGCCCTCGTGGCTAGGTAACTCGGCATTTCGGTGCCTGCATAGCCTCTTTACTCTAGGGTCCTGAGTCCCTCGCTTCCGACTTGCCTTATCGGGTCCGCCCGAGACCTCTAAACTTTCCGTGTCCTCGGACACTTGTTTTAATTGTGCACTTGAAGTATTTTCCTAAGAGATTTGGTTTGTGCTTAGTACCCTGTCCTCATAAAGAGTCCAGGGCTGTTGTGAATCTTAATAAATATCCTGTTTATTTTCATAACACTTGTGTGGTGTCCTTTCACTTGGTGTTCAAGGGGTACATGTGTGGTAAACAGCTGGCTTAACACGCCCTCTCGAGTCTTTAGCCTTAGACTGCTCGTATCCACGCTACTAGGATAGCTGGTCTATAGGTTGACTTACAACCAATCATCATAAGGGTTGTTTGGAACGATACATAGCGGTCGCTAGAATAGCGAACGCTGCATATCGGGCCAACTTCTCACATTGGTGAGCAGCGGTTGGGATTTGAGCTTGCTGTTGTTTTACCACACGTATCCTAAGAATATCTTGTTGAAAGATCACATAAGTACTGTTAGTACATATAACTAAGCTTAGAATACTCTGAGTTCTACTGAACCAGCTGTTGCAGCTCCTCAAGGCCTAGCACACCTTGGCTGCAACTCTTAGCAAGGGATCAGTAGGTAAACACATAGTGTAGGTAGGTGCATCACTTACACCACACTAGAAACAGTATGTCGGACAAAGGAGGAAACTCTGAGTCTCCCCTTGTGTCAGCTGACCCTCCACAGGTCATCCCTTCGAGATATACTGTGCTGAGCTTCAAGGAGTTAAGACAAGTGTGTCACTCCAGGAAGATCAAGCAGGGGTCTAACCCCACAACTTCCTTTCTGATTGGTCTCTTGGAGACTTATGATGCCAGAAAAGCTGAGACCCTTCTTAGCTCTTCTAATCCAGAAGGAGACATGCCTCCCCTTGAGGGAACCAGAGACGATCCTGACCTCATCCACCTCTCAACTCAGACTGAAGATGTAGAGGATGATGAGAATGAGGATCCCTCTGGGGATGAGGCAGATAAGGGACAGGTAGAAGTCGGTAGACTAAGCAGGTCCAACTTAAGCAAACATGACAGTGGTACTGGGGGACCCCTGGGGCCACTATCAGGTCAGCTTAACATTGGGAATGGACGAGCCAGATCTCTGTCAAGAGACTCTGGCAGATCCCTTCAAACCAATGGCTCTCACAACTCTTCTCAAAGAGGGATGACGTCCCCTCAGCGGAGAGTGTACGAAGCTAAGGAAAGGGCAGCTAATCTGAGGATTGAAAGGGAAGAACTTGCCCTGGCCAAAGAAAGGCTTGCCTTTGCTAGAGAGCAACAGTTAAGTGGGGTAGTCCCCACTGGTGGCAGCATTGTACCTAGTAATAGGGAAAGGAGTTTTGATACAAAACACCTTGGTAAGATAGTGCCCCCCTTTAAACAAGGGGACGACATCCACAAATGGATTACTGCTTTGGAGAGGGCCTGCACTGTGCAAGGAGTTCCCCAGAGTCAGTGGGCGGCTATCTTGTGGCTCTCCTTTGAAGGTAAAGGAAGAGACAAGCTCCTCACCACAAGGGTAGAGGATGCTAATAATTACCACGTCTTGAAGAATACACTGGTTGAAGGGTTTGGCCTAACCACTGAGCAGTACAGGGTGCTGTTCAGGGATACCCAGAAAACGCAGTCTCAAGATTGGTCTGACTTTGTCGATTGTGCCACTAAGGCTTTTGAGGGCTGGTTGCTGGGCAGTAAGGTTACTGATTACCAAGGATTGTATAATTTGATGATGAGAGAACAAATTTTAAACAATTGTCAGAACCAGTTGTTGCATCAGCATCTTGTCGACTCGGATCTGACCTCTCCCCAAGAATTGGGAAAGAAGGCAGACAGATGGGTTCGTACAAGAGTTAAACAGAACCAGGGCCAGAATCAAGGTGGTCAGAAGAAAGCAGACCAGAAGGGTAAAGATTCTAAGGGGGAACAAAATGACCAGAAGTCTTCGACAGGTCCCCAACAACCCAAAGAGGGTGGGGGTCAGGCTCCCCAAAAGAAGAAAGAAGGCCAATCCAAAAGATGGTGCCAGTACTGCAAAAGTAAATCTCACTGGTTTAGTGAGTGCACCAAGAAAGGAGGAGGGCAGACTCCTGCCACTGCAGCCCCTAAGGCACCTGTGCCCCCTAGTACAGCCAGCAGTGGTAGTGCACCTCCCAAGGGTTTAGTAGGGTTAACCCTGGGTTCTGAGGGGCGTGACAACTTAGTTGGTACACTCACTCAGGCTGTCCTTGTCAGTACAGGGGATGTGGATATGTCCCCTGACGTAAGTCCCAATACTTTGGGCAAATACAGACAGACACCTTTCATAAATGGAAAAATGGCTCAGGCCTATAGGGACACTTGTGCCAGTGTCACCATGGTGACACCTAACTTTGTGGACCCTGGACAGATCATGCCAGGTACAGAATTCCTGGTGACCAATGCAAGCAATGTCACTACCAATCACAGTATGGCAATTGTAGCTTTCTCCTGGGGAGGGGTAACTGGCCAAAAGAAGGTTGTAGTTAGTTCAGACCTCCCAGTGGATTGTTTGTTGGGCAATGATTTGGAGTCATCACAATGGTCAGAAGTGGAGCACCGGACTCACATGGAAATGTTAGGCTTGCCAGCACATGTGTTCGCTGTGACCAGGTCACAGGTCAGGAAATGCCCCACTGAACAGGTGCTGGATCCTGGAACAACGGACCAGACACCTCCCAAGAAAAAGAGCGGTAGGGTTAAGGCTGCGCCTTCCCCCTTGCCCCAGGTCGTGGATCAAGTCTCAGAGGAGGCTGACCTACAGGAATTGAGGGAAACTGAGCCGAGAGAGTTCGAACTTGATCAAGTTGAATTCTTGGGTTCAGGGGGACCCTCAAGGGAAGACCTGGGGAAGGACCAGTTAGACTGCCCTTCTCTTGAACCCCTCAGACAGCAGGCTGCTGCTGAGGCTGCTGGGAACGCCACAGGTACCCACAAGGTATACTGGGAAGATGGACTCCTGTACACTGAGTCAAGAGACCCCAAGCCTGGCATGACCAGGAGGCTGGTTGTACCCTTGTCTCAGCGAGGTTTCCTACTTACCTTGGCCCACGAGATTCCCTTAGCAGGTCACTTAGGCCAGACGAAGACGTGGGACAGGCTTGTCTCACACTTTCACTGGCCTCATATGAACGAAGATACCAAGGAGTTTTGCCGCTCCTGTGTCACTTGCCAAGCCAGTGGTAAGTCAGGTGGCACGACAAAGGCCCCCCTTATACCAATGCCTGTGGTGGGGGTGCCCTTTGAACGGGTGGGGATTGACATCGTCGGTCCCATGGAACCACCAACAGCATCAGGGCACAAGTTTATACTGGTGGTAGTGGATCATGCCACCAGGTATCCTGAAGCTATTCCCCTTAGGACCACTACAGCACCTGTTGTGGCAAGAGCCCTAGTTGGAGTATTCTCCAGGGTGGGCTTCCCTAAGGAGGTCGTCTCCGACAGAGGTGCAAACTTTATGTCGAGCTACTTAACTGCTATGTGGAAGGAATGTGGTGTCAACTACAAGTTCACTACACCCTATCATCCACAATGCAATGGGCTTGTTGAGAGATTCAACAGGACCCTAAAAGGGATGATTCATGGACTACCTGAAAAGCTTCGGCGTAGATGGGACGTCCTGATCCCCTGCCTTTTATTCGCTTACAGAGAAGTCCCACAGAAGGGGGTTGGCTACAGCCCTTTTGAACTTTTGTACGGGCATCCTGTAAGAGGACCCCTGTGTTTGGTGAAGGAAGGATGGGAGAGACCTCTCAAAAAGCCTGCAACCAACATAGTGGACTATGTGCTTGGCCTCCGCTCGCGGATGGCTGAATACATAGAGAAGGCATCCGAAAACCTTAAGGCCAGCCAAGAACTCCAAAAAGCTTGGCATGACCAAAAGGCTGTCTTGACTGTTTACCAGCCCGGACAGAAGGTGTGGGTGTTGGAGCCAGTGGCCCCAGCAGCACTCAAGGACAAATGGTCCGGGCCCTACACCATCCTGGAGAAAAAGGGAGAGGTCACCTACCTGGTCGACCTGGGAACTCCCCGGAGCCCCCACAGGGTGCTTCATGTCAACAGGCTCAAGGCATATGTCGACAGGAAGGACATGAGTTTGCTCATGGCCCTAGATGAGGGACAGGAGGAGGAGAGTGACCCTCTCCCCGACCTGCTCACTCAGAATCCTGACGATGGATCGGTAGATGGTGTTGTCTTTTGTGGCAGCCTCTCCGAACATCAACAGAGAGACTGTAAACAAGTTCTTCAGTCTTTCAGACATATGTTCTCTCTAACACCCAGTCAGACCGATTGGTGCACCCATGAGGTTGACACTGGTGACAGCCTGCCCGTCAAGAGTAAAATCTACCGGCAGCCTGATCACGTTAGAGACTGCATCAAGAGTGAAGTGCAGAAAATGTTGGAGCTGGGAGTCATTGAACCCTCGGATAGCCCTTGGGCTAGTCCCGTAGTTCTAGTGCCGAAACCTCACACCCCGGGCGGTAAGAAAGAGATGAGGTTCTGCGTAGACTACAGGGGTCTCAATGCAGTCACTAAGACTGACGCCCACCCAATACCAAGGGCAGACGAGCTTATCGATAGATTGGCTTCGGCCAACTACCTAAGTACGTTTGACCTGACAGCTGGGTATTGGCAAATCAGGTTAGCTGAGGACGCCAAGCCTAAGACCGCATTTTCTACCCCTGGTGGGCATTATCAGTTCGTGGTGATGTCCTTTGGTCTGAAAAATGCACCTGCCACCTTCCAAAGGTTGGTGAATCAAGTCCTTACTGGCCTGGATGACTTCTGCGCGGCGTATCTAGATGATATTGCTGTCTTTAGCTCCACCTGGGAGGATCACCTGGTCCACCTGCGGAAAGCGTTAGAGGCTCTGCAAGCAGCAGGCCTCACTATCAAGGCCACCAAGTGCCAGATAGGGCAGACACAGGTTGTATACCTGGGCCACCTTGTAGGTGGAGGCCAGGTTCAGCCACTGGAGAGCAAAATACAGTCAATCAGGGACTGGGCTCCTCCAACCACCCAGACTCAGGTTCGAGCTTTCTTGGGCCTGACTGGTTACTACCGAAAGTTTGTCAGGAACTATGGTTCCATTGTGACACCATTAAATGAACTGACAAGTAAGAAAATGCCAAAAAAGGTTCAGTGGACAGCAGGCTGTCAAAAAGCATTCGATGACCTAAAGCAGGCCATGTGCACAGCGCCTATCCTTAAGAGTCCGGACTACTCCAAGCCATTCATTGTCCAAACAGATGCTTCTGAGTTGGGTGTGGGAGCTGTTCTTTCTCAGCTGAATTTTGATGGTCAAGACCAGCCCATTGCTTTTATAAGCAGAAGGCTGACCCCTAGAGAGAAGAATTGGTCAGCCATTGAGAGGGAGGCCTTTGCTGTGGTTTGGGCCCTGAAGAAGCTGAGGCCATACTTGTTTGGCACTCACTTCAAGATTCAGACCGACCATAAGCCCCTCTTGTGGCTAAATCAGATGAAGGGTGAAAACCCCAAACTGCTTAGGTGGTCCATCTCCCTACAGGGGATGGACTTTACAGTGGAACATAGACCTGGCACTGATCATGGCAATGCCGATGGGCTCTCCAGATATTTCCACTTAGAACAAGAAGACTCACCTGGTCAAGGTTAGCTTATTGTCCCAACGTTTGGGGGGGGGTCATGTAGGAGAGTAGGGTCTGCAATCCCATGATCACCCAGATTTTTTGCTTTTGTTTCACTGGTTTACGACTTCCTCTGGCCGTGGGCCTGCCAATCAGACCCACAGCCTGGCTGTTCTCTTTCTAAATTACGACATGTACCCTAGGTGCATTTACCAATTGGTACTGGGCCACCTTATCAGACCCCGTAACGCAGGGCATAGGTGTACCCAGGGCCGCCAGGGGCTGCAGCATGTATTATGCCACCCCTGGCTGGCCTCCTAAATTTGACACAACTGGCTGCATGACAGCTGGGGCAAAGCCGTGTAACCACCCTTTGCTTTAGGTATAGTAGCCCTATATCTAACCATACAATGGACGCCCGAGTTCCTATCAGTCACTCCTATGGCAGGCCTTGACAATCCTGAAGGCAGAGTGCGTGGGCTCGTGTGAACTAGGTTCTGGCCCGAGCCGAGCCCGGTTGCAGCTTGCGGAACAAAGACCCAATGGCTGGTCCATGATAACGCGTACCACATCGGTAACTTCGGTGTCGCGTTATCAAGACATGTCGAGTAAGGTGTCATACGAATCAGGATGCTGCCCCCTCACCAATTCTGGCGACGAGGTTAGCATTCCGCCCTTCTAGAGGGACACGACATGTACGTAACTGTGAACCCCGGTTAAAGTTAACTAAAGCCTCAGCTCCACAAAATGGATGCTGCCACCACAGACACGAGTCTGACCTCCTGCTGCTGGGAGTCCTTCCAGCGAGGAGCGCTTGGACAAAGGGTTTCCTGTCAAGGGCGGTGTTCGCACCGTCCCAGACAGGGTTTGTGTATTCTGGGTAGGTAGGGCTTTTGCGAGAAGGTGACTGCGGAGTGGCACCCCGGTGCTCACTACGCATCTGCCGGTTAGAACCAGTTCCAGGGGCGCCAGCCCTGGCCTGGGGAAAGTCCGGCAGGGGAGAGGGGTGTAACTACCCCCCTTCCTGGTCCCACCCTTAGGGCTGGACCTAGTCATGTACCCACCCCTTTCTTTAGGATAAAGGCCGGAGCGGGGACCCTTCCAAATTAGATCATCTTTGAATCAAGAACTACTTTCTACGAAAGGACATTCGAGACTCTTCTCAAGATTTCTCCCTTGTGACTAAGGAGTAGTCACCCTGCATCAGCGGGCACCATCTAAGAACTCTGCGGTTTGCTGCAAGTCCTTCCTCAAGGAATCCGACGACCCAGCTCGACGAGAACCGGCTTCCCTGGCACCTCTGACCTCTACCCCCGTCATCAGCTCAGCTGTGATCTGTGGGTGCGACGAGACCTCGAGGGACCGGCCATCATCAAAACCTGCACGCTCTTAACCGGCACGACCATCGAAGTAATTCCTTGGTGAGTGCTCTGGGGTCCGAGAAGCCCCGACCCTGAGCCGCTCCAGCACCGAAGTGCAGTCTCCCAGCATCTCCACGATCTGCGTGGGGCCCTTCTGCTCGCTGCTCAACACGTTGTCCGGTCACTAGCCGCTGGCTTGTGCCCTCCTGTGACGACATCCGACAACCAACGCTGCTGGTCTGGTTGCTCCAGACTGGCCTTCGCTTCTATCTTTGAGAGAAGCACCCCGGACCCTCCTGGTCCCCTCAAGACGCCATTTTTGGCCCACCACGTGGCCCTGAAATCTGCCAAGGCTTGTTGCCCCAATCCTGGGCCCAGCGACGCCGACAGCATCATCCTTCGTGGGACAGCTCGCACCTCCATCCGGGTCGCCGACAACGCCTCCTGGTCCGTGAGACTGCAGAGCCTAGCGTCGCCCACTCACCTAGTCGAGGTGACGGCCAACCGGTGCCTTCCTGGTACCCTCTGACTACTGGCTAGTAGTACGAACTTGGTCCCCTCTGCTTTCAGGTGTCAACGATCTCTGATCCAGGCTTGGATCTCTACGAACTATTCATCACTGGTCGCCGGCCAGCAACTCTTTTTCTTCCGGCTCCTGGCTCGTCAGCGAAGACCCCGACGCCTGTAAGACTTGTGCAGCCGCAGCCCTCGTGGCTAGGTAACTCGGCATTTCAGTGCCTGCATAGCCTCTTTACTCTAGGGTCCTGAGTCCCTCGCTTCCGACTTGCCTTATCGGGTCCGCCCGAGACCTCTAAACTTTCCGTGTCCTCGGACACTTGTTTTAATTGTGCACTTGAAGTATTTTCCTAAGAGATTTGGTTTGTGCTTAGTACCCTGTCCTCATAAAGAGTCCAGGGCTGTTGTGAATCTTAATAAATATCCTGTTTATTTTCATAACACTTGTGTGGTGTCCTTTCACTTGGTGTTCAAGGGGTACATGTGTGGTAAACAGCTGGCTTAACACGCCCTCTCGAGTCTTTAGCCTTAGACTGCTCGTATCCACGCTACTAGGATAGCTGGTCTATAGGTTGACTTACAACCAATCATCATAAGGGTCGTTTGGAATGATACATAGCGGTCGCTAGAATAGCGAACGCTGCATATCGGGCCAACTTCTCACAGTAAATTTACAGAATCTGTTAAATACCGAATCGGTATTTTTACCGATTCGGTAATTCCCAGATGTAGGTGGGACTCTTCTGAGTCCCAAAGGCCCTACAAATTCGGTATTTTACCACCCAATCCAATTGAGTGTTAAAATACTGAATCCAGGTGTGCATGCACACCTAGACATGTGACAGACAGACATTCCCTTAGGGCATTTCTGTGTGCCACATGGCGCACATGCCGATTTTTGGGGTGCCAGAGGGTGTCAAAGTGACAACTCCTGCACCCTTGCAAAATTCGGTATTTACCGATTCTGTAATTACAGAATCGGTATTGC
Organism: Lissotriton vulgaris; assembly: GCF_964263255.1. Taxonomy (NCBI): domain Eukaryota; kingdom Metazoa; phylum Chordata; class Amphibia; order Caudata; family Salamandridae; genus Lissotriton; species Lissotriton vulgaris. Next base: position 55,346,246 of record NC_141696.1, read on the forward strand.
CCATTGATTCCTATGGGCTTTAAGGCCCATAGGAATCAATGGGCAATACCGATTCGGTATTTACAGATTCGGTAAATACCGAATCTTAACGATTCGGTATTTACAGAATCTGTAATACCTACATCTCCCCCCTTCATACTTACCGACTCTTAAATACCGAATCGGTAAAATTCGGTAGTTAAGAGTCTGTAAATATGAATTACCTACATCTGGCCCCATATGTGATTAAACTAAACAAAACACTCCAGATATGTTATACATGCTAAGACCGAAATATGGAGAAAGCCTAAACACACAATGTGTTGTAATCGAAGCATGCAACAAATAAACAGGTCTTTAAAAATAAATAACACATAGGCATTAAATATGATTGAAAGAATAAATACAATAACAAAATCAAGGGCGCGCAGGCCTGGTTATTGACCCCGGTTTGGGTAGCAACGCACCTTGGATTCTAATACCACGTGGACAGTGCGAGATACGGGGCAGCTGACTGCATATGGCAGCAAGCAGAGTAAGGCACTGGAACGGACTACACCGGAGGCTAAGTGACGCCCCTAAGGTAATGAGCACAGCGGCACAATCAGGGAAGACCCTGCCAATTGTAGGCAAAGGGTCTGCCGGTGCCTGGGGCTACACTAAGGTAGGCAGTGACTATTGCAAGTAAGTGCACCTGCTCTGCTAGTGAGCTCTGCTGTGTTCGTTTTTCCATGTGTCTTCCTCTGAGCTCCTGGCTACGCAGCTGTACTGTTTACAATTGCTACAAGTTTCAGAGTAGGCCATATGCACGTCAATGGCTTGCGAACTGTTTGTGGATCTAAGGATATGAGCCCAGAGCTGGGTGTACAGCGGGCCGAGTCTGCACGGTACGCTCAGCAGCTGTGGCGCTGGTGATGTACACCGAGGCTGAGTGGCGGTACAGGAGATGACGGTGGGAACGACAACACAGAAGTGCATTGCACAGTGCAATGAACAAAAGAAAGAATCATGAGAGGCATACACCTACCGTCATGGTGGCAGAGAATAAACAAGCATACAATCTAAAAGTGCGGCAAGCTAATAGTAAACCTACTGTGACACGCCGCGGGTAAGATATCCAATCCCGCTGGTCATGGCTAAAAGGAGACAGGGTGGCAACAAGCAGCGATTGACATGCCTTCAATGCAATCATTGCACTGCCTTTGGCATAATTTGTGAGGCCAAATGACGCGGGCGAATGAAAACTGAAGGCGGAGCTGGGACACTGCTTCTGGAATCGTATCAATTCCAAGAAGCCTTGTATGAAGAAAGCAGCGCATGCGCTGCTTACCTTAGGCCGAGACCTAAAAATGAGCAAAATTCTTGCATTTTGCATTCCACGTGGGAATTTAGGGGCATATTATCAAGGGGGTTTATCTCCGCTTTTTTGGCTTTAAAAGCCAAGAAAGCGGAGATAAAATTATCTCCCTATTACCTAGCTGTCGCTAACACCAGTTATCGACAGCTAGTAGGAGATAGCGACCATCTTGGGTCCCACTTTTTTTTTTTTTTTTTAAACCTTTATTGTGCATCGAATCAGAACAAATACGGGCCTACAACCTGCCGGCCGGCCACGAAAACAGTTAAGCACCAATGCAGCGTTACGGCGACACAGTAATATCTCTCATTGTAAGCGAGCATTAAAAGATTACACTGTAAGTACCACATTACCATGTCTCAGGATCAGCGAAGGTTAATTTTAAAGGTTTTCATCGCAACCATTAAGATCAGGTCATACTGCTCCGTACTCATACAAAGAAATTAAGAACTAGGTCCATGTAGGTGGGACTCGACAGGAGACACCCTTACCAGTCAGTACAGTTCACTACATGCAGGTTCCAGCCAGAGGATGGCCACAAGTTATGCACACCCCCAAAGAGGACGCAACATCCCAACTAATACCGCCCTACCACCCATCCCCCAGCATGCCTAACACGGGCCTAGAAGAAAAAGAAATTATATAAAAACAAAAAGGCACCATAGAAAGAAACACGAACTAAAATTTACCCCCCCACCCTACACACATGCAGAGGCTACGGCCTACCCCCCCCCCCCTAGCAGAGTGTTTGTCTCCCCATAACCCGAAATATAGTGAGAAAAGAGAAAATTGAGAAGGAGAAAAAGAAAAGGAAAATAGGAGAAAGAAAAAGAATACAATTCACATAAGACCGGAGGAGGGCCCATGAAAGATACTCAACACAATTAACGTACAGTTCCTTAGCCGCCCTTACCCCGACCCCAAGACCAGTACAATACCGATATTCAATATCTCCGGCAGTCCGTCAACAACCCAGCAGTACAAGAGAGACAGTCCTGATTCAGGAGGGGGCATCCTCAACCCTGTCCCCTACGGTGCGGCGCAACGATACAATCCAACTGCACGATGGCCCTCTTGGAAGGTGGGAGCAAACTAAGGGACCACTGCCGAATGAGGGGACGATCGTAAAAGTCCATCCAAGTCGTTGCCATGTAGTCCCCAATCATAGCAGAAGATTCGTAGCACGACATTGGTCCACCAAAGGCAGTTAGTTCACACGATAATGGCCGCTTCAGGATGAGAGACGGAGGTCCGCCATTAGTCCCCGAGGAAGCCCCCAGGCGCGATGTCTCACGGCGCCTCCCAAGCCAGTTCGTCACCCCAGAGAGCTTGCGTACCTTTGGGGGTGCTTCCACCAGCACCTCAGCAATGATGGGGTCTCGCGACCGCAGCGGTCCAATGGCGACGTTGGCGAGGAACCCATGGAAAGCAGCCGTGGGGTGTGGCGTAGTGTCCCGCATGCGGACAGACTGGGGGGCAGCGAGCAGAGTAGCGTCCATCCGAGCCCCCAATTCACAAGCAACAGTACGCATGGCGGACCCGAGGTCGACTAGGGCGCTCAGTATGTCACCGAGTTGCAAAGGTGCCTCAATGGGCAGGGACGCAGCCCCTTCCGGCACTCGAGTATAGCAGACGAGAGGCAGTCCCACTGGTCGTTCGTCATCACCCTCAGCAATCCCTCGAGCCCCCTGCCGGGCTGAGGCACGTTGGAAGCAGCCTGGGTGCACAGGGGTAGTAGTTTCCATCCCGGTACCGTCGTGAAATGGCTCAGGCCAACGCCCGCGTCCTCACCGGCAGCTCTGAGTTAACAACTGTAGGAGCCGAGGGCAGGCAAGAAGATGGCGCTCACCGCGGCGTCAGGGGAGACAATGTTGCGGAGGAGCCGTGCCGAGGCTGGAGAGCAGCTACTTTGTAGCTCCAGTAGCGGCGGCGCCCAGGGTCAGAATCCGCGGTGCCAGGTGCAGGAATGCGGGCGCTGCCGACGGAGTAAAGCAGGCTCTGTCCGACCTGTAATGGCCGCCGTCTTCATGTGCAGGGCCGGCCGTCTCCGCAGGACAAAGACTCGGGCTGCGCTGGTCGGCGTCCAGAAGGGCGAGGGCGTCCCGGGGCTCCCACTGCCGGGATCGAGTAAAGAAGCACCTCGGCGTGACCGGGTTTGCCTCCCGGTTCCGCTGGTGCAGCACAGTACTCGGATAGGAAGCAGGATGATGCGGAAACCGGGGGGACGGCAAAAGGGTCAGCGGAGCCGAGGAGTCAGGCGGCCATCGCGGTTGCGAGCTAGGCTCCTCCCCCTTGGGTCCCACTTTGCATGTCAGTGATATTTATCACTAATGACATGCAAAGTGGGCGTGCCAAGATGTTAGTGATTGGAAACAGTCGCTAACATCGCTATCTCCTATTACCAACTTTTGGAGATATTCGCACTAAGCGCGAATATCTCCAAAAGCTAACACCTGCCCTGAGCAGTTCTTAGCCATGTTATCCAATGGGAGGTGGATAACATGGCTAAGAGCATTAGCTCGGTAATGCATGAATATCGCTGAATTTTCAGCAATATACATGCATTGCAGCCGATTTTTATCGCATTTGCGATAAACCTTGGTAATACCAAGGTTTATCTGCGATAAAAATCGCCGCAGCTCAGCGGTAAATTTTTGTCTCTAACCAAGCAATAGTGATAATTATCGCTATTGCTGGGTAATATGCCCCTTAGCCCACTCCCCACTGAAGTGCTCTGCATACAGCTAGCACATTACTCCATGGGAATGCCATTCATGGAAGCGTGTCTGTGTTCTATGCCCTACGGAGATAGTTTAGGCCCTGTGTGTGAGGACTATCGTTGTGGTAATGTTAATCCTCACAAATTTAGATTGCTCAGCGGCAGGCTTCAAAAATGGACCATAATTCAGAAATGAAAATGGCGTCTCAACTGGACTAAGCCAGATTACAGGATCACTTGTGGTACTAATGAATATCTATACTACTATAATAAAGGAAGAACTTTCAGCATTTGAAGCGGGTAAACTCGGGAACCACAGCGCCAATCCACACACCCGATACACCGTTGGAATCGTCAGGGTGTGTAGATGGTTATAGGCTATATAAATAAAAAAAAAACGTTATTTAAAAAATTTACAGTAAAAAAAAGTAGTCCCTCCGAAGTAGCGCCGGCCGCGACGTGCATGCTCCCGTCAGGAGCGAATCGTCAGGGTGTGTAGATGGTTATAGGCTATATAAATAAAAAAAAAAACGTTATTTAAAAAATTTACAGTAAAAAAAAGTAGTCCCTCCGAAGTAGAGCCGGCCGCGACGGGCGTGCTAACGTCAGGAGCGTGGGGAGGAGCAGCGGACATGGCGCGGGGGAGGAGCGGTGACGTGAGGAGCAGCGGACAGGCCAGCGGCGGTGCGAGCAGCGGACAGGCTGGAGGAGCAGCGGCTGAGGTAAGGGAGCGGCAGACATGGCGCAGGGGAGGAGCGGTAATGTGAGGAGCAGTGGACAGGCCAGCGGCGGTGCAAGCAGCGGACAGGCGGGAGGAGCGGCGGCTGAGGTAAGGGGACCCATGTCGGGGGACGGGCTGGGCGGGGTCCCGGGCTGCAGGAGAAAAGAGAATGATCTTGGGCCCCCGTCAGCAGTTAAAATAAAGTTAGGGATGTTTAAAGGAGGCGAGTTACTCCGGTTTACACTCCTTTTTAACCTGCACTACACTATATTTAAAAGGTCCTGAGGAAAGCCAGATTTAATTTAAGGCATTCGCTGAAACATGTCAATCAATCAATCAAGGCATTTATAGAGCGCACTACTTACCCGGAGGGTCTCAAGGCGCTTGGGGGGGGGTTGGGGTGCCGCTACTGCTCGAACATCCAGGTCTTGAGTTTCTTCCTGAAGGAGAGGTGGTCTTGGGTCAGGCGAAGGTCGGTCGGGAGGGTGTTCCAGGTCTTGGCGGCCAGGTAGGAGAAGGACCTTCCTCCTGTTGTCTCTCTTCGGATGCGGGGGACGGCGGCGAGGGCGTGGTTGATCGATCGGAGGTGGCGTTTGGGAGCGTAGAAGTTGAGGCGGTTGTTGAGGTAGCTCGGGCCTTGGTCGTGTAGGGTTTTGTGTGCGTGGGTGAGGAGACAGGAGGTGATTCTCTTGTTGACGGGAAGCCAGTGCAGTCGACCAACTGATGGATGGAGGGGGTAGTAACTCGCCTCCTTTAAACATCCCCAGCCTTATTTTAACTGCTGACGGGGGCCAAGTTATTAAAATTTAATTTACCCTTGGGTACTGGGACCCTCGCCAAGCCGTTTTAACTCATACTTCACCTTACACCTCACACTGCACTCTCAGTAATATACCAGCTCCGCTGTAATCAGGCGTCGCAGCACACCCGGGACACACTAGGTGTCACTGGTTGGGCCCGATGATGAAGCATGCCACCAACGAGGTTGGTGGGTGAGGGCTTCATGAACTCACCAACGAGGTGCCCATGACAAATTTAAATTAGAGTCCTTACAATATTGGTCATATTTAAGCTAGTCTCTCTTGATAACACATATAAACCACGGGGACTCGGACTAGCTTTCTAGTCCTCTCTCTCTCTCTCTTGATACGCGTATGTATTTCATTAGCCTGTGTAAGTTGGGTTGTTTATATTAGGCAGCAAGCACCTGTTCCAACATCTGTCTCTTTATATTTTCCTACTACTACCTCCCCACATCGGTTTTATACACTTTCAGAACACGAACAGATTAGGAGAACCGAATATTTCAATAATTTGTTTATTCAGTTATTGCATCAGCACCAACTGGTAATGAATACTACTGATTGTTGGGTTTGTGGGCTCATGCCTCATAATACAGAGAGAGGTATGCCATATTTAGCTTTTCCATTCTCTTATGAAGGTTCCGCCTGGGCTTATTTGGCTATGTTCTCTAACATTTATCAGAATCAGCCACGGTATCCTCCTATTAGTCCATATGGTGGTGGAACAGACTTCAGTCACAGTTCCTTGATTAAGGGAATAGTGACTATGGCTATAATTGCTCATATTAACAAGATTCCCATAGATGAGAAAGGAGCATATGATGGATGGGATATAACACAATATGTTACTAGCCTCGCAGAAAAGGCTAAGCGAAGGAGCTCTCCGCCAATTTGGACTGTACCTCATTGAGGTAATTTCTGTTTACAAATTAATGGCCAGAATGTTAAAAATCAACAGAAAAAAAGTGTCTGTTCTCATACTTATGTCTATTCACCTCAGATTCCCTCACCACTAGTGCATCACAAGGCACATATTTTATCTGTCACGACAGAGCCTATACATGGCTTCCTACTTATTTCTCAGGAACTTGTTATGTGGCTTTTCTTCTTCCCCCAACGTATACTGCCCCTTCAGGTCATTTCAGGAAAAGACATGGCAGAGGTGTTATTGATCAGAAAGACACAGCAGGACAGGAGGGGGTGACTTTATTAAAGGGTTGCTTCCTTTCTGGGGCCCAATAGCCAATAGCAGAGACATCAGACAATTAGTTCGTGTTGTTGAGGCTACCATAAATGAAACTTCTGGAGCCTTGAGTAAGCTGACAGCCGAACTTCAGGCGGATCGTCTTATGACGTTGCAAAATCGGATAGTTTTAGATATTATCCTTGCAGATCGTGGAGGAGTCTGTAAATTGATCGGGTCTAGTTGCTGTGTTTACATTCCTGATAATGCCCCTACAGTATACCAAGCTATCTCCAAGTTACATATCATCTCCGAGTCTATACATCAGAACACAGGAGATTGGTCTGTGATGGGATGGTTTTGGGGACTACTGTCCACATGGGGATGGAAGATACTAACTTTCCTTGGTATGATTTTGGCTATCATTTTCTCTTGTTGTCTCTGTGTACAGTGTGGACCTGCAATATGTGGTCTTTGTGCCACTATGTGTGTCCCGAAGCCCGCGTCACAGAAAACAGAGAATATTAGAATGATGCTACTGCAATAGCTCGATGACCTCATGGCCATTGACATCGACTCAGATTGACTTGAGTCCCTGGTATTTTGCCTGAGTAATGGCAAAAGGAGGGTCTGAGGTTCTTCGATTTCTGATTTCGTCCCGTATCTAGCCGCCATTTTGTGGTTCGTCGCCATTTTGTGTTGCCCTCACTCAGGCAGCACGGCGAACGATGTGTGTTTGCGTTTCCAGCTGCTATGTGTTCTTCTAGTTAGTGCATGGCTGAACAGGGTTGCAGTGCTGACTTGGGTAGGTTCAGGTTCCCCTGTAGTGAAATAACACAAAAGAAGGGCCCAAAGCATAGGCACTTAAACAAACTGTGGTAAATACGAAGATCCTTCAAATCAGGAATGGTTCATCACTCCACTGTAACCAAGTTTTATGGAGTGAAGAATGTACCAACAGTATCTGATACGTCTCAGAACATGTATATTTAAATAGGTTTGCATGTCATAAGTTCCTATTAATTGGAATGGAACTTCCCAAGACAGTAGCAATAATATTGCACTCTTAAATGCCTCCTTGCAAGGGTTTCAAAGGAAGATCCACAATAGTGCGTTCGTAAGTAATTACAACAATGAAAACATGCCTTTCAGAACGCTGCTTGTTTTCTCATGCCCACGCGTTCTCCCTGCGTGAGTTAATAACTCGCCAACAAGCGAGAACGCCAAAGAAGTAGGGAAGGCAGCCACCTCCCTAAACTGTCACAAGAACAAAAATCAGGAAACACAACACCCTGCTTGTTCTCAAGCTTGTAACAAGCGGTGCTCGTTTGCTCCCGCAAGAACCCGGAACTGGGTTCAGCCAACGGGGCAGGAGCAAATACCAGTAATCCTCAGAGTTCGCAACATCCGCTGAGCACAACAAGAACAAGCATTTACAATGCAACGGTTTCGCCTTTGTAAAAGTTACAGCTATTGGCATTGTAAATGACAAATTTTTTATTTATGTGTTGGTTTTGAAAACAGATAAATAAATGGCATTGCCATTTACAATGACAATAGCTTAATCTCTCGCAAACAGTAAAAATGACTAATGCATTGGAGGGTGGCTGGTGATGAATGGACGGGTGGAGGGTAGTGGATGAATGTGAGTGGGTTGGTATGATGAGTCGATGGATGGATTGGATGGAGGATGGATGACATGGACAGATGAATGGGTGTATGGATGGGTGGATTGATGCAGTAGTGGACGGACTGTTCAGAGCAAACTGTACGTTCTACTACGTTTCCTGGGGGTTTTAATGCGATATTGCAATGCTGCTGTGGTCGTGTCATTCATTCTAAAAGCGAACACTGCAACGTCCGTTAATAATGGACTTTATGTACGGATATCTTACGTATATCGTGTGGGACGTCGGAAAAGGGTCATTTCCGGTCCCATTGTAGTTTCCATTTGTAATCAACAGCCGTGGGCACGCACCTGTAAAAAGAGGCAGAGCTGCATGCGCCGGCATGTGTCAGGGCACGGCGGGCGCGTGGCTGCACGTGGAGTGTCAATAAGCTGCCTCCTTGAGAGTTAAAGAATTCAACACACACAAGCACATGAAGGGGAAGAATGGATGTGTGTGCCCCCCCCCCTTGATATTAAACATGCTTAACCGCATTTAACAGGCAATGTACGTATATAAGAGCAGACCACCCCTTGTTGCGGAATTATAAAATGCCTAAGAACCACTGTTGTTTCCAGTAATGAAGTGGACATAGCCGCGTCACGCTGAGAGCCCTGCCCTGCAGTTTACTGCGCACAGGGTTGTAAAAGTGAACGCTGTAGACATTCCATGTTACTTTTGACATCGGTCATATTCTCAAAATTAAACCGCCTGGAAATGGATCACGCTATTACATTTATTTCACGTTTCTTTACTGGCACGTAACGCTTCTTGTCTCTGCATGGCAGTGTTTTGGCACTAGTCCTGATAAACTGAAGCGGATAAATCATTAATCAGCGTGTGCATGCTTCAGGTGGATTAAATGCTTGCTCTGCTGTTGGTTGTGGCAGTGTTTGCTGGCTTGCGTGTCTGGCTCCCTCCCTGGTGCTCCCCTAGTACAGTGACAGTGTGTGCTCTTGCACTGGTGAAGCTGTGCACAATACCCCAACACTCTGGGGGGTTAGGGGGCAGATCTGGCATGCTGTCCCATTTGTGGGCTGTGAATTGAGTCTGGGGTCGGCCGCAGCTCCCGTGGGGGCTTTGGTAATTCGCCCTGGTCGCTGCTGGCTGATGATGCACTGGGTCAGTGGTCCCGCACAGCCCTCCCTCTCGATAGCTGACAAATGGTGCGAGGGTGACACGGTGCATCAGCGGGTTCCAGCTGAGCAGGGCCGTCGCACTCCCCGCAAAGGTGTGTCGGGGTGTGGGGAAGGCAAACCAACAATCTGCCCCACACCACAGCGTCGGATGGGAGCGTCTCTGCTTCCACCCCGTGCGTAAAGCGTCTTGCTCATTTATGAGGCTGGTTGTATAGCTCATCACGGCCGCTTCATGGTGCTGACTGCTAAGTCTTTGTTGTCTCTTATCTTGCTGTGGATTGTGCATGTGGCTGGTAAATTCATTCTGCGAAGTAGAGTGTGTAAAGGAAAGGAAAACCAGCGTACGGCTCCTGCACAGATCACTCGCCGGGGTGTGCACCGAAGAGCCACAAATTCCGTCTGCAAGTCCTAACAAAGAGGTGTAGGTAATACATAATTCTGCCCCGTATTAATTTGTAGAAGCTTGACTTAACGATAAGGCAGTTACACAACACCAGGCTCCGAAGCTCACACGTCCAAAATAACCCAAACATAAAAAAACAACAACAAAAAACACACGCCCACCGCCAAATGATGTCACGGGGGTGTCCCGGGCCGGCAGCCAATCACAGCGCGGCCCGGGACACATGGCACCAAGGGGCGGGGCTTAAAAAAAGACCCAGAAACTCCCCCGAATCGCGTTTTCACGGGGAAAGCATGATTGACAGCCAATCTCTTCCAATGGCTAGCCTCCATTTATGGAGCTAGCCAATGTAAGACAGAGGCGGGACTAAGCCCCATAGTGTAGGATCATAAGATTTCGCCCTGGGAGGAGCACCTGCTTCGCAGGTGCTACGGCCAGGACGAAACCTAAAAAATAACGAAGGGAAAGCGGTGTAAGATACACCCTTACCAGGCCTCTACGAACTCCGGCGTCCCAGGGGCAAGAGTAACCGCCACCCGCTGCTTCCTCGGAAGAGGTGAAATACTTTCCTTCCGGGTATGGAATGACGTCATCGACGTGGTCCTCCATTGAATCATGGGAAATGTAGTTCGGATAACGTCTGCGGCGTTTTGGTGAATGTTTATGCCTCGTCAGTGTTTTCTCTGGTGGGACCTGACACATTCTGTCCTGCTAATGGGAACTGAAAAGGTATGATTTCGAGGCCATAGCTCCTTTCAAAGAGTGAGCTCCAAATTTACTGGAGTCAACACTGGCTTCTGACAGAATCCCTTTCACCGAACATGCCAAAGTGGCCGATGACACTGGATGAAAGTGTTTCTGAAGGGCAGTTAAAGTTGACCACCATTAGACTGTTGCAATTCCCTTTTGCATTCCTCATATTCCTCTCAAATTGCACAATACACAATGTTGGATTATCTGGGAAACTAGGATATGTGATCTGTTTCGAAAAGGTCTTTGTTCTCCTAGTCAAGTTAAAGGAAACCCCAAAGCATAGGAGCATAGTCCATTTTGCTGAAAGTTGTTTCATGGATAGGTTGGCCATCTCTGAAAGAAGTTGAGGATTATATTGATATTCAAGAGAAAAGATACTTCAGACGAGGAGAGTTAGCTAAACGGATGCCGCTCAAGGTTCTGCTTACAAGCAGGCGCCCGCCTATCTTCTTTCCCTTCACCAAGAAGGGGCCGGCAGACATTGCCGAGGGATGTATGATGATACATCGCAAGCACTTACATTGTATGCCATAACATCCCAATTTGTACATCACATGTCCCCTTAGATCGCGAGTAATCACAACGCACACCATTACGTTGCATTTGTATAGCAATGCATGCGCGAAACATTTACATCGCATACAGACACCCCGCGTGCTTTTACATTGCAATTTGTACCCGTATGCGCATTTCCCTTCACCTGACCCTAAACCCTAAGCCTTTAAACAGAAAACAGTACCCTCCAATCTTGCACGCTAACATTTCCCAAAACCCTAAGCCCTAAACAGTAAAGCAAGCCTACACTACGACCTCAGCCCTAAGCCCTAATCCCCAAAGGCCAAATTTTTACCCGCATGAGCATTTCCCTTCACCCGACCATAAACCCTAATCCTTTAAACAGAAAACAGTACCCTACAATATGGTACGCTAACACTTCCGAAAACCCTACGTCTTAAACCCTAAACAGTAAAGCAAGCCTACTAGGCCTAAGCCCTAACGCAACCCAAAAACAACACCTATACTACAAGAAGCCCTAAGCCCAAACGCGACCCCAAAACAGCACCTATTCTCCTAGTAGCCCTAACGCAACGTCAAAACAGCACCTATTCTTCTAGTAGCCCTAGTAGCCCTAACGCAACCCCAAAACAGCACCTATTCTCCTAGTAGCCCTAACTCAACCCCAAAACAGCACCTTTTCTCCTAGTAGCCCTAATGCAACCCCAAAACAGCAACTATTCAACTAGTAGCCCTAACTCAACCCCAAAACCTAGTACCCAGTACCTATACTGCAACTAGCCCTAAGCCCAATACGAGCGGCCTCCGTACCTGTCTCTTTGTCGTTGTTCCCTGTTGTCTGTGTCCCCCGGAGCCCGTCTCAACGCCCCTGTAACCCGTCTCTGCGCACGTGCATTACATCTCATGCGTTGGAAATGCATGCGTTCTGAAAGCGCATGCGACGTAATGGCGTGCATAGACAACGCACGCGTCATAACCTTGCAGCGTTGTAAGTTCACCTGATGTTAACACATGCGTCGTAACGCATGCATTGAGATGGTTGTTCCCCCTTGCTGAGTGATAGTTCACAGAGAAATAAGTTAAAATTGAGAAAGCTAATTCAGCCAGGAAGATGACAAAAGTAAAGGGGCCACAAGGGTTCTAGACCCCACTCGTCGTAACAATCCAACCATCTCCGCCATGCTGAGGAATAATGTTTGTGAGTGGCTTCTCAAAAGTAGTTGGAAATAAGTATTCAGATTGTTTTGAAAGGCCTGGCACGAACCTGAAAGGAGCCAAGCCATGAGATGCAGACGGCCTTGGAGAATCAAAGTATGTCAAAGCCCACCAGATTCAACAATATATCCAGGAACAGTGGAAACTGGACTGGGAAGTCGCACAACATCCTAGAAGAACCAGGAACCAAGGTTGAGCTTCCCACAGAGAGGTGACTAGAAGGAAGTCTGCTTCCTGGTTGCGAGTGTGAGTTGACACTCTCGGGATCAACAGAAACAGTGGAAAAGCATAGCGCAGGGGTCCTTGACAAATTTGGAGAAAGGTGTCTGTGGCTAGTGCCATCGGCTCCAAGAGAAGAACCTCCCCAATTGAGTGGACAGATGGGAGGCACAGAGGTCTGTATTGCATGGACCCCAACAATCCTGTAGCAAGCTGAAGACTCTCGGTTCCAATCGGCTAATTCATTGATCCAGCCTGGAAGATATTCTGCTGCCACCAAGATGCGGTGGTGGAGGCAGTAGTGTCAAACAGTTTTTACAATGTCCACTAACACTTTGGAGCTCATCCCTCCCCAGTCTGTTTATTTATTATACTGCTGAGATGTTGTCCATTCTCAGCAGGATGCAGCAACTGGATTTTCGAGGGGCTAGAGTTCTTATCACAACGGATCACACCAGAAGCTCCAAGCTGTGTATGTGGATGCCTGCCTCTTCTGAAGGCCACCGACCTCAGGTGGTGAAATTGCTGAATCTGGCTCCCCAACCCCATAGGCTGGCAGCTGATTCTATAATGACATCTGGGCGGGAGCCTAAAATGACTCTGCCATTCCAGGCATCCATGTGGTCTAACCACCAATGCAATTCCACTTTTCTCTCTGAAGTCAGACTCACCATCTCCAAATAGGTGATACCTCTCTGAAGATGATGGATCTTCAACAGTTGGAGAGTCCTTTAATGTAAAGGGGCAGGAAGGATTGCCTGTATACAGGATTCAGAAGGCCTACTATCCTGGCAATAACTTTCAAGGACACTTTGTCTGTGTGAAGCGTGGAGCGAATTTCCTTCTGGAAGGTCTTTAGTTTTTGTTGAGGAAGCGACAGGAGGGCAGACGAGGAGTCGATCTGAAACCCCAGAAATTCTATGCGTTGTGAGGGAACAAGAATGGATTTCTTCTCATTACCCTGGAAACCCAATTCCTGTAGCAGCTGAATCATCCAGCTCAAATGCTTCAAAAATAGGGATTTGTCGTGGGCCATCAGAAGGATGTTGTCTAGATAAATGATCAGTCATATGCCTTTGGCACTTAGATTCTCAACCACTGGACACATAACCTTGGTGAGACACCAAGGAGCGGAGAACAGACCGTAGGGTAACACTATGAATTGTAACAACTTATTTTCCAGACGAACTGGAGGAATGTCCATGAGAAGGGAAAATAGGAATGGAGAGGTACACTTCTTTTAGGTCAAGATGAACCATCCAGTCTTTTTCTGGAAAGAGATAGATCATCTCCATCTTAAAATGGCAATAAAGTAGCCACCCGTTTAAATATTTCGGATTTATGACTGGCCAGGAGCCCCCTCCCTTTTTGGTCACTACAAAAATACTGTGGCAGAACCGTGAAGGGTTGGAATGACAGGGGCAAATGGCGTCTTTCTTCAGGAGTTGTGGTAATTCCTCTTGGATAAAGTTACAATCTTGTTGGGAAAAATGAATAAGATGGGTAGGGACAGTTGTTGAAGAACACCATAGGATTCGATCCTGCAACCTATTATCATTTCTAAGACTCAAGGGTCGGGCGTCACAGAACTCCCCCTGGAGAGGAGGAGTTGAGCTGGACCCCTCAGTACAACTGATAAAGGACGAATGGTCCTTACCGTGGGAGCCTGTTCTGGCATTGTAGTTCCCTTGGTTGTCAAAAGAGCCCCTCCGATATCTGTAACAACCTCCTTGTGTTCTGGCGGGATGAAGGTGTCTCTGCATTTGTCTAGCCAACTTCGGCCTCTGGTTTGAGTGGCACTGAAGAAGCTTTGTAAATTTGCTCGGCGAGACGATCACCCTCTATAACGGCTGGCCTTGGCAAAAAAGGGGTTGTGGAAGACTTTGTGGAGGGACAACTGGGTCAATGCAAGAGCTGTAAACGTATGGACAAATTTCTCCAGGTCTTTGACAAACTTGTCTCCACAGAGCATTCAGTTGGCCATAGGGCCCGCTTCTGCCGTGGCGAGTCTGGCCAAGTTGGGATCATTGCGAATGGCAACGATCTCTGGTGTTCCACCGAGAGAGCACTGTTTGCATTGTCTAATAGGAATAACATTTGTTGCGCCCACCCTGCTATGATGTCAGGGTCCACTGGAGTTCCTGTGTCCTTCGCTGGTACCGCCCTTTCTAATACTTTGCATAGTGGCCCAGTCAGGTATAAAACTTTGTCCTGATTTGTTTTTGATTCTATTAACAACTTTGTATCCCTCACACTTCAGAATTACAAAAAAAGTGCAAAATTGTTTTTGCTTTACTAACTGCGAATGTGTTCAGTTAATTTACGGGTATTTACATTTTTTGTGTGTTACAAACGCTGACATTCTATAGCCTTTCCTTTCTGTACCTCAGCCGCTCTACAGACACTACATGTCTCACTCAGTGAGAGTGAACTTACACATAAGGAGGCCATGTTAAGCTGTCACTCGTAGTAGGATAAATGCATTTATTTATTTAATGCGATTTTATACAGCGCGAAAATTACCCGAATGTAACGCGGAACGCGTCTCACAAGGGGACAAACAAGAAGTGGAGTGGTGGCAGCTCACTGATACCGTTTCATCACCTCATTCCCTGCAGGACTCACAAGACCCTTGGCGAATATACACGGAGGATAATGTAAGCGGCGCCTTTAACTGGACACGAGAGTCTGAGGAAGGACCAACCTACCATGACGTCAACTGTGCTGCATTGGTGAAAAGCCCGGAACTTACACAACCGGCGTGTGACATCACCGAAGGAGAAGAATCGAGAGAAAGACGGCGTTACCGAAGAGGAGAAGAAGACGAGGCCAGCCGAGAAGCAGACGAGCCAGGAGGCCAATGACACCACGCTGCGCCCCGCCAGACTCCCGAGGGAGGAGTGTGGCTGCGACAGGTACGGGAAAAGTTCTCCAGCTGGGTGGGGAGGAGGCATGTGGTCCCGCGGTAGAGCAGGGTTCGCTCTCCTGATATCCTTCCTTTTGTTTAACGGACCCTTGTGAGTCCCTTCACGACTGCCCCCACGAGTACCTCACTGGTCACTTGGACGCTTTTGTTAAGCACAGCTCACCGGTGTCCCTGCACTCCCTTGGTTCCCCTTGGGTGTAAAACAGTACGAGGACGTTATATTAAAACGGTCCTGTTGTTTTCTGTCTCCTACGGTTACCACGAGAGGGGAAGCTTCCGCTGCCATCCAGAAACCCCCGAAGTCATCCAGTCACGGAAGAGGGTATTCCCAGCAGAGCCACGACGGATCCAGCAGAATTCGTTAAAGAAAGACTGACGTTTCGTCAAAAAAAGCTGTATATGAAAATAAAACCCTTGTTACCTAAACGGCGCCTCCAGCCTCTTCCTGATACCCCAGCCACCCCCTCACACCGAAAGTGTCAGAGCGCTTTACAAAAGAACCAGTTGTGTTACATAAGGACTTTGGATTACATGAGTTGCATGAGAGATACAAACAGAAAAAAATTGCAAATGTACAAGGTGTAAAGTCATTCAAGGAAGAGCAGAGGTCTTCAAACTTTTCCAGGTTGAGCCCCCCCAGCTGAATTCCCCCCGATGTTGGGCCCCCCCACCACCTGACAGAAACCTCGGGAATCCGGCACACCACATGATCGACTGCCACGCGCACACCACGGGCTATATCCGGCAAACAATGCTCAACACAACAAGAGTGCCTAGCAAACTGCAGGCCTGTGAGTGGGTGTGACAAAACGACAGAGGCGTACCAGACAGCTCAAAACACAATCCTCCAAGACAAAATGTGCGCAAATTCTCCCCACTAGGATGCCCTGCCTTACACAGGACACAGATCAACAACAACAACACCAACATGAATGTGACGGGTGTGCCGGTGCCCAGCCACACCTAGACTCTCAATCTGTGGGTGGATCCCTGCC
Organism: Lissotriton vulgaris; assembly: GCF_964263255.1. Taxonomy (NCBI): domain Eukaryota; kingdom Metazoa; phylum Chordata; class Amphibia; order Caudata; family Salamandridae; genus Lissotriton; species Lissotriton vulgaris. The sequence continues at coordinate 55,362,841 of NC_141696.1, forward strand.
ACTGCCATCCTCAGGCTGTGCTCCACATCCAGTTCTAAACGGTAACTAGTCTTCAACACCGCAAGTGCTGAGAACCCAATCTCACAAACTCACCAACAAATAAACAAATACATTGTAGGATGTAAAGCACCATGCACAAGTGAACCAAAGGGAGGACCGCCGTGATGAACCCACTGTAGGGGAACATACCATGGGTGCTTCACCAAGCGGAACCCAAAACATGGAACCCGACCTTGCCCATGGGGGCCCCGCATTCAAGTAGCAGCTGGACGTCACGCAAAATGTCACACGCATGATGCATAGATCCCACACATGAGCACACATAGAATACAGAACATTAACACATAGGCAAGGGAGCAGCCAAACAATTCAAATACCTTCCACTCTGAACCACAGCTCTCATGGCACCAAGAAAGCAAAGGAAGTCATCACAACCCTCCCCATCCATCATGTACACCTTGTCATCCACCAACTTCCCCACCATTCATTCCGTCCCTCCATCTGAGCCCCATCCACATCCAAACCCCTTCAACCACTTGCAAACCCATCCACCTTCCATCCCTCCATCCATCATCTCACCCATCCATCCCTCCATCCACCCTCTCACCCATCCATCCATCATCCATCCATCCATCCCTTCATCCAATCTATCCCCTCACCAATCCATCCACTCTTCCACCCATCCATCCACCCACTCATCCATCCAACCATTCACCCAAGCTATCCTCCCACTCATCCATCCACTCCTCCACTCATCCATCCACTCCTCCACTCATCCATCCACTCCTCCACTCATCCATCCACTCCTCCACTCATCCATCCACTCTTCCACCCATCCATCCACTCCTCCACCCTTCCATCCATCCATCCATCCATCCATTCATCCATCCAACCACCCACCCTCTCACCCATCCAGCCATACCCCTCCCACTCATCCATCCATCCAGTCACTCATCCGTCCACCCACTTAACCCCCCACTCATCCATCCACCCATCCATCCCGCTCTCCACCCTCCCCCCCACTCATGCATGCACTCCCTGACCCATCCATCTCCATGCTCCTCTCCTCACACACCAGCCCATCCACTCTGCCAATCATTCATCCATGTCATCACTCATCCATCCATCCTCCCCCTCTCTCTCCATTACCCCCTCACCAGCCACCCATCCCTCCATCCACCCTTCACCCATCCACCCACTCATCCATCCACTCATGAATCCATCCATTGACCACTCATCCACCCCTTCACTCCTCCATTCATCACCTGTCCATCCCCCCGTAGATCCACCCTCCTCAATCACCCATCCATCCCCACATCCACCCCTTCACTCATCCATCCATCCATTCATTCATCCCTTCACCCATCAATACATCAATCCATCCATCACCCCTCTCATCCATCCACCCACCGACTCGTCCACCATCCACCCCCCCATCGATCCATCCACCATTTCACTGATTCATCCACCCCTCCATCTACCCTTCCAACCATACACACATCCATCCCTCCACTCATGCATCCATCCTCTCTCCCACCATCCATTCACCCCTTCACTCACCATCCATCCCCTCACTCATCCATCCACCCCCCACCCATACATCCACCACTCCACCCTCACACCTTTTATGATTCAAATTCGAATCTGCAGACCAACATCCCTGAACACCGACACTTCGGTGCCCACACAAAGATCCTCATGAGTTGAGGACCGCAGACCAGAGCCCACTGTCCTGATTCATGGCCCAAACCCGGATTGCAACCTCTCCCTCCCTTCCCAAAATAACTGAAGGACTCCTGCCCCCCCCAACTCCCCCTCACTCCCACCCCCCCTTGAAAGGCTGGGGCCCTGGACCAGAGCCCACCCTGCCCGTGCCTCAAAACCTCTGCGAAACCTTCTCTCCCTTCTGGGAAGAGCTAACTCTCCCAGGAGGGGGTTAATTCACAGAGCTGACAGCTTCAGCTGCAGTGGGAGGCAAGGGGTCTCTGCTAAAACTGAAAGCGTGTCTGTTTGTTTGCTTTCGTTTTTAGCAGAGGAGACCCCTGCCTCGCACCGCAGCCGAAGCTGTTGACTCCGTGAATTGGCCCCCTCCTGGGAGAATCACCCAGACAAAGGAATGGGCACAAAGGGAAGATCGAAGTGGAGCCCGCGCCCCCCCTGGGATGGCGCCGCGCCCCCCCAGGGGGGCGCGCCCCACAGATTGAAGAACCCTGAGGAAGAGATAAAAACAGGAAAAAATTACACATGTACAAGTTGTAAAGTCACTCAAGGAAGAGATACAAACAGAACAAGCATTTGCAATGCAATAGGTCTCGCAATATGTAAGTTTGAGCTATTGGTTTTGTAAATGACAATTTTTTATGTTTTTGTTTTGAAATTAGTTAAAGTAATATATTTGTCATTTACAATGCTAATAGTTATAACTTTTGCAAGTGTGACACCTATAACCTGGGTAGCGCTGAGTAATGCTGTGGTGGTGCTGAGTGTTGCTGCAGTGGTGCTGAGTGATGCTGTGGTGGTGCTGAGTGGTGCTGTGGTGGTGCTGAGTGATGCTGTGGTGGTGCTGAGTGGTGCTGAGTGTTGCTATGTTGGTGGTGAGTGGTGCTGTGGTGGTGATGAGTGGTGCTGTGGCCTTGATGAGTGTGTGGTGGTGTTGAGTGATAATGTGGTGGCGCTGAGTGATGCTGGATTAGCGCTGAGTGATGAAGTGGTGATGCTGAGGCTAGAAAGGCACAAAAAAGAGTGTTACAGAGGGCAGAAGGTCAGAAAAACAAGGGATAAAAAATGCTTGTGTTGTAAATGTAGATATTGTGGTCAAAGTAACACCACCTTTTTTTGTACTAGATAATTACAAATTTTTTTTCCACTAGAAAAAAACGTAATCCTTGTGAAGAAAACAAGACTGGGAGGATGGAAGAACAATAAGCTCTTGGTATTGCTGTGGGGAGGGGGGGGGAGTAGAAATCTGAGACATGGCCTGGTAGTCGTTAAAATTGTGAAGCAGTGGGCGGTTTTGAGAAACATTAGGACTTGTTCATACTTGAAAGGCATACTTAAATGACCTGCGTTAAAAAAGTGAACAGCATTGGTAAATGTTTAGAAGTTGTGCGGCATACTTTGTATTTATGATGTGATTTGTATCACATATTTGGATGTCTTGACGTAAGCATTAAAATACAAGTTGTTGCTACACTTTGTATTTATGATGTGACTTGTCAAATATATTTGGATGGAATGACGTAAAGAGCAAAATACAAGTCTTGCGACAAACTTTGTATTCATGATGTGACTTGTATATTTTTGTGATGCAATGATTTAAACATGCAAATACAATTCTTTTGCCACACTTTGCAATTATGATGTGATTTGTATTTCATATTTTGATGTAATGACGTAAACTGCAAAATACAAGTTGTGCGCCACACTTTGTATTTATGATGTGTATCACATAATTGAAATCAAAGACGGAAACAGCAAAGTAAAATTTGTGGATCAAGTCTGTGGCCTGAGTAATGGGGTTTGAGATTTTAAAAAATGTAGAGCGATGAGCGTGCATGAGAGTGAGGGGTGGGGGTGGAATAGACGAAAGTGCAGCTGACTGAGAGAGAGGCTGTGGTCTGCTTGTTTGCGCGCAGTAAAGGAAAAGAAATGAAATGTACCAAAAGCATGAAACTTGTATCATATATTTAGATGCAATGACGGAAACAGCAAAATACAAGTCGGGCGCCACACTTTGTACTTATGATGTGACTGTGGATGGTCCGTTGTGTTTTTAGTTTCCTTTAGCTCAGATTTGCATTTCACAGCGCATAGCCGCCAACAGACAAGAATCTTTATGGCTGAGCTTAAAGCACCCCAGTATCCTTGTGTGGTTTCGTCCCCAGACGCCCCCACCCCCTCCCACGAAAATATAAAAATGATGGTACACACAATTGCAGAGCTTTGTGTTAGTCTTTGTTACAAATGTTCTGTGGTGCAGAGGCCATAGTGAGTAGGTCTTATGTCACTTTTAAAAATCATGACTATCACGCAAGTTATGGAGCAAGTCTGTTGCCTGATTAATGGGGTTTGCGATAAAAAAAATGGGAGAGCGAAGAGCGTGCATGAGATGGAGGGAGGAGGTGGAATGGACGAACGTGCAGCTGACTGAGAGAGAGGCTGTGGTCTGGGTGTTTGCACGCAGTAAAGGAAAAGAAAAAATGTACCAAAAGCATGAAACTTTTATCATATATTTAGATGCAATGACAGAAACAGCAAAATACAAGTCAGGCGCCACAGTTTGTACTTGTGTGACTTTGATGTAATGACGTAAACTGCAAAATACAAATTGTGCGCCACACTTTGTATTTATGAAGTGTATCACATAATTAAAATCAAAGACAGAAACAGCAAAGTACAATTTGTGGATCAAGTCTGTGGCCTGAGTAATGGGGTTTGAGATTTAAAACAATGTAGAGTGAAGAGCGTGCATGAGAGTGAGGGGAGAGTGGAATAGACGAATGTGCAGCTGACTGAGAGAGAGGCTGTGGTCTGCGTGTTTGCGCGCAGTAAAGGAAAAGAAATGAAATGTACCAAAAGGCATGAAACTTGTATCATATATTTAGATGCAATGACGGAAACAGCAAAATACAAGTTGGGCGCCACACTTTGTACTTATGATGTGACTGTGGATGGGCCGTTGTGTTTTTTCGTTTCCTTTAGCTCAGATTTGCATTTCACAGCGCATAGCCGCCAACAGATATGAATCTTTATGGCTGAGTTTAAAGCACTCCAGTATCCTGGTGTGGTTTCGTCCCCAGATGCCCCCCCCCGACCCACGAAAAAAAAAAACATGATGTAACACACAATTGCAGAGCTTTGTGTTAGTCTTTGTTACAAATGTTCTGTGGTGCAGAGGCCATAGTGAGTAGGTCTTATGTCACTTTTAAAAATCATGACTATCACGCAAGTTATGGAGCAAGTCTGTTGCCTGATTAATGGGGTTTGCGATAAAAAAATGGGAGAGCGAAGAACGTGCATGAGACGGAGGGAGGGGGTGGAATGGACGAACGTGCAGCTGACTGAGCGAGAGGCTGGGGTCTGGGTGTTTGCACGCAGTAAAGGAAAAGAAAAAATGTACCAAAAGCATGAAACTTGTATCATATATTTAGATGCAATGACGGAAACAGCAAAATACAAGTCGGGCGCGACAGTTTGTACTTGTGTGACTAGTATCACATATTTGGATGCAACTTGTATCACCTAAAAGAATAGCACTCAAGTAATGGAGTCTGTGGCCTGAGTAATGGGTTTGGAGAGCGAAGAGCGTGCATCTTGTATCACCTAAAAGAATAGCACGCAAGTAATGGAGTCTGTGGCCTGAGTAATGGGTTTGGAGAGCGAAGAGCGTGCATGAGAGGGAGCGGGGGTGAAATAGACGAACGTGCAGCTGACTGAGAGAGGGGCTGTGGTCTGTGTGTTTGCGCGCAGTAAAGGAAAAGAAATACATTTTACCAAAAGCATGAAACTTGTATCATATATTTAGATGCAATGACGGAAACAGCAAAATAAAAGTCGGGCGCCACACTTTGTACTTGTGTGACTTGTATCACATATTTGGATGCAATGACGACTTGTATCACCTAAAAGAATAGCACGCAAGTAATAGAGTCTGTGGCCTGAGTAATGGGTTTGGAGAGCAAAGAACGTGCATGAGAGGGAAAGGGGGTGGAATAGACGAACGTGCAGCTGACTGAGAGAGAGGCTGTGGTCTGCGTGTTTGCTCGCAGTAAAGGAAAAGAAATACATTTTACCAAAAGCATGAAACTTGTGACAGAAACAGCAAAATAAAAGTCGGGCGCCACACTTTGTACTTGTGTGACTTGTATCACATATTTGGATGCAATGACGACTTGTATCACCTAAAAGAATAGCACGCAAGTAATGGAGTCTGTGGCCTGAGTAATGGGTTTGAAGAGCGAAGAGCCTGCATGAGATGAAGTGGGGGGTGGAATAGACGAACCTGCAGCTGACTGAGAGAGAGGCTGTGGTCTGCGTGTTTGCGCAGTGACGGAAACAGCAAAATACAAGTCGGGCGCCACACTATGTACTTATGATGTGACTTGTATCACATAAAAAAATAGGACGCAAGTAATGGAGCAAGTCTGTGGCCTGAAGGGGCATAACAAAAAACTCTGCGGCTGCGAAATGAAAGCCTTTGATGCAGCAGGGGGCGGAGCGGAACCCCTTGAAGTGAAGCTGCTGGCGGCACCACGCTGGGGAAGTAACAGATGGCTTGGATGTGAAGCTCTTGGAGGCAGGCGGCTCGGACAAAAGCTTGTGCACGAGAGTATATGCACTCGTGGAAATCCACTTTTTTTGAGAGCTTAGTTTAACTCTTGGTTTCACCGCAATAGACTCGTCCTATTCATTCCTGCGGAATGGAATAGGCCGAGACCTAAAAACTCTAAAGTCACATAGGAATGGTAGTAAGTACAAAGGTCTACTACATATACTAGTGGTTAGAGTTCTATAAATGCAAATAGTAAATTCACACAGGATCACATTTTAACAGCAATTAGGCTTGGACAATTATATAATACATATTTACATATATATATATTTAAGGCAGTCCAGCAAAAGAGAAAAACGATCAAGGGTCATCAGGAGGAGTCGTGAGGGAAAAAGGAATGAGACAACGGTCAGACAGAATGGCGGGTACGGGTCGTTGGTATAGAAGGAGACCATCTCCAAACAAAATGGCGGGATGCACAAAAGTCACCAAAGTCAAGAAACTAGAAGATGAACACAGAGAGCAGGATTCCATTAGAGGGGGGACGCAGCATAGGAAAGGATTCCCTGGCGAGGGACTGGTTGTTTGAGATGGCCCGGAGTTATCACGAGGCATTATGCCCTCCGCAGGCGCCATTTTGAAGTCAGGCATCGCCGATTTTATTTTGACTCAGAGTTCGGGGGAGTTGGTCTATAAACATTGCCCTGAATGTCTTTTGTCATTTTTAGGTCTCGCCTGAGCCAATGCGCTTACGCATTGCTCCGGCGAGATTATAGTAAGGGGAAAAGAACAGTCTACCAAAACGGCTGATTAGACACAGTTCATGTGATATATGCGCGTCAAGATTATAGTAAGGGGAAAATAACAGTACCAAAACAGCGGATTAGACACAGTTCATGTGATCTATGCGCGTGCGCAACGCCAGCCACTTCACACACCACCATTTGTCTGTGCCTCGCATCAGACTTCAAAGGCTGCCGCTCCCCCCATCAGACTTCAAAGGCTGCCGCTCCCCCGCCCCGCATCAGACTTTAAAAGGAATGCGCTCCCGCTCCCCCGCCCCCCCACCCCCCTCCCCCGCCACAGCAATGCCAAGAGCTTGTCTCCGCCTGCTCTCCCGTGTGATTGCATCTTCCTTCCTAGGCCCTGGGTGTTTTCCGTGTTCTCCCATTCAATGCCTTCTCGACCCTGTACTTGATTGCTGTCCAAGCCCCATCCGCCTGCTCTCCCGGGTACTTGCATCTTCCTTCCTTGGCCCTGGGTGTTTTCCGTGTTCTCCCATTCAGTGCCTTTTCAACCCAGTACTTGATTGCTGTTCAAGCCCTAGCCCTCGCTACCTCTATCATTATACACTCTCCCTGTGTTTTCCTGTTTCCCCTTGCTTTTTCCCGGCTCCATCATTCTGTGCTTTGATAAACTGAACGCACTTTGTAGCACTCAACCCTGCGTGTTCTTAGCTTCAGTCTCTGTGCTGATGCACCACATCACTCAGGGACACCACCACATGACTCAGGGGCACCACCACATCACTCAGCGACACCACTCACGGGCACCACCACATGACTCAGGGACACCACCACATGACTAAGGGACACCACCACATCACTCAGGGACACCACCACATCACTCACAGACACCACCACATCCCTCAGGGACACCATCACATCACTCAGGGACACAACCACATCACTCAGGGGCACCACCACATCACTCAGGGGCACAATTACATCACTCAGGGACACCACCACATCACTCAGGGACACCACCACATCACTCAGGGGCACCACCACATCTCTCAGGAACACCACCACATCACTCGGCGACACCACCACATCGCTCGGGGACACCACCACATCACTCAGGGATACCACCGCATCACTCAGGGACACCACCACATCACTCAGTCAGGAACACCACCGCATCACTCAGGGGCATCACTCAGGGACCTCACCACATCACTCAGGGACACCACCACATCACTCAGGGAGACCACCACATCACTCAGGGACACCACCACATCACTCGGGGACACCACCACATCACTCGGGGACACCACCATATCACTCTGGGACACCACCAAATCACTCGGGGACACCACCACATCAGTCGGGGACACCACCACATCACTCAGGGAGACCACCACATCACTCAGGGACACCACCACATCACTCAGGGGCACCACCACATCACTCGGGGACACCACCACATCACTCGGGGACACCACCAAATCACTCAGGGACACCGCCAAATCACTCTAATACCCCACCACATCACTCAGCCCAACCACATCATCACTCAGCACCACAACAGCACTGTCCTTGCTTGCTACCAATAAGCATTGCCATAGCCAATAGGACTCGCTTTAGGAAAGTGTAAGCTATTGGCTTTGTGAATAACAATGCTATTAATTTACATATTTTCAAAGCCAACACATTAAAAAAATGTCATTTACAATACCAATAACTCACACTTTCCTAATGCGAGACCTATTGCATTGCAAATGCTTGTTGTGCCTGCTGCCGCCCCAAAATAGCTGTTTCAATACTTTATATGCAGTAGGCCGCCCTTCGCCCATTGCGCAGCTCCACTGCCGTGATCAGTTGCCCATAACCGAAGGGAGAGGGCTATGACTCACGGCCAATACTCCCCGGGCCGTCAGCTGCTGGGTCACTGGAGATGGGTGGGGGGAGAAAGCAGAGACGCAATCCTGACCTGTGCCCAGACAATCGCGGGCCGGATCATGTGTCAGCTGCAAGGATCGTACCAATTGTGCTTCCAGGCACTCGCAGCGCTCACCTCCGAGACAGAGAGCCGGCACCGAAGTCGTGGTGCAGTTGCATTCAGCTCCATGGGGAGAGAGCATCGCTCCTCCCGCCGCATTTGCCCAGGGATCACACTGTCCCCGCTCTGTCCAGCGGCGCTTGTGGCACCATCGCAGCCGAGTTCCACGGCCACCTGCAAGCACGGCGCTACTTGCGGGTGGCTGTTGTCCACCTGGCTGTTTTTCACAGCCCAATGAGACGAGAACCTAAACCACAGCTTTCCAAACTTTTCATTTTGGTGACACGCCTTTTTGTGAAAAAAAATTCAGGGATACGGTAACGCGAGGAAGTGCAGCGTGCGAGCCCGAACCACCTATTGTGGGTTCAGGCCCCACACACACATACCCCACCCCACACACACCCCACACACACCCCCACACACACCACCCCACCCCACACAACCCCCCAAACACACAACCCCACACACACACCCCCACACACACACCCACACACACACACACACCCACACACACACCCCACACAACCCCCCCCACACACAACCCCCCCACACACAACCCCACACATACCACCCCAAAGACACACCACCCGCCACACACACACACCCCACACAACCCCCCCCACACACACCCAACACACACACCCCTACACCCCCCCACACAACCCACCCACACAACCCTCCCCACACACACCCCACACACACCATGCCATTTTCTTTGAGAATTGTGACGTTAGAAGGTTTACCTTTGGAAGAAACTATTCAAATTACTGATGTTATTGATGTTATGTTATATTGTTCCACCAGAGGGCCTCGGGCGGGGAAAAAACGACGGATGTCGGCCCGTCTAGCTAAAAATATATAATTTCCTGACACCTATCACACACAGGCTCAAAGTACTGTAACTGCTGCTCATGATGCCCACTTGTATTTATGTTAGAGACAATAAGCACACTTGTATTTATATTGGAGTTAATAATGCTAAAGACACTTGTCTGCTTTTTGGCATCTCTTGTGCTTTAAAACTCTGGTTGATGCCCCCCTTCCTTTCGTTCAAAGGCCGAGAACACATCTGGCTGATCAGCTCACACTCCTCATGTTCTCTTTTCTTATCGTCTGCTCCTCTGAAGCATTCCCCAAATACAGACGTGATCCTCCCGGCCCTGGTGTCTTCCCAGCAGCAGGGCTCTGTGCAGACCCTTCGTCCTATTTTTAACCCACCCTCCTTGCGCTGCCTTCAGCCCTGGCCGTATTTTGGAGGCAGCATTGACTGAACCAAGATACAGTATCAGAGCGCACCTGCACCCTGGCGCATGTCCGTCCATTAAAGCTGGGAGAAGAGGGGATTGGGGGACGGGTTTGTTTGTGCTAATCTTCATAATCGGAGTTTTATGCTAAAGTGCACCCGTGTTCAGTGCATTTGATCACTTCCTATTCTCACAGCTGTCTAATAAGGCAAAGTTTGAAGATAGCCTGTGAGCCTGGGTTGACAATGTAAACCAGAGCGTTTCCCTCTGTTGGCAGTCCCATGGGAAGGGGCTAAATCAGGAACTCCAGAACCGCTTAATTTAGGGGACTCACTGAGAGGAGGTTGATGAAGTCAACAAAGGGTTTCAGCCCCCACCCCCATTGGCATCAGATGGCTTCAGCCTCCACTCATCCTCCCCTCACCCCCGTCGTGTGTGGCAGCCCGGGACTGCTCACACTCGCACCCTAGCACTACACAGCTCTTTAAAGACCTTGTGCGTGTTAATAGGCCCTATTAACATGCACAAGGTCTTTAAAGAGCTGTGAAGTGCTTGGCAGAGTCGAGCTGTAGGGGGTCTAAGAAGGGGTGTAACAACAACAAAACCCTATTATAGGGCTTTGTTGTTGTTTCACCCCTTCAAAGAGCACATGCAGCTCAACTCTGCCGATTCCCGGCAGAAGTCATTTCATCACGCAACACACCTACGGTTGGGGCGCGACACAGTAATGTGTCGCCCCACACAGTTTGGAAAGCTGTGACCTAAACCATAAACGTGGCTCTATTCAGAGGCCTCAGAGTGCAGAGCAACTCTTTGGAGCTATACACTAAGAGAAGCCATTCCTCCCACATTGGAAGCTTTAGATGATGAGGCAAGCTGGCAGTGCTCTCAAGATTCCCAATTCCATGTGTGTGTGTTATATTTTTTATTTTATGCGATTTTATATAGCGCAAACATTACCCAAAGGTGTCAGAGCGCTTTACAAAAGAACCAGTTGCGATACATAAGGACTTAGGATACATGAGTTACATCTCGCCTCCACGGACTACATGCTCCTCGGGGACCTGAACTTCCACCTTGAGAAGAACAATTACACCAACTCCGCCACCCTATTCGCCAACCTCGGCCTCCGACAACTCGTCACCGAACCAACCCACGCCGTCGGCCACACGCTCGAACCCGTCTTCTCCACAAGCACTCACATCGCCTTCAACCACACCGCCGAACTCCACTGGATCGACCACCGCTGCATCCACTTCACCTTCAAGAAACCTTCCACACACCACCGCACCCAACAGCCGCCCAACCGCTGCTAGAGCAAAGTCACCGAAGACCAGCTGACCCCCACTCTCGCCCAGAGCCCCAACCACCAACTCCACTGACTCCACCGACTCAGACACCGCCGCCCGAAACTTCAGACAGTGGATCGACGACTGCGCCAACACCCTCGCCCCGCTCGGGAAACCCTCCATTAACCACTCCAGCAAGAAAGTCGCCTGGTTCACCGAAGAACTCCAAACCTCTAAACGCACATGCCGGAAGCTGGAGAAGAAATGGCTCCACAACCGCACACCAGACAGCCACTCAGCCCACAAAGACACCACCCGCAGACATCACCACCTCATCAGAACAGCCAAGAGATCTTCCTTCAAAGCCCGCCTGGACAACAACGCACATGACAGCAAGGAACTTTTCAACATAGTGAAGGAACTCTCCAACCCCAGCTCTAACACCAATGACATCCCGCCCTCGCAGGACCTGTGCGACTCACTGGCCACCAACTTCCATCGCAAGATTGCCGACATCCACAACAGCCTCAACACCTCATCTGCCCCCACCATAACAGACCCCACCCCAAGCGCCACCTGCACCAACCAGCTGACCTCCTGGTCCCACGTCAGCGACGACGAGACATGCAAGGGTATGAACTCCATCCACTCAGGATCTCCATCAGACCCCGGCCCACACCATCTTTTCAACAAAGCTGACGCAACCATCGCACCCCAACTACGGAAGGTCATCAACATCTCCTTCGACACAGCGACATTCCGGGAGAGCTGGAAGCACGCTGAGATCAACGCCCTCTTCAAAAAACCCAAGGCGGACCCCAAAGACCTCAAGAACTTCCGGCCCATCTCCCTGCTTCCCTTACCGGCGAAGGTCATCGAGAAAATCGCAAACATCCAGCTGACCTGCCACCTCGAGGACAACAACATCCTAGACCCATCCCAGTCCGATTCAGACAAAACCACAGCACCGAGACAGCCCTCATCGCCGCTACAGACAACATCAGACGACATCAGACGCCAGCTAGACAACGGCGAAACTTCAGCCCTCATCCTCCTGGACTTGTCAGCCGTCTTCGACACGGTCTGCCACCGCACACTAAGAACACGCCTCCAAGGAGCCGGAATCCAGAAGAAGGCCCTGGACTGGACCACGTTCTTCCTCTCCGGCAGAACCCAGAGTCCGCCTCCCACCCTTCCGATCCGAAGCCACTGACATCATGTGCGGCATACCCCAAGGCTCATCCCTCAGCCCGACCCTGTTCAACGTCTACATGGCTCCCCTCGCACAAGTGGCCCGCCAGCACGACCGGAACATCATCTCCTACGACGACGACACCCAACTCATCATCTCCCTCACCAAGGACCCGAACACCGCCAAAACCAACCTCCACAAGGGAATGAAGGTGAAGGCCGTCGCCGAATGGATGAGGAAAAGCCGCCTGAAGGTGAACTCGGACAAGACGGAAGTCCTCATCCTCTGCCCCACCCCCTCTGCGTGGGATGACTCCTGGTGGCCAGCCACACTAGGAACAGCTCCTACACCCAAGGACCACGCACGCAACCTAGGATTCATCCTTGAATCCTCCCTCTCCATGGCAAAGCAGGTAAATGCTATCTCCTCCTCCTGCTACAACACCCTCTGCATGCTCCGCAGGATCTACAAGTGGATCCCGACAGACACCAGAAGAACGGTGACCCAAGCCTTCGTCAGCAGCAGGCTGGACTACAGCAACGCACTCTACGCAGGAATCCCGGCCAAACATCTGAGACAAGTCAAGTCAAGTCATAAAATTTGTATAGCGCACTACATACCCAGAGGGTTTCAAGGCGCTTAGGAAGGGGGGGAGGATTATTTGTCAAATATCCACGTTTTAAGCTGCTTTCTGAACGCTAGGTGGTTCTGGGTGAGGCGAAGGTAAGCGGGGAGTGAGTTCCATGTTTTAGCAGCCAGGTATGAAAAGGATCTGCCTCCCATGGTGGTCTTGTTGATGCGAGGTACAGTGGCGAAGGCTTGGCTGGAAGAACGTAGTTGGCGGGAGGGGGTGTAGAAGGACAGTCGAGAGTTGAGGCAATCTGGTCCGATGTCGTAGAGTGATTTGTGTGCGTGGGTAAGCAGTCGGAAAGTGATCCTCTTATCGACGGGTAGCCAGTGGAGGTCTTTAAGGTGACCAGAGATGTGTTCGTTGCGTGGGATGTCTAATATGAGCCTGGCTGAGGCGTTTTGGATTCGTTGGAGTTTCTTCTGGAGTTTAGCGGTGGTACCTGCGTAGAGGGTGTTTCCGTAGTCCAGTCGGCTCGTGACCAGAGCGTGGGTGACTGTTTTCCTTGTTTCGGAGGGGATCCAGCTAAATGTTTTTCTGAGCATGCGAAGAATGTTGAAGCAGGAAGAGGATACGGCGCTGACTTGTCTGTTCATTGAGAGTGAAGAATCCAGGATGACGCCTAGGTTCCGTGCGTGGTCTGTCGGGATGGGTGCTTTTCCGAGGGCTTCCGGCCACCAGGAGTCGTCCCAGGCAGAGGGGGATGTACCTAAGATGAGGACTTCTGTTTTGTCTGAGTTCAGTTTCAGACGGCTTTGTTTCATCCATTCGGCGACTTCTTTCATTCCTTCGTGTAGGTTAGTTTTGGCGGTGCTGGGGTCCTTGGTGAGAGAAAGGATCAGTTGAGTGTCATCCGCGTAAGAGATGATGTTGAGGTTGTGTTGGCGGGCGATGGCCGCGAGGGGGCTCATGTATACGTTGAAGAGGGTGGGACTGAGTGAGGATCCTTGAGGTACGCCGCAGATGACTTCAGAGGCCTCGGACTTGAATGGAGGAAGGCGGACTCTCTGGGTTCTTCCGGTGAGGAACGAGGTGATCCATTCAAGTGCTTTTCCTTGGATTCCGATGTTATTGAGGCGTTGTAGAAGGGTGCTGTGGCAGACTGTGTCGAATGCTGCAGAGAGGTCGAGGAGGATGAGGGCGACTGTGTCTCCATTGTCCAGTAGAGTTCGAATGTCGTCTGTTGCTGCGATGAGGGCGGTCTCAGTGCTGTGTTTTGCTCGGAAGCCAGATTGTGAGGGGTCAAGGGATTTGTTGGCTTCGAGGAAGGCGGCGAGCTGGTTGTTGACGGCTTTCTCGATGACTTTGGCCGGGAATGGAAGAAGCGAGATGGGGCGGTAGTTTTTGAGTTCGGTGGGGTCCGCTGTTGGTTTTTTCAGAAGGGCGGTGAGTTCAGCGTGTTTCCAGTCTTCTGGGAAGGTAGCGGAGTTGAAGGAGCAGTTGATGACGTCTCGGAGGTGCGGTGCTATGGCGGAGTCTGCTTTGTTAAAGATGTGGTGAGGGCATGGGTCTGTGGGGGATCCAGAATGGATGGAATTCATCAGGCGGATGGTTTCCTCAGTGGAGATTGGGTTCCAGGCGTTAAGGGTATTTACGGGGGGAAGATGGTCAGCAGATGGTAGGGTGGGTTGGTTTCCGGGTTGGTTGTCAAAGCTGTTGTGGATGTCTGCAATCTTGTTGTGGAAAAAAGAGGCTAGGGAGTCGCAGAGGGTTTGAGAGGGGGTGATGTCGTTGGAGTTGGCCGAGGGGTTGGAAAATTCCTTGACGATGTTGAAAAGTTCCTTGCTGTTGTGGGCGTTGTTGTCAAGTCGATCCTTGAATGCTGTTTTCTTGGCTTTTCGGATCAGTTGGTGGTGAGTGCGGGTGGCGCTTTTGAAGGCGTCCTTGGTGCTGGTGGATGGGTCTTTTTTCCAGGCCTTTTCAAGGGAGCGGCAGAGTTTCTTGGATTTCTTAAGATCATTGTTGAACCATGAGGCCTTCTTGCTGCCAGGTTTGCTTTGACGTTTTTTCAGTGGTGCTAAGGTGTCGGCGGTGTTGGATAACCATAGGGTGAGGTTGGCGGCGGCTTCGTTGGCGTTAGAAGAGAGGGCTGGGGAGTTTCGAAGGAGCGATGCAGAGATTTGGTCCGTGGTGATTTTGTTCCAGTTTCTTTGCAGGGTGGGTTGGAGGTGGATGTTGGGTTTTGGTTTGTTGTAGGTGAAGTGAACGCAGCTGTGGTCAGTCCAGAGGAGGTCCGTGGTGTGGCTGAAGGAGACATGATTGCTGGATGTGAAGATGGGGTCGAGTGTGTGACCTGCGATGTGGGTGGGGGAAGTGACTAGTTGTTTAAGTCCGAGGTTGCCGAGGTTGTCCACGAGGGTGGCGGTGTTGCGGTCGTTGATCCTTTCAAGGTGAAAGTTGAGGTCTCCCAGAAGGATGTATTCTTTGGAGGGGAGCGCGTGAGGAGTGATGAAGTCTGTGATGTCTTCACTGAATTTTGCGCGGGGTCCTGGTGGTCTGTAGAGGAGAGTGCCTCTGAGTGTGGTTTTGGGGTCGATGTGGATCTGGAAGTGAAGGTGTTCGGAGTTGACGAGGTTGGCGTCAGAGCTGGTTGAGATGCGGATTGATTTCTTATGGACGATAGCGAGTCCTCCTCCTGTGTGGCTGGTACGGTCTTTGCGAGTAATCTTATAGTCTTCAGGGATGGCAATGGTGATGTCTGGTGCGGAGGAAGCGTTCATCCATGTTTCCGTAAGGAAGGCGATGTCCGGAGAAATGGAGAAACGCATCCAAAACGCCTCCGCTTGACTGATCCTAAACATCCCACGCCGCAGCCACATCACCTTCCACCTAAGAGACCTGCACTGGCTCCCAGTCAACAAGAGGATCACCTTCAAGCTCCTCACCCACGCACACAAAGCGCTTCACAACACTGGACCAGCTGACCTGAACAACAGACTCAACTTCTACATCCCAGCCCTCCAGCTCCGCTCAGCCAGCCTCGCCCTTGCCGCCGTCCCGCGCATTCAACGTACAAACCTCCGGCGGTTGATCCTTCTCCTTCCTCGACACCAAAACCTGGAACACCCTCCCCTCTGCGGCAGACCCAAGACCTGCTCACCTTCAGAAGGCTCCTCAAGACCTGGCTCTTCGAGCAGTAGCTGCACCCCCCCCCCCCCCCCCCAGCGCCTTGAGACCCTCACGGGTAAGTAGTGCGCCATACAAGTTCTCTGATTGATTGACATAAAAGATACAAACAGAAAAAAAATTCAAATGTACAAGTTGTAAAGTCACACAAGGAAGAGATTCAAACTCTTCAAACTCTTTGAAAGTTGCAAATGTACAAGTTGTAAAGTCACTCAAGGAAGAATCAAATTTGAAGTCAAATACGACTACAAATCCCAGGAGGCAGCCAAAAGGTTGGATCGAATGAACTAAAACGCATGCAACTGAGTAACCTGAGTTCCCAAGCTATTGTATGAGTCTACTTTTCATCAGTAAAATTATTATTGGATCACTGATATTTTAGTATTGTCTTTGATGGAAAGCGGAGGGGGGGGGGGGGGGGAACATCCCTTTCTGAAGGGTGAACAGACATGTCCGTCTTTCCTTTCAATGAGCATCGCGTATCACATTGTCCTCCGGAGGCTCCGTCTAAATATTTTCCTTTGTGTTTGGGTCGCGTGCTGTTGTAGTCCTCTCTCAGTTTCTACGCTCATCGGGCACCTTCAGTTGTGTTTTCGCCGTAGGACGTACCCTGTAAAGTTCACAATAACAAACAGAACACACCACGTGGCTGCCTTGTGGGGCTAGCGCTTCCATTGGAGGAAGAGCGGGGCGGGGAAGCCCTGCTCAAACAATTTACCGTCGACATAGAAAACGGACTACTAGGCGCTCTACTAATGAGAAGAGTCCAATAAAGCGGCCATCTTGGAGTAGGTAAGCAATGACATCGTATTTGGCAACCTCGGTGAGCTCCCACCCCCACAGCCCCCCCAGGTCAGACTTTACCCGGGTGAGCTCCCACCCCCACAGCCCCCCCAGGTCAGACTTTACCCGAAGGTGTTCGAGTGCTTCACAATAGAAACAGAGAAACAGTAATGATACATGAGCAGAAAATTACAAGTGAACAAATTACAAAAGCAAACGTTAAGTTACATGAGGCAAAAGTGACAATTGTGAGCAAACAAAATACAAGAGGTAGCAAGGCTCATTACAGGAGGGAAAAGTGATATGTGTGCAAGTTACGAAAGCTTACAAAGTACAAGTAGAGGTATAATACTGAAATAAATGGCAGACACTCAAGCACAAGAAAAACGTTACGTAGGCAATGGTGGCACATGTGCAAGTATCCAAAGCAAACAAAATACAAGAGGTAGCAACCAGTGTGTTACAAGAGAAAAGTGACATGTGCATGTTACAAAAGAGTTCCAAACACGGGTAGAAGGATAATACTGCAATAAATGGCAGATTCTCAAACCACAAGAACACACTGGAAAGGCACTTCTAGTCATGGAGAATAGTCAAGTCAGGATATTTCTATTGCGCACATATCACGTCCAAAGGAGTCTCATGGCGCATGCAGACGATTCTGACCAAAAGGGTAGGTAGCGAGATTAGCAGAAAAGCCAGGTCTTAAGCTTCTTTCGGAAGCTAGTGTGATCAGAAATTGTGAGAAGGCTAAGAGGCATTTTGTTCCAGAGAGATGGAGCCATACAGGAGAAAGCACGACCTCCATTTCTGGCCGTTTGGATTCTCAAAGGGGTGAGTAATGATTCAGTGCTTGATCTCAGCTGCCTCCTTGGCATGTACCATGTGAGTTTCATGGTCCAATATTTTGGGCCCCTTCCATACATATGTTGATGTACCATACATAATGTTTTAAACGTGATCCGTTTTTTCACAGGAAGCCAGTGTAAGGTTTTTAGGCACGGCACGGAGGGGGATCTACGAGGCAGGTCCAGGACAAGGCGTGCTGCCGTGTTCTGCAGGACCTGCAACTTCCTGATGTGACATTCATTTGTGGCAAGTAACAGTGAATTGCCATAGTCAAGTCTGTTTATAATAAGGCCTTGTACTAAGGGCTTACGGGCTTCAGCTGGAATCCACTTAAAGATCTTTTGTAAGCTACGCATGATGCCAAAGCAGGTGCCAACAATGTGGTTCACCTGGGCTTTCATGGAAAGCTTATTATCCATGTGGAGACCTAGGTTGCGGACTGATTACTTTGGGACTGGGCATTCGCCCAGTTGTGTAGGCCACCAGTCCTGGGTCCAATGTCCAGTGGCCTTACCAAACAACATGACCTCTGATTTGCTTCCATTCAACTGTAGGTGATTTTGACCCTTCCAGTTTTTCACCTCCATCAGACAGTTCTTAAAACGGTCTTTAGTTTCAATAATGTCCGGGCCAAAAGTAGCTAGAATCTGAGTATCGTCGGCATACGATATAACATCGAAGACAAACACTCTGATTACTTTGGCCAGGGGAGCCAAATAAATATTAAAAAGCGTGGGGCTCAGGATAGAGCCCTGTGGCACCCCCCTTTTTACAGGCCGAGTACTGGCCAAGATTTTGCCTATCTGAACTGTGGTCGTCTGGTGTGAGAGGTAGCTCTTGAACCATTCCAATACCTGCCCTCTGACACCAATCTCCCATAGTCTCTGAATCAGAATACGATGGGAGATGGTGTTGAAAGCCGGAGACAGATCCAAACGGACAAGAATGGAAGATTGGTGTTTGTCCAAGGCAATTCTTATGTTGTCTACAACCTCAACCAGTGCTGTCTCCGTACTGTGAGCAGCGCGGAAACCTGACTGTGATGGGTCAAGTAGGTCATTTGTTTCAAGATATTTGACCAACTGTCTGTTGACCGAAGCTTCCAATATTTTCCCGAAATACGGGAGCAAGGAGATAGGTCGGTAGTTTACATGGATGTTTACATCAGCTCCTGATTTTTCAATATTGGTCTTATTCTCGCCGCCTTCCAAATGTCTGGGACCTCTACTTCAGACAGAGATTTGTTAAGGAGGCTGGTGAGACACTCTACTAGAGCCGGGGCAAGTAAGGTAAATAGTCTCGGGGGTAGTTGATCACACGGGGAGCCTGATTTAATCTTTTGCCCTATTTTAATGGTAGTGTCCTTATCAAACATTTCAAAAGTAGTCCATCTAGAGAGACATTTCTCAATAGTAGGATCATGATCTTGGTACTGTGTAGGCAGAGAGTCTGGGCTGAAGGATTCACATATAGTTGTGATTTTGTCCTCTAAAAATTTAGAAAGTTCTTCAGTCCATTCTACAGTATCGGGAGTAGATGATGGATTTTTTTGGGAAGTAAATTCTTTTAGAATATGGAGAAGCTCTTTCGAGGAATTTTCAGCTTTAGCTATACGATCTGCTAGATACCCCCTCTTAGCTGTTCTTATTTCCCTCATATAGCTAGTGTGGAGGGTTTGATAGATCTTGCGATCATTTGCATCCTTACTTTTTCGCCATTTTTTCTCAGCAGTTCTTATGATGGACTTGGTTTCTTTGAGCTGTTCCGTAAACCAAGGGGATGGCTTTTCCCTGCATTTGACTATACGCGGGGGGGGGCAGACTTATCCAATGCCTTACCTATCACTGACTCTAAATGAACTGCTGCTAGATTACCATTTGTTGTTAAATCTATAGGATATTTCAGGAATGTGTTCGAAAAGGAGGTAAGAGTGATCTTTTTCATGTTTCTGCATACTTTTAAATTGGCCTTATTGGGCGGTCCCGGCATGCAGACGTTTATGATGAATTTTACTAAATAATGGTCGGTCCATAATAACGGAATAGGGGAGTTAGTCCAAATATCAGGGGAGTTAGTAAAGAAGAGGTCCAATGTGTGTCCAGCACAGTGGGTTGGGCCCTTGATTTGTTGACTAAGACTTAGGGTGCTCATGGTGGCGGTTAGCTTTTCTGTTTCTGCGTCAGACTGGTCGTCTGCATGGTAGTTAAAATCGCCTAGTAACAGAAACCTGTCCGCCGTCAGTACATGGGGGGCAATGGTTTCCAGTAGGGTTTCAGGAAAATCACTGTTAGTCCCAGGAGGTCGGTAGAGCAAAGCCCCTTTCCAAACCTCCTTTAGAGGGCCACTCATTTTGAAAACTATTATTTCTGTCTGCTCAATAACCACACTTTCTATCATACAAACATTGATAGTCTCTTTTGCTGCAATCAGTAATCCCCCGCCTCTAGCGCCCCTTCTATCTGATCTAACTATTTTATATTGTTGAGGGAAGGCTACATGGAGGTCTGGGGTGGCATGCTCATGCAGCCAAGTCTCTGATATGAAGCATAGATCAGGGGTTTCAGCGTCGAGGAGACTCCATATTTCGAGTGCGTGTCTGGTAATTGATCTGGCATTAAAATAAAATGCTGTCAGTTTCCTTGGGGCAGTAATAGTTGAACTAATGTCCGCCCTAATGGTCCGTCTGTCCACAGTCCGATCTATACAGCGGAAACAAGGGGCCGCCTGTATGGCTGCTGATAGTACCTCCGGTACCTGGGCACATGATGTATTCAAGTCTAAAAGCTCTTCCTTAGTATACCTGAGGGGAGATGTAATAATGGTCATTTTCCAGCAGCCCGAAATCCTTGGCAGGAGATGTTAGTGGTGTGGCGACTGGCGGCGTCCTGGCGCGGATGGGCTTGCCTTTGGCGCACCGCAGGCGCGCCGCTGCGCGCGTCCACGCCTTCCTCCCAGCTAATGTCGGGGTAGGGGGCCGGAAACTAGAGCGCTAGCATCTCTTACGAGTATCCCACCAGGAAGTGAGTATTGCCTGCAACGACCCTCCATTCAAATGGCACAAGCCGTGACGGACCCGGGTCTCAGGCAAACAGGTAGGACAGATAACAAATCTGACACAGTGTGGGAGGGCTTTCAGATTGTTAAAATAACACAATATAAAAAACTAGCTATTTCAGGCGCTATACAAAATTGGCTACAATAAACTGAAATGCTTGGTTTAAAAGTGCACAGTTGAATCTGAGCACGAATTTCCAATTAAAACGTACTGGTAGTCCCAGTAAGTAAACAGTACAATACAGTAAAATGCTAAAACAGCATTACCCTTCCAGTGAGGGTGCCGATGCGCGCGTCCGCGCCTTCCTCCCAGCTAATGTAGGGGTAGGGGGCCGGAAACTAGAGCGCTAGCATCTCTTCCGAGCATCCCACCAGGAAGTGAGTATTGCCTGCAACGACCCTCCGTTCAAACGGCACAAGCCGTGACGGACCGGGGTCTCAGGCAAACAGGTAGGACAGATAACAAATCTGACACAGTGTGGGATGGATTTCAGATTGTTAAATAGAATGTTCTATAATAGAAGGTCTTCCTTCAAATAATTGTCCGCATTACGTGATGGTCTAGAGCCTCCAGAGAGTTTCAGTTTATTCACCAGGTAGCGAGGAGAGGAGGAGTGCAAGGCTTTGTGGGTGATACAGGCAGCCTTGTAGATAGATCTTGCCTCGATGGGGAGCCAGCGGAGGGTGGATAACATGGGTGTGATGTGATCGCTTCTTTTGGTTTAATGTGCTAACACATTCAGCTTAAGCACATTAAAGTGAGGCACACAAGAGGGAGCCAGCAGTAGTGGACACCGAGGTTTTATTGTTGTAATGTTGTCCGTCAGAAATTTCAATTAAAGCACTTTACTGGAAATGGGAGAATGCACTAATGAAATGGCATAAGGTGAGATTTAAATATGCCACTGGGTTGAACAAAGACATGAAAGCAAAATCTTAAGCCAGTGGTTGAAAGAGGTTGGTCCAAGAAAGTCAGTGGTTGGAAAAGGGCTCCTAAAGCCCTCTCTGTGTATATTGTTAGCAATTAGTCACTCTGATGCTCAGCTGTTAAACCTAGACCTCACAACTGAGGCAAGCCACAAACATACAAGGTGGACTATATTGACACTTGGGCACAGAAAAACGAATGTGACAGCTCCCATTAACATAGAAGAAAATCTACTTGGGAACATCCCATAGATTTTAAAGACAGACTAGATGTAAAAAGGACAATATCAGTGCCAGAGGCCGTGTGTTTGTTCTATTTTAGAAAGCATGGCTATTCCACAGAAGTAAAAGAGATTGAGAAATGTCCCTGGTTGTAGGAGTAGAACTTTCAATCTTGTTTTCTTTATCCTATAATTTGTATGCTTTCATTTGTATTAATAAAAACAAAGCTACAAGTGCCAAAAAGTAAAGGATAAAATCGAAAGTGGATATGCTTTAATATGTGTTTCTGCAAAGTGGCAGTGGTGGAGAGATACACGTAGATCCGAAATGGGAATTATTTTCATTCCCCTCAAATGTAACCAAAAATTAGCCAGACATGCCCCCTTTTCAGAATGGTTACAGCTACTAAAATTATGCAAAGCACATTTGAAGATTAGTAGTCAACAACACAAAAACATCTTTATTAAACAACACCCCACCATTGAACTGTGCTAAAGCCCAGATAAAGGCCCCTGATATTCGATTTTGGGGTGAGTTCTCCACCTAGTATGCTCCACCTTACTTTAATATCTGCTGTCCTGCACGCTCAGTTGCTGGAATTGAGAGCATGTATACATTTTTATCAATGTGCACGCTTACCAGGCCAACTATATAAAAACAGTTATTGAAAAGTATCAGGATGCTAGGAAAGTCCTCTAAAAACCTTGGCTGTCCCGCCAAATCAAGGATGTCTGGTTACCCTACCGATGTAACTCTAGACCAGAGGTCTTCAAACTTTTGGGTGCCGAGACCCCCCTGTCAACATTTTGAGGCGTAAGGACCCCCTCCTGACAAAAATGTCTAAACCTGTAGGCAGGGCTACTAGAATTATGAGGCAGGTGAGGACCAAATTACACGACAGGCTTGACTAAATTGTGTGAGAAGAAAATGTAAGTGATGTTATGTGATGCCACATCCACATTGGTCCTATTCCCTGTGTGACTGAGGATTACATTTTGAGGGCCAAACCTACCTATTTATTCAAGTGGATGGCAACACAGCTTTCATGCAGAACAAGTGATGCCACTTGAGATATTTCATGAACTCCCATAGACTCGAGGGGTCAATGCTGAATCTATCCGTACCAAACTCAAAATCGGACGAATATTCTCATGAAGCCCTTGGATGACAAAAGAAGTTGAGAGAAGTACCCTAACCTGAAATTTAAGGCTAAAGGTTATTACATTTTGGTCCGTAGGATATAATGTACTTGTAATAGGGTGGCAGGATATCTGTCATGTTTGTGATGGAGTAACCCGTCTACCAAACTCCCAGGCCCTTAGTCATGGAAAGCGTTTCTGAGGTAACATACCCATGTTTTTTTTATTATATATTTTTATTGGCTTACAAACAAACGCATCCAACCATACCCATGTTTATACGGTGGTCACATTATGTTGCTCTTTTCTCTAACTTTACATTTAAAGTTACTTACCAGTCTCCTGGGCAGCATCATAACAAATTACCCAGGATTCTGAACTTTATAGGTACTTAAGAAGATTTTCAATAAAAATATAGTTTAAAAAAGGGAGAAAGATTGTGATACACGAAAACTCAATAAATTATAACATTAAAAACATTTTGACAAAAAAATGAGGAAGAAACCTCTATTGTGCAAATGGTTGTACACAGTCACATGTCTACAGGAATAATCAAACACATAATTGGTCAAAAAACACAAAAACAAACACCCTCACAATGAAAACTCTATGCTTCAATTATTGCTAGTTCACAGACCACCATAAATATAAATGACAAACAGCATATTCAAAATCACTTAAACTTATACGAAAAGAGGAACACCCTTTAATGTAAGGTTTAGTTGCAGAGTCCAAACAGTTGTACTTTATTTAATTTATTTATTGGTACTATAGCCATTAAGTGACTCTAAGTGTTTTATATGAAGGTGGAAACATATAAGATACAATAATATGGTAGATACATTCATAATCAAAACAAGGATATGTAGTACGGTTAGTGTTTACGTGTGAAACAGATATATGAAGAAGTGCGTCCTGACTTGCCGCCACAGTTTTCCTTATTTATCTCTAGGTGCTATTTTAAAAAATATATATTCTAGACGAAGCCCCAGATCTCTGTGAAACTGTGGTGTTATTGTCTCTAAGAATATTGAAATCTACTGCTCTATTGCCCCTTAAACCTTCTTTCTTTAGAAGTTGCTGGACTTTCTGCGGACAAACATCCAGTGGCCGTTTAGCAAGGAAGATCTCCGATCCTGAGCCAGATCCTCTCTTTTCTGGCATCACCCCAGGTAGGACAAGCGGATAGCTCGTGCCATTGCGAATAGCCTGCAATCTTGTGACTTTTCCAGAGCATCCAGGCACCCGGTGGTGCTGATGAAGTACCTTCCTTTTCTTCCAGTTCAATTGCTTTCTCCCAACAATGGTCAGAAGGCTTTTGTCACACTTGAGTTCCATTGCTTATAATGCTGCCTTGGACTTGGGTGACTGTTTTTGTGTAACATGTTCTTACCATGCATGCCGTGTCCAGAAAATTGTTTACAGCATTTATGACTGGGCTTTTATGTGTACTTTACAATGTTGATTCATAGACAAGCGTTAGTTGCTGTGCTGCTGTTTGGAACTTTTTTCTACGCAACGTTAACTTTTTTCCCAAAAGGCCCATTCCAGGGCCACAGTATGCCAGATGCTCACATTCTGTTTCAGGTCTCACATTTCTGTGCCATTTACAAATGGTCTGCCCCCTTGGATTGCACAGTCCTATTAGTGTGAGATATAAGCATCCATCCTTGTCTTCCCTCAAATCTCAGGATTGCGTTCATTGCCTCCACAGCCCTTACACGCGCTGCTTTAGTGTGGGGAGATAGGTAAGATGGCGGCGGTAATAGAGATTTCTGAAGATTCTCAGATTGAGATAGGGGAGGTATCTACTTAGAAATAGCTACCCCTTATCAACCTGAAAAATAACACACAGTGAAAATATGTACACCGAAGCAGGTCCGAGTAGACTTAACCGTTCTCGAAATAGAACCATAAATAGGTTGAATGTATTGGGCTAATGTTTGGAGTCTGGACTAAGTAAAAACATGATTAGATTCATTTAAAAAAATTAGTTGTTTTCAGCACTGAAAGCTTTTGGTGTTAAGATTAAATTTGACAACGAAAGGAAGAAAGCATTCCTTTTAAATTGGTTAGGAAAAGTAGTGGCGGCTGGTGACATTTGAAAGTGGTGAGGCATTCTTTTTAAATTGGTTAGGAAAAGAATCCATTTAAAAAATATATGTTTCGAATATTATCAGTCAACCTTTTTCCGCAGGGATGGTCGCTGGGGATTACAATTAGTATTTTGTGGCAACTGAGAGACTGAAATTACATTTCACTGATGAACCATAGATTGTCATGGAAAAGGCACATGTCTTACACCGCAGTTCAGCTTCTCAGCAAGCTCATTGAATCTTATGTAACAGCCTTAAATATTTAGGTTTCTCAATGTGAAATCAACAGTACATTGAATTACACATCAAAGACCAAATTGTTGTTCACTGCTTCCATGAAAAGATAGAGAATCAACTTCTTCATCACAGAAATCCTTCTCTCAAAGAAACTGCTGTCATTGATAAGAGTATGGAGACGTTCTTATGTTCGGTTAAGGCATTATCGGAGTCTCAACCATTTTACTCTGACATATTTTTGATTAAAATCAAACATTTTCATAAGACACACTCAGATGTAAAAGTGAGAATAGGAATTCCTTCAACAGTAACTCTTTCTACAGTTGTTTTTGTTATGGCTCGTGCACTCATGTTGCCAGCAGGACAGACTATCCAGCAGCTGGTAAAGATTGTCACAAAGCCACAAAATTAGACATTTTGCTAATGTATATAATATTTTCCCATGGGGTTCAACCCAATTTAAAATAAGGATGAAAAAGTGGCATAGAACAAGGTCACGGGTATTCTAGCCATTTCTAGGGATCCCATTAAGGAGACCAGAGTAAAGGATGGTATTGCTGCGGTCCTTCCAGACACTACAAGAGTTGATGTTCAACCTTACGTTCCACCTGATTGCCGCATTTATGTGGATAATGTTGAATTTGAGATGCTAGCAGATTCTGGTTTCCCATATAAAGTTATTTAGGAGTGGTTCTAAAATATGGGGCTGACAGAGTTCTGTTTGACCCGGGTATAAATATATTATTATCTTACTGTGGTAATTCCATTGATATGTCAGATTTCATGATTTCCTCCGTTCAGATCAAGAATAATTCCACTTTAAGTAAAATGTGTGTTGCCAAGAAAAGTCAGCACCTATTGGGTTGGGGTTACCAGGGTGACCAGGGCAGATACCCCCCTATTTTGTACTAAAAGGCAACTTTTCAAATTAGAAATCATTCCTCACAAGCAAATAGATATTTTTCGAAGTAGATTAGGTAAACTAGAAGAATCTAATATCAACATTGAATGTAATTACCATTCCCATTACATACAAAATGTGCAATGTTCCTCTTAATGCTAGGAAGGAGCTGACCAGTATGGCGAATGATCGCTGTCCCTAAGACTGAACCAGTGGAGTCTTCAGAGTGTGTGGCACTTATTGTTTTGGTGCCTTACGTAACGCATCTAGTGCAATTGTAAAGCGCTCTGACATCTTCGGGTAAAGTTCGTGCTATATAAAAATGCATAAATCAATACACATGGGCAGGAGAGAAATCTACTTGTTGTGTGTCTGTTTTTTTTGTCTTTTGTTTATCCTTTCACTTTCTTTGGATGGGCGGGGCTTGTTTCGGGCTCTGTTTTCGGTCCAGTGTACCGAGCAGCACCGGCTCGCACTGCGCATGCGCACGGAGGCCTGTAGGTCCTCGGAGTTTCCTGGCTGTGGTCGGAGTAGATCCCCGGGTAGAGAGAGCATGGAGGATCCGGAGCCGCAGCGGAGGAGCGCGGTGGACATCAACCGAGCGGGCGTCAAGGAGCTGGAGGGGGCGCTGAGGGGTATCGGCAGGAGGAGAGCCCGGGGGATCGTGCGGAAGAGAGAGGTGAGTCTGGGAGGGGAGAGGCGAAGCCTGGGCTGCGGGGGCCTGGCCTTGGAGTGAGGGGAGGCCTGGGCTGAAGGGGAGAAGCGAAGCCCGCGGTGAGTGGGGCTTGAGGAGGCTCTTTAAAGAGAAGTGAGGGGCGGAAGGGACAGACAAAGCCTGGGTAAGATGATACTTCAGGGGGATGGCATGAGAGACCAGGGGGTGGAGGGATAGAGGAACCCTGGGGTGAGAGGATCCTGGGGGGAGCTAGCATGGAAGAGAGGAAAGATCAGGGAGTGGAGGGGTAGAGGAACCCTGGGGTGAGAGGATACTGGGGGGAGCTAGCATGGGAGAGAGGAAAGGCCAGGGAGTGGAGGGGTAGAGGAACCCTGGGGTGAGAGACCAGGGAGTGGAGGGATAGAGGAACCCTGGGGTGAGAGGATACTGGGGGGAGCTAGCCTGGGAGAGAGGAAAGACCAGGGAGTGGAGGGATAGAAGAACCCTGGGGCGAGAGGATCCTAGGGGGAGCTAGCATGGGAGAGAGGAAAGACCAGGGGGTGGAGGGATAGGAACCCTGGGGAGAGAGATAGAGAGGAGAGACCAGTGAGTGAAGGGATAGAGGAACCCTGGGATGAGAGGATACTGGGGGAAGCTAGCATGGAAGAGAGGAAAGACCAGGGAGTGGAGGGGTAGAGGAACCCTGGGGTGAGAAAGAAGAGACCAGGGGCTGGAGAAACCCTGGGATGAGAGACCAGGGAGTGGAGGGATAGTGGAACTCTGGGGTGAGAGAGGAGAGACCAGGGGGTGGAGAAACCCTGGGGTGAGAGACCAGGGAGTGGAGGGATAGAGGAACACTGGGGTGAGAGAGGAGAAACCAGGGGGTAGATAAACCCTGGGGTGAGAGACCAGGGGGTGGTGGGATAGAGGAACCCTAGGGTGAGAGAGAGGGGGAAGACTAGGGGATGGAGGGACAGATTAACCATGGGATGAATGATACTCGAGGGGGAGGGGTAGCATGAGAGGGAGGGGAGACCAGGGGGAGGAGGGTTAGAGGAACCCTTGAGGAAGAGGATACTTCAAGAAATAGTATGAGAGAGGGGGTAGAGGAACCCAGGGGTGAGAGGATACTTTGGGAGGGCAGTGGTACCATGAACAAGAGTGTAGACCAGGGGGCGGAGGGCTAGAAGAGCCCTAGAATGGGAGAGGGGAGACCAGGGGTGGATGGATAGAGGAACACTGGGGTGAGAGGATACTTAGGGGTGCTATCATGAGAGAGGAACAATCGGGGGTGGAGGGATAGAAGAACCCAGGGATGAGAGGATGCCTGGGGTGGAGGAGGGGGCGGGAGCATGAACGAGAGGGGAGACCACGGAGTAGAGGGATAGAGAAACTCTGGAGTGAGAGGATACTTAAGGGAGGCTAGCATGGAGGAGAGTGGAAACCAGGGAGTGGAGAGATAGAGGAACCCTGGGTTAAATGATACTTGAGGGGACTATCTTGGGGGGCGGGAAGGGGGCACTATGGCTGATGGTAGGAATGAAGACTGTGGTGGGAGAGTAGTCAAGGGGTGCTAGCATGGGAAAGGGTGGGTGGAGGGAGAGAGGGATCCTGGTTTGAGGGGATACGTGAGTGTGGAAGCATGGGAGAGAGGGGTGACTAAGGCGTTAAGGGAAACAGTAAGCGTGGTTTGAGAGATGCACTAGGCGGAAGGTAGATGCCCCCTGGGCGAGGTGGGGCTCTAAGTGGAGGGGGAGAGCGAGGTGAGACCAATTAGACAAGGTAGACCCGTGGAGGGGAGAGGCAAAGGCATAGTGAGAGGGGACTGGGAGGGAGGTAAATCTCTAGAAAGACGCAAGACACTCAGGATTGAAGCAAGACTAAGGGAAGCAGTGTAGGGTAGTGAAACGCCAGAAGAGAGGTCAGTGAGACTTGGGGGAAGAAAGAGTGAGCTGAGACCAGGGATGAAGAGTGATGCAGAGAGTGGGACAAGAGCCGAAGACTTGGAGTCAGTGGGGTCCTTAGAGGTTAAAACTGATGGGCACAGTGATTCAGCTGAAGCAGGTTTATTTAGAAAGTTTTAGGTAGGCCTGAACTTGGTCACAGAGGGCATCAGTGTACTTACTATTATTACAGCTTACACTACAGCGAATATAAGAGCTATGTTAGAAGAACAGCTCCAAGCGTTAGTAAAATAGAATGGTTTGTTTTGTACAAAATAACACTGTCATTCTACGAAAGGCGCTAAAGGGGAACTTGGGTTACACATAGCACCTTTCTGAAAGGATGTAACGATGTGTTGTATGTGAAAGATGTATTTGCTTGGAGGAACGGAAATAAAACAAGACTGATAAGTATGACGAATTCAATGTTCAGGTATTTTCCGAATAAATGTGATTTCCGGAAACATTTACAAGAATAAGAGATGGCGGCCTGATAAACGTAGGTAGGTTTTCAATGTTTGTGTGTATGCCCTGAGAAGGAATGAGCAGAGGGTAAACTTTTTAGAAACACATTTGGCATAGGTATGTTTTGCCTCTGACCATGAATTAACACCCAGAGATCTTCAGGTTCTGAGATGAGCCTTAATAGGGTGAGATGTGAGAGAAGAGTGAGGTGAATCTGAGGGGAGGAGGATGAGGAGTTGCAAGCTTACGAAAGAGAGATGATAGCAGTGGGGGAGGGATTGGTGAAACTTCGTGCCGGAGTGATAGTTTCAACCTGACAAGAAAGCATGTGAGAAATGGGGGAGATTGGGTAAAATTGAGTATGGCTGAAATACATGAGACTCCGTTTGGAGGGAGTTGAGACGTCGCCGTTTTGGGCGGTGGGAGTAAGTGAGACATAGTAGCAGTGGCAATGAAGAGAAAGGTGGGATTGGGTGGTGTGACCCAGGTAGAGATGATTACTGGTTGAAGTGAGACATGAGAAGAATGGGAGCTGGACAGAGAGACTGTGTTTGTGTCAGAACGGACTGGAGACTGGACGTCTTGTAGATGAGGCTAAGGTACTGATGACATGCCTACACACCTGAGTCCTTTATTGGAACTGTTATGTATTTGACTGTAGCAGTGTTGATCCTTACATATGAAAGAGTAGTGTTGATCCTTACATATGAAACCATGGGGAGATAAAGCAAGTTGCCATTGTTTCGATTCACTTCTATTCTGGCTACCCCAAATTGGTTTTTTGACCGATTTTACGCTTAAGCCCTGATGAAGTTCAATGTTAATTGAACGAAACGCATTAGCTGGAGTTGTTGCATTGACATTATTTGAATAAAGGAGAAACAAAATAAGGAACGCTTGTCCGTATATTATGTACTTTGGGAAAGATCTCAGTGGAGCACCATTCTAATATAATCCGTGTGTGTGTATATGTGTGTGTGTATATATATATCTATATATATATATATATATGTTCCAAACTGATTTCTTGCGCTCTCCTCAACTCGGGTACGACAAGTAGATTGTATTCAAGGGTGTTTATTCACCTACTCAACATGTTTCGGCTTCCATGAAGCCTTGATCACATAAGTGTGAGAGTGTTTTACCAAACCTTTTAAATGACATCACAGAGAGTATGTGGACAGCAACAAAGGACCATACCAGAGTGGTAATCCAAAAAAGCGCAAGAAATCAGTTTGGAACCTTTCTACGCTATTACACGACTGGCTTCGTCAGGTTGAACTTTTATTAAGGTTCCAAAATCAGCACACCAACAGCCATTACTCGTTTCGTCCCTCACGGGGGACTTGATCACATGACACGCTTCTGGTAAGCTAGTAGGTTTAAATATTTTTGCTATTTTTTTCATTTTTGTGATGCTGAGACCACGTGATTAAAACTTATTAATCTCTTGGCTGCTAGGCGTTTTCCCCCTCCTGTGCTGGATTTTGCCATTTTGCTGTTCCCATGACGAGCTCAGCTCGTCATCAGCACACGACACCCGTGGGTGATGACGAGCTGAGCTCGTCATCAGCATCGAAAGGGTTAAAGTGACAGTGCTTACTATAGCATTATAAAGTGACAGTGCATACTTTAACACCCGTTTGTCATTTAGTTAATGTAGGAGAGTGGACATAATTGTTGCTTGAATGCGTGACAATAATTCATATAATAATTTAGACAACTGTCTATTTACATATATATTGATAGTAACTGTTCTGTGGCGAATAGGAACTTACGCAGAGATTCCCAGAATTAAGGCGAACGTGAGTGCAGCAAGGAAAATTGATAAATTAGCTGTAGAGAAACGGAGAGCCACACTTCTGGGCGAATGCTGGGAGTCCCTGGCTGTAACTGCGGAAGGGAAGGTTATGTAAACTATTCTGGCCCGCAGTTAAAGAACTCCGAAATATGGGCAAACAACTTACCCCGATTAGCTGTACCATCTCCAGTGAAATTTGGGAATGCCAATTCTCTAAAATCTATGCCTCTCCACTGAATAGTGAGAATAGCGAGGAGATAAATGATTTTGAGCCATCTAAAAACCTAAATTTTAATTTGGGAGAAGTGGAAGAAGCTATCGACCAGAGTTTGGGAAATAAAGCCCCATGCCCAGACGGGTTACCCATAGACCTCATTAAATGGCAACCGGGTCTATGGGCTTCTATACTGGTGAACGTCTTTAATAGTCTTCCTAAAACCAAAATGCCGGAAACCTGGGGCACCAGTATAATAGTTCCCATTCATAAGAAAGGAGACAGGTCTGATCCCATGAATTATAGGCCCATTTCATTGTTAGATAATTCCCTAAAAATTTTGGGGCGTGTTATCTATAACAGGCTCACTACATGGTTAGAAGATAGTGGGATTCTGTCCCCATGCCAACTAGGATTTAGAAATAGGGTTGGTACAGTTGAACAATGCCTCAACTTGAAACTAATTATTGATAAATATAATATTGCATGGTCGGTTCCCATTTATTTAGCACTTATGGACCTATATTCAGCATTTGATTTTGTTAATCGGTCCAAACTTTGGTCTATTTTATTGGAGAATGGTCTGGATGCTGCCCTGGTTCACTTTTTAGCTTTTTTACATACAGACTCAAAATCCAGAGTGAGAATAGGTATGGGTGGAGAATTATCAGGAATAATTAAGATAGGTAGAGGAGTTAGGCAGGGGTGCGTTTTAGCACCCTTGCTCTTCATAATCTATATTAATGGCCTGAGTAAGTGTCTTGGTAAATCAACCCCTGACGTCCCGCTAATAAATGGCAAACCGGTTCCTGCTCTTCTGTATGCTGACGATGCAGTGTTATTGGGACGTACACCTAACTCACTCCGTACTCTGGTTTTAAATTTTACAGATTTCATGGATAAATTGGATTTGAGGGTACATTTTAAACAATCTTTTATAATGTCTTGTGGGCCAGGTAAGCGGCAGATGAACTCCATACAGGTTGGAGAAGGAAAACTTATTGGAACTCACAACTTTCCATATTTGGGAGTGACCTTTGCTGCGAATGGCTCGTGGACTGGGCATTTGGCCCAGGCCACGGGCAAATTCTCAAAGGCCACTAACTCAATTTTAAGTATCCCAAGACCAAAGAGATATGATGCAATTAAAGTGATTGTAATTTTTTTAAAAATTACAGTGGGTCCTGGTAGCGACTTACAGGGTAGAAGTATGGAGCATTGGGAAAAGTACCACTATTCAGCAAATAGAGAATAGGTTCTGTAGGAAATTGCTAAGTGTCCCTATTTATTCATTTATTACACATAGCGAACTAAACCTTCCATTTGTATCAGATTTTGTTAATACCAGCCCAGCTTTATTTTGGCACTCGGTTTGGACGAACCAGTCAGCAAAACCTACACAGGAGATAATAACTGACTGCTTAAACTGCGAAAGAGGGAGGAAGATCCTGTGGCTTCAATATGTGTATACTAGCCTGAAGGAAATAGGTTTGAGAAATATTTTTGTTAATCCAACCGAAGCTAGTAATATTAAGAAATCTGAATTAAAAGAAGCACTAAGAGCACTTTATTTACAGAAAAGGCTGAAGATTGAATCAGGGAAAAACACAGTTGCTAAGTATTTGAAATCTGTGTCGCCTAAATGTACTTTGGCATTGTACTTAACATTACCACTGACTAGCTGGGAAAGAAGTCTATTATTTCGTCTAAGGGCTGGCACTGTGAGGTATCTGTTAAATTTCCCTTTGGGTTATCAGCGAAGCACAGTTAAAATTAGCTGCCCTTGTGGTGGACAAAGCATACAAAACGATCTGCACTTTCTCTTTTGTTGCAAATTTTATGTGAAATACATTAAATTGTTACTAATTCCGTTTTAAAAAAAAACACAGACCAATTACCTTGGAACAATCCTATCAGGCACTGCTAAATTTAGATAATGAAGAAATAATTTGCCGTATCGGTACCTTTTAGGTTTAAAGTATTTTATTGAAGCAGGGTGGGATAGGACACAGAGGGGTAAAAAAAAACAGATGACCCACAAGATCCGCGCTACAGTGCGCATCATACTGCCAATACAACAACGCAGTCATAATATGTGAGAGGTTCCGTCCAACTCGGGATCATAGCTTCAGCACCTGTGGGTACGGACAAATTACGGGGGGAGGGGGGGGGGGGGGGAAAAAGAGGGGGGGGGGGGAGGGGAGGGAAGGAATGAGGAGAGGAAAGGGAGGAGAAACAACCCCGCTCCAAAAAACCTACCCAACCAAACTTAACCCCAAACAACCCTACCCCGACCCTCCCCCTGTACTGTGCCAGCATCTATAGTCTCCGCCATTGTGAACTCCCAATGAATCCCTACTATGCAACACCGACCCCACCCACTCAGGCAGGCGGGTCCGGCGGCGGCGTCGGCCTCAACAACCTCAGATATCTAGGGCAGGTAATCTCTCGGAACTCAGAACATAACAGGCTGTGAAAGGGCTCCCACAGTTCCTCAAAGGTATCAGTATCCCCCAGGGCCACCAAGGACATCTTTTCCATTCCAAGAACGTGCCACAGTCTGTGCAGCCAACCAACTACCGAGGGGAGTGTCGTAGTGCGCCAGTGTATGAGAATATTCTGCACCGCTGACCCCAGCGCAATTGCAATCTGTCTTCCCCTCTTGGACCTAAGGGGATACATCAACCCATTCGGCAACCCCAACAAGACATAGGCCGGGAACCTAGGCAGTTCTATCCCAAAGCATTTGTCAACTTCGCTCAGGACCTCTTCCCAGTACGGGGCCAGCAGGGGGCAATCCCACAGTATGTGCGTCAGTGTACCAGTGTCGCCGCAGTTGCGCCAGCACGTCCCTGGTATCGCCCTATCCATCTCATGCAGTTTCTCCGGAGTGCGGTACCAATAGGTCGAGATTTTAGTAAAGGTCTCCGTAAGACCCGTGTGGTAGGCCGAGTGGCGCGCGCGGTAAGAGATGTGGTCCCATTCTTTATGACTCAGCTCGCGCCCAAGCTCTCGCTCCCAACGTTCCCGGCCCGGGCTATGAATGAGAAATGAGGGGGGCTGCAGCATTCTATACAGGTCCGAGATCAGTTTGGCGTCCGACGTGCGAGTTATCAACCAACGCTCATACTCCGTGATTTCCCTGTGCGCCGTGTCGCGCACTTGAGGCTGTAATGCCCAATGGCGCGCCTGCATGTATCGCATGCGTTCCGTCTCCGGGAGGCCATACTCCCTCTGCAAGTCCCGGAAGGAGACAACTCCCTCGGGGGAGTACAAATGGTACAGAGTGCAGCAGCGGGCCACCCGCCAGCGTTCATAGGCCCCCTGTTCCAGCCCCGGGCCGAAATCCGGATTGCCAATGAGCGGCGTGAAGGGAGAGGGGAAGGTAGTCAGCTCGTATCTAGCCGCCACCGAGTCCCATGTCTGGAGCGGGACCCGCGTCACCAAGGACGCGTAAAGATTGGGAGGCCGATGGACTCTCCTCAAGAATGGGACTTCCTGCAGAGTCCGACCCGCCACCGCCTGATCTTGGAACAACCAATGTTTATCCGATTCCCACCGGCTCCACTCCACGAGGTACCGGAGCTGGGCGGCCTGAAAATACTTCCGCAGGTCCGGTATTCCCAGCCCTCCAGATTCCGGTGAGAGCATAGCGATGCTCCTCTTGATCCTCGGCCTACGGCCCTGCCACACGAAACGCGCGATGGCAGTCTGAGTTTCCGCGAGCCACCCCGCAGGAGGGTGGAGCGGTAATGCTCTGAAGAGGTAAAGCACCTGAGGCAGAAGGGTCATCTTCACCGCGGATACCCTACCCAGTAGCGACAGCGTGCCTTTATCCCACCGGCCCAGTTCCTCCTTGATTTTAGTGCCCAGAGCTGCGTAATTAGCCTTAACCATCTCCGGGAGGGAGGGCGCCAACAGGATCCCCAAATACGGGATCTGGTCCTTGGACCAGTTCAGAGGGTAGAGCCTCTGCAGCTCCACTCTAGTGGCAGCAGAAAGCGAGATGTCTAGGGCGGCCGACTTACCCAGGTTCACCTTAAAGCCCGCCACAGCAGCGAATAAGTTCAGTTCCTCCACACAGGCCGGTAGCGATCTCCGCGGGTCATCCAGCGTCAGTATGACGTCATCCGCGTACAGGCTAATCGCGTGGCGAAACCCTCCCATCTGGACACCAATAATGTCCGGGTTCTGCCGAACCCTCTGGGCAAATGGTTCCATGTACAAGGCAAAGAGCAAAGGGGAGAGCGGGCACCCCTGTCTCGTGCCCCGTTCGATGGGGAAGGGCCGAGAGCTGCCGCCGTTCACCCGGACCACCGCAGATGGAAACCGGTAGCAGTTAAAGATCAGGTGACGAAACTTCTCCCCTATCCCAAATTTGCTCAGGACTTTCTCAAGATAGGGCCAGTGCACCCTGTCAAAAGCTTTCTCCGCGTCAATGGACAAGAGCATCCTCTCTCCAGGGACCCTAGAAGCCTTCTCGAGAATGTGCGTCACCCTCTTTGTATTATCTACCGTTTGCCTACCGGGCACGAAGCCCGCCTGGTCCGAGTCAACCATGCCGGGGAGATGCAACGCCAAGCGTGCCGCTAAGATACTGGTGAACACCTTCAAGTCGGTGTTCAGCAGCGAAATGGGACGGTAAGACCCACAGGCGGTCCTGTCCTTGCCCGGCTTAGGAATCACTGAGACCGTGGCCTGGAGAAATTCGGAGGGGATGGCTCCCGGTTCTGCGAAGGAGTTAAAAAGGCGAGTCAGCAGAGGCGCCAGCTCCTGACAGAAGGTTTTGTAAAACAGCGGGATGAAGCCATCCGGACCCGGGGCCTTGCCCAGTTTGAGCCGGGATATCGCCGTGACCACCTCTTCAACGCGTATGTCGCGCTCCAAATACTGAGCCTGCTCCAGAGTTAGCGACGGAAGCGGAACCGAGTCCAGGTAGTCCCCCTCAGCCTGGGCCGAAGGGGGCTCCCCGGAGTAGAGGTCCGCATAAAAGCCGCAGAAGACATCCGCTATTTGGTCATCGGTCGTGACTCTACCGCCGGCCGGGTCCAGCAATTCCTTCACTCGGTGCTGTTGGTGCTGCACCCTGAGTTTGTTAGCCAGGAGCCGCCCACATCGATCGCCCCCTGTATAATATTTGTGCTTCAGGCGGAGCACTGCGTACTCCGCCCGATCCGTGTCTAGGGCCGCCAGGAGCTTCCGCGCCGCCTTCAGCTGCCTCCACACCCTGGGGGCCCCTGTCCTGTGGTGAACCTGTTCCAGCTCCCTCACCTGCTGGGTGAGCTCATCTCTCTTCAGCTGCCGGTCCCTATTCTCGGCAGCGGAAATCGCGATGAATTCGCCCCGGAGCACGGCCTTCAGGGCCGCCCACTGCGTTGCGCGGGAGGTGTCCTCATTGTCGTTCACAGTCTGATAAGCCAAAATGGCCGCCCTGATCTGATCCACCACCGACCGCCTATGCAAAAGCGTATCTCGGAGCCTCCAGACCCCCCTCGGTCGAACCACCGGCGGAAGAGTGAAAGTGCCCTCAACTGGGGCGTGATCAGAAAGAGAAAGGACCCCCATGTCTGCATTCGAAGCCAAGAGAAGCAGCGGGCCCGACACTAGGAGGTGGTCTAAGCGCGCATAAGATCTGTGGGCGTGTGAGAAATAAGAGTATGCGCGGGCGGTGGGGTGGAGGCCTCGCCACATGTCATGCAGATCGAGCTCCGCAAGTCGAGTTCGAATCGAGCCCGAGAGCTCACCCAACTGCAGGCGCCGCTGCACAGACCTGTCCATGGCCGCATCAAAAACCAGATTCAAGTCACCCCCCAACACTATGTGCCTATCCGAGGTGAATGCAACATCGTCCAAGGCCCTGTGTAAGAATTGGTCCTGGTGATCATTGGGGCAATAAATGGAGCCTACAGTCAGTGCTAAGCCCCCCACCTTGATTCTATACACCAGGAGTCTTCCCTTCTGTTCCGCTACCTTGCCCACAACCTCGCCCCTGAACCTCCTAGAAAACAAAATGGCCACCCCCGCCGTCTTGGAAGTGCTTGAGGAAAAAAGCTGAGTGGGGAACTTGGGGGTTCGCATCCGCGTGCAGTCCTTAGCCAGCAAGTGGGTCTCCTGCAACAGGCAGATATCCGCCTGTGAGTTTTCCAACAGGGATAACACTGCCCGCCGCTTAACCGGGTTATTCAGCCCCTTTACATTGAGGGTAAGCACCTTAAGAGCCATCTAAGAAAGAGGTCCGGAAGCACATATCAGTAGGCGAAGCCTGGTCAGCAAACTCAGATGGCACCCTTCGAGACCCCAAAACAGAGCAACGTTGAATCAACCATTGGCACAGTACAGTCCCCAAACCCCAACATCCCACAACCCAAAACCCCCCCCCCGACCCAACCCCAACAAAACCACACCACCCCCCGCCTCTGACCCCCCGACTAGGTCCCAAAATCGAGACAGCTGCCCGCCTGCCCCGTCCCCTTCCCTCGCTTCTCGAACTTTTCACAAAAACCATTGTCCCAGTCCGGCCCAAACGGGCAAGGCCGTGGAAAGTCAACCTAGTGGACGTCCAGCCACCACCTTCTGCACTCGCCCTTCCTCCCATGCCACCCCCCGAAACCCCGCACCTGCAATAAGAATGTGCTAACTTAGACTCCCCCCGGAGTAAGTTCAGGCCGTCAAGGCCACTTCGCCATTCGCCGCGACTCTGGAGGCCTCCTGGATGGCAGCCGCCATTTCAGCCCGGATTGCAGGCGAGCCCGGGCGCTCCGCCGGGGGAGAGGTCCCCCTCTCTGCTCGTTGCCAGCCGTTGCGATGGCTACGTCTCCGTCGCGGGGCCGGGGTATCCGTGTCCGTTGCAGTGAGGCCCAGCACCTCGCAAACATCGTGAAGGGACCGAAGTTGATGTAGGACCCCATTCCACCTGAAGATCAGTCGGAAGGGGTGCCCCCAGGAGTACTGCGTTTCATGCTCCCGGAGGAAGTCCGTAGCGATCTTGAAAGATTTCCGTTTCTGTAACGTGACTGTGGATAAGTCCTGAAACAGTGTCACAGGATGGTCCCGGAATCGAAAAGGCTGCTGCCCTCGCGCCTCACGGAGGATCCTCTCCTTCAAGGGAAAGTTCGGGAGAAATGCCAAAATGTCCGGTGCGGGCGCCGTTGCCCTACGGGGGCGACCCACCGGGTGCGCCCGGTCAATGCGAATCCGAAAGTCCTCCGGCTCCCCCAGGATCGCTCGGAAGAGGGCCACCAGATACGCCGTCACGTCCTCCCCCTCTTCACCTGACGGCACTCCGCGGACCCGAATGTTGTTCCGCCTGGACCGGTTTTCAAGGTCCTCGGCGTGGGCCTGTAGCTCGATCTGTTGCTCCCGGAGCCGTAGGACCTCCTGCTGAAGATGGGTGATCTCCTCATCCCTGGAGTGGCCCGCTTCCTCCACCGTGTTCACCCGGTCCCCCAGGGAGTCCATCTCTCTCCTCACTTCACGGACCTCCCCGGCCACTTCGTTCTTGAGTGCTTGGAAGTCTTCCCTCAGGGAGCTAAACAGGGACTCGAGAAAGGATCTCGTCACCGGGGGTTCTCCTCCTTCTGCCCCCCTGGCTGGAGCCGGCGAGGTCGCGGCCGGTTGGGCACCCCCGCTGCGCAGGGCGCTCCGACCCAGCATCTCCGGCAAGGTCCGGTCGCCTCTTCGCTGTCCCCTGGCTTGCGACATCGTAGAGCTAGAACAAACACTGAGGCTCGCTGAACAGCAGAGAAAGTGGCTATGTGCCAGCCGGGAGTGGTCGCAGTGAGCGCCAGAAGGGATGAGCTGCCCGGCCGGGTCCCACAAAATGGCCGCCCAGTAGTGTCGTGGGGACAACGCCCAAGATGGAGACCCTTTGTCTGTCTCCGACCCTCGAACCAGAAATCCGGTCAGGGGGTTAAGTCACAATGCAACAGCCACCGGTGTCCGCCGCATTAGGGAGAAAGCAACCTCGGAAGACTCGGTCCCCAGATCCGCACAGATAACCAGCTGAGGCGACCTCCTCCGGCAGGCCCCGTCGAGCCCCGGGCTGGCGTAGCAAGGTGGCACCGACTCCGCCTCCGCTCTGCGCCTCCGCTCCGCTCCGCTCCGTACAGCTGCTGCTGGACAGCTCCAAGCCTCGTGCGGAGCCGCTGTCGAATCCCACTCCCACAGCCCACGCACCACCACGGGCTTCGCACCTCAGGGGCCGATCGCCCCGTCGCGCTCCGAGGGTCGGGAGACTCGCGGCTTCCAGCTCCCCTTAGAGTCGCACAGCGGGGTCCGATCCGGGCCACTCCGGCCAAAATCTCGTCCCCGACGGCGCCAACCAGGCTCAGCAGGCTCTCCACACCTCCACTGCAAGCACCAGGCTCGGTGGCCGCGTGATCCGGGGGGGAATCAGCGGCTCCAAGCGGTGCGGGAATTCAGGGGTCCGGGAGCCCTCGGCAAGTGCGACCGCTCAGCCCGCCATCTTGGCCACGCCCCTATCGGTACCTTTTAAAAAAATTGCTGTTGGAGCGTGCAAAATGATGGAAAATGTTTAAACTGTAATTTTAACCTGTACTTTTTTTTTAATTGTATTCTATGGACAATAGTATTTTATGGGATATGCATTATGACGTACTTCGATGAATTAAAAAATTCGAATAAAGATTATTTGAATTGAATTGAATATATAAAAATATTAAAATATATATAAATATAAATCTAGATATATGGACAATCCATAAATGATTTCATGTTATAAACTACATTTGTCTTAGATTATATCCTTCATATATGTCAATGAATAAATCATGTTCAATATATATATGCATAATAAATAGTGAACTAAACAATACCAATTTCTAAATGCGTTATATGTTGCGGAGCCTTCATTAAATCTTTAAAAAAGCCCCTAATACATATGTATAATAATTTTTACCTCTTATCAGTAATATCACATCCTCCTATTATTCCAACAATTAAATCAGTTTAAATATTGTCAATGATTGTTTCTGTAGGGTGTTTCAAACAAAGACACGTACAAGTGCAAAAAATATAATAATTGCCCAACTGTGCACAACCAAATAAATAATTAATTTAAAAGCAAGGGTTGTAAGCAGCTGCAAAGTTTGTCAGACTGAGATCAGATCCCTTCTTGTGGTATCTGAAATGAAGAACATACAAAAAATCTATTCTTAAAATAGTTGTTGTAAGCACGCTTTGATGAAATGAAGAACATTCAAAAAATCCATACTTAAACTGGTTGTTATGAGCAAGCTGTGATACTGTTGTTATTTTTTAAGTAACCACTGTAAATTAGCTGTATCTGAATGATTTGACATGTGGTTTTAACTAAAAACCCTTTACATCAATAAATACATATTTAAAAAAATCCTAAAAATGACATATGAAAAATAAATACCTAAAATTTCACACCGCCACATGAATTAGAGTCCTTGCTACTTTGAATGGTCAATATTAGGTTCAATTTTAACGTTTGCCATGTACAGTTCCAATTTGTTATTCAAGGCTAGAGTACAGCTCCTCCGTGGCATTTAAACCTCCCGGGTGTTTAGTATCGAGGTTCAAAATATGACATTTCCAATCTGCGAAGGGCCTTAGCTCTGTCTCCTCCTCTTTTATTTATCGGGACAGAGTCTATTAAATAGTATTTTAGTTCCTTCAGATTGCCACCATGTTTGTCATGAAAATGGCGAGCCACTGGGTAGGAAGGGTCGTTGTTTTTGATTGCCCTAATGTGTTGTAGCACCCTTTAGGGTTCTTGTAAAATGGTGCTCCCCACATATTTTAATCCACACGTACACCCCAATACATAAATTACATGGTCTGACTTGCAATCTAATGACTTGTCAATGGCAATTTCCTTTTCACTGAAAGGGGTTTTGTATTTTGTCATTGAAACCCCGTGTTGACATGCCCTGCATGTTTTACATTTGAAAAAGCCATTTCGCTGGGATAACCAAGTATTTTTGACCGGTGGGCCAAAAGGATAATTTTTTACCAAAGAATCTCGCATGGATTTGCACCTGCGATACGTAATCGCCGGCTGCTGGGGAACTGATTTGCCAATGATTGGATCTTGTTTGATCAGGTGCCAATTTTTCTTTATTATTTTTCTGACTGCACCCTCCTGTTGGTTAAACTTAAGAATGAACCCACATTTGTCTTTAGAGTTGTTTTCGTTAGACTTTTCCTGTTTAGTTTTCAGGAGATTGTTTCTGGTCTCTTGATTGCTCTTGTTAAGAGCTTTGTCTAAGCATTTTTTACAATACCCCCTATCTTGAAATCGTTTTATACAGTGGCCCTGAGCTTGTTTCAAGTCCTGGCCATTACTGCAGATACGTTTTATTCGCTGAAATTCCCCATAAGGAATGCTTTGAATTAAGTGCCCAGGGTGGGCACTGCTCGCGTGTTAAATAGAATTGCCTGTGGTAGTTTTCGGTGCAAGCGAGTTTCCAGTTTACCTGAATTGATATATATCTCCATATCCCAAAAATTCACAGTTTTATTACTAACGCATGCACTGAAGTTAAGGTTTAATTCATTTGTATTGATTCCATCAATAAATTTGCGCGCCTCCTCCTCCGTGCCCTGCCATATCAAAAAAAGATAATCAATGAACCTCCACCAACTTCTTATGTGTTTGGCCATTGTTCCCGGTGTTCGACCATGAGAACCAGCTCCTCCCACCAGCCCATATGCAAACAAGCATAGCTGGGGGAGAAGCTGGCTCCCATGGCCACACCCCTAGCTTGTTTGTAATAATTGTTCTGGAATAGAAAGATATTATTCAACAGGCAACTTTCTGTCATATTCAATAGCATATTCATATGCGCAGTAAGTTCTGGGCCTCTGCGTGATAGGTAGTATTTGATGGCTCTAAGGCCATCTTTGTGTTTGATTGATGTATATAAAGATGTCACATCAAGTGTAATTAACAAGAAACCCTCATTGCATTCAAAGTCAATCATTTTTTGTAAAAAATCTCCAGTATCACGGATATATGATTTTAACAATTGAACATGTGTCTGAAGGAAGAAATCAATATGTATAGAAGTTCTTTCAAAAATACTGTTCCTGGCTGAGATTATCGGCCTACCTGTGGGATAGTTTGTCCTTATGAATCTTCGGAATGAAGTAAAGGATAGGTGTCACAGGATTGTTGTTCTTCAAATATTTGTATTCGTCCATAGTCAATAATCCAGTACTTCTCCAGGCTGAAAGCTTCAAATTGTATGCTCCGTGTGTTGCCATAAGTATTTGTTTGCTGCACCGATTGTAGCAGTCAATATCATTCAGTTGTTTCATGGCCTCGCAGACATATTCTTCCCGCTTCCATAAAACAACATTGCCACCTTTGTCCGCATGTCTGATGAAAATGTCATGTTTCTGACTGAGCTTAGTCATTGACCTCATGCGCGCTAGCGGAATTCCGCTCCTGCGCTGAGATTTTTTAAATCGCACTTTACGTGACGAGCTGGGCTCGTCATCAGCGTGCGAGGAGGCTACGCCATGACGAGCCCAGCTCGTCATCAGCCTGGAAGGGGTTAAATGACGGTATTGAAGCTCTTTGGTGTTTTTGCTTCGCTTCATATTTGCTGGGCTGGTGTTTAGGACTTTCTTGTTCAAGTTCTTTAGGTCTTGTACCACTTGGTCTTGAAAGCTATCTATAGTGTCCTTCAACATCAATGGATAAAAAGTTGACGGAGGCTTAAATGGTGTGTGGGCTATAACCTGTACAATTGCAGGAGACAAAGGGGGTTGTTGTGTGGAGGAGGAAACATCCCCCTCCTCCAAAAGCTCTTCTAAGACAATTTCCAATTGGCCCACCTGTTTAGTGTTATCTGCACCGGTGTCTGCTCCTGATAAAGACGTTGATTCATCAATTGCCAGTTGGTCAATATCTTCAGACCGATTGTTTTGTTTGAAATATTTTTGTAATTTCAACTTGCGCACACTCTTGTAAATGTCAACTCTTGTAGCCGTATAGTTAAAAGAGCTCTCAGGGCAATATGAAAGTCCCAAGGATAAGAGTTGGCCCTCCGCCTTGTTTAAGACCATATCCGTTAAATTAATCACTGTTTTTGGGGTTGATTCCAGACATTCAGTGTTTATTTGCGCCAAAATTGCTTCTGTTGGCTTTTCGGTTGTCTTGAGTTGTGTGTGTGTGTGTGTGCATGTATGTATATATATATATATATATATATATATTACTCACATACATGTTTGGCAGCATTACCAATGGAGGAGGCATATTGCTGTGTCTGTCACCCTCAATAAAGAAAGGAATCCTCACCTGGATGGCGTCTCTTTAGCAGGGCATCCTGAACTTTGTGTATCGAATTGTGGCGCGCCTCGTCGCTGAGACGCCCCCGCCACTACCCAAGCGGGCCACACACAGAACGTAAAGTGCAACTTGTGGAGGTCAGGAGCCACGATTGCGGGACAAACATATGGGCAGTAACGGCAATGTTCCCCTCCTGAGGACCCACTGTGGGGAAAGAAATATTTGTGCAGGGAACCCGTTTTTATGCAGCATCCAGTGTGGTGAAGGCAAAGGACTACAAGACCCAGAAAGCATAGCTGCGTTGAAAAGCCCAAGTGGGTGGGGTCGAGCATTGAAATAGTCCTCACAGCTGCAGTGACTCTTTGCACAGGACCAGTGATCAAGGGCGGAGGAGCCCGAAACATGTTTGGCAGCATTACCAATGGAGGAGGCATATTGCTGTGTCTGTCACCCTCAATAAAGAAAGGAATCCTCACCTGGATGGCGTCTC
Source organism: Lissotriton vulgaris (assembly GCF_964263255.1). Classification (NCBI taxonomy): domain Eukaryota; kingdom Metazoa; phylum Chordata; class Amphibia; order Caudata; family Salamandridae; genus Lissotriton; species Lissotriton vulgaris. Next base: position 55,407,434 of record NC_141696.1, read on the forward strand.
TTTAGCAGGGCATCCTGAACTTTGTATATATATATATATTTCAAACAAAGCCTCTTGGGTAGAAAGGTAATTGAGCTGCACACGATCCGGTCATTTTAAAAGCATTTATTTCCAAGTTGTCCCAATGCATTTCGGTCGAGACATCGACCTTCATCACGGGAGGGGGCCTCTGCATCACATAGGCTGAGCAGTCCACTCGTCAGCTTCGCTTCTTTAAGATGTTCGCCATCTAGTGGACACCCCCACACTATGCTTAAAAGCATGCTGGTTTTTGTAGTGTTCTGATTGCCGTGATGGTGTTACCCTTCAGTGGGTGATGCCGTTCTTTAATGCTACTTTTTAAAATGCTGTAATCCCCTAGCATACCACTTTCAGGTTGCTGGGGGCCAAGCCAAAGTCCGGTCCTTGGCGGCTGCCTACTGCCCTTTGTGCTCTCGCAAAAACAAAGTGTTGTCCAATGTCGGGCAGTGTCGGCGCTCTTGTAGGCGGTGCGTGGCTCGAGGTAGGACACCCTCTAAACATCAAACAAAGCCTCTCAGGTAGAAAGGTAATTGAGCCGCACACGATCCGGTAATTTTAAAAGCATTTATTTCCATGTTGCAGCGCGGCCGGTTTCCAAGTTGTCCCAATGCATTTCGGTCGAGACATCGACCTTCATCAGGGGAGGGGGCCTCGGCATCACACAGGCTTATGCCTCACTCACCAACATAGTACGGCAGCAGTGTAATGCAAGCAGCTGGAAGATTCTGATAGCTGTGCCTTACTCGTTTCAAACTATAACGTTCTTGTTCACAGGCAGGGCGGCTGCACACAGAATCTTCAAGCTGCTTGCATTACACTGCTGTCGTACTATGTTGGTGAGTGCCTCCAGAAGCTCTTGGGCACTTGTGAAAAGGTTATTTGAGACAGTGCGGTCCAGCCGCGAGGAAGCACCTCTGCGCTACTACATGCGGACCCAGGGCTTTGTGATTACGGGGCCCTCTTCGGACCAACAGCAGGCTTTATATTTTTGCAGTGATAATGGACATCTTGATAAGAGCCCACTTATGGCAAAATACTATTTTGGATTGAGGACGGTACTGCAATATTTATTTCAATAGTGTGCACTGAAAGACATTGTGAGTGACACGATTGCGAAACTACTGCTACCATAATGCTTTGCCTTATCATGTGATCGAATTAAGGTAAATAAATGGAAGATGTGTGTCTTGAGCTTCAGCTCTTTCCTAAATTGTAGCAGTGTTGGTTCAGTTTTGATGGATATGGTAATGTTGTACTAGATCACGGGTTCGTAGATGGGGAAGACCTGTTTGTTCTTTTTTAGCATTTCGTTTTTTCTTGGGTGGGCTGTGAGCCACCCAAGGTGGTGAACTTGTAAACCAGACATATTGGCGTGCTGGATTTGATGGCTTTGTGAATTATGCAGCGAGTTATTTTATATTACTTTTTATTCGTTTTTTGTTACATTACAGCATACAATAGCGTACAGAAGAAAAAATAAACAAACGCCACAATATTGCAGGCAAAACTTGTGTTGACACATGAAGCACGAGCTAGCGGTAACAAAACATCAGGTGTCTCAATCAGTAACCTGTTCTCATAAATCAGGTTACCATTAAGGTGATTCCATCATGTTTAAGGGCATGATGACTCTGGTAGTTTCTCAGCATATGATTCTATGTGTTATTTACAAATGACCAGCTCTGAGATCCACTGCTGCTTCGGGGGCGTTTACTCCAGTGTATTGCCACTCTTCTTTTGGCCATTGACCATGCCACTGTTGCCAGTTTTCACGTTGCTTGTTGCATTGCCTTTATAGAGCCATGGGGGAATACACGTGGTTGCAATTGTACATGCTCCAGTAGCATGTCGGAGAGGACTTCAGTAGTAAGTTTCTGGTATTGGTAAATTGGGGGACGGCCCCATGGCAAATGTATAATATTTGCCTTTGGTGCCCCAAATCTAACACAACATGATACTTTCCTCAACCTGAACCGATGCAGTTTTTCTGGGGTGTGATCTATTTTATGCAGGTTTTTAAAATGTATTATACGTAGATTACAGTAAGAAGTTAACATACCCGTTTGGGAGCAGCAGAATGTCCAGCCTGTATGTGTTAGCGGTGGGTCTAGTACCACATTCAAATTTTCTAGTGCTATATCCGGTGTTGCTGGCCTGTCATTTTGCATAGAGGTGTAGAGCTTAGTAATAATCCCTTAACGTGTAGTATTTATTAGTGTATGTAGTGCGCATGGGGTTGAAGGTTTGTTTGGGTATTGAGGAACTCTTGCCTGCACAGCAGTGCGTAGCTGGTAATATTTGAAAACCAATAAAGAGGTGGCTCCCTGTGTTCTAAGTATATCATCTAGCCTAAGGAACTCTCCTCTCGGGTAGATGACTTTCATGCTCTTCAGGCTTGCCTGAGGATTTTGAGTGCTTTTTGTTTGCCTGTTACCGATATCGATGGGTAATAAAGTAATTGTTGTTGTGCAATGTTCTGTGGCAAATTATTCCCTTGTAATATTATTCACTTGATTTGGTAAGGTGACGTTTAAGCGATCGGGCTCATGCTATCGTTTTCTACAGCTATATGTGGTATGTTTTCATGTGGAAAGTACCATTAGTGAGCAAAGTATGCTTGCTCAGAGGGGTAGTATAATTCTAGTTTTGGAGCACACCATGGAAGTGTGAGCACATCCTAATTCATCCAGTGTTTTCCTGCCCTCGCCAGTGTAATAAGTTGTGTTTTTAGTGTTTTGAAGAAATATTGTGGCAGGGTACTGGGGATATTGACAAAGAGATAGAGGCATTTGGGTAATATAGCCATTTTTAGGTCTCGCCTAGCGTAATGCGTAAGCAATTGCTATGCGAGAGATATAGAGAGCTGCTCCAGGAAAGCTTACCAAGAGGGCTTTTGATTGCGGATTCTGGATAGTGCATGTGCAACGTGCTCACGCTTGCCATTTGCTCCCCGAGCCTCGGCAACAGACTTAAAAGGAATGCCTCCCGCTCCCCCGCCACACGAGCCATGTCACAAACCACCATTTGCCTTGCATCAGACTTCAAAGGCTCGCGCTTACATCCTTCTCTTTCCCCTCATTAACAGGCTTTTTTTTTACCAGCGGGTAGTCTCTTGCCCTCGGCTGCTTCTACAACAGTGTCCGAGCTTAAATTATATGTAAAAAATGCGATGTAACACTCGCGCTTACATCCTTCTCTTTCCCCTCATTAACAGACATTTAACACCTCACTTTCCCACTTTTTTCTTTGACAAACTCCGTTGCTTCCCTTTTTGTTTCCCTTGGTCTCTATCTCTTTTCTCTCATACGCTTTTCTCCCCCACCCGCTTTTCCTTAACTTTCGCTCCTCCCTCTTATCATCTTCTTTTCCAGCCATTTCCTCCAGATTTGTTTCCTTTTCGATGCCCTCCTTTCTTCTTATCTCTTGTCTCTGTCTCACTCTTTTCTGCTCTCGCTTGACACCCCCTCTTTCCTATCCTTTTCTCAACCCAGTCTCCTTTTGCACGTTCTCCCTTCGCTCTTTCTTTTCCTCTCCTTTTTTGTAGCTTGCTTTTCAGAAAGCTTGTTTCAAAAGTAGCAACTGCTTAGCTTTGGCCGTGCTTTTCGTTCGGTTTTCGCTACCCCATTTCGCAACCCGTATTATTCATGTTTTTTAATTTTTCAGGCCGCATTATTAGTGCAGTTGATCACAATGTAACAACTACTTTGTTTTTGGCGTGTTTTCATGTTGGATTTCGCTACGCCATTTCTCAAACTGCATTATTACTGTCCTATTGCTAATGTTAAATATGTTTCTACACAGAATAATAGTGTTTCAATTACACTTTTTGTGGGTTATCTAATGTTTTGCTGCTTAGTGCACAATGTTTATAAATGTAAAATCGTTTTTGCGTACAGCTATCATGTGACTCCTCGTCACACAAGTTTTTTTTTTGTTTTAAACCTCCGTTAGTGTCTGCCATAACATCCGTTTTGTTGTAGCCCCAGCCTACAAATTTAACTGGCCTTATTTATTTTCATGCTGTTTGTTTTACAATACATACCCCTGCACCCCTGCTGTTTGGCTTGGTGTTAAAGCCGCACCCAAGTACTTCTTCACATTGTCTGCTTTAGCGCCATAGCAGACACAAATACCTTCAAAGTAGCTGCAAAGCTTGGCGTCCGTCTTCTTGGAGCCGAAAGTAACTACTTCACACGTTTATAAATCGCCATGTATATGTTAACAAGGGGTCTCTCCTGCGGTTTTGGTTTTCGATTCCGTTTCTATCACATGTACCAGCCTGCATTATTAGTGCTTTTTGTTACAATGTACAAACTGCTTTGCTTTGGGCGTACTTTTGCTTCGGCACTCGCTACAACATTTCTCAACCCACATTTGTAGTACTTTGTTATTTATCAGCCCGAATTATTGGTATTTTTTTGTTACAATATACCAAATTCTTTGCCTTTAGCGTGTTTTGGCTTCGGTTTTCGCTACGCCATTTCTCAACCCGCATTGTTACAGTTTACATTTATCAGCCCACATCTTGTGCCATAGTAGTGCTCCGTGCCTCTTTTGCGTGTGTCTTGTGCGGATTTGGTTTTCTATTACGTTTCTGCTATCTCATGTACCAGCCCGCATTATTAGTGCTTTTGGTTACAATGTTCAAACTGCTTTGCTTTATGCGTGCTTTTGCTTCGGTTTTCGCGAAAAGATTTCTCAAGCCACATTAGTAGTGTATTATAATTTATCAGCCCGCATTATTAGTGTTTTTTGGTACAATGTACAAACTGCTTTGGCGTTTTTTTTTGTTTGTTTTCGCTACAACATTTCTCAACCTGCATTAGTAGTGTTTTGACATTTATAAGCCCGCATTATTGGTCTTTTTTTTTTTTACAGTGTACCAAATGCTTTGGTTTTGCCGGGTTTTGGCTTCGGGTTTCACTACGTCATTTCTCAACCAGCATTATTAAGGTTTTTACATTTATCAGCCCGCATCTTGTGCCATATTAAAGCTCCGTGCCTCTTTTGCGGGTACCGTGGGCGGTTTTGCTTTTCGAGTGTTTTGTCATTTATCAGCCCACATTATTGGTCTTTTGTGTTGCAATGTACCAAATGCTTTGCTATTCGCGTGTTTTGGGTTCAGCTTTCGTTACGGCATTTCTCAACCTGCATTATTACGGTTTTCACATTTATCAGCCCGCATCTCGTGCCATAGTAGTGCCTCTCTTGCGGGTATCTTGGGCGGTTGTAGTTTTCGATTCCGTTTCTACTATCGCATTTACCAGCCCCCATTATTAGTGCTTTTGGTTACAATGTATAAACTGCTTTGCTTTATACATGTTTTTGCTTCAGTTTTCCCTACAACATTTTTCAACCTGCATTAGTAGTGTTTTCTTAATTATCAGCCTGCATTATTAGTATTTTTTATTACAATGTACCAAATGATTTGCTTTGGTTTTCGCTACTCTATTTCTAAACCAGTATTGTTACGATTTTCACATTTATCAGCCCGCATTCTTCTTGATATTTGCACCGCTGTAGCAACTAATTTGCTTTTTGTGTGTTTTTCATTCAGTTTCTGCTCCGTTCTTTCGCAAACCATTTTTTAAATTGTTTTCTCATTTATTAGTCTGCATTAATCGTGCTTTTTGTACTGCTGTTGCAACTTATTTGCTTTTGCCGTGTTTTACAGCTTACGTTAGGCAAATTAACAGCGGGATTCCAAACAAAATTCTACTACAAAAACAAATGTTTCAACAATTTGTCTGAGCCATGGCATCAGACTTCGAAGGTATCCGCTACCTCCCACCCCCGCCATGCAATGCAGAGAGTTTTTATTGCTACTGTCTCATTTGTTGTCTTTTATATACGAACCGTGTAGCCCATTTTGAGGAAAAAAGCAGAATGAACTTTAACCTACTATATATGCACACTATCACTACTTTTTCCTTGCTTTGCACCAAATAATTGTTAAACGCTGGAACTGATTTCTGTTGTCTCCAGGATGAAAGGATAAACATTGTTACATTACTGTCATTGTCTTTTAGTTGTTTTGCAAATATGGTAAACTGAGCTTACTTTCATGAAGGAAACGGAATGCATTTTTTCTACATTTGTTCTTAATGGTGCTAAGTGGAATTTTAAACTTTTCTGTGTGTTGGTTTTGCTATGTTATGACTATAAGGTGAAACATTTAATACAATGAATGAATAATGCTAAATAGGCGTACCATCTGTCTACGTAGCTAACAGTTTTTTGCCTACATCCTCTGATTATGTTGGCTGCTTCATTGGCTACACAATGCTTCTGATCGGTTTATATGTGTATTTGATGCTGTAAAGAAACAATAGCTCTTGGAGCTGTATCACATCTACATATAATGTAATTTAGAGTTAGTCAATACTGTTAGACTAAATTGTGAGCTCCTTATTAGCTTGGTAATTTGCTATTTTAATATTTTTTGTGACATTCACAGTGTGAAAGGACGACTTTCTAAAATGCCTCAGATTACCATATAACCTCATATCACCAAGGATGAAATGCTTCAGCCCCGATTTTCTCATATAGAAATCATTGTTTTCATGTTGGAGCATGAGAAGTGAACTAGAACTACAGCCCCCAGAATGCACAGTAAAATCCAGGACTACAGCACTGCGTTCTTACAAACAAAGGGTTGGAGTACAGCTGCGTTCTTGGTGACATGTAGTTTCCTGGCGATCTTCTCAGGCTGCCCCTACAGCAGGCCACTTCACTCTCTAAGCTCATTCTCACATTAGCTCTTCTCAACTCAGGAACGCGCCATTTTCCTGCTTTCAAGTAAGGGCAGACTCCTGTGATAGACTGTGTGAAAACTAAGCAAAGACCCTCGAAGAGCATCTGCACTCGCTGCTGACAAATGAGGCATCGCCCTGACTCTATCGCCCTGACTCTATCGCCCTGACTCTATCGCATCACTCAGGGGCACCAGAGCATCACTCAGGGGCACCAGAGCATCACTCAGGGGCAACAGAGCATCACTCCAGGGCATCACTCAGGGCCAACACAGCATCAATCTATGCAACCATTCAACAACAACTGGTTCAAATATGTTCTATCAATATTTCAAGCTTTATTACAAATGTCACAAAAAGATGTTAATATTTCACTTCTGTTCTTGGATTCTCGTCACAATAAAATACGCTACATAATTTTTACAAAAGTTATTTACAAAAGTTTATGCTATTGCCATTATAAGTTACAATAACTATTATTTAAGTATTAATAATTTTAAAAAATGAAAAGCCATTGTTATTTCTAATATCAATATATCTAAGTCATGTAAATACAACACATATTGCATTACAAATGCTATAGGTGTCACATTTGCAAAAGTTACAACTATTGGCATTGTAAATGACAAAGCTATTCATTTATTGTCAAAACCAACACATAAATAAAACAAGCATTAGAAATGCAATAGGTCTCGCAGCATTAGAGTTAGTGCTTTTAGAATTGTTTATGGGTTTTTTTGTAAATCTTTAGCATTTTTGTTTCCTGTAGCCAATGCTAAAGAATTAAAAAAAAAAAGCCATAAACATTTCTAAAAGCTCTAACTCAAATTCTCCGAGACCTATTGCATTGGAAATGCAATAGGTCTCGCAGTAGGAAAGTTTGAGCTATAGGTGTTATTTATTTTTTTGTTTTTTATTTATGTGTTGTTTTTTCTAAATAGCTAAATTAATAGCTTTCTTCTTTACAAAGCCAATAGTTATAATTTTTGTAAATGTGACACCTCTAGCATTTGTAAAGCAACATGTTTTGTATTAACGGGACTTATATGTGACTTATATGTATTGATATTAAAAAAATCAATGCCTTTAAAAAACAATTAATAATTAATACGTAAATAAAATGGATTTTATTTTATATTGCCAATAGCTTAAAGTTTATTAAATATATTTAGTGAAGATGCTGTGGTTGCGCTGAGTGAGGGTGAGTGAGGGTGAGTGAGGGTGAGTGAGGGTGAGTGAGTGAGGGTGAGTGAGTGAGGGTGAGTGAGTGAGGGTGAGTGAGTGAGGGTGAGTGAGTGAGGGTGAGTGAGTGAGGGTGAGTGAGTGAGGGTGAGTGAGTGAGGGTGAGTGAGTGAGGGTGAGTGAGTGAGGGTGAGTGAGGGGTTGAGGGTGAGTGAGGGGTTGAGGGTGAGTGAGGGTGAGGGGTTGAGGGTGGGTGAGGGGTTGAGGGTGAGTGAGGGTGAGGGGTTGAGGGTGAGTGAGGGTGAGTGTGGGTGAGGGTGAAGGTGGGTGAGGGTGAGTGAGGGTGGGTGAGTGAGTGAGGGTGAGTGAGTGAGGGTGAGTGAGGGTGAGTGAGGTGAGTGAGGGTGAGTGTGGGTGAGTGTGGGTAAGGAAAACATTTTAGCTGCACACTGCCTCCTTCTCTGGACTCTATTAGGCATTGCCTAGAGACCGCATTAGCTGTGTAACTAGCCTCATGTTTAAAAAAACAATAATTGATCATAAAAAAATCATATAGACATACATAGGCTTTCAGTCAGCCCTCCTTATCCATTGGTCTGTTTAAGTGTTGTGGAAGTTCTGCTTCTGCCCAAAACAGCATACTACAGGGGGCAAAGGGTCAACACTCTTCATCAATTGGATGTTGCGCTGTGAGTGACAGACTTTTCCAGATCACACAGTCGCCTGAAAAGGATTTCCATGGCTATTGACAGTTGGCTGCTGGGCCACTCGATTATTTCTATTTTTTGGGACGGGGTATTTTTTGCACACAAGACATTGCACGCTTGCCAGGGCCATGTGGTGGTTGGTAATCTTTGCAAGTGGTGGTGCCAGAAGTTCACCCCCCATTTATTTCAAAACTTGCCTTTAGAGTTCCTCATATGTTAAGAATTAACTTTATAGTGCCAATGCCGGGGCGGTGGGAGGCGCTAGAGGGCGCACAAGCGGAATTGCCGCCATTTGGTGAGGCTCCCACAGCCTGGAACATACATACTGCATTCATCCTCTTTAAATGGTTAGCCACCTGGATGTAAAGAGGCAGGCACGTACATGACACGTACATGACATGACCTTGATCCCCGGCCTCAAAGAAGATTTGGGTCCGAAACGATGCCCCCAGCCTGAGCACTGCTGCAGGATAGTTTCCCCCAGGAGCGGCGCTGGAGCAGCAGGAAGTGCAGTGAGCGGCGTATTGAGGCAGGAAAGTACGCGGCTTGCCAAGAGGGAGGTGGGCCCAGCAGGCTGTAGGCGGACAACGGAGAGACGGAACCCAGCGTCCCTACATAGTTAAGAGCAGCCTACGGGGACAACATTATGGTGGACCACACGTGGGGGCTCCATATATGTGCGGAGTATGGTATTTTGGCCCCTGAGGCGGCGGACAGCACTTAGAGCACCCGGTAACAAAAAGGGGAAAACACACAACAACAAAAGCAGGAAGTGCAGTGAGCGGCGTATTGAGGCAGGAAAGTACGCGGCTTGCCAAGAGGGAGGTGGGCCCAGCAGGCTGTAGGCGGACAACGGAGAGACGGAACCCAGCGTCCCTACATAGTTAAGAGCAGCCTACGGGGACAACATTATGGTGGACCACACGTGGGGGCTCCATATATGTGCGGAGTATGGTATTTTGGCCCCTGAGGCGGCGGACAGCACTTAGAGCACCCGGTAACAAAAAGGGGAAAACACACAACAACAAAAGCAGGAAGTGCAGTGAGCGGCGTATTGAGGCAGGAAAGTACGCGGCTTGCCAAGATGGAGGTGGGCCCAGCAGGCTGTAGGCGGACAACGGAGAGACGGAACCCAGCGTCCCTACATAGTTAAGAGCAGCCTACGGGGACAACATTATGGTGGACCACACGTGGGGGCTCCATATATGTGCGGAGTATGGTATTTTGGCCCCTGAGGCGGCGGACAGCACTTAGAGCACCCGGTAACAAAAAAAGGGGAAAACACACAACAACAAACAAGTAGTGAGGGGGCGAAGCTGGGGGAGGGTGCGAGAGAGAGTAGGCAAGGCTAGCGGCAGGCAGGCAGGGGAGGAGAGGAGGAGGGGGGAGGAGAGTAGGGGAGGCACGGCCTAGCGGCCGTGCAATCAAGTAGTGAGGGGGCGGAGCTGGGGGAGGCTGTGGAAGAGAGTAGGCAAGGCGACACGGCGGGAGGGGGCGGAGCGGGTAAACAAAGACGGACATGCACGCGCCCGTGACTTTTAAGGTCAATGCGCATGCGCATAAGCTTAATGCGCATGCGCATTGACCTTAAAAGTCACGGGCACTGCAAGGAACCGCCACGATTCCTTGCAGTGCAGATAAAGAGTGGATAACTCGCAATACTCTCGCCTTGCTCGATGCGCATGCGCATCGACAGGCGAGACCTAAACAAAAAACATTTACAATACCAATAGCTCAAACTTTCCTAATGCGAGACCTATTGCATTGCAAATGCTTGTTGTTATGGCTACTCTATCCGCCATAGACCGTGGCAGTCTGGACCATCTTGGTACTTGGTTCTCGAGTTGTGACCTGGCCTTGCCATCAGCCATCATTTTTTTAACGAGCAGGTCAGGCTCCTTATGTATCCAAAATCACAGGTATTGTATAGGGTCTTCACTCCATTTTAAGGGAAACTCCAGCTCGCACGGGTTGGTGGCCAGAGTCCGCAAAAGAATTAAGGATTTATCCCAGTTAATACTCATGCCCATGTATTGCCCGAATCTTATATATTCTTGTATTATTGGTGCCAGGTAGGTAGCTGGGGTTTTCACTTAAAAGACCATATCGTCATCATATATGGAAATGGCCATTTTTCTGTGTGTAAAGTTCAGGGCGAGGTGGAGTTAGCGCATCGCACACACTAGTGGTTCAAGCGTGAGCGCAAAGATCAATGGGGAGAGGAAGAAACCCTGTTCTGTTCCCCCTAAGTATGCCTATTTGGGGGGGGGGGAGGTGTGTCCATTGACTCATACTAAGGGTTATGGGGCAATTTATAACAGTTCGATCCATTGTGTAAAGTTTTCAAGCATTCCCATTCTGTGCAGGATTGGGAACATGTATTTCTACTAGAATGCCTTAGCTGTGTCTAGCAGCATTACAGTCACGTCTAATTTGGGATTAGGTTGGAGGAGCGTAAACACTGCACAGGTTGTGTGTCGTGGAACGTGCTGGTACAAATCCAAAATTGTCCTGCAGTACCTGATTGGGGAAGGGGCATCAATCTGTTTGCAGTTATTTTTGCGGGGATCTAAACGTCTGTGTTTAGAAGAGAGTGGTCTCTGACTCAAACTATTCCAGCCTTTTGTTGGGTTTCAATAGGGAGATAATAAGCGCCTCTCTGAGTGTTGGAAGTAATGTTTATTTATTGTATGGTTCCTCGTACAGTGCATGTGGAGGTGGGGCTAGCATGGAGGTGAATTCTTTGTAAGATCTGCTCATTAGGCCGTCTAATCCAGGGACTTTGTCACTTTGGAGATTGGTTGTAGTTTCCTTGATTTTGTCAGTCATTGTGGGCTGCAAGAACAATTCCTAATGACCATTCGATAGCCAAGCTGCAGTGATATTTTCTAAGTACTTTGTTATCTCTCCATAGGAGGCAGCGGTTTGTGTGTCTCCTAGATCATTTTAGAATTCAGTAAAGTTTACTTGTCTCGAAGTAGTATTAAAGTGTTCTGTACTGTTGGGGGATATAGTTTTAACAATACTTGTATGGGTCCAGAGTGCCTTTAGTTTGCTAGCTAAGTTCTTCCCCGGTCGTCCACCCTCTCCATATGCCCTCGTCGTTGAATGCATGGCCGTGTGTATTGTTACCTGTTCAGCTGTGTTTTAGCCTGCGACCTGTTCCTGATTGCAGCTAGGGTATTGGGGCCTGGGCAGGGTTCATATTGGTGCTTCAGTGCTTGTAGTTTACTTTCACTGGTCTCAACCTGTGCCTGCAGTGTTTTTAGTATGCCCGCTTGTTTGCTAATGCATACTCTCTTGATAGTAACCCTAAACGCTTCCTAAAGTGTGCCTGTGCTGCTAGCCGAGCCCGTGTTATCCTCAGAGTATGCATTTATACTAGAGCGCAATTCTTCTCTGAAAACTAGATTTAGAAAGGTTGTTGCCTGGAACCTCCATGTGAATTGTGTTGAGGTGTAGTATTTATCTTTAGTAGGGCCAGTTCATGATCTGATAAAGTACTAGGTAGGTATGTGATGTCAGGCATTCAAGTGATACATCCCAGGCTGTTAGCCGGTTGTCTATTTGGGGCCAGGGACCATGAACAGAGGACGTGAACATGCCCTCCCTTCTAATGGAGTACTTAAGTCTCCAGAGATCTACTATCCCATTTTCTTCCTAAAGCCATTCTTAATAGTTTTAGGGGATTATTTATCTTGCCTTTTTGTGGTTGCAGATCTATCTAGGGAAGGGTCTAGATATGTTAAAATCAACTCCCCACAGTATGGTTGTGATTGCAAGCGTGAGGAGTTTATTACAAGGTGCTGTGTTGAGCGCAGGGTCTTCTGTGTTTTGGACAGGGTTGTTAGCTGTGTTTAAACAAGTCCCCAGCACACGTCAAAAACAATATCTCATGGATTTACAATTAATGCACAACATTAATCGATCTCCGTGTGAAACTGATTTGACTCTGCAACGCGTAGATATCTCACACAAGATCTGGTGTCTTATGAAACATATGCAAATCCGCGGTTACAGGACCTAATAAATTCAGAACGTCGTTTGATACAGAATCCCTTGTGGGCCGGAATTATAACCACAAATTATAAGTTTTCATTGAACAGGACAGAGCCTTAAAGTCTGGGATATTGCCTCTGAGCGACGAAACACGTGTCGGCTGCTACTGTTCGAAGAGCTGTTACTTCTTGGAGACACACAGGAATAAAAACAAGAAAACTTACATGTGTTCCAAAAATTTCTGCTTACTGTTGTGCATTAATTGTAAATCCATGAGACAATGTTGTTGACGTATGCTGGGGACTTGTTTAAGTTTACATGTTTTGTTGGCCTTGGCCTCAAAGATTTTGAGGAGGTTGGTGGTTCTCCCCACCTGCTAGCACCGTCACCTAGATATTACTGCAACATATAAACTAGTGATATTCTCCTTGGTGCCGCCAAGACACCTATAACAAATATACCACTGTATCAATCCATTAACTGTTAGCTAGGTTGGTGTTAGTGCCGTAGAGTGTACCTTGCACAGTTACATAGTGTCCCTGCTCATCAGAGCATGTGTGTATGAGTTGAAATCGGATTCCGTTCTTGAAAAGGATCATGAAGTCTCGCAAGTATGATGAGTAAGAGGACACAAACCTATGTATAGCCTATCCACTGCCTATCTTTTTCTCTGTGCTGCATGTTAAATGGGGTTCCTGCAAAAAGGCGAAGGCTATGTAATGGCGATTTAAGTATTCTTTCACCTCATATTTTTTGTGGGTTGTTGAGAATACTGATGTTGCAGGTCAAGAGTGATATATCACCCCAGTGCGATTACAATTTGTGATAACTCGGTGAGTGGGCTCAACAGGCCGCAGTGCATCCTCTGTGATTAAGCCATTTTAGTTCTCAGCAATATTGTAACTCAACAAGCAACAATTCTCTTGCCCACCCTCCTCCCACATCAGCATCCCAATCATCCCAACTCCATTTCCATCTTTTTAGGATACAACGAAGTATGATCAAATTGATTCTTCAGTTTCAAGACATCAGTCAACAGCTGGAGTGTTCCCATAGAAGCCTGCTAGAGCCCAGTAGCTACCTGTGAGCTGGTGGAAGCGGACAGGGAAACTCAGGTTAAGGTCTGGGCATGTGACCATAGTAGCAGTTCCCGCTGGAGGCGATAGGTGGTTTAGACATTAAGTGTTTATAGTACTTTGGGGCCAGTGATTTGGTGGCCCTCTGCCCGAAATCCGGTCTCGGGAGAGGGATTGCCAAGTTGTCTCATCCTTTCACTGTTCTTTGTCATCTGGTCCGGAGTCCTGCACGTTGTCTTGTTGTTTAATAAAGAATTTTCAGGTTTAGCAATGCTGTTCCAGGAGTCCTGAATATCTTCTGCTGGCCATGATGGTCGATGCTTAGATGCGCTTGGTACAGCATGGCATATGCATTCTTCTTTTTTTTTTTTTTGTAGCTGTCTCTGAACAGGAAGGTATTCCCTTTAATCCACCTACACAGCGACTATGATGTCTGGCAAAAAGGCGATGTTGCCTTGATAGTTGAGCTCTTTCTTTCCCTTTGCTAGTCTGAACTCTGTGTCACGGTCTTTGTAATTTAAAAACTTTGCTATGATGGGAGTGTGGAGGGGCACCTGGAGGTGGCCGAATCATTAGAGATGTGTGGTCACGTTTCACCACCGGTAGGTTGGAGAGGTTATCGGCTCCAAATAGTCATTTACATAGTTTCCCATCAAGCTCAGTTCAGTCAGTAATAGTAGTCTGGGATTCCATAATGCGCATGTTGTTGCAGTGCGATCATGCCTCAAGGTCTTCATTTTTAGGTCTCGCCTAGCGAATGCAGCGCATTTGTTGCTTCGCCTTGGCAAGACTATTGTTGTCGTTTTGGTGCACCAGGGGAGACAAATCATGTTCTTGCGCCCGGAAAGGTGATGTACACACGTCTCCTCTCAGCCTCATACGCTCCCACTGCGTGCTCACACGCTCCCACCACGTGTGTGATTTAGCTTTTTTTATCTTTACTATTCCTTAAAGTTTAATTGAAGAGTTTTCTTGTAAAGTTTGGCAATCTATGATTAGTTTCTAAGTAGAATAACCTGGCACTGACGCGGACACTGATAAGTAAATATTTCCATTTTCACATCTAACTGTTAAAACTGAGATTCTTAATAAAACATAGTAAAAGCAGATTTAAGTAGAGGCCTGGGAGGTGTCTGCACTTTGAGGGAAAGGGACGCACTTTGTATCTGGTAGACTTGCCACCCTCTCTGCTTGTCTCTTGGCCAGGTCGGCTCTAGCAGTTTATTTATAACACAGATGCAGACGTAGAAAACGCTCGTTTAATGCTACTTAGGTTTTGCTTTGCATTCTTCCGGAAAGAGCAGGAACAGCACAGAGGACACAACGCCTCTGGAGTATCCCAGCTCCCACTCCTTCCTCATGTGAACTGAGCTTGCTGTGGCTGCAGGCTCACACTATAGGCGCTGAATGCCGCTGCCGTCTAGGATGAAATATTAATGGGTTTTACAGCACAGCTCCTGGGGGAGTATTTACGAAGGTGCGAGCCTAATTGCTGTCTGTGGACAGGCTTCCTAACCTGCCAGGCTAAACTCGGCTAGTGGAACCTTCGAGCTTTGCAGTTGAAGCAGCTCCTGTGTTTTATTGGTGAAGAAGGTGACTGAGGTTGACTGACGTACTTCACTTAATTCAGAGAACTGCTGCGGATCTGAAGAGGCATTGTCAACATCTATAGCAAGTAAAAGACTACAATGGTTTAAACAAATACGTTAAAATAGAAAGAAGCTTGAAAATGGAAATCATTAAAAACGAATCTTCCTTTTTACCCCATGTGCACAACTTGATGAAAATTAAATTAAATATGGAGTAAGAATTTTAACAAACCCTTTAAAACCAGTGTTAGTTTGTTACCTGTGATCAGTTTTAAATGGTATGCTTTCCGCTAAATGAAGAGAAAAAACAAGTACACATAATTTGCAATGCCACTAGCTCCAACTTTCACTATTGCGAGACCTATTGCATTGCAAATGCTTGTTTGCTTGGGTCACTGCCAGAACCGTTTCTCTTTTTTTTTCTTTTTCGATCAATTCTATTGATTTTATAACCTGATGATGATAAAACATGAAAGTAAACAATACAGCATAATCAATAGTGCCAACAAATGTGACATTAAGCCAATAAAATAAGTTATGACGTGCACACAGTTGCTTCTCCCATTTGCACATGACGGACAGGGTGGTATTCGGACGACAATGAGAGTAATTAGTCCAACAATCCCAGCCATGTACCGCGGATTTTCTTGTGCTTGGCCGGACAGCCTCTGGCCTCGTATAACTGTATTTCCTGAGCGGCACACCAGTCCACTCCTCTGCTCCATTTAGTTATTGTGGGTGGGGCGGGACTATTCCATGCTTTTGCAATGTCTCGCTTGGACACCGCAAGGGCGGCTCCTCCCGGTCGATGTCCTGCAATTCATTTTATGTGGTAGAAAAATCAGCGATGTCATAGTTAGTGATCGTGCTTCACTCTAGTCCCCGCCAGAGGGCTTGTCCAGGTAGTGACTTAAGCGTAGTAATATTCAACAGTACTTAACACTGAGGTTTGACTCAGTATCATCGTCGAAGAGTCGGCTGCTGCCACCGTGTTGGCAGGAGGGGGCTGTGTCAGCACCCGGCAACCTCCAACCCACTTAAGCTCCCGGTTCGCAGGATGCAGTCTTCTCAATCCGGGTCTCATTCCTTACTCTGTCTCTCCGCCACCCTCCAGAGCTGTGTAAACCTCCTTTCTCGATGGATCAAGTGCAGTGCAGGCACGTCACTGCACAGGAGCTGGACAAGCCAAGAGCGACCTACCTGCGGACCACTGCCTCGGATCCCCTGTGATTTCTTGCTCCGAGTAACTTTGGGCCCCTGCAATAGCTCGCTCCTGTAATGCCCATCAGCTACCTTCATTATAGTCTTCTTTAGCGCAAATTGCATAATATTTTGCGGATATTTTATCGCCAACCTGCATAGCGGCCATCTTGCTGTGGGCAGTCTAGCACCCCAGAGTATGCAGCTAGTTTTGAAGAGCCAACCACATTTTTTTTTTACTTGCTGGTTGCTGAATATTGACACTGTTATCCTAAGGGGCTCCATCTAGGGGTTTAACATCATGGGAGACAAGGTGTTATGTCCATGAGGAACTTCACTCATGACAGGGATGTTGTAGAACCAGGAAGTGCCCATGTGAATGGAACTGGTGGTAGTTGCATAAGTAGAATGAGAAGCTATAAAGAACTTTACCATTCAACCCGTTCAAGACTTATTGGTATGAGGGTGGGATGTTCTACAGTGTTCATGGTAGCTGAGAGGTCCTGCAACATCCAGAGACAGCGATCATCTTTATCTGTGTTCAGGAGGGCGGCGACTAATGTTCAAGTAAGCCATTACTGTGCTTGTGGTCCTGCAGGAAATGGTTGGCGTTGATAGGATGTTAGAGTATTGCATAGGCTACTTTTTCAGTGGTTCTGCTGATAAAAGGTTTGTGAGTGGTTGACCACTAGTTCGTGAGGTAATCATCAGGAGGTTGCCTGTCTTGAGAACGTCTGCAAAGATACCTTGAGTGTGGGTGGCATTGAGAAAGGTAAGGGTGAGAGAGTTGTTGGAGATAGCTATGGTGAATGACCAATCTGACATCTTCATGGAGTGTGGCTTTGGTGTGAATGGAGATGTCATTAAGTTCTCTGATGAATTCAGCCTTATGCCCCAAAGGAAAGACTCATAAAATTCGAGGTTGGGTGGGCCACCTTTAGGAAAGGAGTTTAACAAAACGTATGATGTGCCCAGCGGACATTGTTAGAAGAGCTGCATGGTATGAATGGACAGGTGAGATCCAAGGTTAAAGAGGAGAGAGAGAGAGAGACCTGTACCCACAAGCAGCCACCTTCATACCTCTCACACTCCGGTGCAAAGGGCATAGGGCTAGGGAGTCCATGGACGGTCTCCCTGACTATTTGTATTGCAATATAGAGTTTTGTATGGCCACTGTCCAGCATTTGCGGAAGACCTGGGATTGTTGGACATAAATAAATCAGGGTGGTTTCACATCATGGTATGGAATTAAATTGATTGCCAAAGTAAAAGTTGTTGTGAAAAATGCCACTAATCTGTAAGGTTCTTCTCATTGTGCTAGATCTCTTTTCTGTTTATGAATCTCTGAGCTGGACCCTCTTGCTGAACCATCAGTCCCTAAATGCCCAGATGAGTTTGCTTTGAGTTTTGGTTGATTTCTTGTGGCCCCTGATTAGAGTGCAAGCCTTTCCATCATATTCTCATTAGCAAATGCTCCAAGATTCTCCATTTCCTGTTTAGTTGAGTATCTTTAAGTTTGTGCTGTTGCTGCACCTTTATTCTACTGATGTAGATAATCTTTTCATTTGAATACAGTAAGTTTTTTTATAGAAACGTAATATTAGTGATTGGATGCACCGGACTACTTTGAAATTGAATGGGGCCTGGATTGGGGTGCTGCTGCATGGGCCCCATTATGTCTTGAAGATAACACCCTCTTTCCCTAGTCTGCTTTAGGACAAGAAATTTCTTTTGACCCTGGTTCAGGGTAGGCCGCTCCCCACAACGCTCACTGCTCCTCCTCTGCGCCACCGCTCCTCCTCTGCGCCACCGCTGTTGTCTTGCCACCGCTGTAATTGCCTTCCCCCCTGTGATATTGTTGTAACTTCACTCTGTTAATCCTATTTTTTTTTCTCCCCCATTTTCTCTGTGATCCGCTGTGCTCGCTCCCACCGTTTTTCTTTTCCCGCCGCTGCCTTACCCTGCGGCTCCGCCCCCGTAGCACCCATTCGCCGCCCCGATCCCACCTCCCAGCTGCTCCTCCCTCCCATAACCCCTTATATGGAGTCCGCGCAGCGTCTGCGCCGCTGGCACGCCGAAGGCATGCCTAAGCTAAGCCCGTCTGCGACTGGACCGCGCCCAGCGCCAGGACCTCTAGCCCCCGCGAACGCTATGATGCCCGCCTCCGCTACGGCTCCAGCACCCTCCACGCACTCAACACCGGACGATCACGCACCTGCTGCCTGGCCATCCCGAAACGCACTCGAGGACCCTTCTCCTGCCGGAACAGCAACTTCACCAGCATCCGGCCCGCCAACCCACCCACAGAAGAACCCAACTTCCTCAGATGCATCCTGCTCAACACCCGCTCCACCTGCAAACACGCCGTCGAACTCTGGGACCTACTCGACACCACAGCCCCAGACGTCGCCTTCCTGACTGAGACCTGGCTGGCCCCCTCCTTCGCACCTGACATCACCATAGGAGGAGGAATCGCCATCGTCCACAGGAACACTCTCAAAGTCTCGACAAACTCCGACGACACCCCCAAACTACACTGAACACCTGCACTTCCAGATCCACACCGACCCCAACACCACCTTGAGAGGCACCCTCCTCTACAGACCCCCCGGACCCCGACCCCAGTTCAGCGACTCCATCACTGACCTAGTCAGCACACACACCCTCGCCTCTACGGACTACATCCTCCTTGGGGACCTGCACTTCCACCTCGAGAACAACACCAACTCCTCCACCCTGATAGACTACCTCCGCAACCTCGGACTCAGACAACTCGTCAAAGCACCAACACACTCCACTGGCCACACGCTTGACCCCATCTTCTCAGCGAGCACCCACGTCTTCTTTGACCGCACCACGAACTCCATTGGACCTACCACCCCTGCATCCACTTCAACTTCCGGAACCCACCATACCGGGCAGATGCCTTGCCGCAGCTGGGGCAAGATCACAGAGGACCAGCTAACCGCCGCCCTCGCCCAGAGCCCACCCCCAGACCCGACCGACGCCTCAGACAATGGATCAACAACTGAGCCAACACCCTCGCCCGCTCAAGAAGCCTTCCAACACCCACACCAGCAAGAGAGCCAGCTGGTTCACCGAACCCCTCCAGGCCTCCAAGCGAACCTGCCGTAAACTAGAGAAAAACTGGACCCGCGAAAGAACACCGGAAAGCTTCACAGCCCACAGGAACGTCACCCACCAACACCACCAACTCATCAGATCCGCCAAAAGGACCGCCTTCAGAGATCGCCTAGACAACAACGCACACAACAGCAAAGAGCTCTTCAGCATCGTGAAGGAACTCTCCAACCCCAGCTCCAACACCAACGACATCCCACAGTCACAAGACCTGTGCGACTCGCTGGCCACCTTCTTCTATCGCAAGATCGCAGACATCCACGACACCTTCGACGCCGTCACCACCCCGACAACAGCAGACACCCCCGCTCCCACGACCACCAACCGCCTGCTCACCTGGACCAACATCAAAGACGACAACACCATCAAGATCATGAAAACCGTCCACTCCGGATCCCCGGAAGACCCCTGCCCACACCACATCCAAATCTTCAACAAAGCCTGCAGCACCATCGCACCCCACCTCCAGAAAACCACCAACATCTCCTTCGAGACCGCGACCTTCCCGGGAAGCTGGAAGCACGCAGAAATCAACGCCTTACTAAAGAAACTCAAGGCGGACCCCAAGGACCTCAAGAACTTCCGATACATCTCCCTGCTCCCATCCCCCGTCGAAGGTCATCGAAAAGGCCGTCAACAAACAACTAACCAGCTTCCTCGAAGAGAACAACATCCTGGACCCGTCCCAGTCCGGGTTCTGCAGACAACCACAGCACCAAAACTGCCCTCATCGCCGCCTCCGACAACATCAGGCTCATGCTTGACAAGGGAGAAACCGCTGCCCTCATTCTGCTGATCCTATCAGCCGTCTTCGACACAGTCTGCCACCGCACACTAAGGGGACGCCTCCACGAAGCCGGAATCCAAGAGAAGGCCCTGGACTGGACCACCTCCTTCCTCTCCGGGAGAACCCAGAGTGTCCCCCTCCCACCCCGCCCCCCCTTCCGCTTCAAAGCCACCGAGATCATCTGTGGCGTACCCCAAGGCTCATCTCTCAGCCCAACGCTATTGAACGTCTACATGACACCTGTCGCCCACGTCGCCCGACAGCGCGACCTAAACATCATCTCCTACGCCGATGACACCCAGCTGATCCTCTTGCTCACCAAGGACCCCCACACCGCCAAAACCAACCTCCAAGAAGGAATGAAGGCTGTCGCCAACTGGATGAGGGGCAGCCGACTGAAGCTGAACTCGGACAAGACAGAGGTCCTCATCTTCGGCTCCACCCCCTCGGCCTGGGACGACTCCTGGTGGCCAACGGCACTAGGAGCACCCCCTACACCCACCAACCACGCACGAAACCTAGGGTACATCCTCGACCCCACACTCTCCATGACAAAGCATTTCAATGCCGTCTCATCCTCCTGCTTCAATACCCTCCGCATGCTTCGCAGGATCTTCAAGTGGATCCCCACCGAAACTAGAAGAATGGTCACCCAGGCCCTCGTCAGCAGTAGACTGGACTACGGCAACGCACTCTACGCAGGAGCCACTGCCAAACTCCTGACACGACTCCAACACATCCAGAACGCCTCCGCAAGCCTGATCCTTGACATCCCCCGCCGCAGCCACATCACACCCCACCTGAAATACCTGCACTGGCTCCCCATTAACAAGAGGATAACTTTTAAGCTCCTCACCCACGCACAGAAGGCTCTCCACGGCACCGGACCAGCGTACCTCAACAGAAGACTCGGCCTCTACACCCCTGCCTGCCAGCTCCGCAGACAACGCTCTCACCACCGTCCCCCGCATGGGAAGAGTGACCACTAGCGGCAGATCATTCTACCACCTCGCCGCCAAGACGTGGAACACCCTCCCCATTCGCCTTCTGCAGACCGAAGACCTCCTAACCTTCAGGAGACTCCTCAAGACCTGGCTCACCGAACAGTAGCAGCAATTTCAGTGTAGGGAGGCTGAGTCCAGGGGACACCAAGTTGGAGAGCATGGGAGAGAAGAAGAGGGAACAGTGGGTTAGATTAAGGAGATGGTACTGGGAGTAAGTTTAAGACTGCTTGCAGTGTTAATGGTAAGCGCAGGGAGGCAGAGGACTGGATGCATGACTGGTAGAGGTAAAAGGAAAGAGGTGCAGGGCGTGGTTGATCGGTGAGACCATGAGCATTAACTCCGTTGCAGCAACAAACTATGAGTATGTGAGAAGGCGGGGACAAGAGTACTAATCTATATGGGAGAAAGATGAGCTCTATAGGTTCACCCCAATGCGCAACGCGTAAAAGAGATTTAAGGCCTAGGTTCAGAGAGAAAGCGCTAGCAGCAAGCTAGGAAAGTGCCAAAGAGAGGGGGAGGTTGAATGCTTTGGCCAGGTGAAACACAGAAATGAATTGTGAGTTTCAAATAAGCAATGAACATAGTCAGATCCCATGTATGTGTGCCTAGAGGTCTGAATGGGACACAAATGCATTCCTGAATCTTACAGAAAAGAGGCAAGGAAAAATGTGAGTAAGGAGGTTGTGAGAAGTGACTTCATGATGAAGCACCACCATAACAGGGCATCTTGTGGCACGCAGACAGATAGTGGGGGGGGATAGCAGGAGTACCCAGGAGTTTCTGCATAAGGGAGGTGGTGCCTGGAGAGAGACTTCAGTGAGGGTGGAGTAGAGCCTAGCCTGAGATTGGAGACCCTGGAGTATATAGGGTGAAGGAAGCGGCTCAAGAGAAAGAGGAGAAACCTGAAGAGGCGGAGGATATATGGCGGGGAAGATGTGTGACAATGTGGTAGGGGGTGTAAGAAGTGGGGGCTAGCGTGGGAAAAGGCGGACTGGTGGGTCAGGGGTTTGTTTAAAAGAGAGGTGAACCATGAAGAAGAGATGGAAAGGGAGACATGAGAAGAATGGGAACTGGAGAGACAAAATGTATGGGAGAGTTGAGGATGGAAAAAGATGAGGAGAAGTAGCAGGGGACTGTCAATGGGGCAGTTGGAGGAGGGGCAGGAAAATATAGCAACTAGTGGAAGAACCTGAGAGCAAGGCAGAAGATGTCTGAAAGAGCAAGGCTGGCAGAATCACGGTGTGTGTATATGGAAAAAGTGCTCCTTGTTAAGATTATATTCACAGTGTAACCGATACCTGACTTTTTCTGTTTCTTTTCGAAACAGTAGATTTATCTAATCCCATGTGACAACACTGACAAAGTTCATTGTCGTTATTTATTAAACTTGAAAAAAAACTGCCAAAATTCTGTATTTAACTTTGTGGAATTCTGTAACTCATCCATGTGGTCAAGTTATTCACTATATATGAAGGCCAACGATCAAGCTTGAAAGCGTTGGTGGAAACTTAGAATTTTCTTTTTTTTTCAATGCTTCCAAAGAGGGATTGATTTGGATTGTGGTTGAGTTCTTTATATTTGTAACAGTCACTGCGAATGAATTGGCTGAGGAGCACTATTTCTAAAATGAGGAAGGTTTTAGTCTGAGCTCTGAATGAAGCGGCTCCCACGTGAGATAATTGGTAGTACAGCCCTCTTTGAAAATACGGCAACCTTCAACTATCCATAGAGGATGATGCAGATTAGGGTGTTGTGCTCAAAACATCTGACTCATTGAACCAACTTGGCCGTGGCGTGAAGGGCTGCCGCAAGAGGGGCAGGATTAGCCGTATACATAACTGCGAGATCTTGATTTTACCACTGTTTTAATTTTGATATTGGGATGAGTCCAGTTTACATTGAGCACCATTTTTTTCTGAAGTTTATGTTCGCTTGTACATTTATTTGTCAGGAGGGGAAATGCAGAGCTTTGATGCGTGGGTTGATGGCAGTTATATAGTCAAGCATGCTGAGCGAGTCTAACAAGCATTGGTAGGAAGAAGCTCTTGAGTGAAGGTGATAAACAGAAACTCTACTTTGATGTCTTTAGTTTACATTGGTGAAAATACACCCAAAGCTGACCGTCTTAATGAACCCGACAGAGTTGGGGTATGTCTTGGGTTCACATAAAGACGAGAGCATCTGCATAGGGAGAGCCATCTGCATCTGCTTGTTTGTGAAAAGAGGGCAGAGGTTCCCGGTATCATTACATGGAGTTTGCCATAGTTGTAGCCCTGTCAGATGGGTGATGGATTGAAAAAATTGCTGCTCAATTGTATTTCTTGGTAGTGGCTTCCCAGGAAAGAAGTGAGAAGCAATGGAGGAGTAATTGCTGTGCAGGATGAGCTGTTTTTGAAAGGGTTTCTTCCTCGCTCTTGATTCTCAGTGTGCTGCTTCCGATGCTGGAGGAGATCACAGGTGTTCCCCTCTTCTTTTGGGTTTGTTTAGATAATGTTGGGTGGTTTATTTCCGGTGTATTTATCAGTTTCCTTTATCCATGCTCTTGTTGGGTGTAATTTCTGCTTCATTGTGATGTACATTGTTCTTACCATCATTTTGGTGGAAGAATAAGTATTTAAATTCAAGCCATTTTTCTGATGCCTGGAGATGAGGCTGTTTATTCAATCACTTGTACTCTCACACTGCTCCTGTCAGAGCATGCAGAGGGTGAGCAGGCAAATGCCACAAAAACTAACTCTGTAGTGGCCTCTTCTCCATCGTAGATGAAGCCACGCACTGCTTGGGTCATGGGTCTGCAGTCTGTCAGGCACACTATCTCTTTTCACTGCTGCTGAGTAACAGCGTGCCACCCAGCCCTTCCCCTGGGCGTTAACCCCTAGAGCAGGGTGATGTGACCTGCCCAGGCCTAGCAGCTTGACTGAAGTGCCAGTCCGCCCAGCTAGCGTCATGAGAGTTAACTATTTCCAGCTCTTTCACAGTTATCCTCAAAGTAAGAGACATTTTAATGTACTTTCGGGAAGAAACATACTTCAGTGCCTAAGCTATGCAATTCACTGATTTGTGAGGGTTCGCAGGAAAAATGTGGAATCCTTTCCTTTAAACTAGGGTTGGAGGAACAGCACGTACCCATCGCTCAATGTGTAAGTGTTGCAAATTGTGATTTAAAATACGCAAAGCTGCACTGAGAGTTGCACGTGTGCTTGTCATGCTAGTAACTGGACTACTGGAATCCTAGGGCTGTAGAGCTCAGAATTATACAACAGGATTGACTAAATTACACATTAATGAAGGGCAAGTTATGAGGCTCTATGTAGCAAATTCAGTGGCAATATTATTTCACCTTTTCTCATTCTAACACTCATTTCTCCCAGAAGAATATCAGCTATGCTGAATCAAAGGTTTCTTCAGTGAGTTTTTTTATGTTTGCTTTCAAAACTTAGAAGCTGCACAATGTCCCCATTGATTTGATTGTAATAGCCATGCATAGTACATCCAGTGCTGGCGCAATCATTGTATGGTACATCTCTAAAGAACACAAACCGTTAGAACCCTAGCACACTTTAGCCGCTTACACCAAGGGTTCTTAACCTGTGGTCCAGGGATCCCTGGGGCGACTGCTTAGAAAATAAAAATGATTAATATAAAGTGTCAATAAATAAAGAAACCAGTTTCACAATTTTTTTTAAAACAACATGTAAACATGTACCTGTGAAGCTATTTGAAATTGGAGCTTAAAAATTGAGTTAGTGTCCTCAGATTGATTAGTCGTCCAATGCATTAAACATGGCCTCAAAAGCTTCAACCGTTCCATTAAAGATTTAGATTTTTGTTTTTTAATATTTGTGAATGAAATTATTTCATAATTTGTGTGTGTTGATGAATGCTTGTTTCTGTAATTTTTGTATTTTATTTTGCAGTTAAAATCATGATTAGGCTAGGGTTTTTGTGGAGGGGACGGTTTGGGGTTTGGTTGAGGGGTGGGGGTGATTGCAACCAGCACTCATTTCCATCAAAATCTATCTCCAGAAATCCCCCATGAGTGACTGTTCTCTTATGTGACAATCACTGTTGCACCCTACTATTTGCCACTGATACTTTGGCCTTCCTGTCAGTTGCTACAAAGCTGGGTATAAACCAGTGTAGTATAACTCGTAATCAATATGCTGAATGTATATTAAGCTCCCTCCAACACAGCTACTTGTCTCAGCATAAACTGGTCAAACTTCAGTCCAGAGCAACCCACCACTATCGATAATCATTAGTCTCCTTAAGAATCACGTGGCCAGCGCTCATGGTGGCCTGATATCTGGAGGGGCATTCGGTAATCTAATCCTCTCTGGCCACGTCTTGAGGTCATCTATTCATTTTTCATCCTGTAGAGTTTGCCTTAATGCAAAAGACACACAGATGATGGATGGAATGCAGAGCAAATCAAACATTTACCCCCAGTCAAGAGATGTGGCTTACATCCATCGTTCTTTTGCTCACCATGCCAACCCAGTTTAGACCCAGCCATATTAAAATCGGTCTGGACCCTGTGCCTCATGTGAACAGTCTAGCTACTGCCACTGCCAAGCCAGGTCCTCCCTGGACTGGAAACAACCATCCTGGGACCGGTTTTGGGGCATCACCCCCCACCAGCCATGCTAGCTTGAATCCAGTAGCACAGTGAGCCCGGGACCCATGTGTGGGCATACCCGGCGCACTTAGGGCGAGAAAGCAAAAGGAACCCAGATGATGGACGGAATGCCGAGTATATCAAACATTCACCCCCAGTCAATAAATCTGGGTTAAATCCATTGGTCTTTTGCTCACTTTGCCACCCCAGTTTATGGTCAAGACTGATTTGCGTATGGCTGGGGCTAAGCTAGAATGGCATGGCGTGCAAAAAAACTATGGATTTAACCCAGATCTGTGACTGGCGCTGAATGTCTGATTAATTCAGCATTCCGTCCATCGCCTGGTCTTTTTAGGTCGACCTCTGCCAATGCGCTTGCGCATTGGAGATGTGGATCTATTGTAGCTGAAACAAACTCTTTGAACCAAGTGCGGATTCGGATTACATGCAGTTCATGTGCCCATGCACGCGCTTCAGACCCGCCACAGCAATGCCGAGAGCTTCACACTTCAAAGATTCCCTCCCACCCTTCTGACTTCAGGAATTCAAGCATGAATTTTCCCCAGCGCGCAATGCCGAGGTCTTGTTGTTTTTACCAGCATCCTTCTATGCCACATGCCTTGCCACATACCTTGTTTTTTAAAGTTACCTGCATTACTAAGTGGTCTTTTAGCTACCCTTTTTTCTCGCATTCAAGTTCAGAAAGAAAGAGCCTAGCTAGTAGTGATTGTACTTGTATTGATCCGACAAGAGACATGCATTTGTATTGTCATTTGCAGTGCTCCCTCATCGGTACTCGTGTCGAAGGCATCATTTACTTAATTTTGTATTGTATATTTACTTAATATTTTGAATGTACGTTTTGACCCGTGCAGTTTTTACCCCAGATTTACAGCAACACACAGAAGTCATTTTTTAATTTTCCTTTTCTTGAACTTGCAGAGTGTGCAAGCACCCGCATCCCTTGTTCTTGTTTGTTTTTGTGATCGCGGTCACTGAAATGTAGTGCTTCGGTGTTTTTGCTTGTTTGTTTACAGCGGTTCACAGAAACGTGTACAAGAAGTACCGTCTTTCTTCCCGTGCCTGCCCCTAGTGCAATGTCTTCTTGTTTTAAAGGGCAGTCTCTTCGATTGGAAAAAAAGTGCACCCGCAGAAAAATCATTTATATTCCTCTTTCCTTCTTTCTGCCTCCCTTCTTCTCCCACTAACACCTCATATTTCTCTATTTTCTCTCCTCCTCTCAATATTATGCCTCCCACTCACTTCTGTTGTTCTCTGTCTCTCTTACTAACGTCCCTTTAGACCCGTTTACATGCTCCCCTCTCTCCTTCGTTCACTGTGTCATTGCATTTTCTTCTTTATCCCTTCGTCTCATTCTATCGCCCTCACTCTGTCTATCTATCTGTCGCCCTCCCTCTATCTCTCGCCCTCACTCTATCACCCTCCGTGTATCTATCTATCTCACTCTATCTATCATCGCACTCACTCTATCTATCGCACCACCACAGCATCACTCAGGACCACCACAGCATCACTCAGGGGAACAACAACATCACTATGCGCTACCACAGCATCACTGAACGCCACTGCATCACTTGTCGCCACCACACCATCACTCAGCACCTCCACCTC
Organism: Lissotriton vulgaris; assembly: GCF_964263255.1. Lineage (NCBI taxonomy): Eukaryota > Metazoa > Chordata > Amphibia > Caudata > Salamandridae > Lissotriton > Lissotriton vulgaris. Next base: position 55,435,142 of record NC_141696.1, read on the forward strand.
ATCAATGTGTGCAACCATTCAACAACAACTGGTTCAAATATGTTCTCTCAATGGTTCAAGCTTTATTACAAATGTCACAAAAAGATGTTAATATTTCACTTCTGTTCTTGGATTTATGTCACAATAAAATACAATGAACATAATCTTCACAAAAGTTATTTACAAAAGTTTAAGCTATTGCAGTTATAAATTACAATAACTTTTATTTAAGTATTCATTATTAAAAAAAATTAAAAGCCATTGTTATTTGTAATATCACTACATCTAAGTCACATAAATACAACACATATTGCATTACAAATGCTATAGGGGGTCACATTTTCGAAAGTTATAACTATTGGCATTGTAAATGACAAAGCTATTAATTTCGCTATTTTCAAAAGCAACACATAAATACAAAAATTGTCATTTACAATAACAATAGCTCAAACTTTCCTAATGCGAGACCTATTGCATTGCAAATGCTTGTTTTAGTTTGCTTTTACAGTAGTTCTTTGGCTGTGGCCCATAGAACCATTTCTTTCATCCATTTGCCAACTTTTGGCAGCTGAACACCAAACCGCTGCATATCGCATTTCCTCATGGGTACCACCCCCAGCAGTTGACATTTACTAGTTATCTTCCCCTTTTTCCACTTGGGTGGAAGATAGAATGAGCCACTTCGCTAGTGCTGTGTACGAACTTGTCCAGTACATCTGACTCGAAACTCTGTACCTCCAGGTAAGGTGTATGAAATCAGCCGCTTTGCCCTGACGATTTACAAAAGGGGGTGGTGATGAACAGAGTGTCTGAATTGAGCAGACCACTCTTACCCAGTCCAAAGATCAGGGCTTGATCCATCACCGTTATTTATCTCACTGCCCCATCCCAGCTCAGAACATGGCTATATGCAAATCAGTCTGTCCCTGGCCCAGTGCATCATGGGAACAGGGCAGACTAAACTACCAAGCCAATTCTTTACCAGAAAGGAGACAAGCTACCGGGGACCGGTTTCTGGCATTTCAGCCTCTTCGGCCCGGCTTGCTTGAATCCTGATGGAGCAGTGAGAAAGGGACTCATGTCTGAGTATACCCTGCCACACCTATAGTGGCCAAAATCGATTTACAAAAGGGGGTGGTGATGAACAGAGTGTCTGAATTGAGCAGACCACTCTTACCCAGTCCAAAGATCAGGGCTTGATCCATCACCGTTATTTATCTCACTGCCCCATCCCAGCTCAGAACATGGCTATATGCAAATCAGTCTGTCCCTGGCCCAGTGCATCATGGGAACAGGGCAGACTAAACTACCAAGCCAATTCTTTACCAGAAAGGAGACAAGCTACCAGGGACCGGTTTCTGGCATTTCAGCCTCTTCGGCCCGGCTTGCTTGAATCCTGATGGAGCAGTGAGAAAGGGACTCATGTCTGAGTATACCCTGCCACACCTATAGTGGCCAAAATCGATTTACAAAAGGGGGTGGTGATGAACAGAGTGTCTGAATTGAGCAGACCACTCTTACCCAGTCCAAAGATCAGGGCTTGATCCATCACCGTTATTTATCTCACTGCCCCATCCCAGCTCAGAACATGGCTATATGCAAATCAGTCTGTCCCTGGCCCAGTGCATCATGGGAACAGGGCAGACTAAACTACCAAGCCAATTCTTTACCAGAAAGGAGACAAGCTACCGGGGACCGGTTTCTGGCATTTCAGCCTCTTCGGCCCGGCTTGCTTGAATCCTGATGGAGCAGTGAGAAAGGGACTCATGTCTGAGTATACCCTGCCACACCTATAGTGGCCAAAATCGATTTACAAAAGGGGGTGGTGATGAACAGAGTGTCTGAATTGAGCAGACCACTCTTACCCAGTCCAAAGATCAGGGCTTGATCCATCACCGTTATTTATCTCACTGCCCCATCCCAGCTCAGAACATGGCTATATGCAAATCAGTCTGTCCCTGGCCCAGTGCATCATGGGAACAGGGCAGACTAAACTACCAAGCCAATTCTTTACCAGAAAGGAGACAAGCTACCGGGGACCGGTTTCTGGCATTTCAGCCTCTTCGGCCCGGCTTGCTTGAATCCTGATGGAGCAGTGAGAAAGGGACTCATGTCTGAGTATACCCTGCCACACCTATAGTGGCCAAAATCGATTTACAAAAGGGGGTGGTGATGAACAGAGTGTCTGAATTGAGCAGACCACTCTTACCCAGTCCAAAGATCAGGGCTTGATCCATCACCGTTATTTATCTCACTGCCCCATCCCAGCTCAGAACATGGCTATATGCAAATCAGTCTGTCCCTGGCCCAGTGCATCATGGGAACAGGGCAGACTAAACTACCAAGCCAATTCTTTACCAGAAAGGAGACAAGCTACCGGGGACCGGTTTCTGGCATTTCAGCCTCTTCGGCCCGGCTTGCTTGAATCCCGATGGAGCAGTGAGAAAGGGACTCATGTCTGAGTATACCCTGCCACACCTATAGTGGCCAAAATCGATTTACAAAAGGGGGTGGTGATGAACAGAGTGTCTGAATTGAGCAGACCACTCTTACCCAGTCCAAAGATCAGGGCTTGATCCATCACCGTTATTTATCTCACTGCCCCATCCCAGCTCAGAACATGGCTATATGCAAATCAGTCTGTCCCTGGCCCAGTGCATCATGGGAACAGGGCAGACTAAACTACCAAGCCAATTCTTTACCAGAAAGGAGACAAGCTACCGGGGACCGGTTTCTGGCATTTCAGCCTCTTCGGCCCGGCTTGCTTGAATCCTGATGGAGCAGTGAGAAAGGGACTCATGTCTGAGTATACCCTGCCACACCTATAGTGGCCAAAATCGATTTACAAAAGGGGGTGGTGATGAACAGAGTGTCTGAATTGAGCAGACCACTCTTACCCAGTCCAAAGATCAGGGCTTGATCCATCACCGTTATTTATCTCACTGCCCCATCCCAGCTCAGAACATGGCTATATGCAAATCAGTCTGTCCCTGGCCCAGTGCATCATGGGAACAGGGCAGACTAAACTACCAAGCCAATTCTTTACCAGAAAGGAGACAAGCTACCGGGGACCGGTTTCTGGCATTTCAGCCTCTTCGGCCCGGCTTGCTTGAATCCTGATGGAGCAGTGAGAAAGGGACTCATGTCTGAGTATACCCTGCCACACCTATAGTGGCCAAAATCGATTTACAAAAGGGGGTGGTGATGAACAGAGTGTCTGAATTGAGCAGACCACTCTTACCCAGTCCAAAGATCAGGGCTTGATCCATCACCGTTATTTATCTCACTGCCCCATCCCAGCTCAGAACATGGCTATATGCAAATCAGTCTGTCCCTGGCCCAGTGCATCATGGGAACAGGGCAGACTAAACTACCAAGCCAATTCTTTACCAGAAAGGAGACAAGCTACCGGGGACCGGTTTCTGGCATTTCAGCCTCTTCGGCCCGGCTTGCTTGAATCCTGATGGAGCAGTGAGAAAGGGACTCATGTCTGAGTATACCCTGCCACACCTATAGTGGCCAAAATCGATTTACAAAAGGGGGTGGTGATGAACAGAGTGTCTGAATTGAGCAGACCACTCTTACCCAGTCCAAAGATCAGGGCTTGACAGCATTGACATCAACAGAAACACCAGGGGTGGATCTGAGTTTGTTAGAGGTCTGGTAAATCATGTGAAGGTAAAATTATATTGAATATGCTTATAACGAGTATTGCTAAACCCTTGTCTCACCCCCATACACTCTTTCTCCCAGTCCACATATGTAATCCTGCTTGGAACCACTTCACAGGAGTAATGAGTCATGTGTTTTAAATCTCAGCAGAGGTCTTTGCCCATGAAGAGCTCTCTATAGAAATGTTATCTACTGTCTGCAGCTTGAAAGGTCATACACTTCGACCATGGTTTAGGTGGGCGTGGGAGCTTCCGGAAAAGTGACCTAGATCTCCCTAGCTGTATGGGCTATTTTTCATACTGATGGAAATGTCCTGCTCCCGTAGCAAAGTGCTGTAGTAAAGCTCAAAAATCTATTATCGGGGTAGAGGTCTGCCAGTGTTCACCATCTCTCCCCTTCCAAAGATCCAGAGAAATACTATGAGCACTGTGCAAAGGGATAAATGTTACAAATGTGCATAGCTGGTGCACACAGGGAGCCTTTTCAGATCTTTTTAATCACTGTGTCCCGTATACCACAAACTTGTTTTATGGCAAATGGTATCTGGAGGGACACTCTCTGACCCCCATCAATAAACCGCCTAATGCATGTTTGTGCGTGTTGCATTAAGCAGTCTTTTGCCCAGTTTTCCTGCTTCACCAGCCAATGCACATCATGCTATATCCTGGGTTGCCTTGTAATACATCTCCATGTTGGATATCTCCAGCCCTCCCCAGGCCCATCCTCTCTTCAAAGTCGTTCTTTTTCTTACCTCTACTTAATTTCTCTGTCCAAATCAGCTCAACGAGTAGCGAATCAAATTCCACAAACATCTTTTGTGGCATCTCGGTCATTGTGCCCTGATAGCGTAGAGGTACCAAGGCAGAAAGGCCGTTTTAGCTAGCACTGCCCTTCCCATAACTGACAATTGTAGCGTATTTCAAAATGTAATTGAGGTTTGAAGCCCAGGCACCACTCTTCGCATAGTCAGTTTCTAGTTCTCTGTCTCATAACGTGCAACACATATCCCCAAATATTTTCAGTTTGTTTCAACCCAATCAAGACCCACCGTCGTTAGCTGTTGAGGCTCTAGACCCTCAATTCTTTCCAACAGAAACAACTTCGTGTAGTTGATGCACTGTCCTGATACCTCCACACATTCTTCCACGGCGTATAATGTAATAGTGTCTGGGTAAGTCGTCCGCCGGTCATAAAGCAAGGCATTGTCTGCATACATAGACACTGTGCGAGTATGCCCCTCCCCAAATAGCCATACGTCCCTCCCAAGCAGGCAAGCTGGTGGCTCCACTGTGAAGGCAAATAAAGGGGAGAGGGGACACCCTTGCCACGCCCGGCTCCAATGCAAATCGCTCTGAGACTACCTGACCTGTGCTCTCCCTTGCCAAGGAGTTGTATAAAAACGTAATTCATCTGACATAGTTATACCCTAATCCCGACTGAGTCGAAACCTCCAAGCATATACTCCCAGTTTACGGTGTCAACGACTTGCTCAGTATCAAGCAGGGACAAAGCGAAATAGTCATTCCCCTGGCTGTGGTTTATGTATGACTTGGGACAGCCTGCATAGGTTACAATTTGTGTTACTTCTGGGGATGAATCTGCACTGATCCTCGTGCACCAGCCCAGGGACAATTTCAATCCGCCTAGTCACTCCGACTTTACTAAGCGAAGGCCCATCAATTTTTAACAAAGATAGAGGACAATACGCAGACTGGTCAGATGGATGTTGGTCTGGCTTGGGGATGGGTACTGTCGGCGCCTCATGCATTGACTTGGGGAGCATACCAGATTCATATGCTTTAACATAACCCTGAAATCATTTTTCTGCTAAAAGCCCCACATTGGACGGTAAAATTCTACAGGTAACCTGTGCTGCCATTGCTAGAAAAGTCAATAGATAAAAAAACAAAGACAGCTGCATTTCTTTTACATTTGCAGAGCAATAGCTCGAAATTAACTAATGCGAGACCTATTGTATTGCAAATGCTTGTTTCCTTTGTGAGTGGAACATTGAGTATTTCCAGTTGCTGGTGTTTCCCTCTTGGGGGAGAGAGCTCAGAAAAGTGTAAACAACGTAGCCGCTGCAAAGCATTGCAGAGGGCTGGCTATTCAATATGTCTGCAATGACCGCCCTTAACATCTATTATTGGAGCATGTGATGTCTCTCTTGATAAGCCATGCCCCCTCTGTTTCCTCTGGCGATAAGTAAGGCGAATTTGGTGATCCAGTCTATCCCATATTGCTCTCTTCAGGGAGGTGTACGCATTCACCAGATCTTAATGAAAATATTATCCCCAACAGTAACTTTGTTCGTGTTGAATCACAGGAACACTATTTTATTAACTCTTTTGGGTCAATATAATATGAATTTGCACGGGTAAGGAAAAAGCATTTTCCGGAAAAAATGAATCATTAATTCTACCTTCTCTGAATAACACACAGATACTACATGCACACACCACGCACAATATTATTTTCATGTTACACACAAAATATGGTTCATGGTTCTCCAGATATGTACGTTAGTACTTTGTGGGACAAGGTTTCACTGCATTAATACCAGTTTAATGGCATACAATTACAATCCGCAATTGAAGTTGTCCAGCTGAAAGGTGCCGGTCACTGTGCTGCGCATGGCATGGCATGTTTTTTTTTTTATGCCACTTGAGTTTTTTATGCTGAAACGAAGCTATTTTCTGCGATTTATTCAGCAAAATGAGCAATAAATGGCAAGTACAAAAATACATAATTAAGAAGAAAACATTGGGACCACATAATTTTGTTTTTCCTGTACTCCTTACTGTGTATGCTGCCTTTTCAATCTGATTCTTCATCCATTAGATGTAAAGTTGTATCTGTTTTGAGCTGAATTTCTTTTCTTACTATGCTAGTTTTTGTTCACAGGAGCTGAAGGGGTTCAACTCCTTAGAAGATCTCCTGCATGTGAAGGGGATTACCACCCGCATTCTGGAAATTAACAGTGACCGCCTGACGTGCCGGAAGAGGCAGTGCAGTGGTGATACTGGCCGGGGTAGCTGCTCGCACAACAACACACAGCCAAGGCCATCCAGTTCTACAGGAGATGCCTTGAATGGCAACGTGTCTCAGGTATGTGGATCAGAGAAAATATTCACTGGTTAAGTGGGTTGTTGTGAAGGGTTAACTGGCCATGGAAAACGCCTTCAGCACATCTTTTGCTTACCTACTGATATTTAAGTGTAGAAGTTGAAGTCACCATCTTCGCATACTTTTTGGGTGTCCCTGGTGCACTTGCCTCATGCCTGTTTCTGTTCTCCTTTGTCTGTTCCTTGTCATCCAAAATCCTCAAACTGTTTTAGAGTAGCAAGAAGCTTGTTGTGGATAACAGTAGAGGATGCAATTCTGTATGATAGGCCTACTCCAAGCTCTGATGAACATTGCACCCAGGCCTGTGATGCTGCATCCGTGGGATGGCTTCAGCTTAGATGGACCTCCTCTGTGTACCTGGGACGTGCTTTTTTTTTTAGTCGCCAGTGGGTCAAACTGTGCCACAGTTGAGTCTTCTTTTTAATAAAACATAGCAGGTGCTACAGCATACGTCATACTGCTGCATTTCTCTGGCGCCAGATTCAACACCTCAGATAAATTATTATTTTTTATTATCATCAATTGTTAAGTGTGCTAATATTCCGACATTGAATGAGCCATTAACACTTTAAACCCACTCTGTGGACCAATGTCCTCGTCTCCAGTCATGGAATTGGTGAGCAACCCTCAATGAACTTTTTCAACCCAGAATCCCTGCAGTGCTTCAGCTTCACCTCTAGCCCTCCTCGTTGGGGGGAAGCTGGTGTAGCTTGTGGTTTTTTCCATAGTTAAAATCAAAAATCTGCCCAGGTTAGTGCTTAAAGAGCTGGAGTCTCCCTGACTCTTCTTTTCTCTCTGTCCCCCTTCCTTTTTTTTTTTTGCCTCACTTCTAAACCTAGAGCATTTGTAATCTTCATTGCGCAATGGTGGAGCTTGGCTATCATGATCGACTTATCGCAGCATAACTTGCTTGACAGTGACAATTGGTGAACCTGGGGCATCTTTTCTATGCCAATTCAGAGTTGATCTCAACTACCCTTTCGTTAGCATTCATTGCATTACTTCTTGCTCAGTTGGCACTTACTGTCCCACAGTGTCTTCACTCGTTGTTAAGTCTATATAGTTGGACATTGGCGACAGCTCGATTGATGAACCTTCTTTTGTGGCGTACAAATGAGTGCTCAACCCACTTATTTTTTGGGGTTACTCTACACCACATGGATGGAGGCATTAGTACATGCCTTTTATTGTGCTTCCTTAAATGTTTCGAGACTTAAGCAAAGTTCAAGATAAGGGAATGTGTTTGATTGCCAGATAGGAAGAAAAGAGGGATACAAAAGTGTGTGGGATAGTGGGTGTAAGAGGGCTACAGTTTATTGCTCTTGTTGTGGGTATGTGTGTTTATGATATATTATTGTTAGTTTGTTTGTGGGTAGTAGTGTTATCTGGTTCATTTGTGGCTATACCTCCTACCTATGTGATCAACTTCACGTTACCAGGTGTCGCCTTTTGACTTACTCTGAGTCCTTAGGTGTATGGTCTTTAGAATTCACCATTCATTCTGATTTTGATCAGTTCTTGCCAGATCCGCCTTAGTGACAGTGTCCCATTTACCACAATCTTAGTTAACTCTCTTGTCACTACCTGTAGTTGCTCCTGACTGGCCTGGGGTGGACGGGATGTATTCTCCAAAAATACTTTCTTGCTCTGCAACCCCGCAACTTAACTGTTGCTCCCCCCATTCACCATTCTGTTGGTTTTCCTCTGCCTCTCCTGCGAAGTGCTGGCACTCTGCAGCATTTAGTTGCTTACCGCACACGTCTCCTCTATTGCCTCAACAGATAATTTTTTTCATGCTAGTCCCCTCATTGCTGAGCTCTGCAACACGTTTAAAAAAAATCTTTACCGATGCTGTTTAGCATCGGTAACAAGCATTGGGAAAGCCAAAAGGTAAGTTTTAGCTTTTTATAGGTGAAACTAAATCAAAGCGAAAGTACCAGTGGTTGTTCTCTCAGCCGTTTTAAAGTTGTTAAAAATGTACCTAGGATAGGGCCATACTTCTAAGGTGACTGACGCAAGACTGTGGACAGGCAGGCTTTCTCTACAACACCCTTACACAAATTCACATACGTCAAGCGTCTTAAGACCAAACTTAGCTTTGCTAACGCAGCACAATACTGTATTATTTAAATTTTGCAGCTTACGGGTACTTTTGCCATTGTATTGTTTTTAACTGTCTTAATAGAGGTTGGCCCAAGGGCCTTGAAATCTATCTTATCAGATGCAAAGACGCTATTTACTATGTTGCACAGGTGGGTTTTTGCAAATCATCTGCATTCCTCATTTGTAAGTGGGACCGGGGGGCGGGGGGGGCTGGGCTGTTTTAACATTGGTTTTCTCTTACTCCAAATAGTTTGTTAATGATTGGTTATTAACAGCACACAATCAGCTACTTAGGACTTGAATAACATAGGCCTGCCATGGGAACAAGTAATGGGGAGATTGAATAAATGTTCACTGTTATGGAAATCCCAATATTGATAAATGTATCTGCACACCCACGCTCCCATTGCCCTTGTGCCTGTACTGTCATTTACCACAATACACCGAATATGAACACTACAGTACACAATGAATCTTAATGTGTGAGGCACTTGTAGACTCCATGTTGTGTTGAAGTTTGCTCTGGCTTGATTTGTATGTGAATATTTTAGATTCAAAATACACAATTATGAATTCGGACATATAAATCTGCTGGCTTTTTGTTGTTGTTGTTGCTCTTGGAGTACTGTTGGTGTAAAGACAAATCTGCTGACTGCTGTTTCTGGGGTCGCTAAAATCGGGGCGGCCATACTCTTTCAGCAGCTGCAGACTATGTAACTTATTTTACCAAGCCTGAACGCCATTCGTAATTTATCCTTACTATTTTTGGAAAAAATAAAATGTCATGTTGATTCTCTTTGTATATAAGCAAACCCTATGTAAATGAGCGTTGTTAGCATAATGTCTAGCCATCTACCAAGTTCTTTTCATACAGTAGACCTGCATGCACAGGTACGCCATGCTATCTGTGGGTTATTGAAGACCCATTACATTGTGAGTTAACAACTACAACCTAGTAGTGCAGATCCACACAGTAGCTACCTAGAGATTGTGACTCTAGGATGTTGAACAAGTGCTGGAGGAATGCAGAAGAAAGGGGTCAAAGCCAGGTAGCGAGGCAGAGAAGCCTAAATTCCTGCGAAGACTTTCCTTGCTTTAAGGAACACAACACTTAATTCTGAATGAAGGAATGAAGTGAGGATGGATGCAGGTACTGGAGGCAGTCCAGAAACAGTGAAAATGCCACAAGAGCAGGATTAAAAGTGTAGTAGTGGCAAAGAAAGTTGACCCTGGGTAGATAGCAAACAGAACAGAAGTAGGGGCCCTCATTCGATTGTGCTATGTGTAGTCAATGGTGGCCATTAACATGGGCTTCCAGAATTCTGGGTGTTTTTTTTTGTAAAGCCATCTGTTACGTACAGACCCCTTTGTATGTTATTTCTAACGTGGAGCCATGGCATCCTCCTTGCTATGAATGTAGTACTTGGAATGGATAGATATTAGTGGTCTGTGCTCCAAAGAGAAAATTCAAGCTGCCTTCTGATCCGAAGCTCACCTCACTTCCATGACTAAAATCTCTACAGCTGAGCTAGACTCTGGAAGCAACTCTAGATTTTGGCTTTATAGGATTTGGGGACCATTTTCCGGAAAGCCTGCAGACTTGAGAAGCGCAGAGAGCTTCAAAGTGAAAGTTTTTGGCACTTGAGGGTGTGGGTCATGCATTTTGGGAGGGTGGATAAACACATAATTGGGAAGGTAAGCTTCATTGTATGGTAGATTGTTGTGTTCAGCTTTTTCATATAGGTCCAAATGAGCTATTGCCAACTATGCCTGCCTATGCATTCATAGTTCCTTTGCTGTGGGCATTAGAATCTTTAAATTAGGTTGAGTCATTGTTTCCAAATAGTTGGTATTTTTTCAGCCATAAAATTATTTTGCTACTGCACTGATTGTAGAATACCAGGAGGTTCCTTATGAACATGTCTTGAGCTAATTAGTGATTTTCCTTTCTGCCTGGAGTTTTCGAGACTTGATCTTGGAATTTTCATTCCATGCCTCTTGTGAACTAGAGTGGGTAATTTCCTCCCTTGCTCGCATTTCCAGTACATAACACTAATTAAGCATCAATATTTTAAACAACTATATTTTTGCAAACAATATTAATGACTTTTATATTTTTTAAATCGATATTTCTTACCTTGAAGTCGATATTCTTAACCACAATATTCTTGCAGTTGATATTTCTGTGTCAAGATATTTAAAACTTGATATTAGTGTAAGTTGACAAATCCAACTCGATATTTTGACTGAATCCCCTGTGTGATGGTACAGTGTGGCAAAAAGCAAAATGAGTTTGTGTAGAAATGTGCGGAAAGCAGAGGACAGTCTTCAATGTGCTCATCCTAACATAGCGAAAACGACAATGGCCTGCACAGGACATATGAGACTCTCCTTTTGGTCAGGATACAATGACAACAGTAGTCGGCGATAAGCAGGACCAAAGCACCTTTGGGGAGCATCTGAAGAAATATATACCAGAATGAGAAGGAAAGTTGTGTACGCAAAAATATACGGACACTAGTATCTGCAAAAACCATTAGTTTTTATCGAAAACCCTCATAGACATCCTGGAGTTATTATAGCGGTATATCTTTTCATCCGCCCCATCAGGAGTCTTGGCATCGTCATAGGGTCAACGATTGACGTGCAGTATGCCTGCCTCACCCGAGGCTACTTCTGGTGTATGCAGAAGTGTCCAGAAATGAAAAAAGGGTATCTAAAAAATAATGACTTAGCCAGAAGAACTTGGTTTTTAATCTCGAAAATTGACTAGTCACTAATATTTAAAAGAAATTGGGATATTAAGGTAGTTGAGTTACTAAACTACCATATCGTTCTTGAAAAAAGTCGACATGTTTCAGCTCATGAAGCCCACAGAGGGTCAGGGGAGCTTTCGTCAGGACATGAACACAAAAACACACAAACAAAAATATATGTATGACTCATACACCCTTTGTGTGTATGGTGAAAGTAACACAATGGAATTTCCAAGCTGTGAAAGAAACCAATAAAATAATTGTATCAATGGTCATTAGTTAAGGGGAAACGAATGGACTCGCTATCCTCTTCCCTCCCTTTTTTTGATATCAGTCTTTAAGTAGCGCACAGCTGCAGGGATTTTCAAGAGACCTAGTTATAGTGCATACTAGACTCTAGATCTTTAAATCGAGGAACAATGGAGAACAATATGGGTTTAAGCTTTACAGGCAGTGACATTGACGAAATTCTAGCAGGTCATTCCTTACTACAGAACCAAGAACTCATCGAAGCAATCGCACAGACAGATGAGTGGGACACTCTGACTACAAAGAAACAGGAACAAATCCGGACTGCAATACACGGAATAATTATGACCGAATATTTAAGATCTAAATCCGCCCCAAAGGGCTTATGGGTCACCAATGCACCTAGAATCTTCTTGCATGATTTGGTCTTCCGGCGCGATTGGTCCTCCATCTCGTGGAAATGCACACTGGATTATCTTGTATTAATAGTTAAAACAGCCAAAAGACTATCGGACGCACTTCTGAAAGAAATACAAGAGTGCGAGAATGAACTTAAGAAAAGCATAAATCCTCAAGTATACAAGAAACGCTTGGATGAAATTACTAAAGAAATGGATGATATGCAAGAATATCTCACACAAAACAAACTTCAGAAATTATCTAAAGAACTTAAAAAGTTCAGCCAAGAGAAAATGCACCCGTATTCAAAGGAAGACTTTACCACTACTAACGACGGCACAGATGGAGATACATCTGGTGGCACTTCCTCAGAAGGCTCAGAAGCGAGTTTTGATGGTTCTACTCCGAGAAGAGGTCGGAACAATTTCAGGTTCTCACGTCCCCGACGAGGCAATAGATGGCAAAGACCAGCATTTTTTCATGGCAATCCAATGCCTTACTATCCTCCATACATGCCCCCTTTTGGTGGATGGATGAATCCTTACCATCCCAATGCCAACCAACAGCACCAAATGGAAAGTCAACATATGCCAAACAATGCCATTCAACACCAAACACAGCCTTTTTTAGGGAGAGGCCAAAACACCACGAGAGGCAAAAAGAAAAATCTCAGGTGGCAAGACCAACAGCCCAATGTGCAAACGAGAAGCATGGCCTCTGCCCAACCGGGACCGAGCAAGCAGATTCACTCATAGTGAACTTGACGACAATCACCCTAACCGAAGATCAGAAGAATGTCCTCAACAAGGGACTTGGATTTGTGCCAACGCCTGCAACTGATCGTTTTAAACTCAAATGTGAGGTAGCAGAGTTCTGCAGAACCCTAAAACTTAAGGCTTTTTTTGGTAATTCTGACAACCCATTGACGGAGGGAGATACTAATCTAAGGAGAAAATCGAAATTCTGTCCTCCCCCTGCTGTAGTGCCAATTGAAGTTCAAACTTTTGAACAAGCCATAATGAAAGGAATTGACAAAATGGACAAAAACAAAAAGATTTACCACAACATGAGCAACAAAGAAAAACAGGCTTTGCTTGAATTAAGAGACAATGACAAAATTATAATTAAACCCGCAGATAAGGGTGGCGGGTGGTAATCCTTACAAAAGAAGGATATACTGAACAATGCCTGACTTTACTGTCCAACGAAACCTTCTATAAACAACTGGATGCAGATCCCACTGAAAGATTGACCAACACTATCGCAATTATGGTACACGAAGCGGAAATGAATAGATGGATTTCGAAGAAAGAGGCCGAATTTTTAACACCAAAGGCACCCAAAATACCTTTCTTCTATTCATTACCAAAAACCCATAAAAACAAAACACCTCCACCTGGACGCCCGATAGTTTCGGGAATCGGTTCCCTGCTCGAGCCCCTGTCCAAATTTGCTGACGAGTTTTTAAAGCCATTGGTACAAAAGACGCCAACATATCTTAAGGATACGAGAGACTTGCTTAACCAGATTGGAGATGTAAATTTTGACCAAAACACCATGCTACTGGTAGGGCTGGATGTAGAATCCCTCTACACCAGCCTACCCCAAGAAGACACCCTAAAAATGTTGGAGGACTTGCTCTTTAAGTTGGATTGGACATACAAAACCCCACGTCACTTCATACTCGAATGCTGCAGACTTGCCTTGCAAGAAAATTACTTCGAGTATAATGGCCAATTATTTTTACAATGCCATGGCACCTCCATGGGGAGTGCATTTGCGCCTTCGGTGGCCGGACTCTACGTGAGCCGCCTTGAAGAAGAAAGCATTCTTCACGATACCAACCCATACGTTTCCAGTATAAAATACTGGAAACGTTATATTGATGATGTCCTCCTCGTCTGGGATACTAAAATTGACCTCACAATATTCATGGAATGGTTAAACAGCAGAGACCGCTGGCTAAAATTTACCTCTACAGCACACAGGCAGACAATTGATTTCTTGGACCTCACCATTTTTGTGGAAAATGGGAGATTAGAGACAAAAACATTTACCAAACCAACGGCCAAAAACTGTTTGTTGTCCTATTACAGTTACCATCCCCGCCCGTTGCGAGACAATCTCCCATATAGCCAATTCCTTAGGCACAAGCGGAATTGTAGCAAAAAAGAGGACTACAAAAAACAAGCAGAAGAATTGAGCCAAAAACTCAGAAAAAGGAATTATACATCGACAATAATATCAAAATGTAGAAAAAGAGCCTCAAATCAACCAAGAGACTGCCTGCTACAAAGTACACAAAAAGAACCAGTCAAAGATCTCGTCACTTGCGTGACTACGTTTTGCCCAGCGACCTATGAGGTGCAAAAACTCATAAAGAAAAATTGGCAGATATTAACCACTGGAACATTGAACTGGCCAAAGCCTCGCTTTGCTAACAAAAGAACCAAGAACTTAAAGGATTTCCTTGTACATACAAGACCTAGAAAAACACCTTTAAAGTCAACCATCAGAGATGTACATATGGTGCCAGTCACTGGACACTATCCCTGTGGCACCTGTGGAGTGTGTAAGTTCACGGCAAGTACAAAGACCTTACAGTTAAATGACAATCCTTAAATGGACTCAAAGGAGCCATACAAACTGTAACTCCTCGCATGTGATATATCTGATCACATGCCCATGCCAAAAGCAGTATGTGGGCATGACATGCCGGAAAGTCAAACTCCGCATAGGGGAACACCGGAGCAATGTCAGGTTAAAAAAGAATACGACCAAATTGTGCACCCATTTCATAGAGGCTTGCCATACATGTGATGAGCTTAAGTGGACAGTACTAGAAATGCTTGAAACCAAGGATCAAAACGCAGAACAAGTTCTTTTTAATAAAGAACAGAGATGGGTAGATCGCTTAAAGACTGATGTAATAGGAATGAATGACCATATTCCGTGGAACCAACTTTACTGATTCTATCCAAGAAAAAGGAAATGTACTGCTGACTACATCTGTCATTGTAAATATACATAATTCCACATAAATATATGCTTTGACATATAGGTCTCATCACCCCTAAGATGACCGCCTAAACTAACCTGAATGAATATATATTATTCCGAATGTAGAGAAAATCCAGATGCGACTCTGATTCCCTGTTGGATACTTACCTACTGAAAACACCAGGTACCTCACGGGGTTTTCTTTGGGGTGTGCATGAAGTTGTGAGCACTGACCACGAATGTTGTAAGCCCCTATTGTAAACCCCCGTTTTTTCCTAATATTCGTGATTCACTAACATGCGAGTCGTTTGTCAAAACGTACAGACTCGGAATTGATGATATATAAACATAGATTACACCGGACCCACTAGCGTATTGTAACAATGCCAGTCTTTACATGACGCCGGTATATTTACCGATGCCCGAAATCACACTCTTTCGAATGTAATTTGTAAGTGTGTATCATACTTTTTTAAATACCGCGTTGCATCTGATACCCACAAGAGACCTGAAAGCACAGTTTTTGTCACAATTCCTGAACATAGACAGCTTAAAAGCATTTACCATCCGTTTTCAAAACCCATGAAGTTTCTCCTACGTACTCACCTCACGAGGGTTATGCCGCAAATCGGTTAACTCTTGTTTATGCATACAATAATGCCATTATTTTTATATGTCTGCCTAAACCCAGTGAACATACCATTGATACAATTATTTTATTGGTTTCTTTCACAGCTTGGAAATTCCATTGTGTTACTTTCACCATACACACAAAGGGTGTATGAGTCATACATATATTTTTGTTTGTGTGTTTTTGTGTTCATGTCCTGACGAAAGCTCCCCTGACCCTCTGTGGGCTTCATGAGCTGAAACATGTCGACTTTTTTCAAGAACGATATGGTAGTTTAGTAACTCAACTACCTTAATATCCCAATTTCTTTTAAATATTAGTGACTAGTCAATTTTCGAGATTAAAAACCAAGTTCTTCTGGCTAAGTCATTATTTTTTAGATACCCTTTTTTCATTTCTGGACACTTCTGCATACACCAGAAGTAGCCTCGGGTGAGGCAGGCATACTGCACGTCAATCGTTGACCCTATGACGATGCCAAGACTCCTGATGGGGCGGATGAAAAGATATACCGCTATAATAACTCCAGGATGTCTGAGGGTTTTCGATAAAAACTAATGGTTTTTGCAGATACTAGTGTCCGTTCTTTTTGATTATCAGTCATTAGTTAAGGGGAAACGAATGGACTCTCTATCCTCTTCCCTCCCTTTTTTTGATATCAGTACGCAAAAATATATCCAACTTGCATTTAGTTACATGCGTTCCTTTTGTTTGTCATGTTGTTGTCAGAGTTTTATTTGTTTTGTTGGTTTCCCTTGTTATTAAACATTACCTTCCTTCCTTTAGCAGGAACAGCATCTGCCTTTCCGACGGAAAGGATGCCATGCTTCGAGCAAATGTTTTCTATATGCCACCTGCCATCAGCTTGCGTTAGGTCCAGCATATATGAATCACCAAAGAGTTGTGTTAATCATAGGATGATTCTGGAGGTTATAGGGTTTTGAGAGCATTTCCCACTCTTCTTCATTTCTTCTTTCTGCCTCTCGTTTAATAGCTCTGTTGTGATGAGTATTTGTGGTGGGAAGGCTCTGCATAGCTAATGCTTTGATAAATGTACTTTGAGTGTGTGCAGGCACTCTATAGAGGGTCCCAGTTGCTGTTGATGAGAGACCGATGCTGCGGTGTAGTGGTTGAAGAATCCTATCCTACACCAGTTTTGGGTCTCAACTACAGACAGCTTTTAGTTGCCTGTTGCTGAAAGACCTATTTTAGACAGCACCAATAATTGCAGTGGTCTGTGGTAGTGGAGCTTGCCTGTCTCCAAAATGGCCACGTTTGAGGAAGGCTCCGACGATCCTGGCGCCTCATGCAAGAAGCGCAGACGAGTGAGTTTTCTTCTACACCATAGAGCTGGAATTGGCCTACTGCGGCTAAAGGAAGTCTGGCAGCGCTTTGCGGGCGGCCCGCGCACTCCCCAATAACATAGCTCCTGCGGGTATAGCCGTAGCTGCTGTGGAGCAACTAATGCGCCCATAAGCAGCGAGGACACACATTGAGTACCCTGAGGGTATACAGGGATGAGGCAACCGTCGCATTGCATCACTGAGCTGGAGGGCGTGGCCCCGCAGTGACCGTGCTGAAGGGGCCGGCTGCCTTGGCTCCTTGATGGCACAACTCCCCAAAATGCATTCACTCAGGGGAAAGCTGTAGTAATACATTGGACTGTACCAGAAACCTTTGAGTTTCCAGCTGATGCTATCCTCAACAGTAGCGGTCAGGGGAGACTACGGCAGGGTGTACTGTTCATAACCCTAAGAACACTGCCCCTCTGACCTGCACCATGCTTGCGAATACCAAACAGAAAGGGCAGCCTTGTGTAGACAGAGAGGTGTGGTTGGCAGACAGGCGATGGTGATAAATTGATGTGCCAGTAGCCTGCGGCTCCTCGCCAGTGCTCGCCCCATTGTGGCTGTGCCAAGGATAGTGCTGCTGCCATAAAAAAATCTGCAATAAAAGCCTCAGTGGATCTCATTGTTGCCTACTACTGCACCTGTCATTTGGGACGACTGTGGCTCGCTGTTGTAGCCACAACGAGAATGCCAGATAGCTGGGACACACCATGGGCAAGACGGGTAAGACCTAGCTTAATCTCCACTTTGAATTGTGCAAGACAGCCAAGCGGCAGACACGAATGCCACAGGATCAGGTTCGGAGACCAATGACCTCTCCATGGACACAGAACCGAAGCAGATCCTTGCAGTTATGCTACGCAGCCTGACTAAAATAGATGGGAAAATAGATGCCCTCTCATTAAGAATGGATAGAATGACAGAGAGACTGGACAAACATATGGAGAGGCTGGACACGGTGGAGAGGGAGAGTGTCCGATGATGAAGATGTGATAACTGAGGAGTCTGCGGCGCACAATCCAGAAAAAGTGTGATGGAGACAACTGATATAGATAATATGAAGCACTTTGTGGAGCATCTCCTTATTATCCTACTGGGAATATACATATTCTTGGAGATCTTTGTGGGTGCAAGCGCCCACCTCTCCTTGATCCCCAGACCAGTTCCAGGGGCGAGTCCCCACCCCGTTATCGCAAGGTTTTCAATTTTAGAGATCGGAATACTGTGTAAAACATGAGACCTGAATACCCTGTGATATGAAGGTACTGAACTGTCCCTGTATCTAGATTTTACGCAGCAAGTCCAAGACGCACAACAGCTATTCGTTCCGGCTAAGAGGAAACTTTGTGATATTCAGCTACAATACAGTATGTTATACCTTGCCGAGCTGCGCCTTATGTCGGAGGGGAAAATGTGCTATTTTACAGACCCAAAGCAAGTTCTCCACTTTATCAAGCAGAAGGAGGGGGCTGGGAGTAGACTTAAATCTCCACGTGCCACCTCTGGGGGCGACGAGGATACTCGTAGCACGGAGAAAAAGTATGATGAATACTTGAAACCCAGGATGTTCTGGAAGTTCATCGAATCAGAAATTGGGGATCTCCCACGACGGGGATCCTGGATCAGCAGTGGTCAGGACACACTCCGGAGACATACTGTAACTACTATCGTGGTTCATAGCCAATCCGTAGCTGTTCAAGACTAGAGGTGGTGTTCTCCACGCTGTTCCAGGCCACAGGAAGTAGGTAAGACTGTTCCAATTGCACAGCAGAGGACTCATCCCCGCCTCAGCTAACGCATGTGGACATGGTACACGGAGAACTGCACTACTTACACTGTTGGGACGAAGCTGATCTATGTTTGGTCCTTATTTTGGAGGTGGAGGGCCTAGACAGTTGATAGAGAATGGCCCAGGGTTTTTTCTCGCCCCCCCCTCTTTGCTTATTGATTATTTTTTTGTTTTTTTATTACATTCTGTTATGAGTAACTGGGAGTGTTGGAGACTTTGGGAGCCTGTAACATCCAACCCCATTTGTGCACCCCCACATGCAAACTATAGTTCTTGGTTCATTTTCATGAGGGGAGATATAAAGGGGGGGTGGGGGAGAGATATGTTCCGGTTCTGCGAAGTTTGGGATTACATAGCATGGGTGGGGCGGGTTTCAGGAATGTTTTATGTTTGGTGTTATTAGTAAAAAGGGAAACACATTTGTTGAGTGGACATGACCGAGCATTGCAGACTGTTGCTGCACAATAGGGGGCGTTAAACAGGCAACAGTAGGCCGGTCTGATACACCACGGATACAGTTTCTTACCTGGAATATAAGGGGCCTTAATGTCCATAGAAAATTCTGCTAGGTGGTGGCTTATCTCAAAAGGCATAAAATAATGTGGCAATTTTGTAAGAAATGCACCTAGCTCCTGACAGTACCTTGCTGACACAGCGACGACTATGCGGCCATTACTGTGCCTCCTTGCATGCTTGCAGTGTCTTAATGGGGCGGACAGTAGATCAGGGATACAATTGAAAGGTGTTTTTATAGACCAGGGGTGGGGGTAGATTGGTACTGGGCCTCTGTTGTAAGGACTACCTGGAGGCAATACTGGTGGGGATCTATTGCACCAATCATGAAGACCCACAGTTCTACCGCTCCCTTAGTGTACGCCTGCTTCAGTGGGGTGATTTTCCACAAATCTTGGGGAGATTTCAACTGTGTGCTAAACCCAGAACGGGACCGATCGAAGGGTCCACCTTGCCGCCCCATCTGCTAGAGCACTTATGGAAATAGCGGAACACACAGGGTTGGTGGACATATGGAGGTTCCACTATCCGGATGGCATGGGATACATGCACTACTCAGCCGTGCATGATATCCACACCCGTATAGACTTCTGGATGGTGTCTAGGACCTTAGTGTCAGATGCAACTGAATTTGAGCCGCTCACTCGCAGTTAATCTGACCATTCAACTGTGATGTTGGAGCTGGAACTCTGGGTGCCCAAGAGCCGCTGCATAACGACTGAGCATAGAAGGTCCAAGAATTCCAGAACTATATCTGTTTTCACAGAGATTTTTATGAAGGTAGAGGAAACATACTCAAAAAACTCTGGACCTTTTAGAGATTTGGAAAAGAACAGTCTTTAGAAAAGAGAGCATGTTTTCCAGGTTTTTGTGCGTAATATTTTTTAGGTTAAATCCTGTGATCATTGATTAAGATTTTCATTCAACAAATAAGGTCGATCCAAAGTTTGAAAAGACTATAAAATTTTATTAGTGCAGAATTGAACGTAAACAGCCGACACGTGTTTCGCCCTCTATGGCTAATTGCGCCAGGGCTTTCTCAAGCCCGTAAAGATAAGTGATGTGTTTAGTTGAATAATAATAATCAAGAAAAGAAAAAGAGGAAGAGACCCCAAACCAAGGAGGTTGAGTCTTGAAGAAATCCGAAGAGTGCAAAAAGAAAGCGGATTTATAGAGAGTGTAGACAATGTGGAGAGAGAGAAAGAATGTACTCCTTTAGTCTTGATATTAATCATACAAGAAATTCAAGGACAAAGTGCAAGCTTTTGACTAAGGAAGTCAGATGTAGCTAGACATCATATTTTGTGAAAGATGCATTGATCATACAAGGGTGAGGTGTTCATTGATCTTTGAAGAAATCGGAAAGGAGTTACGGAAAAAATTCTGAAAGAGAAGGGAAAAGACACCCAAAACCTACAGTGTGTAAGGTGCACCGTGTGTGTTCTTCAACAGAGAAGGAAAATACATGAAGGAAAATATAATACCTAAGTTCAGTTTCTTAATAACATTCAGTTGGATTCTCAAAAATACATCGTAGTGGGTATATACAAAGGTAGATTCCTTAAATATTTCAATCTGTAAGGAAAATTATAATTTTTCAATACAATATTGTAAAAGAATGAGCATTTTTTGCATTTCCAATTGTGAAAGCTTAATAATTAACCATATTTTGAAATATATAAAACAGTTTCAAACATTACTAGGTATGTATGAAAGGACCATTGTCAAACATTGCTAGGTATATCAATGTAAGCAAGTGTTTCAGATGATTCATCATTTGACAAAATTTGGCATACTATTGTTCAACATTCTTTGCCAAACAATTTGAAGATGGGACATAGCATTGATTACACTCGTCTTATAGTCAGTAAGAGCGATTATCATTAAATATCCTTATTTTTATAATTTTGTCGAGATTTTTTCGCCTGTGTTATTTAGGAGGGAGTGGGCACTGTGTTCCCTTTTGGTTTTATTGAAATGGAACAGTTTCGTATGGACCGCGTTTCAGGCTTGGATGTCTTGGAGAGACACCTATTTATTTTTTACATACAGATCATATATTATTTGGAAGAAAAAAGTGGTGGGAAACGCTACTTTACAGGTTGAATGTTACTGTTTGTCAGGAGCGCGATAATCTCAAAACGCTCGTTTTAGGGTGGCGGGTTGGTACATGGACCAACACAAAGAGGCAGAATGACGCAGAGGATTAGGAGTTATTGAGTTAAATGGCGAGCACGTTTATATAAAAGGGCAGCTATGCTGAGAAGCCAGATGGAATTCGGCCCAAATAACGTGTATACGGCCCATTGAGGTTTGATTTATCGAAAGGTCTTAAAACCGTGCCATGTTTTCTGTGAGAAATGTTACAGAGCCTAATATTAGTTGGGTTTATTGCAAGCTAATTGTTCTGGGTGTTTGCCAAAGAAGAAGGCTCTATTATACTACACCTCAGAATCCCAGGATCGAAAAGGAGTCACCATAATCAGATCGCTTCAGAGCGCAGATGCTCTTTGCATTCCTGCAGGAGAGGAATGCGACCACATGAATAGAGAGTGGTTCGAGGCTACTCTATGACCGTCTTTTTTAGCAAAAATAAACGCGTGAAAAAAGGGCTGGATTCATGAGCATCACTTACTTGGAGTTAAATCTCCCGCCAGGTCAATACGTTTTCATGATGATGCCGCTGCGTCCACCTGGTGATTCCCCCCTCCCTTCCTGATAGACTCTGTTTTCAGGACTGAAATAACACCGGCCAAAGAGGAGTTCTTCATTAATAACTTGGGGTCGGTCGATAGTTTTGCCACAGTATGAGAGACCTTTAAAGTCTATATTAGAGGTATCACAATCTCTAAACATGCGCGACTCCTCTGATTGCTAAGTTGTAGGCTGACATGTCTAGAAAGGGAAATAGCCGACATAGATTCGAGGCACCAATGTTGGGGAGCTGCTTTGATATTGGGGAAATTTAAGGCTAAAATGATGGAATACCATGAAACAGCCAACAGCGAGGTCAAGCATATGGACAAATATTCTGTTGCTTGGATGTATGGGAGGGGGAGTGGCCAGGAGCCACTTTGGCGACCCTGATACGCCCCAGAAGGGAGACCGAGGTGATCATAGGCATTCAGGACGAAGAAGGGCGACTGCTGCATGACACAGACCGCATTGCAGACTGGTTCTGTAGATATTATGCAAATTATATCACACAAGCATTATACCTGATGAAGCTGCCACTTATGATTGCCTAGAGCTCATAGCTATGATGTGGCTTACAGTAGTCAATATTACGACAATTGGTTCCTTCGGGTGTGCCACATTTCTTTTACTCACTCATAGTTATATGTAGTGTATCAGGTACAATACAAAAGGATCAGAATCCCACACCAATCTTGTATTTATGCACTATTTTATGAATTATAGTCATTCGTAAATACTCTTTGTAATTTTCAAGAAAAGGCTGTACAATGTGTGAAAAAGTGCAATTTTGTGACATTTAGTGCTCAGTGCTGGCGGCGCAAAGTGAAAAAAACTATACAATATTTATATACAGGGAAAATATACAATGATTCAACTTTTGGTCTGTACAATTACACATATACCACTGTATACCACACAGGTTAATTTTCATCACAGGGTATTGAAAATACAGATCCAGCCATTCGTCGACGTTTCGACCCTCTAAGCGCGCACATATGACGTCAAACACGGGTCTTCATCAGGACTGGGGGGGACAGAACAGCCTAAGTAATTAAAAAGGGGAGGTGTTTTAATACGGATATTCTGAAAGGCATCTAATTATAAGTGCCTGTGGAAGACCTGATTGCACTCACCTTCAAAAGAAATCAACTGTCAAGGTGGTGTATCTTGAATAGCTTGAACTGCGTGTGTCTGTTCAGATAGATAGAGGACCTAATTAATACCTTGGTTATATAGGGTTGGGACCATACGAATTGGCCCATTTCCTCTTTTTCTTACCTATCAGTGGTGCGTAGAATGCTCCCACGATGGTTGTTCTTATGGAACCGCTGTGCGGACTTTATTTTCTGACTAGGAAAACGAGGGGTATGTATTTAGCATATCATGTTAATGAGGCAACAGCTGGGCACGAGTCATACAGTCTGTGTATGCTTAAACTCACCTGGGTATTCGGATTACTCTTGTACCCAGTCGTGCTTCCACATATGTTTTGAAGAGCCAAGGGATAGCACTGAAAATCAGGTTAAAAGGCAGGTATTAGCGCACTGTTACGGCAATGTCCCAACTGTTAGTGCATTAGCATGGGCATTATTACGGGGACTAGTCTTACCTTTGATTCGATTCAAAACGCTGGAGAAGAGACCTCTTCCTTCCTAGCGTGGACACGACTGCATCTTCCTTCCTAGCGTGGTCAGGACTGAATCCGATACGCCGGCGTCTTTGCAATCACCGGCGCTAGCCGCTCTATTTAGGATTGCCGCCGGGTTGATCAGAACGACGTGTGCGTGGTTACCCTGGTAACCAGTTAGTGTATGTGTTCCAATTGGTCATCAGCTGGCTGAGTCATCACGCTAGCGTATGACACGGTCGGCGCTGCGTGGTTGCCATAGAAATTCGGGTTTTTTTAAAGTGGGGAGGGAATCTTTAACCCGACCTGGCACGTATTGCTAGTGCTTCTTACAACTACTCGGTTGCGTGGGCAAACCGAAGAGATGTTTGACTCTTTAAGTGTTGATACATGACCTATGACTTCTATAATTGTGCTGCCACATTTTATATATACCTCCTGAGGGGACAAGGGGGTCACATATCTTAGTGATCTAACGTGACATCCCTTGGATAAGTTCAGAATGGCACGAAATAGTACCAAGGTGTACATTATTTTGTTCATTAAAACAGCATCGCGCTTATAAAATTCCTGTTTTACAATATATACAACATTATTACAAGTGCAAAGATATTTATCCAAGGAAATTTACAAAGGTATACAAGTATATCACTGAAGCATCTGATCATATATTCATAATCAACCAGCCTTTATAAAACAGGTACCTACATCTCAAATGCAAACAACAGGAAACATTTCACAGAGTTCTTAATCATAGTTGTCCCATTTGTCTATTGGTTTCCTCAGTCTCATTCAATCCATTTCTCACTGAGTCTAAGGAATGTATCCAACGGCATTCCTTATATTTTAGTGCATTTGAGATTGAGCCTCCCCTTGGGTTGATACGTATCTTTTCCAAAACCCACCATTTTATATCTTGAGGAGTATGTTTGTAAGTATTGAAATGCTCCACCAACGGAGCTCCCTGTGTTTTACATTTTACTCTACTCATGTGTTGTAGGATGCGTATCTTTATTTTTTGGGTCGTTTGTCCTACATATATTTTCGTACATGGGCACATTATTGCATAAATCAGATGGGAGCTGTTGCAATTGCTAAAGTCATGGAATTTGTATGTCCTGCCTACGTGTGTGAATTGGTTCCCCTCCTGACAGAGGTCACAGGCCTTGCAAGAACCGCACTTAAAATGGCCAATGATGGGTGGTAGACTCAACATACTCCGGAGGTCTGGTTGTCTTTCTGGTTCCAGGTAGGCATGTACGACTTCATCCCTCACATTCCTTCCTCTCTTGAAGGCAAAAATGGGTTTTTCCTCAGTCTTCAATTCTCCAGCAACCAGGTTCCAGTACTTTGATACAATCTTTTTTACATCATTACTTTTTATGTTGTAGGTCGTAACACACACAATGTTATTCAAGTTTTCTTTTTTCTCCTTGACCTCAAGTAATTCATCCCTCGGGCTATACCAGGCCCTCTTCTTCGCACGCTTTAGCAGATTTCCTGGGTAACCCCGATCTTTTAGACGCTTGGTAAGTTCGTCAGCTTCATGAAAAAAATCTTTTCTTTGACTACAGTTTCTTCTTAAACGGAGAAACTGGCCCAGTGGCAAGTTGTCTCTTAAGCTGCGTGGATGATGGGATTTATACATCAATAAGGTGTTCCGTTCCAGGGGTTTCCTGTATAAATCACAGTATAGTTTACAGTCCTGAGTTTTAAAAGTGAGGTCAAGGAAGTTTATTGATACAGTGCTACTGGCCATTGTAAATTGTATGTCCTCACCTCTCTGGTTTAGCCATTTGAAGAAATTGTCTAATGTTTCCTTGTCACCATTCCACACCATAATGACATCGTCAATATATCTTTTCCATACCTCGATGTTATTGAGGTATGGGTTCCGATCGGTGTATAGGTGGTCTTCCTCATATTGATCCATAAAGATATTCGCCAGACTGGGGGCATATGTAGCCCCCATCGCCACTCCCTTACTTTGGAAATAAAATTGATTTTCAAAAACAAAATAGTTCTTTCGCATAGCAATTTCCAATAGGGTAATTATGAACGATGTTGGAATCCAGTGCGGTCTTGGTCTCCGGTCCAGTGTTTCTCTCATTATCTCGATGGCTTTTTCTTGAGGGATTGATGTGTATAGTGATGACACATCAAGTGTCACCATTATGTTTTTTTCTGGATCGAAGGGAAATTCTTCCAATAGTTCAATAATGTGCATAGTGTCCCGCACATATGATTTCGTCAGTGGGACAAAGGGCTGTAGGAAGTGATCTATGAACTTGTTCAGTGGCTCTAATATTGAGCCACAGCCCGAGACAATTGGTCGCCCCGGGGGATTTTCCAAACGTTTATGCACTTTCGGCAGCGTGTAAATTGTTGGTGTCCTAGGCTCCTTTTGTTTTAAAAATTCGGATTCCTTCTTACTTAAAAAACCTTCCTTTGTGGCATCCTCTGTGGCGGTCTTTACTAGGGTCTTTATCTCATTTACTGGATCATATGCGATACGTCGGTAACTCTGTACCATCTCCAATTGATGTTTAATTTCTTTAGAGTAATCTTGTCTGTCCTGTATTACCACCGCTCCCCCCTTGTCCGCCGCCTTAATGACGATTGATTTGTTATGTCCCAAGTCCGCTAGGGCAAGGCGCTCTTCCTTGCTGATGTTATACGGAATATATTTCTGGACTTTGAGTAACTGAGTCACTTCCTCCATCACAATCTTTTCAAAGGCTAAGATTCTCTCACTCATCATGAATGCTGCAGGTGTAAATTCCGAGGGAGGTTTGAAAGGGGTTGCAGTGTAGTTGGGGCTGTAAGTGTTTTTCGAAAAGAAATACTTCAAACGGATCTTACGGAAGAATCTTTGTAGCTCCAGTTGTATCTTAAATGGATCAGGTATTACCGTTGGTACAAATGTTAATCCTTTTGCTAGGATGCTCCTCTCTGCAACAGTCATAACATGGCTGGACAGGTTTATAATGGCATCTAAAGGTACCATATCCTGAGTATCAATCCGTTCCACTTGGTTGTTTTCATTCACATTAGTTTCTTGTAACCTTTGGTGGCTCATCTCGTTTGTTTCACTATGGTTGTCAGGCAGGGTAGTAGGGATGGTTTCTAACTGTGACCCTGGGTGGCTCATATTGTTCACTGCCCTAGGGTTATCAGGCAGAACACATGAGGTGGTATCTATGTGTGCCTCCACCTGAATCATACCACGCTCCATGTTATTGATCCTAGTGTCTTCATTCATACTGGGACTTTGTATGTGATCTATTGTTTGTTCTACCATCTGTAGGTTTGTTTCCTTGTGGATATTTCCCCATGGGTTTCTGGTTGGTAGAATCTGACACGAGACATCCCTTGTCCCCGTCCCCTGCCCCATCTCCTGGGCCTGTCCCAATTCTGAGGGCCACCCCCTCCTCTGTTCCCTCGTGTGTAACCGTCCCCTAAAAAAGGAACCTGCTTAGATTGGTTACTAGTGGATGGTCGGTCACCTTCGGAGTCAGAGTTGCTACTAATTGAGGAGTTGGAGAAGGTCTGATATCTTCTTGGGCCCTGTCTTCCCCTGTTTGGGAAATTACCCTGGTTATCTTGTTCGTAATAGTTATCACTAAGGTAGGGATATGTCACTTTCTTATCGTAATTACGAACGTCCTTGCTTAGCTTATCTAATTTTCTATTTAGACTTACAGTAGAGCATAGAAAGCACCTGATGGCTCTCATGCGCCCCGCAGAGAGATGCGCTGCACTTATCAGCATGCAGGTCAGCAAGGCACCGGGCACAGATGGCCTTGCGTTGGCCTTCTATAAGACCTACCATGACCTCCTTATACCACATCTGGTCACACTTTACAAGGAAATGGTAAAGACCGGTTGTAGCCCAGAGACCCCGTCAACAGACAGGAACACCTCAAAGACAGAATCGTGGGTTGCTGATTCTGCCCCTCTCCCCTCTCTTCAATCCCCGCAGAACGAGTGGGCCGCCGATACAGACCTCTTGTGGACAACACAGTATGAGGACGAGGAGGACGGCTCCTTTAATTGTGTATATTCGTCGCTAGCAGCCCCGCCCATTGAAGAAGCCGGACCAAGCAGATTGGGAGAAAAGGAGGAAGCCTCTGAATTGGCGGGTGACGTCACGGAGAAGGAAGCGAGAGCAAGGAGAGAGCGTTGAGCGTGGTGTAGCGGAGAAGACCGAGCGTGAGAAAGCGTCCAGAGAACCAGTGACGAGGAGAAGCCAGGAGACCAACGTCCCCACGGTTCGCCCTGCTGCACTCCAGCTAAGCCAGGTGCGGAGACGGGTGACAGACTGGGTGGGGAGGCGGGGAGACGTCCCGAAGTAAGAGCGCTGTTTAAGGAACCAGCGCCTGGGGCTGAGAGTGTGTAGTTCCCCCTCACTTACGCTGGTTACTTCCTTTCCCCTCCCCGTGTTATCCCTCACTATCTGCACAGTATCTCACAAACGTTCCTGCCTATATATATAGTTCTGTAAATACACCACCAGCGGTGATCCCTCACTCCCGGTATCCCTCAGGGTATTAAAAAGGAGCGTTCAAGTGCCTAATAGCCGCCTATCTTTTCTTTTGCATATTAATGACGGAGGGTGAAGAACAAATAACCCCCACGGCTTCGAAGAGCCTGTCCCAAGAAGGAGCCAGAGTTAAAAGGTTTAGAATCCTGCTGCAACCACAGACCCAGCGCGATTCACCTGGGAAAGGCTGTTTAATACTAAACAAAAGGTCGTACATAAAAATAAAGCCTTACCTACTACGATCAAGTCTTCGGTCCCCTTTATCTACCCCGCCACACCGGTGTAATGTCCCCCTCGATGAATAAGGCATTGATAGTTTCTCTCTTAAAAACCTGACAAGAGTCCAGATAACTGCTCCTTTTACAGGCCTTTATTTTTATTAAATGTCTACTCCTCTTACAGGCCTGCATCTTTATTAAATGTCGACACAAAACTATATGCCAAGGTTTTATTTATTTATTTATTTTTGACATTTAATAGAGCGCGAACAACTGCCCGCAGGCGTCTCGGCGCTGTACTATTGTAAACTCTCCTATGCTCGGCTTCTTGCTCTTAGAGGTTAAACAACCAGGTTTTCAGCTGCTTTCTGAATGACAGGAGATTTGGGCAAGATCTAATGGATTGGGGGAGCGTATTCCATAATTTCGGGGCAGCAACCAGAAAACGTCTGTCTCCCCAGGTGACCAGTTTGGTACGAGGTACCACCAGATCGTTCTGCTTGGCTGGACGGAGAGACCGGGGAGGATTGTATCGAATGAGGTGGTCTCTCAGGAATTGAGGGGCTTGTTGGTGCAATGATTTATAAACTATGCACAAGGTCTTGAATTTAATTCTGTTCCTGATAGGGAGCCAATGATAGCTTCTCAAGGTATCAGCTATAGGTTTAAATCTAGGGATTCCCGAGAGAAGTCTAGCCGCTGCGTTCTGTACTGTCTGCATTTTGTTGATGACCCTGATTTGCGCATTGGCTAGCAAGCCGTTGCAGTAATCTAATGCAGACAGGACTAGAGCGCTAACTAGTGTCTTTCCTACGCTTTTTGGGAGAAATGGAAGGATCTTTTTTACCAGCCGTAGTTTGTAAAACGCCGTAGAGGCCGCCTGGTTAGCATGAGCCATGAAATTCAAGTTGTTGTCAAAAATGACGCCTAGGTTTCTCACCTTCGGGGTTGGTTTAGGCAAAGCTCCAAAGGATGATGGCCACCATACTGAGGACCAGTTAGGACTAAGATGACCAAATGTTACCACCTCGGTTTTTTCGGAGTTCAGTTTTAAACAGTTTGCTGACATCCATTGTCCGATGGCCAGCATACCTGCTTTAAAACTCTCCGCTACAGTTTCCCCATCATTTTTGACGGTTAGAATCAACTGAGTGTCGTCCGCATATAAGGTAAAGTTCATCCCGTGCGCTTTGATGGTTTTAGCGAGGTCCGACACATAGATGTTAAATAGTGTCGGACTTAGGGATGAACCTTGAGGTACCCCACATGGCAAGGACAGTTCCGCTGACTCGAATCGTCCTAGGGTAACTGCCTGTGATCTATCCATCATAAAAGATGCCAGTAGATCCTTGGCTAGGCCTAGCACGCCCATCTTTTCAACACGGTCGACCAAGATCTTATGGTCGACCGTGTCGAAGGCGGCCGATAGGTCTAGAAGCACCAACAGTGCTGAGCCTCCTTGATCTCGGATTAATCTGATGTCGTCCGCCGCTTTGATAAGCGCTGTTTCTGTTCCATGAAACTTGCGGAATCCAAATTGGGTTTCATCGAGAAGATGGGGTTGCTCGATAAATGCCGCGAGTTGGATGTTCATGGCTTTTTATGCTACTTTGGCCAGAAAAGGGAGGTTGGCAATAGACCTATAATTTTTTAACTCTGTTTTATCTAGGCCAGATTTTTTCAGAAGGGGCTTCAATAAAGTTTTTTTTAAAGGGATCGGATAAATTCCTGTGCGGAACATCAGATTACAGATTTGGGTTATGACTGGGATCAAGGTGTCCATTAATGGGCGGAGAATTTTCAAGGGGCAAGGATCCAGTGCTGAACCAGATTTAATGGACCTGATGATCTCCTGAATTTGATTTTCTGAAATATCCACAAACTGTGGAAAGATATTATCGGTATGTGGCGTATTTATGTCGTTAGTGCTCTGATTGTCAGAGGAAGTGAACGCAGAGAAGATATCATTCACTTTAGTGAAAAAGGAGGATGCTAATGAGTCACAGAAACTTTGTGAGGATGGGGGGTTCAGGTCAGGAGCATCTCCTGCGAGCTGCTTGGTTATCTCATAGAGCCTTTTATTAGAGTTTTTTGCGCTTTCAATTTGCTCCTTGTAATACTTTTTTTTGGCCTCCATGATCAAGGATTTGTACTGGGTTAGAAGCTCCTTATAATTGTGTTTGCTTTCATCGTCATAGTTTTTCCTCCAGTGCCTTTCTTTATTTCTACAGAGCTGTTTATGTTTTCTTAGTTCCTCCGTGTACCAAGGTGCTGAAGGAGAAATCCTATTTCTGGATATAAGTTTAACTGGTACTAATTTGTTAGTAGCCTGATCCAGCCAGGCTTGGTATTGCTTTGTAGCTATTTCTGGATCCGTGGACAGTGTTGGTTTAGAGTTGTCTAGTGATACCTTAAGGTTTGGAATATTAATATCTTTCCATACTTTAAAAGGTTCACGTCTGGGAGTGGATGCTTTAAGAAAAGGTGCTTCGTTAATCTTTATAGTACCTAATACCAAATGGTGGTCAGTCCAGGTCATTGGAAGGACATCAGTAATTCGCAAACCTTCCAGATTGGTGAAAATTCCGTCTAAAGTATGCCCTATAATGTGGGTAGGTCCAGTCACCAGCTGTGATAGCCCAAAAACCTCCATTTCTGACAGCAGGGTCATGGTGTCTTTATCCCCATTACTGTCCAGATGGAAGTTAAAATCTCCCAGCAGTGTTATAGATTTCTCGGTTGCAAGGGATTCTAAAATAGTGGCAACTTCTATGAGAAATCCTGACCGAATCTCAGGTCGTCTATATAATAATATGCCTTTAAAGTTATAAGAGGGAGACAGGTAAATATCAAACTGGAGCGCCTCACATGTCGTGGTAGGTATTGGCGTGGTGCGAATTTTGTAGGTATCCCGGGCAATTATGGCTATCCCACCTCTCCTTTTGCCCTTTCTATCCTGTCTATAGGCTTTGAATCCATTGGGGACGGCTATCACAAGATCTGGATCTGATGATTTATCCATCCAGGTCTCCGTCAGGAACATTATATCAATGTTCCTGTCTGAAAGTAGGTCAGCAATTTCTTGCCTGTGTTTTGCCAGAGATCGGACATTAATGAGGGCGATTATAGATTTTTGTGTTACCTGACTTTGATTGTAGCTTCCCGCCGGTTTGTTTAGAAGGGGGATGGCAGCCTGACAGTGCTTACATTCTAAAAAGGTAGTGGGAGGTATGGAATCCAGGCTGTATCTGATACATCCATCCGTAAGTCGTGGACGTAGATCAGTCAGCATAGAGTGTGTATAGGGTGGGAGGCGGGTTGATTTGGCAGAACCAGGGGTGGTGGTCCTAGGCCCGTGTCCGGCGCGGACGGGCGCAGACGGGCTTGCCTTTGGCGCGCCTTTGGCGCGCCCACTGCGCGGACGGAATGGCCTCATCATTTAATACTCTGCAGAGGAGGGTGGGAGGCGTCCTGCCACTGGACCGCCAACCCTTTCTCCCTCCAAGATGGCGCCTTTACCCCTTTACTTTGGCTAATAGGATGGCCCCCCTATTACCGGGGGTGGTTCGCCTGGAGCAAGCTGTATTTGTGTCAGGCCCTAATATAATGTGTAATCTCCTCACATTGTGTGGTGCCATGCAGTGTATAGACTCGGAAGTGAGGGCAGCCGCTATATTTTTAGATGCACCAAAAGCGTTTGACTCCGTTAAATGGGCAGATTGGAGTGGGAGACGTGTTCCTGTGGTTGATCGAGGTCTTGTATAGTGAGCCAATGGCCTGGATCTGAGTGAGAAATATCTTGACGTCCTCAATTGATATCAATAGGGGCACCAGGCAAGGGTGCCCATGACACCAATAATGCTGGAGTATCCCCTGCAGTGGACGAACAAATCTGTGCTGAACCTGGGGATACAGATACACACCGATCCAACGCAAGTCCTAAGGGACAATTACGGCAAATCGATACACAAACTAGAAGAGGATGTCGAGCGCTGGATCAAGACACCACTGTCGTTAGTAGGCCGAATTGCAATCATGACGATTGTGGTACCCAGATTTTTTTTCTTGTTTTTGAATATCCCAATGCACCTGCCCCGCTCGCTGTTTGCCACATTGCGATCTCTGTTGCTTCGATTTGGCCTGAGCGGGAAAGCAGCCTTAAGTGTGGGGGAGAGTCCTCACGTTGGCGTATTCTATGGGGGGGGGGGTCTCAAAGAGCCAGACTTAGAATTATATTACAGAGCAGGGCAGAGCCTCTATAGCATATCAATGGCTCCACAGCCCACGCAACTTGCCACATCAGTATATTCGGCAGAAGACCTGCTCCTCGTGCTACAAAGCGGCTTACGGGGTTACAAGGCGCACTACATAAATATACAATAACATATTCCAACGCCCACTCCCTGCGTCTCGCAGCCTGACAGCGAGGCGCTACGTTACCATGTTGAACTGTGACAGGCCCAGTTATCTGTCGACGGCGGGTATGTGGCCACTGCACGCAACCTTTCCCAGAAGCCTTTTGATTCACACAGGCTCATTAAAGTGTCCTTGTGTAACATAACTAGTGCTCATGTAAAGCCCTCCAAAAGCTTAGGGTTGAGTTCGCTCTATATACTGTTTTCATAAACCCTACCATTTTTATTCCCTTACTAAACCCTTCTCTCTCTGGAAAAATGTATTTTAAATACTTACGTGTTTAACACAGACATTAAATGCTTGCTCTTTGTCTATTAGCAGAGAAAAAGCTGCAAATGGTTTTATTGACTAATTATTGGTATTTTTTAAAGAAACATTGCCAATAGCGCTGGCTAAACACTTATAAGGTCCCAAAGGCGAGAACTATTGGCTATGCCAATGCTTGTTGTGGGTAGGTATGACTTATACATTCTGGAAATTAAGGAGTAAGTGACTTATTAGTCCTTTTAAGGACTTGCTGGAGGGGTGGCGAGTCTTGACATTGAAGTAGTCTTTTGGCCAGGGAAACACCTAAACTATTGATGCAGGGAATGACAAGTCGTTCTAAACTTTAACAGGAACATGATTTTTTTTCTCCTTTTAGGCCGAGTGAAAATGTCATGTTGCCCTTAAAAAGCTAAAGTTCTATAGATTAATTGTCTGGAGCTGTCTCACTTCTAGCCGTCATCCTCCGCGACCTTTAATAACAATGTAAACGTGGCAAAGAGCAGTTAACGCTAGCTGCCGACGCTGACGGGCATATTTTAGAATATGTGAATTTGCTTTGCATCTGTTTAATTTAAAGAATGGTGAAGAAGTGTTTACTGTTTGATCTTAATCTCGCTCACTGTTCACTCTTCCAGCTTCTCGTGTAGCTGACGATAGGACTGAGCACTGTGTGACCTTCATTGGGTGCATTGCAATAAAGTTATTTTCTCAGAAGGTGTTTTCTTTTGACATTTGTGCTTATGGTGTAAAATAAAGGTAGAG
Source organism: Lissotriton vulgaris (assembly GCF_964263255.1). Classification (NCBI taxonomy): domain Eukaryota; kingdom Metazoa; phylum Chordata; class Amphibia; order Caudata; family Salamandridae; genus Lissotriton; species Lissotriton vulgaris. Next base: position 55,469,238 of record NC_141696.1, read on the forward strand.
TACAGAGGTACTTTTTAGGTTTCGCCTGCCGAAAGCTGCGCAAGAAGCGTTTCGCGCAGGCGAAATCTTTTGTTTTGCAGTATGGCTGTTTGTCCCGCCTCTGTTTCCCATTAGCTAGCTCCATAAATGGAGGCTAGCCATTGGAAAACAGAGGCGTCCGTCATTAAGCGAGGTGACTCGTGGGCGTTCCTGAGAATTTTTCTCATCCGGCCCCTTTTAGGACGTCCGTGCGGAGGTGGGCGGGGCTTATTTTTTTGGTCGTCAACGTTTCATTTGCTCATTCCGCGGCCGACCGCTGCCGGAGGAAGTCCAGGTGAGTGCCTTTCTTGCCGTTTGCCGTTCCCGCCCCCTCTCCCGCTGTCCGTGCCTTTCCCGCCCCCCCTCCCGCTGTCCGTGCCTCAACTGTCCGTGCCTTTCCCGCCCCCCCTCCCGCTGTCCGTGTCTTTCCCGCCCCCCCTCCCGCTGTCCGTGCCTTTCCCGCCCCCCTCCCGCTGTCCATGCCTTTCCTGCCCCCTCCCGCTGTGCCCCTGCGAGCGGCAACTAGTGATTCCCCTCCTGCTTCCAGGTCTGGTTGAGCGTGGGTCTCCTTTCTGTGTGTGGGGTCGCGGTGCAGCCGGGGCGATGCCGGATCAGATCACCGTGTCGGAATTTGTGGTCGAGACCAATGAGGACTACAAGGCGCCCACTGCCTCCAGCTTCACCAGCAGGATGGGGCAGTGCAAGAATACGGTGGCAGCGATCGAAGAGGTAAAGGGGCGTGGGGGCCGAGAGAGGGCGCCGCCCTACCTGGGGCTCATGCTCTTAGTGTTCCCTGCTCCGTCTGGGGGCCTCAGGACATTCGGTTTGTGGTGGGTATTGGCAATACCAGCACCGACATGTGTACGAAGGTTGTGGGGCAGCAGGCGGAGTCAAACATTGGGTTAACTCTGGGATACTTTGGATAAAAGAAGAACGGAAGCGATAGTAGCGCGCACTGCTGTGGGATACACTGCTGTGGGAAGCTGGGAAGCTCTTCTCAACCTGCATAAAGGCAGTGTCTCGACACATTATCTATTATATTTCACCATATACATCCTAATTCGAAGATAACTCAGTGGGTTAATGCGACTACTGAAAACGTATCCTTACAGAGCACTTCCATGCGCTGTCCCGCTGCGGCCATTGTACGCAGGGCAGTTTTAAAGGCCTCGTGTTCCTCCCCATAGCAATCCTGTGTCTTTGCACTGGGGTCATCGGGTGCAATTCATGTCGATAAACCAGTTTTGGCGCCAATAATCCATTCTATAGGGCAGTTGCCCACAAGCCCAGTGAATGAATGAATACATTCTAATATTTCAATTAATTAAAATAGTTACAAAAGACTGGACGTGGTGTCCACAAGCCCAGTGTCTCTGTCACGGGGAAGTACAGTGTGACCACTGTTTTTTTCTCGTGTGTTGGGCCGCCGATGTATATATGTTTGCGATTGTAACTTCTGAACTGCACAGTCACAAATGGATCTCCGTGACAAAGGCGGTAATCCACCGAGCCTCAGCATAAAAGACTGGTCTGCGATCTGCGTAGTATGTGCTCTTTGCAGCAGGAATATCAACCCACTGCGCTATCTTGGATGAGTCAAAACTGCCACTAGTCAAAACGCCGATCTCTCTCCAGCAGGTACATTAATTCCCAGAGTTATCTTGACGCTTTTATTGTTGCCTGAAAACTTGGGGATACAAAGAACCCTCTGCAATGCTTTAATAAAAACTTGCAGCACTGCGACATCCCTACCCTCCCCTCATCTTTCCCCCCCCCCCACAAGAACCACAGTCCAGTGCTCTTGTTGACCATTCAGTAAAGTGACTTTTCCTCTACTCTAGAGTGTATGTAACACACACCTTGCAATTTTTCACGTTGACAAAACAAACCATCAGAAGAAGAAACTGCCAACAATGCTCCATTGCAGAACCTCGATCCCAGTCCACACACCTAAAACTTCCCGCCATCACACAATATGCACAGCAAAAGTGGGCCCGCAGCATGAGTTTACCCACTTCCCCTCCTTGTTCTCGGGATAGCCCCAGCGAAGTGAATTCTGCATGCAGCTGTGATTTCCTTTACCCTGGAGCAGTATGCAAGCCCCGCAACTTGTGCAAAAAGAGCACAATCTGCATTTTACTTCAGGATTTTGCTGGGATTGTGCTTCAGTCGCTGCTGGCTAAAGCCTATTGAAATTCACTCCCAGCCCATTTCCGGTTTAATTTTGTTTTATTGATAGTTGCATGCTGCTGTTACATTTTTTCAGTGTATGGCTGTAAAAAGAAGTTAATTAATTAAGCCTTCTCTTTAGAAAGAAGACTAATTCGGTGGTGTCATAACCACCATCACCTAAATCATCTAGTATTTTATGTTTGGGCAGTGCCTATTTACCACACTTCTTATTGCATATCCGCTGTGTCCCGATTCTAAAACATGGCACTGGAGTCTTGTCCTTCTGGCTGCGGACACCGCTCCTTCTGCTGCCCACAATCGCGCGCTGAACGTTGTGTATCAAAGCTATCTTCCTCCAAAGACTCGCTCTGCTGCCTCCTAGTCAGCTGTGGGCCTTTTGTGGCTCAAAAAGAGAAACCATGTTTTTTTTTACATGAAAGTTTTGTTATAGCAGCTCAAGAAAGTGTCTCGTTGAAAGGGTGCCTGAACTAGCCGGCAAGATGGCTCTGGAGATCCACACACTGGCGATGGACAAATTACCCTAACCCAAGGCAGTTCTCTATGGTTGTAACAACAGCCCTTCGAGGTGAGGTTCGCTAAATCTGAGAAAAATTTGAAATTGACCCATAAATGGTAAATTATCCTAAATTCAATCTTAACACAGCAACGCTGTCAAAAGTGAGCAGTAAGGTCCAGGCATACAAGCTCACCAATAAATCATTTTTACAAATGCAAGCTGTCCCTTTGCTTTTGGCCAGGATTAAAGTTCGGGTGGATTGCGAGTTTTAAGAGGGGGAGTTTTTCCAGACCAGTGCTTATAGTCACACACTTGGGTCGTGGGGTCAAGTCAAATGTAAACCGTGTGAAAAAGGGGCATCTTGGCTGTGCGGATATTCCCATGGGATCTGTTGTGATATGGTGTGTAGGTCAATGAATTCATTGACACATTTCCGTCTCAAGAGTTGACGGATCTAGGGAACGTTCTAAATTTATCGTAAAGCTTTGGTAGGGCGCCCCTCACCTCTGTTAAGAGCCTATGGTATGTAGATTACTGTAGAGCTTCGGTAGGGCGCCCCTCAGCTCTGTTAAGAGATTTGCCAGAAATTAAACTATTGGCATTGTAAATGACAATGCCATTTATTTATCTGTTTTCAAAACCAACACATAAATAGAAATTTTGTCATTTACAATGCCAATAGCTCAAACTTTTCAAAAGGCGAAACCATTGCATTGTAAATGCTTGTTGGTTTTGAAACAAGTCCGAAGCCGGAGCATGGCTAACACCAGGGCGGGCTTTATAGCACCCTGTCTCCTCTGCATCTGAACCCTGACACCAGGGCAGGCCTTATGGCATCCTGCCGCCTCTGCATTTGAACACTAACAAGAGACTGTTTTGATGGCAAGCTAGGTCATGTTTTAGACTTAGTACAGATGAGACTATATTCCAATTTCTTTCCTCCAGAAAAGTTGAGATTAAAAAACATAAGACTTTTTTTCTTTAAAAACACTGTTTAGACACTCTTTCCATAGGTATACATCTGTTCCGTTTATGGTGTTTCCAACCGGATACCATATAGAAGTGATGAATGAAATATTGAACGATGACCAGCTCTCTCGGAGTTTGAGAAATGAGAACTGGATTAAAGGTGGGAATATCCTTTGCCATTTCCGCTGGCCCGTCTGGTGACTGTTATCAAGACTAATTCTATAATAACATTTTCTTTTTGTCCCTTCCCTTGTCTTTATTCTGTCATTTTGATTGGTTAATTTGGAACGCTCCATCCCCTCTCTGTCACCTTGGGACACCGTATGCCTGCATTCCTCCATTCATGTCAAGTATCACAATGAGTCTTAATCTTAAAATTCCTCGAGGCTTGGAAACACTTGAAAAGGATAATTATTCATAAATCCCCTTCCCCTGGGCTATTTGTGTCTTTGGTGTTTGACTCGAGGGACAAAATAATTTCTCATAGAATATGCTTTCAGTGCATCTTACTGAAAAACACCTGTGTACTACTCTTGTGGAAATTGTAGTAATACAAAATCTATATGTTATAGGTATTTCAAGCAAAGTCGAATACTTCAAATTATACAGAGCTAGGTCACGTATGCGCTATGATCCCTCTGGCTATTATTTTAAATGCTTACCTCTTACCAAGGTTAGTCCTACCCTTGGTGATATAGTTGTCTTAGATCAGTTAGTTAACTTGTGCTGTGATTTTGACAATCTGGCATTAATATAGTCCTAAAACACAAAGGTATTTCAGGGCACACTGTTCAGTTACAGTGGCAAATATACTGAGCTGGGATTTTTCAGATTGTGAGGTCTTCTCTTGAAGTCCTGTGACAGTTAGTGGGTTACTCTGACATTCTTTGTTTTTTACAATTGGTGCCCATGGCCACTAAAGAGCTCAGCAAGATAGTCAACATACTCTCTATGGGCAATTACTTCGCTGTAACTAGCAGGGCTAAGAGTCGAGGCTTACTCTTGGAAATCAGAAGAATTAGAAACTCCGATACTGTATGAAACAGCCAGATAGCTGTAAGCAGAGCTACTGGAGTTTTGTGGCAGGAGGAGGTCAAATTAAGTGTCAGGCTTGACTAAATCAAGTGACAAGAAAGGGCAAATTGTGTGGCGTAAGGCAGCACATTTTGTGGTAGTATTACTTCACTATTTTGTCATTTTTACATTTAACACTGTCTGGGCTTAGTTTGCTCAAGACAAAAGAAAGGTGACCAGTCAACCCTTATCTGGGCTTTCCACAACGAGGCAAAATGTGTTGCTGCATTTATAGTAAATTTTTAATCGTTTGAGCTAGAAACAATATTTTTTGTTGAAGTCGGCAAAATATGCGGCAGATGATGGATTATGTAATAAATGCAGCAAATCCATAATCATGCGGAAAAAACACAGTGACCGCACATTTGCATAATTCCGATGCCCCTGAAAATACTTCAGAAATAAAAGTGCTACTGTTTAACCTGGAAAAAAGGAGTACATCAAAAAATGCCTGAAAAAATAAATGTTATCACTTTAGATTGCATTTTTGCTCCTTAATGGCAGCGGTTTAACTCCACCATGACTCCATCGCATCTCTGCTCCAGTTGCAGTGTGCGGGGTGGCTCATTCTCTCTTGATCAAACGCTACTTAAACATGATCAAGGCGGGGCGTGCGCAGCAAAGGCAATGCCGTCTGCGCGTGACAGCATCTCGGATGTGATCAGTGCTAGCCAATCTGCCCATTTCTCGAGAGACGCCAGGGTAAGATTTAGTATACTCTAAAGATTTGCTAGCCCTTAACACCTCTGCTATTTGCCCCAATATACTAAACCCTCACAAAGTGGACATTGCCCCTACTCTTTCCGGCTTTGAGATAGTCATATCCTATAAGGGAGTCTTGTGGGATTCCCTCTCCCAATAAAGTTATAAACCCCATCAACGCACTCCTTATTAACCCATGCTCCCTTCAAAAGCATGCGGTTTGGGTACACAATCTTTTTTGTGATGAGAGACTTGATTTGCTTTGTATCACAGAAGCTTGTCTGTCCGCCTCATCCAAGCCAATTCTTGAAATAACCATAAGCTCTGGATACAAGATTCAGAACCTAGACCTTACCAGTTGGAGAGGAGGTGGTATCATCTTAATTTTTAAGCACTTTTATTCTTTCTCTAATTTTCCGGTAGTTGACTTACTTGAGGCCGAAGCTTTAGGGTTTTTCATCAGTTTGTTTGCAACTTTTGAATTTTTTGGCCACCTGGTCCATCGGGCCCCTTCTTGAACTCCCTCATTGTGGCAGGCTCTTATGCCTTTTTCGCATTGTATCATATTAGTCGACTTTAACATACACTGGGACTCCCCCTCCGATAAAGATATGATTAGCCTTAAAGACATTATGGCCCCTTTAGGCTTCTCACAAGCGGTCGCCAAACCCACCCATACTGATGGCCACACTCTAATAAAACACCTTATCCATTTCAGTTGGCAGGTTGCCTTAAATGGAACAGAAAAAATCTGCAAACTCTGGGCCAAACTCGACCTTATTTCAGAATTACTCCGAACAGCCTGCTGAGTGCTCTGGAAAACACAATTCCAAATGTTCTGGGACCACTTGAGTAGGACTTGCAGAAGTTCAACAAGTGGATTCGGTCTTTGGTGGAACAATTGTTCCCCGAATCCCACGAGAATCTTGCACTCTTCATGTGGCCATCTGGCCAGACTTCCGAGAGTCCAGCTTGCACAAGTAGGAGGCAAAACCTTCTCCCTTCTTGCTCACAAGCCTGGAATAGGCTTCCAGTTGAAGTCCATCGAGCTGAAAATGAGAGGCCTTTTAGAGAGAAATTGAAAACCTGGCTTTTCACACTTAATCTTGCTGCACTCTTTCTTGTCTTACATTCCACTTAGCGCCGGGACAACCACACTGAGTAGCTGCGTCCTCTATAAATCCTTGCATTCATTTATTCATTCATAATGTATAATGTTTATAAAATCAAAAGATTTTGCCTAATTCCAGACCTAAAAAGTGAAATGGATAAGCACTGTAGCTGTGTTGGGGGCTCTTCATTGGAGCACTGAATTGGTTTATTGGAAGACTGTCGGGAGTTCTAAGGCCCAGAACTGTAAGTAGCCTCCACCTGCTGTAGTTTTGTGGAATGAGATCACAAACTTGCTTGTAATCCAGGAAGAGATGTCTTGTTGGAATGTACTGTTCCAGTTTCGTAAAAGTGGTGGTTTGCTGCCACTGACTACTGGGTATCTGCTGGCGTTATGAATCGTTTTCTGTCTGCAGCTTATGACATCCTCCGCTGGTTGGGACTTCTTTACCATTAATAACTTTGTTTCAGATGCTGAGTGGTGTAGTTCGTTCTCTGTGCCATAGAAATCGAGCACCCAGTTATTTACTGAAAGCCCATACGGATTAGATGCTTATTGATCTAACTTGAATTGTTGACTGTTACTTTCAGCCAGCACTTTGATTCACTGTTCGGTGGTTTTTTCAGGGTGAGCTTGTTTCTTTGGACTAGTTGTTGTGTGGATTGAGTTTGGAATATATTACTCAGAATGAAATATACGCTAACATCTGCTAGTCTAGTAGATATTGCTAAGAGTTTACACAGATGTTCAACCATGATGGGAAGAGGGGTAATCCTGTAGTCCGTGCTAACTGGCTACAATCGTTAGAATATGAGTGGTGTAGTTGTAACACAATTTGGAACTATCTCCTGCTGTAGGGAGTGAGGAGGTTTATTGAGTGGGTACCAGTGAACCATAACTATCCGAAGATTAAGCCATTTCTTTACTACTTCCAATCAATAATGAAATGCTGCTGCGCACCTCAGACCTAAGGCCTCTTTAACACTTCATTTTGTAGCTGAAGCATTTAGATGCTTGTTCGATGTATGATGGAGGGTGGATGCATGATCACAGCTCGTCATTTAAGACTGAAAAATAACTATGGATCTGTATTATAGGTTAGTCCTCACACTTGTGGAGTCTTGTCATTTAACATTAGGAACATTCATATTCACAAGTTGTCTGTGCATGGTTGCAGCACACTTCCGGAGGCATGTACATGCACCACTCTTTGGAAGATCAACTTGCTAGTGGAATATCTGCTGATCCATGCCTTTTGTACACACAAGCGAACACTCCTGTTACTGTATATGTGAGGCTACGTGGTCGCTAAAAGTCTCATTTGGTGCCGACAAAGCATGTTAAAGACAAATAATCATCATTTATGAATCCACAGACTTTGGTAGCCTGTTCCACTGCAGACAGAAAGTAATCATTCCCCAACGTGATGGTGGAGTCCTAGCTGTGTGGGTCTGTGATGGTGAGCATATTAAAGTCCTTTACGGAGGAGTCTTGTGTTTTGAACTAATGCCTTATGGCAGGCTGCAGTGCACTACAGGAAAATATATGATCATGAGTGACAACATGTAGCAATTGGACTTCCCACAAACTAGGAAGCAGAAATCCATCCTTGGAGGGAACAGATTTGTCTCTGAATTTCAAGTGAGAACATTAAACTGCTGGTGCATGTCCAAATAAGTTAACATCAGCAAATCCAAAACACACAGCTCCCAGATGTAGCACAGAAAAGTTACTCATTAAAAATAATGTTTATAGGGTGAGATATGATGATGATCGGCGTTATCTACCAGTAAAGAACTTGCTTCCTTAGCTAAAAAGAGACTCTGGCATTGTGGTGGCAGGCTATTGCAAGGAATTGTGCTTGAACTTGCATGCTGGCAGCAGAGACCCGTGGAAGTTGAGAATATATAAGAAATGCTATGTTGAGCCGTTGGTTGCCTCTGCTCATCCTTCATAAAGGGTCAGTCATTCCAGTGCGGGTGACTGATACTGTAGGAGATCATTCATATAGCTCCTCTTGAGTCATTCCATTCTGCTACATCTGGGTGTTCTTAGCCACCAGCATTCCTGTGCCATTTTGAACTGAAAGGCTCAGATTCCCTGCAGTCTTGGTTATAACTGAAATATTACATGCACTTTATACAAGCTCCCTGTCAGGAAGTTCTGGTTTCAGGGAGCTCCGTTGGGACACCTTCAATCACGACATTTACTGGTAACACGTGAGTGCAGGTCAAAGTGTACCTTATCTTAGACACCTTTGTGATGCCGCTGTGTCATGTCAACCACTTAAGACTGCAGCAATTTAAGAAGCGTACGTGATGCTTCTTAACCTTCATAATCTTCTTCCCCCCCCGTATCCCTCAAAGCACATGTTTAATTACAAGCAATTTCCATTTCCGGAATTCATTACTATTAATCTCTAGATTTGTTTATTTTGAAAGGGCTGCTTTCAAAACCGCAAGCTGTATGGTACAGGGTAGCCAAAACTGGATGGTGGAACATTGGAAACCCGATTGTTGAAGTGGTTTTGAATGGAAGGTGAGATGGTCGAGTCATGTCTATCTTGTGTGCCAAAGAGACAGCTGGGTTCCTTGACAAATATTATCTTGAAAAAAACGTAATCCGCTGACCTGTGGGGTTTAAAAATTACCAACTGCGATCATGTCGGCTGGATTGTTTCGCATATTGGTGCTCTATAAGTGGCACTTCTTGATTTTGTTGCATATTGGACACTTTTATTATGACTAGGATTAAAGAAAAAATGTCAGTTGCCCTGCCCGTAGAAACTTGCATCTGGTCTAGCCCTGGCTGGATATCCTGCCTGTATTCCTGCATCTGTGAAACTACATCTTGAGACGAAAGAGCCTTGCAGAGGTGATTTATTTTTGTAGGGCTCGTAGAGTCAGGATCCCAGGTTAAGGACTTGGATCAAAGAAGACAAGAGACTCGTGGTTCTTGCCCAAAGTCTCTCAGAGACAGACAGTTCTGTGAAAAAATATTCCCTGTAGCTCTTATTGCTTTTATAGTGGTTGAGGGTAGTTGAATAGTAGCTGAAACAATTGAGCCCCAACCCTTGGAAACTATCATTGGCTTGATCAGTTTGGTGAAACTACAGGTAGGTGATGAGAGGCTAGATGGGGAGAGTGTCAAACTCGTAAATGTGGGAGTCGGCGCCAGTTGAGCTGAAGAGCCTTCTATGAGGTGGCAGAATGGCTCGAATAAGGTATGCATCTATTAGGTAATACTGGCCCATCCAGTCTCCTCCTGTTTGCAGGTCCTTCAATAAATGGATGTCCTTTGTCTTTGAAGCCAACTGTTTAATTTTCAATGTTGTTAGCTAGCCAATGCACTACCTTTTTCTTCCTACCTCAGAACAAGATATTGCTGAGGGAGCCATTGGATTGCCCCTTATCCACAAATCTCTGTGAGCATTTCAATAGGTGATAGACGACCTCTTGTTGTATTGAGAAAACAATTAGTTGGGTCAATTATTTTTTACGGGGGGAGACATTTGTGACACCCTTATGCAGTCTTTCTTACTGAAGCATCTTTGTATATTTTTCTCTAAGCTTTCCCCTGCTCTTACTTGTGGAGAAGCGACCATGCTTATCTGATTCTTTTCAGGTAACTTTTCTCTTGGCTCGCCAAGAGTTTTCTTCACTGTAAGCACTACGCATGCCCCTTACATGGGAAGGGCAGAAGGTGCTGAATTGCCTCAACTCAAAATAGTTACTGGGAATATTGTTTTTTTAGCCACATGTTTAACCCCACCACCCCTCTCACTGACCAGGGCACTCAGGATTGCACACCCCTGTATGCATTTAAATCTTAACATATAGATTAAGACATCCTGAAAATGCACTACATAAACAAGGTTACACTTCCAGGCCTTCTTCATATACAAATACTTGCAGAAGCATTTGTCATGCCCACCCCTCCTCAGGCAGAAGATTTCGAACTTAGAGAGATGTGGGCCTCATACAAAACGGAAAAGAGTCAGTCTTCCACCAGGCTTGCATTTGAGACTACAACACCTAATTGTGGATTCCTTGAAGAGAGCAGAAAGTGGCATCTTTCTTTGGAAATGTTGCAGTTGGCTTCGCAGATAAGGCATTAATCTCCCCGCTGCCCCAACCCCACCAACATCCATGCAGGTGAGGTATCTGGGCCTGTGGCCAGTCCATCCTCTTGCAGGGACTGCCATGTCAAATATACAGGGCACTGGTCCTACCATATCTAGGAATTCATCCTGACAGACCATCATCTTTTTTGGAATCACTTGCAAACTTTCCCAGGAGTGTTAGCATTTTTTGTCTTTGTCAGGGATAGAAGCCACTCTGTTCAGCTTGGGACATTCTGCTCTACAGGCATTTGTGGACTACGTTGGCGACTGTGGGGAAGCTTGTACAAGCCTCCACCTCTCTTTGTAGTTCACAGACCGCTCTAAACCAGAAAAAACGAAATAAAAGCAACACTATGAGGGGACATCAATGGGCAGGTTCGAGCAGCTTTACTGGTATGCGCTGTCACAGAATGGGAAGGGTGCCAAAAGCCCACACAAATAAAGTATTCTTCATGATATCTTAAAATGGGGAAGGGGGTGGGGGGTGGTGAAGACTCCGGTAATGCACGGAGAACACATAGGAAAGGAGGCGGTTGATGTTGTTGCGAGATATGAACTTTGCTACTCAATGTCACTTTTAGTTACTTTCCTAACATGACTTTACCATTGTCTCTAAGTTTCATGCGGATATCTATTGTTTTTGGTTGTGATTTTCAGACTGCTATATATAGTAAAGATTCTGAATGTCCTGCTTGTTTTTTAAGAAATGTATTCCAAATGGAACCACTAGGTGGCAGGATTGTGCTAGTCATTTCCATCAATGACCGACTTAATGCTGCATGCTGCAATCCCTAGGCTTACAACAAGTAACTTGCTCAGTAGTGACATTTCCACCAATATATGATACCTGCATTGAGACCATGTGGGATATTCTCTTTAAGAGTTTGCTTCATTCTCCTCCACTAAAATATCTTGCATCCAAGCCACCTGCACCACGATTCTTTCCGCCCCCTTCATGCACTTCTATTCCATTCACTCCACCTGACATGCCTGTTTTCTCTCTCCCCTCCCCCAATAGAGCTAATAACAAATGCTCACCTCCTCAGAACCTTAAAACCCCAACCTAATCGTACTGTAGCCTTTACCTCCTGGCTTCTGTCCTGCTAGAATTCACAGTTTTATTGGCTCCTACCCAATCTTGAAATCAACCTTCCACTTCTCAAGTCCTTAGTTTTGATAAAGCTCTTCAAAATGTTGCTTTTCATTGATTTGTGTTCTTGCCAACTGCTGGACATTGAACTTCTGGGCACCTCATTTGTTGGTAGATCTCTCTTGCACATGTAGAATCTGATCAGCTGTGCCCACCATGATTAATCTTCTCAACTGTCCTCAAACTCTGATCTCTGCTGCATTCAGCACTATTTACTAATTCACACTGCGGTCCGCCCTTGGTACATTCAGCATCACTCTATCAGCTCTTAAATGGTTCTTAGACTTTTCTAGCTTCATTTTCTAACTTTTTGCTCTCATTTCCTCCACCGCGCTTTTGCGTCCTGCAAGGCTGTGTGTGGCACCTTTCCCGTTCACCCTTTGCTCAATGTCTTTGTTTGTCAGCTACAGGTTTGGTTTTTGCTACCTCATCTGTGTGGGTGATAACTCTTTTTCTCACTGGCAACATTCTCCTCTCACTCCATCCTCAAAACTCTAAATGTTTACCAGCTATCCATCATGTAGTTGCTAGCCCCTCTCATTCTGCTATTCTCTAAAACGGAAATACTCTTGTTCCTCACTTCTTTTGCATCAAGCACCCTCCCTAATCCAGTGTAGTGCTACCGTCCCAGAAACCTCAATATGCTCTAGCACACACACTCCAGCATACAGTCATTCATTTTTTTGTTTAAATGTGTTTTTATTGATTTTCCCAAAAAGTTCATAAGATTCCATTACAATACAGTTGTTACCATCACATTGTGGTTGCATTTCAATACAAATATGTTGAGGAGGCCACGGTACCCTGTGAAGACAACTTTAAATGAAACGTCAATGCGTAACAGTTAAGTCCGGCGTTTTCAATATATAGTTATTAACCTGGTAAACGTAGTATTAGGCTGCTTGCAACACAACATTGATATAATAGAAGAAACATCACATTGACTCCTGTATTTGGACTTATATCATGGAATCATAGCAACACAATGCACTGCTGATGTCTGCTAGCTGCAAAAGCCTGTTCACCCTTCCGCACGCAGCGCCTGGGTAGAGTCTTATTGCTGTGTTCCCCAACACCCAGGGTGCATGTCTCACTATGCCTACTGACTTAGCTGATGTGGTCAGTGGGCAGATGGTGGCTTGCACCCGATTCACTGAATACGTTTCAGGGGCAGGTGTTGGTACAGGGCCTCGGGCCCTACAGTTTTCCCCAAAATCTAGCTTGCATGCAGTGCAGGAACACTGGTGGGCCCCTCAGCCTGAGTCTGCGGAAATCCATCCGGATTACATCCCAGTTCCCTGCGAGTAGTTGTTTTCGAATACCCATTGCGTCCTCCCAACGCATCGCCACACTCTCCCCTTGCACCCAGCAGAGAAGCGATTGGAACCAGGCACTCCCCATGAGGGCTAAGGGGAGGGTGGGTCAGGGGACTTCCAGCGCCGTGTAATCACACGCTTGGTAGCTATGAGTCCCAGATCTATATACCGAGATGTCACTTTATGTTTCAGGGATCTGCGATATAATCCCAATATGCATACCTCCCAAGACCAATTCAGCTCTCGCTCTGTGCACTGTGCCAGTGTTGTGGTGACACCCCCCCAATAGGATATTAAAGCAGGGCAGGAACAAATAAAATGGAGCAAATCAGCTCCCGACATCGCGGACAGTCAGTTGCAGTACTGTTAAAATACTTATTTATCTTGGCCGGCATCACTTAGACTCCATGCATTATGTAATATTGGATAAGATGAAATCTTAGGTTGCGTGGGATTCGAGCGGGACGCTCAAGCAAGGCCAACCATTCGCGGTTGGCGCATGGTGCTAGCAAATCAGCCTCCCAATGAGCACGTAAAGAGCTCAACTGCGGCGCCATATGTTCTCTCAGTGCCCGGGGCTAGCCACTTAACAAGATGTCAGCCTGCACCCAGTTCTTGCAAATATTGCACCACTAAGTGCGTGGGTGGCTCCTGCTCTATGTTGCCCCACGCCGTCCGTTGCTTGCCTACGATCGCTGCATATAGTAAAAATTGCCCCAAGGCAGGCCCGAGTCGTCTGCCAACGTCTCAAAAGATAACAGCCGCCTCTCCTTATAAAGATCCCCAATCGTCTAAATGGCAGCCTCCTCCCATTGCACTAGTTCCGCTCTCGGTACAGCACAGTGTCTCCTAGGCGTCCCCACCACTGGCAGGGACGGCGCATACAGGACCATGTTGCGCATGACTTGCAGTCTATGTAGGTAGCAGTAATAGGCTACTTTCAGCAACAGTTGAAACAACTCGAACACTAGCGAATGTGTAAGATCAGATGCCTGGGTCGCCAAATCTTCCAGTTGCTGTGCACTCAACCTCCCCGCCACCCATTGGAGTTGAGCAAATAGGTAGTATTGTTCCAAATGTGGCAGCGCAAGACCTCATTAGCTAACGGGGGTACATTTTGGATATGGCCACTCTACTCCACGATTCTCCCCAGATGAACCTTCTTATATCTATTTCAAGATTCTTGAACAGCGCCGGCTTAAGGCGGGACTGCTAGTTTACAAAATAGTACAAAAGGCGTTGGAGCACCCTCATTTTAACTAATGCGATTCGTCCCATGACAGTCAGCGGCAGGGTGTCCCAGATGGACATCTGCGCATGAGCTGCAGTTATGGCACGCAGCAAATTGCCGTCCTGCTAATCTATTGGATCCCTGTATATGTGTATTCCCAAGTATCGGAATGGAGAAATCTGCCATTGCACCGGTCTATTGGCTATGGTTAGGTGCAGGTTCGGGACAGTGTCTGCGAACAGATACAGGCACGACTTGTCCTTTTTAACGTGTAGTCCTGAGACCCTGCAAATTCCAGCATCGCGTGCTCCACTACCACGCAGGGCAATCAGACGTCCACAAGATATATTAACAAATCGTCTGCATATAATGACATACCGTGCTGACCATCGCCTAGAGGAATCCCCCATTCTGCTTGCGACCCGCGTAGTAATGGAACTAGGGGGTCGATGGCCAAGGTATAGAGAAGAGGTGACATTGGGCAGCCCTGCCTGGTGCCTTGCTTAATAGGAATCTGGTCAGATAAATAGGGGCCTGATTTGACTCTGTTTACCAGTTGTGAATAAAGTAGTTTAACATGGCTCAGAAAGTCATCACCTAAATCATACTTGCGCAGCAAATAATTAGTCCCATTCTAGGGTGTTAAACGCCTTTTCTAGATCTAACACCAGCACCCTGAATGCTCCCAGGTAAGTCTGGAATAATGTGCTACTCTAAAGAAATGCCGTAGATTCAGCGACGTGCTGCGAGTGGATACAAATGAATTTTGGTCTGGATGGACCAACGACGGTACCATTGGGGCCAGCATATTTTGCCAATAGTTTAGCCAACGCTTTATAATCCGTATTCTAAAGTGCCAGTGGGCAGTAAGAGCCGCCAAGGAGCTCCGTGTTTCAATTGGGTTTCGGGAGTGATATCAGGAGTGATTCTCGCAACGTTCGAGGCAAGGTCCCTATCTCCCGCGCCTCCTGAAACATATTAAGAAGCTGCAGTGCCAGGTCTTACTGGTAAGCTTTATAGTATTTGGTCGGGAGTCCATCTGGTCTCGGCGACTTGCACATGGCCAGGGAGCGTATTGCTTTGTGAACCTCCAGTAAGGAGAGCGGCTCATTCAATTCATCTCGTTGTTCAGGTGTGATTTGTGGCAATGTCAGCGGGGAAAGGAAGGAGTCCAGATCTAGGGGATGCTCCTTATGTACTGAACGATATACCCTAGTGTAGTGCGTCGTGAACTCTACGTGCACATCATTGTTTAGTGAGGATGTGCCCACTTGCTGACTGTAAACGTAGTATGGGTGATGCCACCCGTTCTTGTATAATTATTCGCGCCACCAATCTGCCTGCCCTGTCTGCTGCTGTGTGCCCACCCGCTGCATGCATGTTTCTGTTCTTCTATTGCTCAGCGTGTGCTTCTGCCTCGCGCTAGGTCAGTCTCCAAGCCTGTCAGTGTATTCTTAATATGTGTTATCTCATTATCCATTTGCTTACGAACACACCAGTTCAAGCCCATGCACTGGCCCCGTACCGTCGCCCTGCCCACATCCCACAGTAGACCCCCATCTGGCACTGAACCCGTGTTATCTGCAAAATATGTAGTTATTGTTGTCCCAACTGCTTCTGTAAATGAGGGGTCTTCCAGCACCAATGGCTGCAGCCTTCATACTCGTGTGATGGGCCCTGCCTCATCTCCTCGCACCTGCACCATGTAGGGTTATGGTCTGAGTGAATTTTACTTAAGTAGTCTGCACTAACGCATTGGGTCATCATCAGCTGGCTTGCAATGAAGCGATCAATCTGGACGTGTAGGCCGTGCGGATGAGAGTATAAGCGTGTCAACAGGTTAAGAGATCGCCATACATCTAACAATCCCAGCAACCCATCTAGTCACCCAGATCTCGCGCATTGGACGCCGCCGCGGTGTGCGAAAGCGGCTGGAATGATCTATCCAGTGTGCTGTCAAGTACAGCATTAAAGTCCCCACCTAGCAGCCAGGGAACATCGCACCATCGCAAGAGTTGGCCTAACAATGACCGCCAGAACTCATTTTGGTTAGTGTTTGGGGAATAGATGGATCCCAGCTCCAGCACTTTCCCCTTCAAGTGCCCTTTAGTTAGCACATATCTGCCATGAGGGTCAATTGTAGTTTCTTCTGGCGTAAATTGTGTCCATGGCCTGATCCAGACCAAAGTTTCCCCCGGCGAAGGATGAATAGCCTGTGGCAAGTATCTGCCCCCTCTAGCCGTTTCTGATTCCTGGCTTAGCGATGTGTGTCTCCTGCAAGAACGCTATTTGGGCCTTGTGTCGTTTGAGATAAGCATAGGCTTCATATCTACGGGTCGGCGTGTGTAGCCCCCAGACATTCCAAGTGATTATACTAATGTGTGGGATGCAATGTATTGATGAAATGACGCTGTGTGCGTGCTGCACAGCACACCAAGCCGCGAACAGGCAGTCAGCATGCCCACAGAGTGCAACTGCCGTATCGCTAGTGCATGAACGGGTGCGTGTTTATCGTGTTGAGTAGTTGTGGAAACGAAAGGCCACTTTTTGCTGTGTTTCACTAGTTTATCGACTTTAGTCTGGCTGTGGCCCTGCTAACCAGGACCCCAGCTTAGCTGTTCTCTCTCTAAATTGATTGCATGTACGTTAGATACACTCTAGATTGGTTACTGGGTTACCCTTGTGAGTCCCTAGTATAGGGTACCTTGGGTACCAAGGACATAGGTACCCCAGTGGCTTACCAGGGGCTGAAGCATGTATCATACCACCCCTGGAAGGCCTTCCAAAATGACACCACAAGTCTGCTACTGCAGCCTGGGTAGGGTGGTACTAGTACCCCTTACTTAGATATAGTATACCTATATCTACCTTTATACAGACACATATAAGCCTATAAGTCACTCCTATGACAAGCCTTGACAATCCAGAAGGCAGAGTGCTTGGTTTGTGTGTGAGAGGGTGCCCAAGCATGAGATGAGCCCCTCTGCAGCTTTCAGAATCCCTTCCTTATAGCTGTTTTATGATACAGCCATACCATGTACTCAAGTGCATTATAATAACCTCACGGTAAATGCTAACTTTGGAACCCTTCTAGAGGGAGAAGACATGTACACACTTACTTGCCCTGTAATAGTTTTAAAGAGCCCCAGCATCACAAAATGGATGCTGCTGCCACAGACACAAGTCTGACTTCCTGCTGCTGGACGAAATTCCGGCAGGGGAGGCCTGGATAATAAGTTTCCTGTCCAGGGAGGTGCCAGCACCTCCCCAGACAGGCTTTAGTGTATTGGGGCAGGGTGGGTTGCATTCAGTGACTGCTTTCCAGGCAGTGCCTAGGGCACACAAGGTGTCCCCGTGCATTTCCCAGTTCAAACCGTTTTTTGGGGCACTCAGCCCCAGCTCTGGCGCGAAACTGGACAAATGGGAAGGGGTGTAACTGCCCCTCCCTAGGTTTTCCCATAAGTGGGACCTTAAAGTTAGTCCAACCACTAAACTAAGTATAAGTATAGGAACCCAGTCCCTAGGACTTTAGATTACCCTGGACGAAAATCTGAAACCTAAATCTTGGACCTTAGACATTCCATATCGACTGGAAGACGGAAGAAATCTCCCTTGGGGTCAAGGAGTGAGACCCCTGTTCAAACAGGCACCAAAGAAGCATCTTTCCGGTCTGCATTTTCGAGGCTCCCTCTGGATCACGAAGAATCTGCAACACAGGACACAGCCTTCCAGACATCTCCCAGGCCGACACGAGTCTCCAGCAAAGCTGAGACCTGTAGCCATCACGAGAGACGTGGGACCCGAACTCCTGGACATCCAGCACATTTGCTAGTGCATCGATGTCCCGAGCTTTCCCGAAGTTGTGCATTGGGCTACTTGTAGTCCAAGCCCTAAGCACATTTTGCATCGAAGATTGTGGGCCTACACTCCACGAGTGTTCCGTGTGCCCGCTTTTGCATTTCTGCTCGAGGCTCCTTCGCGATCCATCGTCGGCCGACTGGTGGGTCCCCGCGAAGGTAAATCCTTTGTTCCTTGGGCTTTCCTCGTTGCTCCAGACGTGCCCTGAGTCCCCTCCAAAGGGTTAGTCCCTCAGACCTTTTTCGACTGCACCGAAGCCAATCTTTCCATTCTGCGTGGGTTGCTGTTGCCAAGGCTTGTTGGGTCCAATATGGATACCGACGCTGCAGCACTCGACATCCGACGTGGGACAGCTTTAATCCAGCTCCTGGTTGTCGTCAACGCCTCCTGGACCTTGTGGCTGAAGAGTCAAGCTTCACCTACATCACCTTAAAGCACCCAACATCGGCTGGCATCTCTTTGTCGCCTTCTTGGTAACTGGCTAGTGACTCAGACTCTGTCCCCTCTGCTCTCAGGTTCTATAGATCTCCGATCCACCCTTGGATCCATCCGGACACATTTCACCTGGTCGCCTGCAGCACATCTTTGCAGCTCTCCATTGGAAACGATGATGAAACCCGACACGAAAAGACACCTATGCACCCGGCTTTCAGGGTGAGGTAACACGAGTACTTCGGTGCTCCCGTGGGTCTTGACTCTAGAAGTGTCTAGTATTGAAGGGGTTTTCCCGTAGTCCACTCCCAAGTGTCCTTATTCTTTAAATTTGTAACTTTAACTTTCGCCATAGAAGTCAATGGTGATTTGTGGCTGTGTTAAGACACTGCACACATCCCCCGTGGGTATCCTGCGTCCCTACCTTGGGTGGGTGCCCCAGTGGTTCTACAGACCCTATGCCTTGTCTCTATGTTTTGAGCGGTACTTATACCACTTTCTTAGTATATGGTTTGTGAGGCCCCTTGGGCAAAATGTATACTGTGCTAATTTACTGTGTGCTATTTAAGTTCTTGTATTGTACTTTTGCCTCTAGCCTCATAAAGAGACTAGAGGGTGTGTTTTAGAAAAAATACATATATTTTATATATATATATATATATATCTACCTACCTACCTACCTACCTACCTACCTACCTACCTACCTACCTACCTGGTGTGGTTCTCCTTTCATTTGATCATTTATGAGATTATAGACTGGTAAAACAAGCTGCTTTACATTCCTTCAAGACTTAGACTGAATGCTGCTCTCCACAGCTACCACTAGGATAGCTTTCTATAAAGGTTGTTTTGAACCTACCATCAATAAGGGCCGTTTGGACTGGTGCAAGGTGCCCACTAGAATAGTGGACAGCATATGCCAGGCCAAGTTCTCACATTGACTGCGAGTCCTCGCCCACCAGCCACATCGCCAAGGAACTGCTCTCACTGGATGAATGCTCTGGGGCGGCATCAGTGTCCCCACTGGGACGTCGATCTCTCAGACCTGCCACTGCTCTCAGTACGCCCTGTCTCTCCTGCAGGGACTGTTTGGGGTTGAGAGCAGTTGCTTTCGGGTGTGATGCTTTTCCTGTGTACCGACCACGTATCCTAAGACGTCCCCTATAATTTCTTGGATGTAATGGCGCGCTGCTGCCTCTCTAGCTCGAGAAGTGTGATGGCCCATAGACTCAAGCCAGTCACATGCTTCATTGAAAAAGTGAGTAGAGCCCAAGGCCACCACCCACATGCAAGCCGGATAAAAAAAAAATTGAAAACGCTCCTATTCCCAAAATAAAGTCCCTACTCTCCCTGCTCCCCCCTCCTTTGGATATTACAAACATTATAGCGCGGGGATGCCTTCGGGTCACCAGGCGCTCTACAAATCGCTAATCAAATCAATCAAATCATATATGAGGGAGTATTTGATATCAAGTTCCCGCATATGCCTCTCAACTGCGAGAAATAGCTGCGTTGTCTCTGCACCCCCGAAGCATAGTCTGGACAGAACAGGACTTGGGAGTTGTCCACTTTAATCACCTCCATATTCCTTGTTTTGCCAAGGCTGATGTCCTTGTCTTTGTAGTTAAGGGGCCGAAAAAGGAAGGGGCAGGGACAAGCCCCCGGTGTCGGCCGCACCGACGGCACTAAGTGCTCGCTCCACTGCGAAATATGGAGAGAGGGAGTCCACTGGCAACAGAGACTTCAACCATGCCTCCGTATATGTAGCAGCGCCTCTGCGCTCCGCACCCTCTGGCAGTCCCACCACTCTGGTGATGTGCTGGCGGGAGTGACCTTCGGCATCGTCCGCTCTACGTTCCAGGGAGTGCAAACTCACTTTGAGTTCACTTACTTCCAGGGACAACTCCTTGGCAATCGTGGTGACCGCTAGAGTCTCTGACGCCAGCTCATTCACTCACCCAGCCAGTTTCTTGTGGTCTGCATGGAGCAACGTAAAATCAGACGTGACTGTCAATGCGGCTTTCTAGTGAGGCTCTGGTCTGTGCATGTGTTTCACTGCTTGGAGGACTGAGTCCATTTTCAAATCTAGCATTGAGGGTCCGGCTATCTCCTGTTCCAAGGGCAATTGGGCCGGCTTCGATGGGTCTGGTACAAGCTGCATGTGGGTGGCGCTGACCCAGCTCTGGGTTTACCCAATATGGCTACTCTGTCGTATAAGGCCTGCAAGTGGGCCAATGCAGTAATGGATGCCCAAGTAAGTGTGCAGTGATGGGGCAGGCCCCCTCTACATGGGGTGTTGAATCCCATGTGTTTGACCACAGTTTGGCCCCCAGGAGACCGCCCAGGTGTGGAAAGGATTCACCGGCAGCAGTCACCGCCGCTCAGTAGTGGCACACCACTGCACTGCTACGGATCCTCCAGCGGCTCACCTCCCGCGCAGGGCATCCTCGTTTCCATCTCAGGGAGTTGCGGTCCCCGGCCGAGTCCGTCACTTCACTTATCACTGGTGCAACACTGATATCTTTGGCTTCACTGCTGCATCGCTGCCCTCCACACCAGTCGGCAGTGTCCACGCTGCGCCTCAGCAGCAGTCTCAGGATATGGCCGGGAGCCCAGTCCAGAGCCCCTTTATCGCCGGGCTTTGCACAGCAGCCTCCCTGCAGACTCCCTCACCCTTCTATGCATGTAGAATAATGTTCTCCGCCGGCTCACCACTCCGCTCTCCCATGGCGTCAGGGCCGCCGCTGCCCTGCCATGCACACGGAGACGCGCCACACCCATCCACCCGACCTGCAAACAGAGTACGCTGCTCCTGGGCCCGGGGACGATCCACAACTTCAGTCAGCGCCACCCGCACCACTACGTCATAGATGGCTGCCTCTCCTCCAACCAGGCTCCGAAAAGCTCCAGAAACCCCTCAGTCTGACCACAACGATACAGGGCAACAGCTGAGCCACGGGTGGCAGCCCAATGGGCGTTAGTTGCACAGGATAAATGCAGAATCTCTGGGCCGATGGATGGAGCCTTTCAAAGTGCGTCCGTCATCTTCGCTGGCTAGCCACACCCCCCGTACAAAGTCATTCATATTACAGTATCTGCTGTGGTAAATATTCTGGGTGGTAAATATTTGAAAATCTCATTTCCTCACTTGCCTTCCACACAGTTTTAATTGAATAAGAGCATGATCAGCTGTCACAACAGCCTTCTAGCTGTCCTATTGCTTTTTTTTTCACTGGGTTGCCCCTGAACCCTTTTTAATCTTCTCATGCAAACACCCATTTCTCCCTACTATCACTAGGTCAAATGTTCAAATTTCTGACCCCATTCTTTGAGGCATATCATCGCATCTTTCCACAAACCCTTACTGCTCGCTTTCCTCCCCACATTGTCCTATCAAGCCTTCTTGACATCTCATACCACCCTGTTGGGCTTAACGATGAGCACTGTGTAACCCCGAATGGTACAGAAAAGGGTTCTGATGTAGATTTCTCCAGGGTCACAAATTGCACTTGATCTGTCAGAAAAGATCGCAATAAATATACAACCACGCCATTTATTCCCAGACCTTGTTACTGGTCAATCAAGAGCTCATGATCGTGTGGAAGGCTGCAGACCGGTCAAGTTAGATAAGGGCTGCGTTGCTGCCCTTATCTACTGTTGCCCTCATCATCTCCTTGGCCACAATAAAGGCTGACTCCGTAGCATGACCTTTGCCTAAACCAAATTGGGAATCATCCAACAGATGGTTATTATCCAGGAAAGTAGCTACCTTTTGAATTCATTGCCTTTCCGATAAGCTTTGTGGAAACTGAAGCCTAGAGATAGGTTTGTAGCTATTAGGATCAAGGTTATTCAAATTGGGTTTCCTAAGCAATGGTAGAATTGATGCAGATTTCCATACTTTGTGAAAAAAACCTGTCCGAAACGTTGCGTTAATGATTTTTGTAAGTTGCGAAACGACTTAAGTCGGATACAAACTGCATAATCCTGGGAGGCAGGGATCCACGTGGGAGCCAGACATGATGGTGAGAATGGTTTGTTTAACTTGCTCCTCTGAAAGAGATTACAATTTCGTGAGAGAGATCTTATTTTTATCCCTGGGGTGCTGGTCCATAGTGATCCGATGCATAGATACATTACATTGGTATCTATTAAAGATGATCTCAATTTTGTTCTGAAAAAACTGTAGCAAGAGTCACTGAAGTCCTGATTATATCCCTCTGCGTTGGTATTGGCGGGGGTCTAGAGACAGCTTGAAATAAAGCTCTATTAGAGCCCCAGGCCTATTCTATAGATTTAAGATAGGAGGCAGATTTTTCATTGAGGATGAGATTTTTGTTTTATACTGTGGGAGCAAGGTTTTATATTTTCCTTTTTTTCTTTTGAATTGAACATTTTCCTCCAGATGCGTCCTTGTCTGCGACATCCCTGCTTGGCAACACAAAGCGTTTCCCCAAACCAGGGGGCTGAAGGTGTTAGGTGTTTTACTTTTAACAGGGGCTAGTTTATCTGCTAAAGCAGTAAGCCTCTCGGAGTAGTTAGACAATATTAGATCAATGTCGTCCGTCTCTTCTGCCTGAAAGTTAGCCAAAACAGAGTTGAGTTAATGCGCTTCAATCAATCGGGATTTGTGAAGTGCACTATTCACTTATGAGTTTCTCAAGGCTCTGGGGGAAGGGGGAATGGGGTTTGAGCAGCTCTGTCGCATCCGAAGAGCCAGTTCTTGGGGATGTTCTGAATGCTTGCAGTGTGGGGGGATCGTCTGATGCTGAGAGGGAGTTTGTTCCAGGTCTTGGCCGTGTTGTTGGAGAAGGCTCTTCCTCCCTTTCTGGCTCTGCAAATTCGAGGGATTTCATCAGCCAGGACGAGGTCGGCGGAGCAGACGTTTCTCTTGGGTGCGTAGAAGGAGATTCTTTTATTGAGGTATTGGGGTCCGGTGTTCTGGAGGGATTTGTAGGCGTGAGTGAGCAGCTTGAAAGTCATTCTCTTTTCGAAGGGGAGCAAATCGAAGTCACGTAGGTGCTGGGTATTGTGGGATGCTGAGGACGAGCCTGGATGGTCTGGAGTTTGATGAGTAGAGATTTGTTTAATTCCGGCATACAGGGCGATACCGTAGTCTAATCTGCTGGTTATGAGTGCGGGGAGACGGTCTTACTGGATTCGGGGGTTGGGTGGTGTCCATTTGAAGGTCTTGTGGAGAATGCAGAGTATTGAAGCACGTGGAAGATACTGCGTTGATCTTTAGTTTCATAGTGAGGGAGGAGTCCAGTATGAGCTGGGTATCATCGGCGTAGGATAATATGCTGAGTCCGTGTTTTCTGACGATGGTAGCAAGGGGGGCCATGTAGATGTTGAAGAGCGTGGGGCTAAGTGAGGATCCTTGGGGTACTCCGCAGCTGATCTCTGTGGGTTCGTAGAGGAAGGGTGAGAGTCTGATTCTTTGAGTTCAGCTGGTGAGGAAGGAGCGGATCCAGTCTAGGGCAGTTCCCTGTATGCCGGTGTCGTTGGCTCTTACGGCTTGTGTGTATTGGGAGACGTCGTAGGAGGCTGAGAGGTCTACCAGAATGACGGCTGCTGTGTGGCTTTGGTTGAGGAAAGTGTGGATTCTGTCTGTGGCGGCTAGGAGGGCGGTTTCGGTGCTGTGGTTGCTGCAGAATCCGGATTGGGAAGTGTAGAGGATTTAGTTGGATTTTATGAAGTTTGTGAGCTGTTTGTGGACGATCTTCTATGTGACTTTGACTGTGAAGTGGAGGAGAGAGATGGGTCTGTAGTTCGTGAGGTCCGTCCGGTCTGCGGAGGTCTTCTTGAGGAGGGGTTAGACATCTGCGTGTTTTCATTCGGGGAACGTGCCTGTTTTGAGGGTGCGGTTGATACTACGTTGTAGTTTGGGTGCTATGGCGGAGGAAGCTCTGTGGAAGATGTGCAGCAGGCAGGGATCAGTGGGGGCTTCTGAGTGTATGCTCCTCATGGTCTTTGCAGTGTCTTCTGTGGTGACAGGGGTCTAGGCGATGATGGTAGGCTGGGTGGCTTTGCCAGTGGTAGGTGTAGTGTTGGTTTCTTGGTTCTGTTTGTTAAAGTTGTCGTAGAGAGTCCTGATCTTGTGATGGAAGTAGGAGCCTATTTTGTTGCAGATTTACTGGGAAGGTGGGACTTAAGCAGTTTCGCTTGGGGGGGGGTTGGTGAGTTCTTGTATGATGCCGAAGAGTTGCAGGAGTTGGAGCGGATTCTGTCCTGGATGAAGTAACTCTTCTTGGACCTGATGAGTTGGCGGTGTTCTGTCATGGCAGTCTTGTAGGAGGTGCAAGCTTCTGAGGTTTTGATGTTCCTCCATGCTTTCTCGAGTGGGCAACATGTGCGCTGGGATTCCCGGAGGTCCGTGGTGAACCAGGTGGCTTTCGTGGTGCGTTGATTGTCCGAGTTCTGGAAGGGGAGAGCATATTTGCGCGGTCGGTGATCCATCTGTGGAGTTTGTTGGCTGCAGAGTTGGCAGCAGTCATGGTGGGTGGAGGAGCACAGTTGAGATGCTCCTTGGTGATCTTGCTCCAGTTCCTGTGCGGACGGCGTGGTGTAGGTATGTGTGTTGTGGGTTTCCAAAAGGAGAAACTGGCAGTTGTTGTTTCTTCCGGGGTTGGGTGCGTGGAGGATTGCTGAGTCGTAGCAATGAGTGATTGGAGGACCAGGGTTCCTGGCGCTGCTCGCGGTTGGGTCGCAGACGGGCTTGCCTTTGGCGTAACAGAGGCGGCCCCCATTATGCGCGGCCGCCATGAAGTAGGGGTCGGTGGAGGGAGAGCAGCTGGGAGGCGGGAGCGGGAACAGACAACGGCGGGGAAGGGAGCAAAACTGTAAACGGGGCAGAAACGGTGAAAAAGAGGCACAAAAAGAGACAAAGGCACAATAAAAACACAGAGACAAAGCACAAGTAAAGAACAAATGAGGCACAGACAGACAACGGAGGCACAGACAGACAAAACCAGAAAAAACATAAGGCTGGCACAGCAAAGCAGCAGAAGAGCAAGACTCTCCCACTGGACCACCAGGGATGAGGCATAGGTAGGAGCATTGTGCCAATCCCGGGTTGAAGTAGGTTTCACTGAGTCCTTTGTAGGCGGACTTTAACTTTACAGTGTCTTCTCCCAACTGACTACATTATGGTCTGACCAAGTTTCGGGAAACATTGCAGATTTTGAGATAGTTGACAGTTTGAAAATACGTTTTGTAGATTGTGTCCCGCTGCATGCATAGGGCCACCCACTTGTTGTGATACCTGGATAGGGTATCTATTATTGTTTCTGTATCCGTGTCCATCAGATACTCTAGAGGAAAATTAAAATCAGCTAGTAGTGTAAAATCTGATTAGGATAAAGAGAAGTCCAAATGGGGGCCAATAGTTTAAGAAAACCGGACTCTTGGTCCCAGTGGACGGTACAACAGAAGTCTGTTGAATGATTGAGTTTTGGTTAGCTCAAAATTAAATAGGAAACCTTCATACTCATTACAAGGGGAGGGGGCAAACATAACAGTAAAGACATTGTGGTATTTAACCAATATTCACCCTCCATTTTTGTGCTCTGTCTGCCTGTGAATAGCGTAACCGGTTGGGACCACTTGGGTCATCTCAGGGCCTGTGCTCTGATCTACCTATGTTTGTCACAAAAGTACGGTCCATCTGGTGGGTGTTCACATATTAAGTAAATTCAAAGTTGTTTGATTAAGGACCCAGCTTTGATTAATGCACATCTAACTTTTGAGCCACAGTTCAGGGGCATATCTGCCGAATCTGGAGACACAAGAGCAGGCACCGACACCATGTTATGTGTAACATGGTGGACAATTTTGTCAAAACAGGTAAGGAGAAATGAAAGGCTAACTGGGGTCCAGCAACCCCTATCACAGGTTACAGGCTCCCCTGCAACCTATGAAGTACTGGTAACCTAAATTTAAGGCAAATTTAAAATGAGTGAAATATACAAACACATACAACCATAAGTAAGTGGGGCAAGACCTCTACTTAGATGGTGCCCTAGGAGACTTGAGCCAGTCAACTCCAAATATGGCGCCGAAGCGCCTCCAAGGAAATCATGGGCAATGTGGTCATCCACTAATCTTGACAAGCCGAAACGTGTAATGGCGACTAGAGAGGAACAATAAATATCTTGCACTGAACCTGGGTCTGTGTCCGTTTGTGGATGTATCCTGTTTACCAACAGAGTAACCCGTAAAAAAATAAATATATATATATATTTATTCATTCATTCCAGTAGAAGGCTGGGTGCGAAACGTGGAGACCGTCCGTCTTTTTGCACTATTGCAGGCATGATTCTAGAACAAGGGCCCATGAGATCAGGCTTGGGAGTAGGAGGAAGACATCCTATCAAGGTTGGTAAATGCAAGGACTTTTTTGAGGCGTACAGGAGTACTGATAGTACAAGAGTCGGGCACTGGCTCAGTGGTGTGCACTCAGTTGCACCAGGTGAATTATCAGACACAGTAGGTCTGTCTGAGTGTTTGTGGACCAGTAAAGCTATGAATGGGATGCTACAGAACTGTCAGGCGGCCAGTTCTGCTGAGCAGAAACAGTCTGAGTCACCCAACGACAGCTGCTCCACTGAGTCAGCCTTTTACGTAGCATGTGGGTGGGTTGTGCGTGCTTTCTCATGCATTGTGCCGTACTGTTGGAAATCGGCCCCCGTACACCATGCCCCCACTGTCCAAGTCGGATGTGTGGTACTCACTAGCATCTTCAGTGCTGGAGGGCATATAGCCACATCACTCTTGTGTTATTTTTCACTGTGATACTTTAAAATGAAGGAAAAGATGGCCACTCAATGTGCATCAGTTGGGCAGGATTATTAATGTGATTGCGCATTTGTAGAAGAAATCTAGCCCTTCCCAACCGTCCACACTCACTTCCCTGTGCTGGTTGTATTCCACACACACATCATTGTCTGCTTTGGAGGGGCGGCGTTTGTTTTTCTTTCTCATTGTACCTCTTGACCTCTCTTTTTGAAACTGCCTGGCTGCAGCAAGAACTTTCCTGCTGTTCCATATTGATGCAGTGGATGTCGTTGAGAAGAGCCTGTATGAACCAACCCCTGTCCTTTGGTACTTAAGTTCCTGTTGCTGTATCTCTCAAGTTCAGTCATCTGTCATTGAGTGCAGCTCTTTTTTTCAGGGTGTTTATTTGGGCCTTTTTTCATCCAGTCTTGTCTCAGTCTTGTCATTCTTAGTGGCTCTTCCAAGTCCCACCATACAAAGCTGGCTCTTTCCGCCTTGTCAAAGGCATGGTCTTGCAGAATCAGTAGTAGTGACTCTCAGAAACAGTCTGTGTTCTGCCTTGAGGAAGTTTCCAGCTGGTAAGAGTTGTCACCACTCTGTGTTTTGTGTGATTGCTCTGGGATAGTGATCAATCCTCATGATTATTGGACACTACTCAAAAATGCATTTAAGTAAGCCATTTCCTGTGTTGCTTGATAATTATTATGCCATGTCTGTTTTATTACCATTAGACGCATAGCCTTGAATGTAAAAATCATATATTCATCTTCATCCTGGAGAATAGGGTCTTCTTCACAAATGGCTGCCTTCCCATGTAGTAAAAGACAACAGCCTTATCGCACTCACCAATAAAAGAAGCCCTATGCACATAGCTTGGGGGACAGAAGCCTGAAGGGGAAAAGGACTGAGGTTGTGAAATGCGTCTGAGTTACCATCATGAAGCTGGGTGAGGAGGATGACCCTCAGGCAAGCTATGACCACTAGTGTCATGAAAGACCCAGGTAGTAGGTGTTTGACACCAAGAGACTGCCTACAAGAGTAGAAAGGGAACACATCAAAGAAAAGGACACACAAGGCAGTGTACGAGGTGCACAAAATCTCCCAGAAGAGTAAAGACCTACTATCTGGTCATGAGAGCATGAAAAATAGAGAACAAGTCACTGGATAAAGAAACCAGACCAGTCATAAATAAAGTGAGTGACTAAAGGGATGAGACTTGATAGGTCACTAAAGAACACACCAAACCCAGACACTGCTAAAGGGCAATATACATTCACATGTAGCTAAGTGGCAGTTATAAGTGATGGAGAGATTAGACCTTTTGGAAATAGCAGCTAGAGGTAGTAAAGAGAGCTACCGTATTACCAAAGCATGAAGAGGAATGATTGACGTCTGTATAAGGTCTGTGAAAAGCTATTTGCAAAGATTTTAAGTCGTTGAATGAGGACACAAAAATCCATTGTCCTCAGATATCAAGTGAGTGCACCACTAGAAATGCAGTAGTCCCAGTGACTTAATGACAAACATTCCATGCTGCTGTATCCTCTATGCAGTGTGCAAACTTCTCCATAGGCTGTGATAAAGGAGACTGTGCAGACATGTACTACTCCAATACCTTCATGATTACTCCTTTTTAGGTTTCGCCTGGGGCACGGAGCTTTAGCTCCTCCCCCAGGAGAAATTTCTAGTTTTCAGTAAGGGACACTTGAATACGCCCCTCTGTTCCATTGGCTAGCTCCATAAATGGAGGCTAGCCATTGGAACAGAGATCTGTCCGTCATTCGCGGACCAGATTCGTGGGCGTTCCCGCTATTTTTTCCGTGGGCGTCCCCTCTGTGTAGTCATGCGGCGGTGGGCGGAGTTATTTTTAATTTTTTTTTTTGTCTCGGCATCCAGCTCATTCCGCGGCCGACCGCCGCCGGAGGAAGTCCAGTTCCAGGTGAGTGCTTTTGATTCCGCCCCCCCCCCCCCCCCCCACTGTCTGTGTGCCCCTTCCCGCCGTCCATTTGCCCGTTACCGCCCCCCCCCTCCCGCTGTCCGTGTCTTCCCCGCCCCCCTCCCGCTGTCCGTGTGCTCAGCCTCTGCAAAAAAGTTAAACACACATACATGCGGTCTCCTCCTAGAACAGTCGGAAACATCGTGAGACCGCCTGCAGTGAACACCTGACGCAAGTCCTTTCTTATTGATTGGTGTCTTTGATTATAAAACGTCGAGTGCGTAAGTGACTTCCTTTCTGTGGCTAGAAGCCAACATTTTTCCAGCTCCCTATTTATAACCTTGAGAGTAATGCTGTCTCGTCTTCCGTGCCCCTTGATGGACGGTCTGCCGTCTGTGCATGCTCAGGCTTGCCCTGCCCGCATGTCTGGGATGTGTCAGTCGTAAACATGCACGCTGTGCCACATGGTAGCTCAGGGTGCCAACGGGCGGTCTGCGCTTGTTAGATTCATTTTCCTCGACATTCGCTCATTGCCTTAAAGGCACCGCTGCGCCTGCTTATAGCTGCTGCCTACTACGAGTGAGAACAGAGCGGGGGGCGAGGGGCGTTATCGGCTGGTATGTGCGCCACTTGTGTTCGGAAAATAATAAAAAAAAGCGTTTGAAACTAAGCACAGAACTGGAATAGTTAGAAATGTTTATGGAGGCAGCGGTTTGCCAAGAGCGTTGGTATGCGCCAAGTCTATTTTTAAGGTGCTCTTTTGCAAGAAGCAAGGACGGCGCGCTGACTGGAGGCGATTTCCATGTGACCCATCCTTGGTGAGCATGTGGCTGGCAGCTGTGGGCACCTCTGACTAGCTTAGGTGCAAATGGACAGCAGTAGATTTTCACCTCTACAAGCACCGGCGAACTACTGCATGCCACCACATCTAGTGGATTTACGGACATTGCACCGCGGGATACACGCCGACATACCCCGGACGCTGGTGCATGCCACGAGGTGTTGGCCGACA
Source organism: Lissotriton vulgaris (assembly GCF_964263255.1). Lineage (NCBI taxonomy): Eukaryota > Metazoa > Chordata > Amphibia > Caudata > Salamandridae > Lissotriton > Lissotriton vulgaris. The sequence goes on from NC_141696.1 coordinate 55,499,634, forward strand.
ACTGGGCGACTAAAATAAACGGGGGCCAAAGTCTGCAAACCTACCAGGAGTTTAGGTGGGATGAATAACGTGGGTGTGGGGTCCTCTAAGAGGGGCGTGGCCTACATAGTTATAGGTATGGCTTAAACAAGTAAACTACATTTCAGTGATTTTCACAGCCTGCCGCCCAATCAGTGTTTTAATGTCTCTCTGAGCTTTCTGTTATTGCAACCAAACACAGCAACTGTCATACATAGACCACCACCCTGGACTATTGGTGTTGTCAATGGTTGTGTCTGTGCGCTCTGCAGTGAGGCCAAGGATTGGATGGGCTTGTATTCTGAGCACCTTTTTGACCCATGGACAGGCACTACAAGAAACTCTCACTTAGGTGAACATGAAAACAAGAACTCTCCTTTGCATCTGTTCCAAGCCTAATATGCTGAACAAAAACAAAATACAAAAACACATCGTTTTGTTAATAGCTAACACTCTAATGGAGTGCAAGATTCAGTAAAACGTGAAATTTAAAGGGGAACTAAATTCCTGGCATGGATCACCTGAACATTTATTACACTCATTGTTGAGATATTGTCAGTGTTTTCCCAATAAAGTTAGGAACGTGAATTAGGGCTCGATAAAGACCTTTTTCAATCCCCTTTCTGAAATACTACCGGGTCTAAGACCCGGACGGACCCGGCCTACTTAAAGCCATGATACCCACATTATCCTTATGAGACCCACTGCTAAGGATAGAGCGTATATGAGAGGTCCGTGAGCGTATATGAGAGAGAGGAAGGGGGGCTGGAGCAAGGCCACAAGAAAATACCACTGTGCGAGACTCGGGCACTTGTGAGAGAGGAGAGGGACCATCATACAAGGGTAAGCAAGAAAGGACTAGCCAGTGTCGGGAGAGTGACAGCGGTGATGGTGGGAGAAATATGATGTCATTCATGAGAAGTGAGCCAAAGACGAACTCTGTCACACAACAGACACGATAGAGAGAGACATTTTAACCACACGGAACACTAACACCAACTGACTAAAATATTTGTGCTGGAAAAAGATTAGTAATGAAGGAGAAGAAAGACTCATGTTGGCTTGTGCTAGACCACTTAAAGGAAAACTTCCAAGAATATCTTCCATGTACTGCCTTGGAGATGACACTGTGGGCCTGGATCATAATGTGGCAGGAAATTGAGTTATTGTTTTCCGACTTTAAACGGATTCACAAAAGAATGCAGGGCTTCTGGGAATCTCCAACAGTCCCAGTTTCCATAGAGTAGTGAATTTGGAAACCCACGCAGTCATTTTAGGCATGGGTAAATGTAGTGAGTGTTCATTTATGCCTAACTATGCACACGGGTGTTTGTATTTTGAAACTTTTTAGTAACTAATCGAGTTGAGTATGTCCGTGTCACGTTCCTGAACACAGGGGGTGGGGAGGGGGGGACAATGTTTGCATCATACTTCGCGTCTAGGCTGCTCGAGGTGTGCGTGCAGTTGGGGCTCTGGCGGGCTTTAGGGGTGCCTCACTGATTCGGTGCCACTCGGTTACAGGGTATGGCTGGGATTTGGACACTCAGGTAAGCTAGTCATCAATTTGATGCAGGGGCCTATAGTGAACAGTGAATCGAGACGACAGACGGGACCACTCAACATTTCATCCTTCCAAAGTAAATTCACTGAGCATGAGTTCAATAAACACCTGTCGGCATCAGGGGCGTAACGCAGGCCTCTGTGTGGGGGTCGGAGGGGGGCCCAACTCTTCTGTTGGCCCCCCAACCCTTCAGGGGGCCACATCCAGCCCAAGGCCAATGAACATCTTACCAAGGCGTCTCGACCGGCATCGCGTACTGCCCCAGTGCGCCCTGCCGTTCCTCCACTCTTGTGCCAGGTCTTCCCAGCTCCTTCGCCCACCCCCAGAAGTTCTGTCACAAATACGACTCCTCTCCTCCCTCGTACACACAAACCCAGCAGTTTCACCACAGTTCTGCCTCCTCTCCCAAGGCCACCGAGTACAATCAACTATAGACAAACGGCGTTTTTTTTCCTTTTAATGTATGTCCAGATTTCTGTCGCAATGTATGGTGGTGCAGTGTATGACTGGGCGTTCGAGACCAAGTGAGTTGGGAAGGGAGCATGTATTGTATTGCACAGTCTTGAATACACTACCTCCTACAGGGACACCTGCTGACTCTCCTCTTGATACTCTTCTGCAGGAGTAAATGCACAAGCCAGTTTTCATCGTAGTGCAAAATGATAACAGAAATAGTTGCAATACAAATCGCATTTGCGAGAGATTAAGCTATTGCCATTGTAAATGACAATGCCATTTATTTATCTGTTTTCAAAACCAACACATAAATAAAAAGTTTGTCATTCACAATGCCAATAGCTCAAACTTTTCCAAAGGCGAAACCGTTGATTGTAAATGCTTGTTTTAGCAGTGAGCGGTCAACTAGATACTCGCAAAGCTGTTGTTACTGAGTTCTTCTGATGCTCTGAAATGTATGCCTGTTTGCAGATTCACTGAAACTCACTTTTCCTAGTAGTACTGGTTTGCGTGGCCTCTAGTGTTCGTGTGTTTAATGTGTTCTACCACTGTACTCATTGCCCTTATTTCTCTTGTAGCCCGTAAACCCATCTCCCAGCACCCCATAGGCAGTGTTTCTGGCTGTACATCTGTACTGTTTTTGTTTTTGTACTGTTTTTGTCTCATGCGGCTTGCTGTCTTAATCACCATACCAAGAATTCTCCCTTTCTCCCTTGCCATCCTCACACACCCATCTGGCTGCATGTGGACTCCTGATGTGCGAGCACAGCAGCCTTCAATTTTGTGACATTAATTGAGCGGATGAGTTTGAAAGGACAATTAGTTCCACCCTTGTTAATTCTATTTTTAGTTTGAAGACTCAGATGAAATTTTAGGTCAACACACAAAGGAATCCAAGCTATAGTGTGACATTTGCCTCTGCATGATGTCACTTGACTCTTATCCCGTTATGGATAAGTCACTTTGTGGGAGAGAGTAGGGAGATGCAGCAGTCCTTGCTAAAATGGTCTGCTGGCCACTGTGAGCCATATTTACGTTTCTGACTCTGGCCATGTGGTGCTTTCGTGAAGAATAGTTAGGATACTTGCCATGCACAATAGTTATCCTTCCCATAATAGTGCATTGTGTTTTACCAAAAAGCTCCTCATCTAGTATTTGTTCTGATTGGGGACTAAAAAATCCATGCTCAGCTCGGAAAGATAGCATCTTAGATCAATCATAAAACAAGACAATATGGATGTCTTTAAAAAAATGGTTACCCAGAAAAATTAAAAGCATGGAGCACTGCTATTTTGAAACAACTGCAATCTTTCTTTCTAAAAGGTGGAATACGAGCACATGTATGATTTAAAAAAATGAAAATAGATGAAAAAAGTAGGTTAATTAACAGCGTGTTTCATACACATGTTTCAGGCATACATATTCTCAGTTTTTCTATTGGAGTATATCTTGGAAACATTTTGAAGATATTCACTTAAATATAAATGGTAACAGTTAAATAAGAAAAGTGGAAGAGAAAATAATTTTGTAATACATGCTTCGATAAGTAAATGTGAATTCAGAGTAGGGCACAAAAAGTTAAATGTAATGTATCCGTCACACATAGCACTGTCCAGACATGTTGGTTTGGCTAATGTTATGGGCAAGACGCAATTTTGATATGGTTGGTCTCCTATTGTCATTACACTAGAGGAAGTGGATTTATCAAGGTTTTCAAGGCAGAGTTAGTCTACATCTGGCTAATCAACAAAGGGACTGTTTTGAAGGTTGTTTGCCGAAGAGGCGTAGTCCCCAAGGTGAACGGGGGGCAGAGGAACTTTGTCGACAAAGTCTAGCAGAAGGCAAAAATGGGGATCATGTGCCGGGCCAGATTCGAATGGCGCTTGCTCCACCTTTACAGCTGGAAGAGACTACAAGGATCAATCCTAGCTATCTCCCCAATCTTGGGCTGCTGACTATGCCGCTATTGTTTAACATTTCATATCGGGAAGCTGCAAGCACACCATCTTATGCTTTCTGCAGTTAACGCCAAAAGAGCGACTCTTGGGGTAAGAGATATAAACCAGAACATTACATGGATATGGGCTTAGTTCTCTGCACCGTTACTTACGCCCTTGATGTTCGGAATACTTTTCATGATTCAGTGCATTGATCTATATATTTTGCAGCAGTAAATACAAGTATTATGACACATGCTCATAGTTTATTGCGCAGTCATGCATAAAACTGATAGTGACAAATTACCAAGCCTCCAGATGTTAACTTAGACACATTTATTTTCTGAATGATTAAATCAAGGTTGTAGAGAGCGAATTTGTGTCAGATTCAGATTATGCATCTTTAGCAATTGTGTTGTAGCAGCTGATGCCCACACGCCTTTTATAGCAAGACTCCGTTAGGTAAAGCACTGGATTTATTTGTGTGTCTTCTTAATATTTGTCATGTTTTATAGGACATTAATAAAAGGCAAATTAAGTTGTGAGTGCAAAATTCCTATTCGCTAACATCCGTGTTTTGGACTTTAATGAAGAAATCGATTAATATATATATTTAAGGAGATTTGTATAGTATGTACCTGCAGGACTTTATCCTGTACTTTAAATAGATAAATGAATAAGAAGGGATGGGCTCACAGCGAATACCTGACAGAAAACCTCATTGAGTAGCCTGATAGAAATGTTCAAAGTACAATTGATGGACAGAATGCAGAACAATGTCATACATTCACTCCAGTACAGAGATCTGGGCCTAAATCCATTGTGGTGTTTGCTCCCCATGCCATTCCAGTTTGAACCCAGCCATATGCAAATCAGTCTTGACCCTGCACCCTATGGGAACAGTTAAGCCTAAACTGCCAGGCCAGGTCATTCCTGGACTGGAAACAAGCATCCTAGGACCGGTTTCGGGTGTTCACTCCTCATCAGCCAGGCTGGCAGCAGCCCACATGCCCAAAACCTGGAACAACCTTCCCTTATTCATCTGCTCCGCCCGTTCTCTTTTTGGCTAAAACATAAAAAATCTGGCAGTTTATTTATCTCTACAGCGGTCAGGTTCCTGGCAGTGTCTTTCTTAATCTACGGCTGTATAACCTGTATGGTTAACATGCGCATTACAAACACTAATAACATAACATGGACAAAATATAAATTAAGACTCCTTGATCTTGATCCCAAGAGATTTGTCTCAGGTGACGAGTTATGGGAAATTCACATCCTTGTTTTTTTTTTAAACACACTTTATTGGTGACCACAGCGTATTATATAACATAGAGTAGAGCAGAAATGCTCTTTCCTTTTTCCTTTCTTTTCCATACATTACCATACAATCTGCTCCAACACATTCTACGTAATGAATTCTGTATGAATAAATAGTCCTGGAACCCTGACTCCAGTAGCATTTTTGTCAGCAACGTAGCGTATTAGCAACTTGAGTTCCACCAAAATAAAGCCGTTTTGGAATACACATAACAAAACTGAACCAACTTCCCCTATTCCCTCCTTCCACCCGCCCCTCCCCCCTGTAACTCCTGGTCAAGGGCTCTTTATTAGTTCGTAATGGTCAGAGTAGCTTACCACAGACACGGTGCTCTAAGGATGAACATGGTCTAGGGATAGAGGTTGTCAGTCCTGATCTGAGTACCTGGGAGTCTGCAACCATCTGGTAACCTAGTATGATATGAAATGGGGGTAGTACGGGCTACGGGGATGATAAATCAAGTGTATCCAGTTCAATCAGCATAGCCTTCCATTCCAGTGAAATGGGCTGTTTCCGCAACCCCCTCTCTTCCTCCCTACGCAGAGCAGCCCCTTCGGCCTTTCCCCATTGAAGCATGTCCGCTTGCCAGATGGGCACAGACGGGCATCTTGGGGATTTCCACCTCATAGTGAGGGCCCTCACCGCTAGGATAAACACTAGGTCCAAGAGTTTTAATCGTACCTTTTGTATCTTTGAGCGTCTCCGGTGGCCCATGAGACAATTCAGAACCTCAGCCGGCACTGGGAGTTGTGTAACTGTGTTCAAAGCTGTGCAAATTTGCCCCCAGTATTCGCAGAGGCAAGGGCAAGACCACAGCATGTGGAGAAAACCTTCTTCGTCTTCTCGACAACGGGGGTAGCAATGGGGGGAATTTGGAAACATGCAATGGAGCCGTTTGGGCGTGAGGTACGATCTATGCAGAATCATGGCCTGGATAAATTTTAGTTTTGCGTTGCGTGATACCTGTCTGGGGTGCTCTAATATACATGCCCATGCCTTGTCAGTGATATCAAGTGGGGAATCCTCGGACCATTGTTCCCTGAGAGAGGTGAGTGTGATAGCAGTGTGCGTTCTAATTCCTGTATACAGCCATCGCACTAAGTGACCTCCAGGTCCCATATAATATAGAAGGTGTACTAGATCATGTTGTGGGGGTTCCTCCCTTTGTGGGGCCCAGGTAGTCCGTATATAATGCGTCACAGTGGCGTGTAGTAAGAATAAACAAGTCGGTGCTCCCATGCCCCTATGTATAGTGTACGGGCCGGAAATGAAACGGCCCGTGCGTGCTCTAGCCGTGGGGGATGTATACAGTAAACGACAAATTGAAGGAAAGCGTCGGGAAACCCAAATCGTTGCAGTGTCATGAACATAAAATCCCAGGAGAGGGAGTCAAAGGCCTGCTTAAGGTTCAATGCTATGCATCCTGCAGCTTGATATTCTCGAGGGGTGGCTTGCATTACAGCGTGTAGTCGTCTAGTATTCAGTGAAGTGCTGCGGTTCGGTAAAAACCTGCATTGGTCCTCGTGTATTAGTCTATTAAGATGTGGTTGTATACGATTAGCGAGGGCTTTACTTAACATTTTATATTCAGTGGACAGTAAAGAGAGGGGCCTATAATTAGAAAGCTCTAAAGTATCTGGGCCTGGCTTAGGTATTGAAGTGACCAGGGCCTGCATAGTGGATTCCGGCAGATGACCATTCTCAAAGGCTACCTTATAGACAGACTGCAGGGTGGGTACCAAGGTCTCTTCGTAGGTCTGGTAAAACTCCACTGGGAGACCATCTGTCCCAGGGGTTTTGTTGCGATTCAACCCCTAATGGCAGTGCGGATTTCATTTTGAGTAATAGGTCCATCAATGTCCTTTTTGACCGCCTCAGGGATCATCAGAAATGGGAGGTTCTGCAGAAATGCTGCTATGGAATGACCTTCTACCGGGTCGGGGGGTTTATATAGCATTGTCAGATGTTCATAAAAGGCAGCATTAATTTCCCTCTGTGTGTGAACTATCTGTCCTGTCTGGGTGCGTATACTGGGTATGACAGGGGGGTCTGGCCTGTCCCTGACTATGCAGGCCAGTAGTGCACCCGATCTATCTGCGTCAGTGTGTTTCTGTTGGAGGAATGCACGATGGTCAATGGTCCGTAATGTTTCCAATATTTCTGCATGATCTATGTGGGCATCTTGTAAGGCCCCTCGTTTTTCTGGATCGGCTAACACTTCCCGTTCCAGTGTGTTTAGGCGCTGTTCTATAGTTTCCAACCGTTGGTGTGTCTCTTGCCTGGCCCCAACTATTTGACCTATCAGTGCTCCCTGTACTACCACCTTCAGGGCATCCCAGTCCACTAGGTTGGAAGAGGCTGTGTTCCAATTTTCAGTCAAGTAATTAGTGATACTGTTAGAGAGGGTCGTGTGGAAAGGGCCATCCTCTAGTAGTAGTGGGTTCAGTTTCCAAGTATGAACGTGGGTGGGTACTGGGCCCCATCCTATCGTGAGTTCTAGAGGATTGTGGTCGGAGAAGGTTTTTGCTAAATAGGTGGAGTGGCGGTATCCTATCTATGATGGTCCGGGAGCAAAGGAACCTGTCAATTTTAGAGTGTAAACTGTGTACAGAAGAATAGAAGGAATATTCTTTATGATTCGGGTGTAGGTGGTGCCATACGTTGGAAAGTATCCAACCATCTGTCCATATAGTTAAAAAATCGTCCAGTTTACTGGCGTTTGTACCCTGCAGGGGCCCGTGGGACCTATCTAAGGCTGTGCTCAAAACTGCATTCCAATCCCCATCCAGGGTATGCCATGCCAGTCAGCCAGCACTGTACCCAATCTGCGTAAAAACTGGTCCTGGTCAAAGTTGCTGCCCAAGACCACTAAGGAACCGTCCAGGGTACCTTTCACCAAAACGTATCTGCCCTGATCGTCTACTCTTCTGTCCAGCTCCAGGAATGGGACCCCATGGCGTATCCAAATGGTCGCCCCTCTAGCGAAGGCAGAGTAATTGGTAGAATAAATGTGACACCTCAATTTTTTACGCATTTTTTGGGCATCAGAATCAGTTAAGTGAGATTCTTGGAGGAATGCTATTTGTGCCCTACGTCGAAGAAGGTATGCATGAATACGATGTCGTTTCTGGACGGCCCCCAGGCCACGCACGTTCCATGTGACGAAGGTGTTCATCCCCGTTGTACTAACTTTCCCTGGCATATCTGTGTGGGTAAGAAAGAATTCTGCATGTGTAGAAGGCATGAACCGAGCCCGACCAGGAGTCCCCCAACCCAACAACTTTAACTGACCTTGGCGCAGCATAAGAACCTTGCTGTGCCCAGGAATAGTGTACAAATAGCACATAACAAATAACAGTGCATACGCTAACAGGGAGGTTGCTATCCTCAGTAAGAGACATGGTTACCATCAGATCTAGAACCCAATGGCTCTAATCATCCCCATCCAGGGGGGGGAGAAATGTGTTTAGTGTCCCTGGGGGATTGCGTCTATCCGCCACCGACGGACTGGTGCAGTGTTTCTTCAGAGATTCTCTCAGAACAGAGTAAAATAGAAGAGAGGGACTATACATTGCTTATTCCTAGTGAGACTTAGACTGTATCCCTAAAATGTACAGTTTGTGCCTTCTACATCAGTATAAAAGACATAGCAGGGTAACAATAGCTTAGGGAAACAATCCCAACAAAAAGGACATAGCAGCTCAAGGGGTGTAGAGTCCTTTTCAGTGGTGAACAGTGAGATCGGTACGTTCTCCACGGGCACCACCTATTCGGCGCCAATGGTCAATTGTCGAGCATGTCATCAGCTGTTCCGGGTGTAATGGAGGGGAAGAGAGTAATACTATGTTCAGAGTCAGAGTGTACTGTACACTCGTCTGAATCCGTGGATATTTTATTGATATCGTCCCAGAAAACACCAGCCACTGCCAGCGCTCCTTCCTGATCCAGTCGTTGCTGCTCCCGCGATGGGCCTGCGCCACCCTTGTCCCGGGTAGAGTTCTGTGAGTGGCAAGAGTTTTGCCCCGGGAGTCTGGCCGAGTCTTGTGAAGAGAAGTCCGTGTGGCTAGTCTAGCTGGAGTCAATTCCTATCACCTCCATGCATTCCTCAGCATCCACAGGGCTCTCAAAAAAGTGGGATTTCTTGTTGTGGATAACTTTCAGCCTGGCGGGGTATAAAAGCGCATTTGAGTTGTGCTTTCTGAAGTCTTTTCTTTATGGCTTGGTAAGACGATCTTTGTCTCTGCACCAGTAGTGTATAGTCCGGATACATGGAGATACGTTGATTTTCGAACTGGATCAGTTCCTTTTCTCTCGCCTTCTGTAGGAGGGTATCACGGTCTCTATAGTTGAGGATTTTTACTATCAGTGGACGGGGTGGTGCACCAGGTTTAGACGGTACGATCCGGATCCTGTGGGCTCGCTCTTGCAGAAGTATGGGGAAAGCCCCTCAGAAGCCACTTGGTCTTTGAACCATTTCTCCATAAAGTCTGCTGCTTTATTTCCTTCACTACGTTCTGGCAGACCAATAACGCGTATATTATTGCGCCTATTTCTCCCCTCCGCGTCTTCCACCCGGTCCATAAGTGTTGTCATTTGTTGCTGCAGTTGCTGTATTGTAGACGAGAGGCCTGTAACTTTTGTTGCGAGATCTGCAATGGAATGGTCCTGGTCAGCAAGCTTGCTGTGGTCAGCCTTAAGCAGCGTAAGGCCTGTAGTGAGGGTACCTATCTGTAGTTCCAGCGCCATTCTGGGTTCGTTCATCTCCCAACGTTTTCGCTCTGTTCCTGCCCATGGCGTGACTGCCCCACGTGGTCCCGCGTTATTACCTGCTAGCGGGTATCCACGGAGGAGGGAGGTTGCACTGTCCGTGTCTTCTTGTGGGTATCGCGCCACCTTTAGGGGAGACCTCGCCGCGTTTCAAGAATAATATTAGTCCGGGTGGGGCCAGTGTGTTCAGGGGCATTAAATAGGACTACCTTCTGACATCCGAGAGTCATTCACTGCCCACTCTACATGCAATACCATGACCCTTCCCAACAGGACCCCACAGCAATTCTCTGGAGTAGTGTATAGTCTCAGTATCAATGGAGGGGAGGGGGGGTGACGGAGGATGGTTCTTGCCAGCCGGCACAGCAAGTTTCTGTACTGCAGCAGGACAGGAGAGGAAAGACCTCCAAGTCAATCCTATGTTAGCACACGAGCTCTGTGCGTTGTACTATGCGGCCCGGTAACCAGTGAGTCCTTTGATCTCTGAGCATTATGCCACAGTAGGAGAGTGCATCCGGTGTCTTTCTGGTTCGTTAGGTCTGGAGGTGATGTGTGTGGGCAAGGGCCGAGGCTCTAAGGTCGCGTCACTCACCACCCTGCATCCTCTGGGGTCCTTTCATATGTTGCCTCTCGTCGCGGTTCAGTCCCTTGTTGGATATGGTTACTCTCATCTAGACCAGCAGCTCTCCCAGAGGGAGCGCGAGAGGCAGACGGCGGGGGGCCGTAGGCGTAGTCGCAGGCCCGGCCCAGCACCGCATATGCAGCACTCTGTGGTGGCTCCGTCGGCACCCGGTCTCACTCGCATCCACGACCGGGGCCGAATAGGCAGCTCAACCCCTGTCCGAGTCCTCCGCAGGCAGGAAGCGGACGGTATTGTGGGGCCACGCGACCTTCCTGGTCTTCGCGTTCGTCTCCGTTGTCCCGCTCTAGTGAGCCGCCGCCATGTCTTCACCGAACACTCCCGGTCGGTCGCGTCCCAGGCCAGCAGGGCCGCAGCACCTTCAAATTCCTCCGCTGGGCTTCCGCTCCGCAAGGGACGCCTTCGGGCGGGCAGGGACACCCGTGGGCATTGACCAAGGTGGAAGCAGCAGTCGGACCCCGTCTCTAAGTCAAGGGGGGCGTTCCACACTGCAGCGCCAGGCACTCCGCACTCTGGCTCCGTCTCTACTCCAGACCCCGGTCTCCACCGACGGCAAGCAGCACACAGGCCTCAGATGGCTTTTGCGGCTCCAGGCAGCTCGCAGTGCCGCTCCAAGCCCGTCTCCTCACCGCAGGAGCTCAGACCGCCATATCCCCGCATTCCCAGGTCAGTATCTGCCGATAGCTCGGGGTATACAGGATGATTCCCCCGGGAGGTTCCGGAACACATTCAAGTTATGACCGCCATCTAAGATGGCTAGCCATGCCCCCCATTCACATCCTTGTTATATTGCTTACCTACCATTATTAATTTAGATTTACATGGCTGGCTTTTAAGAGGTTTTTCCTTCTTATTGTTGGAAAAGTTTGTCATCCAAAGCTAACAAACCAGGTACTTGCAACATATGGACTGTACACACATGCTGCTGTTACATATTCAAGTTCAAATGTGTTGCACACAGAAAAATCACTCCGATCTTTTGGACACATGCAGTTAATTTCAGGAGCACTGGGAACCAAATCCAAAGATTGTCTCCAATCACTTTAAGGGGTTTTCTTTTTCTATCAGTTTCTTCCAACACTCTTACAATCTACAGTTATTTACTTTACTTTAATCATTTCCTGCATTTCATAATCAGACCAGCACATAGATTTGTTTTTTTATATGTCCAAAGCCTGTGGCTTGATTGACTTCTCTACCAGTAGCTGTCACCGTTGTGTCCTGGCCTCTAAAATATGATCACACATTTACAGGTGTTAAATGACAAATTTTTAAATTCTTTTTTTGTTGGTACTTATATGATGATGAGCTAAATATGGAGAAAGTATATCTGCACCACTAAATGACTCTTAGCACCCTGACTGTACTGCAGCTTAAGCCCAGAGTTCTGACTTCAACTAAAAGGATTTGTGTGTGTGCATCTGGATTTTTGGTACACATTTGCAGTGATGTGCATAATAAATATCCTGCTTTTTGCCTATTTGTGGCTGGCCCCACAGTGTCCCAATGTTTCCTGTAAAATGCTGACTTTGGAGACCAGTCTGGAGTAAAGAGAGTTTGAGGACACATGTTTTAATGGAAAAGTAAATCTCATTGGTTTAGTCCTAGGACTTATCCGCTATATGCTTCACCCATGGATGTGAAGCTATCCATCTAACCCTTTCAACCCCTCTCCCATAGAACAGAGCAAACCCAGTCCTGTAGCTGCTCAACCAGTACAGCATGATGCGGTGTCGAAAGCCTTCGATGTATTGAGCAGGATTAGCTCTTTTGGCAGGCCGTCACCAGTGGGTTCATTATTCGTATCCTACTTCTCTTCATATAACCTGGGTAAATTCATTCTCTTGGCACACGGGCTCACCTAACACCCTTGCTCCCTTCATTATAGTCGGTCAAAACACCAACTGATCGATGCTACCTCTACATAGCTAGGTCTTTGGTTATTGCAAAGACTACGGATTCCGATGAGCTGGTTGGAGGGCATCTTACATAATGAACCGAAATGTTCTACTGTGATAACAAGCTCAATTAATGCACTGCCAGTGTCAGCTCACACTTCCGGCATTTGCATTTTAATTAAAACAAGACATCTTAAGGTTTTTGCTCCTTCCCAGCGAAACCTAGTTTGATGAAAACCCCACGGCCTGAAGGTTCTCAAATCAAATTTCAAAGCTTTATTCGACAGCATGTCCTAAAAGCAATTGTACATCCTAACACTACACTATAAATACTACATGATTAAATTCATTATTTTAAAAACTCATTAAACCATATGCTGTCACTTGCCAATATTTAAAACAATTTATACAGAATAGTTAAAAACAATTCAATAGAATATAAGTTTAAAAAAATTAATCGTACATGAAACGGTGTCATAGAATTCATTAGGCAGTATCTGAGAACAGCAAAGTACGGGTGCGTAAAGTCCAGGCCCACCCTAAGAATTTTGCAACGGCAAGCGCCATACGGGGTGTGCAATCTGATTCAAGTACTCTTAGCGCCTCTATGTATCTACGTGTTCCTAGATTTAAACACACAGGTTTTATTCACTTGCGACGGGGGCTTACATAAAGGGGGCATACAAACAGCAGGTGAGGGATGTTCTCAATCAAATCTTTACAATAGTGGCATTTATCATCCTGGGTTGCTGACCATTTACAAGTAAAAACCTTTATAGGAAGGGTCCCAGTTCTAAATTGAAAATACAATTTTCTATCAAACAGCCTTTCAATGATGTCCCAGTAAGGCTCACATGATGGTAGTGGTTTGATATCAAGGAAACGACCGGTTCGGTTAGTGCTGGATCCAGTACTATAAGCAGTCATCCAGACCATATCCCAGTAAATTTTTTTCAAGGTTGCCTTTGGTGGAATACGTAGGGCATTGGGATTGGTCCATAGGTAATCTAGTTCCAGCTTGATTAACATACCCCTTAATTCTTTAAGCCACGAAATGGAATGAAAGAGATCTGCCCTGATAATGTCCTTCAGGGCACTGGCATAATGAACTCGTTCGGCGGTTGTCATCCGTCTCCAGTATAATAGAGGTCGTAGCAGTGCCAAATCCTCAATGTTCTTCCTGCCGAGATCATATACTAATGGTACGGTAGGAGTGCTTTGGGGAACCCCGACTAGACGGCGTAGAAACCTGTTCTCCGCCAAGGTTAATTGTTTCAAGTTGGAGAATCCCCATAGCTGTGACCCGTACAAGGTGGCGCTTATCACCTTCATGTTGTAAATTTCTAGGGCAGGGGTAATTGGCTTAGTCAATGATGCTTTATGCTTAAGTGCCACTACACCCTCCAGCTGATGGAATTTTAGAGCAGCCATATCAATATGGTTATTCCATCTCATATTACTCTGAAGGGATATTCCTAAATACGTAAAGGCCTCAACCTGCTCTAAGGGTGTTCCATTAAAGTTGATTGTACCTTTAAATGTTTTCCGCTGGTTCAAGCACATGAACTTGGTTTTGGAGGTCTTTATCTCAAGTCCACGCGTCTGACAGAACTCACCGAAAAAATTAACTGCCTTCTGGAGCCCACTCGATGTTCGAGAATCTATCAGCGTGCTGTCTGCAAACATGAGGACTGGCATGCGCGCCCCTGCTAGTACAGGAGCATCAGTAGGAGTGCGACTTAGTTGGTCTACTATGCCATTGATGTATATAGAAAACAGTGTGGGTGCCAGAACACACCCCTGCCGGACACCACGTTCGACAGGGAAAGGGTCAGTCACTTCACCCTGGGCCCCCCACCTAATTCTTGCATACTTGTTCTCGTGCAAGCGGACCAGAAGCGTTAACAGAACAGTTCCAGGCCCAATCCAGCCTCGGCAAGTACACTCCAAAGTCTAGAACGAGGGACTAAATCAAAAGCTGATTTCAAATCTACGAAAACAGCATAAAAGGTCCCATTAGTTAGCGTCATGTTCCTCCAGAAAAGAGCAATAAAAAAAGAAGACCTGATCAATTGAGCTTGTACAAGGGCGAAAATCAGCTTGATATGGGGACAAAATATATTTTTCTACTATCCAGGATTGTAATTTATTTTGCACTAGACGACCTATCAATTTTTGAGCAGAGTCTATAAGACTGATAGGTCTATAGTTACTAGGTAGTGATTTGTCTCCCTTTTTAAAAACGGGGATTATTTCACCACCCTTCCATGAGGTAGGTATTGGGGCACCCCTTGCCACAGAATTGGCTAGCCACTCAAAGTATTGACACCAAGATTGTCGATCACTTAAAAACACATCAGCAGGTATGCCATCCATACCTGGGGCTCTGCCCCCTGTCACACAGTCTAGCGCTACACTAACATCTTTTATTGAAAATAGCTGAGACTGATAGAAAGCTGTAGGGGGTAGTGTGCACTCTCCTTCAACTAGATCACAAGCATATTGTGGTTTGAAGAAGTCTACCCACTGGTTTTTAGCAACATTATTTTGCGGGGGTTGTGCTATCCCACCTCTATCCCACTTTACTAGGGCCCAAAATTGCTTTTGGTCCTTTGCTGCACAAGCATATTTCAGATCACGCCAGTGCTCCTCGTCCCACTGTTTCTTGGCATCTTTCTGGGCTTTCCTGTATATATCCCTCGCCTTTCTCACACCTGGGATGTTCCTGCTTCTAAGTTCAATACTAAGATTCCGGCGTGCTACTCTACAGTACTGGTTATACCACCCCACCATTGGTGATTTTTTATTAACCTTATCTGATTTTGTGGACTTCATAAAGAACCCTTGGAGCTTAGCAAAAAAGTTAGTGTGAGCCTCTAACATTATTTCAGGAAAATGTCGTTTTTTACTGTATGAGTTTATCTTACCCACTTCTTCGACCACCATTTTTTTTCAGATCCTCCAGCCTCTCCGAGTTCTGGATCAATCTACCCCATTTTTTATGGCGCAGGTTATTCGAGGCTACAATATCTAGGGTGACTTTGCCCCCCCCCCCCAGGATTTGGTTCTCTTAACCCCTCTTTAGATTGGAAATCCATGCAGAGAGGGTTATGGTCACTCTCCATCCTGTTTTTTGCTGACATGTCAATCAGCCTGTGCCATTCTCGGATATCCACCAGCAAGTAATCTATTCGGCTTGAAGGCCTACCATTGTCAAAAGTTTTATCCCCCAGGCGATCTGACGGGGTGCGCCCATTGGCTGCTCTGAGTCCTCTCACTAACCATAGAGCCTTGAGTTGGATGGCCACCGCTGTCCATCTTTTAACTGCGGGTAGTTCAAGCTGGGGGACGCCCCACTTGCTGTCCTCTTCAGCCGCTAGAATTTGGTCCTCTTGGCCAAGTGGCTCCTAACGCTCTCAGTAGCGGTCGATCCCCACGATCCCTGCTGGCCTGTGCTATCGTTGAACCACGCTCTCTGCTTTGCGCCTTGTATAACTGCTGCCTGCTTCAAATTATAGCGCTGTGCCTCTCCTATACATTGAGCCTGCTTCATATTATAGCGCTGTGCCTCTCCTATACATTGAGCCTGCTTCATATTATAGCGCTGTGCCTCTCCTTTACATTGATCGATTATTTGTGCAGTCCTAGTCTGTATCGCTCACTTTTAGCTTAGACCTTTAATTATTGTTTGTACTGCTCGTTCCCCACAGCGCATCCCGACTTTGTGCCCCATCCTGTTCCGGTTTCGCTTTTGCTGCCATTTTGTTGTTGTTGTACCTCGGAGCCCGTCCTCTCCACCCCGCTCCCGCCTCCCAGCTGCTCTTCCCTCCCACAGACTGCTTAGACTTGCTCCGTGCCCAGAAGCGCTGTGACCGTCCTGACGCTCTCAGTAGCGGGCGCTCCCCACGATCCCTGCTGGCCTGTGGTATCATTGAACTGCGCTCTCTGCTTTGCGCCTTGTATAACTGCTGCCTGATTTTTAATAGAGCGCTGTGCCTCTCCTAACTGCTGCCTGCTTCATATTATAGCGCTATGCCTCTCCTATATATTGAGCCTGCTTCATATTATAGCGCTGTGCCTCTCCTATACATTGAGCCTGCTTCATATTATAGCGCTGTGCCTCTCCTTTACATTGATTGATTATTTGTGCAGTCCTAGTCTGTATCGCTCGCTTTTAGCTTAGACCTTTAATTATTGTTTGTTTCTGCTCGTTCCCCACAGCGTATCCCGACTTTGTGCCCCATCCTGTTCCGGTTTTGCTTTTGCTACCATTTTGTTGTTGTTGTGCCTCGGAGCCCGACCTCTCCACCCCGCTCCTGCCTCCCAGCTGCTCCTCCCTCGCCCCACCCCCCTCCACTATCCACTTATGACAGATCCTTCTGCGTGCAGCGTTCACGCGCAGCGGTCGTGCCCCATGCGCGCCGAAGGTGCGCCAAAGGTAAGCCCGTCTGCGCCCGTCCCCGCCTGGACCGTGCCCAGCGCCAGACACCCTGGCCCCCGCAAAATCCACTCCGCCCGCATTACATACGACGCCGCAACCCTCTCAGCTCTTAATCCCGGCCGCACACCACAATGCTACCAGGCTGCCCCAGGACACACCCATGGATCCTTCACCTGCCACTCCTGCAAATTCGACTGCATTAGGACCCACACCAAATCCACAAACTCCAAACAATACTCCGATGACAACCACCTGAAGTGCATCCTGCTCAACACCCGCTCGATCCACAAACACTCCATTGAACTCTGCAACCTGCTCGACACCACATCTCCGGACGTCGCCTTCCTTACAGAAACATGGATGAACGCCTCATCAGCTCCCGGCATCGCCATAGCCATCCCGGACGGCTACAAGATCATCCGAAAGGACCGCACCAACCAAACAGGAGGAGGCATCGCCATCGTCCATAAGAACACCATCCGCATCACGACCAGCTCCGATGATAACCTCGCTACCGCCGAACACCTTCACTTCCAGATCCACACCGACCCCAAGATCGCACTCAGCGGCACCCTCATCTACAGATCACCAGGACCCCGTACACAATTCAGCGAAGACATCACTGACTTCATCAGCCCACATGCCCTCCCCTCCGAGAACTACATCCTACTGGGAGACCTCAACTTCCACCTGGAAAAGAAAAACGACAGCAATACCACCAACCTTCTGGACAACCTAGCCAATCTCGGACTCAAACAACTTGTTGACACCCCCACCCACCTTGCCGGACACACGCTCGACCCTATCTTCACCTCCAGCAAGCACATCTCCTTCAATCACACCACAGCTTTCCATTGGACGGACCACAGCTGCGTTCACTTCAACTACAAAAAGACCACGACCCACAACCCCCCACAACCTATTCCCCGAAGAAACTGGAACAAAATTACCACCGACCAGCTCCTCACATCGCTTTACCAAAACCCTCCTGCCAAATCATCGGACCCAAACCAAGCAGCCACCAACATCTCACAATGGATCACCAACAGCGCAGACGAACTAGCACCCTTGAAAAACCATCAAATCAAGCAAGGTAGCAAAAAAGCCCCCTGGTTCAACGACGACCTTAAGAAATCCAAGAAGCTCGGTCGTACCCTCGAGAAAGCCTGGAGAAAAAACCCAACCACTGACAACCTGGCCTCCTTCAAGAACGCCACCCGCAAACACCACCAACTCATCCGATCCACCAAGAAATCAGCATTCAAGGATCGACTTGACAACAACACCCAAAACAGCAAGGAACTATTCAACATCGTCAAAGAATTTACCAACCCCACCACCGGCACCAACGACATCACTCCCTCCCAAGACCTCTGCGACTCTCTATCCTCATTCTTCCACAACAAAATCGCTGACATACATAACAGCTTCAAAAACCAATCCGAAGACCAGCCCACTTCACCCACCCGCGAACCAAAACCGCACTCTAACAACCTTTACGCCTGGAACCCAATTACCACCGAAGACACCATCCGCCTGATGAACTCCATCCACTCAGGATCGCCAACCGACCCATGTCCCCACCACATTTTCAACAAAGCAGATTCGATCATCGCACCCCATCTCCGCGATGTCATCAATTGTTCCTTCAATTCCGCTACCTTCCCGGAAAGCTGGAAACATGGGGAACTCAGCGCCCTTCTGAAGAAACCCACAGCAGACCCCACTGAACTTAAGAACTACCGCCCCATCTCGCTCCTCCCATTCCCTGCCAAAGTCATTGAGAAAGCCGTCAACAGTCAGCTCGTCGAACTTGAAGGTAGTGTTTACATCACCCCCCACAATGATGGACAGCTGGATTGGGAGCGCCTCAAGCTCATGGTCGAGGGCAGTAATTACTTCAGATGTTTGGCCCCCTGCTACTCCCCTAGCATAAATGTTAAAAATAGCCACACCCTGGCCATTAGCCCATGTGATATTAACTGGCAAAATGTCATTTGATGGGGAACTCCTTTGCTGGATTCTGCAGCATAATGATTGGCGAATCCAGATTATCAGGCCCCCTGATGGGCGACCTTTAGGATTTTTTGTAGCTGGCATCTGGAAATTAAGGTACCCAACCCGATGTACAGGAATCAATGACCATGTTTCCTGAAACAGAATGATGTCAAATTGGTCGATAAAATTACACCATTCTGGAGATGTTAGCTTGTTAGCAATACCAGCAAGATTCCAAGAAAGAAAGGACAACTCTGGCTCTACTGCTGGGATGCATACAGGGTCCTGATTTGTCAACATACCTTGGGTTTCAACCTCCAACACAGATTCAAGTTCTATATTATTAAAAGGATGGCCTAATGGTTTTAATGGAAGTACCTCTAAGCCAGGACTAATACATGTCTCCAATAAATTGGAGCAGGACTGTTGCTCGGGATCTTTATTCTCTGTTCTCATCCCTGTGTGATTAAATTCACACACCCTTTGTACTTGGGTCGTAGAAATAACATTGGTAAAAGCAATCCCCTCGACTATAGGAACACAAGTTCTATCCAGCTCGACTAGATCAATAGCCACAACACTATCAGCCCTCTCAAGTCAGTCGCATTCATTCAAGTTTGACAGAGCCGCAAACCTATTTTCAAGGCTAATTCCCCATTCGCTGGTTTGGGCACCCCTGCCCCACTTATTTGACACAGAGTTCCACTTTGTCCTTAATATACTAGGATTCGCTATGCTACCTCTATAATAAAAAAAATCAAGTGTTAGCGGAATTATATCAGTGCTCCTACGTTGTGGGGGGAATATATTTTTCAGGACGTTAGGAAGTACGTCTGGACCTGAAAAATGCAAGACTACACAATCTCCTCCGAATTTTTTCGGACCATTCCCTATCCTTTCAACCCTTCTTGCCATATTGATTACCCCGGCAAGCTGCTGTTTACCTCATGGAGATATCGACATGTTATCCGATAACCGATGCAATGCTTTGCTAATCAAAGAAGATGTTGATTCCAGCTGGCCAGACTTCAATGGGGGTACGTTTGCCAGGACCAGGACAAGCGGAGAAGACTCTACAATAAGTTGAACTGAGCCTTTCTCTAGACACGATGTAGTGGGTCTTGATGGGGGGGTCTTCTTTGGCTGTTACCTGGCCACCTTTTCCTGCTGGGGGCTCAGTGGGGGGAGGAATTGGTACCCCTTTCTCCCCACCCCCCACCACACTCCCTAAGAGCTCCTCATTTGAATGATTTGATACTTCTCTACTTGAATCTAGGTTTGATATAATTCCCACCTCCTCCAATGTTTTGTTTAGGAGACCTCCTAGTCTGTTTACCTCTGCTGTTAGCTGGTCAATTTTAGCTACCAATGGTTTAATAATACATTTTATTTTTGAGTCGAAGGTTCTCTTATATTTACTCTGGTACACTGTCCACATTCATAGTAGAGCCACAGGCTGACCACTGTAGATGCTGCAGTTAGAGAGGACTCATGAAAATGTTATTCACTGCACACATGGGGCTAGATGTACGACCGTTTTAGCAGTCACCAATGGAAAATCGGGCTGTTTGTGACTGCTAAAAAGGATTGTGTTATATACAAACTCTATTTCGCGAGTCTGTAACCTATTACCGACTCGCAAAATAGGGTTTGCATGTCACTATTAGGAAGGGGAATGACAAGCCGCCCCTTCACGTTGGTAGTAAGCTAGTCGCAAATGGGAAAGGGTCCCCAGGAGACCTCTTTGTGTTTGGCAGCGAAAATATTTTTGAGAGAACCACTGCCTGTCCTTAAAAAAATTTAAAGAAAACTTAATTTTTTTCCTTTAAATACATCCTGTTTTCTTAGAAGGAAAACAGGCTGCATTTGAGAGAAAAAAAGTTGCTTTATTTAAAAAAAGCACAGACCTGGAGATCTGATGTCCCTAGCAGGCCACCATCCCTGTGAGTGTTTCCCATTCCCAACGGGTCGCAAATTGTAACCTGCCTCATGAATATTGATGAGGTACGTCATTTATGACCCCATTGGGAATCGCTAAATGTGTCTGAGACATATTAGTACAGTCTGTTTTGCAATCTCAAAATGGAATGGTCGTACATCTGGCCAATAGTGGCCACTTGCTATTTCGGGATGGCTATTGTTCCATTGATAACTTGCTTGGCCTTATGTTTTTGCAAGAAGCTGTAGTGTGATACACTTCATGTTGCAGCTAGCTCCAGACCTACACATCTGCAGAAAGCAGTAACATAGAGGTGGTACTAAGGTGGTGCTGGTGTTAATGAATGTTCTGGTTTTTCAGCACTTGCAGAAAGGAAAGTCACTTTTATGCGATTGTTGCAGAAGAAAAATGAAAACGTATTAAAAAACATGTTAAAATCTGTTGTCTGTAAACAGAGCGCAGCTTTGCAAAACTTTGCAGTCCATCATCATGTTAGTGCAGCACGAAATCCGCCCGTGACATACATAATCTAAGAATGTTCACCGCATTGGAAAGAACGGAAACATTTTTCATTTTGCTACTCGTTGCCACATGGACCATGCCTGTTACTGAAAATTTACGAGCAGGAACTCTGCTAAGGTGTAGGAGCGGCGGTATTATATCTGAGAAGACCTACTGACCATGTAGGTGTCATAAGACCCAGCAAGGACCCACACAATCTCCTTGCATCTGTAAACACGCAGAGAGGAGCGTCACTTCTTTTCTATACATCTTGTGAACAGTGACCACCCATCTTGTTATGCATTTACTTTAAACTGCTTGTTAGAAATGGGGGTCTCCAGTTGGCATGGGCTTGCACCTTTGTCCAAGTAGGGATTCTTCTTCCTAGTCAGGATAAGGGAATTACACTCCTAAAATAACCCCTGCTCACCCCCTTGGTAGCTTTGCACGAGCAGTCAGGCTTATCTTAGAGGCAGTGTGTAAAGCATTTGCG
The DNA here is from genome assembly GCF_964263255.1 of Lissotriton vulgaris. Classification (NCBI taxonomy): domain Eukaryota; kingdom Metazoa; phylum Chordata; class Amphibia; order Caudata; family Salamandridae; genus Lissotriton; species Lissotriton vulgaris. Next base: position 55,521,601 of record NC_141696.1, read on the forward strand.
CCTAACTGACAGTACTGCAGTGTAAGCACTACAAAAGAACACCACACCAGTTTAGAAAAATAGCCAATATTTTTAAAAAAAAGACCAAAACGATTAGAATCCACAATACAGTACTTAAAAATCTACAGTTATCAAAATACGCTTTAAAAACAGTTCCTTGATGTCGATAGCTCCGTCTGGGGCTATCACGGCGTCGTGAGCAAACAAATCCAAACAGTTCAGGCTGGTCGCGGTGTTGCGGACCAGCTACAGTGTCGGGAAGACCCGCAAACAGTACCTGTTAAGAGATGCAGTGTGCAGAGATCCTTGAAGTCACTCGCGTTGCAGGTTGAGCTCTTTTCTGCTTCTCTCGCTCTTCTTCTTGGCAGTCTTCTTGATCCAGATGAGTTTTGAAGTTCAGGGGTCTGGGCCCCAGGATTTGTATCCAAAAATCCTTTGATCCTCTAGGCAGAGGGTGTCTGTGCCCAGCCAGAAACAGTTTTGCCTTCTCTGGTGTGATTTCCTGGCAGGGGTGGAGACGGCATTGTCAGACCAGGCCCATTGAGGTGCAAGGAAATCTCCTCCCTCTTCCCCCATCACAGTCCAGGTCTATTCAGCCCTTTCTTGACCTACCTAGACTATCGGGAGCCACCCTTGCTTCCTAGCCATCTGTCGTCCAAAACCCAGACAGGCAATCCACATTCCAGCAGAGGGACACAGGATGACTGATCAAGAAAATTCCTACTTTCTAAAAGTGGTGTTTTCAAACACAGAATGTAAAAATCACCTTCACTGAAATATGTATTTTAACATTCTGAGTTCAGGCATACTAAACTCGAATTTCTACCTTGTTACCTGGGTCAGTTTAGGAGTATAAGATGTTATAATCAAACTGCCTATTCTGTAGTAGGGGATCTCTGTGTATAGTCATAATCTAGTGCATGGAACCCGGAGCAATCAAAAATAATCTCCTAAGCTGAGTTCAGTGCAGTCCTGCATAGACACTTAAGAGAAAATTAAAGACAATAATGTAGCCTATATTCACAAGGCTACACTGTCCAGTACTTCAACTAGAAATGCAAAGGATATTCCACCAATATCACATTTAACACAGCCTGCTAAGTTTCACCAATAGAGAAACTTCTCCTTCCTAAAATCCTTGGAATGATAGAGAGGAAGGGATGGACAGACAAACCCCCATAGGCTGCCATTATGTGTCTGGAAAAGGGGTACCATGCCTTTAAGGAACTCTCCAGAGACCCTCAGTATCCCAGGATGCACAGAAATAGTCTTTTTACTTTCAGTTCTTTTTTCCGGCTCCTGCTAGCAGGACCCTGGAGCATTGAGCTCTCCCTTTTTGGGTTTAATTCAAATTTTTTGACACTTTTCAAGTGTTTAGAGTGTTTCACTCGACGTCTGCCTACTCCTTCTTCCATTTGCTGTTTTTTTTTTGCCAGTTTTGTCCCATTTTTCTGTCGGAAATGCCTGCATTGTTCGACAGGTGCCCTGAATGTGCCAGGAAGAAGGCCAAATCGCCAGTCCACAGAGTGTGTATCCTCTGTCTCCCTTCATCCCATGTCCCTGAAGAGTGCGAGATCTGTCAGTCCTTTTCCAAGAGGACCCTGAGGGACAGAAAGAGGATCTGGCTCCAAGGCCTGGAGCTGAGGAAACTTCAGGATCAAGGTGGGTCTGGGCATGGGAGGACTGGATCTGAGTCCTCTGTCCGTGCTGTGGCCTCTTGGGGGCTCCCCAGTCAAGAGAAGGCCAGAAAACGGCACAGATCTCAGTCTACGTTGGCGTCGAGAGGATTGACCACCGTGTGCTCCCTGTCGACCCAGGGCTCTTGGTCGAAGCGGCGTTGCCGTTCGACGTCAAGGGGGCTGACGTCGAGACCTCGGACGAGGTCGACATCGAGAACTACATCAACGTCGGAGTCATCAACGTCGTGATGGGTTCAGGCGCCGGCGCTCGCCTTCGAGGCGATACCGCCGTTCGCCGTCTAGGTCGACTCGGCATTCAACGGCGAGGGGCAAGCACTCGACGTCGAGGAGAAGGAGGTCGGCGTCTAGGGATGTGTCGAGGAAGAAGTCTACGTCCAGAAAGGAGAAGTCGACCTCCAGGAGGCGATCTAGGGCAAGGACAGCGTCCCCTGACTCGGTGGTCAGCCTGTCCTCTGCTTCTACGAGCCCCCGGTCGCGGCGGCGGCGGCGCTCGTCTATTAGACGGTCTGCCTCTAGGACGTCATTGCAAAGACCTGCAAAGAAAAAGAGAGTGGTTAGATCTTCCGACTCCGAGTACTCTCAAATTTACTCACCTCCTCGGCCAAGTTAGCCTACGCCTCCTTTGCCGCAGGAGAAGCCCATTCTTCCTCCACTTCCAAGGACTCCTCCTCTTCCTCCTCGTCCTCCTCTTCCGAAGACTACTCCTCCTCCGCCACCGCCTCCTCCGAGGTCTGTCTCGATGCCGCGCTTCCCTTCACCACCTAAGGGGACACCACAGCCGAAGACTCCGGCTCTGCCTCCGCAGCTGCCACTCCCGACCAGGTCGGTGGAGCGTCCAAGGCCTCGGAGGTCCAGATCACGCTCCAGGCGGAGACACCGCTCTAGGAGTGGCCGTCGGTCATCTACACGGTCCCGGCGTCGTCACAGAAGAGGCATGTCGAGATCCCGTCATACGGATTCGTCCAGTCCTCGGGAGTATTCTCCCACTCTGTCAGACTCCCCCCACACGAGAGTGTCGCCAGTGGACGACATTGTGTCATTTCAGGAAGTAATTGAATTGCGAGGAGCGGCAAAGCTGGGTATTACCCTGACGGTGCCCACACCTTCTACGTCAGTGATCTTCGAGACCCTACATAAGCGGCAGCTGTCTCGACCACTGTTGCCCTTGGTGCCGGGGCTGGAATTGTTTCTAACGCGGGCATCAACAAGATCCGCCCTCTCACGGTTGCAAAAGAAATACAGACCACCTGACTTTGATCTGGCCTTTCTCAGATCGGACCCGGTACCAGATTCGGTGATCGTCACGGCAGCCAGGAAACTACACGCTACTACTTCATCATCCACGGTACCCTCGATAAAGAGAGTAGACAGATGGATTCTGCGGGTCGTAAGGTCTGCAGTACGGCGGCTACGTCCATGAAAGCCGCTAGTGCTATGTCTCTCCTAGGACGATACGACCGGTCTTTGTGGGACTCCCTAGAGCAGTTCTGAAGCATCTTCCTAGGGACAAGAGGGAGGATTTTCAGGCGATCATCAACGAGGGCATGTTGGTGTCCAATCAGGTGATCAGTGCGTCGGCGGATTCCTCGCTCTTGGCTGCCCATGACTACTGCCATGGGATAAATTTGAGACGTCATGCCTGGTTGCGCCTGACGTCCCTGAAACCTGAGGCCCAGCAGAGGGTTTCTCTGAGGCGACGTTGTTTGGAAAACACGCTGAGGAGATGGCTGAAACCCTGACGGCCATCGGGTTAGAGAAGCCGAAGGAGCAGAAGACTTTCCGCCCCTTCCAGAGGCGTTTTGGTGCACAGGGCAGGGGGCAGGGTCTTCAAACTGGCCAGCAGCAACATCATCAGCAGCAGTACCAGAGGCGGCCTTTCCAGAAGCGACACAGGGGCAGAGGCGACCAGCAGTCCTCCTCGACGCCCAAAGGCCCGGCTTGGTCTAGGCTCTGAGGTACTACTTCCTCCTCATCTGTTACCCGCTCCAGTGGGTGGAAGCATCCAACATTACCTGGCAGAGTGGAGAAAAATTACTCAGGACTAAGTGGGTGCTGAATATTTTTTGCCATGGATACAGTCTTCGTTTCACCAGCCCGCCTCCAGCAATTCCACCGGTTTGCTCGCAGTCCCAACTGCGTGAGCTCCAGGCGGAGACTGATATCCTGTAAAGAAAAAGGGCGATAGAAGACGTCCCTTTGTCTCAAAGGGGAAAGGGTCTTTACTCACGTTTCTTCCTAGTGCAGAAGAAGGACAAGAACGAGTTCAGGCCCATTCTGGATTTGCGACAAGCAAACAAATGGATTCGCAGGGAAAAGTTTTGCATGGTGGTTTTGCACCAGATCTATCCTCAGCTACAGAGGGGAGACTGGCCTTGCGCGATAGATCTGCAAGATGTGTACTTCCATGTGCCCATTGCACAGAAACACCTGTAGTTCCTGCGCTTCCTCGTCGGCACCTGCACTTCCTCGTCGGCACCAATCACTATCCGTACACCGTACTACCATTTGGACTGAAGTCTGCACCCAGGACTTATTCGAAATGCATGGCTGTGGTGGCAGCGCACATGCGCAAGACCAAGGTGTTTGTCTACCCTTACCCGGACGACTGGTTAATCAAGGCCTCCACCTTCCAGGAAGCACGATTGCACTTCAACAGGACGGCCTTCCTGCTGAACCAGCTGGGGTTGCATATAAATATGTCCGAGTCTGTCCTGATTCCTGTCCAGTGCCTCCAGTACTTGGGAGCCTCCATCAATACGCTGTTCGCAAGCGTGTCTCCTTCGGAGGAGAGACGCTTATCGATCCTTTGGAAGGCTCAGGCTCTCATGGCTGCTCCATCTACAACAGTGAGGACGGTGTCTTCTCTACTGGGGTCGATGGCCTCTTGCATCTTCCTCACTCCACATGCGCGTCTACACATGAGGCCGCTGCAGGAATGTTTGGAGGATCAGTGGGACCAGAAGAGAGGGCGCTGGGACGACAGGGTCCGGTTGTCGCTTCACGTCCGTCAGTCCCTGAGATGGTGGTGCTTAGTGGAGAATCTCCTCGGAGGGGTTCCTTTCCACAAGGACATTCCCACTCAGACTATCGTGACAAAAGAGTCTCTTCAGGGATGGGGAGCACATTCAGACCATCTACAGATCCAGGGAAAGTGGACTCCAGCGAAATCCACGTATCATATCAATTTCCTGGAACTCAGATCTGTTCATTTGGCACTGAAGGCCTTTCATCCGTCCTTCCGGACCAACTCTTGCTTGTGCAGAAGGACAATACGACCACTATGTATTACCTCAACAAGCAGGGGGGCTCAAGATCGCGCACCCTGTCACAAGAAGCGCAGGCGATCTGGCACTGGCTGCTAGCCAGAGGATTGACGATAACGGCGACTCATCTGCCAGGTGTGCAGAATGTTCAGGCGGACGCCCTCAGCAGGTTGATCCAAGAAAACCACGAGTGGGTCATAAACGACGAGGTGCTCGACGACCTCTTTGCCATGTGGGGCACTACAGACGTAGATCTGTTTGCCACCGCCGAAAACAGAAAATGCTGCGACTTCGCCTTGAGGTATTACCAACCGGGGACTCTGGGGAACGCGTTATGGATCAGCTGGTCAAACAGCTTTCTGTACGCCTTTCCACCCATTCCCCCTATTCTGGCGGTGCTCATCAAGCTGTCCCAGTCCAGGGCGCGAATGATCAAGAGATTCTGCATCTGGTGCGCGTCTAAGAACTATGATCCGACGACCTGCAAGGAGGATGTCATCCTTCCATACCTTCTACATGTAGCTCAGTCTGACCTTAGTTTCCATTCCATTAAGGTTCACCTCGCTGAATTGACTGCATACAGAAAATGCCCTTCACAGACATCTTTCTTCCAGATTCCTGTGATAAAGGATTTTTTGGAAGGACTGAAGAAGGTGTTCCCTCCTGTTCGGCTTCCTTCGCGGGACCTGACTGTGGTGCTGTCCAGGTTGATGAAGGAACCTTTCAAGCCTATTCACAAGGCTTCACTGCAGCACCTGTCGTGGAAGATGGCGTTCCTCGTGACCATTCCATCGGCCCACAGGGTGTGCAAAATTCAGGCATTGTGTTGCCAGGAACCGTGTACTGTATTTCATGCTGCTAAGGTTGTCATGCGTACTCACCCTAAGTTCCTTCCTAAGGTGATCTCTGATTTTCATGTTAATCAGACTATAACTTTACCAATGTTTTTTCAGAACCCTTTCACTCCAGCGGAACGGTCTCTTCATTCCCTGGATGTCAGAAGGGTATTGAAATTCTACCTGGATAAGACCAAGGAGATTCGTAGGTCCGACCAAGTGTTTATCTATGGGTCGGTCAGGAGTGGTCTGGGTACTTCTAAACAGTCCATCTTTAGGTGGATTGTGTCATGTATCCAACTATGTTATCATAAAGCGAACAAGACCTTAGGGGTTAAGCCTAAGGCTCATTCTACCAGGGGCAAAGCAGCTACAACAGCTTTGCTTCGAAATGTTCCCATTGCAGAGATCTGCAGGGCTGCCACTTGGAAGTCGGTCCATACCTTTGCTAAGCACTACTGTCTGGACTCTGATGCCAGGGCAGATGCTCAGGTTGGGCAGGCTTCGTTGAGAAATCTGTTTGCACAGTAGTGGTGTTGTCTTATTCCTCCGCTGCCGGGTAGTTTGTTGGGATGGGCTTGCCATTCTATTCACTAGATTATAACTATGCACAGAGATCCCCTACTACAGAAGGAGTAATTTCTTAACCTGTAACTCCAGTTCTGTAGTAGGGGTATCTCTGTTATAGTCATAAGCGCCCGCCCTCCTCCCCGGTGGAGAAAATGGTACTGTTATGTATGCTACAGGCCTTGCTTTATACGCCTTCAAAAAGAACTGAAAGTAAAAGGACTAATGCTGTGCATCCTGGGATACCAAGGGTCTCTGGAGAGTTCCTTAAAGGCACGGTATCCCTTTTCCAAACACATAATGGCAGCCTATGGGGGCTTGTCTGTCCATTCCTTCCTCTCTATCATTCCAAGGATTTTGGGATGGGGAAGTTTCTCTATTGGTGAAACTTAGCAGGCTGTGTTAAATGTGATATTGGTAGAATATCCTTTGCATTTCTAGTTGAAGTACTGGACAGTGTAGCCTTGTGAATATAGGCTGCATTATTGTCTTTAATTTTCTCTTAAGTGTCTATGCAGGACTGCACTGAAGACAGTTTAAGAGATTATTTTTGATTGCTCCGGGGTCCACGCACATGGGCGGGACTATTCACTAGATTATGACTATAACAGAGATACCCCTACTACAGAATTGGAGTTACAGATAAGAAACTACTCCTTCGGGCCTATGAGAACAGGTAGCCTTGCAATAGTGAAAAAAACGAAATGGGCTATAATTCACTATCCGGACATGCCACACACATCAGGGCATGTCCTACCTTTCACATACACTGCACCCTGCCCACAGGGGTACTTTGGGCCTACCTTAGGGGTGCTTGACATGTAATAAAAGGGAAGGTTAGGGACTGGCCAGTGTGTGCATGGGCCAAGTCGACATGAAAGTTACAAACTGCGCGCAGAATCTGCCATGGCAGGTCTGAGGTACCTTTTCCGGGCTACTCACGTGGGTGGCACAAACCGTGCTGCAGGCCCACAGTAGCATTTGATTCCCAGGCCCTGGCACACTCAGTGGACTTTACTAGGGGCTAATAAGAAAACCTATCAGCCAATCATGGAAAACACCAATCCATAACATACTTTACCACTGATCAGCAGTGCGAAAAGTGCTCAGAAACACTAATCCAGCGAAAATAGAGTTAAAACCGGGAGGGGAGGGTAGAAAGCAATAACTCAGGGGAAACATGCCAAAAGATGCCAAGTCTAACATTGCTTCATCATGTTCCACTTCAATGTGGTGGTAACTTTAATTCCCATGCCAATGCGCCCACACAGCTCGTCAGGCGATGTGAAATCCGTTTAACCTATTCAAAGCTTGACGGAGCTCCATGGTCTCGGTATGAATGGTAAAGAAGGCAAATTGCTAGTAAAGACAGTGTAGCATTTTTACATCGTTGGAAGGAAAATTATAAGACCGGTCAAGGCCAAGCTCGGCTGGCGCACCATTAGGTTAGCTGACACATTTTTAAACAGCCCTAAGACGGTTTGAAAGGCTGCTCATGTTTTTCTCAAGGTGGTGGTCGTGAATTCATCCAGACCTCCTGAATTCTGTGAATTACATTCTTTTTAAGCAATTTTTATTAAGCAAAAAGAAAAAGACATGGTACATTGCTTTGATAAGACTGTAAATGGGTCCACCGTGAAATCATGACAAATACAACTTAGAAGGTGCGATTTGAGTACAGTCCACACAACCCCATCACCCAACACAAATGTGAGGAGCATAACTATTAGGCAGCAATCTGCATTTGGGCACACAATCATTCGTAATGAGATTCCCATCACATTCGGTGACATACTATAGCGCAAGCATGACACTCCCATCAGGGCGGGAGTGTGTTGTCAAATCCGGAGACCTCCAGTATAAGGTGTTTATCTCGCAGTAGCTCAATGGTAGGGGATACACACAAGTCGCCTCTGTATTTATTCCACCTCCCCCACTTGTGGTCCCATTTTTTGGGGCACCCTCTGTGCCTGAAGACGTCTTTTTTGGCAATCATTGCCCTGTCCATGTCTATCACCCCGTCCCTCAGGTCTGGTTCTGTCTCTGCTTCCCATTTCTGCGCAATATTGGTTTCGCGATTGACCACCCAGTTAAAGCCCATGTCTGTTCTGCTTGAGTAAGATCTGTGGCGTCCCACATGTTGAGTAGACAGAGCTAGGGAGTAGCCTTCAAAGATTTACCACATGCCCTCTCCATCTACTTCGTAATTTCCCCCCAAAATGTTTGCATTTTGGGGCATTCCCACAACATATAGAAGAAGGTACCTGGGAATTACAGCGCCGGAGGCACAGAGGGTCAGGCTGTCTACCCATTTTAAACCGTGCGCGTGTGTCAACATAAACTCAATGTAGGATTTTCAATGGAACTAAGCGTAGGCGCAAGGGAATGGCCACCTCCCTAAGGGACGCCAGGGCATCACGCCAGTCGGGTCATGGGAGCAGGCTGGTTGTTTAAAAGCTTCTTGTATGTGAGGGAAATGGCTTTTGAAGGCATGGGGTCAAGTAACAGTCTATCCTTCAGCAGGGTGGATGCGGCCAAAGAGCCATCTTTAGGCAGGGCGGCAGCAATTGCATGACTAATGTGTAAGTATCTATAAGCCTCCATCCGAGCTAAGTGGTATTTGGCTACATATCTTCAAATGTTGATAGCTTACCTTTCACCCACATGTCACCCACCGACGAGATCCCTACCATGTCCCACCTATCAAATCCAGGGCACCGGCTAAGTTGGCCCAACCCGTCGGGCTCCCAGAGTGGGGTGGCCTTAGTGAGTGTGTTATTCCAACCCCATTTTATGTTGACCTCATGCCAGATCTCTGCTGTGCGCGCCGTGGGCCCAGTAAGGTGAAGTTTGTGGAGAGTGCCTGAATATACCCGCCCCCTACCCGATAGCCAGCGGTCGGTACGAAAGTTTGGGTCTTCATGCTCACCGCGTGCTCACTTAATAATGGCGATCAATTAAGAAGCTTGATGGTATCGCTTAATATCTGGCAATGCAATGCCCCCTTCATACCAACCCATCATCAACTTATTGATGGCGATCCGTGGGGCACGTCCGTCCCTCCAACCCAGAGAAATAAGCGTTGGGGATCGTGTTGGGGGAGTTCTGTAACACATTAAGAAAGCACGGTAGCGCCAGGATTTTAAAAAGGGCAGCCTGTCCCAGGAGCGTAAGGGGAAGAGACTGTCAGTGCTTAACGTCAGAGCGGAGGCGGGTCAATGGCGTGAGCAAGTTAGACCGGGTCTGGAGTGATGAAAATGCTGAGGTATTTAAAGGCCTGTGAAGCACCTGGTATGTTATAGCCTCTCTGGTTACGTGGTGGATCACCCCAAAGGACATACATCTGCGACTTGGACCAATTGATCGTGTATCCAGAATGGCTCCAAATACACAGAAAATATTTAGGGCTTGATTGAGAGACCGCGTGGGTGAGGCTAGATAAAGGATGATGTCGTCCACATATAGGGAAATACGGTCTTCATGGTCGTCAGTCCATTTCAGCCCTCTAATCATCGATCTCCCCTGATCGAAACCGCCAAAGGTTCGAGTACCAGCACAAAAAGAAGGGGTGACAGGGGGCATCCCTGCCTGGTACCCCGTTGCTGTGGAAACGCTTCCGACACATGGTTATTGACCACCACCTGCGCGGTCGGCTGAGAATAAAGGAGTCTAACCCATTTGATGAATTTGGGGCCTAACCCCATGCGGGCCAAAACTGCAATTAAGAATTCCTATTCAATGGTGTCAAAAGCCATTGTTGCTTCAAGTCACAGCAAGATGGCATCTTCCTTTATGGTGTCGATTCATCCCAGAACCCCATTCAAACGTCGTAGGTTTAAGGCAGTGTTGCGGCCTGGCATAAACCCGGACTGGTCAGGATGTACCAATCCGGTAAGGTACGGGAGAAGCCTCTTGGCCCGAATTTAGCCTCTGCCGTGAGAAGGGAAATCGGACGATAAGACTGGCAGTCCTTTGCGGGATTGCCTGGTTTGTGTACAACCACTATGGAAGCCAACCTGACTTCAGGGGTAATACCCCGGTGTCAAAACTTTCCATGTACATGATTAACAGGTGGGGGCAGAGCTTGAATGCCATTGGCTTCAAAAGTTCAACCGGGACCCTTTGGGTCCCATGAATTTACCTGAGCTCAAGTCTTGGATAGCTTTCTGTATTTTCGTCGCCCTTGAGGGCGTCCGTGTCGTGTGCGGACAGACAAGCTACCTTAATGGTCGACAAAAGTTCTGAAGCCATGGCGGACTGTAAGTTCTCGGCCGGCGTGTACACCGATGAGAAATATGCGGCAAATGCGTTGGTAATGTCTTGGGGGTCAGTAAGGAGTTTACCATCTGCCCCTTGAAGCGAATCCACATGTATGCAGGTTCCTTTCTTTCCAACCAAGCCAACATCCTGCCCGTAAGCTCTCCATGTTCGTATATTTTATGTCGAATGGCAGTATATCGGGCCGTAGCAGGTTAATTTAGAAGCTGACGGTAATCTAGTCTCACCATTTTCAGCAAGTAGTGTGCCTCTGCATCGGGCACCGACGCTAGGGCCTTTTCTCTTGCCAGGATATCCACCTCAAGTTCGACCACACGTCTGGTAAGTTCTCTCCTATTCCCTAGCATGAGTGACAATGCCCTGCCCTTTAAATCCACACCATATGCCTCCCAGATCATAGAGGACGACAAAACCAACCCTACGTTTTCGTTGAAGTAATAGTCAGAGTCCTTAAGTAGAGCCTCCTTGATTTGAGGCACCTTAAGTGCCCACTGGTTTATTGTGATGGTAGAGCGACGCCTAGGTTGCCCCATGGTTAGTGTCGTTCGGATCGGGGAATTATCCGAAATTCCATGGGCTAAACATTCGGAGGCCACGAAAAACTGGACATGTTGAGCAAGCGTGAATATATGGTCGATGCAGGACTGATTATTATGGGCACCTGAATAATAAGTAAATTGTGTGGTGGTAGGGTTGAGCCAGCGCCACATGTCTACCAGACCCGGTGCAGGCGCAAATCCGGACAATTGGGATCCCCTTTGGGGGTCACCCCTGGGAGATGCGATCCCTAGATTCATCCATTGCGAGATTAAAGTCACCGCCTAACACCAGTACTCCTATTGGAAGGTCAAGTAGGAGCACCCCAATATCCCACAAGACAGGTCGCTGAAGGCCGGGTGGGGCATATACGTACACGAGATTGAATACCCGCCCCTTCCAAGTTTCAGAGACCGCTAAATATCTGCCATGGGCGTCTTACCAAGTCTTATTTACAATATGTGGACATCCCCTGCGCAGAAGCACCCTGTCCACCTGAGGTGATCCCTGAGTGTCCGACCATGCGGTAACCCCATCTGTTCAGTGCACCGCATGAATTGCCGATCAGGTGCGTCTCCTGAATCAGTACTATGTCGGGTGTCTGACGTTTAATGTATTGAAGAATTACCCCCCCCCACCCCCCCCACCCCCAATGATCTTCTCCCCCAAGCCGATAACGTTTCAGGTTAGTGTTTTTAGCACTAGGTTTGTCCCCATGAGTGTATTGGAACTAGGTGTTCGAGGCATGTGGGCTGCTGAATTCATATCTGTGCATAGATCGCCGCCTAGTGTTGGGTCCGGATGATTGCACATTGTTGTCCTGGAAGAATCTTCGAAGTATCACGAGATGGGTGGCTCCTCCCCTGGACTACAGTGCGCATGGGCATCGACTCCATCCCCAGATTGCTTTTTTCCGCCATTGGGTTCGGATGTCTTTGGTTCCCTCCTGTCGGAATCCATAAAACTTAACTTTACTTTGCTTAAGACCAAAAGGTCTTTAGGACTTGCGTCGATATTGTCTCCGTTCGGCTTCGTAACTTCCTCAGCTCCGAACCGACCTTGTTCTTCCGCATGCTTTCGGCGCGGAAGGGCCTAGTCGACGATCCAGACTCTTCATACATCATGGAATGAAGTCCATTCAAACGATCTCCGGTGTGTGCCTCAAAATACCCACATATCGATGTACACCCGGTGTGCAACAAGTGCTTGTCGCCGGACCACGACGAGGCCAAGTGTATGGCCTGTTCCAGGTTCCGGTCCAAGAAAACACTCAAGCTCCGTCGAGCTGCGCGCCTGGAGGCCCAGCAGTCTGCACCACCGCCCACGGACATTTTCGATGCTGGGGATGTCGAGGACGACGATATCCAGGACATCACGGAATCCAACCCCGCGTCGGAGGTCGAGGACGACTACGACGCAGAGACCGAGGATTTCGATGAAGTCGTCGAGGAGGTAGGGGGCGACAACGGGGCCCTTGCCACCGTGCAGGATAGCTCGGACGAGGAGCTTCCTCAGACTGACTCCGGGGCCGTCCAAATTCATAAGGCCCAGGTCGAGGGATCGCCTTCGGGCCTTACTCAACACCTTGATGTGCGTTCCACGGCTCCGCCTCCCGGCCCGGCCACGGACATTGATACCGATTCACTCCCGGTACCTCAGAAACCGAAAGTGAAACCTACGGTCTCGACGCCAGAGGTATCGAAACCGAAAGTGCGTGTTGCGCTGGTCGGATCGAAGACTTCGGAGGCCTCGGCGCCGAAGAAATCTAAGATGGCCGTCGAGCCGAAGAGCCACGTCAAAATGGCCGACCCGAAGGCTACTACATCGAAGCCGAAGGTTAAGGGGTCGGACGCAGCCGCATCGGCGCCGAAAACGGTCGACGCCAGCAAGGGTCGACTCGATCACAAGAAAACGGTCGACGACCCCAAGAAGTCTATTCTCGACCCGAAGAAGCGGCCCTCTCTGCCTCGCTTCCACAAGACAAGACCAAAGGAGCTGCGCCGAATGCGTCGACTCCGATGGGCACATCGTCGGTCTCCGCTCCGAAACCAGCCGCTAAAGACTGTCGAACCGGCGCGTCCATCCGCCGCGTTCACTAAGAAGGTTACAGAGTCCCTACAGCGAATTGGGGACGGCGCCGCAGCAGTCGAGCCGAAGGACACTGCGCCGCCCAAGCCTCTGGAGAAACCGGCGAAGGCGCCCACGCCGATCCTTTTCACCTTGCCGCCTAAGACGGCGCCGAAGGCTTTCGCTGCTAAGCCGGGGGCTGGCGTGCCCGAGAAGGTGTCTTCGATGCCGAAACAGTCGTTGGTGGTCCTCGGCCCACGGCATCGACCACTTGCAGAGGAGGAGCGTCAGGAACGTCAGGAGCATTTCATTGACGCCGACACGGGCAGACTTTCCCTCCTGAAGAGGAAAATCACCCCTGAGCCCCAATTGGAGTCGTACAAGATCCCACTCAAATGAAAGATGGACTCTGCTGGTACTCCTGCCTTGATGGAGCCCATTTCACCACATGCTCACGAACTCTCGCCCACTCATTCCAATGTCGACGCAGGTGAAGGTGACGACGAGGATGAGTACAGCTATCCCGTCTACACAGACCCAGAGCATGTGACTGAACCCTGGTCTGCTGGTGGCGATCCTGTGGACCCACATTCTGGACAGGACCCTCAGCTTTTTTCAGCCAAAACGTCCCCCACTGAGGACTCTGCAGCTTTCAATGCCCTCATTGAGAGGGCAGTGGCCAATCACAACGTCGAGCTGCATGCTGACCCGGTGGACGTCGACTTCCTATTTGACACCTTTTCGGTCTCTGAAAAGACTGTAAAAACTCTGCCAATGCTGAAGTTTGTTTTGAAGCACGCGGCTGAGGTGTTCAAAGAACCCACCTGGGCGAGGGTCATCAACCCACGAATAGACAAAAAGTACAAGGCGGCGCCCACTGATCCAACTTATATTAAGGGACAGTTGCCTCTGGACTCCCTGGTTGTCTCCAATGCCCGGAAAAGAGCCAACTCACAGACTACGGGTGATGCTCCTCCCCCAGACAAGGAATCAAAAGTCTTTGAGGCTTCGGGGAAGAGGGTGGCAGCGGAGGCAGCCAATATATGGCGCATCTCCAACACGCAGGCGCTCCTGGTGCGTTATGACAGGGCACACTATGATACTCTAGAGACCCTTTTACATCATTTACCCGATCAATATAAGGAAGCGGCAGAAATGTTGATACAAGAGGGGAAGCTTATCTCCAATGCTTCCATAAAGTGCGCTCTGGACGTGGCTGACACCGCCGCACGCGCAATTAACACTAGCGTTATGCTTCGTAGACATGCATGGCTGAGGATATCTGGGTTCAAGCCGGACATTCAAACTACCATCTTGAACCAAATGGTCAACCCAGATCACCTGTTTGGCCCTGAGGTTGATACCACCCTTGAGAAGATGAAGAAGGACACCGACACTGCAAAATCTACGGGTGCCTTGCAATCCCAGCAGTTTTGGAGTGGGTCCTTTCGTCGCTCCAATACTAGAGGCACCTCAAGGGGTCAACTTTCGCAGTCAGCGCAGTTCCACAAAAGCAACACCCAAACGTCTTATACCAACAAGGATCGGGGTGGATACCGCGGCAACAACGCCAAGGGCAGAGGACGTGGCAACAACAGCTCCAGGTCCTCCACCGCCAACAAACAGTGACGCCTTGTCACTGCCCCCCGACCACGCAACACCGGTTCGGGGGGAGACTCCAGCAGTTCCTGCCCGTGTGGAAGTCCATCACCACGGACAGGTGGGTCAGAACACTTGTCTGGAGCTCACATCCACTCCACCCAACATACCCCCAAGGCACCGTCCTATGTCCGGCGAGCACTTGCACTTATTGCAGCAGGAGGTCACAGTCATGCTGCAAAAAGGGGCAATAGAGCTCGTGCCCTTGCAGGAAAGAGGTGCGGGAGTTTACTCCCTGTACTTTCTCATTCCAAAGAAGGACGGATCCCTCAGGCCCATCCTGGATCTCAGGCCCCTCAACTTTTACATCCTCTCAGAGCATTTCCACATGCTCACACTGCAGCAGGTTCTCCCACTGCTTCAACAGGGGGACTTCCTAGCAACTCTGGACCTGAAGGATGCGTACTTCCACATTCCACTACATCCTTCACACAGAAAATACCTCAGGTTCACCATCCAAAACCAGCACTACCAGTTCAAGGTTTTGCCTTTTGGGGTCACCACGGCACCCAGGGTTTTCACAAAGTGCCTAGCGACGGTGGCGGCGCATCTGAGACGTCAAAACATCCACGTCTACCCCTATCTGGACGACTGGCTCATTCAGGCGAAGTCGGCCCAGCAGTGCGCCGACCACTTGTCCCACACCATTCACCTTCTGCACGATCTGGGGTTCTCACTGAATTACCCAAAATCCAATCTCCAGCCCGCCCACATACGGCAGTATCTGGGTGCGACCATAAACACTCTGGCGGCCACAGCACAGCCGAATTCAGTGAGAGTCGACAGCATTCAATCGCTGATCCAAAAATTCAGACCTCAACACTCGCTTCCAGCAAGAGTGTTCATGCAGTTGATAGGCATGATGGCCTCCTGCATCTCCATTGTCCCGCACACGAGACTACATATGCGTCCGCTTCAGGAGTGCTTAGCACGTCAGTGGACTCAGGCTCACAACCAGTTGAAAGACCTAGTGTTGGTGAGCAGTTGGGCATACAACTCTCTGCATTGGTGGAATCCACGAAACCTTTGCAAGGGCCGACCGTTTCAGGAGCCTGTGCCACAGATTATCCTGACAACGGACGCTTCTCTCCAGGGATGGGGAGCGCATGTACTCCAATACACTGTGCAGGGACTATGGACGCAGCAACAGGGGAAGATGCACATCAATGTTCTGGAACTGATGGCGATCTTCATGGCACTAAAGGCCTTCAAGGTACATCTATGCAACAAGGTCGTGTTGATTCGGACGGACAACATGACGGCGATGTACTACATTCAAAAGCAGGGAGGCACACACTCTCCGCAGCTGTCTCATCTGGCTCAGGTTATTTCAAGTCAAAGGAGTGCTACAAGGGATTTGTTTCTATAATGTTAAAACTCAGTTGGGAGTCGTATCAATAGTATCAACCTCCTGTGTAACAAGTATCACATATTTACTGCAATAGAGACCAATCTTATGGAAGGCAAAGGAGACACGGAGAGGTGAAATCTGTTCTTCACAAAGTTTTATATTGATTCAGTAAAGTGAATTTCGAGTCAAAATATGGGGAGACATACATAAAAAGCAAGAAAGAAGTGAAAAGGGGTATATATCACTTCACCACATCAATTCACAACTTGAACATCAACTCCAATCAAATTATAACAACAACCAAAAGAAATCAATTAGTAATGGTTGTATGCTTGTGCCCAAGCAACAGTAAAGGAGATGATGTAGCTGTCGACGTTTCGGTCTTCTATTGCTGCCGTCGTCAAGACCATCATCAGGACCATGAAGTTCATTTGCAGGTAAAAAAACCCCCTAAGTTAAAACAATAAATGTTACATTATTACATTTCCTACAACAATTAAAAAGGCAGAGTAATACCTGATTTACAATTCTCACGTGTATCTAAAATAAACAATATGCAACAACAGATAATCCATATGTAGTACCCCTTCCTGGTACTACTTGGATAATAGCTTAAAAAACAAACCTAAAGAGTGTTTGCAGTTATTTACAATGGTTTTCATACTTCCAAAAGATCTACAGACATGGGAAAATTGGGCCCCATTGTTCCTGGTGTTCTAATTAAATGACACGTAGCATTCTACATTTAATGGTTGCTTAACGGAGTGAAACACTTGATAGAGAGTCATTTTTATCAACTCTGTTCTAAACTGTTTTTAGAAATTTAGCTGAAAAGTTAAAAACTCGTAGCTACAGCACATATTTATATAAAATGCATTCCTTTCAATGTCTTTGAAAAAACATTGCTGAGCAATTATGTGTCTACATTGCTTTTCATTGGTTGTCTATAGAAAACATTGCAATTTGTATCTATTACATTCAGCGATATTATGCTAGTACATTTTCTCACATGGCAAAGAACATTTTTTGGTATTGTTTATCACCTGAAAATTCCAGTAATACTGTTTTCTTGTGGAATTCAGTATGTTAAAAACGATTCTGAAGAAAGAAAGAAGAGTGGCTATAAGTATCCGAATTTATGATTAATCACAAGAAAGGGGGGGGGGGGGGGTTTTAGAGACCTACCTCATTCGAAGCGTGTGTGGTATCAGTGATCTTGTAAATTCATACAACTGAGATATAAGGCCAATTGGTTGAAATCTGCAAAGATAATACCAAGCGTTTTACGATTCTGGATGACTTGTAGGGGTTTTAAGGCGGAGGCATCATTAAATAACTGCTTCATAAATAGGGATCTTTATAATGACATCTATAATTTTTCAATGGGGTTAGAGAGACTCTGGCGCACTCGAGGTGCTACCGTAATTACCGGCAAGTACAGAGTGTGTGAGTCTCCCATGGATGTTAAGCAATCACAGGTAGCAGAACTGTTCTTTATCCGCATCATGGCTCAGTCATTTAGCAAGGGCCAAGTTCCGTTTACATTGGCAGAACCTGATGGCTAAAAACATTGTTAGGTATTATTCAGGAAAAAGGAGACTGGTTTGGAGCAACCATGTCTCCTGAAAACGGTAGTTCGAAATAGCGCTAAACTGGTGTGTTTAGCAGAGTCGTTCACACATTGTTAGTTATTATTTGGAAACAGGAGACTGGCTTGGAACAGCCATGTCTCCCAAAAACGATACTTCGTAATAGCGCTAAAGAAGTATCTATACTGAGACGGCAGAGTCGTTCTCACTCGAACAGGGAGACATGCATGCTTGCTTACTTGAAATTCAGAACCGATGGCAGAGTATCTTCGGGTCACGTCGCGAACAGTCAGTGTCGGCCATGGTTCAAAGACCGGTGGTTTATAAAGCCGGCAGGGAGGTATAATAGAGGTAGGACTTCTATCAGCATGATGCTGACTTGAATAGTTCACTAAAGAAAGGACTACAATTGCTGCGAAAGTGGCGGCCATCTTGTAGGTTCATATGTCAAGTTGTCATTGTTAAAAATTAAACATTACATGTTGTTAAAAATGAGCGGTTGTTAACAAAAACATATAAATGTGGAAGTAGAAATGTTTATAGCCGCACTTTAGTGGTTAGCTTGATCGTAATGGCTCATAAGCGAGGTTCTAAACAGGTTATCAAAACCACTAGGAATCGAAGGTGTCAAACAAATACCAATTAGACAATTCTTAAAAATGCATTTAACACAACTTAACTAAATTATACAGATCAGAGAGTAGTGTGAATCAATGCCAACCTAAGGAAAAAAAAAAAAATTCAGAAAGACCTAAGTAAGGCATGCCAACACATGCCACTCAGTGCTAGAATTGAGTCCCTGTTTGACTGATTCAGCTGTAGAGATCCAGCGTTGTTCTTTAAGTGTTAGTAGGTGGTCTACATTAGGTTGTCTGATTGTTGGTTTAACTACCTCCACAACCCACCACGTTAGGTCATTTTCATTATGTTGTTTTGCTAAGAAATGGTCCACTAACGGAGCATTTTCGGTATGGCACCGTATCCTTGATTGGTGTTGGAGAATGCGTTTTTTTACAGGTTGAGTTGTTTCATAACTGGATTAACTCCAGAAACAATAATTTACAGTTTACCATAGCCTTTAACAATGCCAGTATGGACTTTTTGGATATCTCCATTAAGGTAAATGAAAATAAAACTCTCTACACTACCTTATTCACCAAGCCGACAGCCAAGAACACTCTGTTAAAATACAATAGCTGTCACCCACAAGCCCTTAGGGATGGTCTCCCGTTCGGGCAGTTTCTGCGTTTACGGAGAAACTGCTCTAGACGGATTGACTATTTCAGAGAAGCCAATCTCTTGAAGCTCAAATTGTTGGCACGCGGTTACCCAAATAGACTCTTGAAACGTTCACTTAAACGAGCATGGTACAATGAACGTAGTTCATTACTCCAAGTCAAAGAGAAGACAACTGAATCTAAACTTGTTTGTGTTACTACATTTGGCACACACAGTAACTCTATCAAGAAATTGATATCCAAACACTGGACTTTACTCTCAGACCTACCAGAACTGGTTGAAAAACCAATGTTCGCCTTTAAAAGAGGAAGGAATCTGAGGGACAGACTCGTCCATGCATATCAGAATAAGGACTGCCAAACAGTAGAGAACATGAGACAATTGAGTCCACTTATTGGTCACTATAAGTGCAATCATTGTACAGCTTGTAACACCACTAAAAATATCAAACAATTCTCACTGAACAACAGAAACTTTGTTCTCAAAACGTTCTCTAATTGCAACACAACCAATGTTGTATATTGCATAGAGTGTCCTTGTGGCCTCAGGTATCTGGGGAAAACAACTCAACCTGTAAAAAAACGCATTCTCCAACACCAATCAAGGATACGGTGCCATACCGAAAATGCTCCGTTAGTGGACCATTTCTTAGCAAAACAACATAATGAAAATGACCTAACGTGGTGGGTTGTGGAGGTAGTTAAACCAACAATCAGACAACCTAATGTAGACCACCTACTAACACTTAAAGAACAACGCTGGATCTGTACAGCTGAATCAGTCAAACAGGGACTCAATTCTAGCACTGAGTGGCATGCGTTGGCATGCCTTACTTAGGTCTTTCTGAATTTTTTTTTTTTTTTTTTTTTTTTTTTTTTTTTTTTCTCTAGGTTGGCATTGATTCACACTACTCTCTGATCTGTATAATTTAGTTAAGTTGTGTTAAATGCATTTTTAAGAATTGTCTAATTGGTATTTGTTTGACACCTTCGATTCCTAGTTGTTTTGATAACCTGTTTAGAACCTCGCTTATGAGCCATTACGATCAAGCTAACCACTAAAGTGCGGCTATAAACATTTATACTTCCACATTTATATGTTTTTGTTAACAACCGCTCATTTTTAACAACATGTAATGTTTAATTTTTAACAATGACAACTTGACATATGAACCTACAAGATGGCCGCCACTTTCGCGGCAATTGTAGTCCTTTCTTTAGTGAACTATTCAAGTCAGCATCATGCTGATAGAAGTCCTACCTCTATTATACCTCCCTGCCGGCTTTATAAACCACCGGTCTTTGAACCATGGCCGACACTGACTGTTCGCGACGTGACCCGAAGATACTCTGCCATCGGTTCTGAATTTCAAGTAAGCAAGCATGCATGTCTCCCTGTTCGAGTGAGAACGACTCTGCCGTCTCAGTATAGATACTTCTTTAGCGCTATTACGAAGTATCGTTTTTGGGAGACATGGCTGTTCCAAGCCAGTCTCCTGTTTCCAAATAATAACTAACAATGTGTGAACGACTCTGCTAAACACACCAGTTTAGCGCTATTTCGAACTACCGTTTTCAGGAGACATGGTTGCTCCAAACCAGTCTCCTTTTTCCTGAATAATACCTAACAATGTTTTTAGCCATCAGGTTCTGCCAATGTAAACGGAACTTGGCCCTTGCTAAATGACTGAGCCATGATGCGGATAAAGAACAGTTCTGCTACCTGTGATTGCTTAACATCCATGGGAGACTCACACACTCTGTACTTGCCGGTAATTACGGTAGCACCTCGAGTGCGCCAGAGTCTCTCTAACCCCATTGAAAAATTATAGATGTCATTATAAAGATCCCTATTTATGAAGCAGTTATTTAATGATGCCTCCGCCTTAAAACCCCTACAAGTCATCCAGAATCGTAAAACGCTTGGTATTATCTTTGCAGATTTCAACCAATTGGCCTTATATCTCAGTTGTATGAATTTACAAGATCACTGATACCACACACGCTTCGAATGAGGTAGGTCTCTAAACCCCCCCCCCCCCCCCCCCCTTTCTTGTGATTAATCATAAATTCGGATACTTATAGCCACTCTTCTTTCTTTCTTCAGAATCGTTTTTAACATACTGAATTCCACAAGAAAACAGTATTACTGGAATTTTCAGGTGATAAACAATACCAAAAAATGTTCTTTGCCATGTGAGAAAATGTACTAGCATAATATCGCTGAATGTAATAGATACAAATTGCAATGTTTTCTATAGACAACCAATGAAAAGCAATGTAGACACATAATTGCTCAGCAATGTTTTTTCAAAGACATTGAAAGGAATGCATTTTATATAAATATGTGCTGTAGCTACGAGTTTTTAACTTTTCAGCTAAATTTCTAAAAACAGTTTAGAACAGAGTTGATAAAAATGACTCTCTATCAAGTGTTTCACTCCGTTAAGCAACCATTAAATGTAGAATGCTACGTGTCATTTAATTAGAACACCAGGAACAATGGGGCCCAATTTTCCCATGTCTGTAGATCTTTTGGAAGTATGAAAACCATTGTAAATAACTGCAAACACTCTTTAGGTTTGTTTTTTAAGCTATTATCCAAGTAGTACCAGGAAGGGGTACTACATATGGATTATCTGTTGTTGCATATTGTTTATTTTAGATACACGTGAGAATTGTAAATCAGGTATTACTCTGCCTTTTTAATTGTTGTAGGAAATGTAATAATGTAACATTTATTGTTTTAACTTAGGGGGTTTTTTTACCTGCAAATGAACTTCATGGTCCTGATGATGGTCTTGACGACGGCAGCAATAGAAGACCGAAACGTCGACAGCTACATCATCTCCTTTACTGTTGCTTGGGCACAAGCATACAACCATTACTAATTGATTTCTTTTGGTTGTTGTTATAATTTGATTGGAGTTGATGTTCAAGTTGTGAATTGATGTGGTGAAGTGATATATACCCCTTTTCACTTCTTTCTTGCTTTTTATGTATGTCTCCCCATATTTTGACTCGAAATTCACTTTACTGAATCAATATAAAACTTTGTGAAGAACAGATTTCACCTCTCCGTGTCTCCTTTGCCTTCCATAAGATTGGTCTCTATTGCAGTAAATATGTGATACTTGTTACACAGGAGGTTGATACTATTGATACGACTCCCAACTGAGTTTTAACATTATAGAAACAAATCCCTTGTAGCACTCCTTTGACTTGAAATAACCATTGCCCAAGCCTACAAGGGTTTATTGGGTTTCCCCTGTTACGTTTACGTTTCATCTGGCTCAGAGCATGTGGAAGTGGGCCATTCAGAGGAACATCTTCCTCATGGCAGAGCATCTCCCGGGCAAAGACAATCAGATGGCGGACCTGCTCAGCAGGCACAGTCACCAGATGCACGAGTGGGAGATACATCCATCAGTACTCCGGCCGTACTTCCAAAGGTGGGGTCATCCTGAGATAGACCTGTTCGCCACAAAGGAGAACGCAAAATGCCAAAGCTTCGCCGCCAGGTTCCCGCACCCACTGTCGCAGGGCAATGCGATCTGGATGAACTGGTCAGGCAAATTTGCGTACGCTTTTCCCCCAGCACCTCTGATTCCGCTGGTGGCACGCAAACTCAGGCAGCACTCGATGACTCTCATCCTGGTTGCTCCGTGGGCTCGCCAACCATGGTACACCACGTTTCTAGAACTGTCCGTGGTACCGCATCAAAGGCTACATCTCACACCCAGCCTTCTGACGCAGAGCCATGGCGACATTCAGCACCCAGATCCGCAACAGCTCAACCTGGCAATCTGGCTCCTGAAGTCCTAGAGTTTGGCTACCTGAACCTACCTCCCAATTGCATGGACATCATTCGGGAGGCGAGGAAGCCCACTACTAGAGCCTGCTACGCGGCAAAATGGAAGCGGTTTGTCATTTATTGTGCGAACCACAGCATTAACCCGCTGGATGCTTCTATTCAGAACATCATCTGTTACCTGTTCCATCTGTACAAGTGTAATCTGGCCTATACTTCCATTCGCATTCACCTGTCTGCAATGGCAGCGTATCTCCAAAATAGACAACACCTTTCACTTTTCTAGGTGCCTGCCATCAAAGCATTTTTGGAAGGCCTCAAAAGAGTCATTCCGCCACGGACTCCACCAGCTCCTGAGTGGAACCTCAATGTGGTTCTTACCAGTCTGATGGGTCCTCCCTTAGAACCACTGCATTCCTGCGAGATTCAGTTCTTGACATGGAAAGTGGCTTTCCTCGTAGAAATTACATCGCTACGGAGGGTTAGTGAATTGCAAGCCCTCACAATCCAAGAGCCATTTATCCAAATTCATTCCAACAGGGTGGTGCTCCGCACTAACCCTAAGTTTCTGCCCAAGGTTGTGTCTCAGTTCCACATCAACCAAACAATCGAATTACCTGTTTTCTTTCAAAATCCTGAGTCACTGGCGGAGCGGATGCTCCACACCCTTGATGTTAAACGGGCCCTAATGTATTACATTGATAGGACCAAGGATTTTAGAAAAACTAAGCAGCTCTTTGTCGCCTTTGCGCCACACCACAAAGGTAACCCTATTTCCAAGGTTGGTATTGCTAGGTGGATCGTTAAATGTATCCAGATCTGCTATGCAAAAGCAAAACGCACTCTTACCATTCCACCAAGAGCCCACTCCACCAGAAAGTTGGGGGCCTCTATGGCTTTCCTTGGAAACATTCCCTTAGAGGACATATGTAGAGCAGCCACATGGTCTACCACACACACATTTACTAAGCATTACTGTGTTGATGTGCACTCCAAACAGCAGGCAGCTGTAGGGCAGGCTGTTCTCAAGACACTTTTCCAAACTGCTGCAGCTGGCACGGGCGGCCGCCGCTAATGGAGGGACTGCTATGTATTCTATGCACAGATATGAATTCAGCAGCCCACATGCCTCGAACCGAATATGCTACTTACTAGTATGCATCTGTTCTTGGCATGTAGGGCTGCTGACATTCATATTGCCCGCCCTCCTCCCCGGCGCCTGTAGCAGCTGCAGTATTCACATATATACTCATAGCATGGTCATCATTCACTAAGTTTCACTCCATCTTGGCCACAATGGCTAAAAACAATCTGGGGATGGAGTCGATGCCCATGCGCACTGTAGTCCAGGGGAGGAGCCACCTATCTCGTGATACTTCGAAGACTCTTCCAGGACAACAATGTGCAATCATCCGGACCCAACACTAGGCGGCGATCTATGCACAGATATGAATGTCAGCAGCCCTACATGCCAAGAACAGATGCATACTAGTAAGTAGCATATTCGTAATGTAGTGTTGAAGATCTGGTAATGGACGCATTAAGCAGCTGCTGCAACCCCTTGGCGAGGATGTAATGCGATGTGTGCGAGTATGAGAACACCATATGCAGGGTGCTACCCGCCATTGAGCGGGTACGAACACAGGAATGGAAATTGCGTCCCCTGACCACAAGGACTGAAGCAAGTTATGCGAGTGGAGACCAGAGGTGAGATATTGATGTGGTATAGGCTCAGTGTACATTACTACTTGAAACACAGCAAGAAACAACATTGTACAAGTACCATGTACAAAATAAAAAGAACAACCTTCCCCATGCACCCCTCAAGCCCCAACGCCGTCCCCCCTCCCTGCCCCCATGCTTGACGGGAAAAGAACCTCCCGCCTCCCCCAACTTGCAAAGTGCCTGTCGCCCACCCTTAACCGCTCGGGGAACGTGAAACAACCCCACTCCCTAGAGCAACTGTAACTAAGCCCTGACCCCCTCAGTCAGTTAACTCCGGAGTAAATATCGTAAACCATCACCATGAGCCTGTTACGGTAACTTGGCAACTACATCAACTCTCCCATAACAAGGTAGCCATCAATAGAGGGTCCATGTAAGCACAATACACAACAAACAGGAAAAAATGCGGAGTTATGCAGTCAAAGGCAGTCGTCGTCTGTGTGTAAGGCGTGAGGAGGTCCTCCACCTCCAATGGCCGGCACTCATACTTGCAGTGCCGTGAACCTCACCCTTGCGGGCTCTGAGTTGTCGATTCATTAACTGTCGGTGACCCCTGCCGATTTCCTCGGCCGCCAGGGCCTCCAGTTCCGCCCGCCGACCTGTGGGATCTCTAGCCAACAGTTCTCCTGCCTTCAAGCCAGTCCCAAGCGTCCTCAGACCGAGTGAAGAACCATAGTTTACCCTCCGATTCAATCCGTAGCTTGGCTGGGAACATCATAAGGTACTTTTGTCTTGATCTCTCAGGGCACGCGTCACCTCCAGGAAGCTGCGAATGTAACCTTGCTATTGCCGATGACTATTGGCGGGGCCGCCCTCGCCATCTGTAAAATAGCATCCCTTTCGTGGTAATTGAACTCCCTTGCCAGGAGAGGTCGAGGAGGCGCCCCAGGCCTAGGTCTGCCTCTGGGGACACGATGTGCGCCCCCTCAATTGAGAAGCAGTTGGACAGGCCTGCGGCTGGAGCCGCTGAAAAATAAATTCCTCCACATGAATTACATTTGTGTATGGTTGTTTCTAAAACAATCTTGAAACATCACAAACATTCACTTACATCGCATTTAGGAGAACATCAAAGCGGTATAAATGTGCATCTTCCCACACAACCTGAAGGGGAAGGCTGCTCGCAGTATAGTAATTAACACACAAACCTACTCCCAACAATTGATATTTTGAAGTATGGGGGGACCAAAGGCTGTGTCCCTCTGGCTTCCTCTTAGTTTTCTGATTGCGCTTAAACCATGAGAAATGGACAAGCACTCCAATATCATAAGTTTCATGGCCGAAGACATGGTTAGAAGTTTCATGTCGTATAGCATGGAGAAAGTTCTTAATCTGAATAGAAAGAAGGCAGAGTGATTTTTCTGCTGTGAAATCCTGGACTGAGGTTTTTGAAGTTCTTTGTAGAGCCTATTGTAAACATAGATCCCTATCCAACTCCAGGCTGGGCTGCGGGCAGAGTCTTTTTATTTGTGCACCTGTCCTGCTGTTTAATGATTGATCGAGATGAGCTTCAACCCACAGTAATTCTAAATAAAAAATGTTTGCCTCTTAACAGCAGTTTATAAGTCACTCCTATAAATTGCCCTTCAATTCGTATGTGCTTCCTGAATGCAGCTGGTCCACTCCTTTGCTGAAATGAAGCCAATCAGCCCTTGTATTCCTATTTGACAGATCCCTTCTTCTTCCCTACTTCTTCCCACTGTTGTCTTCTATAGATGGATCTTCATTACTAACTGTAGCACATTTCTGGGGCATCCATGCAGTGTAAATTGTTCTGCTTGGTAGTCACTCATTTAGGTTCCAGAGCTGAGGTGAGAGACCCTTGAGTTAGCATATGTGTGGTTGTCGAGTGGGAGGAAAGTGTCTGCTGCAGAAACCGTAATTTAACTTGAAAGGAAGCATGCTATGAGTCAGTGCTCTTCTAGTGTTCAAAAAAGCAGGTCTTAAAGTGACTTGGAAAATCTTTTAACACCTTAAGTGCTTCTGTGCTATTAACAGTGACTACTAGCATGAGTCCTCCAAGTCCAGTAGATATCGCATTTATTGTGACCATCCTCCATTCTGCTCCCCGAACCAAGAAAGGTCTCCTCCAATCTTCTCTACACTGCACCCAGTTTAACTACCATGCCAGTAGAAGTCAAGAACAAGACACTTTGTGTATTCCTGCAAAGGTATGATTATAAAAAGTGTCAATTCTGTAGAGCAGATTATGTACCGAATTACCTCTAGTTGCTTGAATAACTGCTGTTTTTTAGTTGGCTGAGGCACGTCGAAGACTGGTCAACTGTGGCAGGAGGGAGCAAGAAGTAGCAGAGGATTTGCCTGACTGGAAAGGAGTCCCAGTGGCACTGGTTGACTGCAGCATGCGCTGCTTGACTTGCTGTCCTGCGAGGCCTACACCACTGCTGTATCTGCAGAGCTGCATTGAACAAACATTAAGCACTATACATGCTGAAAGCAAGATTGCATTGCAATTACATTTATATAGCAGTTACTACCCCTGACGAGGCGTTGAAGCGGTTTTTGCGACGAGTAGCACTCTTCTCCGGAACCCTTAAAGGAAAGATATGTTCCAAAACCCAAGTATTACCTGCTGTTACTGCTCAGCTCTCTGCAGCGTGTTTCATCAGTCTTAAATAATACTGCCTTTTCCAAACTGCAGGTCTGGGAGTGTGGCTAGGCAGGTACTGTGCTGTTTCACACACCTGCTCATTCCATCAATCCAGCGGATTCAGCATTTCCCATGACCGCTGTTGGCCAGATGATGGTGCTCCTGATGGTCCCTTAATCTGACATGACCCCAACTGGCCTTATTTGCTGGCTAATATTACGGCTTGCTCATTGTTCTTGATTGTACCTCATTCCTTAAAGCTAATGGGCCCTGGTCATGTGCATCATTGGTCTTATTGCTCCTGTGATGTGTGTCTTTAATGGTCATGCTATGTTCTTTTCTGGCACACCTTCAGTTGTGTGAATACTACATTTATTGTATTGTGAAAAGAGGAATCCAAGACCACTGAGTTGACATGGCCTCAGAGGCAGGTGAGCAATGCATGGACTGCACCACCGCTTTCTCTTCAAGGGTAGCGCTGAAGTTTCACCAAGTTGCTCTTAAAATTAGTAGCGCATGCACCTCATCAGCGGTTTTAGTATCGCTCAAAATCTTCACCTTTTATTGTTTAAATGGTTTTCCGGTCTTTGTTTTGAGAGGCGTATTAATTTTTCAGGTCTTTCCAGCTCTTGTTTCATAATATTTAATGTGGCAGCTGACAGGCACTGTATTGATTAGCTGCTGTAATTTCGAGAGTTTGTTCTGACCAGAACCCCGAGATCGCATTATTGGACCATAAATCACAAACTGTTATGTATGTTTTATGTTTCGGTGTTTTTTTGCCTGTACTAAAAAGAATAACTTCTCAATTTAGGTTAACAAGTGTGGCATTAGTGGAGATGTTATTCTTCTTTTAAACCATGTCTTGCATGCATGGCCGAGTGTTTTTACAACTATCATTTTCAGCCATCTACATGGAAGGCAAATTTTTGCTACAAATACTTGTGTAAAGTCCTGATTGAAGAAAGTAAGTTGATTACATTGGGTGTTTTATGTAGTGTGCACATTGTTTCTTGAAAATTGCGAATTTAAGTAGGGAGCAGCGCAGTAAGTAACAACATTTTTTAAAATGTTTATGGTTTTTCAAATACACTATAATGCTCAGAGACTGATTGCTGAAAAATACATTTTATGTGTTCCCCATGTTTCAGATCAAAACATTGTGGGAAAAAGAATTCATGATTATTGAATTTATTGCATGTATTATACGTTTGACACCTCTTCTAGTTATACAGTATCAGTCGTCCTATATAGTCCTTTACGTCCAGTGTTCCTGGTCGCGCTCTAGAGATTGAAAACAGCATAGAAGTGAGCTCATCCAAATTACTCTGAACCCATAAT
The DNA here is from genome assembly GCF_964263255.1 of Lissotriton vulgaris. Classification (NCBI taxonomy): domain Eukaryota; kingdom Metazoa; phylum Chordata; class Amphibia; order Caudata; family Salamandridae; genus Lissotriton; species Lissotriton vulgaris. The sequence continues at coordinate 55,550,174 of NC_141696.1, forward strand.
GGTTCACAAAAACAAGGAACTTAGGGGGTATTGTTTGAGGTCTTGGGTTGGACTCCTCACTTTTGTAGACAGTATTTGTAGCGCTCAGCAAAATGCGTGTGCCAAGGCTTGTATTTTTTTCTGTTAAATGTTAGGATTTAAGGTTTTGGATACTTTTTCTCCTTTTTTACCAGTCACCAAAATCTTATGCTAGGAGATCAGTGCTGGGAATGTGCACACTCAGTATTTCTAGAACTTGCCTCTCAGAAAGTTGGTGCAATGACTCCTTATCTACATTCAGGTTAATGGATCCATCTCCTAGTGTGCAGCTCTCCTGTCTAGGAGATTGGATCACTTTGTTCTTAGGTCAGGCAAGACAGATCAAACCCTTGACACTTGTATCTGATGTATTCCTTCTTTTTTGTGCAGGAACATTCCAGAGGCACGGGCAGAGAGGAGGAAGAAGAGTCAGAGATTCAGGCCGTTTGGGGGGAGGAAGAGGAGGATGAGTCGGAAGAGTCTGATCGCTCTGGCGTGCGAGGAGAGGATGAAGGGGAGGAGGAGAGCGAAGATGGAGAGGATGGCAGTGACGTCTACTTCTATTATATGATGGATGAGCGATGGATTGATTATCTGGAGCGTACTGAGGAGGGGAACCTCATTCGTCATGTTCGGCCCAAGGTAAGAGGTTTTACAATGAATACAGAATCTGTATCGCAGTAGAGCTCACTCCGTAATGTTGGAATATCTCCAATAATAACCAAACCTCCGCTGATAAGCGTATACTACTTGAGTCAAGCTGACACCTGCTGCGGGTATAGAGGTGGCTTGGTTTTCATAAATACTCAGCATTTCACCAGGGCTATAAAACACGTGGTTTTCTCCTAAATCAATTTTCAGTCTTTCCTATTGATAATTAATTTAAAACAAGTGTATGGTTTAAAATGTCTTTTTGTTTAAATAATGAAAACCTATACATATGCTGTTAGGAAGAGCAAAAATAGTTCATTCTGTAAACCTCCAGTGTAATCCTTTCTCTTTCACTTGTTAGTCATTGATATTTATTCAATTTCTAACAAATATTTTGGCATGCTGTGTACCAATTTGGATTTTTTTCTGTAGAACCTGAAGTTTTCTTGAGTCTTCAGAATAAAGTTGGTGACTAGAGAATTATATTTGTTGGAGCAATACTTTTAATCTTGTAGCCCCTGTGAGATTATGGTGGCTAGTAACTGTTTAGGTTTCAGCAGGTTCTTTGTGTGCCAGATGACCTTCCACGTGCCACACTAAGAGGCATGTCGAAGCTGTCAAGATTTTGTCTTTTACCCTAGGGCTATTTTAATCCCGTAAGGGGGTATGTGATTTTAGACACCTTGGGTTGTACAGTATAGGATGAAACCTAATGGTTCCCATAAAGGTATACATTTGATCCATCACTTTAGAATGTGGAAGTGCAAACAGTACCCATCACAATGCTGTTAAGCTTTAGACTCCTTTTTTACTGGTTAAGACAGTATTTTCAGAATATGTATACAAATCTCTTTTTTGTGTGTGATTCTTTGGTCATGGTCCTCATAATTTCTGTTGTGATATGGAGAGGAAAAGTTGTGGTCATTTGGTTTTGAATGCCCTGTTACCAATAATGGAAGATTTCCTATTGACGTGGACTCCTATGACATGAGTGTTTTGTTCAGTACATGTTGGACTTATATTTATTGTTTCTAATATGACCTGTTAATATTTGTGTGTCTCCCACATGGTGTAGACATGATTCGACATCCATAGGAGTCGTCTTTTATAGAGTCCTCATCATGACTGTGTACCACCCTGTTGTGCCTGAAGTATTGATATGTATTTTAAATAACCGTGATCTATGCACTTTAGGTCTGGCTTAGAGAGACTGTTTTACTGTTTTGTCGGCTTCATATAATCAAAACAACCACAAATGCATTTTTTTAGAAGCACACTTTTATCTGCTTTTGGTCAGCCCTTTGAATTTATTAGCCAGTTCAGCTGTCAGCGTTGCTTCTGTCCATCATTACAACATGAGGCATTGGACAGCGAGCCCACTTCTGCCATTGGTACTCTTGCACTAAGTGGCAGTATTTTGCCTGAACATGTGCATATTCCCAGAAAAAAATATTCGCCTAATTGACCAGGCTAGTTGGCTAGTAATTGCCAATCGTTTTTCTTTGTGCTCTTCATCCTTTTTGTTTTGTATTTTTGTCATTTTTTTGCTGTTAAATAAGAACTATATTTTCTTGAGATTTGTTGACAGTAAAATTAATACAGCCTTGCCACTCTGTCTTCCAACATACTTCAATCAGTCTCCCATACACCCAAGGTATAGAAATATACAAGGCACATGTATCACTAATGTTCTGTAAATTCGAGATATCTTTTTGTTAGTGCAGTCATGGTGAGCTTTGCACCTATGGGCTAAATTCTGGGAGGTTGCTTCGATTGATCAGATAATGAGTCAACGCATCGCAATGCTGCAGTTAACAAGGGAACTAGAATTAAAGTAATCCTAATTGTTCCACAATGAATTGGAAATGCCCCTTTCCGCGCCCCCCAGCAGAGTTGCCATATGTGATGGGAGTTATTCCCTCAACACGATCTTCCAGGCCAGTCAGTATCTGCACATATCAGATATGGCTTTCACCGGAAGGCGTATAATGAAGTGCTCTAGGGCCATCTTCCTACTTCATGCCCCCAGACTATAAAGGCAATCTTAGTATTGGAGAATTTTCCTGCTGTGGCCGGAGAATCTGTTGGTTTTAACTTTCGGCCATTTCAAATTGACCACCTTTAGCTCTCTAATGGGCTGAGCCAGCCAAGCATTGCTTGCTTTATCTCCATGATCATTGAGCCTACTTTGAGATGCGGTTAGGCCTCTCCCAAAAGCAGTTGACAATACTGCATTTTGATGGACTCTCTCGTAAGGAGGAGTTGATTGGGCTTTGTTCAGTAATTCCCTTCATGGGTCAGAATTTCTGATTTCGCTGTCACCATTTCACCTTGCCTGTCTTTCCTTATTTTTGCAATGGTTCTATTGCTGGTTCTCTTTACCACCGGCTTTGAACGCTCTCCAGACTGACATTGTGATCCTCACACTGTAGAGAAAATATGGTTTTGCAGCATGAATCTTTCTGAATTCACTATGCTGGGCATTATTCCGCCATCTAGTGATTGGGTCCGGAATTGTAGACTTTTTTCTTCTTTTTTTTTTTTGTTGTTTTCTTGGCCCAGGTGGGCGTTGACATACCACCATTTGGTGTCCTTCGTGATGTGACATTGACGCTCTTCCTCCGGAAGCTCCCACCTTTGGTCGCCATCTTCAGATTCTTTTTTCCGCTGTTGGGTCTGGATCGTTACCGAAGAGTTCCAGAGTTTTTGGAAAAGGAATCAACGGAAATTGAGAAAATCGACGAAATCTAAGGTTTTCATCACACCCGACTACAAGTCAGGCATCTGGGACTACGAAGGAGAAGAATTTATTCACGAGATCTCGACGTTCACCTGAGAATGCGCACACAGGGGGCTCCCTGAGCTCAGGAATGGACGAAACCCCTTTGAAGTTTTGCACCAATTGCCACCACAAATACACGCAGAAGGACCAGCATCCAGTCTGTAATCTCTACCAGCCGCTCGACCACAACAGCGAGGACTGCAACGCGTGCTCGACGTTCACACCCAAGACCCTCAGAGTAAGAGAGAGGCATAGAAGGGCGAACTACACCATGCAGGGACAGGGTCCACCTCTATCGCTCCGAGACTTGGGCCTCTCCATTGGGAAGACAGCATTGCAGAAGGGCGGGAGGACTGCACTGTCGTCAAAGTCCAAAAGAAAATGTCGAAGGAGGTAAGAGAGTAGACGACCCCCAGACACTCGACCGACACTCGAAAGAGTGAAACAAAGTCCTCGAAGGGAGCATTACCGTCGAAGCACTCGACGAAAGTAACAGCACCCAGGGACTCTTGAAGCATAAGGGTATCTATGCCACGACATTTAGTCTGCAGCAATGCCCCATCTTGATTTTAAGAGCCCATTCATGTTCTGTGTTCAGAATGGGATTGTTTCCCTGTCTGCGTCCTGAATTAATGTGGTCGTGTTCTTGTTTCTGTCTTAAGTCAGAGTTGCCTATTAAGAAACCATACCCACAGCAATGAGTAACATAAGAACCAATGATGTACAAAACCAAAGATCAACCTCTTTTGTGCTACAAGCCTGGGTAGACACCTATGCCCCCTGGCCTCAGAGCAAGTCATTCCCACTCCCTCTCCCAGTGTTCCAAAATTATCCCACATAAAGGTAACGTAGGAGCTCGGAACCAAAACACCCCGCTCTGTTGGTCTGACTGTTGGACTCTGAATGGTCTGCCTTAGAATTGTTATTGATGCTTCTCTTTTTCTACATGTAGTCTCAGACCAACGAAAGTGTCACAAAAAAGAAATATTTTGTCTGGAAATTAGCTTTAAAGATTGCTGGGTAGAGAAGCTTATGTTTGACTTGTTGAGATAATTGCACTGTTGCGGCAGTCTGAGAAAACGTCAGAGAAAATCATTATTTCACAGGAGTCCTAGGAGATGGTCTAGTTCCATAGCTGCTCTCTGGTTTGTGCCTTGGTCTTTATGACTCAGATACATGCTATGGTCGCCGTATATTGGCAGTGGTAAGAGGCCTAGCACCAAGTGCAAAAGCACAAAACAAACAGATGGTCTATTTTCCAATGAGGTCTGTGGAGTCATAATTCCAGAAAGTGTTCTAGAGTACTGCTCTTCCTCCTTCAGGGTAGCCCAAGAAATCTAGGTTATTGCACCAGGCTCTGCGTTTTGCAATATCAACCCTGTTTGTCCTTTCTTTTGAAGTGGCAGCCAGTTGGAACACCCTGTTCTTCAACCTTTTCACCTTCTCATCTAGTTCATATTTTGCAAATTTCTGCCTCAGTCACCCTGTCAACTGTGTTTCTTAGATCTTGGTGCAAAAGTACGATATCTCTCCTCACTTCCCCCATCTTGGTTTTGAGAGCGGCTCAGGATCATTGGATCACTTGCAAGATGAGGTTGGTTGAGTAAGCTGCACTAAAAGGGCCAAGTTCTGACTCATCTGTAGGTGAATGCACCTCAACCAAGGGCTGGGATGATGTCAGTACTTCAGCAAATGTCTGCCTTTTGCTGGTGCAGGATACGGTTGGACTTGACATAGCCCTATGTGAGCTGCGAGGCACCTTCATCTGCTCATGGGAGTATCACTTCTTTGCCCCATACACAGGCACCAGTCCTTTAGGCCCATGCCGGTTTACACATTAAAATCTGTGTTGTACAGCCCCATCTGCCAGGTGTTTGAGGCACTGCAACAAGCGCTCAACTTCCAGTGCTTCTGGAAGGAGACCCGCAATTTGGGTTGGCACCTTTCACTACCTTTTTCTTGAAAGTTCACCCTTGTCCTGGCCCACTTCCCATGACAAGCTGCACCAGGCACTCGCCCTTAGCGAACTGAAGCAGTCAGCAACACCATTGGGCAAGTGTAACCCTCCTTTGGCTACTCGTCAGACTGCCAGGCACAGAGATTCAACCACCATGGTGTACAGGGTGTTGTAGAGTCTGCTCTGGCGGCTCACCACACTCCCCAGGCCATATCCACTGCCGCCGCCTCCTCAGGCCAAACGGTAGACTCGCTAGGCTCCTCCCAAAGGTGACCAGTTTCTCTGAGAATGCAGAGTCGCACAGTAGAGTTTCAGGCCGGGCCCTACTCTGGTCGAGCCATCCATTCCTCTCCTCCTCCTCTTGACTGCAGACACTGGCCAGTCCTCCGACTCGAAGGACTGTCCCAATTTCAATTGCAGACAATTTGTTAGAGGAGTGCTGTAGCTTTTCGCTGATCTGGGGTTTTAAACCGTGGAATAGGATGTGGACAATCCAATATGAAGACTAAGTAGTCTGTGGAAAGAGCTTCCCTGAGAACCTCAGCTCTGCCCGTTGCAGACACAGCTGCCTTATACCTTGCCATTAAACTTTAAAGGCAAGCCCCTCCTATGCTTGGTCTAACTCTCCTTCTTTGGATCTGACTCACCACCTCCTTGAACCATAACCCTCCCACCAACACCACAGACCCCAACGAAGGAGCCCGCAACCTCACACAGTGGATCACCTACTGCGCCGATGCCCTTGCTCCACTAAAAAACCCTCCTAGCAACCTGGACAGCAGGTAACGTGCATGGTTCACCAACGATCTCAAAGACTCCAAGAAGTCCTGCCGTGACCTCGAGAAAGCCTGGTGGCACAACCAGTCAACGGATAACATGACAGCCCTCAAGAACGCCACCCGCAAACACAACCAGCTGATCCGCACCACCAAAAGGTCATCCTTCAGAGAACGACTGGACAACAACACCCATAACAGCAAGGAACTCTTCAACATCGTGAAAGAGCTCTCCAACCCCAACTCCAGCAACAACATCACGCCTTCACAAGACCTCTGCAACTCTCTCGCCACCTTCTTTCACCGTAAGATCGTCGACATACACGACCGCTTTGGCGCCCTGAACTCGTACCCCAGCGCCGAACCTACGCCCCCCCACCACCCTGCGCGCCTGGACCCCGGTCAGCACGGAAGACACCACCCACACGATGAACACCATCCACTCGGGCTCCCCAGCCGATCCCTGCCCACACCACATCTTCAACAAAGCCGACTCCATCATCGCACTCAAACTTCGGGACATCATCAACAACTCCTTCGAATCCGCCACATTCCCAGAGAGCTGGAAGCACGCAGAGATCAGCGCCCTCTTGAAGAAACCCACCGCAGACCCCACAGACCTCAAGAACTTCCTCCCCATCGCGCTCCTCCCCTTCCCCGCAAAAGTCATCGAGAAAGCCGTCAACAAACAGCCTTCCTCGAGACGAACGGCTCCCTCGACCCATCATAGTCCGGATTCCGAGCGAATCACAGCACCAAGACCGCCCTCATCGCAGCCACCGACGACATCAGGACCCTGCTCGACAACGGAGAAACCGCCGCCCTCATCCTGCTCGACCTTTCGGCTGTGTTCAACACGGTCTGCCACCGCACCCTGACAACCCGCCTCAGCCACGGCGGGATCCAAGGAAAGGCCCTGGAATGGATTACCTCCTTCCTCTCCAACAGAACCCAAAGAGTGCTGAACTCAGACAAGATGGAAGTCCTCATCCTCGGCCCATCCATCTCCGCCTGCGACGACTCCTGGTGGCCCCCTGCTCTGGGCTCCCCTCCCAAGCCCACGCACCATGCACGCAACCTGGGCTTCATCCTTGACTCCACCCTCACGAGGACCAGGCAAGTTAACGCTGTTACTTCCACCTGCTTCAACACCCTCCGCATGCTCCGTAAGATCTTCCGCTGGATCCCCACTGCAACCAGGAAGACTGTCACCCAGGCCCTCGTCACCAGCCGTCTGGACTACGGTAATGCCCTCTACGCTGGGACCACTGCCAAACTACAGAAAAGACTTCAGCGCATCCAGAACGCCTCAGCACGACACGTCCTGGACATTCCCCGACACAGTCACATCTCCTCCCACCTTAGGGACCTGCACTGGCTCCCTGTCAGCAAGAGGATCACGTTCACGCTCCTCACCGAATTACACAAGGCTCTCCACTACTTGGGCCCCGAATACCTCAACAGCCGCCTCACGTTCTACACACCAACCCGCCAGCTCCGCTCCGCCAGCCTCGCCCTCGTCCCACGGATCCGCAGAACCACCACCGGAGGAAGATCCTTCACCTACCTGGCGGCCAAGACCTGGAACATCCTCCCCACCCCCTACGACTCACCAAGGACCATCTCTCCTTCAGGAAGCAACTCAAGACACAGCTTTTCGAGCAGTAGCAGCCCCCCCCCCCCCCCCCACCCCACCCCAGCGCCTTGAGACCCCAGCGGGTGAGTAGCGCGCTTTACAAATGTTATTGATTGATTGATTGATCGATCGTTCTGTGGGCCTTGGCTGTCCCAGCCCAGGCGCAGTGTGACAAGCTAATTAACAGGTGCAGATGTCCTCCCCACCCCTTCCTTTCCCAGTAACTGGATCAGGCACTGTTAATGGATTTATTATGTGGGAGGCCTCCTGCTGGACAGTAATTCATTTGGCTCAGTAGGGGGGGATGACAAAGGCCTACAACCCGATTACCGAACCAGGGAAATATGACAATTCCTAAGTTGCTGTAAGGAGTGTATGTATGATACAGTCTGGAACAATTTAAGAAGCTATTGAAAAATTGGCTGTTTTAAAGCTGTAATTCCTGTCCTAGCCGCTTGCACTGTGCCGCCAAAAGTGCCGAGAGATCCTTGTTGGGATGATTCGTTTGCGAGATACAAGTCTCAAAAGTAATATTAGAGACTGTAAATCTACACTCTGGCTGAGTCCTTAGCCTAGATTGGAACCATGCTGGACTCTGTTAGGCCTAAGTAGAACAAGACTGTACTTTTGGACAGATTGTGCCTATGAGGTGTATAATCCAGTGTAAGCACTTACAGACCTAGACTGTGAATACCCGCTCACATTTTAAGGCCTTCCCGAGCCAGTATCGACTCTAGAAGAGTCTCTCCTGTGACATTCTATTCGTGCGCAGATGCCAGGCAACGCAGGATGGTAGTCTGTTGTGTGTGAGTACTTTTAATCAGCCCAGACCCACTTTTCCTAGCTGCACAGGAGTGGCCTTTTCTTGAAAGGCAGACACTGGCAAATAGCCATGTCAGTTAATTTACCTTGAATTTTCTGAGTGAGACTCATGTAGTGAGACTTACTCATGGTAAAAGTATAAAAGCTGTCTAGTCAAAGGGAACACATCCAGGGGGATTAAGTGGGAAGAACCCATTTTGCTCCACATTTTATATATATATATAATATTTTTGCACTATTAGCAGATATTTTTCAAATGTTTGTCAGCACTCTAGCGAGGGTCTGGCCGTAAGATGTCAGTGCCTCAGGCATGTCCCTTTTCTGATCAGAATGAGATGGCTGAAGTCTTGTGAGTTTAGCTATAAATGAACCATTAGACTGTGTGTATCATGGTGTCAGCACATCTGAAATCCACAAGGGACACTTCTGCCTTTCAGGGCATCTGGCCACTCATTTCATTCTACCACTCGGCTGCTGCTTATAGCCTTTGGCAAACCAATTGGTCTCTCCTATAACTCAGAATGCATGCCAAATATATTCCCTTTGCCAGTGCTAGTTTCTGTCGAAGTGTATGAAACGCAAAGGATTTTTTATATGCATATTGTTTTATTGTATGCACAAGCAAACAATACATAGATCAGCCAAACTCCTGGTTGCTGTGGCATTAAGAAATGTGGGATAAATCGAGTGACAGTTTCTGACTGTAATTGTAAGTGCCCCTTTAATTCACCTGTCCCACCCGGTATTCATCACCCTGCTACCTCGGTGCTGGTGTCTTCCAATCCCCAGGTCACTCTTGTGACCCCCGCCTTTAATATAATCTCATGGATTACATCGGGGCTGCGCTCTAAATTCGATAACCCTGTTTGGGGCGAGTTCATCTCGAATACTGATATCCTATGTTTACAGGAACCCTGGGCTTTAGAACCAATTCATATTAATGGCTATAGGACCTATTTTACTGAGGCCGTAAAGGGTCTAGGTGGAAGACCAAAGGGAGGGCTTGGTACGTATATCTCAAACCAGCTGAGGTATGATAAAATAGAATTCCATCAGGGGGATTGTCATTACCATATAATTATATTTTCTCTAAGTGCTACATACCATTTTGTTTTGGGTAATTTATATAACATTGTTCCATCAGGCAATCTTCATATGGTGGTAAAGAACCGAGGGGGGGCACTGAATGACATCTGTAATGCTGGATCGAAAGTCTCCATGATATTTGTGGTGCTGGATTTATGTGTGTGTGTGTGTGTGTGTGTGAAGAGTTTTATATAGTGGTGGCTAGACCCGGAGGTATCTGTGCGCTTTACATAAGGAGTGGTTACAACAGAATATTGTTACATAATTTCCTAGAATAAAAACATAGCATGGAGAAAGACATCATTACAAAAATACATCTGTTACTAGAAAATACGAATGAAATAGAAACAGGTCCAAGGAGCAAGAATGGTAGAGGGGTAAAAGTAAAGAGTTAAGAGTCCTTAGCAAGTCAGAATGAACGGCAATGGAGAAGACAACTTCCGTGAATACCAAAAGTCAGAAGACAAGTTGAGCAAAACCGGAGAGGGTCCAGGGTTCCACAAACAAACCGGTGCTGGACGTCATTACTGGGTGGGGCAGAGAGTTGGAAGTGGACAGGGTGTCCCGCCAAGCCGAAACACGAAGAGCGCGGTGAAGCTGAGCAAGATGGGCAAAGACCAAACCAGAGACAGAGGGAGCTGGCTAGTGGCAAGGAACAGTGCTGGCCCACCAAAACAGCAAGATGGAGTCACCAAGAACTCTGACCCCAAGAGTTACAAAGACAAAATGGCGGGGCTGCGTGAATGCAAAAGAAACTACCAAAAAAAAAACAGAGTTCAAAACCACCCCAAAAGCAGAGCTGAATGGGGAAGGCAGCAGCTCTCTCCAGGGTAAACCACTTGCAGAGAAGAGAGCCGGGTGTCCAGGCAGCAGTCAATTATGCTTTGTGCAATTTGCAGGAGCCTAGAATGTGTGGCATAGGCAACGAAGAGGGGGAGTGTAATACCCACTTTTGCCCCACTTTGGTGGGGGAACTATTCAATGAACTCCTATTCACTAGCGATCTGGGATGTGTAAATGAATATTTAGCCACTCCAGTACACATGCCAAGTACTTTTAACAGTAGAGGCCTTTCACCCACAATTGATTTCATGTTAGCCTCAAGCATCTGTGCAACATGGATGCTTTCTTTTAAGGTTGGGGACATTTCCATAAGTGACCGTTTCCCGCTATGCTTATCGGTTAAATTGCCTATGTGTAGGACAAAAAGGGCCGAAAAAACCAACTTGGTTATTGGCAATATAGAATTGATTCAAACTAACGGTTATTCTTTACGGTGGGCTAAAGTGGATTCAGAAGTGTTTTTAAATCACCATCGAATTCCTGGCCTGTCTACCTAGTTGTGGCACCAGGATATTGTGCACAATATTATGCATATTCCCCTTCACCTTACGGAATTGGCAGGAGGTATATAAACCTGCCAGAAATTGTGCAAACGTCTGGATTATGGCAGTAGGTGACTCCGCGATCTCCCCCTGTTCTGTGCGAACTGCTGTTATCCATCACTGGCTCTCCTCCTTCTTAGCCAACCAGGCCAGCAGTTTTCCTGCCTTGTTCCCTTTCTCATAGTCACCTTTGCCGCACACTGTAGAGTGGACCAGAACTCTATATTCCTCTCGGAGTCTAGCTAAATTGTGCGCCAGCTCTGCATCCGGTGCTTCCTCTATCTCTCCATCAATTACACTTCTATTTCCACCATAGTACAGCATCTGTCCCTTTTGTTCCTGGCCACATGTACTCTTAGATGACCCCGCACAACATTCACAGAACACCCAAGAATGAACAAAGTCGAGGATCATTCTCTGGGTGGTTCCCTTGTCTGCACTATACGGTCTATCTCCCCATGCAGGGTCAGATTCATGTTGCACCCTACCAGACCAGTAGAAGTGCCACTGGGTAGTCGGAAATCCATTTTCGCAGCCCCTCCAGTCCTAGGCCCTGGAGGCCAGATGGAAATACCGGGAGGCAACTATCAGATGTTCCTCGTGTCCAATTCCACCGAGCGCTGCCCAGCATCCAGACTGGCCTGTCCAGTGTTTTGCCATTTGGAATAGTGTGGCTCTGGGGATCAGGAAGCCCATGCCCCCAGCCCATTGGAGTAGCCGCGTGTACCAATGTTTTATACCTGCCCCTCCCTAGAATATCGCAGTGGGCGCCCTCAGGTACCTTTCCTACATGCAGCCGGATCCAATCAAGGGGTTAACATGCTAATTAACGAAGCATCACCCGTCTCTTACTTCCAAGCCAATTCATATTCCAAAGGATAAATCTACGGGAGGTGTGCTTACCTATCTTGTGAGAACCCATCTTTACCAATGTTTGCAAGTGTTCTCAGCCATCCCATCATTTCCTAGCGGCCACTGAACCCCTATATTGCCACAGCTCCCTTGGACTGTACCCCCACCCACCCTCCCTGCCACTTTGTGCTGCGAGTATAAAATAATCTCTCCTCCCACAGTGCTGGAGGCGCCTGTCGCCCCCCAAACTTTGTGTGTTGGTTACCATTGGGTCCAACATCTAGTAGGGCTTCAGCCTGTCCCACTCAGCTGGCTCAGACTCCTTCAGATCACAAATCACCCAATGGAAACACCACCCCAGACCCGTGGGCCCCGCAGGAGCTCATCCTGCACCCTCTGATGCTCCCCTGAGGGTATGTCAGGCCTCCTTTTCGGCCATCAAGGGGATAATTGTCTGGAGGTCTGAATCCTCAACGTCTTCTTTTGAACCAGTTGATCCTCCCACTAGCTTTCCTGATTCCCAATTCCGAAACTCCCACCAGTTCACAGAGGGATGCAGGAGGCGTTGTAGGTCTGCTACCTCCTTGCCTTAGCCTGTCCGCACCTCTTGGTGGGGGCGCCCTAGACCTTATCCACGGGTGCCGCCGAGGCAGCTGAGTCCGCAATTCATGGGAGATCCCGCCATGCTGATCCAGTGGCATTGGATGGCCCTGCCTCTCCAGTCAGTCCCAGACACCTCCTATGCCTCAGTGAAGAAGTGAGCTGCAATGCCCACTGTAACTCGCAGGCCGGCCGGGAAGAGCAGGGCATATATAAGGTTGAGATGCCACGTCACTCTGGCGCAGACCACACCTAGTATAGTCTGGATAGATGCTCACCAGACAGTTCTCAATCTGCTGCCCGTGGGAGTGTGCCAGTTACAGTATGCTATCCCGGCTCCTGAATTGAGCAGGTGTGCCACTATTGGTCTGGGTATATATCAAAAGAACAATGCTACCTGCAAACAGTGTATGGGAAATTTAATATTAGCTATGCACAATGGCAATAATCATGGGTTAAAGGATGCTGAAAGGGAAAAAAACAATTGTACAGAACACAAATTAGGGACCAAATGCTATGCATGTAAGTATTGCAACTGTATTAAGCTGCAGATAAGTTTGAAGATAAGATTTTAAGTGCACAGACGTGTTCAGTGGCAACAAGCCATAAGAATTGTCAGTTCCCCTTCCCCTCACAGGAGTGAGTTGTCCGCAATTCGATATCCTGACAGCAGGTTGTTTAATCTATTGATCTTTAGCCCAGGTTGTTAATTTCCTCTCACTTTTGTTTCTTTTTAATAGTGCCCGGGTGGGCCCCATGTGAGTAACTACCTTTTTATATTTAAACTTTTTATTTATAACGCTTTTTAGACATAGACAGTAATATATAGTTTCACAGTGCAGCATGTACATCATAAGTTACAGTAGGCCATGATATCACATCCACTTCTTATATGAATTTCAGGCATCATATCTCATCCATTTTGCTCATACGTGACATCTGTTTTATTCGTTATACAGTACATTAATGCTATAGGGGTTGTCAGAGAAACACAGGAATACAAGGGAGATGACATTCCTTAATACTGCATGTCGATCATGACAGTCCAGAATGAGTCAGCAGTGGGGGCAATCAGCGATACCAACCATTCATGTAAATGTTCGGCAGTAGCAATGTCCAATCTAGCATTTCCCCAACAAGAGCTAACACCGGCACCTCCCCGCATCCAGCAGTGGAGCATCATCCTGTGAGGGTGTTTCAGACCCCCCCCCTCATCTGCGCTTCGAACGAGATATGTTTGCAGTGGATCCCATATATCTCTGGGTCTGGAGGCAATCGGTAGTGTCTCCGCATAAACAGCAGTCTGCTCCTGACAGTATATAACATCCTGTAGCCACTCCTTACATTTTGGAGCCCTCCCCCTACCCCATCGGCAAGCCAGTCGTCGCTTGACTAGTAATAGTGCAATAACTAATAAAATTCTGCAGTGTTTGGGTATGTGTGCAGTATATCCCAACAGCATATGCAATGGGTCTCTCTCTAGTGTGGTATACAGCATATTCTCAAGGGCCGCGTGCACCTGTGTCCAGTACTCCCATACCCCTGGACATTCCCACGCTAGGTGCAAGAAGCCTGCTCCAGCCCTTCTACACCGATCACACCTGTCATTATCTGACAACTGAAACCTGTATTTCTTAGCGGGGGTGTAGTAAAGATGCTGCAAGAACTTATAGTGTATAACTTTGAATCTACAACTAGCCAAGATATGCTCTATGACCCTACAACAATATGTCCATTGGCTCTCTGATATTTCCTTTCCTAAATCTTCACCCCAGTGCATGCGGGCCGACCCCTCCACCCCCTGTCATTGCATCCTTATACAGCTGTACATACCTGACCCCAGATGCTTCCCATCGGAGGAGCTAAGTAAAAAAAATGTAGTGGATCAAGAATTTTCGGTTCACGAGGGAAATCAGGCAGGACCGCCCGCATCCCTTGCCTCAGTCGCACGTACAGAAAAGCCTCCAATGGGGTGGGCAGGACAGCCTGGAAAAAAAGGTCTATGGTTCGAAACATCCCCCCGTGGAACAGGTCACCCCATGTGGTGACATTGAGTCTCCTGCACATAGCCCGAAATCCCAATTCCTGCAGTATTACCATCTTCGGGTGATATGAGAGCGGAAGCCGACGAGAATATAATAGCTTAGACTCCAAAATATCTGCCATACGTCTCCATGCATCCACCGTGCAGGTTACCTTTGTGGGTGGTGTCTCTAGGGCACTAGCCGGTCCGTGTATGAGGCCGCTCAGAGGAAGAGGGCGAGCCAACCAGTCCTCTGTTGGTAGCTGTGGCATGTATGGCATAGGCAACATCCAATGTAGGCATAATGAGCCTGCACGCTAACATAATAGACCTCAAAGTCGGGAATGTCATACCCACCTTTATCATAGGGCTGTGTGATGATGGACCCCTTAAGCCGTGGCTGCTTACCACCCCATAATAGTCGTATCAGTTCCATCCGCAGGGTTTTAGAGAAAAAAGCACCAGGGTAATAGGGAATATTAAGAAATAGATATAGAAATTGAGGGAGGATAATCATTTTGATGAAAGAGGCTCTACCTGCCAGTGACCAGGGCAGAGAGATCCAATGTGTGACATTAGTTGTCAACCTTGTGATCACTGTGCCATAATTTAACCTAAGTGTTTCCTCCTTGTCCCTAGACTCTTGTATTCCTAAGTACCGAAGATCAGAGTCTCACCATTCGAGAGGGAAATGTAATGAAAAGTTGGGGACCGCAGGGGTAAGCGGGAAAAATTGCGATTTTCCCTAATTTATGTTGACAAATGAAAGCCTACCAAAGACCAGGAATTCTCGCAGTAGGGTATTAATGTTTTGTTGCGGATCTCCAATATATAATGTGACGTCATCAGCGTATAACAAAATCAGAATTTGACGCTGAGAACATCGAAATGCCCTGTCCCGATGAAGCTGACGCAATCTAGACGCCAATGGCTCTATCGCAATGGCGAAGAGGAGCGGGGAGAGTGGGCACCCCTGCCGGGTGCCCTGAGATATGGAAATAGATGAAGACGAGTGACCATTTATTAACAGCTTGGCAGTAGGCTGATGATACAGCAGTTGCACCCAAGAGATAAACAACTTAGGGAACTCCATTCTCTGCAGGAGAGCAAACAAGTATCTCCATTCCACAGAGTCAAACGCCTTAGAGGCATCGAAGAAACAGCATCAACCGGGCACTCTGGCGCCACGGTCTGTATTAAAGAGAACAGGGTACGTAGGTTATGATTAGTGACCCTACCAGGGACAAATCCAGATTGGTCGGGGAGTACGATTTTATCCATCAGGAGAGACAAACCAGTGGCCAACACCGTGGCTAATATTTTCGTATCACAATTAATAAGTGACAGTGGTCGAAAGGAGTCACTGGTCCTGGGGGATTTACCAGGTTTCAATAGAGATGTAATGACCACTTCACACATCGAGGGAGGAAGTATCCCCACTTCAAGGGACTCTTCGAATACTTCCCGTAACACCGGTGCCATGACGTCAATGTAACACTAGTTGAATTCGGCCGGCAGGCCTTCGAGGCCTGGTGCCTTCCCGTTCTTCAAGGACATGATAGCCTCCCTGATCTCATCAATCTCGAGTGGTTCACTAAGAAATTCTCTATGTACATCTCTTAGCCAACATATTACCACATCTCCCATAAAGTCATCGAGGTCCATCTCTCCCTGATTTTGCGTGGTGTACAGTTTAGCATAGTGTGAGGTAAATGTTTCCAGGATGCCTATGGTGTCTTGACAGGTACCCCCCTCTGGCTTGTCTATCTCCAATATGCTAGTGTTAAAACGTGGGCAACGTGTAATCTCAGAGAGAGCCTTCCCCCGGTATTTCCCCCTCCCCATATCTCCTCGCCACCCAATACCGCCCTCTGAATTTGGCTTCCCTGGCAGCCTCCTCTTCATACCCAGACAGTCGGGTCCGGAAAACCTTTTGTACTTGTCTTGTTTCCCCACTCAACATCAGTCCCTCTAGCCTTTTCAGTTCCTGTTCCAAATTCCTCAGTGTACGCTGTATGTCTCTTAGTACTCCGAAACCTTTGGAAATACAGTATCCTCGTATCGTAACTTTAAAAGCCTCCCATATTACCTCCACACTGTCTACTGAACCCTTGTTTCGTGAAAAGAAGTCTTTTATTTCCTCCCCAAGTTCAGCCTTAAAGACCATGTCCAACAAAGCATTTTGATGCATTCGCCATGTCGGCCTGGGTCTATCATATCCTGGCACACTAATTGTGATATTTACAGGGCAATGGTCAGAATATGTTCTGGCAAGATGTAGCTCTACCTAGGCCTGTTCCCAGCCCCCTGGAAATCAATCAGTAGTCTAGTCGTGCCCATGTCCCATTGTGTGACGTGAAATGAGTCCAATCCCTCTGCAGGGGTGCAATCGACGCCAGCTATCCACCAGGCCCCCCATTTCCATTATGCCCGCCAGCACCTCTCGAGATTTGTTATTATAATGTGCTGCGACATCTTGTCCATCCTGTGTAGAATTGAAGGCAACATTAAAATCACCCCCCATATAATGTGCGTAGAGCCTATATCCACTATTTTACCCCACAAGGACGTGAAAAATTCAGGTGTATCCACATTGGGGGCATAGCAATCGCAATTGTTAAAGAGTCCCTGCCCATCCTCCCCCATACAATTTCATATCGCCCCTGTTGGTCCGATATTACGCCAGCAAGTGCAAAGGGGACAACTTTTTTAACCAAAATGGCAGTACTGCGCCCATAGGAGGGGTTAGAAGAAAATGCTCGGACACATGCCCATCTGCTAGCAAAGGTATTGTGGGTGTATATAGCGCTTCAGACAGTCACCATGGGTGCCCATGCCCGTGGCAACTCGTCTCCCCAGTCTGCAATCCGGCCCTCTTCCTGGCACGATCGCCTGTTCCTGCCAGTGCTTAGGAGTACACAAGACCCCCACCTTGTGGCACTACGATGCGTTTTGTTTTTTGTTTTGTTCAGTTTTCCACTGTCAGTACAGTGCCGCATAGCCCCCGCAGACTGATCTGTACTCGGCCACCGCTGTGTTATAGGCAGCGCAATGCCCTGCAATCAATCCACAGACATGCGCCTACGCAGCGCCAGCATCCACACAGTATAGCTGCAGTCACAGTGACCAATGTTTTTATGATGAAGCCTCACACCTCCTTTCCACGTGGCGTACTCCGTCTAACCAGTGGTCCGCAATCCGCTAATGGCAAGCGCTGCACAGTCCCCCCGCAGCGGACGCCATTTTATCAGGCAGTTTATGCGGCAGCAGGAGGCACTCACCCAGTCTGGCCTTTCTGTACAACAGCAGCAAGCCAGGGACCCCGACACTACACTGACGTGTCTGCCCCTCTCAAACGCCCTGCCACGTCTCGCTGTCTTTCTTGTCGCTCGCTGTCAGTGACTTCTTGCAAAAGCGGTCGTCCGGCCCACTCACCACGTGGCAGCCGCGGTGCTCGCGTAGCTCCTTCCTCCTGATCACAGCTCCTTCCTCCTGATCACAGCTCCATACCTCTTCTGGGGTTACACAGCTCCGCAGCTTAATTCAGGCCGGAATCGCTTGTCGTGCCTCGTCTGGCGGCAGAATCAGCATCTCTGTGCCCCAACACCCTGCTCTCACATTCAGGTGCCAGTAAATCCTTTATGGCAGACTTAAACACAGGATAAATATAGGATTAATACCCGGACAGCGGGAGCCTCACGAAATAGCGGCCATTCCGCTTGTGCGCCACCTAGCGCGCCCTCTCCCCCCCCATGGGAGTAACTACCTTTCCTAAAAATCTGTTTTGAATCACTTCAGTGATTTGAGTGCACATCAACACTGGCAATTATTGTTATTCCTTCAGGTAAACCCTTCATTATGCAGACTACCTTCTGTACAGTTTCTCTCTGGCTGATTTAGTCATTTCTTTTTTCTTTATTATTTTATTCCAGGTGTCCCTCATTGTTAGGTCCTGATGAGACACCTATTGAATGTGGGGTCAAAACGCTGTTGACACGCACTCAAAACAAACCTTTTTCAGCCCCGTACTAATGTTGGAGACAGCATTGATTAAATTCTGTATATTTGTTGAATGGTTGTTTTTGTACATTATGAAATCTTACTGTATGTCACAATTTGACACTCTGATATGTAGGTTCTAAGTTCAACTGGGACTGAGAGCGCTTTCTTTATCTGCAGCTTAATACAGTTGCAATACTTACACAAACAGCATTTGGTCTCTAATTTGTGTTCTATAAAATTGTTTTTCTCTTTCAACTTTGACACTTGATTATTGCCATTGTGTATAGCTATCAAGTATCCCATATATTGTCTGCAGGAACCATTGTTCCTTTGATATATATTAGATACCTTGGTTCCTTGTGAGTACGGTGGCCCTTGTTGCCCCTTACACGACTATTGGTCTGGGTGGCATTCCAGACGCTGAGGCGGCCCCGACTCTGTGTGCCCTTTCCATCGATAACAGTGTCTGCACCTTGCCCCTACACCTCTGAGGATAACCATTGCTCCACAGAAAGCTCTATTGAAGGTCCCTCTGCCTCTCCAGCACTCTCACCAAACGTATGTTTCGGCTGGAGCTCCTTTCAGTCTTCTCCACTCTTCCTGACAAAACATCCACCTCCCTTTGCAGCTAGGTCAACCCGTCCTCTTGGTCCGCCATGGCTGGTTAAGTTGTCCCGCAGCTGTATCCATATCCGCTACCCTGTCTGCCAGTTTGGAATAGTGTGCCCTCAAGAGGCCCACGTCTATTACCACCACCTTTTGCTCCAGGGAGCCCTTGGTATCACAAATTGCGGCCAGGATCTGTATGGGACTTCAAGTTGAATGAATGAATGAACGGAGATTTGTATCGCACAACTTAGCCCACGGGCATCAAGGCGCCAACAACGGACAAAACACATAGTCTCAGGGCACCGGATCCAAGATCTACTGGTAGGCCTCGGTAAAGAGCAAAGTTTTAAGTAGTTTGCGGAAGAGCACCAGAGAGGATTGTCCTACCAGTCCTGGAGGGAGGGAATTCCAGAGCTTGGGCACCAGGGTGGAGAAGGCTCTGCCTCCCCACCTAGCTCTTGCGAATCTGGGAACTAAGAGAAGATTTTTAGAGGCTGAATGGAGTGCTCTACTGGGAGTATAGGCACAAACGAGAGACCTAATGCCCTCAGTTCCAGAGCCATAGACAGCCCTATGGGCAAAACAAAGGAGTTTAAAGGATATCCTGGACTGAACAGGAAGCCAGTGGAGATTTTTCCTGGCCAGAGTTACATATGAAAGCCTCGGGAGATTCAGAACCATCCTGGCTGCTGAATTCTGTACCATCTGAAGGCGATGGACAGAGCTCTTATTTATGCCACTGTACAAAGCATTACAGTAGTCCAGTCTTGAGGAGACCAGGGCAACTGTAGCTTGATTCCGGGCAGCAGGGGACAGATAGGAAGCGATCTTTCTAAGGATCCTGATAATGCCACAGCAAGTGGACACAGTCCTATTGACCTGAAGGTCAAAGGAAAGCGAGGAATCTATCAGGACCCCAAGGTTCCTAGCGGAGTGGACAGGATGGGGGCACTCCCCAAGGGAGGCCGACCACCAGTCATTGGACCAGATTTTGTGACTGCCCCCAAAGATTAGGAACTCCGTCTTTTCCCCATTTAATTTTAAGAAGTTCCGGATCATCCATTGGGATACTGCCTCCATACAAGATTTGAATTTAAGGGCTGTTAATCTCCGCACCCGTTCGGGCCCGGCCTCTAGCGACTGCATCTCCCCTGGCAGGCACAGGCCAACACAGTGCCCAGGCGTCAATTCCACGGGGTCCTCCACCGCAGGCCAGGTTTGGGGAGAGGGGCTCATTATCCAGCCCCCTGAGTCCTTCAGCCCCAAGCTGGGTGGGTGTCACTGTCTTTTGAATCCTCCTGGTGGGAGTGCCCATCCCGCAGACTCCTCCCAAAGACCTGCATTCCGTCATCCCTGCTCCACGAAAAAAGGGGGGCATCCTTTGGCGCAGGCCTAGCTTGGCTGGGAGGCCTTCCGTCGCTGCTCAGTACTCCGCAGTTTCCCCAGGCCACAGGGGAGGGGAACACGGCCTCGGTCTTCTGTCCGCGCTCTAAGCACCCAAAGAAGCAGGCCTGTACTGTCATTGCCCCTACCTGACTTGAAGGCCCTCCTCCCATGCTGCTGTGCTCTCCGGGCATTGGGAAGCTGTCCCACTGTGAGGCCCATCAGTTGCATGGCTCAAACCAATCCTCCAACAACGGTCACCATGTTATTCGTCTTCGGCCTGGGCAGTCGCCCTCTCCTTCTCTGCCTCTCGGTCCGTCTCAGGAGCCTTGCAGCCACCCCTATACTCCCAGGCCCTGCACAGCCGCTCAGGGCCACAGACTTTGAGTGTAGCCACCTTGATACTTGCACCAGTGGGCTCTCTGCGTCGGAGCTGGGGGCCACACCTCCAACTCTGCTGCTGTGGCCATGTCCCACAAACAATCACATTTGGTATAGCTCAGCCATGTATGAGCTATCTGCTCTGAGCCTGACTGCCCTAGAGTGTATTCAGTATTCGGAGTGTTTTTGTGTAGGCAATCTGTTCTGCTGTAGATTGAGGTGAATTGATTACAAGGTGTCGGTTAACCCGCGCGCCTATATTTGGTGAATATAACCGGTCTAGGCTCTCTTCTATCCTTTGATATTTTGAGGAGGTTTGCTAAGGTATTTGGTTAGGTGTGAGTCATGTTATGTTCTCTCTTCTCTACATCTACAGTGCGCTGAAGGCATTTTATTCTGTGTAAGCTTCGTCTAATGCTTGCACTGCATTGATTCGCCTGTGCATTTTGCGTAGGCTTGCCGGCATGCCTTGAGTAAGTGTGGGCTGGTTTTGCCTCGTTTCCTGTCCTCTGGAGTGTAGAAAAAGGATTAGGTTTGTGTAGGTTTCATGCACTGTGGAGGTGTGAGCAGTCTGCACTCACAGGCGCCCTGCTGGAGAGCAGCGAAGGCATTTGTGCGTCGTTCTTTCAAGCGTTTGCAATGGCGGAATCCGCGTGGGCTGTCCCCATGGAGACTAGCCTTGGCATGAATCACTTGGAAAAATAATAAAAAAAGGATGAGAAGAGCTTGCGTGTATAAATCCTACCGCTCCTGTCATTTGTGCTGCCTTTCCATCATTCTTAGCTGAAGCCGGTCATAATGCAAGATGTCTTGCCACTGGAGTGAATGTGTGACCTTTATAGGAATCTCCTGCCCTTTTGCCATCTTGGCAGTTCCACAGCAGAGCTTGCAGGCTGGGTACATCGATGGTTTGCAGTATTGAGTTGAAATATTACTCTACTTGGATCCTGTCTGTCTTCAACTAATCTTCATCTATCCAAAATCAGTGCTCACAGCTGACTGCTCAATTTCTATTGAGCCATCTTGACCAATGGTGCAAAAGAGAGTTTGAAATTGTGGCTGTGCCTGGTGAAAGAATGTAATGTGCCCGGCACAGACATTGAGAGGAGCTGCCATTGTAGACGTTTGTGGGTGCTTGCTTGTCCTCCCTAGAATGTCTCATTGAGCGGCTTACCTCGACTTCAAAGCATTCCCATGAATGACCAATACTTTGTTCTGCACCAACCATCCTGGAAGCAGCTTTAAGGAAGAAGTGGGGTATGAACAAGATTTGGATTTAATTGGTGGTTAATCAAAACTGTAATTCTCTCACCTGGTTATTAACAGATGAAATTAGAACGAAGTGTACCGTTTATTTGTAATTTGAGGCATTCTAAGCATAGACTGGAGTGACACAAAGACCCCAAGCCTTGAAGCATTTTTGATAATATCGGAGTTGGGGAGTGATTAAGACAGTTTCCTGGACCAAGATTGAGAAGCTTTGAAAAATAAAGGCCATGTGTGCCTGCATCTAATCCAGGAATTTGAAAAAAAGAAGGGGTCCCCTGCAACAAGTTAACTTGCCAAGGGCAGGGATAACAACAATACATTTCAAAAGGTATCTTAGGCAAGTAAATGTAAAATCTAATTAAGGGCACAGAAAAACGACAGCAAGATTGTCTTATTGTATCAAAAATAAGGAATCTATGTAATCAATAATTAACAATATCACTGTCTCTTTGGGCTCAATAATTTGCAATACAATAATTACATGCGTTACATTCAACAGACTTACTCATGCATACATCTATTCCTCATCCTTCTCATTGTCAATATATTATAGAAATAAAAACTGCTTAATCATCGATAATACAAAGTTGAACAAAATATTTCAATGTATTAATAGAACAAAGTGATGTACATATTTGTGGCCAAACAATAGAATTCTGAAGGACTCTGGTATTCTACGCGCGCTTTGGCAAGTTGCCTTCATCAGGAAGCCATCCAGATAATGTCTGTGAACAACAAGAGTATGTGTAAACTTAGCGGTAATATGTGCCCTCAATAATCTTAGTTTATAGACTGAAGAAATAGAATTAAAAAGTGGGTTAAAAACGGTTTATTCACTGTGTGAAAAATTCGCCTAGCGAATTGATTTATATTACACTATATATCAGTGTCGGTAAATAGAGACAAAGTGTGCGAAGGCTAGCTAGCATGCCCCTTAGCATTGTTAAAGTGCAGCTTAACTTGGTGTCAATTTTACTTTTTGTGCATACCCATGCAGTAAGTAGTGTCTTGAAAAGGCCCATGCTTGAGTTGAAAAATGGTGTACAAGCATATTGCTCCGTGGGATTAGTATTGAAAGTACCAGAGTGTGATAAAGTTTGCACCTGTATTGTCAAAAGGTACTCCTAGGCACAACTGTACACTATTTGGGTTGATGGTGGAAGGTTGTTCCACATCTATCCTGTTGTGGAGAAAAAGCCATGTTAGAGACCTACAATTGATATATATTGGATGGTGGCAAGACTCCGTAGTGTGAAAGGTTAGCAAAAATACTTGTGTATCTTTGAGAAAATTTCAATATCTATGGTTGTGAGATCGGCGTCCTGTATTGGCTGTCCATCTTTGAAAATGTGCATACAGAGTCTAATGGGAGCAGCACGAAACAGAAAAAAGAGAGAGGATATTCTGTCATACATAAACTGGACGTTTTAGTACAAGAGAAAAAGAGATTCAAATAAAAGTTTTATTTTTATTTTTTACTAATATCTGGAATATAAAATGCTGGTGTGCAGAAATATGGCATCTTCTCCAGGCAAAGATTGGAGATGGATCCAAATCACTAACCAGGCGATTGAAAGGAAGGACAACTGGCATAACAGCTTTTGGACGAACTGGTTTATGGAATTTTGCAAAAGTCTTGCAACCCAATTCTCACTTGCTGTAAGCTTGGTTATAAGGATTGGGGGATGCTATAACCCCCAGTGTCTACCTTTTAAGATGAAGTCCGCTGCTGTACACTTAGGGTATGAGATATCATAATGTTTAGCAATTTTGGGCACTTCCCTCTTTTATTAACACATTCATAAAGTACTATTTTTTTCGGAAGCAGTTTCAATGATTTGGCACGGTTTATAACGCAATGTTTACAGTGCCCTACGGTGTTTGGGTTTCTCACTTTTTTTGTTTTTATATATTTTTATTTTTCCAGTATTACAATTGTAAACAGCAGTAGCAACGTCACATTATCCCTCCTTATACTTTTCCTACATATCACATCTATGTTGGAAACTGTTACTGCAAGATGACCAGTCCTCCTCGCCCCTAATATAAATCCTTCCCATTTCCCGGATATACCAAAATCCTTCCTGGCCAGGCTAATTGTCTCCCCTCGGCCCGTCACACTTCCAATCGTGAGCTCTATGTGCTGTGATTGACTCCTGCATGCCAGTCTGTACTATTTGACTCCCCTCCTGATGTCTACCCAGGCAGCAAGGACCTCCTTTACTTTATCATCAGTTCTAGACCTTCTTGTATGGGTCTCCTCTGCCAGCGCACACTCAGTTGTGTCTCGCACCCACAGAGTTGTACTAAGACTTCTAGTCCCCAACCAGCCTTTAGCTATATGTGTCTCTACCAGTATTCGCACAAGCTTCATTCATTTATACCACATTTTCTTTGATTTCGGGTTTGGAGTAATGCCCAACATAAAGTGTTTCAGAGAGACCTCGGTTGCAATCCCCGTCACTCCCTTTAGTCTTAGCAGTACCTCTGACCAGTTCCTATCACAGGACCGCATAAGGTGCATAAAAGAGGCTCATCTATCCCGTAATGTGCACAATTCGCCATTCTTTCTGCTTAGTTTTATCGGGATCTGATACACAGAATGCACATTATTAAAGTGAATCAATTCGGAGTTTCTCATCTTTGACCACTTATAGAGGTTGACTTTGCGCACGTATTGGTGGACTCGGACACCACTGTTCAATTACCATACTCTGGATACTGCCCAGCAGCCCCTGACTGCCCCAAGGCACAAAGGCATGCCTCACAGGCAGGCAGGTAACACAATAGTTTTATATTGTAAATTGAAAATGTTTAAACCACATGGTTTCTGTACGGAATTACTCTGCATTCTGTGAATGATTTGAGAAAGATATTACTGTGCGTTTGGGAGTATTTTGTAGGGTGATGGGCAGCAGAAAGAAGCCTCAGCTTCTCCTCTTCTGTTGCCTAGGACCTGTGGTGGGGGATACAGAAAGCTTCAAAATGAATTAGCAGCTCTGTGGGACATCCATTAAGTTTGCGCTGTCCCTGGGAGAGACAATCACATTTCCTCTTTCCAGATACAAACCTCAGAGCTGCATTTAACCGAAGGATGTAAGCCTGAATAAAGGATGTTTCCATAATCACTCTAGACTGATGTAAATGATAATTATATGGACGTTCTGAGGAATGAAATGGAGCATCTTTTAGCAGTTTCGATTACTAAAAGCAAACAAAGCGGACCACATTGCTTTTGAGTTCTAATGTCAAGTTTTTGGCTAATTTGAATCACTGTGATGACTGGAGAGGCAGAATCCACTAAAGCAATAGGCACTGCAGTCCTAGAGGTGCTCTCTGTTGCCCATCATTAGTACCACTATCTTATGCATATTCCGTACATGCACGTTTTTAATCATCCATTTGCTGAGTGCCAACAAACATGGTTGGAATTACTTTGCTGAAGAACCCCTATCCTGATCCGCACTGGATATTTATTTGGATTTCATCACCCAAAAGGGAACTGTTACCGGTAGGCCAAACAAGAAGAAGTTGCTGTGGAAATATACGCCCTGCCCAAACTGGGGGAGGCTGCTCGTGATCTCACTCAAAATCTCGTTCCCACTCAAATTCTTCAGGTAAGCAAAAGTTGAAAATGCACACAAGCTCAAGAAAGCTAGGTGGCACTCGACTCCATACTGCCATTCAAAATCAGATGAGACCGTGTCAAATGAAAGAGCATACCACAAAAGCCTATTAAACAACTTCTGTCTCTGATTCTGTACTGCATCTGGTGCCGATGTGCCCCAAATTTCCTGAGACTTGTGCGACTCCACAGTAAATAGCAGCCTTGAAGGACACTATACTTAAAGTCTTTCAGATGTTCTAGCTCCATTTGCCACACCTTGGGCCCCAACACAATTGAACTTCGCAGTTGGACAATCCTGTGATGTAAAATGACCACTTGAGTTTGTTCCCAGCCTGTACCAAGATGCGTTCAGACTTGAAGCTCAGCTCCACATCAGCCCCTTCTACACCAATGCCAACACCAACAGCTCCAGCCCTCGCCCCAACTTGACCCTGGTCTCCAAATTGGCACCTGCCTGTCACGCTATGAAATTACAAAAGCGCTCCAGACCTAACAGTAACCAGACTCTAATCTGGTGCCTCAGTGCCACTTCTGTCGGGGCTTGAGGCCTAATTTGGATCCACATTGGACTCAGTTTAAGGCATTCAAAATGTTCCTCATGACATCGATGATGAAGAGTCAGACAACCTTCTCCCTGTCTTTAAATGGATGATGGGCTATGTATGGATTTATAGCATGTAAGTGGGCTAGATACTTCTCTAGAGATGGAGCTGGACTCGTCACCTCGTCTTCCAGTAGAAGAAAAAACCTATTTCACAGTAGTAGCGAGAAGAGCAGCAGAAGTTCTAGACTTAGTTACTATTGAAACTATGGCAAATATGAGATCCTTCAACATGGTCCAACCTTGTCTAAGTCACTTTCCTCATTCAATGAGGCTCTTACCTCTGTCATTACCTCCTAATCTATCCCATGCTTGGGACCTCCAGTCAGTCAACCTGAGGCTAGGGGACATAGAGCCACCCTCGGATTCACTTATTTCTTGACAAAACATCCTGCGCTTGAAAGCCTGTGGTGAGTTCATTAATAAGTAATGTAAATCCTCATGCCTCAGTGTAGAGAGTCCCCTATAGACGATTTCGGAAAGAACATTTTCCCTTTGACTAGTTTAGCCTTAAGATCTTAGAACACAATTTTGTGCTGTCTGGGCAGGTACATTCATGTTTCATGAGACACCAGGCATGGGTGGAGATCAAAGTCCTTCGGTCACCAGCAGAGGGTCAGATCTAAATGAATCTCTGGATGTTTGAGCAGTCAGCAGGCTCTGAAAGCTTTCCTCATATCTAGCAAGCAGAGACTTAGCCATGTTCTCATGGACAACACGACTGCCCTGTAATACTGCAACAAGCAGGAAGGAGTGGATTTTTGGATCCTGTTCCATGATCTCTAGAGGTCGTTTCTAGAAACAGGGGCTTCCCCAAAACACCTGGAACCAGGAGCATAAAATTGCAAAAACAACAAAAGGTTCTTTGTGGCATGCGCAATTAAAAAGGAGCACCCTCTCTAGAAGTGTTTTTTCCTTGTCTGATTCGAATGTTTTTTCCTGCCTATTTTTTTTAATTAGTCGGCTTGGTTATTTCCCCGAACTATTGCTCTTCTAAATCTGTGTTCTGGGACTGATGATGACCCTTCATTCACCACTGGTCAAAACGCCATAGAACGACTAGAGCAATAGGAACTGATGTGTTTTAAACTGTTGTGGTACCTGGAATCCTGGGACCCAAAACATACAAAAAAGCACTATTGTTCCATTGTTTTCATGTATTATACACATTGTTGCACTGTACTATGTTGTACACTTACTGGAGTACTGAGCACCTTTTATTGAGTTGTGAACATATGTATGAAACGTTGATGTGGTATATTTCTTCATTTATTGATACCTTTGAATCTTGACGTCACTTCTGGATTGGTTATACATATATATTGTTCTTCTTGCGACGATCTCTGGAGTTGTCCTTTTAATTCTTTCAGACTGAGCTAGGTAAGTATTGTAACCAGAGTATGAGCATTTGCCCTCTAATCCAGCTGCTGCTTTGGGAGGACCTCCTGTCTCCGCAACAGAGAGGGTCCTTAATTCGAGTCTCAGCAACCGAGACCACAATGCACAGAGCTTGAGCGGCTGCGGTTAAATGTGTTCGAACTACCAACTGAAGTCATCAGTATCATCCTTTCGTCCTAATGACCTTTGGCAAAGTTGATCTGTGCTGGGAGATATGTGTTGCCTTGTGTGCCACTACTTGTACCAACCCTCTGCGGGCCAAATTTCAGGTGTTATGTTCTTCTGTTGCAGTGAGCAGAGTAAATGATTACCTCTTTGTCCTGACTATCTTATTTGGATGTACCTGATCAACCTCTATTCAAATTACCTTTAGTGATGCACCTGTGGTGATGTGTTTTATTGAAAACCTGATTGATGTTTCCACAGAAGCTGTTCATCATGCCACAGTCAGGCTTGAACTTAGTTTTGACATTTCGCATGTGCATCCCTTTTGATTCGTTGCACAGTTGGTCACTGCCACTACTTATGCTCAAAATCGTTTTTCCTGATAGTCATCACCTCTGCCACTTTAAACTTTAGGCGCACTTGATGCAATGGCCCATCACCACCACCTTCCTTGATAGAACCTGGTAAGACTTCTTATCCAGGGTTGTGACACCCTTTCTTGTTGACAAATCTGTCACCCTGCCATGGTTTGTTACTCCACCTCGCCCTTCTAAAGTGGCGGAGGAAAGACTCCATTGGCTCAAATTTTAAAGGGTTTTAACTCTACATTGATCGCACAAAAGTCCATTGTGTGGATGATCAACTCTTGCATGGATTCTCTGGAGCAAAGAATGAAGACGCATGCAAAAAAAGGGCTCAGTCAAGGTGGATAAACCTCTGCATTCAAATGTGCTAAGCGCTGACCAAGAAGCAAATCTCTGAAGGCCCCCGGGGCCAGAACTCCGTCTACTAGGGCTAAGGCTGCTACAACAGAATTGATGGCTGTGGTTATGTTTAACATTTGCTGGGCCACAACGTGCCTACATTTATGGAGCACTACTGTGTTGACATTCTGATGCATCATCAGGGAGAGGATGTGGCCTAACGGGCTAGGGCTGTCAATCTCAAATCTGGAGAACCGGGTTCGAGTCTGGACAATGACGCTCAACATCCTGTGATTCTGGGCAAATCACTTAATCTCCTTGTGCCTAACAAAAATTAATGTGTCCTTATGTAACATAACTGCTGCTTATGTAAAGTGCTCTGACACCTGATACATTCAGGTCAAGTTCGCACTTTATAAAACTCCGACTCGTTCGGTCTTTTTGCCTGCTTGGTCCTGCGAGAATTTCTGGTCCACTTCCCAGGCCCTCCATCTTTCGGGCGTTACTGCTTTGATATTTTTTCTAAAAATGCCTGTTGGACCTGGCCCTTTCTGCAGTGTTATCCACAAACCTTTTGCCTTCCTCCTATTTTTCTGACCCTCATTTTGTTGGCTTTAGGAATAGACACTTTATCTCTGCCAAACAGTGCTAAAGGGTATGTGTTCGCTCCCTTTTAACATTGTATGATTGTCTAACACCTGTTTGACATATTTAATTTAGCTGTAAGTCCCTTATACAGTATTACCCCATATACCCAGGGCCTGTAAATTAGATTCTACTAGTGGGCCTGAAGCGCTGATTGCCCCACCCACAGAAGTAGCCTTACAAACCGGTCTCAGGCCCGACACCGCAGGGCCTGCATTTGCAGTTTAATGCCACATTGACTTGACATTTAAAACAACTTGCCAAGCCTTAAACTCCCCTTTTACTACATATAGGTCACCCCTAAAGTAGGCCCTATGGGCAGGGTGCTGTGTAAGTAAAAAGTAGGACATGTGCCTTTATTGTGTGGCATTTCCTAGTAGTGACAAACAGCCTATCTTGTTTCTCACTACTGTGAGTTGTGCTCCTCTCATCGACTAGAATTGAGAATTCCCATATGTATGTTCATGGTAATTCCTGCTTTGAAAGGGGTAGTGTTGAGTATGTTTAGAATGGTAGTGAGAAATCATGCTTACTGGTGCAGGTGGATTTTTTTATTACTATTTTAGAAATTATACTCTTAAAAAGTGAACGTTTCTCTGTGCTTATAACTTTGACTCTATTCCACTTCTGTGTCTGGTTGACAGCTACGCTTTGTGCATACTTTCCAGGCGGCCACAACACAGCAAAGGCTGGGTGTGACAAGAGAGGCATCTGAATACTGATAGTCTTCCTAGGCTGGGAGAGAGGGAGGCGGGCGCCCTTACATTTGTATAGGCTGTGTCCTGTCCTCACACAAAGGCCTTGTTTTCACTCTACTGATGTCTGGAGCGATGAGGTTGGTTGAGCGGGGATATTGTGCACTTATAAGGTTTTCTTTTGAAGTCACCTCTGCATCAATGACATTGAGGGTATAGCCACAGGGGTTCGGACCCCATGATTTTAGGCACTGTGTTGGATTTGTAACCAGACGCTGCTGGCTGTACATTCTGCTCATTGTGAGAGGAGTGCTGGGCAGCCAGGAGGAACCGCCATTTTGAACTACCTGCTTTTTTTTTGCTGATCTTCTGCCTACTGATTGCTGAGCTGCAAGAGGGACGGACCGACCCTTTGCAATTTTCCTTATGTGCTGGCCTGCTCCTCGTTTGTGACCCCAGTGTTCTCCAGGGGCTGGTTGACGTGTTTCCCCTCCTGCTCATCCTGAATCCCAGCGACCTAAAGCATTCCCTGAATCGCAGCTTGACTTATGTTTTTGGGGTGTGAGTTAAGCACAGTGTGTTTAGAGCCTCAGGCTAAATACAGTGCGGTTTGAGAGCTGGGTTGTCTGACAAAGTATGTGGCGAGCGCTTAATTTTTCCTGTTTCCAAGGCCACCTGCCAGCATCAGCCACCGCTGTGTTGCCCCATGCAAGGAGAGAGAGCAGATACCTGTTGGTCCCTTCTGTAGTCTGGGCCAGCTCCTCCCGAGACACGCTGATGGTGGTTGTCTTGCCGAATAGCGCTGAGCCCCACATACCCTCAGTCTTTGAGACTTGCGGAACTAGAGGGATCGCCCCACACTCCTCCATGAGGTACGGTAGTAAGAGATACGGACGGTGGCGACCCTGATAGCGGCGACTTGCTCCAGCTCTGCAGCCGTGCATGAGCGGGCAGCTGCAGCTAATTACTCAGTGGACACAGTGAGGTCTCCCCACCGTTGCATGGAGACATTGTCCTTGGCCGGCGGTTCCAGAGTGAGAATTTGAAAGGATCATGGGTCTACCCACGAGACTGGAGACCTTCGATGCAGCAAACTATTTGGGTCATCACAAACTTTCCTTCCCTTCTGCGATTGCATCTCATGTAGTAGACGTGAGGGAACGCCCGTGTCTCATGGGTTGGGACGCAATTAATGTACTACTTTAAGCTTGCATACCCTAGATAGATACTAGGATGTTATTTGCTCCCAAAAGCATTTTTATGTACTTGGGAAAGTGTGTGCCTCCAGTTAAAGAATTATTAATATTTTGCTTTCTATAGGGAAGTTTGACCTCACCGTCAAAGATCTTAAAGGAGCGCATGTGCTCCTGGACCCTAAGAATCCTCCTGAAACACATGCTTAGGGTGATATTCAGTGATTTATGGGTTTCAGTGAAGTATGGTGACTCCTGTGTTTTCATGCCAGAACCAAACTGCTCCACATCATGACCTGATGTTCTAATCAGTTCTAATCAAACTGCTGCCATTAAGTTCTGATAGATGTTGTTTTGATTCTTGCATTGTCAGGATAACTAGTATTCTCATGATTTGAATAATATGCACAGCATTTACAATTCATGCTGTTTTGGTGAAATGTGATATGTACAATACACTATATATTTTTATATAATCCTGTGTGGAATCTCTTTTGTGGTGTATTTGTTGTGTTACTGTTGCGAGTGTGTTGCACAAATACTTTACACATTGCCTCTGGAGTTAAGCCTGACCGCTCTGTGCTAAGCTACCAGGGTGTGAGCACAGTTTATATTTGATGTGTAACTGACTTGCCCTTACTAGACTCGTGTGTTCTGCCTAGCTCAGGAGCATAGCTACAGCAACCAGAAACCCCATTTCCAACAATGCCTAAACTGCAATAAGAAGAATCCATCAGAGGAACAACTTACTTACCTCCTGTAGCTCTCTTTCAGGTGGATACTTTAGCTAACAGCAGATGCTGCACTACCCTTTCACATCACTTTTATCGAGCTAGCACCTAAACATGTTAAAGTTCTTTTCAAATTAAAGTTTGGCACATGGTCACCTACAGTTTGGGGGTAGGAGACACCTGTTAACGCGTGACAGCATTGCTGAAGAATTCTTTGGATCCAATCTGGTGACTTGGGAAATTCTAAAGGTGAGGCATCTACAGTTAGCTAGAGTAAGTAACGTGTTCAGTTGGGAATGGGGCTGGTAAATATTAAAGGCAGAACTTTTGGGCGTACAAAATCATTGCTAAGAGTAAAAACAAAAATAACAGTTTACGGTTAAGTCTGATAGTGGTATTAAAATGAATGAGGCGAAGAATCTGTAACGTCTTTTTTTATGTACACCATGTTCAATTTGCCATATCAGGCCACGGTGTGACGTGGGATTATTTTAGGTCTTGGAATTTTATTGCCATGATTATACAGAACACCAATAAGGTTTCCATGGCTTGTAGTTATTCCAAAGCTTGGCCTGTGTTCTCATTAGAAAGACTACAGCCTGCGGGAGAGAGGCTGCAGAACCATCTGCGGCTCAGGCTTTGCTTGGCCA
The DNA here is from genome assembly GCF_964263255.1 of Lissotriton vulgaris. Classification (NCBI taxonomy): domain Eukaryota; kingdom Metazoa; phylum Chordata; class Amphibia; order Caudata; family Salamandridae; genus Lissotriton; species Lissotriton vulgaris. The sequence goes on from NC_141696.1 coordinate 55,582,816, forward strand.
ATGTTTTATAGTGCCTACTTTATGGTTCACTTTGGGCCACAGGGAGCCACTCAAGAACACTGCTTTCCCATGTGGGCTGTCTCTACGGAGGAGAAGGGCAGAGTGTGGAAAGTTAATTGAAAGCGATCTTGCGGCTTTTAGGGATAAAGTCTGCTAAGTCCCAGATTAATAAACCGCAGCGTTCACACTCCAGACCTCCCAGGTGGCTGCTTTTATGTTGGTTCACATCTCTTTCCTGGTGCTTCATCAAGCGTCATTAACAGCGGAGGAGTTTGAATGTGAGAGAAGCGTTGGGGGGTCATTCGCCTTATTCTATGTGATGGTGGACCCCATACCTCACGGCCCCTGAAATGGGGTTGTCTGATCAAGGCAGGGATGCTGCTTTCCCACCGGAAGCTTATGGCCTGACCTTGGTATAGCGATGTTAAATAAAGCATAACAATTCTTTCCTGCCTCGGAGAACAAGCGAGGTCAGCCCGTAGCCCATTTGTAATTCTGCTGGCATCCCTTCTGGAGCACGAGCGGGCACTGGCATCCATATTAAACAATGAGCAGTGAGACTGCTGCGAATGTTCTGCAGGAGCTTTCTCGTAAGGAAGACCCCCTTTGAGCTACAACTGTCATGGAGAAACTCCTTCTCTGTCCTCCTGCCCTCCTCCGCTCTCCACCCGGGGCTAGGCTTTCAGAGAAGACTAGATGATCTGCTTAATGTGAACATGGCGTGGCATGCTTACAGGATAAGTCCACAGGTGAATCATTCCCCTATTTGTGCATGCCTGTGCAGAGAGAGAATTGTGTGGTGCTGTGACTTTCATGGTGCCACAGCTGTGGTACTGGTGCCCCCAAGGCAAAAGCCAGTGATTTTTAACCCTAAACTTATTCTGAATAATGTATCGGGCGCATTAAATTTGGGTATGGGCGGTCATGATGTCACCTGCCCTAGTGGGGTAGTGCGGGTTAAGAATGGAAGGCGAACTTTGCATTATATGCTGTTATTGCTGAATTGTAGGCACTTTCCTGAGTCAGGTTAAGCATCATGTTGTCTTAGGAGCTTAAGGATTTAGGTCCCAGAATGTTGCCTCTGTCATGTTGTTCTATCTCGAGGATCAGTGCTTTCACAATTTTACTTCCATCATAGTGCAGGTGTTCACAACTGAAGTGTGCTCCTGTAAAGAGGAGGATTATATTCGTCTTGCGACGTCCTGCTAAGAAGGGTGTAAGTGCAATATTTGGTCTGGAGCGCTGTTTTGCTCCCTCCTGTGAACTCCATGAGCAACGGACGATATTTCTTAGTCGAACCTAATGAATTCTTTTGCCAGCACAGCTATTGTTGAATGGCACCTTGCCCTGATATGTAACTGAGGCGTTAGCAAACCATCATTTTCTCTTTTCAGCATGGTGAGGACCAGCACACCAGAAATGATTCAGTCCTTGGTTAGTAACATGGGGATCAGGCAGCATGCAGGAGCTGACAGTTCACTCTCTGTATAAGAGCTTCTGAGTCAATGGCATACTGGTGGGTTCTTTTTGGAGGATTGAGGTAAAACCATTAACTACTTTGGTTTTCAAAGTTCCCATGTTGCAGAGTATGTGGTTCTTGTGTTGGAAAACATGTCGTTCTCATGGTTCTTGTGTTGAGCTTGTGGTTCTGGTGGGTTTCCATGTTGAAGAGAATGTGGTTCTGGTGGTTCCTGTGTTGCGGAGTATGTGATTCTTGTGGTTCCCATGTTTTGTATGTGGTTCTTGTGTTTCCAATGTTGAATATGGCTCTGGTGGTTTCCCATGTTAAGGACGTAAGTTTTTCTCGTGGTTCTTGCATTGAGGAGTATGTGGTTCTAGTGGGATCCAACAAGAAGGTGTAATTTTAACGTTTGTGTTTATGGTAGAAAAGCCATATTTGTAAGCAGAAATCTTAGAAAGAACATAAGGGGTGAATTATACTCAGCCTGTGGGTGAACATGATTTGCTTTTCCTGGGGCAGGAGTGTTGATTCAACTGTTTCTATTGGATGTGACCTCTGCAGATCTTCCTTTGCAATAGCCTAGCTACAGGCTGAGGTCCATAGATCTTGTCTGTGCTGCAACGGTGCCGGAAGGCCCCACTTCTGTCACAAGGAACTGGACATCATAGCCCCCAAATTAAAAAATAATGTGCCTGACCTGACGCCTTTGCAATCCCCACCGCTCTACCAAGCCCCTGAGCCCTCAAGGTGCGTTTCTTTTCTGCACTATAGGTGTTGGTGCATCTGGTTCCAGCAGTTCTGATGGTCAAGTAGTGTAATTCATTTTTAGGTCTCGCGACCTATCGATGCGCGCAAGCGCATCGAGCGGAGCGAGAATTCAAGTGGCGAAAATCATCGTCAAACCAAGGGCTTTCAGCCCCGCGGTTTTCATGCAGTTCACGTGAACCACATGATTAAACATGCACGCGCATTCCCGGCCGCACAGCACATCAAAGGGCTTCTCCACCCATAATTATTCATGGGCGGCCGCAGGCCGGCCGTACTTTCAGTTTCCCAAGCCCGCCCCCATCCGGCTTCCCTCCGCGCATCTGCCTGCCACACTTCTCCTCCCCTCGCTGGCATTCCCGCCACCCCACCAGGCTCTCCCGCCCCCATCCGGCTTCCCTCCACGCATCTCCTTTCACCATGCCTGCACTCTATACTGTTCAGCAAAACTACTCGTGCCTTGTTAGTCTGGGTTTTACCCACATCGCCCTCCTGCGCTTGTGGCCTTAAGCGTGACAGTGGTTTTAAGCAGCATGCTTGTATATCCCCCGCGGTTTCTTTTTTCATATGTATATTTCCTGCCGCGCCCCTCCTTTCACTCTCCCACTCGACCCTTGTTCGCGACTCCTCGAGCCTCTCAGCAGCGTTGACAGGAAGCTCTCGCAGCGCTTCACACCGTCGACGTAACCGCCAGTGGTGGCCGTCCGCCATCACCGGCTATGGGCTCATTGTTGTTGCTCAGTTTGTTGTCATGTCGAACATTTTTAAGTTGCCAGCATGCCATACTCTGGTACACGAACAGACGACTGCATGTGCTCAAACATCTTTGTTAATGCATTTGTTGGTGATTGAGAAGCGTGTATTACATACTTTAGTTGTGTGGTTCATTTTTTAAAATATTTTTTTAAAGTTTTCTTGAGGCAGATAATTTTGGGAATCGGAGCTAGCAAGCGCTAATGCGAACCACAATTAAGCTTGCTTCCTTGTGCGTAGGAGACCAATCGAACTCTAATCATGGTGGTTTTAGGCAGTCGCCAAAGTTAATGTTCGCTCAGATGTGCACAGCAGTAATGACGTTGGAGATGGATTGGTGTCGCGGGCTGGCATGTGGCGACATGATGTCTGTGCTGTTTTACACCCCCCACTGCCCCCCCACGCTTGCATTTCCCGTACTTGCTTTATGAGCTCTGTTGATCATCTGCTTTCCCTCGCCTGTGTTATCAACACGCTCCTCCAGCCCCCCCCCCATCTCTCTCCTCTCCATCCCCCTCCCCTCCCTTCTGTTCACTCACGGGGCTTGTGCGTTTAGAAAGAAGCCATCAGCCGTTTGAAAGCCCTGAAGCACATGTCTCGCCTGCAGGAAAATACGTGGTGATTTTTCCTTTACACCATCCCCTTTCTTTTGGTGGCTTCCAGCTTTTTATTTGGAACATTAATTTCTGATAATACATGCACCTTTATAATGTACTGCTCCGAGATCTGCTTCGTTTTAAAAATATTAGCTTTAGAATCTTAATGCACCCGTAATCATGCTTGCCCTGCTTGTTTTTATTTTTGATATTCAGCAACAAGCATTGGCTAAGTCTACAGGTTGGCCAAACTTTCAACTGTAATGCCTTTTGAATTTGGCAATGCTTGCTTTTATGATGTGCCAGGCAGAACTCGTGTCATGTCGGATGTGCGTGTAATATTTGGAATAATGTGTTGGGAAGACTGTAACGTTATCAACAGCACCGGTAGCAGAACGTTCTGGCTTCTTGCCTGCAAATCATAAATCAAGGCAGTATTATTAACTCTGGCACATCTGTATAGTACTAGCTGCATAGACTAACATTTTAGCGGTGCCTCTTGTGTACTCGCGGGTTTGCATAGTCTGTTACGTTGTTTTAATAGGGGGCATGCTTTTTCGTGCAAAAAATTAACTCTTTGTGCCGAAATTTGTGTTGTCTTCCTGAATGCCATATCCGTAGGATGGTTTGTGTATTTTCGCCCCCATATTGGATCAGTGGCGATTGAAGGAAGTTGTACATTGCATTATCGGTTCATTTCAATCATGTGCACATCCCCCTTCACTTTTGGAACACCTTTGCGGAACCTCTACATGCTTAGAATAATTCCCTCGCCTGTGTTTTCAACCCGCTCCTCCACCCCCCCCCCCCATCTCTCTCCTCTCCATCCCCCTCCCCTCCCTTCTGTTCTCTCACGGAGCTTGTGCGTTTAGAAAGAAGCCATCAGCCGTTTGAAAGCCCTGCAGCACATGTCTTGCCTGCAGGAAAATACGTGGTGATTTTTCCTTTACCCCATCCCCTTTCTTTTGGTGGCTTGCAGCTTTTTATTCGGAACATTAATTTCTGATAATACATGCACCTTTATAAGGTACTGCTCCGAGATCTGCTTCGTTTTAAAAATATTACCTTTAGCATCTTAATGCACCCGTAATCATGCTTGCCCTGCTTGTTTTTATTTTTGATATTCAGCAACAAGCATTGGCTAAGTCTACAGGTTGGATAAACTTTCAACTGTAATGCCTTTTGATTTTGCCAATGCTTGCTTTTATGATGTGCCAGGCAGAACTCGTGTCATGTCGGCTGTGCGTGTAATATTTGGAATAATGTGTTGGGAAGACTGTAACGTTATCAACAGCACCGGTAGCAGAACGTTCTGGCTTCCTGGCTGCAAATCATAAATCCAGGCAGTATTATTAACTCTGGCACATCTGTATAGTACTAGCTGCCTCTTGTGTACTCGCAGGTTTGCATAGTCTGTTACGTTGTTTTAATAGGGGGCATGCTTTTTCGTGCAAATAATTTAATCTTTGTGCCGAAATTTGTGTTGTCTTACTGAATGCCATCTCCGTAGGATGGTTTGTCTATTTTCGCCCTCATATTGGATCAGTGGCGATTGAAGGAAGTTGTACATTGCATTATCGGTTCATTTCAATCATGTGCACATCCCCATTCACTTTTGGAACACCTTTGCGGAAATTCGACATGCTTAGAATAATTTAAATGGTAACTTCACATCCCAGGTCTGCAATGTGTTTTTTTTTTTTTTTTCTAGTTTTCAAATTTGCTCAGCTACTAAATACTGTGTACATCTTTTTTTGAATGGTAAAATAGCTCCTCCCCCTTGCTGTCTGTTCTTAGCTTTAGGTTAAACTCCCAAATCGTACAGAAGGCTCGTGGGTTTCACTGGTGGTGGTGCCAATAGATCTCGCAGTAGGAAAGTTGGAGCTATTGGTTTTGTAAATGACAAAGCCCTTTATGTTTTTAAAATGAAAACAAAAATAAAAGGCATTGTTATTTGCAATTGTAATAGCTCCAACTTTCCTACTGCGAGACCTATTGGCAACGCCAGTGCTTGTTTGTACTAGTTATCTCTCTGTCAGGGGTAGAGAAAACATGCATGAGGAGCAGCCAGGCTTGAGACAGGTGGCTGCAGTCGGCTGGACCCCTCAAAGCTGGTCAGTATCAGACTTTGACCTAGGTGATTCCAGGCTAACAGGGATTGCAGCCTTCTCCACCATGAACAGTTATTTGTCACTTTGAGTTTCTTGTTAGATGCCCCTAAAGGTTTTCGAATGTTCCATGAACTCAGTAGTGACAAAGTAGATCCAGGAGGTCCAGATTCAAGCCTTGTTTTTGAATTAACCACAATATGTGAGTTCAACTGAGAATCATATGCAAATGTATCTGATGAATATCTGAAAACGAGGCTTGGGTCTAGCACTGCTAGATGTTCGTGTTTTGCTATCTAAAGCAACAATGTCAAAAGGATATGTGACAAAGTAGATAATTTGGCAATAGGTATCTTGTATATAAAGATTCTGATATCAGCCTGTCGAGATTGCTTTGTCGTTGCCTCTGAAACCATTTTATGATGTGCATTAATACAGGTCAATACCACCAGCCACATAACGGTTCGAAGGGCAGCCTTTGCTATAGGAGAAGACTGAAAGGGAGAGGGTAGGTGAGGCCAAATATTCCAGGTGCACAGAAATGTGAGTAGAAAACCTAGATAGGGTTGAGATGGAGAACTGCGTCTCGACGCGAGAAGGCCCACCTGAAGATCATAGACAAAGAGTGCAGCTTGCCCACGTCAGCACTTTCCTAAAGGAGTTGACTTTGGGAGTTGCTCATTTAGGGTTGCAAGCAGCACAGATTTATTCTCCCTGTATGAATGGCTCCTGAAAGATGTGCACCAAGAAAGAATTTGTCAAAAGCCACTTTTTCTCACCCATGGCAGTGACCAGCTTTCTTCTAAACTGTTCAAAACTGTTTCCTGCTTTCTTCCCACCTGTACATCCATTAAAGACAGAAAGGCCACGATGTGTTGCTTATGGAAATGTTTCCACGTATCCGTGACTAAAGAAGTGACGTCTCATGCATCAGAGAATGGCATGGAGCAGTCCTCACATTATCATATTGAAGTTATTCCACAAGGACTGAGGGATAGTTGAAATAAGTTTGGAACCAGCTCAGCTTCGATCAGCTTGATGACAAGTCAGACTCCTGCATGCACTTTGTGTACTGCCATACCAAGCAGTAAAGCAGGGTAGGAGACATGGACTTCAAGATGAGCTAGGAGAACAGAGGTCCAGAGACAAAGTCGAATAGTTACTGTAACGTGACACAAGAGCAGGGCTAGGTTGTAAAGAGATGAGTTGGAATGCCGGGGTGCTTAGGCGTAATGAATATGTGCATAAAACCTCTGTGCACATCTCATCTGGGGCTTTGTCGGCTTCTGGAAGTCAAGTCTCTGAAAGAATTAGATTGTTCAAGGTGTCGTTATCACAGCAAGGCGTGGTGTGAACTGCAAACCTAAATGGCATCTTCCATGGATTCACAATGCCTGGACAGCTGCTAGTTTTCCAGGAGCACCACCAGTTGTGTAATTGGTTTGCGGTGTGGCTAAATGGATTCCACATTTATCTTAAGCCTGAAAATCTTGCATGACGCCAGTACTTGCAGGCGAAGAGGAGAGGCAGAAAAATCCAAACCGGTTTATAATGGGGTAAAGAAGATGTATTTTGGAAATGTTCGTTTCTAAAGAAATGAATACCCAACAAGTAGCGTTTTATCAACGTTTTGAAGATCTTGGGGAACGACTGGCTCTCAGATGTGTTGAGGACTGAGCTGAGTAGACCATTAGCTTGTGTGTCTGCTGGATAGGCAGCCTCAGTCTCTCCAGATGTCGTGCATGCTGTGGTTTGCAGACAAGTTACCTGGTGACCCAGCTGTCTCAAGCTCTCCAGATGCGGTGCATGCTGTGGTGTGCAGACCAGTTACCTTGTGACCCAGCAGTCTCAAGCTCTCCAGATGCGGTGCATGCTGTGGTGTGCAGACCAGTTACCTTGTGACCCAGCAGTCTCAAGCTCTCCAGATGTCGTGCATACTGTGGTGTGCAGACCAGTTACCTTGTGACCCAGCAGTCTCAAGCACCAGCTCTCCAGATGCGGTGCATTCTGTGGTGTGTATACCAGTTACCTTGTGACCCAGCAGTCTCAAGCTCTCCAGATGTCGTGCATGCTGTGGTGTGCAGACCAGTTACCTTGTGACCCAGCAGTCTCAAGCACAAGCTCTCCAGATGCGGTGCATGCTGTGGTGTGTATACCAGTTACCTTGTGACCCAGCAGTCTCAAGCTCTCCAGATGTCGTGCATGCTGTGGTGTGCAGACCAGTTACCTTGTGACCCAGGAGTCTCAAGCACAAGCTCTCCAGATGTCGTGCATGCTGTGGTGTGTATACCAGTTACCTTGTGACCCAGCAGTCTCAAGCTCTCCAGATGCGGTGCATGATGTGGTGTATACCAGTTACCTTGTGACCCAGCAGTCTCAAGCTCTCTAGATGTTGTGCATGCTGTAGTGTGCAGATCAGTGGCTTGTGACGCAGCAGCCTCAAGCTGTCCATATATGATGCTTGCAGTGGTGTGCAGACCAGAAGCTTGTGAGACCACTTTAGTTGCATCCCCTAACCCCAGATGTGGTCAGGGCCGAGTGGTGCAGAAAAAAAGCATATACATTGTTTTTGACTGACAGTCTCACGCAGATGTGTTCAGAACAGTGTGACTCTACAGTATGTGCTTTGTCTCAGGCAGTTCAGACAGGAAGATGACTGTGGCCTTGTGGGGCACCAGAGCAACAACAGTGCCTTGTGGTGTGCCAGTGACCATGAAGACACCAGTTAAATTCAGGTTTAGTTGCAATTCCAAAGCTTTTATTTATTTAAAGAGTTTTATATAGCGCTGGCTAGACCCGAAGGTATCAGAGCGCTTTACATGAGAATCAACAATGTAACAGAAAAAGATCAACAGATTACACAGTACATCAAAAAATAGGCAATACAATTAGGAGAGGAGAGAAAGGAGAGAGAAAAGTAGTGGAGGGGGCAGGGGAGGTGAGAAAGGGAGGGAAAAGACAACAAGGAGAGACGAAAGGAAGTCTATCTAAAGACCGACTGGGTAGGGGACGACCAAGGAGGGAATCCACGGTCCATCCCCCATATAACTAAACCAGGCAGCTCCATTGGGCATCAGACAAAATAGTTCAGTCTCAATACATTGAGGGAGGAGAGAAGGAGAGACATAAATAGAGGGAGAATGTGGGAAGAGACGACCGGAGAGACAAAAGGAAGTCTTTCTAAAGACCGACTGGGTAGGTGACGTCCAAGGAGAGAATCCCGGCCTGTCTCCCCTATAGCTAAACCAGGTAGCTCCATCGGGCATCAGACAAAATATAGCAGACAAAATAGCTAGTTCTCAATTGACGAAGGAAAATTCACAGATAAACAGGGTGGGGACTAAGGGCCAGGACAGGTGAGGGCAAAGGTCAATAGCAGGAAAGTGGAGAAGAGTAGAGCGGAGAGGGGTAAGGGGTAAGGGGAGGCGGGAGATAAGGTCAGGAGAGAAGCAGGAGGGTTTGGTGCGGCCGTCATTTTGGGCAGGTACAGGCAGTATTTCAGTAGCAATCCCTGTGTGGGGCAACTACAACACAGCTTTGTTGTCTCTCGTGTCCCTGTAGGCTCTGAAATGCACATCCACACCCTTCGTCACATTCATGCTGTATATTAAAAAACACAGGCATAGAGCCACCATCTGGGTTCACATCCACAGCGTGTGCCGTATCCCTGCTGTGTATTGGTTAGTTAAGACGCGCAGGCGTGAGCAGGGTGGTGCTCTGCACAGCCACAGCATGTGGCGTATCCCTGCTGTATATTGGTGAGCACAGATGTACATACCGTGAGAAGGGTGGTGCTTTCCACAACATGCTACTTATCCCTGCTGTGTATTGGTGAGCAGAGATGCGCAGTCGTGAGCAGGGTGGTGCTTTGCACATTCACAGCTTGTGCCGTGTCTCTGCTATGTATTGGTGTGCACAGACACGCAGGCATGAGCAGGGTGGTGCTTTGCACATCCACAGCTTGTGCCGTATCCCTGCTGTGTATTGGTGAGCACAGACACGCAGGTGTGAGAAGGTTGGTGCTTTCCACAGCATTCACCATATCCCTGCTGTGTATTGGTTAGCACAGACGCTCAGGCATGAGCAGAGTGGTGCTTTCCACAGCATGCACTATATCCCTGCTGTGTATTGGTGAGCACAGACACAGGCGTGAGCAGGGTGGTGCTTTGCACATCCGTAGCATGTGCCGTATCCCTGCTGTGTATTGGTGAGCACAGACACGCAGGTGTGAGCAGGGTGGTGCTTTGCACATCCGTAGCGTGTGCCGTATCCCTGCTGTGTTTTGGTGAGCACAGACACAGGTGTGACCAGGGTAGTGCTTTGCACATCCGTAGCGTGTGCCGTATCCCTGCTGTGTTTTGGTGAACACAGACACGCAAGTGTGAGCAGGGTAGTGCTTTGCACATCCGTAGCGTGTGCCGTATCCCTGCTGTGTTTTGGTGAGCACAGACACGCAAGTGTGAGCAGGGTAGTGCTTTGCACATCCGTAGCGTGTGCCGTATCCCTGCTGTGTTTTGGTGAGCACAGACACGCAAGTGTGAGCAGGGTAGTGCTTTGCACATCCGTAGCGTGTGCCGTATCCCTGCTGTGTTTTGGTGAGCACAGACACGCAAGTGTGAGCAGGGTAGTGCTTTGCACATCCGTAGCGTGTGCCGTATCCCTGCTGTGTTTTGGTGAGGACAGACACGCAAGTGTGAGCAGGGTAGTGCTTTGCACATCCGTAGCGTGTGCCGTATCCCTGCTGTGTTTTGGTGAGCACAGACACGCAAGTGTGAGCAGGGTAGTGCTTTGCACATCCGTAGCACGTGCCGTATCCGTGCTGTGTTTTGGTGAGCACACAAGCAGGCTTGAGCAGGGTAGTGTGGTGCACTTTGAGAGTTTCACTAGCAGAGACGTCCTGGCGCTTTGGTTGCCAGGAAGCGGTGAGACAGTGAGCTCTGAGGGCTGGTTGCTAACAGGGAGCCGTCAGCAGCACAGGGACTTAGCTGTGGGAGGGAATGTGTCATCTGTCGGGTGCTGGAGCTAATTATATACATCGTCTAGTTTGCATTTTCTCTTGGGGTTGGGATGCATGTTTGCAGGTTATCATCAAGCTCAGAAAACACGGGAGAAACTGGGATCCGAGCGCTACGCAAGGTTCACAGTGCTATTTAACCAGGCGCACAGTGATATTCAACAAGGTGCTCAGGTGTGACTTCTCGCACAGGGCGTCCAGAAACAAGAACAGCACTTCTATTTCCTTACTCAAACAGGAATCCTGGAATGTCCCTTTGTTTCCCTTGTGCTAGGGGTTTGAATTCCAGATTGTTCCATTGCGTGAGGTCAGGGTGGACTGGAATGCCCCTTTGTATTATGTCAGATTCGTTTTTGAAACCTAACGTGACCTACTGTGATCTCATTCACTGGAGATATCTCTTTTTAAACATGATTTTTAAAGAAATACAGATTTGTACGTTGTATTAATGTGCTGATGCCTGATTGGGCCACAGTGGCCCTTTGTTTTCCGATGCTTGTTTGGGCCCCAATGACCCTTTGTTTGCTGATGCCTGATTGGGCCACGGTGGCCCTTTGTTTTCCGATGCTTGTTTGGGCCCCAATGACCCTTTGTTTGCTGATGCCTGATTGGGCCACAGTGGCCCTTTGTTTTCCGATGCTTGTTTGGGCCCCAATGACCCTTTGTTTGCTGATGCCTGTTTGGGCCACAATGACCCATTGTTTGCTGATGCCTGTTTGGACCACAATGACCCTTTGTTTGCTGATGCATGTTTGGGCCACAATGACCCTTTGTTTGCTGATGCCTGTTTGGACCACAATGACCCTTTGTTTGCTGATGCCTGTTAGGCCACAATGACCCTTTGTTTGCTGATTCCTGTTAGGCCACAATGACCCTTTGTTTGCTGATGCCTGTTTGGGCCACAATGACCCTTTGTTTGCTGACCCTTTGTTTGCTGATGCATGTTAGGCCACAATGACCCTTTGTTTGCTGATGCCTGTTTGGGCCACAATGACCCTTTGTTTGCTGACCCTTTGTTTGCTGATGCCTGTTAGGCCACAATGACCCTTTGTTTGCTGATGCCTGTTAGGGCCACAATGACCCTTTGTTTGCTGATGCCTGTTTGGACCACAATGACCCTTTGTTTACTGGTGCCTGTTTGGACCACAATGACCCTTTGTTTGCTGATGCCTGTTTGGGCCACAATGACCCTTTGTTTGCTGATGCCTGTTAGGGCCACAATGACCCTTTGTTTGCTGATGCCTGTTTGGACCACAATGACCCTTTGTTTACTGGTGCCTGTTTGGACCACAATGACCCTTTGTTTTCCGATGCTTGTTTGGGCCCCAATGACCCTTTGTTTGCTGATGCCTGTTTGGGCCACAATGACCCTTTGTTTGCTGATGCCTGTTAGGCCACAATGACCCTTTGTTTGCTGATGCCTGTTTGGGCCACAATGACCCTTTGTTTGCTGATGCCTGTTTGGGCCACAATGACCCTTTGTTTTCTGTTCTGGCCACAAACGCCCTTTGCTTGTTGATGCCTAATTGAGCCTCAATGGTCCTTTATTTATTTATTTATTTATTTATTTATTTATATAGCGCTTGAATCGACCCACGAAGCGGTATCTGCGCTTCGGACGGGCAACAGTAAAAGTGAGCCACTACAACATAATCAGGGTCAGAAAAGAATAGTCTTAAGATGCTTTCTGAATTGTAGTGTGTCCAGGGGATTGTCTCCGATGCAGAGGGAGCGTGTCCCAATAGAGAGGGCCCAGGTGGGAGAGAGCCTTCCCAGCCAGCCTGGCTTTCCTAACTCGGGGGACCACTTGGAGTGACTTGGATCCCGAGCGAAGGGACCTAGAGGGCAGTATGGTCTAAATTTCTCGGAGCCATAGTTGGGGCCGAGGTTGAAAAGAGCCTTATGAATGGTGACCCAGACATTGAACTTAACCTTTGTTTGCCGATGCCTGTTTGGGCCACACTGGCCCTTTATTTGATGATGCTTATTTGGGCAGCAATGGCCCTATGTATTGTCTGATTTGTTTTTGAAACCGTACATGAACCCATTCACTTGAGGCCCCTCGTTGAAATGGGGTCTTTGAATAAGAAGTAGCTATTTAAACATTTAATGAAAGTATTTTATTTCTTGCTGTGTAGTATGATGTTAACCCTTTATGGTGTGCCAGGGCATGTTATGGTGAGAACATGAGCTACTTTGATGGCACTTTGAACATGTACACAGCTCACTCCACAGACTGGATGCCTGTGGCCGTCCGTTAGCGCGGACGTAGTTTTATTGCCATTTTAAGGATGAAAGACCGAGTCTCTCCTGCTAGCATCCCAAATCAGAATTTCCAGATTATTTGGGTTGAGAACTCTGCTGAACTGTGTTAAAAGGACCAATCTAAACATCAGAGTAGGAAGCAGTCAAATGCCGCTTGTTAACATGGATAATTCTATTGCGGGACAGAAAATTTATGAAATAACTTTTTTTACTTCGCATGCTAAAACGCATTTGCTGTCTACTCTCTGATTTTCTCTTGTAGGATGTTTTTTAAACATAGTGGAAGACTCTGCTGCTTAGGGCTGATCGGTACACACCTGTGAGCAACGGTGGTATTACTCCATCGAGAGTCATGCCCGACTCAGGAGTTGTGTCCGAGGCCTCCGAGCTCCAGCACATGCCCTCATGTTTTGTGGTTTGTGGGTGCAGGTTGCCGATAGAGTGTTCTGTCTAGGATGCAGTGTGAAGCCAGGTTTGGAAGGTAGTGAGGTCTTTTGTTCCAGTTGGTCTGATGAGGGGCACGTTGATTTCAGTGGAGCGAACAGTCTGTTTTGTAGCATCAATGCTTTTTTGGATTCACATGCTGTGCATCTATTCAGTTATCTTGTGGTTCGGTCTGGAATTGTCTTCTCTTTCTTCTCTCTTTCATTTCTGTTTTCTCAGTGTTTAGGCAGTGATTAGGTTCCTGATATTACTTATCCACTTGCTCTTCAAAGTTGGTGATCCCTTGGTGGGATCTGAGCGCTGCAGCCCATCTGTGTGGGATCTTAAACAATGTTATCGGCCGGCATACAGCCCCGATATCTACATATTGAGACTCCTATTCCCACCATGTCAATACACTGTTACCTAGTACTAGAACAGAAAACGAAGACTCCGAGCCATTAATACCAATATGTACTTGCTTAGTAGTGGTCATCCCTGTATAAGCTGCCAACTTCCGCCCCGGAGCCGTGTGCACCTCCCTATTTCCTTTCTTGTGCTTCTCAGCGTGCACTTCAACCTGCGTTTCTCCTATACTGTTCCTTCTCTTTATACTTCTTTCTGTTTTATATATTTCCTTTTTGGCTCCTCCTTCGGCTCAGGTATCCTACGTCGTAACATTTTGAGGGTCAAGACATGAAAGAAACATCTCCTGAACTATCTCCAGAGTTACAGGAAAGATCATCTGTCCCTGGCAGGTGGTTATTCTTTGTCCCTCCCTACAGAGGGCAGTCTTCACCAGTATTGTCCTAAGAATCTAGTCTTGTAGACTTCTTGTAGTTCGTCTTGATGTCCTTGGGCAGCACTGAGCAGAAGGTCAATCGTTTCTCAACTTACTTGGAGTACAGCTGTATTTTTAACCAGATCCCTGGTAGAGTCAGCCGTTCAAGAGGATTCTTGAGCCATCGAAGGTTTCAGCAGTAGCCCAGGGGAATCTGTTTTCACCACCAACCAAGCCATTGAAGTTATCTGACTGACCCTTTGCATTTGCTTCTTTTAGTGAGAAGGCCGCCTGCCCTGTGGGACATCACAGCCGGTGCCAAGCTGTTGGATTCCTGCATCATCAATCTACTTTAATAGAAAGAAAACAGTATTCCTGGTTAGCAGGCACAGAAATGAGCTGCAATCCCTATGTACCCGTTTACTTTATGGCATTTTTTTGCACCAGGACGAAATGGAACTTTGGAGAAGCCTCTCCTTCGTCCCAAAGGTGTTACTCGAATGCCACTCCAGTGAGTAGATTTGTCTGCAAGTCTTTATCCTGCACATCTCTCTCACTTTCAGAATGGATTCCTCCCTTTCCCTCCACTGGGGGACCTCCCTGTTACTTAAAAAGATGGTCAGGCGTTCATGATGCAAATGCTGTCTCTGATGTGGAGAGCTGCTTTTCCCCTTCAGTGCTTCATTCTCAGAGTGCAGTTCCCCAGTCTTGGTGCATTGATGGGGTTCGTTTCAAAGGTTTCTTGCATTCACGATTCAGCCGCTGATGGACCCAGCTAAGCCTGTGGTGAATGCACACCTTCTGAGATATCTCGTCAGTAGAAAATGTTTTCAAGCTCCGCATTTTAAGTGTTGTAGAGAAGTCTTGTACACTTACTTTGTGTTCATTAGTGAAGTTGTGTGGAGAAACCGGTCTTGTGCCATCAATTCATCAATAGGGGGCGGGTACAGAAATACTTAAAATACCAAGACCAGTCTTTCAAATATAACCTTCAATCGAAAGTGACAAACGTTCAAGAAAGCTTGGTTACACTTCTATAATTAATTGTTCTAGCTCAGAAGGTGTCAGTGATGATGAATTAATCAAGTTCTAGCTGATTGTTAAAAATTAAAACCGGACTCGTATGTAGCAATTAGTTAGGTTGGAAAATATTGTAACATTAGATTTTGATTTCAGCTGTACAATACACATAGCTGAAAAGATAAAACTGTAACACTCAAGGATAGAAAAGATACAGCAAGCCTCACACCTATTCTTCAATAGTTCAAATATTGCATATTTGAAAACTGAAGGTATTGGTGGCACAAAGGTCCCAATGACTCTAGTAACAATCTATACGATAAAGTGGCACGAGTTCAGCAACAGAATGTTGACGTTCCGGTCCTGAACACATAGCAGTGGAACATCATCAGGACCGTTGCGCCTGGCAGTCCTCATGCCAAGCACTTCAATCAATGGAACATCAGTCAGCACTTTCAGACGTGACCGAGATTCTTGCAGTGGCCTGAAGTGCAGTATGAATTACCTGCCTTTGGATCTGCTGAGAAGCACATATACATTTTATGTGAGGGTCTGGTAAGCAGCCTGACTCAGGAAACTGTGAACTCACTCTAGATGCTGAGTGCGAATTTGCCAGCAGGTTTACTTGGTAAAGGATGATAGTTTTCACAGTCAAACTTCACCTAAAATAGAATAAGTCATGTACACTTATTGAGCTATGGAATACCTACAATTCAGAGAGAGATATATTATTGGTTTATTAGTGGTGTGATGTAGAATTATTGGAAGGCACTATTACTTTTCATAATTGCAGTTTAAGTGCATCGGTCCCTGAAGCGGGATCAGGGCTGTGCGTCTGGGGTGCAGTTAAAGCTTAATTTGACTCTCACTGCACCGGGCTGATCAGGGGTAGGTGTGAAAGCAGATCCGTGTGTGTGACATGCTTCCTCTGCCCCCCCCCGCACCCCACCCCCAGCCATCAAAGAACTTGTTCCAACTGGAGTATTCGAGCAGTCTGGTGGCAATGGCCAGTGCCCCCACTTCAGCCCAATACATGAATTCCTGTCTGGGAGATGGCCACACCTCCCTGTGACAGGAAACCTATTGTTCTTCCTTCACCTGCTCGAGCTCAGCTCAGCAACAAAAGGGCAGAATCACTATGACTATCACTATTATTGCATAATGATGGATGGCCACTATATGTATCAAAATGGCTGACAGCACTTCCAAAGCCTGGAGAACTGACTCTGGGGTTTGTAGGGGTATCGTGCATGGGCACCCACACACTTATAACCCAGCACTCAGCCTTCAAGATTGAAAAACCGGCCCTAGGGGTGACTTATAGGTTCTAAGGGTAGTGACCTCAGTTATACGAAAACATATATCTGCTGAATGTGGTGTTAGCACCAGCTTACACAAGCCACAATAACAGGCCTGTAGTCACAGTTTGAGTGTTCTTTCGCGGGTGGCACAATACATGCTGCAGCCCATGGAAGACCCCTGGTGTACCCTTGCCCTGGGTATCTCATTACCATATGCTAGGCACTTATATGTAGCCAATTGGGGAGGTACAGAAGAACTTACCATGTAATATTTAGGGAGGAAGCACAGTGACTGGGGTCCTGATTAGGAGGATCCCAGTCAGACTATTCAAAAAAACAAACTGACACCAGCAAAATGTGGGGGTAACCATGTTTGAAGGATCCTACCCTTCTGCACATTCTGTAATTGAAAGTGGCCTAAAGATTGGAAATCATTCCTTTTGCCCGTTCTGGTGGGTGAGTGGTGAGATGTGGGCTTCGTGAGAAAGTGATATGACGTAACTCTTTCTTATAACACTGCCTATAACACTGCCTTTCCGAAAAGCAGTTGTGGTTAAAAATCCATGGAGGGCCCATAGTCCCCTCCTTTGAGACCAGCTTGCCATAAAAGGCTGCAGTTGTGGTTAAACACATGGGGAGGGCAAATAGTCTCCGACTATGAGACCATCTCACAAGAAGACCTCGGTTGTGGTTGAAGACATTGAGGGCTGATAGTATACTCCTGAGAGACCATCTCACGAGAAAAGGCTTCTGTTGTGGTTAAAGATGAAGTGCCTGTTGTCTCTCCCCAAGAGACCATCTCACGAGAAAAGACTTCAGTTGTGGTTAAGCACATGGAGGGCCCATAGTCTACTCCTGAGAGACCATCACGAGAGTAAAGGCTGATAATGTATGTAGTCCTCTGTAGCCAGTACTCTGTGGAAAATGAATCTAGCTCATTAAAAAGTTATTTGAGAATAACTAAATATAAAAGAAAGGAAACTGATAATGAAAAGATCTAGACTGATAAAGCCACCATAATATCGTGAAATCCTTTATAGAGCGCAGGTTCAGAAAGTGCTTTTCCTTGACAAATACAACCAGGTGGGAGTTATGAAGCACCTTGTGTCATGATTTATTGCGCAGCAATTTTACAAACAGACTAAAGGTTCACACCAACCTGACATTTATTTCTGATTACATGTCCCGATTTAGTAAGACTTTAAAAGTGTTTCCCAACCAGGAGCATGATTATTGTAAGCAGTTAGCTGCTCACAATGTTTTTTTTTTTTTAATTTCTTTTATTAAACAAAATCAACATCAGGCGATACAGTACAAAATAATACAGGTCAATTGATGACATTCCATACCTATAAAATATAATGCAGTTATCTCAGTTGGTGGATCAAGGGAACGTGTGCTCCTCAGCCTCTTCGGGACCCGTTTGGGGGGTACAAATGTCCCCCCTATAATGATTCCGGTCCTCCCAGATGTTACCCCACTTTCCCGGACAGCCCCTGGCAGAGTAACTGATCTTTCCCTAAACATACACCAGTCCAAGTCCTCCCTCCATTTCTCCACACGAGGCGGCTGACTGGCTCCTCACAGTTGGGAAACATTGCGCTTCGCTATCATGAGTGTCAATGTTGCCCATTGCTTTTTGTATGCATTAAGGTCGGTTGGCTCCTGGATATTTAGAATACACCTGCGGGCTTCCAGTTGCATTTCCGTACCCAGGTCCACTCGCAATGTGCTGTTGGACCCTCCACCAAAACCCCTGCACTCTTGTGCAATGCCACAAAATATGTGGGAATGTCCCCAGTTCCCCGCATCCCCTCCTGCATTCCCCCCTCTCTGAGCGGCCCATATGGACCAATCGGTGCCCCGTGACATACGACCTACGCAAGATCTTTAGCTGCACGAATCTGAGCCTAATCGGAATTGCCACAACCCGCGGGGATGACACTGCTTCCTGCCAGTCCTCGTCATCCAGCTCCAACCCATCCTCCTGCCACTGCCGTCTAAGAAGTTCTAGTGGGTCTTCCATATTGTTTATAAGCTTCTTATATAATAAAGAAATAGTTTTGTCGGGAAGATGGCCATGTAGCATTCTGTCTTGTAGAGGAGAGGCGTCAGGGAGTGCCGTGCCCCTGGGGATATGTGTAAGCAGTGCATGCCGTACCTGAAGATACCAGAAATATTCACAGTCACTCAGGTGATACTGTAGCGTAAGGGAGTCAAAAGACCGAATCGACTGTCCCCCCCAAATACCCTTTATGCATGTGATACCAATTAGGTCCCATCTGTCAAAGCCTTTCGACTTACACAAACTTCCCAACTTTTCCGAACTCCATAATGGAGGGCGAGTGTAAATCTCCCTTACCACCTAAGGTGCCATTTGTCTGCATGCCACACCTGGACGGCATGTGCCGTGGGTCCTGTGAGGGCAAATCTGCGGGGGCCCAGCATACAGCGCTCTGGTATAGTCTCCCCCTGGAATCTGCCAATGGTCCATTGCGTAGCCGGGGTCATTAGGGGGACCATATATCCTGTGGTTCACTGCCGCTAATTGAGAGGCCCAATAATATATCTTGAGATCTGGCAGACTTGTGCCCCTGTCGTACCAGGGAAGGGTAAGATTAGAATACGCTATGCAGGGTTTACCTTCCCAGAGCAACTGTCTCTGGAGGGACTCTATTTCCGTAAAATATGACCCGGGAACTGGGTACATGGCATTCTGAAGAGCATATAGGAACCGGGGCAAGGCCAACATTTTAAAGAGTACAGCTCTACCCAAAAGGGAGAGTGGGAGCGCCTTCCAGCGCGCCACAAAAGCGCCAGAGAAGGGGACAGGTTATTAGTGAAGCGGGCCCTGGGGTCTAATGTGATATAGATACCGAGGTACCTAAAGCCCAATAAGGCAATTTGTATCGGCCAAGTGTTGGGAACAACTGTTGGGTCTCCCCTGAGGACGAAGAGAACCGATTTGGACCAATTAATAGCGAAGCCTGAGTACTTCACAAAAATAGCCAGTACGTCCAAAAAACAGCTCAGGGACCACCTCGGGTTGGTGAGGTAAAGCAGGATATCATCAGCATAAAGTGAGATTTTATCCTCCCACTCGAGAGTCCATTGCATCCCTCGTGTGGAACGATCCTGCCGGACCCATGCCACCAATAACTCCAAGGCCAGAGCAAAAAGGAGTGGGGACAGGGGGGCATCCCTGTCTGGTCCCTCTGCTCAGGGAGAAATCGGGGGACTTGCAGTTATTTACCACTATTTGGGCCAGTGGGGTAGAGTACAAAAAGTGCACCGAGTCAATAAATTCCGGACCGAAGCCTAGTTTCTCCAGCACCGCAAAAAATGTAGGGCCATTCGACTCTGTCGAATGCCATAATAGCATCCAATGACACCAGCACCGCTGGTTCCTGGATCGTTGGGGCCCGGCCCAGGACCCTGTGAAGTCGGCGCAAGTTGAGGGCAGTATTCCGGCGTGGCATAAAGCCTGACTGGTCCGGGTGTACCAAAGTGGTGATGACCTTGGTTAACCTCGTCGCCAGCAACTTCGCCAGGATCTTAGGTTCCACGTTTAAAAGCGAGATAGGCCTATACGACGAACAGCTCACCTTGGGTTTACCCTCCTTGTGGATGACCACTATGTTGGCAATACGCTGATCATAAGGAAGTTGCCCCCTATCTTTACTCTCAGTGAACATAGAGCGAAGAAATGGAGCGATTTTATTAGAACTCATTTTATTGAGTTCTACAGGAATGCCATTCGGTCCCGAGGCCCTGCCGGAATTTACTCCTCTGATGGCCTGCACTACCTCACGTTATATCCAAATATGTACGGTCGTCATCGGAGAGCGTGGGCAGTTGGATGTCCCTAATCATCCCCTTATTATCCTCCTCCATGCACACCCCCTCCGAATGATACACTGTACTATAGTAGTCTGCAAACCTATCGGCAATAGCCTGCGGGTCAGTGATCACTTCAGAGTCCTCCCCCTGTAATTCAGGCACTAATCGCGACGCCCACTCTATCATTTCCAGACATGCAATCAACTTTCCCGCTTTATCTCCGTGCTCATACACCCTACTCTGGGTCTCGTCGCACCCCGCCCTGGCCCCTCCTTCGCAAGACTACCAAACTCATCCTGCCGTAATTTAAGACGGTGGAGACCTTCTGGGGTTACTGTCTGGGATATTTCCCTTTCCAGTGTTCTCACTGCCTCCAACTTGGCCTGTCGCTCCCTCTTTTTCTTTACGATCAGGGATAGGACCTCTCCCTGGGCAACCGTTTTGAACGCCTCCCACAAGGTTTGCGCCGAGTCCACCGTGCCCTGGGTGTCCTGTAAGTACCTGTCCATGGCTTTGACTATATCTCTCAACGGTGGGGCCCCCTAGGTGCCAAGGGTTGATAGGGGCAATCCTGCCGGCAGTGACCCGGTCAAATTCCAGCTGTAGCCAGACCGGTGAGTGGTCCGAAATGCCCCTCCCCAGATGCTGCACCTCCCGAACAGCACATGCCAGGGCGGCCGGGACTAAAATGTAGTCTATCCTAGACATACTGTGGTGTGCAGACGACACGTGTATACTGCACGCCACTCAGGTTCTGCGTCCGCCAACTATCCACTAACCCTGTTGTATCCAAGTAGTCAGGGAACCTCCTCTGCGCCGGTCGCAGCATTCTATCTGGGTGCCGATCCGTTTCACCGCCAACCACTGCATTAAAATCGCCTCCCATGACCAAGGTGCCCAAAGGCAGAGTTATAAAAATAACGCCCAAATCCCGAAATGTATCCGTCTGGTGGGACATAGATGGAACCAAAGGTGGCAGTCTTTCCCTCCCATTGGCCCGAAATGCCAACATATCTACCCCGCTGACCAGACCAAGTGGCTTGAATGGTCAGGGGGAAAGAGTTTTTTAGCAGTATGCCGACCTCCCTCGACCCAGACGTGAACCCTGCATGTGCTACCAGCTTGTAGCCCCCCTATGTAGGGCCATGCACCTGTTCCCGATAAGATTTGTCTCCTGTAACAGCACCACGTCTGGGTAGTGACGTCTAATGAACTGACTGACCATCCCCTTTTGATTTTATCACCCAACCCATCCACATTCCAGCTAAGCACTTTAATCCCCGACCCCCTCCCACTATTCAACATTAGACTGGTACAGAAGCATCACATTTGCTGAACTGTCTCCTGATGTTAGACATAAAACAAAAACCAAACAAACCCACAAACAGCGTGACCCCGAAAACCTGGAGCCCATCCACCTTCTCCCCCTCCCCACTCCCTGCACCCCTGCTCATGGCTTCCGCCCATCCCCAACTCTAACTCTATGAACTAACTAAAGGTAGTAACAAGGAGAGTCGATGTGCCCCCTCTCCCCCCCCCCCCCGGCTCCCTAGCAAGCATTAACACCCGAATTCAGAGCGGCCCACACACCTCACATTGACACTGTGCCAAACAGAATAAGAAACATCCATGGGTCCAGCCCCACTACCTGACAGTTCACAAAAGTCCCACAGTTCCATCGGACTCCTTCATTCCTGCTGATCGCCTCCTCCTTCAAGATCGCGCCCCTCCGGCTCAGCCGGGGGGGACGGTTGTCGATCCAGTCAGATACCACCTCCGGGTTGTCGAAGTACCAGGCCCTCCCCTCAGCTTCCACTCTTAATCTCGCCAGGAACATCATTGCATACTTCAATCCTTTGTCCCTAGGTTTCTTTTTCACTGCTAGGAAATTTTGACGTTGTTTCTGGGCAGTTTGCGTTAAATCAGGTAAGGAGGGGTGGCATTCTCGTACCGGAGGCGCCCCTCTGAGATGACCGCCTGCAGAATAACATCTCTGTCCCTGAAGTTCAAGACCCTCACGATCATCGGGCGGGGTGGCGTCCCAGGCCTGGGCCGACCCCGGGGCACCCTGTGTGCACGCTCGATTGTGAAGAATTTACCCAGTTCCTTGGGCGTGAGGTAGTTAAGGATGGTGTCCTCAATGAACAGGTCCGGGGCCGGGCTCTCAGCTTTCTTCGGGACTGCAAGTATGCGTATATTATTGCGTTGGGCTCTCCCCTCGAAGTCATCTATCTTCTTGTCAGTTAGGGCCCCGGAGGCCTTGAGGTCACCCACCTCCTGCTGGAGCAGCACCACATCGTCGATCAAGCTGGCAGTCTTTATGTCTAACAATTTTACCTTTTCTCTCGCAAGATCCGCCTGGATGAGATTGACCTCGATCGTGACCGTGTCTAGTTTATTGTCCAAAGACTCCATTTTCTGTCCAAGCGACGACTGGACACCCTCTATAGCTGCCATCACATCCAGCAGCGTCAGCTCCGCCGGCGGTCCTGAAGAGTCCCCACCCACCGACTGGGCCTATTTCGAGTCTATGGGCGAGCCTTTAGGCATGGTGTAGTGGTCCAGCTTTTTGGATTGAATCTATTTCGTCCCTAAGCAGGACCTGTGTTGATAGTTATCGGCGTCCGGACAGGGCAGAGGGGCACGTCACACGGACAGGACAGAGGGGCACGTAACATGTTTTTGTGTGTGTGTAATAGGCACTGAGGACAGACAGAACACTGTCAAGAGACCAGGCAAGGTAGTAGGATCAAAATACATGGTCTAGCTCATTGGTACTTAGAAGTGTGCCTCTGTCAGAGTTCTGCCAGCCTGCAGGGACCACATTCTGTGCAGACATGCCCCAGAGCAATCAGTGAGCTTGCAATGGAGCTGGGATCTTTTGTTAGTGCTACAACAGTCCACTGCTTCATAGCGACATGTTATATTCACAGCACATCAACTTGATAAAAAAGAAGAATCTGGAAAGCCAAGAATAAAGGGCCAATCGGGTGCCTGTTTCAATGTCATATTTCTATTACAGTCCATGCCAATTACTAGCAGAATTCGCCCAACTTAAAGCCTCGGTGATAGCGTTGGCAAAAGAACGTATATTTTTTTGCTAGCATTGCATCCAAAGCCAGAGCAAGCTGCATCATATTCTTTACTCACCGCACGCTCCTCGGACATAGTGACATTTGCCTGAACAAGCCACTTTTGGAAACAAGACGAAGAGAGCGAGGACGAGCTAGTTCTAGAAACGCTTCTCTTCCCTGCTGTTTGTTTCATGTTTGCAGAGGGAGCAGTGGCACAAGGGAGACCTGCTGGAGAGACATTGCTCAGTAATTACAGATCTTTTGAAACAGAAGTTGCCTGATAAAAAAAAAAGAAAAAAAAAAAAGCAGTTCCTACTGCCGAGATCTGAAAAGTCTTGCTTGAATTGTACTCTTCACGGAATCTAAAAATCTGCTGATCAGAAATGAAATGAAAGCTTGTGTCTATGTGCCTGCTGAGTGGCTTCTCCAAGCAATGCACAATACGGCAACAGAAAACGCAATGCCGCACAAACTCAAACCACAATGCCAACTTTAAATGTTAGCTTTGTCCTGTTTTGCGTGTCAATTCGTTTGGCAGTGGTCACTACTCGGCTGAAAATATAACCTAGTAACAAATAAAAGAACTTGTTAAGGGACTCAAACTCATACGACAAGAACCCACAAGGGAAACATCAAAGACTCTAAAGACAGGAAACT
Source organism: Lissotriton vulgaris (assembly GCF_964263255.1). NCBI lineage: Eukaryota > Metazoa > Chordata > Amphibia > Caudata > Salamandridae > Lissotriton > Lissotriton vulgaris. The sequence continues at coordinate 55,606,875 of NC_141696.1, forward strand.
ATAAGAAACAAGAGGCGTGCGCATAGGCTGAGCCTTTAAATACCGAAGTACTTGTAGTGCTGATGACCAGCTATTGGGCGCCGTGCTAATAAAATCGAAGGCACTTAATGCTGAAACATGAAATCAGGTGCCATGCTGATAAAAGAAATGCACAAGATTTACATTCTTGTTTTTCATCACGCTCTAAATCAAAAGTCGGGAGAGCTGTTGTGCAGAAACAAAAAAGAAAATAGGGTGCAGAAAGCAGCCTAAATGCTCATAGGTGGTGGGCTACAAGTAATGGGGAGCTGCTCTGTGGGAGTGAACAAATGATGAGGGACTAATAAGAAATATTAGCCAATTGGAAACAAGACATTTTGAATGACACTGAAGTAAACAAATGAAAAGCAATGGGCGGGCTGTAAGCTCAAAAAGTATATACAACATGTCTCAAGGAGACAGCACAAGCACTGTCTCTGCCCGACTTAAAAACAAGCTTGTTTCTGATTGCTTGAGAGTGAGGTGCTGCCTCCTTCTGTAGTTTTATATTTTGTGCCAGTGCTTTTATGCCATGCGGTGCTCATGGAAACATTGCAGGTGGTAAGATCAGGGCTGTAAGATAGCCACATAGCAATATATCACAGGCCAGAGGCAGAGTGGAATGTAAATGCCGCCAGATCCTCATGGTGATACTGTTGGACCTTATTACTCAGTTGTGTTTTCCCCATTAGGAAAAGCTTTATTGAATGCAATGGGTTGAATATTAATAGACCATTAGTGTGTGAAGAGAATTGCATGCGTCTCTGAAAGCTGCATTGGCTGCTCAGTGTCTACAACCATGTTTTCCATCGTGAGCTTGGTTTTTAGTTTGCTGCATAAAAGAATGCTCCGATTTTATTTTTTTAATGGGAAGATAAAAAAATGATTCTTGCTCAAAAAGTTGATCTTGAGTTATCCATCTCTGGCTGCAGGTTTGCTGCTACTCGCTGTGCCGCACTGCATCTCGCTACTAGAGGATTATGTGTAGTAGTTGTGATACTCAGGTAGCCCCTTACCTTCTACTCTCCCTGATCAATGGGTCTCCCGAACTTGGCCCTGGGTGTTTACCAGAGACATCCTGGTGTTTCTCGTGGCTCTTTCCGCTTTAGATACCTCTACCCTTCAATGTGGTTTATTAGCAGGATTGAGGCTGGCACACTGTCCCAGTATTACAAAAGATCAGGCAGGTTGGCGTACCCATTTAAAATTAATGGTGCTTTAGGTTGCTGTGTTTTAGTTATCATGTTTGTAAGTGATGTATAGAGTGTGGTGCTAGCCATAGGACCGCAGATGCTTTGCGTAGATGGACCCACGTGCATGTAGAGAGGTGGATCGCCTTATGTTGAAAACCGGTCACGTACCCTTGGCAGACTTAGAAGCCCAGGGACATGCCTTTCAAAGTATAATAGCCTACAAAGTGGAGCCATTGGATTTGCTTCTTAATAAACCTTATAAAATCTGTACCTTTGTCTTGGGACCAGAGTAGCAGCTAAGGACAGGATGGCTCTAACTGGAACTTTGAAGGACTATGGCAGTTCCTCTGCCTTGAGGTACCTCTTTGCATAAGAGGTGCCCCTGTCATTGAAGATTTGGTTGATGTAAAATGAGTGTGTCCACCAAAAAACGTAGTCACCTGGCTTACTTTTCCAAAAGTTCTCCCAAATGCGCCGGGCTTTTAGAGAAGTTTCCAGTTGTTTTAAGTATCGGATTACACTTTCTTAAGAGAATTGTTCAGTTTTATTCTGTTTCTTGTAAACAGTATTCCAGAATGTCCATTGTGACTTCGCCTGACATTTCCCATTTCATTTGAGACAGCTGGGGCTCTGTGTGTGAGGATTAGTACTGCCATAAGAGCCCCTGCCTTCCCTGCCTCCATTGAGAGTTGGATGTGCCTGACCTCCCCCACATCTTCCTCTACAGCAGAATGGGCCAGGTAGGTCTTCAAGCTTATTCTGTCTGTAATAGATACAGATAAGAAATAAATCAATGAGCACTTACCTGGAAAATAAACTGTCCGATAAAAGGTCTAGAGGTCTCATAAATACATCTTACCCCCTCAAAATTTCGAAATTGCCTTTAAGATTGGTTATTTATTTCTCTTCCATGTTTCACACAGGATCCTGCAGTTCCATGAGCATCAAAAGATTGGACATATGCTCGTCCCATCAGTGACAGGTCCCTCCGTCCCAGATAAAGAAAGGAATGCTTCTTGCATCAGCCCAATGCCATGTATTTCAAGTGGGAAATTGAGAAATGGAGTTGCATTTATCAGATTTTTCTCGTACCAAATCAATGCCCTCTCTGCTGCAGAAATCAAACCTCTGTTGATCTATAATCCTGAGATATTGATGAAAGGAAAGGATAGGAACAGTAACATTTCTATAAATTCTTATGTTTGCTTACCTCTGCCGTTACCCTCCTTGGAACCATTGAAAGTCCTGGATCCCAGGCATTCTGAGTGAGTGACAAAGGAGTGTGGTGTGCCAATGAAGAAAAAAAACAAGAAAAAAACCACTGCATTTGCCAGAGCCTCACACAGAGTTGAAGTTCAATGTGGAGATAAATGCCCTATGATTCACCCAAAGTTGAACCAGTCCTGCCTAAAGTGTGTGAGACTGTTTGTGATCTCATTCAAGAGGCTGGTCCCGCCCGACATCTCATTCTCACTTATGGTCTTCAGGTAAGCAAAAGTCTAAAATGTGCAGAAGCGCAAGAAAGCTAAATAAGACTTGACCCGTGTGAGAAGTTGGCCTGGTATATGGTGTTCACTATTCTAGTGAGCACCTTGCACTAGTCCAAACGACCCTTATGGTGATTAGTTGTAAGTCAACCTTATAGACCAGCTATCCTAGGGGTAGCAAGGACAAAAGCAGTCTTAGGCTAAACTCAAGAGGGCATGTGAAGCCAGCTGTTTTACCATATGCAATCCTGTAATACCGAATGAAAGGACAGCACACAAGTTATATATTATAAATAATATGTATTTATTCCTAGAATAAGCCCCTTAACTCTTTATGAGCACAGGAGCACAAGCGTTAAAAAAAGAATACAGTATAACATACAATAAGCTTTACAATTATGGATAGGCCGGGTGGCCACTCAAACCATATATTAAGAAAGTGGTATAAGTACCACGTCACGAACAATGAACAGGCCTAGGGCCTTGGGAATCGCTGGGCCTACACTGGACTAACGAAGGTTAGGTCGGGAGAGGCCCACAGGATACGGGTGCAAAGTCTATAGGCAACTGCGTTTACCATACAAGTCAATGGTGCGTACAAATCAGAAAGTTATAGGTTTAGGAGACTTCTGACTGGACTAGAACTTAGCCACTTAAAACTAGGACACTAGAGGTGTAATCTCCTATGGGAGCACCGGAGTTAGTTTGTTACCTCACCCACAGGAAGCGGGTGCATAGGTGCCAAAGTGTGTCGGGTTTCGTCTTGGAGTTCTATGGAGCCTGTAGATGAAGATGCTGCAGGCGGTCAGGAGAGAAGAGTCCGGTTGGATCCAAGGGTGGATCGAAGATGTAGAGTACCTGAAAGCAGAGGGGACAATGTTCAAGTCACTAGCCAGTGACAAGCGAGGGACCAGGAAGGAACCAGGCAATGTCTGGTTGCAATCAGGTGATGTCGAGGTGTTTGTCTCCGCTGCCACGTGGACCAGGAAGGATCGAGGAGGTTCAGCTGGTGATCACAAGCTGTCCCACGAAGGCTCTTGCTGTCGGCGGTGTCGGTACTCGATTCGGAGTCACCAAGCCTTGGCAAAGGCAACCCAAGCAGGATTCGATGTCTTGGAAATCGGACCAGGAAGGTCAGATCAAGGGCTCCTTTTCAGAGGAGCTGGGACCAGTCTGGAGCAACCAGACCAGCCGTGTAGTTTCGGGATTTCTTCGGCACAGAGGCCACTAGCCAACTGGCAAGTGACCAGACCACGCGTGGAGCAGGAAAAGTGCAAAAGGGCCCCACGAAGCACTCGGAGAGTGTGGAGAGGTGATCTTTGGAGCACAGGCTGCTCGGAGCTGGGGCTTCTCAAACCCCAAAGCACAACGTCTAGGGTACCTCGGGGGCTGCGCTGGAAGCACTTCGTCGACTTTTCAAAGATGGCCGGTCCCACGTCTCTCGTTGCCTCCACGGGTCTAAGCTTTGCTAGGACTGTGAATCGGGCTGTTGGAAGTCTGGGAGTCCAGGTCTTGTCGGTCTCTGTCGTTCAAGCTCCGGCGGGAGCAACGGCAAAGAAAGCCTCGTCGCGCTGATGGTGCCTGCTTGCACAGGGTGGCCACTCCTTGACCACAAGGGAGATTCTTCAGTCTTCTACGTTGAGTAGGATGTCGAAGGATCCAGAGTTTCGTTTCAAAGTTTCAGTCAGGATGATCTAAATTGCATTGGCACAGCTCCTACCTTTATTCCAAATCAAGGGACTGGATCACCTGCTAGGTCCCTCCTATGGGTGGGACCCAGGAAGGGGGTGGTTACACCCCTTTCCCTTTGTCCAGTTTCGTGCCAGAGCTGGGGCTGGAGTGCCCCAGCACCGGTTTGAACTGGACTATGCATGGGGTGCCTTGTGCGCCCCAGGCAGTGTCTAGTTTCATTCAACCCTCCCTGCTACAATCCACTATCTCCTGTCTGGGGTGGTGTAACACCTCCCTGTGACAGGATACCATTTGTCCAGGCCTCCCCTGACTGAGTTTCGGTCAGCAGCAGGAGGCCAGACTCGTGTCTGTGGCAGCAGCATCCATTTTGTGATGCTGGGGCTCTGGTTAGATTTAACCGCGTTTAAGCAAAGTAACATGTCTTCTCCCTGTAGAAGGGTGGAATGCTACCCTAGTATTCCAAAGCGTATGACACCTTACACGACATGTTTTGATAAAGCCAAACCAAAGTTAGCAAGTAACCGCGAGGATTATAATGCACTTAAGAGTATATGGTATGACAATATCCCGGAACAGCTAAGGGAGTTGGTCCCGACAGCTGTAGACAGGCTGAGCTCATGCTAGAGCTCCATCTCACATAAAACCAAGCACTCTGCCTCCAGGATTGATAAGGCCTGCCATAGGAGTGACTTATAGGTGCATATGTGTCCAGATATAGGTGTAGATATAGGTATACTATATCTAAATAAGGGGTGATTACACGACCTTGCCCCAGCTGAGTGATCAGCCAGTTGTGTCAGTTTGGATAGCCAGCCAGGGGTGGCAAAAGATATGCTGCAGCCCCTGGTAGGCCTTGGATATACCTATGCCCTGGGTACCTATAGTACACTGTACAGGGGCTGATAAGGTGACCCAATGTCCAATTGGAGATGTACCTAGGTGTCCCAAGGGAGCTGGGATACCCGGGTTTTCCGTTACTATCCCTGGACTGATAGGTGGTTTAGGGGTAAAGAGAAACACTGGCGCCTTTAGTAAGGGTTTAAGCGATGGCTTTATAGGTATATAAGTCTTTCTGAGTAGGGGTCCTGCTCGGTCCCTGGAATGAGCCACAGGATCCAAGGGAAAGGTAGCTTGCTCCAGCTTGGCTTTCTTCTTCCTTGGATGGCGATGGGTACCGGGGCTTCTGAGGGGGACGTCTCTCCCCAATATTCTCCTCCGCTCCGGTGCAGAAAAGAAAGGAAAAGCGGATCAGGTAACGGGTATGACCACTTTACAATAAGTAGGGCCGGGAGTGAGGGGAACCAGTGATAGTGCGTCTCGAGGCTTAACTACGTTCCCTGAGGTAAGGGTAGAGTGCACGTGAGGGGATGGAAGGTGAAGCTTTACAAGGGGCTTTACACTGTTACACACGAGGTTGGCTCTTCCGCCCCACCCAACCCGCCACATGACCCCGTACCTCTTGGAGCCACGCTCCTCCAGTGGGAACGTGGCGGGGCGCAGAGTGGAAACGTTGGGCTCCTGACTTCGCGGTCCCGGTCTTTTATTCTTCCTCGGGTTCCTTATGGTCTTGTCTTTCTCGTTCTCCAACTCCTTCTCCAAACTCCTCCAGGGAAACCCCGTTCGTCTCCTCTCTCCCACTTCCTGCTTTTGACGTTCCCACGCTCCGAGGGGCGGGGACTCTTCCTCGTGGTCCGGACTGTTAAAGGGGCCGTGTGTGTTGGTATCGGCCGGCCAGCCCGACTCTGGGTCTTCGGTCCACGTGCATTCTGGGAGCTGTAAGGAAAAGCGGCAAGGTGAGAGGGCGGTGGCGGACCACTAGTCTGTAGGGGTATTCATGTCCTGTCCGCACACCCTGTCACACTAGGGTACCTGGAGTCCATTTTACAGAGAGAGCAGATAGCCTGGGGCCCTGATTAGCAGGATCCCAGGCCAACTAAGTCGAAAACCAGCTAAACACTAGGCAAAAAATCTGGGGTAACCATAGTCAGGTATCCACCTTCCTACAACCCGACCTGCCAATCAAAATCAAATGCCAGTGTCAATTGAAAGCTCATACCACATAAGCATCTTCCAGCTTTGAACCAGTCCGGCAACCGGTCCCGTCGTGCCCCAACTTCGCTAAAAATGTATTCTTTTGTGCACCTCTGTCACTCTCCGCCACTGTCACTCAAGGATGCTGACCTTGTTATACAACAAGCACTAGCAAAGTCAATGGGTCTCGCCAGTGTGTTTTAGCCATATTGTACAGCAGCGTGGCTGTGCAGCATAGCTAAAAGTCAAGTTCGAACAAGCATTGAAAATGCAATAGGTCTTGCCTTTGATTAAGTTAAAGCCATTTGCTTTGCTAATGGTATTCTACAGCAAATCAAATGGCTTTAACTTAATGAAAGGCGAGACTTATTTCATTTTTAATGCTTGTTTAGCACAGTTGTCAACTGCAAGTGAGAAAAATATTCCTCCACTATTGTACCCCATAATTAAACTTTGTGGAATGCTGCATAATTAATGATGTGCCTAATTATAGTTGCCTTAACAAGAGTGGCCATGCTGGAATCCAGATAACAAACAGCAGAGGCGTTTGAAGTGTTGCAAACCTGTGGCCACAGTAAACAGCAGGCACGCCGTTGGTGTACAAGGACACGTGCTCAAGCTCATATGGATCCGTGGTCTTGCAGCATAAACCAGAGTTCGAACCCCAGCTTTGGTAGTTGAGCAAACGACAACCATGATGCTGGGCATTTTTCTCCATCTCAGAGCAGTGACATATTTACATTCTGAAAATATGTCTACATCAGCAGTACTTTTAGTGTAAGGGTGCAATAGGGATATTTATAGAGCAGCTGAAGATCTGAGGTACAGTTTTGGCGCGTAAAGAATTTGAGAACACAGGATTCTCGGCGAATCACTCCATCTCCCCGTGTAAAAACAAATGTACTGGAGCAACAGAGGCTATTGAGGGTGGCAAGACTTGGCAGCTGGCATGATAGTACCGGAAAGGCTAAGTGCATAGCTACAGTTAGAGCAGCAGGTGCAGTGACACCGGTGCCAACGCCATGGGGGGGCCATTGAACCCTGCCCCCTCTTCCCACTAGCAGCAATAACCAGAGGGGCCATTTGCTTACTTCCACCTGGGCCCGTGGCAAACTAGTACTAGATGGACATAAAGTGAGTAATGGCCTCAGTGCCGAGGTGAAGGGGTACGGGGCACACCCGCAAGCGGTGCAAGTGAAACTCGCCCATCTCTGCAATGTAAATGAGCATTCTAAACCCAGCGACTGGACCAGATCCTCGCTTCTCTCAACGTGTCTATAGCAGCAGCTGCGCGTGATAGCGAGTCTCCGAAACAAAAGAAAGACTACCATGTAAACAAGAACTGCATTGTCAGTGGAAGGTGATAGAGCGGCTTGGGTTTCAAGAAAGTAAACTAGAGGGAGCAGTGGAGCGAGGCCCATGTGCGTGCGCTGTAAGGGTGCCCGCAAGCGATGCGCTTAATGAGGCATGATGACGAAGCGTCCCGCGAGTGGCGCGCGCGCGAAAGCGATCACCAGGCTATATGTTTTGAATTATCGCGCCCCTGTCTGGGCACGATAATTCAAAACATATGACGCCTGTGCGGGTAACCGCAAGCAATAGGCCACACATGCACGAGCGTGTGGTGAGCTTTTGAAAGCCCCTTACTATAAGTCTCGCCAGAGCAACACGCAGGCTCGACCTAAAAAAGCAATAATGATACTGCCTGCACTGGCTGCTTCTTTTTTCCCCTCTTATGGTGGGTGGACAACATGGACAACGGGTTGAAGGTGGTAACAGACTAGAGCATAGGAGGTAATGGCAACAGGATGCTAAAAGGCAATGTCATGGCCATGCTAGCTTTGTCAGTGCTTTTCTTTTTCTAATGATGGGTAGGGAAGGGGAGCAGACCACAAGAGGGTGGTATGGAAGAAGCAACACGGGCAAAGGTGGGAGGCTAAGAAGCAAAACGGCCAAGTGTGGGAGGGATAGAAGCTGGGTAGACAACAGGGGAAATGAAACCACAAGGATGAGAAGAATAAATCAAATACTACCTATTTCACAGACAGTAGAAGGACACTATTCAAAGTAAATCCACCAGTATTTGGTCCATGCTCCAAACTAAAGAACAGGAAGTGACATCAGCAAGCACTAGCTAATTAGAAGTCGCCAAATAAGAGCGACAATGAAGCCTATGAATGGTAAGCAGTGGGCAGGCTCTAAGCCCCTTATAGTAAACGATATGTATCGTATCGACCACACGCGCGCTTTCGGCAGGTGAGACATAAAAATGAAATACCATTATTCACTGCTCCATAATAGACTGTAAGGTAAGACCGGTTGAACTATTACCATTGGGCTATTCCCTACGTCTGAGAAGGGATTACATTGTGGTCTTAAAGCCTCATACAAAAGTACATCAGTTGGGATCTCCTCTTATCGGTGAGTCTCACAAGTGAGGCTAAAGGTGGAAACGCTCCTGGATACCCTCACAGGTGACAAGTAGCACTCTACAAATCTAATGATTGATTGATTGAGGTGCATGTGTGTTAGTCTTGGCATCTTTGACATGGTTTCCCCCGACTTTTTGCCTCTACCGCCTGCATTTTTGATGCTGTGCTGAATTTCGTTTTTGCTGGCTTAGATGCTTTGGGCACTTTGCCACTGCTGATCAGTGTCAAAGTGCAAGTGCTCCCTTTGTACATTGTTGTTACAATTGGTTCTCCCTGATTGGCATATTTGATTTTCTGGTAAGTCCCTAGTTAACTGCACTGAGTGTACCAGGGCCTGTAAATCAAATGCTACTAGTGGACCTGCAGCACTGATTGTGCCACCCACATAGGTAGCCCTGAAAAGGTATCTCAGACCTGTCACTGCAGTGTCTGCATGCAGTTTTACACTGCCATGTCGACCTGGCAAGTGCACCCATGTGCCGGGCCCTAACCCTTTTCTTACATGTAAGGCACCTCTATGGTAGGCCCCCTATGGGCAGGGTGCAGTGTACAGTGTATGTGAAAGGTAGGACATGTACTGGTGTGTGTGACATGTCCTGAGATTAAAATACAGTGTATTTCGTTTTTTACTATTGAAAGACTATCTGCCCCGTAGGATAACATGGGAGCTACTTTGTAACATTTGACAAGTATAAGTTCCAATTGGGACAAGGCATAGAAAATTGGTTAACGCTCTCTGAACTCAGAATTTAATAACACATCTTTTAGTAAAAATGATGTTTAAAATATCTGTTTGAAAATACCACTTTTAGAAAGTAGGTATTTTCTTGTTTAACCATTCTTTGTGCCTCTGCCTGGTTGTGAACTGAATGTCTGGTGTTGAAGTGACAAGGGCTTGGGGATGTTCATTCTCTGTAGACAGTCACTGGGTTCGGGTTGAGGGGGGGGGATGCATGGCCCTTCCTGGATGACTAAGAGCTGAGCTGAATTGACCTTGGCTGCCTTTAGAGTAGTTGGAGGAGTTTTCCTTGCACCTGAATAGGGCTTGTCTCCCTTGCACAATGCTGTTTCCACTCCCTGTGGTCATACTGCACCACTGAGGACAGAATTGGTTTGGACTGTGCTCAGAGACCCTTGCACAAAGATGAACACAGGCAAAATGGGGTATAAGTAGTGGATCTTAAACCCCAGAACTTTAGATCACATCTGGACTAAAGAGGAACGTTTGCCAAGGAGAAGAGCTAGAGAGCAGCGAAGAGGAGTACTTATGTGTGGTGGCCTCCTGTTCTGAAGTCTGAGGGACACAAAGATTTCACCACCAGCTCTCCTGAACTCTACTGTTGGAAGTGGAAAGCACCTTGCAAGGTAAGCAATCTCTGCCGCAGTCAACAACGCTGCCGTGATACTGTGACCTACACCGAGGCCAGGGGCACTGCTCGTGAACTGCATTTTGGACCACCTGGTCTGCACCACAACGCTGACACCCTTCGATGCCTGCAGTTAACGGCATTCTCGGCCCCCAGCACTCACACCAACTCCATCAGCGCCTGCATCCTGTTACCGTGGCACTGATTACTGCCGAGGCTGAATCCACAAACTTGCTGACTTCTCACTGTCACCTGAACAGATGCCTCACCGCCGAGGCAACTGACTTCCCCGATCCTGGATTCGGCACGTTGCCTTCTCGCGGGCATGACGCCTTGCTTCCCCATGGCAGCCAGCCTCCATCTCGGCACCAATACCTCACCTCCACCACACCGTGCATCGGCATAGACTTTGTTATCCAAAGGTACTGTTTGTTTGGGGGTCCATGTGACTCCTTGCCTAATGCCGCGCACCTCGCGGTTGGCGCCGTACTTTGGATTTATTGCTGTCACAACTTTGTAACAGCCCCAGGTGGAGCTATTTGTTTTCTACAAGCTTTCTTTTGGAAATAACTGTTTTTAACCCCTTCGCTGCTCTGCACATTCCCATGCTGTGCTGGGGAGAAGGGGGGCGCGCGCAGCGCACCCATGCTCATGACGAGCTCAGCTCGTCATGAGCTAAGGTGCTCCTGTGCTCATGACGAGCTGAGCTCGTCACGGCCGCATCCGTTTCTTTAGAACGCTCAGCACAGCAGGGGAATTAGCCCAGCGTGCAAGCATTCTAAAGGCCATGACAAGCTCAGCTCGTCATGAGCACCGGTGCACTGTAGCTCATGACGAGCTGAGCTCGTCATGAGCATGCAATGTGTTAAGTGTTATTTTACTACATGTAGGATAGATTTTGTTGTTTTAGTCATATTGAGTTTAGATAAAGATACTTTTTTTTTCTAAACTGGTGTGGCGTCATCACCGTATTACTGTGTGTCTTCAGTACAAATACTTTAAACATTGTCATTTTGATAAGCCTGTCTGCTCTTGCCAAGCTACCAAGGGTGTGAGCAGGTCTTATCTAATGTCTGTATACCCCTTATCCTGACCAGAAGCAAGGGTTCCTACTTGGACAAAGATGCATACCTCTGCCAATCAGAGATTTCTAACAGTGTGATTAAAGAATCTTGACTCCAAGACAAGAGGACTAAAGCCAGCTCCCTTAGTAGAAATACCCCTGTCTGGAGAATGCAGTGCCTTGAGCAAGAGCAAGGGGGTCTGCCCATTAGCTGGTAGCCCTGGAAAGAGGAGGGCACCCAGTCAACCAGCTTAACCGGAGAGGGAACACAAGGAGATGATTGAACACCTCAGCTTTTCAGCCACAACATGATCACTTGCCAGCCCCTGTCTTGTTTGTTTTAATTAATTTCTACGGGGATACGTCATCCAACTGAAAATTATTATTCTTCATTTTCTACAAAGTATAAGGTTAAAAAAAAGTAACATCCTTCGGTTTCTTCTCCCTCTGTGAGTCCTCACCATCCAGGACTTACGCCCCTTCTCCCTCTGTGAGTACTCGCCATCCAGGACTTACGCCCCTTCTCCCTCTGTGAGTACTCGCCATCCAGGGCTCATGCCTCTTCTCCCTCTGTGAGTACTCACCATCAAGGGCTCACGCCTCTTCTCCCTCTGAGTACTCGCCATCCAGAACTCATGCCTCTTCCCCCTGAGTACTCACCGTCCAGGACTCACTCCTCTTCACCCTCGGAGTACTCACCATCCAGGGCTTATGCCTCTTCTCCCTCTGTGAGTACTCACCATCAAGGGCTCACGCCTCTTCTCCCTCTGAGTACTCGCCATCCAGAACTCATGCCTCTTCCCCCTGAGTACTCACCGTCCAGGACTCACTCCTCTTCACCCTCGGAGTACTCACCATCCAGGGCTTATGCTTTTTCATCATCTTAGTACTCATCTTGCGGGGCTCACGCCTTTTTACCCTCTGTGAGTACTCACCCTTCAGGGCTCATGCCTCTTCACCCTGCCAGAACGAGAAGTGATGACTCTCCAAGATGTTTCCTCAATGAGTGCTCGATTGACAGTGTGCTAACAGCAGCTGTACAGAAGCCTACTTGTCACGCCCTCAGTGAGCACGTGTAACTGAGCAGGTTTCCAGCACCTGGTACAGGTGGTGGTGGAGGCAGCGCTTGCTTGTACGGGCTGGGGTGGTAAGGTCAGTGCTGGTACGGAAAGCTCTGTTGATGTGCTTGGGACATGCCTGCAGCAGTACTCACGACTGGGTAGTCCTGGTGAGGGTGGCGCTGGTAGGTGTGGTGCCATTATGGGCAGCGCTGGTAGGGGCAGCACCATTATGGGCAGCGCTGCTGGGGCTGCACGGTTAAGGTCGTGGCTTGTAGGGACGGCCTTGTTATGGGCGTGGCTTGTAAGGGCAACACCATTATGGACGTGGCTTGTAGGGGCGGCGCCGTTATGGGCAGCGCTAGTGGGGCGACGCCGTTATGGGCAGCGCTAGTGTGGGCAGCGTGGTAGGGGCAGCGCTAGTGTGGGTGGTGCTGTTGTAGGCGGTGCTGGTAAGGGCATTGCTGGTATGGGCAGCTTTGGTAGGGGCAGTGCCATTATGGGCGGCACTGGTAGTAGTGGCGCTGTTCTGGACTTTGCTGGTATGGGCTGTGCTGTTATGGGCAGCGCTGGTAGGGGCTGTGCCATTATGGGCAGTGTTGGTAGGGGCAATGCCGTTATGGGCAGCATTGAATGGGGCAGTGCCGTTATGGGCAGTGCTGGTAGGGGCAGTGCCATTATGGGCAACACTGGTAGGGGAAGTGCCTTTATGGGCAGTGCTGTTATGGACCGCGCTGGTAGGTGTCACCATTATGGGCAGCGCTCGTGTGGGCGCCGGGCAGTTGTGTTCAGGTGCCAGGGACATGTTAGCAAGGGAAAAAAGGGGAAAGGCTGGGTCCTGTCCCTGACCGGCTGGACCACTCTTAATGAACAAACAAAACAGGTGCCGGACAGTATCAATTGGAAAAAACAAATACACACCTAGTATAATGAATTGCTAGGCTGACAAACCATTTGTGTTTAGTCACTTGTATTTTTTATGAAAAAGGGTTATGGAAAAATGCTTTGGCATCAAAAGAATTCACACCGCATTTACAGAGGTTCACAAATACATTGAAAAAACCATAAACAATACATTACATCAAAACATAAACATATGACAATTATGATGAGTCAAGACAACAGTGTAATGCCTCAAGAAATTCTCTTTGTTGAGGCACCAATCCTAAATGCAAAATAAACAAGTGGACCGCTATGATGACAAACTAGCCTACTTGTTTTTACCACCACTAGATACACATGAATTGGTTTGTCAAATGGTGCAGAAATAGGAAATCACAAAACTATGTAACAATGTAGAATTGTGTGTTAATTTTATTCCTATTATGCCCTGATGATTCAGTATCTGGGTGGAGCAGGACGCCGACGCGTTTCGAACCCGTTCAGTAATTAATGGGTTCTCCTCAGGACAAGGATTGGGAAGGTCGTTGTCACTGAAAGTTAAATTAAAAAATGGTATCAATGGAAAGCTGACTACTACCTCACTTCAACTCAACCACTATAGAAGAATATGCAAATACCTTATGCTGGAAAATATCAGGATGCTTCCTGTGGAAAAGACGGTATACACCCTAGTTAGTCTCTGTTATTTAGAATACACTCTGAGCCACCATATACATGTTAGCGCTTATAGGCACGTACCTTGGTGTTAATTGTACATGCACCTATCCGGAATGCCCAAGTGCCCGGAATCAATAAATGCGCCTGAGGGAGGTAAAACAAAGTGTCACCATCCCATGAAAAATGCCTGTAACTGTGCAGCACAACGTGTGTCTACTCGGTCCTACCTTTGTATGTAGGAGTTGAGTTCGAAACTTGGGCACGGGCGGCAGCCGCCGCGGAGGTTCGGAAACTGTAACCCAAAAGGAATGCATAGATTAAGAAAGAGCTCAAGTCGCGCTCGATCTGGCTACAATGTATTTTGTGGAGTTCTTTGAGCGGACTTACGTTTTCGACGATGAATCCAGAGCTGTGAATCAGGCAACCGGCGGTGAGAAACTGACAACGCGGGTGCGGGGGGGGCGTGTCCCTAGGTATTTAACGCGTGATGCGTATGAAGCAGCCTTGTGGGACGCGTAATGCGTGTAAAGACGGCCTGCTGGGACCTGTAGTCCCCTCTGGATTAGCTGGTATTACTCCTCCCGTGGGGAGAGGGTTAACAATGTTGGAGGGCATTTAAAAGCAAATAAAACAAAGTGGCTCAGAGGCATAGTGGACATACTTAGGGGCCCTGATGAGGAGTCGGCAACTGGTGTATGTACTACCATTTGTTCAACTGCGTGAGCATATTTACAACGTGATTTTTACAGACACATGAGTAGCAAGCAGCACAGACAAGCAATCGCTGCGGGCACGCTATCTACAGATTACTCAGTTCGTTGAGGTCATTCAGTCCTACCATGGCAGTGTTGAACCTCAGAATAAGGTAAGCCTCTTTTTGAGCAAGGCGTACATCTGGATCCCCGCCTGCTCCTGGAGTGTTCTTGATATTGGCTAGGATCGTCCATTTCAAGTCATTAGATGAATGTTCTTTTCGTAAAAAGTGGGATACCAAGGGTGCCGTCAGGACTTTGTTATTTATCCTTGATCGATGCTGGATAATACGTTGGCGCACTTCCTGGGTCGTTTTGCCAATGTAGACCTTACCACATGGGCAGGTAATGGCATAAACTGCATACTTAGTCTTGCAGTTCGTGAAGTTGTTATGCCGCCAGTGTTTTTGGCCGTCTGTGAACAGGGTCCCTTCTGTTGTTAAGTTGCAAACTGAACAAGTCCCACATTTACGATGCCCCATTACAGGGCCCATGTTGAAGAGTGTTCCTTGTGTTTCTTTTTTCATGGTCCCTCTTGTGGACGAGATTTGTTGTCCGATACTTCTGTTCTTTTTGAGTGCAAAAAGAGGTTTGCCAATGTCTGGTAGGATTTCCTCAATGAGGTGCCAGTTGTTTCGGATTATTTTCTGTACCGGATTTGTGTGGGGCCCAAAGGTGGAGACACACACCATTCTCTCGACATTAGACTTCTCTCGTTTTTGTAAGAGGTGTTCTCGAGGTGTCCATCTTGCCCTCTTCATTGATTGTTTCAACAGTTTTGTTGGGTAGCCCCGTGCCTTCAGTTTATTGGTCAGATTTTCTCCGTGAGTGGTGAAGTCTTCAATTCTCGAGCAGTTCCTTCTCACTCGTAAGTACTGGCCATATGGAAGGTTATTCTTCAAGCTTTTCGGGTGAAAGCTTGCGTAGTGGAGGGACATGTTAGCAGCATCACACACCAGGAAACATGTGGATTGCAGGATTCTTTAGCAGTGAGTGTGGCCCCTCCACTGCTAGGGAATGTGTTTTGAGCCCAGCGCATTAGGGTTTGTCTTATTACCTGGAGGTTTGTGGCTCATGGATCGCACTCACCCAGTCCCTGTCAGCACTTCTCCCATCAGTGTTTGTCCTGTAGTAACACACCAACCCCTCCTGCACTACTCCCATCAGTGTCTGTCTGTTTGTCCTGTAGTACCACCTCTGCACCAGTGCTGCACCAGCACCGCCACCTGGACACCAGTGCAGCACCGCCACCTGGACACCAGTGCAGCACCGCCACCTGGACACCAGTGCAGCACCGCCACCTGGGCACCAGTGCAGCACCGCCACCTGGGCACTAGCGCAGCACCGCCACCTGGGCACTAGCGCGGCACCGCCACCTGGGCACCAGTGCAGCACCGCCACCTGGACACCAGTGCAGCACCGCCACCTGGGCACTAGCGCAGCAGCGCCACCTGGGCACTAGCGCAGCACCGCCACCTGGGCACTAGCGCAGCACCGCCACCTGGGCACTAGCGCAGCACCGCCACCTGGGCACCAGCGCAGCACCGCCACCTGGGCACCAGCGCAGCACCGCCACCTGGGCACCAGCGCAGCACCGCCACCTGGGCACCAGCACCGCCACCTGGGCACCAGTGCAGCACCGCCACCTGGGCACTAGCGCAGCACCGCCACCTGGGCACTAGCGCAACACCGCCACCTGGGCACTAGCGCAGCACCGCCACCTGGGCACCAGCGCAGCACCGCCACCTGGGCACCAGCGCAGCACCGCCACCTGGGCACCAGCGCAGCACCGCCACCTGGGCACCAGCGCAGCACCGCCACCTGGGCACCAGCGCAGCACCGCCACCTGGGCACCAGCGCAGCACCGCCACCTGGGCTCCAGCGCAGCACCGCCACCTGGGCTCCAGCGCAGCACCGCCACCTGGGCACCGCCGCCACCTGGGCACCAGCGCAGCACCGCCACCTGGGCACCAGCGCAGCACCGCCACCTGGGCACCAGCGCAGCACCGCCACCTGGGCACCAGCGCAGCACCGCCACCTCGGCACCAGCGCAGCACCGCCACCTCGGCACCAGCGCAGCATCGCCACCTCGGCACCAGCGCAGCACCGCCACCTCGGCACCAGCGCACCGTCACCTCGGCACCATGACCATGGCACCGTGACCATGGCACCGTGACCAGCGCACCGTGACCTCTGCACCAGCGCACCGTGACCTCTGCACCAGTGCACCGTCACCTCTGCACCAGCGCACCGTCACCTCTGCACCAGCGCACCGTCACCTCTGCACCAGCGCACCGTCACCTCGGCACCAGCGCACCGTCACCTCTGCACCAGCGCACCGTCACCTCGGCACCAGCGCACCGTCACCTCGGCGCCAGCGCTGCGCCACCTCGGCGCCAGCGCTGCGCCACCTCGGCGCCAGCGCTGCGCCACCTCGGCGCCAGCGCTGCGCCACCTCTGCACCAGCGCTGCTCCACCTCTGCACCAGCACGGCATTAGCAGAGCGCCAACACAGCATCAGCACCAAATCAGCTCAGCACAGCACCACCTCCACATCAGTGCATCACTCAGCACCACATCAGCACCACATCAGCATCACTCAGCACCACATCAGCATCACTCAGCACCACATCAGCATCACTCAGCACCACATCAGCATCACTCAGCATCACTCAGCACCACATCAGCATCACTCAGCACCACATCAGCATCACTCAGCACCACATCAGCACCACTTTAGCATCAGTGCACCTCTAGCACAGCTCCACCTCGACAACCAATGCAGCACCACCTCAGCATCAGCACAGTACCACCTACTCTTCAGTGCACCACCTCTGCACCAGTGCAGCAGCATCTCAGAACTAGCCGAGCATCTCAACATCAGTACAGCACTAAATCAGCTACTACTTATAGTTATGTTATTCTATGTTTAACATGTATGTAGGTAACTGCATAAATAAGTAAACCTTTTATCATAACTATTTACATGCAATTGCTTCACCACTATTAAATTACAAAAAAATATAAAAGCAAATTAACTGAAAGCACCAGCGCAGCACCGCCACCTGGGCACCAGCGCAGCACCGCCACCTGGGCACCAGCGCAGCACCGCCACCTGGGCACCAGCGCAGCACCGCCACCTGGGCACCAGCGCAGCACCGCCCCCTGGGCACCAGCGCACCGCCCCCTGGGCACCAGCGCACCGCCACCTCGGCACCAGCGCACCGCCACCTCGGCACCAGCGCTCCGTCACCTCGGCACCAGCGCAGCACCGCCACCTGGGCACCAGCGCAGCACCGCCACCTGGGCTCCAGCGCAGCACCGCCACCTGGGCTCCAGCGCAGCACCGCCACCTGGGCTCCAGCGCAGCACCGCCACCTGGGCACCAGCGCAGCACCGCCACCTGGGCACCAGCGCAGCACCGCCACCTGGGCTCCAGCGCAGCACCGCCACCTGGGCACCAGCGCAGCACCGCCACCTGGGCACCAGCGCAGCACCGCCACCTGGGCACCGGCACCAGCGCAGCACCGCCACCTGGGCACCAGTGCAGCACCGCCACCTGGGCATCAGCGCAGCACTGCCACCTGGGCACCAGCGCAGCACTGCCACCTGGGCACCAGCGCAGCACCTCCACCTCGGCACCAGCGCAGCACCGCCACCTGGGCTCCAGCGCAGCACCGCCACCTGGGCTCCAGCGCAGCACCGCCACCTGGGCTCCAGCGCAGCACCGCCACCTGGGCACCAGCGCAGCACCGCCACCTGGGCACCAGCGCAGCACCGCCACCTGGGCACCAGCGCAGCACCGCCACCTGGGCACCGGCACCAGCACCGCCACCTGGGCACCAGCGCAGCACCGCCACCTGGGCACCAGCGCAGCACCGCCACCTGGGCACCAGCGCAGCACCGCCACCTGGGCACCAGCGCAGCACCGCCACCTGGGCACCGCCACCTGGGCACCGCCACCTGGGCACCGCCATCTGGGCACCAGCGCAGCACCGCCACCTGGGCACCAGCACTGCCACCTGGGCACCAGCGCAGCACTGCCACCTGGGCACCAGCGCAGCACTGCCACCTGGGCACCAGCGCAGCACTGCCACCTGGGCACCAGCGCAGCACCGCCACCTGGGCACCAGCGCAGCACTGCCACCTGGGCACCAGCGCAGCACCGCCACCTGGGCACCAGCGCAGCACTGCCACCTGGGCACCAGCGCAGCACTGCCACCTGGGCACCAGCGCAGCACTGCCACCTGGGCACCAGCGCAGCACCGCCACCTGGGCACCAGCACAGCACCGCCACCTGGGCACCAGCGCAGCACCGCCACCTGGGCACCAGCACCGCCACCTGGGCACCAGCGCACCGCCACCTGGGCACCAGCGCACCGCCACCTGGGCACCAGCGCAGCCCTGCCACCTGGGCACCAGCGCAGCACTGCCACCTGGGCACCAGCGCAGCACTGCCACCTGGGCACCAGCGCAGCACTGCCACCTGGGCACCAGCGCAGCACTGCCACCTGGGCACCAGCGCAGCACCGCCACCTGGGCACCAGCACAGCACCGCCACCTGGGCACCAGCGCAGCACCGCCACCTGGGCACCAGCACCGCCACCTGGGCACCAGCGCACCGCCACCTGGGCACCAGCGCACCGCCACCTGGGCACCAGCGCACCGCCACCTCGGCACCAGCGCCCGGTCACCTTGGCACCGTTACCAGCGCACCGTGACCAGCGCACCGTGACCAGCGCACCGTGACCAGCGCACCGTCACCTCTGCACCAGCGCACCGTCACCTCTGCACCAGCGCACAGTCACCTCTGCACCAGCGCACCGTCACCTCGGCACCAGCGCACCGTCACCTCTGCACCAGCGCACCGTCACCTCTGCACCAGCGCACCGTCACCTCTGCACCAGCGCACCGTCACCTCTGCACCAGCGCACCGTCACCTCTGCACCAGCGCACCGTCACCTCTGCACCAGCGCTCGTCACCTCTGCACCAGCGCACCGTCACCTCTGCACCAGCGCACCGTCACCTCTGCACCAGCGCACCGTCACCTCGGCACCAGCGCACCGTCACCTCGGCACCAGCGCACCGTCACCTCGACACCAGCGCACCGTCACCTCGACACCAGCGCACCGTCACCTCGGCACCAGCGCACCGTCACCTCGGCACCAGCGCACCCTCACCTCGGCACCAGCGCACCGTCACCTCGGCACCAGCGAACCGTCACCTCGGCACCAGCGCACCGTCACCTCGGCGCCAGCGCACCGTCACCTCGGCGCCAGCGCACCGTCACCTCGGCGCCAGCGCACCGTCACCTCGGCGCCAGCGCACCGTCACCTCGGCGCCAGCGCACCGTCACCTCGGCGCCAGCGCACCGTCACCTCGGCGCCAGCGCACCGTCACCTCGGCGCCAGCGCTGCGCCACCTCTGCGCCACCTCTGCGCCAGCTCTGCACCAGCGCTGTTCCACCTCCGCACCAGCACGGCATTAGCGCAGCGCCAACACAGCATCAGCACCAAATCAGTTCAGCACAGCACCACCTCCACATCAGTGCATCACTCAGCACCACATCAGCACCACTTTAGCATCAGTGCACCTCTAGCACAGCTCCACCTCGACAACCAATGCAGCACCACCTCAGCATCAGCACAGTACCACCTACTCTTCAGTGCACCACCTCTGCACCAGTGCAGCAGCATCTCAGAACTAGCCGAGCATCTCAACATCAGTACAGCACTAAATCAGCTACTACTTATAGTTATGTTATTCTATGTTTAACATGTATGTAGGTAACTGCATAAATAAGTAAACCTTTTATCATAACTATTTACATGCAATTGCTTCACCACTATTAAATTATAAAAAAAATAAAAGCAAATTAACTGAAAGCACAGCAACACTTGAAAATCTGTGTTAATTAAATACAACTTCAAACTACATATATTACTTTCCTTATGCATGTGTTAATGTAAATGTGTGGGACTTGTAAAGCGCAATGTTGCCCTTGAGCGTCCTGGCGCTGAAGACCGCTGGGGAACCCGTCCTGGCTTTCCCTGTGAGATGGTCCCTTCTGGGTATCTCCAAGGTGAAGCCAGGCATCCCCGGCGTCTGTGGGGGGGCCGTTGTTGAGATGAGGCAAGCTTAATGCCCAGAGTTGCCGAGTGTGTTCCCTGGTTGGAGTAGGCACCGAGGCGAGAATTATCAAGTCCGTTGACCCTGGTCCACGACCCTGCCGCGTCGGGGATTGAACCCTGGTCCCGGGCTGTTCTCTGCTTCCGGGTCTGCCACCTCTAACCAGTGAGCCACACCACTCCACTATATACCTTCCATGTACTTATGTATCTTTATATTTATTTATTTGCTCCTAATTCAGCATCTCCAATGCACTACCCTATTTCTCACCCTATACCGCTCTTAATATATCCCCTATCTCCACTCTGAATCATCCCACACCTCATCCTACTACTTTCCAATGCGCTACCCTATTTCTCACCCTATACCTTTCTCAATATATCCTCTACTTCCACTCTGACTCATCCCAAACCTCATCCTACTTTCCAATGCGCTACCCTATTTCGTACCCTATACCTCTCTCAATATATCTTCTACCTCCACTCTGATTCATCTCAAACCTCATGCTACTGCTTTCCAATGTGCGACCCCATTTCTCACACTATACTTCTCAATATATCCTCTATTTCCACGCTGACTCATCCCAAACCTCATCCTACTACTTTCCAATGCACTACCCAATTTCTCACCCTATACCTTTCTCAATATATCCTCTACTTCCACTCTGACTCATCCCAAACCTCATCCTACTACTTTCCAATGCGCTACCCTATTTCTCACCCTATACCTCTCAATATATCCTCTACCTCCACTCTGACTCATCCCAACCCTCATCCTACTTTCCAATGCGCTACCCTATTTCTCACCCTATACCTCTCAATATATCCTCTACTTCCACTCTGACTCATCCCAAACCTCATCCTACTTTCCAATGCGCTACCCTATTTCTCACCCTATACCTCTTTCAATATATCCTCTACTTCCACTCTGACTCATCCCAAACCTCATCCTACTTTCCAATGCGCTACCCTATTTCTCACCCTATACCTCTTTCAATATATCCTCTACTTCCACTCTGACTCATCCCAAACCTCATCCTACTTTCCAATGCGCTACCCTATTTCTCACCCTATACCTCTTTCAATATATCCTCTACTTCCACTCTGACTCATCCCAAACCTCATCCTACTTTCCAATGCGCTACCCTATTTCTCATCCTATATCGCTCTCAATATGTACTGTACCTCCACTCACTCATCCCAAACCCTATTCTACTTCTATGATCCCCAAAATAACCCTTTTTAGACTCTTGCATTTTCTCATACATTTTCACCCCAACCCCTCAAGCACTTCTCCCTTTGGTGTCTGTCCTGTAGTAACAGCCCCGCCCCTCCTGCACTACTCTCATCAGTGTCTGTGTGTCCTATAGTAACACCCTGGCCCCTCCTGCACTTCTCCCTTCGGTGTCTGTGTGTCTGTCCTGTAGTAACAGTCCCCGCCCCTCCTGCCCTTCTCCTCTGTGTCTGTGTGTCTGTCCTGTAGTAACAGCCCTCGCCCCTCCTGCACTTGTCTGTGTGTCTGTCCTGTAGTAATAGCCCCGCCCCTCCTGCACTTCTCCTCTGTGTCTGTGTGTCTGTCCTGTAGTAACAGCCCCCGCCCCTCCTGTACTTGTCTGTGTGTCTGTCCTGTAGAACAGCCCCCGCCCCTCCTGCACTTCTCCTCTGTCTGTGTGTCTGTCCTGTAGAACAGCCCCCGCCCCTCCTGCACTTCTCGTCTGTGTGTCTGTCCTGTAGTAACAGCCCCCGCCCCTCCTGCACTTGTCTGTGTGTCTGTCCTGTAGTAACAGCCCCCGCCCCTCCTGCACTTGTCTGTGTGTCTGTCCTGTAGAACAGCCCCCGCCCCTCCTGCACTTGTCTGTGTGTCTGTCCTGTAGTAACAGCCCCGCCCCTCCTGCACTTGCCTGTGTGTCTGTCCTGTAGTAACAGCCCCCGCCCCTCCTGCACTTCTCCTCTGTGTCTGTGTGTCTGTCCTGTAGAACAGCCCCCGCCCCTCCTGCACTTCTCGTCTGTGTGTCTGTCCTGTAGTAACAGCCCCCGCCCCTCCTGCACTTGCCTGTGTGTCTGTCCTGTAGTAACAGCCCCCGACCCTCCTGCACTTGCCTGTGTCTGTCCTGTAGTAACAGCCCCCGACCCTCCTGCACTTGCCTGTGTGTCTGTCCTGTAGTAACAGCTCCCGCCCATCCTGCACTTGTCTGTGTGTCTATCCTGCTGTAACAGCCCCGCCCCTCCTGAACTTGTCTGTGTGTCTGTCCTGTAGTAACAGCCCCCGCCCCTCCTGCACTTCTCGTCTGTGTGTCTGTCCTGTAGTAACAGCCCTCGCCCCTCCTGCACTTGTCTGTGTGTCTGTCCTGCAGTAACAGCCCCCGCCCCTCCTGCACCGGTCTGTGTGTCTGTCCTGTAGTAACAGCCCCCGCCCCTCCTGCACTTGCCTGTGTGTCTGTCCTGTAGTAACAGCCCCCGCCCCTCCTGCACTTGCCTGTGTGTCTGTCCTGTAGTAACAGCCCCCGCCCATCCTGCACGTGTCTGTGTGTCTGTCCTGCAGTAAGCCCCTCTGTTGTCAGCGCCCTTCCTTAGGGGCATCCCTGGCCCCGCACTCCTGCTAGGATGTGTCTAGCCCTCCCTTGCACCCCTCAAGCCTCCTTTAGCCTCCCCTCAATCCCTCCGTCCTTTCTTTAGTGCCTCCCCCCGTACCCCAGACGCGCGTGGCGTGACGCGAGGTGTAAGCGGGGGGCGCTCGCTGTCAGTCTGGGGGGAGGAGGCTCCGGAGCCGCAGCCCCCTCTCCTCCGCCGCCCTGCCTCCCTCCCTCCCGGCTCCTCTCCATCCGCGGAGCCCTGCCTGCTGGAGCAGCCGCCCTTCTGGAAGTGGTACCCAGCCCCTGGGGGCACTGCCCGGGCTGGGGGAGCAGCGCCGCCGAGGATGGGGTTCTACAGCACCTTCAAATTCTTCTTGTATAGGGTATGAACCGCGGCGGCTGGGGGGCAGGGGTGGGGGGCTGCTGGACTGTCTGTGGACTGGCACCCGTACCGAGCGAGGGGCACTGCCCTGGCATCTGTACCGAGGGAGGGCCACTGCCCTGGCATCTGTACCGGGGGAGGCACTTGCCTGATACCTGTACAGGGGGAGGGGCACTGCCCTGGCATCTGTACCGAGAGAAAGGAACTGCCCTGGCATCTGTACCGAGGGAGGGCCCCTGCCCTGGCACCTGTACCGAGGGAGGGCCACTGCCCTGGCACCTGTACCGAGGGAGGACCCCTGCCCTGGCACCTGTACCGAGGGAGGGCCACTGCCCTGGCACCTGTACCGAGGGAGGGCCACTGCCCTGGCACTTGTACCGGGGGAGGCACTGCCCTGGCACCTCTACCGGGGGAGGCACTGCCCTGGCACCTGTACCGGGGGAGGCACTGCCCTGGCACCTGTACCGGGGAAGGCACTGCCCTGGCACCTGTACCGGGGAAGGCACTGCCCTGGCACCTGTACCGGGGAAGGCACTGCCCTGGCACCTCTACCGGGGGAGGCACTGCCCTGGCACCTCTACCGGGGGAGGCACTGCCCTGGCACCTGTACCGGGGAAGGCACTGCCCTGGCACCTGTACCGGGGGAGGCACTGCCCTGGCACCTGTAGAGGGGAAGGCACTGCCCTGGCACCTGTACCGGGGGAGGCACTGCCCTGGCACCTGTAGAGGGGAAGGCACTGCCCTGGCACCTGTACCGGGGGAGGCACTGCCCTGGCACCTCTATCGGGGGAGGCACTGCCCTGGCACCTGTACCGAGAGACAGGAACTGCCCTGGCACCTGTACCGGGGGAGGCACTGCCCTGGCACCTCTACCGGGGGAGGCACTGCCCTGGCACTTGTACCGGGGGAGGCACTGCCCTGGCACTTGTACCGGGGGAGGCACTGCCCTGGCACCTCTACCGGGGGAGGCACTGCCCTGGCACCTGTACCGGGGAGGGCACTGCCCTGGCACCTGTACCGGGGAGGGCACTGCCCTGGCACCTGTACTGGGGGAAGCACTGCCCTGGCACCTCTACCGGGGAAGGCTCTGCCCTGGCACCTGTACCGAGGGAGGCACTGCCCTGTCACCTGTACCTAGGGAGGCACTGCCCTGGCATTTGTACCGAGAGACAGGAGCTGCCCTGGCATCTGTACCGAGAGACAGGAGCTGCCCTGGCATCTGTACCGAGAGAGGGACACTACCTTGACATCTGTACTGAGGGAGAGGCACTGCCCTGGCACCTGTACAGGGGGAGGGCTACTACCCAGGCATCTGTACCAAGAGACTGGGACTACCCTGACTTCTGTACTGACACTGGCACTTGTACCGGGGAGGGGTACTGTCCTGGGACCTGTACCGAGGGAGGGGCACCTCCCTGGCACCTGTATCGGGGGAGGGGCACTGCCCTGGCATCTGTACCGAGACACGGGAACTACCCTGGCATCTGTACCGAGAGAGGGGCACTGCCGTGGCATCTGTACAGAGAGAGGGGCACTGCCCTGGCATCTGTACCAAAGGAGGGGCAGTGCCCTGGCACCTGTACCAAGCGACCGGCACTTCCCAGACATCTGTACCGAGAAAGGGGCACTGCGCTGGCATTTGTACTGAGGGATTGGCACTGCCCTGGTACTTGTCCTGAAGAAGGGGCACTGCTGTGACACTTGCACAAAGGTGAGAAACTATTGTGTCCCACGGGCCCTGCACTGACATCTGTACCCAGATAGAACAGTCTGTGCACCACGTATTCTGCCCTGGGATCTATGCCCTAACTGTGCCATCCGTGACACCTGCACCCACAGAGAACCATCTGTGCCCCACGTACCCTGTGTTGGCGGAGGTGCTCTGTACCAACAGAGAACCGCCGGTGCCCCATGGACCTTAATGTGGCAGCTGTGCCCAGAGAGAACCACCACTGGTATCTGCATTCAGGGAGGGCGACTCGCACTCAAACCATTCAGAACCCGTCCTGGCACCTGAACCCAGGAGAATTCCAGTCTCCCATAGCTCCTGCCCTGGCACCTGTACCCGGAGAGAATTCCTGTGCCCCTTAGCACCTGTCGTGGCATATGTAGCCGGAGAGCATTCCTTTGTCCCATAGCCTCTACCCTGGTACCTGTACCCAGAAAGAGTTCCTGTGCCCATGGCACTTTCCCTGGCACCTGTACCCAGAGAGAATTCCTGTCCCCATAGCCCCTGCCCTGGCACCGGTACCCATTGACCGTGACTAGACAGATCCATGGCCGGAGGATCTGGCGATCCCTGGTTTGGGGAGTGGGTGCAGCTAGGGAGTCGATAGCTGCTGTAAAGGAGAAAGAAGTGTGGCAGGAGGGCAGGGGGTGTTTACAATCTGCTGTTGGAGGGCGAGCAGCTGGCTTTCAAACCCTCTCCGTTAAGGGATCTATGTATGTTGTGGTGTCGATTTTGGGCCCAGGGCCCTGTCTCTGGAGGGTTGGTGGGAGTGTGCGCCGGTTCAAGAGACGGCAGTGTCACCCCCTCGATGGGACCCGAGGAGTCTGGCAGGGAATGGTTTAAAAAGGCCGTGGTCCGTCGGTCCTGCAGGGACGTGATGCCTTCAGTCCGAAGCTACTCCTTAGTAAGTCATCTCCTCTTCTAACCTGTTGTGCTAGTTATGCGCGTGCATGTTTAAATCCCCCAGTTTCTCACTTCTTCCTCTCGGGGCACACAACTCCCTCTTCTCCCTCCCTTCTGAACTCTGGTGACCAAGCTCACATCTGAGGCACATGGACACCCGAGAGGAAGAAGTGAGAAACTGGGGGATTTAAAACATGCACGTCTACAGTCACCACAGATTCCCTGGGTATCCTGAGACACCTGTGTGTGGGTGGAGGTGTGTTACACCTGCACCGCAGAGAGGTGAAGAGACCCCTCACCATTTATGCCACCTTAGAGGTGGGCGGTGCTCCTCTTCGAGGGCCCTCCGTGCCCACAGTCACCACAGATTCCCTGGGTATCCTGAGACACCTGTGTGTGGGTGGAGGTGTGTTACACCTGCACCGCAGAGAGGTGAAGAGACCCCTCACCATTTATGCCACCTTAGAGGTGGGCGGTGCTCCTCTTCGAGGGCCCTCCGTGCCCACAGTCACCACAGATTCCCTGGGTATCCTGAGACACCTGTGTGTGGGTGGAGGTGTGTTACACCTGCACCGCAGAGAGGTGAAGAGACCCCTCACCATTTATGCCACCTTAGAGGTGGGCGGTGCTCCTCTTCGAGGGCCCTCCGTGCCCACAGTCACCACAGATTCCCTGGGTATCCTGAGACACCTGTGTGTGGGTGGAGGTGTGTTACACCTGCACCGCAGAGAGGTGAAGAGACCCCTCACCATTTATGCCACCTTAGAGGTGGGCGGTGCTCCTCTTTGAGGGCCCTCCGTGCCCACAGTCACCACAGATTCCCTGGGTATCCTGAGACACCTGTGTGTGGGTGTGTTACACCTGCACCGCAGAGAGGTGAAGAGACCCCTCACCATTTATGCCACCTTAGAGGTGGGCGGTGCTCCTCTTCGAGGGCCCTCCGTGCCCACAGTCACCACAGATTCCCTGGGTATCCTGAGACACCTGTGTGTGGGTGGAGGTGTGTTACACCTGCACCGCAGAGAGATGAAGAGACCCCTCACCATTTATGCCACCTTAGAGGTGGGCGGTGCTCCTCTTCGAGGGCCCTCCGTGCCCACAGTCACCACAGATTCCCTGGGTATCCTGAGACACCTGGTGTGGGTGGAGGTGTTACACCTGCACCGCAGAGAGGTGAAGAGACTCCTCACCATTTATGCCACCTTAGAGGTGGGCGGTGCTCCTCTTCGAGGGCCCTCCGTGCCCACAGTCACCACAGATTCTCTGGGTATCCTGAGACACCTTTGTGTGGGTGGAGGTGTGTTACACCTGCACCGCAGAGAGGTGAAGAGACCCCTCACCATTTATGCCACCTTAGAGGTGGGCGGTGCTCCTCTTCGAGGGCCCTCCGTGCCCACAGTCACCACAGATTCTCTGGGTATCCTGAGACACCTGTGTGTGGGTGGAGGTGTGTTACACCTGCACCGCAGAGAGGTGAAGAGACTCCTCACCATTTATGCCACCTTGGAGGTGGGCGGTGCCTTGTACGGCTCCACCTCAAGGGCCCTTCCGTGCCCGCAGTCACCACAGATTCCCTGGGTATCCGTGGACACCTGGTGTGGGTGGAGGTGTGTTACACCTGCACCGCAGAGAGGGGAAGAGACCCCTCACCATTTCTTATGTCACCTTAGAGGTGAGAAGACCTTCCCATCAGTGATGGTGAAGACACTGACCAGGCAGTTCGGATGCGGTGCCCCATTCCATATGTTCCTTGCCTTATCCGTAGAGCTCTTCCAAACTAGATGGAGTCTATAGTAACACTGCGGAAAAGCCTGGGCTGTAGAGCTCTACTCTGTACAAGGTTTCACAAGGCTTGGGAGTCCTGAAATAGAGTGAAACTTTTCATGGGATGTGGCGGCCAAGAGGGTTCTTGAGAAGTAGTGGAAGAGCAGGGAGACTAGGTTGGTGCTCAAAGGCAAGGTGTGTGCCACGTTACACCACAAGGGTGGTGGTGCCTGTAGTGGATAATGAGGATAACCACTTGAGATAAATATTCACTCATTGATTATATTTTGCAATCATTTGCTTATTCTGGGGATACTGTATAATTGTGCGGCATCAGCAGGCACCCGTGGTTAGCATGCTTTTGCCGCAGTCTTTCTGGAGATGAGTAGAGTAAAAGGCTGGACGCTGGACTGGTCAGTCGAAAGACCATTCATTAGCTGTTGGTGAAGGATGGAGGCATCAGACCTGTGTGTGGCTAGTACAGAAGGAGAAACCGTAGCTGAAGTCTTCATCAGTGGTTCATGGGAAAGCGGGGATTGCCAGGAGCGAAGTTGAGCTCTTTGATAACAGAAAGTGAGTTATGTTCTGCTGATACTATCTGTTGTGAGGTTGTATTTTCTGAAGGCCATTTAAGAGAAGATGCCGGAAGGCATGAGTGTTTACTCTTCCGTTCTGAAGTTTATGGAGAATGTGCTTGCTTCTGGTCCGTTTATCGAGCTAGGAGCCAGTTAACAATGGTCCAGTGTCCTGAAACCAGGCCATGGTCAGGTCATGCAATCTCCATGTGCATGCTACGTCTCTCAGATATTTCACTCTTACACATTTTATTATGCATGCTTGTTTTATTGCACATGCCTGTTTAGTCACTCGTGGTTTGCTTCACATACATAGCCCGTTTCACATATGTGTTGTTTTACATACATGCCCAATGCCCACGCTGTCCGAATTAGATTGCCTTGAGCTGGTTCACGGAATGCTGATCATGTCCGCAAAGAAGTTTCCTAATGTAGGACATATCTTTAAGGCTCCTCTTGAGGGAATGGCATTTCCTACTATTAACCATTACTTCTTCTAGATTAAGTGCTTCGTACCACAGATTTGTACCCTCGAAGCGCTGTAAAGAATAGATATTAATTACTCTTATCTAATTTACTCCTTCTTAATTTACCAATCCCTGTTTGCCTGCCCGGGGTGTGGACTCGTGATCTGCTGCTCGCATTAGATGTCAGCAGCTAGTAGTTAACTCACCAAGTCGTTTGGTTGATAAACATAACCTAAAGGTTAATGACCATTTAAAGAGTTCACAATTCTGAAATATCGACAAAGAAATACATTGATATTTGTGAAAAGAATCATCAAAAAAGAATATTGTGATGTCGAGAAAGCACGATTTTCTCACATCTGTTGCAATGCTTGGTAATTGCCAAGTTCAATGCTAGACACATTTAAGGGCTAAAAAGTGAACCGAACAATTTGAGTGGATCCACCGTTAGTTGCAGTACCCCTGCAGCCTGTTTGACTCTTACCGCCTGAAGACTGCTAGTTAGTTTGTGCCCCCGGACTCACTCTGGTGCTGCTCCTGGGGACTTTTTTGGGCTTTCCCTGATTGGCCGAAATCAAAGAGACTTCTTCCCAATTGGCTCTTTCTTGTTGACACAGGAAGTGAATGCTTGTTCATGTACTTGTGCTATGAATGAAAGCAACAAATGCCTTGGCTCCTCTTTTCTTTCGCTGGAGTCTTTTCCTGCCCATCAAAGGAGGATGCTGGATTCAGGACTTCAGGATGCACCTAGTGCTCTGATTCTGAATGTCGACCGACTGCCTTCCTACGCATTGAGTCTGGGAACGGGCGGACTAAGCTGGACCTCTGCTCCGCCACTGCTCACTCCTTGGGTGCCCTGAGGTTGCAGTCCTCCTGGTCTGCTCTGTTGCTCCCGTTTGCTTGTCCCAGGCAGCAGGGTCGCGAAGAGGTCTTGTGGTAAAGCTCATCCAGGATACCTCTGCAACGTGGAGTCTCTATGATAAACCGCCTGATTTACGATTAAGGGACCCCCAGCCCCCAGCCGACTTGAATGGAAGATGTAGACTTGTGTGATATCCTGCATCTACATGGCCATAGCCAGATCTCCATGGAGGTGGGGCTCCCAGACTGACATCTACACGCAGCTAGCAGGGGCAGTGCCAGCGGTTTGGTGATATGGTGGCTGTGAGCTATTGTTGACCAATACATGCCCTGGTGGCGCCTCCGGGTGGCAGCATCTGGAGCCCAGCCTTTTAATTGGGTTCTCTATCGTGCAGACAGCTTCAGTGTAGCAAACACTTTCACACATGAGTGAACATTGTAAAATAATGAGTGGTGCTAGTGCAGGGCAAAGCATTTTAATTGCAGCTGATTCTCAGAGATGCAGACACTTACTGGATTACTTTGTTCGAAACCAGCTTTAAAATGGACTAATGTCACCCCTCAAGAACCCGGACAGAGTGTGGCTGGTACTGTACTCACCCCTTCCCCAGCATCCCCATCAGCTAGTCTCCGAATTCTCTTAAAGACTCTCATCATTTATTCCTGAGCCCCCCTTCTCTTCTGAAATACTGTAATGCTCAATACTAAACCCACCCAGGGGCATTGAACCTAGAACATTGAAATCTTATTGGATTTCTGATCCCTTTTATGCTACCTGTTTGTGCCTTCAATTCATCTTTCCAGTACATGCAAGGTCCAGGCTGCACATGTCCGGCACCGTCATAGCTCCTTCTCTAGGGCCCCTGGTTCTCGAGGCGACTGAATAGAACAGGGAGTTCAGTGCTCGAGTCCCTGCGCTTGACTGCACAGCATAAGTCACTGAGCTGGGTGATGGCTCAGTGACTTAGAAACGCTCTCTGCTGACATGCGTATACTCTGAAGTCCATCCCTACCAGGCCATCTCAGCCTGCCATCCTAGGTCAGCAAAGTTAGTTCTGTGGAAATGGTGGTAAAGACAGCTTGGAAACGGCAGAAGTGCGATTTGAAGTGCTTTATAAAAAAAATAGTTTCATTTTTAATTATGTATTGTGTTTTCTTCCTAATTAATGACTGTGTTGGTGTATTTGTGTGAGTATATTTATTTACTAAAAAAAATAATTTCCCTAGAAGATGTCATGAGTGTTGCAATATGTGTGGTTATTAGCAGTCCATGGCGAGGGTGAGAGGTGAGTTACCTTAGGGCACTCCCCCCGCGTGATGGAGTGCCCGCGGCCTTGTGGAGGCTAGGGAGGTGAGCCAACCATCCCACCTTCCTCTTAAATAAATATCGCCCTCTCCTGGTGCTGTAGGAATGGCAAAAGGCTTTGTCCCTTTCTAGCTCGGTGTGGATGGTACTGTGCTAATATATGCTTAAAAACTTGGCTAGAAAAACAGACTTTTGAAGTGAGCAGATTCAGTGCCGCTGGTGTTGAAGGGTGCTTCATACAGGAGCTGCTCGCCACCTAACCTTGGCAACTACCCAGAGTTCTCTGATTCTTTTTTGCATATGGATTCTATTTATATGTATATATATATATTATAGCCACCTGCCATGTTTTGTTCTTAGTAGGCAGTCATTATTTCTGTGAGATTGCCAAAATGGTGCATTGAGCGTTGCGGGCTGTGTGGGTTATAGAATGGCTTGACTCCTTGGGGCGAAAGGGGTGTGTCAGCTCAGGGTGAGGAATTGTGGATGCTCAGCTGCAAGGTTGTGGAAATTACTATTGTTCACTAGACGGTGTACCTCATTGGCCAGATGGACCATTTTCCGCACTTGAGAGGCTTATTGGGCACATTTCGAGACTGTGATGACACTTTTTCGACAAAACATGGGGTTTTCTTGGGCATGTGTTGTTCAGTCCCTGTTTCCCCAGTGTCTGTCGGGGAAGAGAGCAGCCCTTTGCCCTATAATCTCAGCAGTGGTGATGTCCAGCTAAATCTGCACATGGCCAAGCAAATGCTGCACTGGTCATTGTCTGCACTTGTCATACTGTGGCCGTTCATTACATTGATACTTTCGGGTCAGAACACCAAGTGCACGGGTAAATACTTTAGCTGTGGGTAAAAACCGGGCACAGAAAGGCAGACCGTGGATATGCTGTGGCCTGCTCTTACCTCTGCTTCCCCCTTCTCTAGGACTGTCTCTGTCAGAGGGTAGTTTCTTGCGGAGTTGGAACTAGAAGGGCCAGAGCAGGAAGGGGCATGTGCTCAAGGCAGATGTTACGTGGGTGTCACTTCCTCTCACTGTCCCTGCTTCTACTACAGCTGCTCAACTGCCCCAGCCAGGAGTGGTGCACTGGGGACCCTGCATGCTGTGAGGCTGGTGATGGGAGGAAGATGTGCTGCGTCTTTGGGGATCTGGGCTTTTATCATGCCTGGTTTCTAAACAGCTGGTATGGACCGGGAATACCAATCCCACAGGAAAGCCTTACAGACCTAGCTCTTCACCTTGTAGGGAGGCCTAGTTCCTTTAGCACCTTTTGGAACCATCATGTGGCATTTTGCCCCTTGACACCCATGGGCAACTGTTTATCTCCTGTAAACCTTGTTCATAAGTAACATGTCCTTGCCGTGTTGATGGGGCACACTCCTAAAAAGACATCCTTTAAAATTAAATCAACACTGCATTGTTACTTCACATTTCCTCCTGATATATTGAACTATATCTGTTTTCACTGGTGTGTCCAAGGTAGTGGATTTCCTGATCAGGTACAGCACGTTTGTACGGCCGTATAAGCTTGGACTTGCCATTGATGCTATAAAAGATCAAGAAGGGAGGGTTTCCAATCTGAATTGTCGATATGTACATAATTGAATTATACCGAGTTCTTCACAGCATGTATCTCAGAATTTTACAACTTAGCAGGGGCAGATCAACCCGTACAGTGCCATTGAATCTAAATCATCATCTTTTTAGTGTATGCATAAATGTCAGTGCCGCAAGCTCTCCGTGGCCCTGTGTGTCATACAAGTTAGCCTGGCTCGCAGTAGTTCATCAGCGTCTCTCTTCTTACTCTTGATGAATTGTAAGGCTCTACTGACTTACCCAAAGCTGAGTCATCTCGTCCGCCAACACATTGACATTGCTGTGAACTACTCCAAGGATAAGGGACATGGGTACTCCTTCACATGCTGCATTTTATGTACAACAGCATAAAATGATCAACAGCACAGACATGATTTCACACGCTCTAATGTTGTGCCAGTGAAGTGTCGCAGTGGTGCCTGTGGTTGGCAGACTTGGCACTCCAGGTTGGGTGAATGGAAGATTCTCTTTCACTTACATTTTTGTCCTATGTGTACAGTGTACTCCAGCTCTTTAAACCTGTATTAATGGCATCCCACTCAAAACAGGCTTGAGAGTAACATTGTGATCCTGCAGTGCTTTATTTCCTGTGCAGCTTTAGGATTTTGTTCTTTGGATCAGTTCAGTTAAAGAAAGGTGAATTTGGATGTGTTTTCTCAATACCGACAGGCTGTAACTCCAAATGGGTGCAGTACTAAAATGCACACAAAACAGTCAATATTTTGGAAATAGATAAAAAGCCACCCATTCTTTCATCTTCCTACTCAATAGTCTTACTCAGAGCACTTAAGGCGGCTTTACAGTGTCTTAACAATCTGCATAAATCAACTTCACTTAATATCCTAGTAGAGTTCAGCTCTTGAAATCAGGTTTTCTGTTAAGCAACGCAGATCGATGCCACCAACAGTTAGAGACTTTAGTTCCTTGGCTCGCATGTTCAGTACTGTCCCACTTCCAAGACATACCTTTGGAAAAGACAGGAGTCCTCTGGCTAATTTCATTCTGGCTCCATAGAGACCTTCACTTCCAGGGTCCGATC
Source organism: Lissotriton vulgaris (assembly GCF_964263255.1). Classification (NCBI taxonomy): domain Eukaryota; kingdom Metazoa; phylum Chordata; class Amphibia; order Caudata; family Salamandridae; genus Lissotriton; species Lissotriton vulgaris. Next base: position 55,640,855 of record NC_141696.1, read on the forward strand.
GGACTTTTCTCCTAGTAGAATCAATTGACAGGCGGTCAGAAGAAACAACTAATTTTATCTTGTGCGTCTTGGAAGCTCTCTTGTTGGCCCAAGGTGGGAGTGGCTATTTCAGTAGACAAGGCGTGTGGGGGAAAATAGTCTATTATCACTCTAGGCATGAAGGCTGTATTAACAGCAGTCATTTCTTTAGATCCACTAAAAGGTTTTTCTACTGTTTTATAACGGATTTTAGGGCTCAGTGTCCTTCTAAAGTTTAGCACCCACATTTTAATCTTGAATTTATCCTTCGGCTGCCTTGGGTTTTTTGGGGCCTTCTTGTATTTCTGGCTCTAACTAATCTGCTGTATTCTACTGGAAGAGTTCCACTGCTGCCTTTTCTGCTTCCTGCCAGTTTAGCTATAGAAAGGGACCTTACGTCACATTTTGCCTCATGTACATCTCACCAAAGCGAAAAAGTAGCAAAGATACCCTACACAGATTGCACCAAGCCGTACATCACTACAGGTTCAACACTTGTTGCTCTGTGGGGGTTAGAGGCCTTAAAGCTCACTGAGTTCAGTTTTCATGCCATTGGTTTGTGTTTGTATTGCTGTGGGAAGGGACTTCTCTAGGGATCTGTGGGATTTTCAGTGTCTTTCGGATCAATTGATCAGGTTCGGTCTTCGATTCCTATCTGATCAGGTGTGCATGGTTTTCAGTGCCTTTCATGTTCGGCCTTTGATGCTTTTCTGATCATCTGATCAGGTGCAGGTGGCCTTTAATGCATTTTTAATGTGGTGCAGTCTTCATTACTTTACAGCTGCCATGTAGCCCATGAATTCTGGTCATCCTGCTATAACCATAACATTTAGGAACAGGAGAGGAGGCCAACTGAGTGGAGATGGCTGGGGCGATAAAGAAAGGCCTTTCACAGATGAAAGCAAATAGTGTGACAAGCAAAGGGTCGTGCAGATGAAAACAAGTAATGGGCCGATGGAGCTTAGCGGAGAGGCGTAGTAGAGGATGATTGGCCAGAACACGCAACCTGCTGGATGTGATGATGGCGTCAGCCAGATAGTTAGGCGGGTGTAGGAACAAAGACCCCAAGGGAGCCGAGAGGGGCAGCATGTGATCTTCCCTGTCTTATGCCTTCCACAGAACCTGGCATTTGAGGATTCAAGAGAAGTTGGAGCGACGTTCTGTCATTGTTGAGGAGTTTAGTTTGAAAAAGAGAACTGTGTGTTCTCCTGTCGGTGCGAGTAAACCAGCTGCCGCGCATGTTGCCTCCTCATTCTACTCGTCTCCTGTGGTTGGCAGCTTGTTTGCTCTCTGGGGGTCTTCCCTGGTTACTAGCCCAACGTTTAACTGGTTCTCGAAAGCCTCAGTTGCGTGTACAGGCATTGCTGCCTCGTGCGTGGGTGATTTACTATGTGTACATTGGATAAATTATAGATCAGAAGACACCTTCCATTATTAATAGATCTGCTATTCCAGCTCCAGAAGGAGGCACAGACGCCGCTGCGTATGTGCTGGGTGGAGGATGTGTCCTAAGGCGGAGGAAGTGATCCTCATGGAGAGAGAGAATTCTAAAGCTATGGACTCCGAGCTGGAGTAGACCTTGGTTCTCAGAATCAAAGGACATAGGAAAGAAGCCTAGTGTATCGGCCACTCTTCAGGTACACTGCCTCATGCCAGCGGCTTTTGCGTAAGTGGAGTGTAGGTTGGTGGCCATTGGCCTGCAGAGTTCATGAGGGTGCAGAGCAGGGCAGATGCATCTCTACCATGTGCAATGCTTCAGAAGGCCTGGTGTGTCAGCAGCACTGTGTTATTGAATTATGGCACACAGACATGGTCTGGAGGGAGCGGACGCACATCCATTAGCGGATATTGGTCCTGTTGGGCAGACATTGTAATGAAGTTAGCCAGATTACAGCGTGTGGATGGAAGAACAACAAATCATTGAGAAGCCAGAAAGGCCAGCAGCTGCTCCTAACAGACACAGAGCTCAGGCAGCCAGTAGGATCCTCTTCTGCACATCACCCCCAAATACAGCAGGCAGTAGACAAGATCGTGAGCAGTAACAAACGTTTCTGTTGTGGTTAAACCTGAAAAACGTGTGTGAGCAGCAAGAAATCCGCCTCGTTTCACATGGGGATGTGTTCCAGGCTTCCTTGAAGGTAGTGCTTGTTATACTGTTTCCCACCCCATGATTGAAAATCTGTTGATTGGAGGCTGCTAATATGTTTTTTAAGCGCAACAAGGGAAAAACCAGACCCCTTTCTTTGCAGCGTCTCAGAAACACCACTTTAGCAGCAAAAGAGACCACTCCCGCTGTTTGAAGATCACTGCTCTGGGGGTTACGTAGAGGCAGGCAGTGGACAGAAGAGTTGACTCCACATCACATACCAAAACAAATCCGTATGACTGAGGGCGTCCCATGCAGCATTGGGACATTCAGGCGAAAGCTAGAAGCACTGCTTTGCCGATACGGAAGCATGGCGGGGCTCACATGCAGGATGGCACAATTACTTTCTATGTAAAATGTCAGAACAACCATTCCGATAGTCTCAAGCTTTGTCTGAACATCCCCCTGCTGCTCAGAGGGGCAGAACAGCTGGGGTGGTGGACACTTTCTAGCGCAGTTCTGATTGAACCCCTTCACTTATTGTTGTGGAGCAGTGAGTGCACCTCCCAAGACCTTAGCAAGATTCCATCACACACAGAGGCACAAGCCAGCAATACTTTACTGATCACATTCACACAGGACACCATGACTGCACTCTTACAAGCCCACCAAAAGACTGTGCCTCTTGCACAAAGGCGCATTTCTGAAGCAAACCGTGCAGGCACAGTACAGCCACACTGAGTGCTCCCATATGGGCACAAGACGGAGCTGTTAACATGCTGGCATGAACAGTCAGTCAGCTCTACACTATATATGCAGCTGTGCAGAGGATAATATGCTGTGATTAGTATTGTTGAGTGTGTGGAGGTGCCCGGTGAATCCTCGAGTGAGCCATGATGTCCCTCATCCATATGAAATGGTAATAAATGGAACAGCTGCATTTATGATTATTGCCATGATATTTTTCCATGTGTACTTGTTATGATCTGGCTTGATATTGCAACTGTCGCCAGACAATTATGTGAGCATCACTAGAGAGAGGCTTTGGCTCCACCCACATGTTGGGAGCCAGGAGTGCTTTGAGTGGGCAGAAGTTGTGTTTCTTCAAAAAAAGTGCTTGCCCTGCATGCAACTTTGATCATTTTGTTTATTTATCCAGCTGCCTAAGCTTGAATTTTCAGGGCCACACACAGCATTGTAATGCTGTTAAAGTCTCTTAAATAAATGAGTAATTTATATTGTTTTACTCTGGTAGCAGCACAGATGTGAGGAGGTTGTTTAGGTCTGACTTGACAGTGCATCATAAACCTTACCTGCTGGCATTTCCAATGCTTGATTTAACAAAAGATATGTAACCAAATCGGAATGTGAAGGGTTAGATTTGGGCAATATGGTAAAATGACATTGAAGAGACCTCCTTATTATTAGTAGGGTTGTTAACTCCTTAACCACGGCGCAAATTCCCCGGCAGGAGTTCTAATGAGTAGGAGGGGCTGCGTCGGCCAACGTACGTTCGCAGCACTAGCGAGGTAGTGCTCGTGGCGGCCGTTGGCCGACGCAAGCACGGAACGGGCTAAGCTGTGTTAAACAATTGTTACATGCAATCCATGAGGCAGGAAAACGTGTTATCTTAACAATTTTGCTGTACTTTGGCGATAAACTCAAATGTAACCTATGTACTTTAGAATTAAATGTTTGAATGTGTTTTTTAGCACAGCTCCTCCAGTAACATTCCCTTCCAGAAGGGGAACAATCCTAGACAAAACAATCCTCTTCCTACCCCAGAAGGATGGCTAAGCTTGAACATCTAACCTAAGACCCTCCTTATGGGTCTCAACCCCAAACATGTGCCTCATGCTTGATGTGAGTCCTATGACAAACTTATCTGAGGACTCCTTTTTGGGTGTGTGTCTGTTCCACTTAGAGCAACAAACACAGAAAAACAGTCCTCGAGTTCTTGAATGAATCGCAGCCACTGATGCTAACTCTGGGACTAGGGTCATTACCAGTGGTTCATATTTTTCCAAGCCTTCCCATCATTCATCATCATTTTTCGATCTGAGTTGCTTTAAGTAGTTTAGGCCTGGCAGGCATGGCTCCTGAGCTTGCTCTGCCACAGACCTAGTGCTCCGCCTCACTGACTAGGCTCAATGGGGCCGAAACGTGGGGAGTTGCTTGTGAGTTTATTTGCTAATAATGTATTCCTTACACAACTTGCTTTTCCACACTACTGCTCACACAGACACAGCAGAGCCTGAAAGAGCAGTCTGCTGTTCACAGGTCTGGTACGGGGACACCATGGTCCTGACATAACGTAAAAGGTTAGACAGCTCTTTCACAATAGACCGAGGCCTGTGTATGTTCTGGAGATTAGACTCTCATTCCGAAGTTGGAGAAATCTCAATCTCGTTTCTTGTATAAGGATGAGAATACATAAAAAGCTCTATACTGTTAATATTTGGGCAACTTGGATGCGTGACACTGTTGGGAAATTTTAGCTACTAATAAGACATGTTTCAGATTGGCAGAAATACTGATCCTTGTCCGCATTTAGGGTAGGGGTTATTTGGGATTGGCAAAGGCATGCAGACTGCACGTGATGAAACGATGGGCACTTTTCTGACAGTTTGTCTAGCTGTGAAGTGATCTGAGGGACCAATAGGTGTTAGTATAAAATCTTCCACTATTGGACACTGGGCAAGATCATTTCAAATGTATCTTTTTGTTTTTTCAGATGAAACGAAAGTCTGAGAATGGTGTCGATGTGAGAGCCCTATCTCCTGGAAAGAAGCTATGCAAAGGCTCAGAGTACAGCAGGTAAGCCAAACGCCAGAGCTTGAAGAATGCACGCAATGGTTAAGCACTCTTCTCTGATAACAGCCTTACAAGGGCAGCCCCCGGTTATACACTGCCACTAATAGCCTATTGTGGGAGAAAATTCACATGAGGTTGCAAAATAGGAGGTATTGTTCTCCCAGTATGTGGAAGTCGGCACTGTGCTACTGTGGTTGGTAGGGGCCTTACACACTATTCCAAGAGTGCAGAGGGCATCAGCAGGTGTAGGCATCATCAACTAAGATCTGCAGGATAGGAGTGGGCGTTAATTGTGAAGAATGCTGTATATCGTGACCAAGGGGAGTCACCAGTCTGAACGCTTGAGGTATAATGCCTTGCTTTTCTTAATGGTAAAGGTTCTGGGGAGGTACCAACGGTGGACACACACTGCTAGAGCTTAGTGTTTAATGGGGACTGATAGGCACCCTTCTCTATGTTGGCACCATTTCAGAAACCTGGGAATCTAAGGTGATGAGAATATTAAACCTGGCAATGGTAAGAAGAATGCTTCTCTGAGATTGCAGATTGCAGTATTAGAGAATCCTGTGGAATCGGCAGTGTTCGGCACCTTCACTAAGGGTACTCATCGCTGAGATAGCAGTACTTCAGATTCTTGGGTAATTGGCAAGGATCACCGCCTTCACCTAGGGTTACTGCCCTGATCCCCCCTTTCCATTCTTAATGCCTCTATCTCCTCAGGCCTAGTCCCGAAACTCTTTTAAATCGGCCATAGTTTTCCCCATTTTAAAAAAGTCTGGCTTAGACCCTTCCCTTCCGTCTAACTTTAGACCTATTTCCCTTCTTCCATACCTTGGGAAGATCTTGGAGAGTTACATCACTACTTGTCTCTCTACTTTCATTGAGGACAACCATCTTTTGGCCTCCCACCAAGCGGGATTCCGCCCGGCCCACTCTACTGAGTCAGTGGTCCTGTCCGTTCTAGACGAGCTTAAGAGCAAGGCTGATTCCAACTTACCCTAAGCCTTGGTGCTCCTTGATTTGTCCGCTGCGTTTGACACGGTCGATCACTCCATTCTTCTCAGCCGTGTCTGCGCAGCGGGTGTTCGGGGCACTGCCCTCTCTTGGCTCGCCTCTTTTCTTAAAGAACGGACTCAGGCGGTCCATCTTTCTGGCTTTACTGCCCCCACCCGTTTGGTCCCATGCGGGGTCCCCCAAGGTTCTTCCCTGTCCCCTCTTCTTTTTAATCTTTACATCCACCCCCTTATTCTTTCTCTTCTTGACATGGGGGTCTCCGTGTATAATTATGCGGATGACCTCCAGTTAGTATTTGATCTCTCCTCTCCTTTGGACTCTCTACCTAAATTCCACTCTACCTTAGTTTTCATCTCTGAGTGGATGAACAACAACCAACTGAAACTCAATCTGAACAAGACGGATTTGGTCCTGACTGGCCCTACCACCTCCCCTTGGTCTGCCGCCTTCTGGCCCTCCACCTTCGGCCCCTCGCCCGTTCCGGCGTCCTCTGCAAAGACCTTGGGCATTAAAGTCAGTCGGGACCTCTCCATGCATGCCCAGATTAGTTCAGTTGTTTCTTCCTGTTTCTTTTCCCTCCGGATCATCCGGAAAGTGTCCCGTTTCTTTTCTTCCGATGCTCTTAAACTTATTATTTTGGCAATGATTCTTTCCCGCCTTGATTACGGGAATAGCCTCTACGTGGGCATTCCTGCCTACGAACTACGCCGTCTTCAGGCTATTCAAGTCCTCCCACATCACTCCTTTACTGAAATCCCTTCACTGGCTCCCCATCTGCCAGAGATCCCTTTTCAAGATGGGTTGTCTGGCCTTCATGGCCCGTGCCCGCACTGCCCCGGCTTTCATTAACTCCCCCATCAGTCCCTACACTCCCAATCGTGCCCTTCGGTCCTCCAGTCAGGCCCTTCTCACTATTCCGCGTTTCTGTAGATCCAAAACTGGAGGTACCAGATTCTTTGTATTAGCCCCTCGCTTTTGGAATAGCCTTCCATTGCCCATTATATCCATTCCAGTTTACCAACAATTCCGTAATGCCCCCAAGACCTTCCTGTTCTCCCAAGTGTACTCCTGCTGATTTCCTTCTCGGCAGACTTCCTTTCTCATTAGTCCTCTACCCTAGCGCCAGGAAGCCGCTTTGGTCACAGTGCGCTCTATCAAGAACTTTTTAACTAGCTAACTAACTAGTAAGAGTAATGCGGAGTACTCTTTGGTAAGATTGCGCTTTTTCAGTATAACCGAGATCTGCAGTGACGGGCACATACCCTTAGGGGTGACATCCAGAGTGAGCACAAGACCTTGGAAAGGCAGCAGTTCTCAGCAGTTCTTTAAGATCGCATTGTTTCAGAATGCTGGCATTTTGCCCATAATGGTCACACCACACTCTTATTAGCTGGGTTTTTGCGATGAGTGATCAGCACAAATCCCTAAAAATTGTGTTCTGCCACGATCCTGTGCAGTGAGCAGTCTACGCACTTCTCTGGGTGGAGGACCTCCATCTCGGCAAGGCAGCAGTAGTAGGCAGTAGTGCAGTTTGTCATTGTACTGCAGCTGTCACATATTGTCTCTTGGGTAGTAATGAGTAAATGACTTTCCTAACCAGATTTGCGATTTGCTCATCTTAAGGTGTACTTCTCCTCAGTTGCATAACTAGCTTCTTTTTTACAGTAAACCTGTAACACCTGATTTCTTTGCTTGAGCTGCCTCCAAAACCAATAGACTTAAACATTTTGCTCGTGTTTTCGTTTATTTGCCTTGTTTTCTGTAGCTTCTGACGTTTCACATTACTGAACAATTTTAGATCCAGACCATTTTAATGACAGTATATGGTAAAAAAACATATGGGATAATGCACTAATGTAGTCTGTCTTCTGAATTAGTTAATAAGGGTTGTGTGCTTTTTTAGTGTTGAGTGTGGTGGAGCCCTAATCTTATGTTGATCATAAGCCTGCAATGCCCTTTTGCATGCCGACCATCTTAGCTTCTTTTTTCTACCATTGTGTACGGAGGTGCATCAAGAGAGCACACAAAGATTTTCATCAAAGACAGTTGTAAGTACCTGAAGAAAAAACAAAAGTGACCAAGAGAGTGACGGAGATGGATGTTTGATCCTGGAGAGAGGTTTTGTAAGGGTGGGTGGTGGAGATTCGACATGGTCAGAAAAAAGTATCTAGTCCTCGTGGAATCCCCGATGTTCCTTGACACAATGATTATGAGCATTCTCTTTATTTGCCCAAACTGCCATAGGAATTCTTTTTAAAAACTTTATAGCGTTAGTGTTTACATACATTACTACATAGCATATGCTTAACAATTCAATTTCACAGCTGACATTACGTTTATAGACAACATCATTGTACACCATGAGTTCAGTGGCTGGAATCATCTATTTGTGGACACAACTGCCATAGGAATTTGACCCTAAACAAAGAGCATCAGATATGCTTGTTTTGCCTCCCAAGAGACCATAAGTCAGAGGACTGTTTTTCATGCTCGCAGATTAAGCCCAAGACTTTAAGTCTTCGAGATGAAATTATTCACATTCGGGCTGCCGGAGTTAGGAACCCAAAAAAGTTTTCGTCTTGTGTAGAAAGTTTGCTTTGCCTGAACGCAATGCCTTTTGGTGGTGTTCCTAGTAACAATTTACGGGAACTGTGGAGTTTAGGCCCCTATACTCCTGAGGATTTCCTCCCACTCTATTCTTTTAGCCTTGAATTTCTTGTTGCAGGTTGCAATTGAAGATATTAATTGGTGCTCCCTTGTTGGACTCTAGAGTGACATCAGTGTTTGCTGGAACACCTTTAGAATCCTTGAGTACTCTTTCTGTTATATTTGAGGAATGTGAGTAGGTTCTTTACTTGTTTGCGTTGGTTAAGAAGTTGTTAAAGGCCAGCAAATTGGAAATTTTATGAAAATTAAGTATTCCCCCCGAGAAGTTCAGGGTTTTGTGTGAATCTTTGTCTTTATTTTTTCGTTTCCATTGACCTATTGTAATCACTGTTCGTTGTTTTTTTCTCTGCTTTCTTGTCAAAAAGGCTTAGTTCAGATTTGGCCCTGCCCTTTTCAAGGTGACCAGATTTTTATTGGACCACATCTGGATCAATCCGTGTCCTTGCTTTTGCTTTTTGAAGGGGCAACTCTGTCAAGTATCTTTGGTACACTGTAGTGGATGATCTTTCACTAGCTCCCCTGCTTAGAGATGCCTGTTGGCTTTCATCGTGGGGGTTTCCTGCGGTGTTTAATGTTATTTATTGAAATATCTTAATGTTTTTCCCCAGGTTGGTGGGGACTGTTGATTGAGGTGCATGCAAGGAATGTCATCTCTATTAGTTGATTAGTACATGATCTGACCATAGGTAAGATTGTGTTGCAAGGTTTAGAAAAAAAACATTTAGTATGCAACCCACTGCATGGACTGGACTTTTGATTTTAATGTCCCTTAAAAAATGCCACGCCCCAAAAAAATCTGGTGCTCACTTTGTTGCAGTTCTGTTCATCCTTAAATTGAAGTCTTCCATGTTAGAGCTTTTTGAGTCCTTCTTTCCAAATTATATATCTGACTCCTAGCTTCAGATTCCATACCTTCGAATAATCCCAGGTGCCAAACTGTTGTACAGAAGATTTTCGAGCAGTACTCAGTGCGCCGGTAAGTGGCGTCATTTGACTCGTTGGCGGCAGAAGTGACATGCACATTACCAATATAGGCGCCACCCCAGCGCGCTGACTTCATTTGTTTACTTTCTGTGCCAGATGGTGCTGATCCAGTCTGAGTTATCATTCAGTCAGCTTGTATTTATAGTGCACGGCTAACCACCGGAGAGGATATCCAGGCGCTGGATTTAGTTGAAAAGCCATGCCTTCAGTCCCTTTCTGAATTCCTGCAGAGGGGATGCTATTCGGAGGTGGCGATCGTTCCAGGACTTGCTGGCAAGGTAGGAGAAGGATCGTCCTCCACTGTAGCTTCACAGGATGTGGGGAGTGTGAGCAGGGGTGAGGGAGGTGAAGTGCAGATGTCTGGAGGGTTGGTGGAAGTTAAGCCGGTGGTTGATAAATTCTGGTCTTAGGTCGTGGGGGGTCCTTGTGGGCGTGTCAGCTGTGGCATCTTTTTCTGGATGGGGAACCAGTGGAGGTGCCTGAGGTGGGGGGATGATGTGGGTTTGTTTGGGGAGGTTGAGGATGAGTGTAGCAGATGCGTTCTGAATCGTCTGGAGTCTGTTGAGTAGTTTGATAGCGATTCCTGTGTAGAGGGTATTGCCGTACTCAAGCTGGCTGGTAACTAGGTCTTGAGTGACTGTTTTCCTGGTGTTAACGGGGAGCTATCTGAAGATTTCTCGGAGCACGCAGAGGGTGTGAAAGCAGTCAGAGGAGACTAAGTTGATCTGGCGTTTCATGGTAAGTTTGCTGCCCAGGATGATAACAAGTTAGGAGGCATGGTTTGTTGTTGTGGGTCAGAGTTCGTAGGGGCCACCAGGTGTTCCGTGGATTGGTGTTCCCAAAGATCAGCACTTGGGCTTGTCTTTGTTGAGCTTCAGGCGGTTGCTCTTCATCAATTTAGTGACACTCGTCATGCAGTTGTGGAAGTTGGTCCTTGTGGTGGTGGGGTATTCTGAGAGCGAGATGATGAGCAGAGTCTCGTCTGCGTAGGAAATTATGCTGATGCCATGGGTTCTGACAATGTTGGCTAGGGGCGTCATGTAAGCGTTGAACGGGGTGGGGCTGAGTGATGACCCTTGAGGAATGTCACACACAGTGCTCTTAGGTTCCAAAGTAAAGGGTGGTAGGCGTATACTCTTGTTTGTCCTGTGAGGAATGATGCGATCCATTTGAGGGTGTCTCCTTGGATCCTGATGTGGCGAAGTCCCTTGATGAGTGTCCTGGTCTGCCACCCCGCCCCATAGTGGCGAAGATCCTGAATTTCCACGAATGCGATGCTATCCTCCGGCCGGCACGCTACAAGGGCACCATTAACCCGTTAACCGCGGTGGTAATTCCGCCGCGGTGCGGGCGTTTTCGTCCGCGGGTGGGGCGCCGTTGGCCAATGGCCGACGGCAGCACTGGGGAGGTAGTGCTGCCGTCGGCCATTGGCTGACGGCAGCAGGGAAAGGGTTAAGCACCAGGGAAACACCCTCTCTTTCTACCCGGATTATACTCTTACTGTTCAAGCTGACAGGAGAGAGTTTTTGCCGGGCAAGCGCATCCTCCAGAAGCACAACGTCTCATATTCCCTGGCCTACCAGCGAAGTTGAGGGTCCAACTGGGTTCCAAGACACTTATCTTTCCTGACCCGAGGGAGGCCCTGGCTTACGCTAAGAGACTGGAAAAAGAATCTCGATCCTCCCAAGTCCCCACTTGAAAGTGCTGACCGCCTAAGCAACAGCGATTGACTGTGCGGACAATGACACTTTGATTAACCTGTTATTTGTCTTTGATGCCGCTTCCTAACCCAAGCTTGGCCACCCAGCTTCTTTGCAGGGGTGTCCGTCGAGTCCTGCCATGCCCCCACTGGGTTGATTCCCACTATTATTGCTGTGTTGTCCCCTCCCAGTTGTGGGTCCCCGGGTTGCAGTGGGTGGTCTTCTCAGCCTGATTGGGGGGTTGGAGTGGGTGCGGGGTGGTTGGGTTTCTTTCTGTTTGGGTTGATGGGGCTGTTTTTGGGTGGTGTGTGGTGGGGTTTGTGGTTTACTTCTTGTTTGGTTCTGGACACTGCATTGGGTTTCCTGCACACCACCGTTGTCAGTCGACTTCAGTCCGCATTCTGTCTTGTTTGGACTCCTACACAGCATAATGTTCTCCGATTCACCCTGATGAATCTTACTGGTCACGTCTTACAGACTCCACTGGCACTTCCCTCTCTTTATAGGTTGGGCCCTCCAGTGGTCTGGAATGTATGGCGATCCCGCCACCTGCCTGAGCGCTTCGCCCTTTAAGCCACACCTGCCAATCAGACGCTCACGCTGCTCTATAGGTGGCAACCATTGAGAGCTGTCCCTTTTTACCTGTGCTGTTCCTTATCCGTGCTTCCCCTTGCTGCCCGCTGACTCTCTTGCTCCATGTGTGCGCTGTACTGGTCTGCGCTGTCCGCGCCGCAAAGTGAGGCACCCTGCCCCCTTATGGCTGACATCGTCTGCTGGACTTTGAATGTCCGTGGCTTGAATGACTACCGCAAGGCCCGTCTGATACATTCACACCTACAGCGCCACAAGGTGGATATATGTCTATTACAGGAGACGCACCTGTTGCCTGATTCCGTCTCCAGATTCCAATCTCGCTACTGGGGGAATCCCACTCTTCAACATACTCGTTGTATGCCAGGAGCGTTTCAATCTTGCTGCGCCGTGGCCTTCCTTGGCAGACCTCCTGGGTACTCCTCGATCCGGAAGGTAGGTACGCAATCCTCCACGGTTTTTTACTGGCCCAGCCTGTCACGATTGCCGCGGTTTACGGCCCCAACTCTGATGACCTGGAATTTTTCAATCATGTTTGGCACCTCATCTCCTCATGCGGCTCCGCGGCAGTGGTTTGGGGTGGAGATTTTAATGTTACTCTTTCAGCGACCTTGGATTGTTCTGGCTCTCACACATCCCATCCGCGTACGGCTGCAGCTTTCACGTCTCTTTTAACCAACAACGCACTTTATGATGCCTGGCGCCACCTCCAACCTGATGCCCATGAAGGTACCTGCGTGACTTGCGCGAGGGACTGTTGGTCGCGAATTGATCTCTGGCTGACCTCACTGGATGTCTTGTCCTGGCTCACTGATGCAGAGCATATGGCTCCCACCTTCTCCGATCACGCGCGGTCCAGATTTGTCTTAGGCCTCCTCATTCCCAGCAACATGCCTTTACTTGGCGTCTTCCTCCAAGTGCCCTCCGGGACTCTGTGTTCTGTGCGGATATCCATACTGCGATCACCAATTATTTCGATCTAAACGCAGGTTTCGTCGACTCTGCCTCCACCCTATGGGAGGGTTTTAAGGCTGTCATCCGGGGTGAATGTATTTACAAACAGGCGGGCGTCCTCCGCTCTATTCGCTCCACCGTGGCTAAGCTCGAGGGGAAAATCAAGGATCTGGATGCCGCCCATGCGGCATGCCCCAGCCCTGAGACGCTTGTGCTGCTACGTCAAAAGCATACAGAATTCTCGGATGAAACCGGCGGTGAACTGTCCTTCCTCGGCAGAGAGGGTCGGGCGCGCCGCTTTGGGGAGGGGGACCGCCCGGAGCGTACCCTTGCTAACCTCCTACGCCCACCGCGTGCAGTCTCCTATATTACGGCCCTCAGTGATGGCGGCCTGGATAGGGCCACCTCTCCGGAAGATATAAGATCCCATTTTCTCGATTTTTATTCACAACTCTATATTCTCCTAGCACACCCTGGAGTTTGATCAATATTTTGAGTCCATTGCCCTTGTCTGGCTTGAAGATCACCATCGAAAATTTCTTGATGAGCCATTTTCCAAGGAAGAGATATTGGCAGCCATCAACAGCCTACCTAGTGACAAGCCCCCCGGCCTGGATGGCCTGACTGCCTTGTTCTACAAATTTTTCGCTGACATCCTGGAACCACATCTGGTGGCCATGTATAACGAGTCTTTTGACACCCGTCTATTCCCGCCGTCCTTGCGCGAGACTTTGATAACCCTGCTTCTAAAACCTGACAAGCCTGTCGACCGTCGCGACTCCTACCGGCCCCTTTCCCTTATAAATATAGATAACAAAATATTTGCCAAGTTGATCGCCTCCCGTCTTCTTTTATTAATGCCCACCATCGCCCTCCCTGATCAATCTGGCTTCATACCTGGTAGGACTACCTCACATAATCTTCGTGCCATTTTCTCTGTTTTACATCAAATTAATCCTAACTTGCCAGCCGTGGCCGCCCTACTCGACGCCACTAAGGCATTCGATACGTTGGAGTGGCCTTTCCTATTTTACATCCTACCGCGTATGGGTTTTAGCAAAACATTTTTTTGCGTAAGATCAGACTCCTCTATACCAATCCGTCGGCACGTTTCCGCATTAATGGCGAGGTTTCCGACCCCATTAGCATTGCCCGTGGCACTTGCCAAGGGTGCCTGTTATCGCCTATGCTTTTTGCCATCGCGATGGAGCCCCTGGCCGCCAGGCTACGACAGCACCATACTCACAGGGGCATCGGTTTCTCGTCCCGCTCCTTCGTAGTCTCAATGTACGCGGACGATGTTACCTCATATGTCCGCCATCCCTGGGAAAACCTCAGCTCCCTGGTCCGGGAAAACCTATGTTTTGGCGTGCTCTCGGGATCCAGGTGAAGTTGAGTAAGTCTGTCCTATTCCCCTTGACCGATACCACTGTCTCCTTCCCACCTGACTTCCCGTTCGTGTGGCTATCAGGCCCTACGTGCTACTTAGGCATCTGGTTGAGTAGGAATTCAGATGAATTGTGGAGGTCGAACTTCGGGCGGGCGGTGGATTGGCTTGGATCTAGGATCGCTTCGTGGAGCCGTCTGCCGTTATCTCTGTCTGACCGGATTGCCATTCCCAAAATGGTGATCCTTCCTAAATTCCTTTATCTTTTCTTGAATATACCTATCCCCCTCACTTCTAATTTTTTTTAAAAAAATGAGCTCTTTAGTCATCTCGCTCGTTTGGGAAAGGTAAACAACAGCCCAAGGTGGCCTACGATATCCTCACTCTCCCTATGTCTGCCGGTGGGATGGGCGTGCCTGATTTTCGGTTCTATGCCTTAAGTGCCCAAGCCAGCTTCCTGCATTTTTGGATTCATCCCACCCCCTATCAGCCCCACATCGCGGTTGAGACCGATGTGGCTACTCCCTGGCCCCTGTCCACTGCTCTGTTCTCTCCTGCGGTGCGCCCCCCGGGCGGAGGTGGACACTGTCGAGACGCTGCGTGGGGCTTGGTCTAGCCTGCGCCGGCTCCCTGTACTCTCTTCTCTCTGACAACGCCATGCCAATTGTAAAACACCCAGATTTCCCCTCGCTTCAGTCCTCCAGCATGTCCCGACACGCGGCGCGATTGGGTATGAGGACGGTGGCGGATCTTTACCCAGAGAACTCCTTTTACTCTCTTCCAGATTCTCCGGGGTTGCAGGACACGCTGTTCTATCAGTTGCTCGCCACTTGCCGGAAACTGCACCCCACATTCCCTCAACCCTGGCCCACCATTCCGGCTCTGGACTTCATATACACCTCCTCGTCGCCGCACAAGTTAGTTACCAAATTGTATGTTTTTCCCCTGATGTCAGCCCCCATTTCCTCGGATCTGTCGCGGGAAGCGTGGAGTGCAGACCTCCGTATTGATTTTTCGGAGGCCGACTGGCAAACCAAAAAGCTGTCACCGAATTACCGGCTCCGCCTGAATCACTTAAAGTATTTACACAGGTTGTACGGCACCCCAGTGCAGCTCCACCGGCTCGGGCTTACCCTTGGGGATAATTGTGTGCGTTGCGCTGCTCCCGCCGCGGACCTTGCCCATTTAGCGTGACTCTGCCCTAAGGTTTCAGAGTTCTGGCAGGCGGTGTGCTCCACCATATCTGACATCACAGGCGCTGCCGTGCGCCCAGACCCTCCCCTGTGCCTTCTCGGCTTCGTTAAGTTTTGCCCTGATGCCTCTCGCCTCCTTATCTCGATGCTACTGGTCCTCGCCAGACGTAGGGTGGCAATGTTTTGGCGTCGGCAAACTGATAGGATTTGCTGATTTTTTAGAATTAGTTACTTCAATAGCAAAAAAGAACTTTATCGTCAAAAAACCTTCAGCAGCCCCGCCTTCACTTCAGGCATTAAACATAGAAATAAATAAAGTAATACGGGGGCAATATTTATTATTTAGTGAGGAAGCAAACCAGAAGTTAGCACTTTTAAAAAGGAGATCCAGGCTTAAGGCTCGTTTAAAACGTGATAAGGAGGATTCAGTATGGATTCAACTTAGGGAAGCTTCATATAACGGCCAAGCCAAGACATTCTGGTCAGTAATTGGCAAAGGCTGTGGTACTAGAGTCAATCCTACGCCTATTACCATTGATGAACAGATCCGGGTTCAATATATTGAGAATTTGTACAGCAATAATAATTTACAATTAAACAATGTTGAAACTTACGCTGACTCGCGTGTATACGATTCCCCATCGGAAAAGGAAATTGAATTTGCTATTAAGAACATGCGCTCCTCTGGTGCGATGGGACGAGATGAAGTCCCCATCTCTGTATTAAAACAACAGAGTGCGCTTTGGAGCAAAATTCTTTTTCCTCTGTTTAAATCTTGCTTTTCAAGCGGAATAGTCCCTCCTTCCTGGAAAGGGAGTATCCTTGTTCCTTGATATAAAAAAGGGGCAAGAGATCTTCCTCAAAATTATCGCCAAATTGCTTTACTTGATGCCATCGGTAAGGTTTTCGCAAAATGTATTCTCACTTTAATTAATGAATGGGTAACTGAGTACAAAATTCTGCCTTTGGAACAAACTGGCTTCAGGCAAAACCACGGAACGTTAGACAGTTTGACTGCACTTCAGGTTATTTCCGAAAAATATGTGAAAGTACGTGGTGGGCATGTATATGGTGCATTTATTGACTTCTCCACGGCATTTGATAAAGTGGACAGAACATTGCTGTGGAGAAAGCTTTTTGATCTAGGGATGCCACCTTTTCTTATTAAATTAATCTGTGCCCTTTACTCAGACACCTGGTGCAGGGTGCTGCTGGGCGGTGAAAGAGGCTTATCTAAAATAATACCCACATCCAACGTGTTAAAGCAGGGTTGCCTTTTGGCTCCCCTGCTTTTTTCACTTTACACAGTGGATTTACCTCTAGCGCTCTCTGCATGCTCTGGTATTGCCCCGACGTTGGGGGGCGTTCCGATTGTATGCCTCATGTATGCAGATGATATTTTGATCCTCGATCTTACTCCAAAAGGCCTAAATAATCGCCTGCAAGCTCTTTATGAATACGCTGGAAACCATTATCTGTTGATAAACATTGCAAAAAGTAAAGTGATGTGCATGGCGGGAAGGAAGAAACCTAAATTTCCTAACTTTCCATGGGTAGTAGGGGGTCAAAAATTGGAAACCGTGAGTTCTTATACCTTCCTGGGTAAAATTATCATGAGTAATTTAAGCGAGAAAGCTCATATGGCCAATAACTCCCGGAAGGCTATCTCGCAGGGAAAGAGTTTGGTATACTTGTATAAAGCCACAGGTAGAAGGCATTTTTCTATTTCACTGGATGTATTCAGAGCAAAAGTACCTGCCTCCCTTTTATACGGAATAGAGTTAATTGACCAAAAAAATTGGAGCTTTTTAAATTCCTCGGAAGGAAAGATTTTACGTAGTTTATTAACCGTTAGTACAGCAAATTCTACCGCTACTCTAAGACAGGAACTCGGCTTACGCAGTAGCTGGGTCCAAGGTTTGGCTGGTATCATACGATGGGTTGTAAGCCTTGCAAAGAGTGAGCCTAATACCTTACGACATCTCATAAAAAATGAATTGCTGGGAAACTTTAATAACTACTCTTCGATTGTAAAAAACTTCAGATATGCTGTGGATCAATTGCAATTAGATAAAGATGTTTTATTTTCTTTATCCTCTTATCAGTTAAAAACCCTTTTGAAGTCCTCCACGTGGGAACTTGGGTTTAGACTGGATAGAGATTTCCGGTTGTTGAAAAAAGGTTGTAACCCTGCTATTGAGTCATGTCTATTGAGGAAAGCTCAACCGTACACTCAATGGAACATTCCTCACGGCGTTAGACGCCTAGTGTTTTTAGTAAGACAGGATCTGCTTCCGTTGAAATCTCTTTACTCCAGATGGTATGGTCACTCAGCGGTCTGTGATTTTTGTCAGTTGTATGACCAAGATTTGGTTCATGTTATTTTCGTTTGCCCAGCCCTGATGTCCTTTAGGCGAAGATGGTTAAGACCAATTTGCCTACAACTCAACATTCTGTCAGCCTCTGCTTTTCGGGCAGCTATGATTAACCCGCCAAATGAAATGTTCTGTTTTAAACTGTACAAATTCTTCAAATGTTTTTTGGATCTGTATTAAGATGGTAATTTTTAAAACTGTTGTGTATTTGATACTATTGTATGTTCGACATTTTATGTTTAATGCTTTTTTTTGGTATGCATATTTTATGTCTTTTATGTGGACCTCGTAAAGGGTTCCGTTATCATAATAAACTTGAAACTGAAACTGAAGCGTCGGCAGCCTGCTCCTAAGGTCGATGGTTGGTTGGATGATGCTCCCGGTGCCAGACTCTCCTATCGGAGTTCTGGGACTTAATGCCTGCCAGATCTCGCCCTGTTGACATTTGGGTCCCCTTGGTCTCCTATCTCCTCTCCCGATCCCACCCCAGCGGCGATACCTCTCCCGCGCTCCCTGCCGACCTTGGTCCATGGCGGCCGGCGGCGTTGGTCGGTGACTGCCCCGTCACCCCATATTTTCCATCAGCGCCCCTGCTGCTTTAGAACCCCCACGGATATTGCTCTTTTATGCGTGCTGCCCCCTCGATGGGATGTGACCCTGGGACTGTGGAGCTGTTACTTTAACATTCCTGGTTTAATAAGTTGCTGTAAAATGTAACCTAATTGCAACTCAATGACTGACTTGTAATGTATCTTACTGCTGCGTGCGGTGGTTCTTCACGGTGTATTGTGTCTGCCATGTTTTTTATTCCTCAATAAAGGTTTTTGAAAATAAAAAAAAAGTCCCTTGATGAGTGTGTGGTGATGAGGTCGAGGAGGATCAGGGCAGCTGTTTCCCCCAGATTAAGGAGGGTTCAGACGTGTTTGGTACCAAACTACTACTTGCAATAAATCCACGCTGATGCCAGTTTGGGATTTATTGTATCATGTACCCAGAGGGCACCTCAGAGGTGCCCCCTGAATCCATACCAACCCTTGCTTGGTCTCTGACCGGCTGTGGGCAGCCAGCTACCACCAGACATGTTTCTGGACCCCTGGGTGGAGAGCCCCTGCTCTCTGGGACCAGAACCAATGCACATTCTGTGCAGAGGGGTCATGCTTCCTCCCCCAGGATGGGCCAGCGCTCAGAGGTACACCTCTGCAGCCTTTGTAATGCGACCCCCCAGCTCTGCTGCTCGCAACAGATGGCAGCCCCTGGTTCATACCCCCATTTTGGGTGGGAAAATTAAAAAAGTTAGGAGGTGGCCCCATCTCTGCCAACCCCACCCCTAGGATGGGGGGGAAGCGAGGTGAGGTACAAATTTCAGTCCCTGCCATCTTGAAGATCCGGGCTAGGTCTATGCTCCCTCCCACAGGAGGGTGGTTTAATAGAGGGTGTAGATACCCCAGGTGAGGTGCCCATTGTCCCTACCTGCTACTCCCGTAAACTCTCCCTAAATTTAGTTATTTGACCGCTCCTCTACACCTGGCCCCCAGATCTGCAACAACCTAAGTAGAAAGAAGACACCCTGCAGCAGAAGACGATAACTGCCTTGGCCCCCAGCTCTACCGGTCTGAGACCTGCTTCTACAACCCTGTGACCTGTCTTGCAACAGCAACCTCTTAAACCCCTGGGAAGACAGTTGCCTTCAACATAGACTCCATTCTTCCATGGACAGCAGACTTGTCCAGAAAAAAACAACTCCAAAGACTGGGTCCAGGCAGATCTGCGTCCCCAGCCCACTTTGCATCTGAAATCCACACCCGAGTCTGAGTGGCTCACCTGTGCAGTGAAGTCTACCCAGCGATCCTGATCTTTTGTTCTGCATTGGCTGATCATTCCTGAACTCCACGACAGTGCCTGCAGTGTGAATCCAGAGGCTCCCTCCCGACGGCCTCCGGTAAGAAGATTCTGACATCGAAAGGCACCCTTGCACCCGAGATCCTGGGCCTTGGCAAGCTGAACTGACAGTGCCACTACAACCCCTACATCCAAACTTACCTCTACAGTCGCTAGTCTTGCTCTTGTAACCTCTGGTGCCACCCCTGCGGCGTCTTTACAATCAGAAGAAGCCTCATTGAAAAGCATTGGGTGCCCAACGTCGAATTTGCATCCTGCTCCCGGCCACCCGTGTCGCTAGTGTATTTTTGGTGCTGCTTTGAAAAGCAGAATTCTCTGTCCTCACTAGAACATAGGTTGCAAATGCCAGCTGTACATTCTTTTGTGTACCTCTTCTCATCAAGATACCTGGAAACGACCCATATAGTTGCGTACACCATACACTTATGTGTCTGCTCTTTGTAATGGCTTTGGAAAGTACAGATGAATTGCATCACCTGTAATGTAACACAATTTGCCTGCTGATGTCTCTAATTCTGGTGAACATTTTCTCCTTCTCCCAATTTTTTGTTGTTGTTATTGTTGACAAAACCAATGTGCACTTTTCATTTACTAGGCATGCTACACACTTTCCATTGTCACCAGCATCAAGAACAGCAATGTTCTAACAACTAAATAACCGAGTGGCCCATATCAATCCTAGAAATAAAAAAAGTATTTTGTGCCACCAGATTAAAGTCTACTATTATGTCCCCAACAGAGCAGACTCCCAGAGTTGGAAAATGATAGGGTATAGAAGAAAAGTACATAGGTCCGTTTTTGTAAATTTACAAGAAATGTGTGCTGGTGCCATTGATGGTTGGTGCACACATAAGTGTTTTTTCCTAAGTAATAATGCAATCCTCATCTCTTCTTTCTAAATCCTTGAGTTTTAGGTCATTAGCACAATGCATAAACACTGCCACAACGTTTGGGGACCTGCGAAATGCAAACCACCATGGGCATCAGCGTCGACGAATCCCTTCCATCGCCCCTCCAGCAGAGCTGCAGGACTGGCTGCGAACCTTTCAGGTATGCTGTGCTTATGCATTACTCTCTACTTAACATTCTGGTAATGCAGATTTCGTATTACTGCCAAAGTACAAAACGCTGTCAACAGTGTATTAGTTCTACATGCCCCCAGCAGCATCATAAAACTTAACCTTCCTTCTTTAATATTAACAAAAACACTGGGAACATGCCAAGACAGACTTCTCTACATGATGTTGTCCATTGCCGTCCAACAGATACGAGCTAAATAGATGGACTCTGCTCAGTCTTTTCAATGAGCAGTTAGTTGATGCTATGTACACTCCCATCTTCTGGAATGCGCAATTGTAAATGGCATGGGTGCAAACCCTCCTTTTGAAAATACCTGGTCCCATCTAATCTTTGTTTTTTTTAGCCCTCTGCCCTGGACAGAAGTCGTCAATGAAGCTCAGTGACTTTAATATTTATCTTCCACCGGATGAGAGGCTCTTTTGTAATATCATGAAGACATTCTGTAGTCTTGGACCTTGTGCACCCTTTGATCTTCCTCCAAGTAGCACCCTCTTGAACATTTTCATGGACCAAGTTAGGAGGCC
This sequence comes from Lissotriton vulgaris, assembly GCF_964263255.1. Classification (NCBI taxonomy): domain Eukaryota; kingdom Metazoa; phylum Chordata; class Amphibia; order Caudata; family Salamandridae; genus Lissotriton; species Lissotriton vulgaris. The sequence goes on from NC_141696.1 coordinate 55,662,141, forward strand.
AGGAACTGAAGTTTGTTGCTGATGTGTGGCGTGGAGCTAGTCTCTGCAGGTATGTTGGGCTTTTTTCCCCACAAAAATTTGTGAACGACGCAAAGACTTCTAAAATTGATACTGGCTTTAACATTTAAGCCATCGGAGAGATTTCAGAACAGGTTTGCTGTGGTCCCACATAAGTAGGTTAAGGCACATTCTTGCTGTCTTTCTTTGCAGCTTACCCATATACGTTTTTTGAGTAGGTAAGTGGTAGTAATGCTTCAGTAGTCACGGCGAGACAAAAAGAGTGCTCCAGTCAACTTCACATATTACTTGGTTTGGAGTTCAGGTGTAGTATTTTACGGAGTGGGTAGAGTTATAGATTGAACCATTGTACCACAGCATTGAGTTTTAGAGGAAGCAACAGTTTAGATTTAGCGTACCCCAGGTTAGGAACTTTTGGTGTGATTGAAGGGGAGCATTCGATGGGTATCGATACAGGGCCAATTTTGCATCGTGAATCTTTCTGGATTCACTATGCTGTGCATTATTCCACGGTCTAATGGTTGGGTCTGGAATCATTTTTTTTTTCTTTCTTAGTAGCTCATGAGGGCGTCGACGTCCTACCATTTGGTGTCCTCTCGTGACATCGGCGCGCTTCCCCCGGAAGCTCCCACCTTTGGGCGCCATATTCAGATTATTTTTTCCGCCGTTGGGTCTGGATCGTCACAGAGAGGTTCCAGAGTTTTTGGAAAAAAATTAGAAAATAAAGCAGAAAACCACCGAAAAAGTTGGAGAATACATCTCACAATCAAGATCACAGAGCCGGGACGACGAAAAAGGAGGGGAAGATCAAAAACTTCGACGTTCAACGGAGAATGCGCATACAGGGGGCCCCCTGAGCACAAGAATGGACAAAACACCTTTTAAATTTTGCCGTAATTGCCACCACAAGTACACGCAGAAGGACCAGCACCCAGTTTGCAACCTCTGTCTGCCAATCGACCACGAAAGCAAGGATTCCAACCCCTGCTCAGCTATTACCCCGAAGACCCTCAGAGTAAGGGAAAGACAGAGGAGAGCCAACTACAACATGCAAGGCCAGTGTCAACCTCCATCGCTCCGGGACTTGGGCCTCTCCAGTGGAGAAGAGGACAACATCGCCGAGGGACCAGAGGACTACACGGTCGTAGAGACTGATATGAAGTCGACAAACGAGGTAAGAGAGACATCGACCCCTAAAACCCCGGCAGACTCTCGAAAATCAGAGTCAAAGTCCTTGAAAGGAGCGCTGGCGCAGAAACAAGTGACGGCCGAAGCTGCATCCAAGAACAAACAGCCCAGCGGATCCTTTGAAAAAGACTCCCAGTAGGCGAAAACCCAAGGGAAAACCTAGGTCGTCGAAGCACGTCCCCAAAAAGGCATGCTCGACTCCGAAGGAAAAAGCCCGAAGGCGGAACAGGCCGCCGAAATGGAGAGGAAGAAGAACTGGCTCGAGGCCGAAATGGACAGTATCTTCCAGATAAAGAAGCATCTCGATGAACGGATGAAAAGATACACCATCCCTTCGAAGCCCATGACGATTGTCGAAGTCGAGGACGAAGAGGAGTTCAACGCCGAAGAACCGCCAAACTCCAGAGCCCACAGATCAGCAGGAGGAAGAAGGCTTATATTATGATGAGGAAGAAGGCGAGGAAGACCAACAAACAAGCTTGGGGCCGGCATCCTCGGTGGCGCAGGACCTGGATTGGCCGGATCTCGACGCCAAAAGCCCGGAAGAGGCCGTAGAAACATATCCTTCGAGGCCTTCGCCGCCAGATGACATTGGCATCTACAATATGGTCATCAAGAATGCGCCTGCAGCATATGGGGTGAAACTAGAGGAAGAGAAACCAAAAGCCTGCTTCCTCTTAGAGACTCTACTCCCCACTCAAACTAGGAGCCAATTCCTGCCCATGATCCCAAGTGTCCTGGACCAGGGCAGGGAAGCATTCAAGGAGCCATCAACCTGTAGTTTCAAGCCAGAAGTCCAGAATAATATTCTAAACACACCCTTAAATGGGGAAACTCTGTTTGGAGCGCCAGTAGATGAAAAACTGACACAGCTGAAGAAGGAGAATGCAACTACAAGGTCCATGTTGCAGTTCAGAGGTATGAGAAGGGGCACCCCAACACGGAGACCAAACGGCATAGGTTGAAACCAGCCGGGAACCACACACCAGACATTACCAGGGCAACAATCAAGCGCAGCAGGGTCAGCAACCGTAAACCTGGCAGTACTAACCTAGGGGCCTGTCCTTTCGCGGGCGATCAAATGGACTAGGGCAAACAATAAGAGGGGGCCAGCAACCCACCTCAAAGTGACTCCGCTGCACCGAACGTGCCCACCCACACAACTGGAGGGGCACGACAAAAGACCCAAAAAACAATTACACACACTTAAATCAGAGAACTTATAACACCAACAGGAGGCAGACTAAAACACTTCTTCCAGGAGTGGAAGAAAATAACAACAAACAAATGGATACTGAACATCATACAGTTCGGATACTGTATAGAACTGGAAAAGAAGTCACCAAACAGGAGACCAAAAAGCAAGGCGCGCTCTGCAAAAGAACTCTCGCTCCTCCTACAGGAAGCACAAGAACTCCTCCAGAAGGAGGCGATAGAAACAGTACAGTTCAAAGAAAGAAACTAATGAGTGTACATAAACTACTTCCTCGTACCAAAGGTGGACAAGACGTTGATACCCATCCTGGACCAAAGGTTCCTAAACCAATACATAAAGACTCAAAAATTCAAAATGACATTCCTACAGGAGGTTATTCCTCAGATAAGGGACGGAGAATTTATGTCCACCATAGACCTCAAAGCCACCTACCTACACATTCCCATGAACAGACAACACAAACATCTACTGATATTTGCCATCAACAAAGCGCACTACCAGTTCACAGCCCTAGCCTTCATACTAAAATCCGCACCAAGGGTTTTCACAAAATGCCTCGCAGCTATAGCAGTGCACCTACGGAGGGAAGGGATTCATGTATACCCCTACCTCGACGACTGGCTAATAAAGGCAAGTTCCTACAAACAATGCCAACTACATGCACTGCGGGTCACACAGACGCTGACAGAACTGGGATTCTCAATACACTGGGGGAAATCCTCAATGGAACCAGAACAGGTGAAGCTCTTCCTGGACGCACAGATCAACACCATTCAGAGCAAGGTGTTCCCCAGCAACAAGAGAACACTTGCCCTGCTGAAGGAGACACATCAATTCCAGAAGGGGCAAGCTCTGACAGTGTAGACAGCGTGCAAAATCATGGGGGTGATGGCGTCCTGCATACACCTAGTCCCCAATATACGACTCCACATGAGACCTTTCCAAGAATGGCTCCAACAGCAATGGTCACAAGCTACAGGGAGTTGGGAAGATCTAGTGGTTGTAACGCACGCAGTGCAAGAGGAGATAGCGTGGTGGAAAAAAGAGAAAATAACAAGGGGGAAGCCTTTGACACCACCAAACCCAACAGTGACCATCACCACAGACTCATCCCAGAGGGGATGGGGAGCACACATGAACCAGCTCAAAGTGAGGGGTCTGTGGACTCCAACAGATGCGATCAGACACATCAACTACCTGGAACTAAAGACTGTGTTCCTAGCCCTAAAAGCCTTACAGAAACAACTGTACAGGCAGAGAGTGTTGATACAATATTGTGGTGACAACACCACTATAATGTTCTACATCAACAAACAAACAAGGGAAGACTGGAAAAAGCTTCTTTACATCCCAGGTAGTAAAGAGATTCCTAGAAGGGGCTGAAAGGAACCCCCCCCCCAAAGATGATGCCGCCACCGGCATGGAACCTTAATATAGTTCTAACAGAGCTTATGAAAGCCCCTTTTGAACCCACCCGCAAGGCCTCACGACAGATGCTCACAATGGAGACAGTCTTTCTGATAGCAATCACCTCGCTTGGGCCCAGATCTCTGTACTGGGGTGAATGTATGACATTGTTTTGCATTCTGTCCATAGACTGTGGTTTTTGCATTTGTCACCCCGAGTGGGATGGGTATGCTCAGACGTGAGTCCCATGCTCTCCACACTACTGGTTCAAGCAAGCTGGGCTGAAGACGGCTGGAATGCCAGATACCGGTCCTCGGAAGCATGTGTTCGAGGCATATGGGCTGCAGATGGTACATTATGAATAGATCGCCATCTGGTGTTGGGCTCGGATGATTGCACTTATTTTTCTCTTGGAGAGTCTTTTGTAGATTGGGAACTCCTCCTTTGGTTGCTAGTGCGCATGGGCATCGGCTCCATCCTTAGATTGTTTTTTTCCGCCATCGGGTTCGGATGAGGATCGAAGAGCTCCAGATCGACTTCGGGAAGAAGTGATATTTCGGCACGTATTCCCTTTCCAATTCGACGGTATTGTTATCGAACGCAATTGCATTTCCATTCCGACGCGTTTCGACTCCAACATCAAAGAAAAACTTTAGTCTACGTCGACGAACGAGAGGCCTTTCTCGACGTAGTCAAGCCCGAAGTCCATGGAAAGGACTCCATTTAAGAAATGTCCAACGTGTGGTGCTAAGTTCCCACACAAGGACCTACACGAGGTGTGCAATCTCGGTCTATCACCTGAACACGAATCCAGGAACTGCGAAGCCGGCGCAGCATTCTCCTCCAAGTCTACAATTAGAAACCGTCGAGCTCGAAGACACGAGGTTTCGAGAATGCAGTCGGAGACAATCCTGGAGCTGTTCGAAGACCAGCACCTCGAAGAAGAAGAGGAACATGAAGAACAGTCGGGGTCGGAAGTGGTCGAGTCGGATGTCGAGGAATTCGACGTTCAACAAACCGTGAGTGACGACGTCCCCTTACCAAAAAACCGACCCCGTGCGGTAACGACCCCGCCTTCGAGCCTGGTCAAACCGCTGAAAAAAGTTTCCGACGCCCTGCCTTCGGGCCCGGCAACGAAACCGAAACAGAAACCGAAACTCTCGGTCTCCCACCATGTCGGATCCGAGAAACGGTCGACATCGACTTCGACACCGAAGCTCCATGCAAGGGAAAGCTCGGCATCGAAACATTCCATGTCGAAACCGAAATATGCTTCGACGTCGAAGACTCACTCGACACCGAAAAAATCGGAATCGAGCAGATCCTCGGTGCCGAAAACACCGAACATTGACGATCGGAAGCAAAGGCACCTTTCGGAACCAAAAACTTCGGTACCGACACAGGAGCAGCAAACAGATCCAAAACAAAAGACTTTGTTTATCGATCCACAAACTGGCAAAGTAGTGACAAAATCACCAAAGAAGAGGAAGAATGAAGAGCTAGATGACAAAGCTATTCCTACTAAGAAGAGAACAATGGGGACAAATACAACTCCTCCTCCTTCTCCTTGGCCTAGAGCCACACCCTCTTCTCCTATTCCTCACACTATGCCAACTATTCCTCCACCTTCTACAACAAGACCATCTACACCTCAGACAGATGTAGACAGTGATACAGGGGAGGGAGAACCTCATGGGGATGACGACACTATCCCATATGAGGAAGACCCATGGGAGCATTATGACGCAGGGTCGGATGAGGACAACGACCCAGAGTTATATCCCTCAAAGCCTTCACCACCTGATGATAACACAGGTTTTGTACAGCTAATTAATAAAGCAGCAAAATATCATAAGGTAGATCTACATACAGAACCTCAAGTAGAGGATTTCCTATTAGAAACACTACCTACTGCACAAGGAACATCAGGCACTCTACCTATTCTGAAGGGTCTTCTCAGTCACTGCAGACATATTCAAAGACCCAGTGAGGGCTAGGGTGTTAAACCCAAGAATTGATAAAAAATATATGGCAGCTCCAAAGGACCCAATATTTATCAAGGGACAGGTACCGCTAGACTCGCTTATAGTTACAAACGCTCGTAAAAGAGCGAACTCATCATCTACAGGAGAAGCCCCTCCACCTGATAAGGAGTCAAAATTAATAGATGCATCAGGAAAAAGAGTAGCATCACAAGCGGCAAACAGCTGGCGCATAGCCAATACACAAGCGCTACTTGCACGCTATGATAAAGCGCATTATGATGAGTTAGAAAAGCTCATCACACATCTTCCTAAGGAACATCAAAAAAGAGCAGATCAGCTTATACAGGAAGGAAAGATAATAACTAACACTTCTTTTAAGTGCTACTTAGATGCGGCAGACACTGCAGCAAGATCCATCAATACCAGTATCATGATAAGAAGACATGCATGGCTTAGGGTCTCAGGGTTCAAACAAGAAGTACAAACATCTTTATTGAACCAACCTTTTGATCAAAAGACACATTTCGGCTCAGGTACAGATGAGACTTTAGAAAAGATGAAAAAGGACACAGAAACGGCTAAGTCAATGGGAGCATTACAACAGCCAACCCAAAGGGGTTCCTTTCGTAGATCCACCTGTAGAGGGGGCTCAAAAAGTACAGGAACAAGTCAGCAATCTACCTCTTTTACACCAACATTACCCAGAGGTAATTCAAGAGGCAGTTACAGAGGTAACAACAACAAGGGTAGAGGTCGCGGAAATAATAACAACCGCAACTCCCCAACCCCAAAACAGTGACTTAATACAACTTCCCCCAGACCACATAACAACGGTCGGGGGACGTCTATCACAGTTCCTACCTGTCTGGGAAAACATCACATCAGACAAGTGGGTGAGACAAATTATCCAACATGGTTATTGCCTAGAACTCACAGCTACCCCACCAAACATCCCCCCCAGACAGCGTCCAATGAGTCAAGACCATCTGACATTGTTAAAACAAGAAGTACTATCACTGTTAGACAAGCATGCCATAGAGAAGGTTCCAAAACATCAACAAGGGACAGGAGTATACTCTCTATACTTCCTAATCCCAAAAAAAGACGGGTCTCTAAGGCCAATCTTAGACCTCAGACCTCTCAATGCATACATACACTCGGAACATTTCCACATGGTCACGCTCCAACAAGTACTTCCTTTACTGAAGAAAGGGGACTTTCTTTCTACACTGGATCTAAAAGACGCTTACTTTCACATCCCAATTCACAAAGCCCACAGGAAATACCTAAGGTTTGTAGTAGAAGGACAACATTATCAGTTCAAAGTCCTTCCGTTTGGGGTCACAACGGCACCAAGAGTGTTCACAAAATGCCTAGCAGTGGTTGCAGCACACCTAAGAAGACAACAAATACATGTCTTCCCTTACTTGGACGATTGGCTAATAAAGGCCAAGTCACAAGAAGAATGTCTTCACAACACACAGAAGACCATTCAATTGCTGCACCACCTAGGGTTTACGGTAAACTACAAAAAATCCCACCTACAACCAAACAAGATTCAACAATACCTAGGGGCTACTATAGACACAGAAAGAGCCAAAGCATACCCCAATCCAATCAGGATACAGACAATGATCACGCTGATACAAAGATTTCAACCACAACACTCACTAACAGCACAAGTGTTTATGCAGCTGTTAGGCATGATGTCCTCCTGCATACTGCTAATACCATATGCCAGACTACAAATGCATCCACTACAGGAATGTCTAGCGACACAGTGGAATCCGGCTCAAGGTCAGATTACAGATCTGGTGTTGGTAGACGACCGTGCGCATCGCTCTCTGAAGTGGTGGAACACAACAAATATTTCCAAGGGACGGTCGTTCCTAGAACCGATTCCACAAGTGATACTGACAGCAGACTCATCGCTCACCGGATGGGGAGCACATATGGACAAATACACAGTGCAGGGGAAATGGAGTGTGCAACAAAAGAGACTGCACATCAATTACTTGGAACTACTGGCAGTATTTCTAGCATTAAAAGCTTTCCAAATGCAAATAACTAACAAGGCAGTCCTGATCAGAACAGACAACATGACTGCAATGTATTATATTCAAAAACAGGGGGGGGACACGCTCTCTCCAACTATCCAAACTAGCACAGGACATTTGGAGATGGGCCATTCCTCAAAAAATCTATCTGTTAGCAGAACACCTACCAGGAGTTCAAAATCAGATAGCAGACATCCTAAGCAGAGAGTCAAAACAAGTACACGAATGGGAACTGCACGACCAGATACTGCAGCCATTCTTCCAAAGATGGGGGCAACCAGAGATAGATCTGTTAGCCACTCATCAGAACGCATAATGCCAAAACTTTGCATCCAGGTACCCACACCACCGGTCCCAGGGCAATGCACTATGGATAAATTGGTCGAACAAATTTGCTTACAAATTAGTGGTTCGGAAACTGCAACAGCATTCAATGACAATGATACTAGTAGCACCCACGTGGGCAAGACAGCTGTGGTTCATCACGCTACTACAACTCTCACAGGTGCCACATCAAAAGCTGAGATTATTACCCATGCACCTTACACAGAACCATGGAGAAATAATGCACCCAGATCCCAAACAATTGAACCTAGCGATCTGGCTCCTGAGGTCATAGAGTTTGGATACTTAGATTTACCTCCAGACTGTATGGAAATCATTAAACAAGCAAGACGTCCTACCACCAGAGCATGCTATGCAGCAAAATGGAAAAGGTTTGCTGTATACAGTAACAGTAATCACATCAACCCTCTGGACGCATCCACTAAACAGATTATTTGCTATTTACTACACTTGCAGCAATGTAACTTAGCATATACCTCTATCAGAGTTCATCTCGCAGCTATAGCGGCGTACCTACAAAACAGACAACATCTTTCCCTGTTTAAAGTACCAGCAATTAAAGCTTTCATGGAAGGACTCAAAAGAGTCATTCCACCAAGACTGCCACCTTCCCCAGTCTGAAATCTCAACATAGTACTTACCAGACTAATGGGACAACCCTTTGAACCTATGCATAGGTGTGAAATACAATTCCTCACATGGAAGGTGGCCTTTCTCATAGCTATCACTTCACTCAGAAGAGTAAGTGAATTGCAAGCGTTTACAATTCAAGAACCATTCATGCAGTTACACCAAAACAAAGTGGTTCTTAGAACAAACCCAAAATTCTTGCCTAAAGTAATTTCAGCATTCAACATCAATCAGTCAGTGGAACTACCGGTCTTCTTTCCAAAGCCACAGACGGTAGCGGAAAGGGCCCTACATACATTAGATGTCAGAAGGGCAATATTGTACTATATAGAAAGAACACAAACTTTCAGAAAGACAAAACAGCTATTTGTGGCGTTTTCTCCTACACATAAGGGCAATCCCATCTCTAAAGCAGGCATTGCCAGATGGATTGTAAAATGTATACAAATATGCTACTTAAAAGCAAAGAGGACATTAACTGTTCCTCCTAGAGCTCACTCTACAAGTAAACTAGGAGCATCTATGGCATTCTTGGGAAACATTCCACTAGATGACATATGCAAAGCAGCTACCTGGGTTACACCGCATACCTTCACAAAACACTATTGTGTAGATGTGCACACAACACAACAAGCTAGAGTGGGTCAAGCTGTATTAAGGACTTTATTTCAGACTGTTGCAACAGACACGGGTGACCACAGCTAGGGAGAGAACTGCTGTATAGTCTATTCATAATGTACCATCTGCAGCCCATATGCCTCGAACGGAATATGCTACTTACCAATATGCATCTGTTCTTGGCATAGAGGGCTGCAGAGTGGTAAATGCCCTCCCAGCCTCCCCGGAAACCTGTGTCTGTTCCAACATTATCTTATTTAGATACACTTACATGGGCATTTCTATCTGTATTCTATCATACTACTCCATCTAACCCTACTATGGCAAAACAATCTAAGGATGGAGCCGATGCCCATGCGCACTAGCAACCAAATGAGGAGTCACCAATCTACAAAAGACTCTCCAAGAGAAAAACAAGTGCAATCATCCGAGCCCAACACCAGATGGCGATCTATTCATAATATATCACTCTGCAGCCCTCTATGCCAAGAACAGATGCATACTGGTAAGTAGCATATTCCTTCCGGTCCAGGGAAGGCATGGCTTGGCAGTTCGGGCTGAACTGTTCCCATGAGGCACAGGGTCAGACTGATTTGCATATGGCCATGTCTGAACTGGGATGGTGTGGAGTGCAAGAAAACTAAGGATTTGGGCCCGGATCTCTGTACTGGGGTGAATGTATGACATTATTCTGCATTCTGTCCATCAACTGTGGTTTTAGCAATCACCTTGCTACGCAGGGTAAGCAAGCTACAAGCGCTAACACTACAAGAAACCTACATTCAAATACACAATCAGGGTGGTAATGAGAACAGACCCACACTTTATGCCAAAGGTGATGTCAAGGTTTCACATGAACCAAACAATACAGATACCAAGTTTCTTTCACGAACCATCCACAAGCGCAGAGAGTGCAATGCACACTCTGGACGCTGGAAGGGCAGTAATGCATTACATTGAAAGAACTAAAGATCACAGGAAAACAAAGCAGTTCTTCGTGTTCTTCGCAAGCAGTTTCCTGGGAAGACCAGTAACAAAAGGCACAATTGCACGATGCATCGTACAAACTATCCAATTCTGCCCCAAACAGGCAGGTCAAGAACTACTAGGACGGGTACAAGCCCACTCTACCAGGAAAAAAGGAGCAACAATAGCTTTGCTGGCAAACACACCCATCCAAGACATCTGCCTGGCGGCAACATGGTCTTCAGTGCACACGTTCACCAAGCACTACTGAGTGGATATACAAATGAACAAGGAAGCACAAGTAGGACAAAAAGTGCTCCAGCATATATTCAATAACCAACGCTCATCTTCCACCCAGCCATAAACATAACAAACCGCTAGATAGTCTATGCACAGCATAGTGAATCCAGAAAGATTCACGCTGCATAACAAATAGTTTCTTACCTGTCAGTGTAGTTTTGCAGCTTGAAGACTTTCTGGATTCACTAGCGAACCCACCCACCTCCACCAGAAAGATGAGGCAGGAGGGGAAGAAAATATGAAGACTATATAATAATCAAACTCTTTAGTGGACAAATTTACAGTTCCTTTAAATGAAAGAAGGACTTGAGAAGAATGGAAAAGGATAAAACAAACATGACACAAACACAAGAAAAAAAAGAATCCGAAGATGGCGCCCAAAGGTGGGAGCTTCCAGGGAATCGCGCTGACGTCACGGGAGGACACCAAATGGTGGGAAGTAGACGCCTGCCTGGGCTACGAAAAAAAAACCCAGAGAAAATACTACGATTCCGGACCCAACCACTAGACCGCGGAAAAATGCACAGTATAGTGCATCCAGAAAGTCTTCAAGCTGCAAAACTACACCGACGGGTAAGAAACTTCGTTTCTCTACGTCAAATGATCGCAGCAGGTATTTCAGCGACTTAAACATATGGTAAGTTGTTCTTCAGTGTTTTTTTTTTAGTAAGCGATGCATATTACATTTTCTGTACTGAATAATCAGCTAGCTTTACATCAAACCAACATACCCACAATTCATGTAGTAAAGAACTAAGCTCATGCACATCATTTCTAAGAACCGTATGTTTCAGCCCAGCAATAGCAATGGTCCCTTGAGTTTTCTACCATACCACGGATCTTGGGAAATACTCAGCGATCTAGTTCTTCTGGAAGACGATGCTTATGATTGCTAGCATATGCCTTCCACTTCGTATCCTAGAGGTGCTACATCTCTTGCATATTTCATAAGCAATATTTTAGTATTAATTACTATTGTCTAGTTACTGCTTGTGGAATGACCTGGACTCGCCAGAACAGGTATTCGACCACCAGATGTTCAGTTCGCCTCAGCTTGTACTTCAGGGGTCTAAGTGTCATCTTTGTCCCTAAGTTTCAGAAAAGAAGTGTCCCGTTCCATTATGCGGGATCTGCCACTACACCGTTTCTAATGTAGAATCAGAGTTGTTCCTCTTCTTCTGCCTGTCTTTAGAGTTCAGCATCCCAGTGTTGTAACTGTTGTTCACTGCTACTCTTCCACAGCGTGTCTATTTTCGACTTATCAAGGATTAATGCAAGGTTGGCACACCATGTTTTTGTGTCCTTGTTTCTGTGTCCTTGTTTCTTGTTGGTAGTCCCAGCAAGTCCACCTTAGGGTTGCAGGCAATCACGATGTCAGTCACTTGATTCATGAGTGCAAACAAATTAGTCCTGGGTGAATCGAATTTGTGGCAAGTCCTCAACATGTCAAAGTAGCGCTATCCTCTAGGATAGAGGGTCGTCCCCCAGTCCGGACACGAGAAGAAACTATGTATTTTGGTTTGATAATCGTTGATCAAAAGTCAATATTGTGGTTGTATTCCATCAATCTTTATTTGATTTTTCTCTTGATTTACATTTCATCTGTACATGATTATTTTCTTATTCCAAATCATTAACACATAAAGCTTATGCGGTGTTCATGATGTATCCTGTTACCCAATGCATTTCGGGCTACTACCCTTCATCAGGGTCATTACTGTGAGATTCAAAAGAAATGTTTTACAACAATCAATTGTGGCACAGGTTTTCATATCAGTTACAACACATTTTTTGATTTTATAAGTGCAATGAGTTCATGCCAGCGGTGAATAAACATTCATGCTACATGTTAAAAGAGTGAAAACAAATGTGAAAAATGAAGTCGGAAAAAAAACGGGTACATTGTGTAGCGCTCGTGATCGAAGTGAAGATGGATACCTGCACTGTGCAGTAGTGAAAACTCAAGTATGATTGAACGCACGAACAATTGTGGAATGGATGACACGCAAAGGTGAAGATAAAGGTGTGCTTGCCCGGTACACACTGTGAATTATTGGCTGTTTTATCAATAATGTTAACAAACGAAATCCGGCAGGGTGAAATGTTAGCAAACAGCATATTCAATGTAAGACGCTGTTGAAACAGACAAAGTACGAATAACTCTTACTAGGAAATTTAAACATGTAAATACTTGTTCACAAGTAAACTCCAAATCGTCATCTGCACGAAATTGAACATGTAGCATGAATGTTTATTCACCGCTGGCATGAACACATTGCACTTATAAAATCAGTGATGTAACTGATATGAAACCCGGTGCCACAACTGATTTTTGTAAAACATTTCTTTTGAATCTCACAGTAGCCCGAAATGCATTGGGTAACAGGATACATCATGAACACCGCATAAGCTTTGTGTTAATGATTTGGAATAAGAAAATAATCATGTACATATGAAATTTAATTCAAGAGAAAAAATCAAATAAAGATTGATGGAATACAACCACAATACTGACTTTTGAGCAAGAATTATCAAACTAAAATACATCGTTTCTCGAGTGCGGACTGGGGGACGCCCCTCTATCCTAGAGAATAGCTCTACTTTGATAATCAATAACCTCGCTCTCAGGAGGATTAACCCACCCGCACCACCGACCTTATCTTCAAATTTCAAACTATTGAATAAACTTGAGTGCGTACAACTTCCAGTAACTTGTTCAAGTCCTCAACATGCACACACATAGGACTGACCCCAACCATGCCACACCTAGTCATGTCTGGGCTTGGGGCTCGTGCTAGTACAAGCATTAGTGGTGCACCTGCCCAACTCTTTGTTCAGCGTCAGTGATTTAATCCGAAGCATTTCAGGTTTGAATCACTCTATACGGTTTCACAGCTGAGAATGACCAGCGAATACGAGCCGGATCTTGGATTCCATATCTGTTGCCCCTGCTAGCTTTGCTCAAGCTGTAACTTGGCTATCCGCCGACTCATTGCGTTTAAAGATCATTTCTTTGCTGACCATTCACTTTTGTGTTTTCTGCACGTTGCACCACAGTTTCAATGCGTAACCTGTGCTCCTTGTCGAAGGGAAGTCAATTCCAAGTATGTTGATACTTCTTGATCCATCTTCAAATTTCCAGAATACTGCTCAGTTCGATTAGGAGGAGATCTTTGTACTCATCCATGGTGACATCAGTGGAAGAGAGAACGTGTCTGTCCCTTAATAATCCAGGATTGATCCCCATCTCTCTCTGTCTAGACGTTCATGTTGATCTCAAGAACTCTGTGTGAGGCAGGAGTTTCCTGAAACACAGGTCGTTGGTTCACATATTAGGGAGTGGTGAGAGCTTTCCACAGTGTTTGGTTTGGCAAGAAGCCTTAAAGCCTGCCAATTTAGTAATCTTAATATTTTGGTCCTTTTTGCTGGAGATCAGTATTTCTCCTAAAAACCATTAAAGCTCCATTAGGGAAATATGTTGGCTAACTACCTTTTCCAATATCTTCCCTTCTTCCTTGATTTGTCAGGATCTAGCTTGTGCAGATTAGCACAAGTGCCAAGTAAAGTTGAACAGTTTTGTGGTCTGGAACCTGGGATATGTTGCTTTCGTTGATGGCTAAAGTTACAGCTGCACGTTTGACACTGCACCCTTTACCCACTATATCACCAGTATTCCAATTTCAAATAAATGGTGTCTAGGAACATGTTATGACCAGACCAACGAATAATTCCTTCCCAGATTTAGAATGTAATCCAGTTCTTCAGAGGGTTCCAGTGGTGGAGCAGTGGGTGACATGAAAAGCATAATAACCAAGATACTACTACATTGTTCATTCTTGTAAATTGATGAAAATATTCATGCACAGATTCGGTTTACAGGAGCCATCCAGTGTAGAGATGACAAAAATACAGTTCTCTTTGCTTGGTCCAGCTCTAACAATCCCTAACAGTTCTTTGTCTGATGTCAGCTGCAGTCATGTGATCAATTATGACATCATTCACTGTGTGGCTCCTTTAGTAATTTTTAGGGTGACTGAATATGATCTGAACTGGGGTGGCGAAGTGAGCTAAATAACGATATGGGATCGAACCCAGATCAATGACTGGGGGTGAGTGTCTGAAAAGTTTCAGCGCTCCGTCCATCTCCTTGTGCTGACTGAATATGATTACCCAGGCCTCCATTACAATCTGAAGTTGATGACAGAAGGAATTGAGTCCTTGTAATCTATCAAAACAGTTACTGATTTTTAAAAGTTTCCATTATTCTGTAGCTACAGCCATTATCCCACCCCTGAACAGGACACCTGAATATATCAAGTGCCAACTGGAGTAACGGTGTCAGTGCTTTTTTTTCTGCTCGTTGACGCGGTTGTGCAGCTTTTTATTTGCCTTACTGAAAAAATTCAAAAGCACTTCAATAGCGACTATTTCAAATGCCTTCGCTGAAGGATTCAAGGATTAAACTTTGTTGCAGATTCTGCAAGATATCCTGGTCGAACCCACACAACATCTGCATGTGGTGTTTGGAATTGGATCGCAAAGCCACAGCAGGCAATTCCTGTATCTCCATGAACCCAAAGGCCATCAGAAAGCAGGAGGTCAAGTTATTTTTACCTAAAGACCTTAAGGGGACACATAATCGCTCTTCAGTCATCTGTGAAGGAATGCTTTACTAAAAGATCTACTCATAACAAATTTTGGCAAAGCAAATAGATCTCGCCTGTGTGGGAGCTTTAGGCTTTATCCATGGTGTATAGCAGCCTGGATCCTGTTCTGCATGGATAAAAGTGAGGAGTGTTTCCTAGAGTGCCACAAAGTGGAGTTACAAGAAGTGGCATCGTATGGCGTGGCATGGAGTTGCGGGTAGTGGTGCAGAGGATAGTGGCATAGAAGGGCATTGTGTGTCAGTGAATAGTGTGGTGTAAAGTGGAGTGGCGTAGAATAGAGTTTCATTGTGTGGAGTGGGGTGATGCAGAGTGGTGTAGCGTGGCATAGAGTGGCATGGCTTAGACTGGTGTGCTGTAGTGGCATTCTGTACAGTAGAGGGGAATAGAGTGGAGTGACTTAGAGTGGCTTAGAGTTCCATAGAGTGGCATTGTGTTGCCTGGCATAGAGTGGTGTGGTGTAGAGTGGCTAACAATGGCATTGTGCGGAGTGGTGTAGAGTGGTGTGATGCGGCATAGAGTCGCATTGTGTGGTGTGGAGTAGTCTAGTGTAGACTGGGGTGGAGTAGAAGGACATTGTGTATAATGGAGTGGAGTAGAGTGGCGTACCGGAGAGTAGTTCAGTTGTGGGGGTAAGTAACTAAAGCGTCAGTAGAGACAGCAAATAGTGTGAAAGCAACGTAAATAAGAAGCTGTATGCCTGTATTAAAAGTAGGAAAGCACATTACAAGTCCAGGAATAATACCGAAATGCTTATAAAATCAAATAAATAGTGCCTTGCAAAAAGACAAGTAAGAACACATGTACTTGTTCCATGGAGGAGCTAAGACAAGAAAGGAAGGGAAACTTATGGAAACTAAGCAGTCAAAGGATAGGAAATCAGTGTGACAACAAAAACAACAAATGATATGCTTAGGGAAGGTTTTAAGATGTCTGTATTGTAAACAATATGTCTGACAGTACTGCACACGCACATGCTATCTGTAGGCGATACCTAAAACGTTAAAAAAGTAAAGAAGTAGAAGTCGTTTCACATAATGCAGACCTCTTTCTCATCATTGGATAACATCCTAGCACTGAAAAAGATGAGATTGGAGATTACGGCCTGATTGGCCAGCCTTGAGCCAGTTGAGGCTTTAGACTGGCTTTGCTGGATGTGTTTAGGATGGCTTCTGTACCCACTGTGCCCACCCCCTTGAAACACCCAGGAGGGAAATTATTCCTGGGGGATTTGACCACTTCATCAGCTCCATCCCCAGTACTTCCAGAGATGCACCCTAGTAATTGTTGAAGACTTCAAAGATGGCGTACTCTGATCGGAAGCAGTATTGTTGCAGGTACCACTAATCGAGCCGATGACTCCTTTAAAGCCATCAAGTTCAGAGGAAGTTATTTATGTGGCGAAAGAGAAAGTAAAGGCACACTTCAACAGTGTCCCCTTGGCAGAGTCCACTCGTAGGGTTGAAAGGTTTACCACCATTCTGCTGTCCCACCTCCCAAGTCACCCCGGGGCATGATTTTCTCTCGGGGAGTAGGAGGATCTCCCACCTTTCCAGCACTTGGGAAACAATAACAATGGATATATCGGTAATCCAGCTAATCTGCAATGGAAGCCCCCTACCCTTCCTGTCCCTCCCCAGTGACTTCCCTCCTTCTACCATGAGATACTCTGACAGAGATGAAAGCATTCCCCTGATGAACAAAGGTGCCATAGAGGTGGTGCTTCTGGAAGAAAATGGCTTCCTTAATTTCCTTGCCCCCAAGACGGATAAAGATTTGATACCCTTTTCGAATCTTCCATCTTATGAACTTGTTCATTCGGCAAGGCAAGTTTAAGATGCTGTCCCGGAGTTAGGTTTTGCTGACTATAAATGTGGTAGATTAGTTGGAGACTAAGCATTTCCAGGGTGCCTACTTCCAGGCCACCATGACCACAGACCGGTGGATTGATGGGAGGACTCCAGTTCCCTGGCGACCACGGCACATATTTTCTTGAAAGTGAAATGCCGTGATTACAGCAGCTTCACTCCATGGTCAGTAGTCCATTTATTATCATTCTTGGACAACTGGCTAGTGAAAGTGGAGTAACAGATACTGGTCAGAGAACACATTGAGTAGGTGTTTTTTCTTTCCTCCACAGCTTGGGCTGTACCATCACTGCTCTGTCTGGCACTCTCTATCTCAAAGGCAGACTCCCATGGATGCTTTTCTGGATACAACCTGCATGAATGCCGTAGCTCCTTCCCAGATAATCATGGATACTTGGTAGATGATGCCAAGGTTTTAGCCTCACACTCAGATCCCAGTTCTTTAAGTCTCGATTCTGCTTGGCTTCATGCCTTTGTGCGTTCTGTTAGTGTCACGTGACAGATGGAGACCCTTCAGTGAAACATGAGGACGCAGTGGCACCACCATCAGGGGAGCCTCATCAATCGATCATAGCATTTGTAAAGCACACTACATACCTGTGTGGGTCTCAAGGTGCTGAGGGGGAACGCTTCTACTGCTCGAAGAGCCAGTTCTTGAGGAGTCTCCTGAAAGTTAGGAGGTCTTCGGTCTGCCGTAGGCGGATGGGCTGGGTGTTCCTCGTCTTGGTGGCCGCTGGCGGTCACTCTTCAGATGCGGGGGACAATGGCGAGGGCACGTTTTGAGGGACGGGGTGTAGAGGCTGAGTTGGCTGTTGAGATACGCTGGTCTGGTGTGGCAGAGTGCCTTGTGTGCGTGTGTGAGGAGCTTGAAGGTTATCCTCTTGTTGATGGGGAGCCAGTGCAGGTCTCTCAGGTGCGGTGTGATGTGGCTGCGGCGCGGGATGTCGAGGATCAGGCATGCAGCGGCGTTCTGGATGAGTTGGAGCCATTTTAGGAGTTTGGCCGGGGCTGCTGCGTAGAGTGCATTGCCGTAGACCAGTCTACTACTGATGAGAACCTGGGTGACTGTCCTTCTAGTTGTGGTTGGGATCCACTTGAAGATCCTGCAAAGCATGCGGATGGTGTTGAAGCAAGAGGAGGAGACGGCGTTGACTTGTTTCGTCATGGACAGTGTGGAGTCGAAGATGACCCCAGGTTACGCGTGTGGTCGGTGGGTGTAAGGGGTGCTCCTAATGCCGTCGGCCACCAGGAGTCGTCCCAGGCTGAGAGGGTGGAACCGATGATGAGGACCTCCATCTTGTCCGGGCTCAGTTTCAGACGGCTGTTCCTCATCCATTCAGCGACAGCCTTCATTCCTTCGTGGAGGTTGTTTTTGGCAGTGTGGGGATCCTGGGTGAGCGAGACTATCAGCTGGGTGTCGTCAGTGTAGGAGATGTGGCGGTGATGAGGGCAGCAGTTTCGGTGCCGTGGTTGGTACGGAACCTGGACTGGAACGGGTCCAGAATGATGTTCTCTTCGAGGAAGCTGGTCAGTTGTTTGTTGACTGCCTTTTCGATGACCTTCGCCAGGAACGGGAGCAGGGAGATGGGTCGGAAGTTCTTTAGGTCCTAGGGGTCCGCCTTGGGTTTCTTGAGTAAGGCGTTGATCTCTGCCTGTTTCCAGCTCTCCGGGCAGGTCGCTGTCTCGAAGGAGATGTTGATGGTTTTCCAGCGGTGGGGTGCGATGGTGCTACTGGCTTTGTTAAAGATGTGGTGTGGGCAGGGGTCTTCTGGGTATCCGGAGTGGACGGTGTTCAAGATCTTGATGGTGTTGTCGTTGATGTTGGTCCAGGCAAGCAGGCGGTTGGTGCGGGTGGTGGTCGTGGGAGCGGGGGTGCCGGCGGTTGCTGGGGTGCTGACGGCGTTGAAGCTGTTGTGGATGTCTGTGATCTTGTGATAGAAGAAGGTGGCCAGTGAGTCACACAGGTCTTGTGACGGTGGAATGTCGTTGGGTGTTGGAACTGGGGTTGGAGAGTTCCTTCACGATGCTGAAGAGCTCTTTGCTGTTGTGTGCGTTGTTGTCTATGCGGTCTCTGAATGAATGAGTAAAATTTATAATGCGCAGACAATAACCCGAAGGTATCAAGGCGCCTAACAGAAAAGGTCAAAAAGAAATTTGCTAAATCGCTACAGGTACGCTTGCGTAAAAAGGTGAGTTTTCAGGGCCCTTTTGAAAGCCTGAAGGGAAGGCAATGATCTTATTTCAGAGGAAGAGCATTCCAACACGTAGGGGCCAAGGTGGAAAAGGCCCTGCCACCCCATTTCGCTCTCCTGAAACGGGAGGTCGCTAGCAGAAGTCTACCGGAGGACCGTAGATTCCTAGTGGGAGAGTAGCGGGACAGAATAGAACCTAGACCAGAGGGGCTATTTCTAGCCAGAGCCTTATATGTCAGGCATACGATCTTAAAATGGATCCGTGCCTCGACAGGGAGCCAGTGTAGCAGCTTTCTAGCCGCTGTGGCTGAGGAGCGCTTGGGAAGGTCCAAGACGAACCTGGCAGCGGCATTTTGGACTACCTGCAAGCGTTGCAATAGGCTCTTTTTCAGGCCCGCATACAACGCATTGCAGTAGTCTATTCTTGAGCCTATAAGAGCAACTGCTAGTTGTTTCCTGGCCTGAGGGGAGAGGTAGTTCCTAATCCTTCTCAGGATATGGATAATGCCCCAGCAGGTAGAGATGGTACGACTGACCTGCTTGCTCATGTCAAGGGCAGGGTCTATCATGACCCCCAGATTCTTGGCGGAGGCAGTAGGGGTGGGACAGGCTCCTAGTGAGTCTGGCCACCAGCTAGAAGACCATACTTCCTCTTTCCCTCCGAACAACATCACCTCTGTCTTCTCTCCATTTAGTTTAAGCGAGTTTGTGATCATCCATTTGCCGACCGCCTCCATACAGGATCTAAAATTGGAGGCAGTCGGGCGCTAGCATGGGAGAGAGAGACAAGGATCTGGGTGTCGTCTGCATAGGAAATTATCTCCATCCCATAAGATCTAATCAGCCTGGCAAGTGGGGTCACATAGATGTTAAATAGGGTCGGACTTAAAGCCGACCCCTGAGGGACCCCACATTGCACTGGGAGGGATGGAGATAGATTCACCCCCAGCTTCACTCTTTGTACTCAGTGGGTGAGAAAAGACGTGAGAAGATCCAGGGCTGCTCCACGCACCCCAATCTCCCTCAGCCGAGTTGTTAGTACTGAGGGGGAGAGGGTATCGAAAGCCGCTGTCAGATCTAAGAGAATCAGGCGGGTGGTCTGGCCTTCATCAACCCGTGTGCGTATGTTATCCAACACAATGGTGAGGGCTGACTCAGTGCTGTGATCCCTCCTGAAACCGTGTTGAGAGAAATCGAGGCATTCCGAGCTTTCGATGAAAGCGGCAAGGTGTGAGTTGAGGTGCGCCTCTAGCATCTTTGCTGGGGCAGGGAGTAGGGAGATTGGCCGGAAATTTTTTAAAACTGACGGATCCAGGGAGGCCTTTTTTAGGAGAGGTTTTACAACCGCTCTTTTCCACTGAGTGGGAAAAACCCCATCTCTCATGGCTCTGTTCATGATGTCAACCAAAGGAGGCAGGAGGGTTTCCCTGCACTGTTTAAGGATCCTTAGGGGACATACATCCAGAGGAGAGCCAGACTTGGTTTTATTGAGTAGACAGTCAAGCGTGTCTACGGAGAGAGGGGGAAAAGAGTCTAAGGTACTCGAGAGAGTTGATACTGTCGGGGCGGGGTCTATAGGCACTAGAGAGGGGGGCCCACTCATAAGCGATTTTTGTAGTTCCAGAGCTGAGTATATATCAGATATTTTGGTCTGAAAGAAAGAGGCGATGTTATTGCAGAGCTCTTGGGACGCTATTACAGGATCAGGGGATTGAAGGGTTATGAGAGAGTCTACCACCCTAAAGAGTTCTTTAGGGGAGGACAATAAGGTGGTCAGAGTCGTGAAGTGTTCTTGTTTGGCTTTGATAAATTCGGCCTTGTATTTTCTGAGCAAGATCTTATGAGCTTCCTTATCTTTTGGGTTCCATCCTGTATGCCAGAGCCGCTCCTGTCTCCTGACCTCCTGTCTGAGGAGTCTCAGATGTTCCGAGAACCAAGGAGCTGAGGGCCTTTTTCTGGTACGTCGGCAGAGTTGTAGGGGGGCTAGTTCGTCTAGAGCTTCTGTCATGGTACTATCAAACTGCGTTGCAGCTGAGGGGGCACTTTCCTCCTGAGAGGGGCACCATTTAGATGCCCACTTGGAGAGGGAGCTATTCGAAATGGCCTTGTTGTTCCTACGAAGTACCTGTTTGCTCGGAATGTTAGGGGGCAAAGGTGTACTAGGATACTTAAGTAGGAATGGGACGGCCATATGATCAGACCAAGACAGATGGATGGATTCCTCAATCGATATCCTCGCATCGTTGGTAAAGATGCCGTCGAGCGTATGACCCGCTTGGTGAGTGGTGCCTTTGACCAACTGGTTAAAGCCACAAGCTGACATAGTGTCCAGCAGTGAGATGGTATCTTTATTGTCGGACCTTTCTAAATGAAAGTTAAAGTCTCCTAGTATGGTGAAATCTTTTCGGCCGAAGAAGGGTTCAAGGACATGGAACAGCTGTTGTCCGAAATTGGAACGGGGGCCTGGGGGGCGGTATACCAAAATACCATTTAGGAGAGTTCTGTGGCCACTTTTTATGGAAAAAGAGAGGGCCTGAAAGCTGTCTTTAGGGTCCGTGATGGCGACCGTGTGATAGTGGAGATGGTCCCTGCATAGAATGGCGAGTCCTCCACCCACTCGACCCGGTCTATCGTAGCGGGACAGGCAGTAACCTTCAGGTATTGCTTCGATAAGATCTGGACCAGAGGATTCCTTGGCCCAAGTTTCGGTGATGAAGACCATAGAGGGCTTTCTAAGGGAGACGAATTCTCTAAATATAACATTATTTTTGATAAGTGAGCGGGCATTCAGAAGGACACCCCTTTCTGTCTCGAACGGGTTTACCGGGTTAGTATTGAATGCTTTGGGTCGGAATCTAGGTGGGAAAGGGCTAGGGCTAGCCACATTAAGAGTCCTGCAGCTACAGGTGAATGGGCGTAGCAGGTCCTCAGGGGAGTAAGTGTGCGAGCATATGCGACTCGGGGGTTTAAATGCAAGTAGAGTCTGAGGGGCATACTTCAGATATGGGGGATTGGAGGTAGCTTGGCCAGACGTCCAGCTGCCCAGCCCGTCCTCAGAGCGGGCGGGCGCAGACGGGCTGGACCCTGGCGTGACTCCGGCTGGCATCCGGCGCGTCCGCAAACGCGTCCGCTACGCGGAGAAGCCCGTCCCTTTATGTAGGCAGCTAGAGCGCGTCAGGGCGGACCCACATCCAATATGGCCGCTGTCACACCCTCGCCTCCCCGGGACCAACTCTCAGCGTCAACACTCAGCTGAGAGTGGCCCAGGCGGTAGAGGGAGGTAGGAGGAGTCGAATCGTAATTCAGACGCTTTTTAAAATCAAGCGAAAAGTAATTACACAAGTAACAGTTAAAACAATCCTAAAATGCTTTTTCCGTCAAGCGTAGGTCTGCTAGCAATATAGGTAAAAGACAGGGCGAGAGAACCTCCGGCTTCCGCCTCAGAAGGTGGTCCTTTTGGCGGATCTGATGAGTTGGTGGTGTCGGCGGGTAGCCTTCCTCTGGGCTGTGTAGCTTTCCGGTGTTCTTTCGCGGGTCCAGTTTTTTTCCAGTTTTCGGCAGGTTTGCTTCGAGGCCTGGAGGTCTTCAGTGAACCAGCTGGCTCTCTTGCTGGTCTAGGTGTTGGAGGGTTTCTTGAGCTAGGCGAGGGTGTTGGCGCAGTCGTCGATCCATTGTCTGAGGTTGTGGGCTGCGGCGTCTGGGTCGGTTGGGTCTGCAGGTGGGCTCTTGGCGAGGGCGGTGGTTAGCTGGTCCTCGGTGATCTTGTCCCAGCTGCGGCGAGGCATCATCTGGGTGCGCTGGTGGGTTTCCGGAAGGTGAAGTGGATGCAGCGGTGGTCGGTCTAGTAGAGTTCGGTGGTGCGGTCGAAGGAGACGTGAGTGCTTGCTGAGAAGTTGGGATCACGCGTGTGGCTGGCAGAGTGAGTGGGTGTTGTGACGAGTTGTCGGAGTCCGAGGTTGTCTATCAGGGTGGAGGTGTTGGAGTAGTCGTTATTCTTAATGTGGAAGTTCAGGTCCCCGAAGAGGATGTAGTCCGTGGAGGCGAGGGCGTGTGTGCTGATTAGGTCGGCGATGGAATCACTGAACTGTGTTTGGCGTCCGGGGGGTCTGTAGATGAGGGTGCCTCTGAGGGTGGTGTTTGGGTCGGTGAGGATCTTGAAGTGCAGGTGTTAGGCGGTGCTGAGGGTGTCGTCTGTATCTGTCGAGATATTGAGGGTGTTTCTGTGGACGATGGCAATTCCTCCACCTACCACGTTGGTGCGGTCCTTGCGGGTTATCTTGTAGCCTTCTGGGATGGCTATGGCGATGTCGGGCGTCAAGGTGGGGGCCAGCCAGGTCTCTGTCAGGAAGGCGACGTCTGGGGCGTTGGTGTTGAGTAGGTCCCAGAGTTATCCAGTATTTGGGTGTCTTTCATAGATTCACATGCCTGAATCATTCCCCGTCGCCGAGACGGTAGCCTCCGGTACATAAAAAAGTAATGTCCTAAGGACATACATAGAGAACATAGGCCGAAGGGCCTCCCCCTTTGGGGCCTTTCCACGTCCTTATGTAAAAAGGACCGAACTCTCATCGTTAGCCAATCAGCTCCGACCTCCCTCTAGAACCTTCCCGGGAGGAGCCTCCATCCCTCAGATTTTCTACCGCACGTTGTGCTAGGGAGTCTCCAACCTGAGCTCTTCAGGTTTTTTGCTTCGAAGTCTCCAAACTTCTCTGAAGTCCCTTTGTTCAAAGGAGTAATTATCTTCGACTGCCGTCTCCCATGTCGGAATCCAATAAAAAGGCTTCATCCATGGCAGACTCGCAAAAGAAAGCCCTTCTCAGGGCCTGTTCCTCCTGCGGCAAGAAGCGGATCCAAGCGGAGGATAAGCACGATCTGTGCTTGTATTGCCTGTACCCTGACCACGTCTCTGACAAGTGTAGGGTGTGTAGAGCCTTCCCAAAAAAGACTGTAAAGGAAAGAGAGGCTCGCCTTCTCGAATGGCTCGACAGGCTTAAGGACCGAGACACTCTGGAATCTTCCGAGAGTAGTGTCTCCGCGTCCTCCAAAGTCTCCAAGAAGAGACCCAGGGCCCAGTCCCCTGGAGAGACAGACACTCCTCCTAAGAAGGCGCACAGGAAACCTTCGGAGGCACGCTCCACTACCTCCTCCGTGTCTGTTCGAGATGACCAAAGGTTCAAGAGACCCGCTCCGTCTACTAAGCGGACCACCTCGGTCTCGACCACTGTGTCGACTACTACGGCCTCATCGCCCTCCGCTACTACGGCCTCATCGCCCTCCGCGACAGCCACAACGACCACTACCGCGTCCTCAGGCGCACCGGTCTCCTCTACCATTCCTTTGAAGTCTTCGTCCAAAACGAAAACAGGGCCGTCGACGGTGTCCCCACTGTCTGCGTCATCGTCACCTAAACAGTCAAAGTCAAGTTCGAAAGGTCCGCCTTCACCGAAGAAATCTCAAGCAGAAGGCTCTAACACGAGAAAGTCGACGGTGGAATTGTCCCCGAAAACGCCTGTCCCCACGACAATGTCGAAATCGTTGAAGTCGTCAACCCAGGCGGCCAGCGCGCCATCCACAGGCACGTCGTCGGAAGGGACTCCGGCGCCATCTTGGAAGGAATCCAGATTGGTCGAGGTCTCCATCCACTCGATTCCACCTTCCTCGGTTCCCCCTACAACGAAGGGGTTGCCGCCCGCTCAGGACAAATCCGGGGAACAGATAACCCCGGGATCGACGTCTCCCAGCAGGGTGGAGCCATTCCCCCCGCAGGTAATTCTACAAAGTGAGGATTCCGAGGAGGAAAACCAGCCCGATCCGACCACTTCTCTCTCGGACCTTCACGAGGACCGGGAGGAAGTCACGTATCAGGAACATTCCGTACACACAAGTGTCCGCACGGACAACACCCCGATGATCTGTCTGCCCGTATCTCTGGTCAACGACTTGCGCTGCCTTGTGCAGGACTATAAGCAACGATTCCCGGATGCCGACAGCGGAGCCAGGTACCGGTCACCCAGGCGCCACCGTCTGCCTCGCGTCCTTCCGCTCTCCAGGGCCGGCCTCGGAACCAACCCCAGCCTCGTGCTCGGCCCCAACCTCAGGTAGAGGAATCCTCTGAGGACGAGGATGAGGAGGCGGACTTGGAGGAAGGTGAAGTACAAGACGTCGACTCGGACCAGCAAGACGAGGAGGCCGATGCTGCGTCATCCCAGCATTCGTCAACCCCGGCTTCCCCGCAACCGCGCCAAACAGAAGCGACGGACGTTGGGGGTTTCCATAAGCTAGTGGACAGGGCGGCTAAGAGGTTTCACATGGCGGTGGAATCCACGGAAACAGAATGCTTCCTCCATGACTTCAAGAAGCACAGCCAGAAATCGGCCAAGTCTATTCCAGTTATAGACTTTCTGTGGGAGCAAGGCAAAAAGTTGATGCTTACACCTGCCTCGGTGCCTGCGGTGGTTCCGCGCCTGGACAAAATATATAAGGCCCCGCTTACGGCGCCAGCCTGCCTTAACGGCCACCCCAAACCGGATTCGGTGGTGACTCAAGCGGCCCAAAAACAATCCCGCAACCCATCCTCACCACTGTCCGCCCCCCCGGACAAGGAAGGCAAAAAACTGGACACCATAGGCAAACTGTTCTCTACCACGTCCGCCATGACCATCAAGGTGGCGAATTCTATCGCCCTGCTATGGCGCTACAACCGCCAACTATGGGAAGACATTGCCCCCTACCTGCAAGAACTGCCAGACACGGTCCAGAACGAGGTTAAAGCTCTCCTGGCAGAAGGACAAAACTCAGCTGCGGAGATCATCGACTGCGCCATCGACGCAGCCATGACTGGATTCCGTCAGTTGGCCGGGGCCGCAGTGCTCCGCCGCCAAGGCTGGCTCAAGGCTACGTCTTTCCGACAGGAGGTCCAATCGAAGGTGCTAGACATGCCATTCGATGGTCAGTTTCTTTTTGGGGAAAAGATCGACGAAGCACTACAGGCCATTAAGAAGGATACCGACACGGCAAGGGCGCTGGGCTCCCTACAGTCCCGGAACCAGTCCTTTCGGGGTGGCCGCTCCAGGGGCCAATACTCCTACAGAGGTTCCTACCAAAACAGGTCATCCTACTCCTACAGCAACAGGAATCAGTCCCAGCACAAGCAGCAGAACCGACAGTCGTCCTATGGGAGGTCCTCCTTCAGAGGCAAACCCGCCAAGAAGGGCACTGGTGGCCGCCAGTGACCATTTACTCCAGCCAGTCCCACCACCGTCTCAATCCTTTCAAATTGGAGGAAAACTAACCCACTTCCTCCCCAATTGGCGAAAAATCACTACGGATCGGTGGGTACTACAGATAATTCAATTTGGACATTCCCTCGAATTCATCAACACCCCTCCCAATACACCTCCACTGAGGCGTGCTCACAAACACCTGCACCTCCTTCTCAAAGAAGTCTCCGCCATGTTGGTAAAAGGGGCCATCGAAAGGGTCCCGGCGTCCCAGAAGGGGACGGGATTTTACTCCCACTTCTTCCTGGTAAAACAAAAGGGAGACAAGTGGAGACCAATCTTGGACCTCCGGGCGCTCAACGCCTTCTTTCGGAGTCAATCCTTCCGGATGGTAACGATCCAAGAGATCCTGGGAGCGCTGGAAAGGGGAGATTCCATGACCTCTCTGGACTTACAGGACGCCTACTACCACATCCCCATCCTCAAAAGGCACAGGAGGTTCCTGCGGTTCGAGGTAGCAGGCAGGCATTATCAGTTCAAGGTCTTGCCATTCGGCCTCAAGTCCGCACCACGTATCTTCACGAAGTGCTTGGCACCGGTGGCAGCCTTCCTGCGGCAAAGAGGTCACCAGGTATTCCCCTACCTGGACGACTGGCTGGTAAAGGCACCTTCTCCGGGGGGCGCGACCGCTTCTTCCAACGCCTGCACCGCACTTTTTCAGCAGCTGGGTCTGACGATCAACCTCAAAAAATCCTGCACTACTCCATCAACGAGGATTACTTTCCTAGGGGCTACCTTGGACACGGAGTGCGCAAAGGCCTTCCCCTCGGAGGAGAGGACCGACAAGATACTGTCTCTGGCCACGGCGGTGGCCACGAAATCTCGCATCAAAGTCAGGACATTCACCTCCCTGCTCGGGATGTTGTCCTCCTGCATTCTCCTCATACCGCACTGCAGGCTCCGCATGCGTCCCTTGCAGGAAGCTCTGGCGAGGCAATGGAAACAGAGTTCCGGCTCGTTCGAGGACATTATCAAGATCACACCGGCCATTTCAAAGGCCCTTCTGTGGTGGTGAAGGTGGAAACACCTGACAGCCGGCTTGCAGTTCCTCCTTCCGCCGGCCCCTCTGGTTATCACGACAGATGCCTCCCTGGAAGGCTGGGGCGCTGTTCTATTAGACCTTCGAGTCAGCGGCAAATGGGAGGCCCAAGAGAAACTACTGCATATCAACCTCTTGGAGCTGAGGGCAGTGTCTCTGGCTCTGCAAGCGTTCTTGCCACGAATCAGGACTTCCCCGGTGCTCGTCAAAACAGACAACACCACGACGATGCACTACCTGAACAAACAAGGGGGAACGCGATCTCTTTCTCTCTCACGAGAATCGCAGAAAATCTGGAACTGGCTGGTGTTACACGGAATATCACTCAAGGCGGAATATGTTCCCGGAAAGGACAATACCATCGCGGACGCCCTCAGCAGGCAGAGCTCTCTCTCCCACGAATGGGAGCTGAACGACGACGCTTTGGCCCACATCTTCTCGCAATGGGGAGCCCCGAAGATCGATCTCTTCGCGACAGCGGGGAACGCCAAATGCCCAAGCTACGCAAGCTGGCATCCCCAACAGGGGTCGTTGGGAAATGCTTTTTCCATCGGCTGGTTCAGCGTGTTTGCGTACGCTTTTCCTCCGTTCCCGATGATACCAAGGCTCCTCCGGAAAATGAAGACAGAGCCGTGCACCATGATCCTGATTGCTCCGTTTTGGCCGAGACAACACTGGTTCTCGGATCTGCTTCGCCTCTCCATCAGGCCCCCGATTCACCTGCGACAACACCCGAACCTCTTAACAATGTCCGGAGGCCAGGTACACCACCCGAACCTCCGCTCGCTCAAATTATCGGCCTGGCTCCTGAGCACCGAGAGTTCGGAGACCTAGAGATCCCGCAGGACTGCAGGGCCGTTCTGGCCAAGGCGAGGGCGGGCAGTACGAATAAGACCTACTCGCTCAAGTGGAAAAGGTTCTGCTTGTGGTGTTCGGACCAGGGCTTACAACCTCTACGGATTACCCCAGTGCAGCTGCTGCCGTACCTCCTCCACCTGGCTCAATCGGGACTGGCTCACGCCTCCATTAAGGTTCATTTGGCTGCGATTTGTAGATTCACCAGGACCTCATCGGGGCCTTCACTGTGGTCCAGTCGGCTGATAAAACAATTTCTAAAGGGACTCTACAGATCCTTTCCGAGGCCTCGGAAAGTCCCTCCTACCTGGCAGTTGAACTTGGTGCTCAACCAACTCATGAAGCACCCGTTCGAGCCCATCCACCGGGCCTCTCTCAAACATCTCTCCTGGAAAACGGCACTCCTGCTCGCCCTGACGTCAGCTAGGAGAGTCAGCGAACTTCAGGCACTGTCCATTCAGGAACCGTATCTCCAATTCAGACACGACCGAGTGGTGCTCAGGCCCAACCCAAAATTCATACCAAAAGTGCCTTCAGACTTTCACCTGAACGAACCAATTATCCTCAAGTCCTTCTTTGCGAACCCTTCCACAGCAGCAGAAAGGGCGCTGCATTCATTGGACCTCAAACGATGTCTCAAATTCTACTTGGACAGAACCAAAGATCTCAGAAAGTCTTCTCAACTGTTTGTAGCCTACAGCAACCCACGGATGGGTTTGCCCCTTACAAAACAGAGCATCTCCCGCTGGATTTCGTCAGCGATTGCGTTTTGCCATGATCAAGCCGGACGGCCTTTAATGGACCGGGGTGGCTGCCCACTCCACCAGAGCGATGTCCGCATCGGCGGCGCTCTTCGCTGGGGTGACGGTCTTAGACATTTGCCGAGCGGCGACCTGGAAGTCCCCGCACACCTTTTCCAGGCATTACTGCTTGGACATCGAACTGCAGAAGGATGCTGCAGTGGGACAAGCGGTGCTGCGCCATCTATTCCAATAAGGTGAGCCTTACTTCGTCCCGCCATCCAGGTATGCACATTCTTCATGGTTTTCTACTGTATGCATGACTGTATATTGCCATGTTTTCTCTCATATTGTCTGTAATTCCTGCAGACCTGCTGGATGTAAGAATGTGCTTTACCACTATGCATGTATAACTGCTGGCTACTCTGATTCAGGCATGTGAATCTATGAAAGACACCCAAATACTGGATAAGAAATGCGTTACTTACCTGTAACAGCAGTTATCCAGTATTGGTGTCTTTCATAGATTCACATGCAACCCTCCCGCCTCCCCGGTAAGGACTCACGTACCTCTGTCTATATTGCGACACCCTAGCTGGGTGCGTACGAAAATCTGAGGGACGGAGGCTCCTCCCGGGAAGGTTCTAGAGGGAGGTCGGAGCTGATTGGCTAACGATGAGAGTTCGGTCCTTTTTACATAAGGACATGGAAAGGCCCCAAAGGGGGAGGCCCTTCGGCCTATGTTCTCTATGTATGTCCTTAGGACATTACTTTTTTATGTACCGGAGGCTCCCGTCTCGGCGACGGGGAATGATTCAGGCATGTGAATCTATGAAAGACACCAATACTGGATAACTGCTGTTACAGGTAAGTAACGCATTTCTTCGACGGCGTGTTTGCGGGCAGAGCGGGTGTTGAGCAGGATGCATCTGAGGAAGTTGGGTTCCTCGGTGGGTAGGTTGGCGGGTCGGATGCTTATGATGCTGCAGCTCAGGCAGGAGAAGAGGCCTTGGGTGTGCTTCGGGGTGGCCAGGAAGCAGGTGCGTGACCGTCCGGCGTTGAGTGCGTGAAAGGTGCTGGAGTCGTAGCGGTGGTGTGCGTCGTGGTGAGTGTGGAGGCCAGGGGTCCTGGCGCTGGCCACGGATGGGCGCAAACGGGCTTGTCTTGGGCGGTATGAAGGGGAGTGGGAGGGAGGAGCAGCTGGGAGGCAGGAGCAGGGTGGCGAATGGGAGCTCTGGGGGCCGGGCGCGGAGGACACAGCGGCGGGAAAGGAGCGTGGAGCGGAGGATACAGAAGGCAAAGTGGGGCACAGAGGGGCTCAAGAAGTACAGTAAGAACAATAACAATGCCAACCAAGCAGGTGGGGGCGTGCAGGGGATAAACAAGGCAATGGGGCACAAAGTACAAGGGAAAAAAGCTATTCATGCTGGCACAAACCAGATCGAACTGCAGCAGCAGCTCAGAGCACACAGGAGGGCTGTGTGGTGGCGCGGGGGAGCGACCTGCCTGGTGACGGGGTCAAAGGTCGCCTAGGTGGTGCGCTCATGGCCTAGGTGGTGCGCACCCACTCTGTTCATCCAGACATTCACTGATGTTAAGACCCTTGCAACCTTTTGGGGTCAGTCGTCAGCCTTTCAGCCCTCCACAGGCGCAGGCTGCCGCAGTCACTGAAACCTCCACACTGGGCTACGGTGCCCCTTCACGGTTAGGTGTAGAGTTTTTTGTTGCCTTCTGGTGAACATATGCATATAAATGTGCCTGAGTTGCCTGTGGTCTACCTTACAATGAATGCATTTCTACCTTGCATCTGAGAGAGCAACGTTTAGATTCTTTTGGACAACACCACCACTTTCCATCTTATCAACAGACTGGGCAATGTGGGGCTATGCACCCTATTTGGGTAGGTGATTCACTTCAGTAAGTGGGCAGAGGACTTTTGCCTGCAGTGGCTCCAGAAATCTATCATTACCAAAGGTGAGTAACTTTTTTTTACTTATGGAGCCATAAGGCTTTGTCTTTGAGTTGAAAACGCAGAGCAAAAAAGTATTAAAAAAAATCCCAAACACATTTTATTTTCATCACTTCTTAATGGTTTGTTTCCATGCTGTTTATTACAGTGTTTGTTTTTATTTTATTTTTTATGATGGAGAACCTTTTTTTAAAAACGTTTGATAGAGTCCTCTTCAAGAGCAAAGTGAGTTAGAGAAAAGATATTATGATGCTTAGGTGACAAAATATGTTTAGGTGATAGAACCTGTAGCTTTTGCATGTCGCACGTTTCAACCATAACAAAGATTTCTTCTCTTCTTAGAAGTGGACCGGTCCCGAGAGGTTGCTAGCATTGGATGAGCTCATCGATCGCTGTGAACCATCTCAAATCAAGTATATGATGCAAGTCATCGAGCCACAGTTCCAACGTGATTTCATCTCTTTACTACCCAAAGAGGTGAGCTCCCACGTTATTACTCGTCGCCTCCTTCAGCCAGATAGATGTCCTTTATCACCACACCTCTTTTCAACTATGGGGATGATCTCCCACATCGTGAATCTCCTCTTTCTCTTAAAGATTTGCACTTAACTTCCTTAACCCTTGACAGCTATAGAACTGAGCTTACACATTGTCAAACATGTATTTCCTTTTCATTCAAAGATATGTCCATTATCTGGCTACCCACCTACACTCATAGTCATGAACAGAGGTGGTGTCAGTTGGTTCCACATACATCCATGGATGTTCATAAGCACAAATCTTTGCCCAAGAGAGTTCAGTTTACTCATTACTAATCTCATCCTAGCCATTTTGGTACAGGTACAAAGATGTGTCCTTGCCTTTCATCCTAAAGATTTGACTACACTTTATTCATCTCTTCCTTTTGCAGCCAAGAGCCATTATGAGTTCATATTCCTGCTCCACAGAGCTTTGGCTAGAAATGTAACCTTCTATTCTTAAAAAAAAACTTTTCTGGGGAAGATGGTTGTTGACCAAGTGAATTTTGATAAAGAGACTTCTGTGAGGCATCTATAGATGCTTCCTCAAACTCCTGCCTCATGTTAGTTTTTCTACTGGTTGGGTAGGTCACATTATGAGGAGTGGAGAAAACACATCAAACACAGAAGCACAAAAATTATATAACAAGGTTGTAGATTGGCTTGGGCAAGTAGATTAGGGGAGCAACATTGTGTTTTTATTTTGTGTTTTGATTGGATTAGTTTGTTTGAGTATTTATATTTGTTTATTACTCTGTTTTCTAAGCTATTATGCTATGTGACCTTACAAATTGTACTTTTAAAGTTCTCCTCCCATCACCTAAGTTTCTCTTGTTTCGCTGAGATTAGGTTTGGCAGCCACTGTCTGCCAAGGGATCATCATGAGAATAAGCATATGACTCACAATCAATTTTTACTGGGAATTCTCCAGACTCTGAAACAGAATGGATGAAGTGGAGGCTGCTGCTTTGGAGAACTACATGGCTCTGATGACAGAACTGGCAGGCAGCCTGCACCCCACAAGACTCTAAAAACATGGAGTAACTGCAATGGAGAGATGTAAGCTGAATGAAGATCACCATTTCCATGAACTCTACTGTGCCTCGGGATCAGTCACCATCTAAGGAGCCTGCTAAAAGACTGAAATGCTACACCGCATTAGTTGGTAAATCCCTTCTTGAGAAAAAAGCACAGCTGATTGCCGAAGAGCCATCAAGGTTGACAGACTTGACAGATGAAACACCTAAATTCTTTCCGGTTGCAAGCCAAATGAAAAAAAGCTGGTTAGTGTGCCATGTTCCGGCATTGGAGGACGTTTTTGTGGTGCCTTGCTGTACTCCCTAGGAGGTCAAAGCAACAAGCATTCTCACGGTTCTAGGAACCGAACTCTCCTCCAGCTGACCCAGGAACTCTTCCCAGAAACTCCTAAAAAGACCCTACATCCAAAATACAACATGGCAGCCTTGGAGGGAAAAATATAGAGGAGTTCATAGAGCACATCCTGCAATAAAACAACTTAAAGGCCAAAGCATTTGTACACAGAGTATCACCAACACTACCATGAAGCCCACTCATGTCAGACAGAGAGGATTTGCAGTTGGGTACTTAAGACCCATTACAGTACAACAAACATTAGCTGCATGTTTCTGGTTTCAGACTAGCAGTACAAAGCCACCTTCACAGCATACAACTTTACTTTAGTGCCCTTTTTGGGACCAAATAGGCAAGGCCTAGAAAAATGTCAAAAAGGAGTCAGACAGGACATTCAGTGGGGGGGATCTCTTTCCAAGGAGATTTGGGAATCCTTGTAGCCAAGATGTTGTTATGCTCCAAGGTACTCCTTCATTGTCTAATCTGAAACGTATCAGATGCGTTAGACTACTCTCTGTACACAATTACAGCACATCCACAAAGGGAGCAACCTGGGCTAATCTCTCCAGAGGTTGAGGAAGGAGTTGCTCAGTAAAAGCCACTTCTTTCCCTCCTATAATGCTTCTCACTCTAAGACAATGTAAAGTTCCTTGCAGACCCGTCAGAGACATGGTGGCAGGATACATTACAGACAGAAATCACTTTTACAAGCTGGTAAAAGCTGGGTTCTGAATAAAACAACTGGGGAGAGGAGAGAAAAAGTAGATCCGTTCTCCCTCTACAGTATTAATTAAACAAAAAGAATCCACATCAAGATTTTGTGAGAGTGATCCCTACAATGGTGGGGAGCACACTGTGTTCTTTCAATACACCTCACACACCAAAAGGACCCTTGGAGTCATGCTTCATCATTGGGGTCTTTGCACGCACCCCTCCACGAGATGCGGGTGCTGCTGACCAGCGACTACGCGGGAGCACTAATTTGGCTTTGTGTGGTGCGTATGAGGTTTCAGTGTGTATAAGTGAGAGGTGGGTTCCGAAAAGTGAAAAAGCGAGGTTAAAAAGTACCTGGCACGTGAGGACTACAAAATAATGTTAATGGGCCCCGTACTGGTACTGTTAAAAGAGTGATTATGAGGTATTTTGTATGATAATGTACAACACCTCGTTTCTTACAGGGCACACCACCAAAATAGGATGACTTATTATGCCTAGCAGTTGCTGCCCTCACATTTTTTAGGTCACTGAACCTGCAATTCTGGATATTACAATGATAATACCAAAACATTCTCCTTTTTGTGTTTTTTGTCCTTCTTTTCAGGTTTTCTTGAAGAAACTTAGGAACAGACAAGTAGGCACATTCTAGCCTTCTTTTTAATGTCACTTTTCTGTAATCAATCCGAAATTTTTTGAGGGACGTGAGTAAGGTGGGGATCTGTGCACCCTGTCCTGAAGAAGAAGCCTAGCTTCGAAACAAGTCGACAATGCACACACGAGGTGTTGTACATTAACGTACAAAATACCTCCTAATCACCCTTTTAACAGTACCAGTACGGGGCCCATTAAAAAAAATGTGTAGTCCTCACGTGCCAGGTACTTTTTAACCTCACTTTTTCACTTTTCGGAACCCACCTCTCACTTATACACACTGAAACCTCACACGCACCACACATAGCCAAATTACAAAAGTGCTCCAGCGTAGTCGCTGGTCAGTAGCACGCTGCATCCCGTAGAGGGGTGTGAAGACCCCAATGATAAAGCATGACACCAAGGGTCCTTTTGGTGTGTGAGGGGTATTGAAAGAACACAGTGTACTCCCCACCATTGTAGGGACCACTCTCACAAAATCTTGATGTGTATTCTTTTTGTTTAATTCAAAGCTGGGTTCTACCACATGGTATGGCAATGCCCACCATTGCACTTGATGTGGGGGGAAATTACAACCACCACAGCAGAATTAGCACGACGCGTACTGACAGCAACCCCCGACTCTTGCCTCCTTGGTCTCAGTCTCAAAATCCCTGGGCGATAAATACCTACACCGGTTTATTTATCTTGTTTGTTCTCTTCAAACGACAGATTGCAATGCAGTGGAAAGCACCCAAGACCCCACACACTTATACATGGTTGAATACACTACTACAATGGCCTCTTGAGGAATCTAGCATTCTGAGATCATTGCGTGCTAAGGGAATGGCATGGATGCGGTGTGAAAATTGGAACACCTATATTGTGAACACCTATATTGTGAACATGACACGTGCCACCCTGAATAGAAAACTTTGCAGCCACGGAATCACCACTGTACAAGGACGATATGACTTACCCACACATCCCCTACACTGTTAAAATCCAGCGGGTGATGCATGCGAGACTCATAGGTTGGACCTTACATAGACGTTATTTGGCATAATGTTTACAGTTTGTCTGATGCACCCCACGCCCTACACAATACCTGTTGATTGTTAGACAAGAGAAAATGAAGGAATCATTACTAGTCCAGAGAAACCAAGGCCTAGTGTCGCGAAAGGATGTAACAAGGCCCTCAAGCCTCTCAACCTGTCTAAATACATACTGCTTCAGGACGACCACCTGGGAGGTATGAATGTATGACATTGTTCTGCATTCTGTCCATCAACTGTGGTTTTTGCATTTGCCACC
This sequence comes from Lissotriton vulgaris, assembly GCF_964263255.1. Lineage (NCBI taxonomy): Eukaryota > Metazoa > Chordata > Amphibia > Caudata > Salamandridae > Lissotriton > Lissotriton vulgaris. The sequence goes on from NC_141696.1 coordinate 55,698,028, forward strand.
CCGAGTGGGATGGGTATGCTCAGACATGAGTCCCATGCTCTCCACACCACTGGATTCAAGCAAGCCGATGGGGTGAATGTATGACATTGTTCTGCATTCTGTCCATCAACTGTGGTTTTTGCACCTGGGAAATATGGCATATTTATATTGCTAAAATTAAAATTTCACACTACCCTTGTGAAGGATACAGACCTCAAGCTCTCTCTGCATCAGATGCCACATCTTCTCCTTAGGAAGAGGATATGGCGTAACAACCAGAGCTGCCGACTTTGGAACGGGGTAACCGGTTTCCAGTATCGGCGTTGGCTCAACATCTTGTAATTCTGTTCAAATCACTTAATCTCCCTGCGCTCCACTACCTTCAGGTTGAGTTTGCATTGTATCAAACTGCAACAAAAAAAAAGCTGCAACAAAAAAAAAGTTGCTCACAAAATACCCTTGTTCAGAGTTTTACTCCTTAGGATAGATTAGTCTAAGAGCTTTTTTTTTTTTTTTTTTACCAATGTCGATCAGTGGTTTGCACACACCACTGAACGAGTGAGTGAGACAGCCTATGTGTATGCCTCCATAGATAACTACTTGGTAATGGAAAGACCTATGACTCTTACACCAGAAAAGAACCCGGAAGGACAGTACTGGCACATCAAGTGGGATTCAAAGTAATTTGAAATAAATTGAAATCAATCTTGTCTGGCAGCAGAAACACTTTCTCTGAGGAATCTCAGACAATCAGAAATCTGTAACTTTCTCTTCGGATGTGAGAATTCTCGCCATGCAAAAGAAGGTTCCCCTTTATCGTGTGTAACATTTCTGATAGTGAGTGCGGTGATGTTGAAAATAATGTCTTTACGCCTCTATCTAATGACAGATACCCCTCTCTATTGGAACACTACTACAACAGCTTCACAACTGGTGATTTCAGAGCACTAGAGGTAGTGAAAAGTGTGTGTTCGAGGCATGTGGGCTGCTGAATTCATATCTGTGCATAGATCGCCGCCTAGTGTTGGGTCCGGATGATTGCATATTGTTGTCCTGGAAGAGTCTTCGAAGTATCACGAGATAGGTGGCTCCTCCCCTGGACTACAGTGCGCATGGGCATCGCCTCCATCCCCAGATTGTTTTTTTCCGCCATTGGGTTCGGATGTGTGTCGGTTCCCTCTGTCGGAACCGATAGTTGTTAACTCACTTAACTCGAGACCAAAAGGTCTTTAGGCTTGGCGCCGGTATCGTTTTCGTTCGGGTTTACTGTTTTCTCCAGCTCCGAACTCTCGCTGCCCTTCCGCGTGCTCTCGGCGCGGACGGGCCCACACGACGCTCCGGACATGGAACGGACTCCGTTTAAACGGTGCCCGGTCTGCAACGCGAAGTACTCGCACCTCGATGTGCACCCAGTGTGCAACACCTGTCTGTCGCCGGACCACAACGAGGCCAGGTGCATGGCCTGCTCGAAGTTCCGGTGCAAGAAGACCCTCAAGATTCGTCGGGCTGCGAGACTCCAGGCCAAACTGTCTGCGCCCCCGCCGGACAACATCTTCGAGGAGGACGTCTGAGGCGACGATGTCCAGCAGGTTTCGGACTCTAGCCCTGCGTCCGAGGGGGAGGCCTACGACGCAGGGGACGAGGAGTTTGACGAAGCCGACGACGAGGTAGGGGACGACGATACGGCCATTGCCACCGTGGGGGATAGCTCTGAGGACGAGCACCCCTGGACTGACTCAGGGGTCGACCCCCTTCCTGCGGCCCAGGTCGAGGGATCGCCTTCGGGCCTTACCCAAGACCCTGTTCCAAGTCCAGCAGCCCCGCCTACGAGCCCGGCCACGGACATTTTGGAGGTGCCACTCACTTTTTCAAAACCGAAAGTGAAGCCTTCGGGTTCAACAGCTCCGGCTTCGAAACCGAAAGTGAAAGCCGTACAGAAGGCTCTGGAGGCGTCAAAACCTAAGAAATCCAAAATGGCCGACATGGACAGTCCAGCCAAGATGGCCGACCCGAAGGCATCTGGGTCGGTGTCGAAAGCAAAGTCGTCAGACGCGGCTGCGTCGGCGCCGAAGATGGTCGCGGTCGACGACCCGAAGAAGGCTTCAAAGAAGCGTCAAGGCGATCCCAAAGCTCAGGCTTCCCCGGCCCCGGCTGCCGGAGCCAAGGAGGGTACCGCGTCGACTCCGAAGACACTGCCTCTCGCCGACACAACTCCCAAATCAGGGAAATCAAGCGATACGGTCGCTCCCTCTCCAGCCCTCTCGAAGAAGGTCCAGGAGTCCCTGCAACGGATTCGAAAGGCCGCGGAGCTTCCAGACCCAGAGGCTGGAGTGTCGAAGCCCGCGCAGAAGCCGTCCAAGGCGCACACGCCTATCCGCTTCACCCTGCCGCCGAAGTTGACGCCGAAGGCCTTCGCTCCGAAGCAGGTGGCTGGGGTGCCCTCGAAGGACGTGTCGACGCCCAAAGCGTCTCCGGTGGTGGCTAAACCTCGGCTCCAACCATTCGCGGAGGAAGAACGTCGTGAAGTCATCATCGACGCCAATACTGGGAAACTGTCCCTCCTCAAGAGAAAAATCACCACGGAGCCGGTGCTGGAACACTTTCGCATTCCTCTAAAAAACAAAAGGGACTCTGCGGGTACTTCAGCGCCTCCGGCATCCCCAAGTGACCTGCCGCGTTCCCCAACTCGCTCTACCGCGGGGGATGACGACGAAGAAGAGGTCGAGTACAACTATCCGGCGTACTCGGATCCGGAGGAGGAACATGAACCTTGGTCTGCCGGAGGCGACCCCGAGGACCCGCAGTCGGGTCAGGAACCACATCCCTTTGCGCCAAAAACTTCGCCAACGGAGGACTCTGCTGCCTTCAACGCGCTAATCGAGAGAGCTGCAGCTAACCACGATGTCGAGCTGCACTCCGATCCTGTGGATGTAGACTTTTTGTTTGACACTTTCTCTGTGGCCGAAAAGTCAATCAAAACTTTGCCAATGCTCAAGGGAGTGCTCAAGCACGCGCAGGAGGTCTTTAAGGAGCCCACTCGGGCACGTGTTATCAATCCACGCATTGATAAAAAATATAAGGCAGCGCCCTCGGATCCAACATATATCAAGGGACACTTGCCACTAGACTCTTTGGTCGTTTCCAACGCTCGCAAGAGGGCGAACTCACAGACAACTGGTGACGCTCCTCCCCCAGACAAAGAGTCGAAAATATTTGAGGCCTCAGGGAAGCGGATTGCTGCACAGGCAGCTAACATTTGGCGCATCTCGAACACTCAGGCCCTACTCGCACGCTACGATAGGGCTCATTATGACACCCTAGAGGCACTACTGCAGCACTTGCCTGACCAGTACAAGGAGGCAGGGGAGATGTTAATTCAAGAGGGAAAGCTCATCACAAACGCTTCCATAAAATGTGCGCTAGATGTGGCTGATACGGCATCCAGGGCGATCAACACTAGTGTGTTGCTCAGAAGGCATGCATGGCTTAGGATTTCAGGGTTTAAACCTGATATACAAACAACCATCCTGAACCAGACGGTTAATCCTGACCATTTGTTTGGCCCTGAGGTGGATGCGACGCTTGAGAAAATGAAAAAAGATACAGACACTGCTAAGTCTATGGGGGCCCTTCAATCTCAGCAGTTTCGGGGTGGCTCCTTTCGCCGCTCCAATACCAGAGGCACCTCAAGGGGTCAGGCATCGCAATCCACCCAGTACTACAAAGGCAATACCCAGACCTCATACACCAACAAGGGTAGAGGTGGCTACAGAGGCAACAACATCAAAGGCAGGGGACGTGGAAACAACTGCTCCAGGTCCACCGCCGCCAACAAGCAGTGACGCCTTGTCACTGCCCCCCGACCACGCAACAACGGTCGGGGGGAGACTCCAGCAGTTCCTGCCCGCGTGGAGATCCATCACCACGGACAGGTGGGTCAAGTCTCTTATCCAGTACGGTTACTGTCTGGAACTTACCTCCGCTCCACCGAACATACCTCCAAGAAGCCGTCCTATGTCCGGCGAGCACTTGCTCTTGTTGCAGCAGGAAGTTCAGGTCATGCTGCAAAAAGGCGCAATCGAGCTCGTCCCACTGCAGGAACGGGGTGCAGGAGTTTACTCTCTGTACTTTCTAATCCCCAAAAAGGACGGTTCCCTGCGGCCCATCCTGGGCCTCAGGCCCCTCAACCGGTACATTCTCTAGGAGCATTTCCATATGCTCACGTTGCAGCAGGTGCTCCCTCTGCTTCAACAGGGGGACTTCCTGGCTACGTTGGATCTGAAAGACGCATACTTTCATATCCCCCTGTATCCTTCCCACAGGAAGTATCTCAGATTCACAATCCAAAACCAGCACTACCAGTTCAGGGTTCTGCCGTTCAGAGTCACCACAGCGCCAAGGGTCTTTACGAAGTGCCTGGCGACTGTGGCGGCGCATCTGCGACGCCAGAACGTCCACGTCTACCCTTACCTGGACGACTGGCTCATTCAAGCAAAAACAGAACAACAGTGCGCCGACCACGTGTCCCGCACCATTCATCTCCTGCACGATCTGGGATTCTCTCTGAACTACCCAAAATCCCATCTCCAGCCCGCCCATGTACGGCAGTATCTAGGCGCGACAATAAACACTCTGGCAGCCACTGCGCAGCCAAATTCAGTGAGAATCGCCAGTATCCAAACGCTGATCCAACGATTCAGACCTCAACACTCGCTTCCAGCGAAGGTGTTCATGCAGTTGATAGGCATGATGGCCTCCTGCATCTCCATTGTCCCGCACGCGAGGCTACATATGCGTCCGCTTCAGGAGTGCCTGGCACGTCAGTGGACTCAGGCTCATGGGCAACTGACAGACCTATTTTATTTATTTTATTTTATTTTACTGGCTTGTATAGCGCTGGTATCGACTCCCATGGGAGCATCTCCGCGCTTTTGACATCTGCCACAGTGCGATCGGGAGAACGTGAGCTGTCTAGGAGCTGAAAAGGAAGGTCTTTAGCATCTTCCTGAAAGGAAGGTATTCTGTGCAAAGCCTTAAGGAATTAGGAAGGCTGTTCCAAAGAGACGGTCCAGCTATTGAGAGAGCTTTACTGCCCTGTCTTGCCTTCCTTGCCCTAGGCACTACTAGAAGGCCTTGTTCGCTCGAGCGAAGAGGGCGGGAGGGCTGATAGGGGACAAATTTGGTGGCCAGGTATGTCGGACCCATACCATTGAGACTCTTATGTATGGTACAGCATACCTTGAATTTAGCCCTCTGTCTGATGGGTAGCCAATGAAGCTTTTCCAGTAGGGGCTTAGAAGGGGCGTGTTGGTGAGCGGTCGGGCGTACAACTCTCTGCATTGGTGGAATCCACAAAACCTTTGCAAGGGCCGACCGTTCCAAGAGCCTGTGCCACAGATTATCCTGACAACGGACGCCTCTCTCCAGGGATGGGGAGCGCATGTACTCCACTACACGGTGCAGGGACTATGGACACTACAGCAAAGGAAGATGCACATCAATGTGTTGGAACTGATGGCAATCTTCATGGCCTTAAAGGCGTTCAAAGTACATCTGTGCAACAAGGTCGTGTTGATCCGGACGGACAACATGACAGCCATGTACTACATTCAGAAGCAGGGAGGCACACACTCTCCGCAGCTGTCTCATCTGGCTCAGAGCATGTGGAAGTGGGCCATTCAGAGGAACATCTTCCTCATGGCAGAGCATCTCCCAGGCAAAGACAACCAGATGGCGGACCTGCTCAGCAGGCACAGCCATCAAATGCACGAGTGGGAGATACATCCATCAGTACTCCAACCGTACTTCCAAAAGTGGGGTCATCCAGAGATAGACCTGTTCGCCACAAAGGAGAACGCAAAATGCCAAAGCTTCGCCGCCAGGTTCCCACACCCGCAATCGCAGGGCAATGCGATGTGGATGAACTGGTCAGGCAAATTTGCGTACGCTTTTCCCCCAGCACCTCTGATACCGCTGGTGGCACGCAAGCTCAGGCAGCACTTGATGACACTCATCCTGGTTGCTCCAACGTGGGCTCGCCAACCATGGTACACCACGTTTCTGGAACTGTCCGTGGTACCGCATCAAAGGCTTCATCTCACTCCCAGCCTTCTGACGCAGAGCCATGGCGACATTCAGCACCCAGATCCGCAATAGCTCAACCTGGCGATCTGGCTCCTGAAGTCCTAGAGTTTGGCTACCTCAATCTTCCTCCCGATTGCATGAACATCATTCGGGAGGCAAGAAAGCGCACTACTAGAGCTTGTTATGCGGCTAAATGGAAGAGGTTTGTCATTTACTGTTTTAACCACAATATTGATCCGCTAGATGCTTCCATTCAAAACATCATTGGTTACCTGTTCCACCTGTATCAATGCAATTTGGCGTACTCTTCCATCCGCATTCACCTGTCTGCTATGGCAGCATACCTTCAGAACAGGCAACACCTGTCACTTTTTAGGGTTCCTGCTATCCAGGCTTTTCTGGAAGGACTCAAACGAGTCATTCCTCCAAGGACCCCACCAGCTCCAGAGTGGAACCTCAATGTGGTTCTTACGAGACTGATGGGTCCTCCCTTTGAGCCACTGCACTCTTGTGAGCTACAGTTTGACTTGGAAGGTTGCTTTCTTAGTAGCAATTACATCGCTACGGAGGGTTAGCGAGCTGCAGGCGCTCACCATCCAAGAACCTTTCTTCCAGGTACATGCTAACAGGGTTGTGCTCCGCACTAACCCTAAATTCTTACCCAAGGTTGTGTCTCAATTCCATATGAACCAGACAATTGAGTTGCCGGTGTTTTTCCAAAACCCAGAGACGCTGGCGGAGCGGATGCTCCACACCCTTGATGTTAAAAGAGCCTTGATGTACTATGTGGACAGGACAAAAGATTTTCGCAAAACCAAGCAGCTTTTCGTTGCTTTTGCCTCACACCACAAGGGAAACGCTATCTCCAAAGCTGGGATCGCTAGGTGGATTGTGAAATGCATTCAAATCTGTTACGCTAAAGCTAAACGCACTCTCACTATCCCACCTAGAGCCCACTCCACCAGGAAGTTAGGGGCCTCTATGGCTTTCCTAGGTAACATTCCCTTAGAAGATATTTGTAGAGCAGCCACATGGTCTACCACACATACTTTCACTAAACATTACTGTGTAGACGTGCACTCCAAACAGCAGGCAGCTGTTGGTCAGGCTGTTCTCAAGACACTTTTTCAGACTACTGCAGCTGGCACGGGCGGCCGCCGTTAATGGAGGGACTGCTATGTATTCTATGCACAGATATGAATTCAGCAGCCCACATGCCTCGAACTGCAAATGCTACTTACCAGTATGCATCTGTTCTTGGCATGTAGGGCTGCTGACATTCATATCGCCCACCCTCCTCCCCGGCGCCTGTAGCAGCTGCAGTCTTCATATATATATATATATATGCTCAATAGCATGGTCATCACTCACATACTTCACTCCATCTCTGCCAATGGCTAAAAACAATCTGGGGATGGAGGCGATGCCCATGCGCACTGTAGTCCAGGGGAGGAGCCACCTATCTCGTGATACTTCGAAGACTCTTCCAGGACAACAATGTGCAATCATCCGGACCCAACACTAGGCGGCGATCTATGCACAGATATGAATGTCAGCAGCCCTACATGCCAAGAACAGATGCATACTGGTAAGTAGCATTTGCAAAATAGGTTGTTTCTGTACAGGAATTCAGACAATTTGATGATTGAAGGACATGCCTGAAGATGAAACCCTTGAATATCCGCACTATAGCGTTATCCTTGACAGGATGGGGATTCCATGTGGGAGATCTAAGATCCAAGGACAAATCATCAGCACAGGAGATAGATCTGCAAATAATTTTAATAGGTGTAGAACTGTGGGAAAGATGCTTAAGTACTTCGATATAGACTTCCAGAACAAGAAAGTGCTAATCCGGCAATCAGGCCCATAAACTTGTAATACATTCTCATTTAGGGATTGTATACGTGAAGCAGTTTGGCCTAGCTTCCCATAATATTAGAACATCTGGCTCTGGAACCTGGAGTTAGAGAGAAAGCACTTACGTCTGGGCATATACTAGAAGTAGGAAACTACTTTGCAGATGCATTAACTCTTCAGTACATACATTCGCCTAAATGGGCATTGAAACGTTAACCAGTTTAGTACAGTTTCAGGAGCTGGGACAGGCTGGACTTGAGATTTGTTTGCCCCGTTTTTTGTCCGAGAAAGGTTCCCAGATAATGGATTGTGGCAAGGACATTAATTTATTCTTGCTGCTAATTCCATTGGTAGAGAAAGTGATCGAAAAACATAGACATCCTGCTTAACAATGATCCTTATAGCTTTGACATTGGCAGAGGAAGTGGTGGCAATCCCACCTACTAGAACAGCACATTCTCTGTAGGTCTCAGTACATCCCAGAATCACTCACTCCCAGGAGTCCAACCTCCCTGACTGGCAAGGCTCCTGAGATCATTGCTAAGGTACCCGAAACTGCCACCTAAATATATAGAGACTGTCACCACGTGGAGCTGAACTACCACAGTGTTATTCCCATATATGGAGGTTTGTACTATTTTGTTTGGGTAATAGGTCACCCTTGTGCTGTTACAGGATGCTTTAAATTATTGCTCCTAACTAGAAAGTGCAGTCACATTCCAAAGTCAGGCTTCCCTTAACTTCTTTGACGATTACTAAAATTTCAATAAAACTGATCCTTCTTCAAGATATGTGATAAATGGTTTTATGGAAGGCCTCTAACATGCCTTACTCCAAATAAGGCCACTTAGTAACAACTGAACGTAGAACTCAGCAAAGGCAGAGGACCACAATACAAACCATTCGGAAGCTGAACATAAAGGTTGTCACACGAGGCTGCCTGCTCTTAGCCGTCACCTGTAAGCAAGATGAGGCACTCTTCTTAGAAGAGCTTTTCATCAAATTTTATAAGAAGACTGTAGTACTAAGTATGCATCTCAGCCTCATGCCGAAGTATCATATGTTAAGTACAACAGCCAGGATAATGCCCATAATTCCTAAAGCACTAGCCCAAAGCCAGGATTCACCCTGTCTCCGCAGGTAATACACAATGCCCTAGGCCTGAACTACAAATGACCCATTATGCCAGGGGTGCCCAACCTAGGGTGCCCGCACCCCTAAGGGAGCAAGATGTCATTTCAGGGGGTGTGACAAAGAGGGAAAGTATGGAACATGGATTGGTATAGATTATATGCAGCCCTTACAGCTTCTCTCAGAGGTTAAACCAGTGAAGAGACACAGATAATGCACATCAACATACAGCACAGAAACAAATCTGAGGGTGTGCCGGCTGTGAGGCAAAGCGGAACCATTGCGAGACCACATATCATAGTCTCGTTATAAAAGTAAACAGTCCTCCAGATAACTCCCACTTCCACCAGAAAACTCTTTCAAGAAAAAAACAATTTTTTATAAAACATTAGATAGCTGTATTATGCAAAAGTTTGTAATTGTATAGTTTCAAATTGCAGCCTCATTGTTATATGTAAATAATTAGTGTTTGTCTTCACTGTGTTCTCAGTTTTGCAGCGTGAATCTTTCTGGATTCACGATGCTGTGCATTATTCTGCCATCTCGTGGTTGGGTCCGGAATTGTCGTATTTTTCCTTTTTTTTCGGCCCAGGTAGGGTGGCGTCGGTGTACCACCATTTGGTATCCTCTGTGACGTTGGCGGGCTTCAGGCGGAAGCTCCCTCCTGTGGTCGCCATCTTCAGATTATTTTTTCCGCCGTTGTGTCTGGATCGTCAACGAAGGAGCTCCAGAACTTTGGAGACAGAATCACCGGAAAACCTTCGAAAATCACCAGGAATGCTTACAGTGACCAGAGGACCAGTCAACTAACAGGGTCGACGATGAAGGAGAAGAACCAATCCTTCAACGTACCAAGGACATGCGCTCACAGGGGCCCCCCTGAGCACTGTGATGGACAAGATACCATTCAAATTTTGCGGGAACTGCAGACACAAGTACGTGCAGAAGGACCAGCATCCAGTCTGCAGCATCTGCCTTTCCCTCGACCACGAAAAGGAGGACTGCAACGCCTGTGTGGTTTTCACGCCTAAAACAATTAGGGTGAGAGAGAGACATCGCATGGTGAAGCACGCCATGCAGGGACCAGGAGCACCTCCATCACTCCGAGACTTGGGCCTCTCCAGTGAAGAAGAGGATAACATCGCTGAACGGCCAGAAGACTCGACAGACAAGTTTGAAAACAGGAAAGAGGTAAGAGAGTTCTCGACCCCTAGACCCTCGACGGACACTCGGAGTGAATCCAAATCCCCCCAAAAAGGGGCAGCGCAGTCGAAGTCCTCGACGCTAGCAGCCGCACCCAAAGATAAACAGCCCAGCGGATCCTTGGCTAAGGACTCCCAGCCGGCGAAGAGCCTGGAAAAGGCAAGGCCGCCGAAAGCGGTTCCAGAAAAGGAACACTCAACGTCGAGGCAAGAATCCCTAAAGCAGGGCCCATCGTCCAAGCCCGCGACATCGTTGACGGCGGCGAAGCGAAGGCCGGAGAATCTCAACGCCGAACAAGCATCCGAGATGGACAGGAAAAGGAGAAGACTCAAGGCCGAAATGGCGAGTATTCTCCAGAGTAAGAAGGATTTCGACAACAAAATTAGCCTGTATAGGATTCCATTGAAACCTGTGCTCGAAGTCGAAGCTGAGAGCAGCGCTGAGGAACTCCAGCCGCTGAACACTCCAGAACTCGCCGAAGAGCAGGTAGAAAAAGATCTGTATTACTACGGCGAGGAGGAAGAAGAATCGTACCAGGTCTTGACAATTTCAGAGTCTCAAGATCTTCCGCGGTAGGATCTCTATGCCGAATCACCAGAAGAGGGCGTAGAGTCCTATCCTTCAAAGCCTTCGCCGCGAAGAGACATACTAGGTGAAGCTGGAAGAGGAAAAACTTCAGGCATGTTTCCTGCCAATGCTTCCTAGTGTGCTGGACCAGGGAAGAGAGGCGTTCAAAGAACCAGCTATATGCAGATCTGTCACCCCAAGGTGTGATAAAAAATACAAGCACTCCTTACTGGACCCCATGTATATCAGTGGGTCAGTACCACCTGACTCCATCATCACAGCCAATGCCAGAAAGAAAGCCAACATCCCCAGTGGGCCAGTACCACCTGACTCCATCACAGCCAATGCCAGAAAGAGAGCCAACATCCCCACAAATACGGGGCCACCTCCTGACAAGGAAAGCAAGAGGATGAACCTGACAGGGAGGAAGATGGAAAGAAGTGCGGCAATACAGTAGCGCATCGCAAACTCCAATGCCCTCAATCAATAGGCACGCTTATCACTGGCTTTTGGTCGGAGAACTACTCACGCACCTACCAGACCAATACCAGAAGAGTACCAGCCACCTGGTAGAGGAGGGGAAACACATGGCTAATACATGTTTGAAATCCGTTCTAGACGCAGCGGAAACATCAAGTAGACGAATGATGATAGGGGTAATGGAGAGAAGACCTGAATGGCTCCGTACCTCTGGTTTCAAAGTCGAAGTACAAAGTAACAACCTCAGCACACCCTTTAATGGTCATCACAGTTGACTAAAAGTTAAACCAGCTGAAAAAGGGAAATGAGACTGCAAGGTCAATGGGAGCCCTGCAATTCAGGGGGATGAGAAGGGGAGTACCTCAAAGAAGGCCAGCAGGCAGGGGCAACAACCAACCGGCCACATCTCACCAATCCTTCAACCAAGGCTTCCAAGGGGGAAACCAGGGTCCACAGCAGGCACAGCAACGGCAGGCATGGCAATACCAGCCTAGTGGCCAGTCCTTTCGTGGGCGCACAAGAGGACGAGGTAGCACACCCAGAGGGGTCCAACAGCCTGCCTCCGAGTGACTTCACAAAAACATCAACTCACACCAGCCAACAACAACAGGGGTGTGTCATATAACAAAGAAACCCAAAGATTGTTAGTTCCTCCAACATGCAACACCAGTAGGAGGCAGGATAAAGGACTTCCTCCAGGAATGGAGGGAGATTACCACAGACAAGTGGATACTAAACATCATAAAACACGGCTATTGTATAGATCTACAAGGACATCCCCCACACAGAAAATCAAATAGAAAGATTCACTCAAGAAGAGAACTATCACAATTGTTGTAGGAAACAAAGGAACTTCTAGACAAACAAGCCATAGAAAGGGTACCAGCACATCAGAGAGGGAAGGGGGTCTACTCCACTTACTTTCTCGTACCAAAGGTGGACGAGACGCTACGTCCTATCCTCGACTTAAGGTACCTAAACAAGTACATAAGAACGCAAAAATGCAAAATAACAGCGTTACGAGAAGTCATTCCCCAGATACAACAAGGGATTACATGACAATAGATCTAATGGCTGCGTACCTGCACATACTATTAAACAGAAAACACAAACACTTACTAAGGTTCGTGGTAAAGGATACACACTACCAGTTCACAGTGCTAGCCTTCGGTCTGAAATCAGCGCAAAGGTTGTTCACAAAATGCCTGGCAGCAGTGGCGGCACAATTAAGGAGACAGGGGATACACGTATACCTGTATCAACGAATGGCTGGTAAAAATAAGCTCATACATCTCCTGCAAAGAAAACACTCAGACAACGATACACATGTTGTCAAAATTAGGGTCCTCCATCCACTGGGGAAAATCCTCTGCAGAACCAGAGCAGGTGAAAGTCTTCTTGGGAGCAGAGATCAACACCTTCCAGGGCAAGGTGTTTCCAAGCACAAAGAGGACCTTAGTAATTCCGAAGGAGACACAGAACTACCGCAAGGGGCAAGCTCTGACAGTGAGGACGGTGGGGAAACTAATGGGTATGTTGGCGTCTTGCATACACTTAATCCCCCACATCCGACTACATATTAGACCATTACAGGAATGACTTAAACAGCAATGGTCACAGGCTACAGGGAGCTGGGAGGACCTTGTGGTTGTCACACAAACAATACATCAAGAGATGGCATGGTGGAACAAGAGAAACCTAACACTGGGAAAACCATTCACACAACCAGCTCCATCAGTGACCTTCAGAACAGATGCATCCTAGCTGGGATGGGGAGTTCACATGAACAACCTCAAAGTGAGAGGATTGTGGAAGTCCCAAGACACGGTCAAATGCATCAACTATCTAGAACTAAAGACAGTCTTCCTAGCGTTAAAGGCCTTTCAGGGGCACCTATACGGAAAGAGAGTGTTGGTTCAAACAGACAACACCACAACAATGTTCTACATAAACAAGCAAGGAGGTACTCACTCAGCGATCCTGTCATCACGAGCACAGGACACTTGGAAATGGGCTATTCCAAAACAAATAGACCTATTAGCAATACACCTCCCAGGGAAGGACAATGTGGAAGCGGACAGGCTGAGCAGACAGTCGTCAGCAACCCACTAGTGGGAGATCAACCGTCAAGAATTACAGAAAATATTCAACAAATGGGGGACACCACAAATCGACCTATTAACAACACCCCAAAATGCAAAATGCCAACACTTCCCATCGAGACAAACATGCAGTCAATCCCTGGGGAATGCCCTATGGATAAGTTTGTAAGGGACATTTGCCTACGCTTTTCCACCTATACCACTGCTACACAGGGTACTGAACAAGTGCAGAGCCAGCAACATGACGCTGATTCTAATCGCACCGCAGTGGGCCAGACAGACCTGGTTCTGACAAATAATGGAAATGGCACAGGACCCAGCTCACAAGTTTCCAAAAAGAAAGGATCTGCTAAGAATGCAAAACGGAAAGTTGTTGCACTCAAAGCCGGAGAGCCTCAACCTAGCGGCATGGCTCCTGAAGACTTGGAGTTCGCACACCTCAATCTGCCAGAGAGCACCAGAGCAGTGTTGCAGGAGGCACGAAGACCTACCACAAGAAAATGCTACGCAGCCAAATGGAAGAGATTCTCGCTATGGTGCGCCAAGGAGAAACCTCAAAACAGAAGAACAAGGGAATCCACAGTATTAAAGTACCTAACTCATTTACTACAAAACAAGCTAAGTTACACCTCTCTCAGGGTGCACTTAGCAGCTATAGTAGCATACACAAGGGGAGAACTAGGGATACGTTTTCTTCACCTCACTAGTGTTAAAGAGGTTTCTGGAAGGGGCAAAAAGAATAGCCTCCCTAAGAGGGTACCACCACCAACATGGAACCTCAACGTGGTACTGGCGCAACTAATGAAGGTGCTGTTCGAACCCATGCACAAGGCCACACTCCATATGCTCACGCTGAAGACAGCCTTTCTAGTGGCGATCACTTCACTACGTAGGGTAAGCGAGCTGCAAGCACTCACATTACAAGAGCCCTATTTGCAAATACACAGCGACAGGATTGTAATGAGAACGGACCCACACTTCTTACCAAAGTTGGTTTCTAGGTTCCACATCAATCAATCTATCCAAATTCCAAGTTTCTTCCAAAAGCCTACAACAAGCGTAGAAAGAGCATTATACACACTGGACGCCAGAAGGGCAGTAATGCATTACATAGAACGGACAAAGGAATGCAGGAAGACAAAACTACTTTTTGTTTCCTTCGCTACCAGTTTTCTGGGCCAACCAGAAATCAAGAACACTATTGCAAGGTGGGTTGCACAAACAATACAATACTGCCACAAAAAAGCGGGACAGGAATTGCAAGGAACTACGCAGGCTCACTCAACAAGGAAGAAGGGAGCCACCATAGCGTTCCTAGCAAACACACCTATTCAGGGCATCTGCCATGCAGCAACGTGGGTATCTGTGCACACTTTCACTAAATACTACTGTGTGAATATTCAAATGAATAACAAAGCTCAAGGGGACAGGAGGTCTTAAAAAAAATATTCAGGAATCAGAGCTCCTCTTCCACCCAGCCACCACTTACCTAGCAAACCACTACAAAATCTATGCACAGCATATCCAGAAAGATTCACGCTGCAAAGGAATAGTTTCTTACCTGTCATTGTAGTTTTGCAGCTTGAAGACTTTCTGGATTCACTAGCGATCCCACCCTCCTCCGCCAGAAGGAGCCAAGAAGAATGGGTTTCATAGACCAACAACAACACTCAAACAGGAACAGAAAAAAGAATCCAAAGATGGCGACCACAGGAGGGAGCTTCTGCCGGAAGCGCGCCGACATCACGGAGGACACAAAATGATGGTACGTCGACGCCCACCCTACCTGGGCCGGAAAAAAAAGGAAAAATACGACAATTCCAGACCCAACCACAAGATGGCGGAATAATGCACAGCATAGTGAATCCAGAAAGTCTTCAAGCTGAAAAACTACACCGACAGGTAAAGAAACTATTCGTTATGTGCCCTTTTCTTCTCAAACTCCTCTCAAAAAATGTGAGCTCTTGTGCTACTAATCTAGGACACCTGAGTCTATAAACCGTGTTTCATATTTGTATTACTACTATTACTCCACTTGAGAGCAGTGGAATTCCTTTCCTATGCATTGTAATGATATCTTTAAAGGAGTGTCTTTTACAGTTCTAACCCTTCTCTTCAACCAGAGAGATTAGTGCACCCGCAGTGAATCTCCTGCTCACTTTGGTATCTACTCTTACAAATGTAATGCATGATATTGTCCATTTACTCCTGAGTGAATCCTAATCAGTCTCATATTTATTACCCGGGGGCATCCTTCGTGATCTCCTACTCTGCAGCAACACTACTGTAGGTTCCTTAAATTGAAGCACGACCTCATGATGCCTTCTTATCTCTTCAGCTTGCCCTGTACGTACTATCCTTCTTAGAGCCCCGGGACCTTCTGCGAGCCGCTCAGACCTGCCGCTACTGGAGGATCCTGGCTGAAGACAATTTGCTATGGCGGGAAAAATGCAGAGATGAAGGTAAACCATTTACATAGAACAGCAAGCTACAAGGAATGTAAGGTTTGTAAATTTACTTGGAGAGGAATGTGAAATCCTAGGAAATTAACTAAGATTTTGTGAAAGCTTTTCAAGGGGAAGAGCATCTTTCTTTGCGACATGGGCAGTTGGCATTGATGCGGAGAGAATGTGTTATGAGAATGTTTGTCTCAACGTTTGTTTTGTTTAGATGTCAAAGTACTTCAATCTCAAACCCTGAAGTCTGACCCAAGGCTCTTCAATCCATGACCACCTCCATGTTAGCAGGTGATATCGTGTACAGAATTAGTTGTCTTCATTGTGTTTACCAGGCAGTTTCTTCTGAAAGTGGATGATGAAGGCAAATAAAATGTATTACACAATTTGATTATGAAAAAAAGCAGTTGTAGTAGATGCAATAGGATTTAATTTAAGATTTATTGAAAGCAAAAGCCCTGGGGAAAAAAGGGGACACACCTAGGATCTGGAATGGAGAAGGATAGCTGAGAAGATGTAGCCTAAACTCTTTTGTGTAAAGAATGCCTTGTATTAACACCAAAGATGTTGTGGGGTGTTGGTGGGGCGGGTGCAGTATCTTTCAAAGCTGTTCCTATCTTCTCTTCCAGAACTCTTGTAACCAGGAATATAGTAAAAAAAAATATATATATATATATCTCTCCCCATGTTGACACCCAAAAAAGCACATTTGTCTCCTTTCTTAAATTTGGCCACATGTCCTTTGTACATTTGACTCAATTAAATATTTGAAGTTGAATACATCAAAACCATGACTGGACTGTCACTGTGTGGAAAACCAAGGGCCTCCTCTGGGTTTGTATTGTCCATCAATCCCAAGTATGGGGTCCCAGAGTCATGCCATGTAGGATTTCATTGATTAGAGTTGTAAACCTTTGTGAAATCGCCTTGTTTGGAAGTCTACCTTACGTGGATCTATTTTCAGGGAGAGAGCATCCTCAATCTCCCCCAGGTTCTCAGAATGTTCCACTAGAGCATGTTGAAATTGCATGTATAGTAAGATGTGAGAGGCTGCCAGCTCATTTTCCTCTCCTAGAGCTTCACGTTTTTCATATCGCTCCTTTCCCACACATTTCCCTAGTTTGAAATCCTTATTAAATCCCATCTGCCCAATTCTTTCAGTCCCTTCGCTTCTGTCAATAATGTGCCGCCCTATAGTGGGATTTCTACGTCCATTGTAGATTGGAAGGCTACCTTCCATGATCTTACTACTGTCATTATATTGCAGAACCCACTATCACGTATTTATCTCTGAACTGAAGGCTCCCCCACCTACGCAAAGTCCCAGTCATTAATTACTATGATCTGCAAGGCGCAATATTATCTACTTACATCCTGTAATGGGGAGCTGTTGTCCTATATTCCCCAGCTAAACTTCCAAGGGAGATCCTAGTGGAACCTACATCTCATCGTAGGCGAAACTGCAGATCCAGATTATTGGAAAAAGTCACCTAGAACTCACAATGTCATATTTTGTAGTACATAAGGGAACCTCTGTAGGTCAGTCATTTGTACAGTGTTGCTCAGCCGATCAGTGACATATACCTTTAGTCAAATAGATCTGCAAATATTTGACCCCTGAGGATGAACTGTCAAGCGGGATGTGATAACCAGCTATCAGTGTCCTGTCTGTAAGCGGATAAATGAGGACTTCAATCAATTGACCCTGAAACCGGAGCATCTGCTATACTCCAAAAAGTATATAACAATCCCTTTCCAAAAAAATGTCAGAATCCTCCAAATGCAGAAGCAGATGATGGTTTTTAAAGAGCTGTTCTTCTCTGTACTGTCATGACATTTACCCTTGTTGTAGGGTTGCTTGTACCCCGGCGCACAACCATCTTGGCCGACGAGATCTCTGAGGCGTTAGCTAGCATGCGCGTACACAGCGCTCCCGGGATAGATGGCTTGACGGTAGGATTCCACAAGGCTTTCAAGGACAAACTTATTCCCCACCTGTTGTCCTTGTTTGACGAGATATGCGAGGATGGTAGCATGCCCTGTATGATGAGAGAGGCCCTGTTGGTTACCATGTTGAAGCCGGGCAAGCCCTCCAATGTCTGCAGCTCGTACAGACCACTTTCCCTATTGAACGTGGACGCCAAACTTTATGCCAAGGTCCTAGCCACCCGATTGTCCATCATCGCGCCAGAGATTGTTGCCCCAGAACAATCTGGCTTTGTGCCTGGAAGGAATTTGACCTATAACATACGCACAGTGTTGGGCACAATGCAACATGTGCGACAGGATGCGAAAGCGGTCGCGATATTCTTGGATATGGAGAAGGCGTTCGATTCTGTCGAATGGCCATTCATGCTGAGGGTCCTGCGTTGCATGGGTCTGGGTGAGCAGTTTTTACAAATGGTTGGCGCGCTGTATTGAATATGTTTTTACACAACAAGGGAAACCCAAAAGGAATCACACTAGGGTCCTTGGGCAGTAGACTATTGTACAGAACAGGGGACCCTAGTAATTGAGGATCACGTAAATGATAGACATATACTTAATAGTATATATGACCTCTGCCCAGCCGGACAGGTTTTTATTGTACAATTTCTTTGTATTATTCCATATAACATTATACAAAAGTGGGCACAGCCTGTGACCCACAAAGGACAAGACAAAACAAGTGACACAAACAATTATGTAGAAACGCTCAAACGCGGTCTGTAATCATTCATTGGTTATACAGACTAGATTACAATCATAGCAACCCATTGTTGTTCAGTATTTATGAGGTCAAATCAACATATGGTGCAGTTAGGTCGACGACGTTTCGATGCAGTTACAAAATACTTGCATCATCATCAGGACAGAAAATACTATGTCATGTTTGTCTGGAGATTCTATTACAAACACAGAGCCTCTCGTATGTACTTAGACTGGGTCCATAGTAGGTAGAAATTCGACACAGCTATAACCAGATGATTACGCTTTTCAAGGCGACTAGAGGAGACATTCAGCATTTGCCTTGCGTATATTCTAGGTAGTCGGAACTTCGTCATAAAGATTTGTTATTTCAGCATGATGGCTGGACGAGGGGGTTCTGGCGGTGAACAATCTGGCTTTGTGCCTGGAAGGAATTTGACCTATAACATACGCACCTATAACATGCGCACAGTGTTGGGCACAATGCAACATGTGCGACAGGATGCGAAAGCGGTCGCGATATTCTTGGATATGGAGAAGGCGTTCGATTCTGTCGAATGGCCATTCATGCTGAGGGTCCTGCGTTGCATGGGTCTGGGTGAGCAGTTTTTACAAATGGTTGGCGCGCTGTATTGAAGGCCAGTGGCGAGGGTGCGACTGGGAGATCGCGTCTCGGCCCTTTTCACCATCAGCAGAGGCACGAGACAGGGTTGCCCCCTGTCCCCGTTACTGTATGCCCTAGTTGCTGAACCACTGGCGTGTGCGTTGCGGGAATACCACTGGCACCGGGGGGGTTAGTTTTCCGACCTATAAAATAATCGTCTCGACGTACGCGGACGATACATTACTCTATGTGCGAAATCCGGAATCGAATCTTTCCCCCGTTCTAAGAGAGGTAGTACGCTTTGGCGCCCTCTCGGGCCTAAAGGTTAATTGGGAGAAATCGGGGATGTTCCCACTGAACCCGGTGACAGACCGCTTCGAGATGGAATATCCTTTATACTGGTCTACGGACCCGGTACGATACCTGGTCATAATGATTCACACGGACTCAGAGGTGCTATTCAGTGAAAACTATGGGGTGGCTTTCAGTAGATGTGAGGACGATGTGGAAAGGTGGTGTAAGCTACCACTCTCCCTGATGGGCCGCATAGCCATCATGAAGATGGTGGTCCTACAGAGATTTTTATTTCTGTTTAACACCCTGCCCATTATAGTCTCGAAAGCCTTTTTTCTGAACCTCACGAAACTCATGACTCGCTTAGCCTGGGGATGTGGGCAGCCGCGGGTTAATTGGAACATGCTCACGCTCCCGTATGAGCTGGGTGGGCTTGGAGCGCCTGATCTAGAGAGATACTATAGGGTGGCTCAGGCCGCACATCTGCACACGTGGATCCACGGTGATAGTAACATCCCGCACGTGCGAATGGAGCAGCTTTTTGCGGACCCTCTTCAGCTCCCGGCCACGGTCTGCACCCCTGTGGATCGTAGGGTCGGTGTACTAGACTCGATAACGGCTACAAAGCATGTCTGGAACGCGTTATTGAAGGCCAGGGAGGGAGAGCTGTTCTACTCCCCCTCGATGGCGGTGGAATGGCTGCAGTGGCTGGCCCCCATCGGGGACGGGAACGTGATCCGGGCCCTGCATGCGCTGGGGCTGAAGACTGCGGGAGAGTTGTTTACCGATGGGAAAGCTAAAACGTGGGATCAGGCTGCCCAGGGAGTGGATAGTCCGATGCCGTTACAGCGGTTTCAATTCCACAGAGTCCGGAGCACCCTGAAGGATGCCCTGGGCCCAGACCTGGCGGAGCCACCGGACCTTCTGGAACTCTCATACGTTATAGCTACCGTATCTCCGCGACATATGACGGCGCACTTATACAAGAGCATTGTCTCCTATAGAGTGCAAGAACCTTCCAAGGCCCGTCTTGCCTGGCAGAACGACCTGGAGATTGAGATAGACGACTCTATGTGGAAGTATTGTTTTGTCAATACTAGGAAGCTGTCACTGAATGGGCGACACAGGTTGATACACTTTAAATTCTTGCAGAGGGTGTACTACACTCCTGAGCGCTTACATCGCTATGGTCTCCGACAATCCCCTGAATGCGAGCGTTGCCACGCGCCGGTGGCAGATTTCCTACATGTGGCGTGGGGCTGCCGGAGGATTCATGAATTCTGGGTTGCGGTTATTTCGGAACTAAGCGAGATACTGGATCATGAGCTTCCGGTAGACCCGGCTTTGGCTTTGTTGGGCTATTCGAAGCCCTTACCGGTGGCATACAGGCGATTGGCAGATATGGGACTATTACTGGCGAGACGTACAGTGGCGCAGTGTTGGATGAGAGGGCCGACACAGACTAAGAAACGGTGGGCTAGAGATATGGTATACTGCTGCACACAAGCGGAACACTACAGTGAGCTCCTCCCTCCCACCAGCAGGCCGAAAAACTTCTGGGGCGTATATAACAGCTTTAGATGCACTAGAGATGACATTGCGGACACACAGCGGGAAGAGGGGGAGGATGTGCACCAACAAACACATAGACGGGGAACCCCTGTGAATTCGAGGAATGGAGGGTGCGTCCGCGACCTGGGAGACACAGTGACGGCTAGGTAGAGTATCGATGCCCGGCTGTCATGTGATGAGAGGCTGGTAGGGGTACACGCGGGATATTACACAGGGCGAAAGTGGGACACACACAGAACATTTTGAAGAAGTTACACTCAGGGCAAGGGATGTGGACATTGGCACAAGATTTTTGCATGGCATTTCCTGTAGCACATAGGTCAGCGAACGGGTTGGACAACAGGGGGGGGTGGGATAGGGGGTTCCTGGGAGTTTTTGGGTAAGGGGGGAGTGGGGAGTTTCCTGTTGGGAGGGGGGGTATTTTAGAACATAAAATACACCTACATTTCTGACTTTGCAGCATATGGCCTGCATGAGCCAATCTCTGTGTGAACGGGGGCTTTCGCGTATGCACTGTCATGACACCTGCAGGCGCTAGCGGTTTGAACGCCTTCCCCAAAGTTCCCTTGCGCCGCCGTACCCCAGGGTTGACGGCATATGGCTGTGTACTACTAGCTGCCTGTTTATTGATCACACCTATTATTATCGCATTGCCGGCCCGAGGGGGTTGTAGGCGAAATGCTGTGTATGATTATGACTGTATTAATAAAGGTGTTAAAAAAAAAAAAGGGCACAGTGATGAGCTCCCTTAATGGAGCTCCTGTATTCGGGATCACTTTTAGTGAATAATCCCGCTACAATCCTGGCCATCAACCCGCCACCCACCCACTAACAGACACTCACCTCTATGCGGGGGTGGAGGCCTAGGACTGCGGTTTCAGGAGTTGGCGTACTAGTTATCAGCTGGCCTCTTTCGTGCGACTGCTGGGTAGGGCCGCAGCAAAGATCCCAGGCTGCTGTTTGGAGCTCCCGTTCACTTGCCATCACGTTTGCTGCTTCAGCGTTGGTGCTGGTCGACGTTGCTGGAATTACCAAACTCTGGAGGCGAAGCCCGGGAGTCTCCAGGCCTGCGATTGAAGGTCGGCGGTTGCTGCTAGGCGACACGGACAGCTGTGGAAAGCCAGAGCCGTCGTCTGCTGATTGGAGGCGGCTCCTAGGTCTGTGGAGGCTGAGGCGCACATCGAGGCAGGCATGGCAGCAGAGCCCTGGTTGTGGGCTCGCACAGAGAGGTCGGCTGATGCGGCTAGTGAAGTGAGACATGGCGGAACCCTGCTATGCCTGGCTTACGCAGTTGTGCATGGGGGCTGCCAGGAGACTACGTCCTCAGCTGAGGAGTCTGGTGGAGCCCCTGTGTTCTGGGCTTGCACCTTGATGACAGAGGTGGCGGTTCCTCCCGTAGCAGAGTGGCTGAACCCTAGTGTTTTGGGCTTGCATAGCTGAGCTCTGCTATATGTGTATGGGCTCGGGCCATAAGGAGGCTACAGCCCATCCATTGGAGACTGTATCGAGCTAATTGAGGTGTGGGGAAAGTTTGCCATCAGCCAAGTACTGCCCCAGGCACTTAACAGCGAAGGCTCCTGCCCTCCCCTGGAGAGAGGGAAGGAGTCCTTTGATGCTTGACTTCGTTCTGATTATAGTATTCCTAGATGCCTGCTACTTTTGTGTTTGGCTTCGATATAAGGTGGAATACTCTTTTGGATTATTGTAAGGATCACCTGTGACACATGATTGGAAACTGGAAATTATTCTCTCCACAGTGTTATGATGGTCAGACCTGCTGTGCTAAAACAGCCAAGGGACTCACAAGTCGAGCCCTAGTAGATGGAGCAGTGCAAGTAAGGTAGATCTTCCTTCCTGCTTCTCCTTGGGGTGCCATCTTGAACAGATTTGCTGCATCAAGTTGCGATGCACTGTATTTAATGTTTCTCTGGCTGTCTATATAGTCCGATTTATGCGTGCCAGCTCTCATCACACTTCTGCTCTGGACTTCAACCTTCCTGGAACGCTATAATATCCTATCTCTGCTCAGTAGCTTAAGCTGATACTTTGCACTTTAAAATGACGCCATCTTTCTGAAAAAGAGCTATTCTCATATGAAGGTGCAATTTCGCACTACCCCGGTTTGTCATTTCAACTTCTAGGTTTTTGCGGACAGGAGCTCTGCTTAGCTGCAATGGAACATATGTCAGGATTTTTGATCCCCTAAATTTAGACCACCTCACCTCCCTTACCACCTTTTTGCGTGCTATCCGCATCATGGCTCAACCTATTAGTAGCGCCTCTAACTTCCTTGTTCAGGTAAGCCTGAATGCTTTTAAGATTGTCTACCCCCCAAACCACTCGAAGAAAGCAGCAAAGTGCTTCAAGCACAATCTGATCAAACGATGTCCGTAAATGCTCATCCCTGACACCTACTTTTCCACGTCAAGTGGTTACTGACCTCATTTTCTACACTACCAGAAGACCCCGGTGGAGAAGAGCTCGAACGTCTTCGCTTTGTTCCAAACCACTCCATAAAACCCCCCACGGTGACCGTATAACTATACTTCCTTCTCCTCTCTTTAATGCTGATCTGACCATCTCCCTATACAATAATGTTAACATCCTCATTTAAGCTTCGGACCGGAATCTCAAGAGCTTTGGCAGAATATTTACGGGGATTAAAAATACTCATAATAACTCGAACCCTGCCAGTCCGCATCATATTTGTCTCCCCACTAATGCAGAACCTTTGGTTCCCTCCGCCTCTCTCTCTCTTCGCGCTCCGCTTCCCCTTCATTCCACATGAACAGATCTGCCAATTCCTCCATCACGGAAGTGCAGTGCAATACCCACATACTTAACCTTGACAACCAGGTTAATCCTCACCTTGGCTCCGTTACTATCAACTCGAGTGCCCTGATCCCAGCTTCTCCCTGTACTTCTCCCACTTTCCCGCATCCTATTTTCTCCACCCACCCGCCCCCCCCATGCGTCCCCCATCCCCATCTCTTTGGATAAAATCACCTTGCCCTCCACCAATACGAATCAAGGATTATCTCTAATCCGCTTATACTGAATCCTACTACCCTCTATGCCAATCCGCATCCCATAGTTGATATTAAGTCTAATCTCAAGAGGGATTCTATCTCCCCCTACAACCGCTGTTAGGGATGTATTTTGCCACCGAACACCCCTCTTACAAAGGGGACTTCCCCTTTAGCATGCTCTAGGCAGACCGCTGACTGCGACAACTGCCTTTACCTTGAGGAGATGATGGCAGACCTCAAGCAGGATCTCCTTACTGTCAAAGATAACCTGCAGACCCTTTAACAGTTCTCCCTGAATATGGAGAAACTTTGGAAAATTCTCTGCTTCCTGGGGACCGACCAACCTAGTCCTCCCCTAAGGGCTAAACACAGGGGACTGAATAGTCATCCCACATTTATCCACTTAGCCCTCTCTGGCAAACCCGACCTTTTCCAAACCACCAGTCTATGCCACTTAGGTTTCTGCTGCAGTTGTCGGACAACAACACCCTCGCTCTTCTTATATCATACACGGGCTCTGGGTATGGCCTCTCTGATTCTACTTTCAACATCCCAACTATCTCCCCTGACCCTGGTAGAGAACCCAGTGTGAGTCTCAGATCTATGAATAGGGATAACCTTCTTCAGATCTCTACGTCTCACAGGGAAATAGTCACTACCAGCTCACACATCAAATCGTTACTTCTCAACTGCAGATCTGCTGTGAAGCACGCAACAGATATTTTGGAACTTACAATCTCACAAAAATTAGACCTCTTGTTCCTCACTGAAACTTGGCTTGTTGACTCCTCCTCTCCAGTTCCCGACATCTTAATCCCTCCTGATTATGACATTATCCGATGCGATCGACCTATCAAAACTGGGGGGGCCTGGCATTGCTTGCATACATTGCTCCAATCTCGTGCTGAAGCAAGCTCAGAATTACCTGATGTTCTCTTGTGAGCAACTAGTCACCGAAATCTGGAACGACGACAGGATTGTCTTTGTGCTCCACTCGATTTATCATGATTTGGCAAGGCACCCCCCTAGAAAGTTGACTAAACAGGTGAGGGAACAGGGGGAAGAAAACACCAAATACAAACTACCAAAGTAGTATTCCCTCAAGACCTAAATTTCTTTAGATAGCGGCTTCTCAAAGCTCACACATGAGGCATGAAAAACATTCTACTCCACACAGAAAAATTACTTATTATTGCATCTTTTATTTAATTTTTTCTTTTTTATATACATTTTTTCATTTTTCACATCTTACAACGTTTTCAGTACATGTGTCTATTTATCAATTACAACAAAGTGACTATCATAATGTGTCCACTAATGTTGTATGCTGCATCACAAAGTCCGGGTGATCAATTCAACACTCGATTTCTGTGCTGATAGCTGGGGTGTTACGCACACTCACCGGAGAGAGTGTGTGACACCCCAGCTATCAGCACAGCAATCGAGTGTTGAATTGATCACCCGGTTTTTGTTTCATCTGTGCATGCAGTATTGCTCTGGGGTGTTGAGTGTGAATGTATTGAGTGCAAGAGATACGATTGTATAAGTTGAGAGGTGTGTATGTGTGTGGGGATGTGCTGAAATAAAGTGTAATTATTCCACTTACTGTGATCTTCAAAATGTTGAATTATGATGCAGCATATGTACAACATTAGTGGACAAATGATGATAGTCACTTTGTTGTAATTGATTGTATTTGGCCACTCGATTTATCATCCACCTAGGGACAATCTTCTCTTCATCAAGCGAATGATTGCGTCCAGAACCTCATGCTCAGACCAACTCGGCCTTATCTTCCTCGGAGACTTTAACCTTCATTGGATCCTTTAATATGCTCCTTTAAGGCCTTCCTCTCCGACCTCTATTTCACCCAGGTCTGCAAGGAACCTACCTACAACCAGGGCGCCAGCCTCGACCTTATCATAGCTAAAGACAACATCATTCAACTTGATAACATTTCACCCTGTCGAATCATCACCAAATATCCTTCCGCATTCTGGAAAATGTCATCCATATACAGGGCCAACCACATAAAACCAAATAACTGCCTCGTAACCTGAGAGATATCAATATTAGTGATCTAACATCCATTTGCAAGAATGGTCTCAACCCCCCCCCCCCCCCCAACATGACCAATCTGGATGACCTTACTGATCACTACAGCTCTTTCTTACAGAACCACACCCAAAGGATCAAAGTTAACCAATCCCTTGCATTTAGTACCCCGATCACCATTGGAGTACCTCAAGGTTCCGCACTTTCTTCACTCTTTTCAACCTTTTTATGGAACCGCTCTCCGATATTCTGAACTGCTCTAACATCCAGTAACATAATGTATGCTGATGACACACAACTATATTTGAAGATCGCCTCTCCAGAAGACATAACATCTCTAAATGATGCACTCCTAAAAACTCAACAATGGTTAAATATTAACCATCTACTGTTAAATACCATAAAAACGGAATTCCTTCTGATTGCCCACCGCAACCACTCTGCACCTACCCTGGACTGGCTCAAACATCTTACTGCGCTTAACTGCACTCTGCATGTTGTCGACTCGGCCAAATCTTTAGGTATAACCTTGGACAAATACCTGAATATGCAAGATCACATAAGTGCAACTATTAGGGGAGCCAATCTTCAGCTCAACACTCTTAAGAAAATCAAACCTTTCCTTCCACCTGAGGACATACAGCCTGCTGTAGTTATCTCACGCCTGGAATATGGTTTGGTGACCCTTGCTGGGCTACCTAAAACTAGCTTGGCTCCGCTTAGCCCCACCCTGAAAGCTTCGGCCAGACTCCTCACTAGCTCCAGAAAACATGACCACATCACGCCAGACCTAATTCAGCTAAACTGGCTGACCATTGAAGCGAGGATCAGGTTCAAGATAGCTTCCTTGACGCACAAAGCAGTTCATCACAACACCCCCGCTTATCTGGCAAAAAAAACTTGAGCTATCGGGATCGAGACGGAACTTAAGAAGCTCTAACACTATATTATTAAAACCCCTCAAATTCAAAAAGAAAAATACTTGCAATCGTGCTTTCTCTGGTCTTGCTCCAAGAATATGGAGTGCTCTTCCCCCTTGAGATCAGAACCAACCTATCTATTGCCTCTTTTAAAAAACACGCCATATGGCTACTCCTGAATAACTCGCAACACCATTAACCCCGATAAGAACGCTATCTACTCCTGTCTCCGTTCTGGATACTCTGTTTAACGTATTTGTGTTGCTGCTTCTCTGCTGAAACCTTACAGGTCCCACTAGATGGACAGTATCCCCATGCCCCCCTTTGCCCTGGAGTCCTCCCCTTGACCTTTTGCATGCGAAGTTATCTCTTTTGATCCATTTTGTTATTGTACTCATACTTTCGCCACTTTGTACAGCGCTCTGATACCCGTTTGGGTCTTGTTCACACTTTAAAAAACTTTTCAAATAAATAAAGGTGGGCACACCTCCCTTTCTTCCTAGGTTTTCCAGCCATTTCTCCCTCCCAAAGTGGGGGTCAGAACTGGTATGGGCCAGCTGCAGATAGCAGCAGAGGCTGGGGTAGCTAAAAAGGCGACACGTCTTTGAAGCTTCCCCTCTGTGGACCCTGTCCATCCTGCGGGAAGGGGGTGGCACGTCTGCCCAGGATGTTTTTTGTTTCATGCCAGAGAGCGGAGGGCTCTGTACCCAAAGAATCCAGAAACCTGTCTGGTGGTTGCAGATGGCGTGTAGCCAGTCAGGAGCAACACTAGAGCTGGTCTTTTTTCAGGGGGCATCTCTAAGATATTTCCGAGTGCATTTTACATTAAATCCAACACTGGCAGCAGTGTGGGTTTAATGTGCTGGTACCAAACTTCTCATTCTTCAGTAAAGTCATCATAGAGCTTTGGAGTTTGTGCTGACAAACTCCCAGCCCATTTACTCAAAATGGCTTCACAGCACTTACAATGTCTGTGGGTGGCTCATAGTCTTTAGGGGCATATTGCTCATGCAGGTCTGCCCTCACCTGTGGTATGGTGCAACCTGCCTTTAGGGCTGTAAGGCCTGCTAGAGGGGTGCCTTACCTATGCCACAGGCAGTGTTGGTGGGAATGGCGCACAGTGATTTGTGCCATGTCAACTCTTCACTTTTGTCTGCACCGAAACACGCAGCCTGCAATGGCAGTGTGGGTGTGTTAAGGTGAGGGATCTCTGAGGGCAGCATAATACATACTGCAACCCACAGAGGCCCTCTCTGTTCACAAGAACATTTGTACCAGGCGTACCTCTTACAAGAGACTTACATGTGGTCCAGAGGTGTGCCAGCTGAGGATACAAAGGTACTGATTTGAGAAAGAACAAAGGCTCTGGAAGCCTGCGTGGCAGGGACCCAAGGCACACTCATTCAAGTTGGTATCATGTGTCTATCAAAATGTTTGGGAGTACCCATGCAAAAAGAGGCACTTGTCTGCAGGTGATCTAAAGGCAGTGCACTGTACTGTTCATACTTATTGTCATGCATTAGCCTTAAAGGTGCCTACATCTGTAATCTGATCTACCAGCTGTTACTGTGCATTTGGTAATAGGGGGGCTGGAGGTGGAGAGAATACGGCGAGATTTATTGACCAGGAATTTATGTACTTTGTTCATAATTTTTTTGTAACTTTTTTATTGATAATTGGTACACAACATCATCCGGTTGAGTAAAGATTGAGACCCTTAATCATTTTACAGTATAGCATTCTCTGATCCACAAAATCTCGTACAGTATAACATTGAATCTGTACATTTAGGGTAATTCTGTAGTTCGTGATTCCATTCACTGTTGTCCATTGATAAGTTGTCTCCTGGCAATGCACATATGTTGACTCTGAAGACATTCCACTTTCCCCACACCCAATCCCACTTCTTATGGCACCCCCTATGTAAGTACACCGCTTACTTTATTCATCATTGACCAGTTGGATGTAGGTGATGGTCCTTGTAAGCATTAAACAAATAAAACCTTTGTCTAAAAAACATGAAACACTTGCTGTTACATCATCTTATCCAAACCGGGTCTGCTTCTTCCCTCTACCAGATACCAAGGTAAAGCTCTGATCTCCAAAGTCAAGGGAGGCGAAGTACTTTTAAAATGTGATTATTGGCTCTGATGATCTGGCTAAAGTAGGGTCCCTTCATGGTTTTCTGGATGTTCAAACATGACTGCTTAGCCTATGTTTGCAAGGGGATACTATTAACCCCTTCGATGCTGATGACGAGCTCAGCTCGTCATCAGCCACCGGGGGCGTGTGCGGATGACGAGCTGAGCTCGTCATCTAACGCGGCTTTTAGAAAAAAGCCGCGTAGCGCGAAAATAACCGCCGCAGCGATGCGGTTAAGACATCTTCCCTATGCCTATGAATAATTTTAAGGCTGTGTAAGATGCTTTTGGTAGTGAACCTTTGTCATCTGGGCAGAAGGTAACATTTTCTTCCAGCAGTTTTTTAGCAATCTGTACACTGCACATCTGCACATACTGCAACACAGTTCGCCTCAGTAGTGTGATTTATCAGAATGAATGCAGAGTTTTCTTGTTTGGTGATGTTAAAACATTCATTCCATGTTGCAGACTCTTGTGATAAGCAGGTATCTTTAGCTAATGCTGGTACTGTACTATGGGAAATCATCCATAGCTTGTTTGCTGCCTTCTTTGATACTGCATCTTCTCCTAGAATTGGTCCATTTGGTCTTCCCAGCCTATGCCTCACTGTCCCCACATCTTTTAACTTCCATTTTCATGATATCGGTTGTCTTTCTCACCTGCTTTTGCATTCCTAATTGTTGCTTGAATATTTTTAAATGTGCGATTTTCCCATCAGGAATTGATGAGCCCCTCAACCTGAGACGGCGGAGGATGCTGACACCTGGTTTCATGTACAGTCCATGGAAATTTGGTTTCATGAGGCAGCACAAGATAGATATGAACTGGCGAAGCGGGGACATCAGGCCCCCTAAGGTTGGTAGGTGTGCTCTCTTCTCCTTCCTGTCTCTTTACTTCATCGGTCATTTTGCAGCTGTTTCCTTTTCACCTTATACATTTCCTCTGGGAACCCCCTCCTCTATGTACCCTTTAGATTGGTGCCGTTTGAACCCCTGCCTACCATAGTTCACATTTCCAATGCATTTTCATTTGGCATGAATGGGTTGGTCGTTCCAAGGGTTGCTGACCCCTCACACCTCTCATGTATCTTCAGTTTTCTGCCCTAAAGTTCCTCCTGGTGGATCCCTTGAGCAGCTACTGAGTGATGCAAACGTGTTTTTTATTTAATTTCTTTAACCCTCACTGCCGTTGGTACTGTGCTTTTTGTTTAAATGTGATTTTTAGTAGGCCAGCCTACTTTTTTTTATTTCATCCAAAAGTAAAGGTGTTTTGGGAAACAGTTCTGTGCTGTTTCTTTCAAGTCCTTAAATGCAGCTTAGCCTGCTTTAATCTTTCAACTACTTATTTTCTTCCTCCTCTGTGCTACTTCAAACAGTTAGCCCTCAGATGAAAGTTATGAACATCTATTTATTAAAGGACCTGTTTATTAGCTGCTTGGCCATGAAGATGTCTTCGACAGATAGAGCAGACTTGAAGCTGAAGTGAAGGTGGGGCGTGGTCATAAGCAAAAGAAAGTTGTGTGGCTGTCGTTCTAACAGTGCCCAGAGCTTGATGAAGACCGTGGCCAGTCTACTGGGTTGCCAAAGCTGTGCTGATCTTTGCATAGTCTGGCTCCAGGGGAAGGGGAATCACACTCATTCACAAGAGTACAGATTCACTTTGTATATGGAACTTTTATCATTTTACTTGCACCTTGTTTTGTAGAGGTTATAACCGTTCAAGGATTCTGGAACACTCTACAGAACTATTCAGGGACCAGGTCATTAGTTCCAGACTTTGTAGGTCATGCACAAAGCTTTGCAGTGGGTGTGTTCCTTCATCGTAAGCCATTACGAGATTTCAAGCTGAAAGTTCGGGTAATATCAGTCTTGGGGGATGAAAACCTTCTCACTAGGTGGACTTGTGCAGACATTTGCTAACTGAGAAGCAGTGGATCCTCAGTAACTTCTATAGCTTTGACAAAATGCACTAATGGTAAGTTGCCATTGACAACAACTTGTGGTTTTTGCTTCCTGTGTATGTGGCTGAAGGGTGCCCAGAGAGGTTGGCCTTTAAGAAGTGAGAAGAGGGCACTACTGAATCAAGTTGTAAGACCCCTTTCTCAGCTGGTTCAACTGCATCCAATTTGAAAATGCACTAGATCTGTGAGAAAGTACAACCCACATTCTGTTCCTGTGCCTCAATGTCGAGCATTCATCTTGACCAGTAGGTCCCACTTTTCAGTCACTTAACTACAGGGCTTGAATGAGAAATATGAGACAAAAAGTTCAGAGAGGGAAGACCCATTTGCATACACAATCTCAGATTCTAATCTGCAGCACTGATGAACCATGACCATCTCCACTCCATCTGGGGAAAACCTAAGTGGCTCATTTTCTTGGTATGTATGTGAAGGAAAAACTTTATCCCTCTCTCATAGAAAGATCATAAAAGGTACTATTTTTACCAATGCTTTCTATCATCTCTATAACTTGGCTTCCAGAGGTGGAGGTCTAAGCTCCAAAGTGGCCAAATGGTGACCAAGTGTTACTATTGAAACACCAAAAATAAAGTTGAGCCTTTCACAGATTTAAGTGATTCAGATGTTCACAGAAAACGGGCAAACGTTCTACAGGACATTGTTTCAGATTTTCATCCTTCTCTTTATTCAGAAGTTTCACTGTTTTAGAACATGTCAACTGAGCAGCACCAGCAATACCTGCCAAGCCTGAGTACGAAGAGTGTTCTGTTGTGCACTAAATAAGAACGAAGGGATCTGGGTGGCAGCAATGTTTTTTTTATCTATGTTCTATTTAATACCGTTGTGAGACTCCTTTGAAAGTTCTTTCTATTTTGTCTAAAAGTCCACTGAGCAGGGAGAGCATTCTGCCTAATCTGTGCCAAGATCTCCAGGCAGCTAGGTCATCATTTGAGCTGCTGAAAGTTGCACAGCAGTTCCACAAAGAGGATCCTATGTGTTGTAGTTACTGATTGTGACCAGCGCATCATATTGAAAAACATTAAGTGGGTGACATTTTTTGCAATCTCCTATCCCTCTGGTGAGCTACTGTTAAAGAGTATGATTTGGTTGAGAAGAAAAGTGCACCAAATCTTGCTCTGTGCAGAAAGCAGTATGGCACAACTAACCAAATGTAACAATTTCTGAAAGTGGTTCCTGGACAAAGAAACCCCAAATGAATTGATAGGGGTAATTTATTTTATTTTGAGTAAGTGACACTACTCTGGCAATTAACCCTTTTTGGTCAACCAATTCCAGGAGCAAGTAAGTGCTCCTAAAGTACTGATGGCTGTGCCAGCGCATATTCTAAATTGTGGAATCTTTTCAGTTTACCCAAGCAATCTTGTTATTGGTAAGTAACTTTCCAAGTACTCGTTTAGCCTAACACTCTTTATTCTGTCTTTGTTTCCAGTCTGTGTGTCCTTCTTTTACTTTCTCACTGGGTAGTCATCTTTTTCAGTTTGATTGCACCTTCTTCCTTTCTTGTTCTCATTATAGCACGCAAGTTTTTTTTAATCAGGCACATCTTTTTTTGTTCTATGAGAGTCTTTGAACTTTGGGCTTTCTACTGTATTTCAGCCTTGTTCCTGACAGTCCTAGAAACTCAATTTCGAAATCATCCAGATTTTTATTTCGTTGCAGGTGCTAAAGGGACATGATGATCACGTCATAACTTGTCTTCAGTTCTGTGGGAACCGGATAGTTAGCGGGTCTGATGACAACACGCTAAAGGTGTGGTCTGCTATCACAGGAGAGGTAAGGATTGCTTTACAGCTTTTCAGTTGTCCTACTCTTCTTTTTTGCTCAAATTCTATTTTTTGAGTTTTGCAGATCAAATAGGGTGTCATTACATAAAAAAATAATTCTAAAAGCATACACATTTCCGCAACAGCGCGTGCATGCAACATTGACATATCTATTTGAGAGGTGGAAGCAAATAGGAGAAACCTAGGAGGAGCATGGTCTGGCCCGCTAATGGGCTGTGTCAGGGCTTAAGGTTCTTTCAAGCGCTGTGGACATCAAACAGGGGGCGAGTGAAGGAGGAGAGGTGGATAAATCTGGGAGAAGTGGATGGAGAAGGGGCTAAGGGGGAAGTAGAGAGAAATAGTGGCTAGTCTTTTTATCACCTGTTCCTCTTGTACCAGCCTCGTCTTAATAATTTGATCCATTTGATTCTTAAAGGATCCAATCGGTTTTTCTGGTTCTTACTGATTTATTGAGGCAAGGGCTTTAAAAGGCTTTGCAGGGACTTCCTTATTTAATTGGTGCCATGTCTGCACCTGCCGAATACAATGATTCTTGTATTTGTAGTGCACATATCTCATTGGGAAGTGCCCTTTAAGTCTACTGTATGTGAACATTCTATGGAAATATGTACCTTAGTTCAGTAAGCAGGGGAATTGAATTGAGATGAGCCTGTCCCAAATAAGTAATTGTATTTAAATGATGGCATTTCACATTGGTATAGAGTCTTTAATCATACTTACACAGCGGATAATAAACAAGACTTATGCGCGCACTGTCATATTAAGTAGTCTTATCTTCCAAAGTATGTCATTGGCAGAATCAAGCCATTTACAGAGGTAATTCCTAATATCTGTTAAAGTTAATTTTAGACACCAACTTTGGTTTTAATGTTTACTTTTACCACCCAGTTTTTTTTGCAGCATGAATCTCTTCTATATTCAAATCTGTGCATTATTTCACCATCTGGTAGTTGAATCTCCATTTGTATATATCAACTTTTTTTTGGTGGGTTTTTTTAATTGGGCATCGACCAGGCCAGTATGACTTACTGTGATGTGGCCTACAATGCCCCAAATCGTTTACTCCATTTAAGATGCTATGAGAATGCAGACAGTTGTGGGGGCATGAGGGCTAGATAATTTAGTTGAGGAGGAGGTGCCAGGGATCAACAGAGACCGGGTCAAAGTCAGCCGAGCAACCGGGTCCAGCACAGGTAGGAGCAAAACAGGTTTGTTTACTGAAGCATTTATCCAGTTTTCTTTGCGGCTTCTCTTTGACATTTTGGAAAGCAAGTCTATATTGTTTAACCTCTGGCCAACCTGCCCCCGGGTGTTTGCTTTAAACGCCAAAACCCAATGTGTATGTTATGTCTTCCGAAACACCATAAGCTAGAGGACTGCCATCCACGTGTACGATGAAAACAAGAACTGTTAAATATTGAGAAAAAAAGTATTCTGCCTTACTTGACAGAAATGAAGTCGATGAGACAATCGGATTTCGCTAGACAGAACAATAAGGGCCTCAGTATGGAGGAAATTTGGTTTTCAGACAACAATGATGTACCGGCATCAGAGTAGGCCCAGGAGGAACATCAAGTCAGTAACGAGGTCCAAGAGATATCCTCATGCAATGTTGATTCACAAGCATCTGTCCTGCAAAAAGTCTTTAAAAGTAAGACTAAAGAGTCTAAGCCTACATTGCCTAAAAGCAAAGTGAAATCCGAGTTGGAAGAGACAAGTCCTGTCTCATCCATCTAGTCCTCCATCTCGATATGTTCAACGATAAAAGACAAATTAGAAAAACACTCTTCACCAGTCCAGGATGATGCTGAAGAATCCCATCCCTCCGGGGCCCAACCAAAGACAACACAATTGAAAAACCGGAAGGCATCGACCTGACTTTGAAAGATTTTTGGAGTGGAATGGAGATGGAGAGGTCATTGGCAAAAAAAAAAAAAAGTTCTGCTTAACAAAACCTGTTATTGAGGGGTATGAGGGGTATCTAAGCAGATCAAAGAAAAACAGTTACTTGATGTTAAGATTGCTGAATTTGTTAAAACACAACCAATCTCCGAACCCTCTCATACTCCTACCACCCGCCATTAAAGGCAGATATGCATATCATCCATGTCATTATTGTATATGGTTACTGTATATGCTTAGAGGATGATGTATCTCCTGGTTGCATATCTTAATTGCTCCTTAGCCTTAATAAAGAATTGCAACAAACAAGACCCAGGGAAGACATTAAAGGTTTGAAACAAAAATAAAAGTTACGATCATGCACACCTACGGTAAGCATAAAATGGCAAATCAATTCAGTGTTGGCTATGAACAGGGGATACACATATAGGTGGTGAATCTCTAGCTCACAATGTCCTGTGCATACTGTGTCACTGGACCCAAGCTATACCTTGTTGGTACGCCGTAATTAGGGAGAAACTGGCCCTGGGTTACTTGTGTTCTGGTTCAGGGAGGACCCGGCCTGGATGTTCTGTCTTAACTGTCCACACTGGAGCAGGATCAAGGCTGATTTGCTTATGGCTAGGTCCAAACTGAGATGGCATGGTGTGCAAAATAAAGATGCATTGGTATGCAGCCTTAGTAATTACCAATGACTTAGATGAATTTCAACATTCCTCCCATCACTTTTGTGTGTACTTGAATGTAACCCAATATCCAGTAGGCGGAATTGCTAAACACTCTAGTGCAAGAGTAGATACCATGGCAGACTCTGGACTCTCTTCAAGAAGATAGTGAGTTAAGGCCTTCTAGAGCTTTATTGTTAAATGGGATCACTTTATGCCACACATTCATGGGTTGCAAGTGGAAAACAGCAGGAACAATCACGACGTTTCCTAATAGAGACATT
Organism: Lissotriton vulgaris; assembly: GCF_964263255.1. NCBI lineage: Eukaryota > Metazoa > Chordata > Amphibia > Caudata > Salamandridae > Lissotriton > Lissotriton vulgaris. The sequence continues at coordinate 55,733,809 of NC_141696.1, forward strand.
GTCTGTTGAAATCAAAGTCAGTATATGCCTGTGTTACATATTCTAGTCAAGAAGTGAATAGAGATTTTTTAAAGCCACTCATGTCCTGCAATAGCCCAAGAATTGAAAAATAAAACATAACAATTTATTCCAGGATTCATAATACATAAAATATCACATGGATCTGAACTCATAAATTGTTTTAACTGCACGAAAGCGAGCACAAACACCTGTGCCAAACATAAAATTGTAAGCATTTGGAAGCAGTGGGAAGAACACTTGAGAAATCCTCTGCTGCACAGTGGCACATTGTTAATTCAGACCCACTCTTGTGCATTACGAAAAGTGCCTATGAGAAAAAGGCATGTTACCTCACAAAAGAAAACCAGGGAGACCATCACGGCAAGGCTGTGGGATTCTGCACCCCTTTCAGGGGGGTCAAGACAACGGTTCAGAGGCAGACCTTTCTGTGTAGAGAAGCATCAAGAGGACACAACTATAGTGGTGCCCTTCTGTTGCAAAATGACTTGGTAATTCTGCTCCAAAAAATCCACCTTTGAAAGGGGCTATAATAAAGCACTACCTTTATCAGTTGAAGTCCATAACAATAGAAAAGTATATTACATGCATTAAAAAAGTTTAGAAAGAAAAATATCCTCCAGACGTGACTTAGATCACATGCAGCTACTCCAAAAAGTTGTGAGCTTCTACCAACTGACCCAATAGATGAGTTACTTTATCAGGAAAAAAACACAGGACTGTATGCAGTATATCTTGTGGTACCAAAACAGGATTACACGTTAGGACTAATTTCTGGATCTGCAGTTTGTAAACCGATTCAAAGACATGGGTTCCATGTGACCTCTTGTCATGGGGGCATACTATTGCTGCAATAGTTTTTCTGGCCGCAATAGGCCAAAAAGATGCAAACCGACATTCCAGTGCATACATCCTATGGAAAGTTTCTCGAGTTTGGCCTGAAAAATGTTACATATGAATTTAACGTTCTACCATTTTGCAGAACGTCTACCCCAACGATGTTTACCAGACATTGAGCCATACATGGGCTATCCATACTTTGATGATAGGCTGGTGAAGGGGAGTTTTGTTTCTGGAATGTCCAAATAGCATTATAAACAGTTGTACTGTTAACTGACAAAACTGAGATTTACAGTCAACATGAAATCAACTCCCATTTAAAAAAAATAAAATACTTTACTTCAAGCAGATTTTAATAGAGAAATGGCAGTGGCCACACCAACAATGTGAGTGCTGGTATTACACAGTTAAATTATTCTGTACCTGGCATCAGAATCTCAGACATTGGGAGGAGTGTAATGCAACTTCTAAGAAGGATGGCTTCACACATTCATTTACTACTAAATGCATGTCTTCACATAAGACCAATTTAGGAGTGGGAAGCAGTCCGTGGTCACAAGTGAAGGACTGAATGCATCTAGTGGTTTTAACACACAGGGTACAGACCGCGTTCCCACAGTGGCTAATGTTGCTGTGCGACATGGCTAAATAAAATAAAGCCAATAGATCTTGCATATGAGAGACCTATTGGCTTTGCCAGTGTTTTTTATCTTGAACCACTGAGCATTTCGATTTGCATCATCATAAATTCTGCCTTTATTTGTTGCAGCAGCTATCTTCAAATAAACATAATCTATCCTTTTGTCCTGATGATGACCCCATGACTTTTGCTTAGGGGTTGAAACATCAACTTCGTAGTGATTGGTCTTCTGGATTCCAAGAAATAGCTTATTTTTGGCCTAGACCCTGAATTATCCTGCCATTTATTTGTCTTTCTAAGACGTCATTGTAAATTGGTTTGAACCATTTTGGCACTTAGTCATTTCACTTACATATGCATTGAGCACCTTTCTTCACCACATCTTTCATCCCCATATCCCATATTGCATCTCTTTATTTTTAATGCAATAAGTGAATTATTTCATGTGCTGCTGGACTCTTAGCAGCGGTACTTTAAAAGTATACGCCTTGATGTACAAGACACATTGTTATAATGCTAAGCATATTCTACAATACTCAACGTTATCAGAGAGACCAAATATCATCCCAGAATTTTTTTTCAAGTGGATAAGCTTAGAAATTCTCAAGTTGAGTAGATTAGAGTCTAAAACGATTACCATATATTTAGCTCCCCTCTATCCAGGGTATATATGTATTCCCCCTTCCAACCAGGATTCTGTGGCCCTTTTAAAGGATACAGAAATATCTTAGCACACATTCTAAGCCAAACAGATCTTTACGGTCTTTGTGTATAAGGTTCATTGTGCCTCACATAGCCAGTAGGGATGTTGATGGTGTTATTGTGCTCCGACAAAATGTAAATGGAAGCTTTTGGACCCAAGTGCCAGCTGTGAATAAGGAATTGTTTTAATACCAAAGCAAGTACCCATCTGACTATGAGGGTTTTTTACCTCTTCAGTTTCTCCTTGGAGCAAAGCAGAAGTCCTGGAGGAGCACGCAAATATCTATTGTTTGCAGGTTAAAGTCCTAGCAGGAACAACATCATTTATCAATGTTCTGAGCGAAATAAATGATATATATATTTTTTTTGTTTTTTGCAGAGTTTTATATAGCGCGAACTAGAACAGAATCGGGTATCAGAGCGCTTTACATAGCACCAGTTATGTTAAATTACGACACACATTCATTTTAGGCACGGGGAGATTAAGTGATTTGCCCAGAATCAAAGGAGGTTTTGGCGTCGTTACCGAGATTCGAACCCAGATTCCGAGGTCGAGCGCCCTAGCCGTTAGGCCAACTCCTCTCCCCAGTATATCATAGGTGGTTAATGTTATCCAATATTTGAGTATGTAAAACAAGCAAGTTAAATGTCAATTAGTGTGCTATTGTTTTTACCTGCAAACATCACCTGTGCTCTTAAATTGCACGCTCCCCTATGTTAATCTAGTTCAGTTATTTAATCGAACAAGGAACCTTGTCTTACATGCTAGCGTTCCTTTCCCCTCCCCAACCAGTTTGCTTATTACCCTATTTTAGAGCCACACTTCCTTATGATTATGCAGACTACAGTAAAACCAATTGTGTACCCTTATTTTTAAAGGGCTACATCAAAACCCCTACACTAGACTAAACATTTACGTATTTGCATCTCATCTTAAAATGTACTTTTTCTAATCTCTCTTTATGTTCTCATTTGGTCTTCACAATAAGGCATAAGTTGCATCAAGTACTGTCTACTAAACAATTTATATAGTGAGAACCGGATGCTCTTGATAACCGCATTCCTCTCAAAACTGCACATTGCCTTGGCATGATGATTTGTACCCTTAATGCATTTCTAATGGATAATCCTAATTTTGCTCTCCCATGAAAGTGCCTCCTACATACTCTTCTTAGATTTCAGTGTCCATAAAGCACTATTTCTCACTGCGCTGAATGGAATCTTGGCTACCTCTCTCAGGATACTGTCTTGAGATTTAGGTCTCCTTTATATAAATGTGTGAATGCCCGTCTGGCGAGAGAAAGATCTTCTCTTTCAATCCCCCTTCAATGCGTCGCTGAAAACTATAGTTGAGCCTTCCACCGTTCTTTTTCATCAAAGAATGTTCTAATTGAGCTGCAAATCTAGGTCCCAGGAAGTTTTTGTTGCTTTTGTATTTATGAATTGCATCGGCAGATGCGTGGAGCATTCCCCTTTGCAGTATTTTTTGCTTCTGAAACAATTTGAGCCTTGCACTGTTCGTCCGTTTGTGTGTTACTTGGGCCACCGAACATGGGAGGGCACTGTTTGCTAACCGTGACGCTCATCTCTGTAGCTATCTTTATCCTGTTTGTATTTTATTCTTAATTTTGTTTTCTTCCCCCCACCTTTTATGTGATATGGCTTTCTTTTTTAGGTCTCGCGACCTATCGATGTGCGCAAGCGCATCGAGCGGAGCGAGAATTCAAGTGGCGAAAATCTTCTTCAAACCACGGGCTTTCAGCCCCGCGGTTTTCATGCAGTTCACGTGAACCACGTGATTAAACATGAACGCGCATCGGCAGCATTTCTCCTGCAGGCTCGCAAAAGGCTCTCCTCCCTCCCCACATCAAAGTCATCAATCACCCTCCCACAGGCTTCCCCAGCGGTGCCCCGCCCCCTGCTTCACGCCCAGGCCATCTGTTCCCTGCCAAACCTCGTTTAACTTGTTCCCTGCTTGCCTCTCCCCCGCCCCCCTCTCCCCCACCACAGCAATGCCGAGGGCTGGTTTCACTTTCAGCACGGAAGACTTGCCTGCTTTGCCAACGCTTGTTTTTATTAATTTTTTTTATTCAATGCTTGTTGTTTTCGTCTTCTTTTGCATGCCCCATGTGTGTACATGTACTGGCGGTCTGCTTGAGTATGGTTGCAGGTGGAAGATATTTCATCGGTTTACAGAAGGACGCATTCATCTCGTGTAAGCACACATTTGAGTCACAGGATATTGAGCCAGCTCGCACGAGGGCGGTCCGCTTGGGCCACCTTGTTTATTTATTTACTTAGTTGCACAAGCGTGGTCCGCTTCGACAGTGCTTGTTTATTTATTTAATGACTTAGTTGCACAAGCGCAGTCCGCTTCGCTCTCGTGTCTCTTTCCTGCTCTCTCTCTCTCGTGGTTCTGTTTAATATCCGTCTCCTTAAGTCTTGCTCCCTCCTCTCTTTCTCGCTTCTTTCAGTCTCTCTTCCAGTCTTGCCGTTTTGTCTCTCTCTCGCTTGCTGTTCTCTCTCTCTTGCTGTTCTCTCTCTTGCTCTCCTCTCTTTCATTCTCACTCTTCTCACTTTTATTCTCGCTCTTTTTTATTCTTGCTCTTCTCTTTCATTCTCGCTCTTCTCTTTCATTCTCGCTTTTCTTCTCTTTCATTCTCGCTTTTCTCGCTTTCATTCTCGCTTTTCTCGCTTTCATTCTCGCTCTTCCCTCTCTCTCTCTCCTGCTCTTTTCTCTCCCTCTCTCTCTCTTTCAGCCTCCCTCTACCGGCACTCACTTGATCTCTTAAACACACAGAGCTCCGTCTTCAGCCCATGCCTTTAACAGGCGAGTGAGGCGGGGGAGAGATGCCCCAGCGGGCTGTTACCACCAGTGCCTCCACTGAGCGGCACTGTCTCTTTAGTAGCGTATATCGTCCACGGCCGATGTGATGACTGGTTCATGCAGGCTTTTATTTTAAAAAAGCTGAAATTAAGCACAATGAGTGTTTTCAAGTTTAGCCCCTTTTACACTGAGGCAGATTGTCAGAGGCTGCTCATTCAGTCACAATTCCTCCTGTGTTCCAGAGCGAGCCCAGCACGCAGGCCGCTGTTCTGCTTATAACCGAAGGGTGTACGTCTGGCACAGGGGCAACTAAAACAGTTGCCAATCGCTTGGGCTATCAATTTCATTCAGGATCATCTTGGGTTGAGGTCCCTTAATTGTTACATTTTCCAGAGTTAAGTAGATGAGCAGGGTGCCTTCTGATAAATTGAAAGTGTAATTTTTGTACAGGTTTGTGCACCAAATTATTACTGGCTCACTTAATGGTTTTGTTGTAATGCTGTAATAATGTGGAAGTGCAGTGAGTTACACAAAATGAGGGGCCTCACTGCAAAATGTGGTCATTCGTAAACACTGTGGGTTGTATGTTTTCTAAAGCCCTATGCCTCACTTGATTTCGACCCTCTCACCCTCTTGGTTGTTCTTGTTTGGTATTTTGTAGCCACAGAGACCAAGTTATTTTAAAACCTACATAAGAACTAAGCCCTACCATCATCGGCTCTTCATTGTTATTAAGATTGTTGAACCGGTTTAAGGGAGATCGTTGACTGCCACTTTATAAGTAACTGCCTTTATGTTGAGCCTCTGAATTTATAGTAATCTAAATTGTAGTGACTCCAGAGCCAAGTGTATGTTGCAACAAGCAGCACTCTCGATTGTACATCTATAATGCATGGCTGTATGCAACAGTTCAACTTTTAAAGATAGGATGTTTCTGCATCCCGTGTTTAGGTAATCTTACAATGGCTAAAAGGGCAGTAAAATAAAAACACCTGTGGCTGCAGGGTTTCACTTATCAATGCCCATTAAACAAGCATCCAGCCTTGATTATTTTTTCCCCCGATATGGCTATCACTGTCTACGCCCTTTCGCAGTCTGTTGTTAATTTTGTGGTCTGGAAGTAGTGGGGCTTTATGCTAAGCTGCCCTTTGGATGTGTTCCTCTATTGCAGCATCTTTCTTTTGCCATGTTTCTTATTTATGCAGTGTCCTCAACAGCAAATGTGGCTAAACGCATTGGAGTGTTTTGCATAAGCACCTATTACATTACACAAGGTCAGATCCTGCGTATCTTTTGTATGTATTTATTTAGTTACTTATGCTGGAAAGTGCATTGCTAAACACGTATAAAGTCCCAAAGGCCACTGCAAATCAAAACACATAGGTAACACATACAATTCTGACAACATAAAATAACAACATATCACATACATACACTCAGTAATACATAGCTATAATACAATACCATTAGCAAAGCATATGGCTTTAACTTAAAGGCAAGACCTGTTCGCAGTAGGAAAGTTGGAGCTATTGGTTTTGTAAATGACAAAGCCCTTTATGTTTTTAAAATGAAAACAAAAATAAAAGGCATTGTTATTTGCAATTGTAATAGCTCCAACTTTCCTACTGCGAGACCTATTGGCAACACCTGTGCTTGTTAGTGATTGTTACACCTGTGTGTCATGCCCTTTTTATCTAGCCCCTTGCGTAAGTGGCAAAGTGCCAGTCCCATGGCTGCTTTTAGCGACTACGTTTTTTGTGTTGTGTGCTTTCATCACAATTTGTAACAAGAAACCTTATGCAAAATAAAAAATGTTAGAGTCCTGCAGACGGGAAAACCTAGCAAAACAACACCTTTCTAAATACTGGACATTCAGGGTAGCCTTGGGTGTCCTTATACGGACTGTGAATGTAGCATGTATCATCATCATCAATGTACCGCAGCTTATCTTTGTCCCTATTAATCGTTTCGCATTGAGGCGGATAGCACAGTGTTCATTTTTAGGGGCTGCACCCAAAGACCTTGTTTCATACAGTGTGTTTTGCAAGGTTTGACTTAATGAGTCGCAGATCCACCATGGCTCGAACAATATCTTCACATGAAGTATGGTATATAAAGATGGCACCAATGGATCTGGGATTAAAAGGAGCTCTCCCAGCCATCTGTTCTGGATGCCACATTGAAAGTGGGGCTGAAATGCGGAGGCCTTTCCTCCTTTCTGTGTAAATAAGTTCTGGGGGAACCTAAATATGGCGATGAGGGTATCACTTTGAAATCTGTCATGCAGAGACTTACATGCTATATTTATACTGGGGGATTCACACCGTTACATATGCTGATGACACCCAATTAGTGGTGGGTCTTAATCAGCATGACAAATCTGACTCAGGCCTGGGGGCATGCCTTGCTAAGGTTTCTGAATGGATGGATTTGTCCTTTCTTAAACTAAACGGCACAAAGACTGAGATTATGATTCTTGGCCAAGCGGCACCTAATAATCTGGATTCTTTGTGGCCAGCCTGCCTTGGCGCGCCGCCTGTCCCTAAGACACAAATCAAGAGTCTTGGTGTCTGGCTGGACTGTAACTTGAATCTTAAGGCCCAGGCAAGTAAGGTGGCCGCAAATTGTTATGGCATGCTTAGGATGATGCGGAAGATTCTTCCCCTTCTGCCATTTGACGCCAGGCGCATGGTGGTTCAATCCCTGATTTTATCACGGTTCGACTACGCAAATGCAGTCTATCTAGGTGCGCCACAGGGAACTATTAAGAAGCTGCAGATAGCACAGAATTGTGAGGCTCGTCTCTTGATGGGTATCCAGAGGCTTAAGTCAGCTAAGTTGGCGCTTAGACGACTGCATTGACTTCCTGTTGCGGAAAGGGTCAGGTTCAAGGCAATGTGTATTGTTCACAAGTGTATCTCGGGCAAGGGTCCAACCTTGCTTCAGCCCATGGTGCATTTATATGACACCAAGAGGACTTTGAGATCTAACAATAAACATTTGCTGTCAGTTCCGAAGATCAAACGGTCTCGGACTGGAGGACGGCTGTTCTCCTATAACGCGGCCAGGCTTTGGAATCGGCTTCCAGATTCTATCCACCTTGAATCTGACCATCTTAGGTTCAGGAAACAGTTGAAGACTTTTCTCTTTGCTTGATCATTGATGAATGATTGGTGTTACAGTATGCCCTGGGATGCCCTTTGGGTAGCCATGCACTATATAAGTGCGTATTCATTCGTAGCGGTTTCAGTGGATGGGTAGTACTCGGCTAGGGTTTAGGGCTTGAGTTCTCGAAGATGAATATGGACTTTGATTGTTTAGCAGAACTGCAGCCCAACAGTGATTCATCTCTGGGTAATGCTTTCCTCCACAGTGTTGCACAGAGTGCCTTAATAGGCCAAAAGATGTGCAACTGAAGGGTTAGTGTTCTACGCTCTTTAGTGGTCAGGAGGGGAACCTGAGGCAACCAAAGTGCTGTTGTTTTTTTTTTAAGTTCATGTCCTCTGCCAAACTGGAGATGGGAATCTTCCTTCTTGTCTTTCAATTTCCCCAGTTCCCAGGGCACTGACTTCGAACTTTCACCAGGTTCAAGAGGTCATGGTGTGAATGGTGAGTGTCCTTCAGATGAAGTGCAGCAAAAGGCGACAGTTGCTAGGCAATAGTTAGCAATAGAAGAAGAGCAGCAGGGCTAAACCTGGGCACAAAATTGAACAAGATTACACTATTTAGCCTTGTCCAAGTAGGCAGCTCATCAGATGGCTAATGTCGGACTCATTCGTGCTTCCTTGTGCCCAAGTCTCGCTCTAGGGTGGCTTCTTCTCTCATACACCGGGCTCTTCGTCTTCTCTTCTATATCGACTAATGCAACATTTGCTGCAATGTTCGTCCCCCTGGGGTGCTGGTTTCAAGATTCCTTGCTTGTGGCATGATGTGTAGCATCCTAAGTCTCACCATATAAATAACAATATTCCGCTGTTTGTGAAAAGCATGTGCGGCACCTCTTCAATTCAGTGTTGGTGTTCTGCACTGCTGACAAACACCTCCTGTATAAGTACTCCCATGGAGTCACACTCCTCGTACGTCTGCTTGTTCATTTATGACTTTTCACACTTTAATTGAGCATGCTTTGTATCTCTTAGCTCCCTAGGAAACTGACTACTCCGGACTGTTCCCTCACCTACAAATGGAAAATTAAAATACAGTGAGGAAATTAAGCACTCATTGATTGCTTACAAAACCAGAAACCAAACTCCTTCAAAGTTATCTTTCTCTGTTTTTAGGTTTTTTGTTGTATAATTGATTGTGAGATGGCCTGTAAGGTGTTCATTGAGATGCAGTATGTTTGTGCATTGTTATATCAAATGTAGCATTTATGATTACTGTCTTGGGTTTGTTTGCTTTCATCTCTCTTCTTTGTTTTTCTTTTACAGTGTGTCCAGACATTGGTGGGGCACACAGGCGGCGTCTGGTCTTCTCAGATGAGAGATAATATAGTGATTAGTGGCTCCACAGACAGGACGCTGAAGGTCTGGAACGCAGACTCTGGCGAGTGCATCCACACCCTGTACGGGCATACATCCACAGTGCGCTGCATGCACCTCCACGCAAGCAGGTAATGGATCTCGACTTTACCAAAAGTTGTCCAGCTTCTATGTAAATTGATACTTGTATAGCGCACTACTCACCCGCAAGGGTCTCAAGGCGCTTGTACGAATACCGCTGTGGAACCCATCCTGGCTTTCCCTGTGAGGCGTCTACTCCTGGGCACCCCCAAGGTGGAGGCCAGGCATCCTTAGCGTTGTGGGGGCCATTGTGGAGATTAAGCAAGCTATTGCCCAGAGTTGCAGAGTAGGACTCCATGATTGGAATAGGCACCGAGGTGAGAATTATCAGGTCCGTGGAATTTTTGAGCCCAAAACCCGCCGAGGCGGGGAATTGAACCCTGGTCCCGGGCTAGACCTCAGCATCATGGTCTGCCGCTCTAACCATTGAGCCACACTTGAAGATTGTTTGTCCGCGCCTTCAAGTGTGACAAATCCTCTCCTCATTGGTTACAGGTTCACATCCTGAACCTATTCTAGATTTACATGCCGTGCACCATTACGACAACTAGTGTTTGGTTGTGGTAAAGACATTAATTCTTAGACTTTGTTTTGACCGTTGTCTATAAAAATGTGAGCCAGTAAAACTCCCTGAAAAAAAGAAGAGGCAGATCCACAGAAGGACGATACGTAGTCACCATCGTCAGATTTTGTTTTCCTCTGGTTGGCTTGTGAGTGAGAACATTGAAAGCATGCATCAATTGCCAAGGATCAAGGTGTCTCAGTTACCGAATGAGTCCGCAATAGGGAGAGACACTGAAATATTTAATGTATTTTTTTTCTTTGAGTGGCGAGTTGAAGAAGGGAATTATTTTTCAATGGGAGATCGGGTAGAATAATGCATGCTTCTGGGGCTATGTTTTTTCAACTACTCCCATCAATCCCACTCCTGGGTGGTAAATTACAGAGAATATTTCTTCTAAACGTAGTCTGAAGTGCTGTGGAAAAATAGAGACGTGAACACATAATATGTATCTGTCGTTTGACTAGAAATGTAAGGGTTGTCCTAGTCGGTGTTTGTTATGTTATATTGGTATTTATAAAGTACACTTATACCACAGCTTCATTGGTCCGTAGAAGGCAACATCATAACCTAAGTTGCATATTTAAGATGGAGTTTTCTGAAAGGATGCAAGTGAAGGCAAAGAATAAAGCTGAAGTGGCAGGTTATTCCACTCTTTGGAATCAGCTATGCAGAAAGCTTTGTCTCGACTGAACCTGTATGTGTCTGGAGAATTTCTAATGGCAACTGACCATCATATCATGGAGATTGAGTTTTGTGTGGATGTCCGGCAATAAAGGATGGAGTTGTGGACGCCCTGTTATATTACTACCAATTTATTTGTGATTTGGAAGTCAGTGAAAAGCATGCTGTGGTCTCCATCGGGTGCCAGTCTGTTGATGGTTTGCAGCATTTTGTATCAGAGCCAAAGGAAATGGAGTTGCCATAGTCGAGACGATACAAAGTCAAAGCCATGACTATGGAAAAGTGGTTCTCAGAAGCAGTATGTAGTAAGATTTTCCAGCAGTGTTTGATTTCCCAGAAGTAAGAGCTGGTGAGTTTCAATATATTAACAGGGTGTTGGTTGATGCACTCCTTTTCTAACAAATGTAATCTGTGAGTTAGTAGTTGAAAAGTTATGCGTGAAGTCTGAGTATTGCTGTCTAATCACCAGCGGGAAACAAAGACGTACAAAAAAGGCGTTATCCAGACAGGTAACGTCCCCCAGTTGCACAGCCCACCTCCAGGTGAGGTAATTAATCCAATGGACAAAGTTACATTTCTCCAGTAAGTTAAATTTGAACGTGACTTCATAGATGAGGTTTCTAATTCATTTCAAAGGGAACATATAATCTACAGCGTAGATGAGTTATTAAATTCCAATCTCATAGATTAGTGGGAACACACCCAATGCATCAGGGGAATTTTATCGCTATGAAAGGATAGGATAGACTAATCTGTCTGCAGATTTGCCACACTGGTACATGGAAACTCCTAGTTCTAATATATGTCATTCTAGATGGAGATCTGAATCTGTATAAAAGCATAAATTATGAACAGCAGCAGGTCGAGGTCGTGACCATGGGCGGGGGGGTGCGGGGGGGGGGTGTTGTTCTTTGGCCTGCGGGCAGGATATTATTTTGTCGTAGAATCTGTGGTAATACGAAAATGTGTTGGTTGAGTTCAGTTTTAGGGGAATTTTGAGCCATTGAGGGATCTGCTGTGTTTAGGACATCAGCCATATTGTCCTGTCTATGTTCAGACAAACATAGCTACATGTGAAGCTGCCAAGTTTGAAAAGATTTCTGTCATTGGCGAACGTATGAAATTTTACATTGGTGGTATTTATCAGTGATGCTGGTTGGTGCATATAGACATTGAATATTAACGGAGAAAACAGTAATGCCTGGGGAACACCACAAGGAACTTTGTTGGATGTGGAATTAAATATTGGAAGCAAAGTAGTCTAGGGGTGTGGCGCCGCGGCTAGGGCGACTGACTCCGGAATCTGGGGATCACGGTTCGATCCCCGGGGCCGGCGGCAGATTAGCCCAGCACCATGTGACTCTGGGCAATAGCTTGCTTAATCTTCCCAACGGCCCCCAGCGCCTAGAGACCCTTACGGGTGATTGATTAGACTGATTTGCATATAGCCAGGTTCTGAGCTGGGATGGTGCAGTGAAATAAATAACGGTGATGGATCAAGCCCTGATCTTTGGACTGGGTAAGAGTGGTCTGCTTAATTCAGACACTCTGTTCATCACCACCCCCTTTTCTGAATCCTTACGGGTGATTGTGCGCTTTACAAATGTGGATTATTATTATTATTAGGAGTGGTTAGTCAGGAAACAACTGATTCATTTCGAAGCTTAATCATCAACACCAGTGTCCTTCAATCTAGCACCAGCAAGGCATGGCCAATAGTGTTGGAGGGTAATGAGAGATCTAAGAGGGCATGGGTGCTGATATTACCCTTGGCATATCAACAAGAACAAAGGTAGCCACTAAGTCACTGCTGTGGCCTGGCGTGAAGCTGGTTTGGAGGGCTTGAAGGATATTGGTAGGCTCCACAAAAGCTTGCTTGAATTTGGGTGAAAACTGATGTTTCCAGAATCTTTCCCGTATGTGGTGGTAAGGAAATGGCGTGGAAGATATTTGGATCTGATAGCAACGAAGGTTTTTTCAGCAAAAATTGCAGAAGCAAAACAGTACTCCGATTTAAAGAAAGATTGAACAGGGTGGCACCATGATTGATTAAAATCGGACATGAGTGATATTTTTTATTTACTGGGCAAACAGATGTGATCCTCAGAGCATAGAGGTTGAAATAACTTACAGAGCCTCAGAAACTTTAAATTCTGCATACTGAGTCAGCTGGTTTTGATAAAGCCTATTTCTCACTTGCTTAATAGGTGCGAAAAGATTTTCAATGACTCTGAAAAATTCCCTTGCTTTGCTGGGACCTTTTTTACAACCAGAAACTTAAAATAATGTTATGACACAGCTGATCACACAAGGAAAACAACTGACCATGTCTGAATGAGGTACTATAAAGAAGGCAGCTTTCAGGGAACCAAAGATATAAGGATAAGGGTGATATTTCAAGGACTTTGATGTATAAAAGCTGACATCCAACTGTTTAGAATTCCTGACACAGTCCCCGCGGACAGTTCAGTAATGTTTAGAAAAAGAGAAGCATGCACTGGCTCAGGTTGTCAACACATCCTTTAAAAAGAGAAATCCTTCTGAGTCAAACACAACACAGTAAAATAAGGAAAAAACACAAAAAATCTCACCCTTAAAGAAAATATATCTGTTGGTATACAATTTGAAAACTGTATAGGAGAAGCATATATCTTAGACTAAAGAAAAATACCTTAATGCCAGCAGAATTCGAACGTTCCTCGAAGATGCACTGCATTAAAAAACAAAACCGTTTAGGAAGTGGCAGCACTATGATGAGGTATTAAGTGCCTACAAAATAACTGATATCCCCCCCACCCCATAAGTGCTTTGTTGCTCCCTCTACGCCCCCCACCCTTCCAAAAAACATAACTAGCGACATCAGCTGATATTGGGTACTCACTACCTGATTGCCTCCTCTGTTATGGGATCTTTCCACTTGAAGAAGCGAGCTTGGGGACAGTGCAGATCAGCAGTAGTTGTCACTTGTAGATCTCAAAGATGCAGACTTCTATTGTACAAACAAGAAAGCACATCACTCAATGTTTTAGCTGAACGTTATTCCCAAGGCATGATCAGAGATCTCTTGAATTAATAGCAAATTCTTGAAAGACTACTTACCAGTATAGACGTAGTATGTAAATGTATAGGCATTTATATAGCGCACTACTTACCCGGAGGGTCCCAAGGCGCTTCGACCGCTGCGAAACCCTTCCTGGCTTCCCTGAGAGATGGTCCCTTAATGGGTATCTCCAGGGTGAGACCAGGTATCCCCGGCGGTCTGGTGGGGCCGTTAGTGAAGATGAGGCATGCTAATGCCCAGAGTTGCCGAGTGTGATCGCTGATCAGAGTGGGCACCGAGGCGAGAGAATTATCGAGTCCGCCGACCCTGGTCCAGAAACCTGCCGCGCCGGGAATCGAACCCTGGTCCCGGGCCGTCCTCTGCTCTCGGGTCTGCCGCCTCTAACCAGTGAGCCACACTACTTCACTACTTCACTGTAGTCACACAATTTACTTCCAAGGGAAAAATCTATTGCACTGTTTGAATTAACTCACTCTGTTAACAGTTGTTTAGGGGAACTTTGTCCAGTGGTTTGCGAATGTATTAGCCCATGTGTACTCAAACGATATTGTGTGCAACACAAATGGTCTCTGAGATCAATTAATAAGCTGCCTCTAAAATTGTAATCACCATTTTGCTGAAGCTCTCCTGGGTTCCTACTGATAGATTGTGGCCTCTGACTTAAACATTTCAGTCCTGGTTAAGCATTGCTGGTCTTATTGCCATCTTACCCAAAATGTAATTCAGTTCTAATTCAGATGGTCTCATTAAACCATTTATGTTCAGGATGCTGATATCTGTTTTCCCTGGTGTTCTCTGGAACCCAGATCTTGAACTGGCCCCTTTATCTAACTTCAACAGCGCACATCAGAACGACCACAGGTTCATCTGAGTATGGCTTTTCAGCTGTTTATTTGCAGGAACTCCGATTCAAGAATTCGGGAATCTCAAGGACTGAGATTTATATACCAGTAGTTCAAGGCCATTGCCATGGACCTGGACTAAGAAACATATAAGTTCTTGCAGAAAGTGATGCAGTGTTTACCCTAATTAAGAAGAACTTCTTCATTCTCTGTGTCTGGTCTCTCCAGAACAATGTCCATGGTGAGGCATATATTCAGTCAGCAACTGGAAAACAGTTGGACCCTTTATTATTTATGCCTTGCTAGTTTTGGTAATGTGAATTCCTCCTATTAGAGATAATGTGCTGCATTCTCTCAACCTCCAGATACCCTAGTCCTGATGAGGACATGGTTCTTCATTATTGACTGGTGCCTTGGCACAGGGCAGTCATTAGTGACTGGGTATTATCCTGTTCCTCTATTCTTTACCTCCAGTTTCCCAGGGCCGTCGATGCTGTTGCACCTAAATATATTATTCCTTTGGGCACTTGCCTCTGGAAAGGTCATATCGGTCAATGTTTACCTAAGGAGGTGATGGGGTTAGAACCTCTGATACAGCATGCTACTCAGACTCCCCATAAAATCAAAGTCCAGTCAATGATATATAGTTGATTAAATGTAATGTAATGTATGTAATGTAATGTATGTGGTCTTGTAAAGCCCACTGCTGCCCTGAGGCGTCGTGGCGCTGTAGACCGCTGGGGAACCCGTCCTGGCTATCCCTGTGAGATGGTCCCTACTGGGTATCTCCAAGGTGAAACCAGGCATCCCCAGCGAATGTGGGGGCCGTTGTAGAGATGAGACAAGCTAATGCCCAGAGTGTCGAGTGTGATCCCTGGTTAGAGTAGGCACCAAGGCGAGAATTATCGAGTCCGCTGACCCTGGTCCATGACCCTGTCGCGTCGGGAATTGAACCCTGGTCCAGGGCCGTTCTGCCGCCTCTAACAAGTGAGCCACACCACTCCAGGGCTTTGACTCACAGGGAAGTAAAAACTTGAAGAAAACCATTACAATCTACTTATACTGGAAACCAATTAGGATGACCAGTCTTCAGTGTACCAACTCTGCAAGCCCTGCAACTGCTATTCGTTTGGAGCATGCCATATCCATTTGTCCTTCAACTATCAAAATGAAATGTCTCCCTTGCACAGGTCACAACCTAAGGATCGTCCCGGCCTGAAAGCAAGTTATTAGCCCAAAGGTTAAGTGCAGCTTACTGTTGAGTTTCCACTTTGCATAGACTCCTGAAGCAGGAGGACCAAGTTATGTTGTTCCAAGCAGACAAAGCTCACACGAAATGCTACATTTCTAGCTACATGCAGCAACAAAGTAAGTAGGGAAAGGGTTGGCTCTTACTAGAAGTAGGAATGCACAGTGAATGAAAGAAGATTGGACGCCTCCCTTGCCCCGCTGGTAAGGTTCACGAAAGGGGTCCTGATCAGTGATATGCAGGTTGTGATGTCCATTCACCCTGGATGAGAACAATCTGCAGGTAGAAACTGCTCATGTATTAAATAGAAAACATTGCCCACAATAACAGAAGTGGAACCCAAGGGTTGTCAATGATAGTTGAGGCTATCCAAACTTCCTAGGATGTATGTAGCTGTACTTTAATAGTGCAAACTGTGTGATGGACAGTAGGTGTACCGTTCAGGACAATTTACAATGTAGCACGCAATAGGTTAGTTTTTATTGTGTAGAGTGGTAGTATTCTTTAAAGTATAGAGGTCATTCTGCTGTTCTTGGGGGCTATGATCCGGTTTGTCTCTGGTCTTTTCTTTCTGGCATTTCTTGGACTGCATGCTAGTAATGTCCTGGCTCTGTGTGGTGCAGATTGCCTGAAATGGTTAATTTTCAGCCCGCTATTCAGGGGCGTAGTTCCTGATAAACTTGTAGGTGACCTGTGTGGTTGTGAAGATGGTGAGCAACTGGAAATGGAACAAATGCAGCTTCACCAGCACAGGGATGATTTGGTTGAATTCTTTCATGCCCTTACTAAGACGCATTCTAGGGTGTAGGATGTTGAGCAGAGTCAATGTAGTTTTGTTGACTCCTTTGGACAGAGTGTTGTCCATCGAGGTGGGGGAGGAGTAAGGTCTGTACTATTCTAAAGTTTTTTACAGATAGAAAGGGGTTCACTTTTTCAGGCAGGAGAGCTGGTAACCTGGTATGTTTTTCAAATCCTCTTTATTTGCATGTTTCATATTTGAAGTAGTTTTCTATTGCTATTCAGAACAACATTACTAATACAGTTCTGTTAATTGTATGCAATCTCTGCTTTTGCTGTATGAGTCGCCCAAGCTGGAGCCATTTCTTTCCTGGTTTTTTGGTGAAGTGCTTCTTGAAGGAGAGGCCTGTGGGAAGAAACCAAGTAATTTCACATTGGCTGTCAACTGGCGGTGTGAAGCTCTCTAGGTTCATGTTGAAGAAAACAAGTTAACTTTGGTTCCCCAGTATTGGTAACTTTCATAGATTCCCATGCTTTGTATCATTCCCGTCGTCAGCCTGGGAGCCTCGGTTAATAGAAAATACCATAGCAGTATGTACAAAAGAGAAAGAAAGGTCTAGGCCTCATCTCATTTTGTAGCCTATCTACCTCTTTTTGTAAAAGAGACCAGCATTTTGCAACAACCAATCAGATTAGCTTCACCCCATAGAACCCTCCTGAGAGATCCCCAGAGCCTCAGATTTTCGTAGCCGTTGTGTAACAGTAACCAGCTTTGCTGAAGGCTGAGCTTTCCCAGGGGAGGAGGGTGGGCGCATGGGAATCTATGAAAGTTACCAATACTGGGGAACCAAAGTTTACAGGTAAGTAACTGGTTTTCTTGCCCCAATATTGGAACTTCCATAGATTTCCATGCTTTGTATCAGAGTAGCTAGCAGTAAGCCACCAGTGCACATTTTGTTACAAGTGTATTACATCACAGCATAACTGTATCCATATGACATATATATATGAATAAATATAAATATATACCTTGTAACAATACTTCAGTAACATTGTGATACAAAATGTACAATCATAGGACGGAGGGATAGAAGGGAAAGCTCACCTCTCATTGGAAAAGATTCCTCAGGACTGCTTGTCCTACTGCCGCTTCGCTTCTCATGAAAGAGTCCAGGCAGTAATGCTTTGTGAATGTATGGGCACTGCTCCATGTGGCCGCCCTACAAATGTCTTTTATAGGGACTCCAGCGAAGAGAGCTGCTGAAGATGAAACTGATCTTGTGGAGTGAGCCTTTACATGGCTCTCCAGCGGCTTTCCTGCCGCTTTGTGGCAAAAATGAATTGCACTTGAAATCCAGCGTGAGACTCCTTGTTTTGAGAGAGGAAGTCCTTTCCTGGGTGCATTAAAAGCCACAAAAAGTTGAGATGATTTTCTAAAATTCTTTGTGCGTTCAAGGTAAAATTTGAGACATCTCTGGACATCCAGGGAATGCAGAGACCGTTCCGCAGGGGATGTAGGCAGAGGAAAGAATGACTTTAGAACCACTGGCTCATCCAAATGGAAATCCGAAGGGACCTTTTGGATTGGTCCTTAAAATCAGTGTCCTCTTTATACTGAAGAAAGGGTTCTAGAATGGATAGAGCTTGCAATTCTCCTACTCTGCTAACTGAAGTGAGGGCTAAAAGGAGAGCTAATTTCCAAGACAACATTTTTAAGTCCACCCTATGGATTGGCTCGAATGGAGGTCTCGTGAGATGAGCCAGAACCAGGTTGAGATTCCAAGTCGGAGGTGGTGGTCGCACTGGAGAAAAACCCTGAAAAGTCCTTTCAGGAATTGTTTGATAATTCTGGCCAACCAGAGAGAAGGACCCAAAGCTGATCTTCTGTATCTCGAAATAGCCGCCAGATGGACCTTGACAGAAGAATGAGAAAGACCTGATTTGGCCAGCAATAGAATGTAAGACCGTATCTGATGAGGAGCTGAAGAGAATGGATGGATATGCCCCTGTTGACATCACAGACAGAAGTGCTTCCATTTAGCACGATAAGTTTTATTTGTACTTGGTGCGCATGCTTGACTTAATATCTCTCTACATTCCTGAGGGATATCTAGGATGTGGAATTCTCCGTGCTCAGGAGCAAGGCCTTCAAATGAAGGGACATTGTTAACAGAGATGGAATGGAACATAGATGAAATGGATGGTCCTGAGATAGAAGAAGAAGCTCCGTGAACCAGAATTGGCGAGGCCACGCTGGTGTTAAGATCATCCGGCAAGGTTCCATCTTTATTTTCCTGAGAAGCCGTGGGATTAGGGGAATTAGAGGAAATGCGCCTAACCAAGACATCGAAAGAGCATTCCCCAGTGATCCTCGATGGTGATCCCTTCTTGCATAGAGACTGCATTTTCTGTTCTCTGGAGTCGCAAACAGGTCTATTGTTGGAGTTCCACAGCGTGGAAACACTTCCTCCAGAATGACTTGATCCAATTCCCACTCGTGACTGGTCGATTTCAGACGACTCAAGGTGTCTGCTGTTGTGTTGAGAGTGCCCGGTCGATACTCTGCTGAATGAATTACCTTGTGGAGAATCACACATTCTCATATCTCCTGGGCCTCTTTCGAGAGCAGACGAGATCTCGTACCTCCCTGCTTGTTTATGTAATGCATGGCCGTTGTGTTGTCCGTCCTGACCAGCACTGTTGCGTCTTGAACTTTAGACCTGAAACCCTGCAAGGCTAGGCGAACCGCTCTGAGTTCCAAGAGATTGATATGAAGAAAACGCTCTTCTGTACTCCAGTGACTGCTGACCTGGAGGTCCTGTAAGACAGCGCCCCACCCTTCCATTGAGGTGTCTGTGGTTAGAATCAGAGGGGATGGAGCCATTCTGAAAGAGAGACCTTTTGAGATGTTCTCCTTGATAGCCCACCAACCAGCCGCTTTTCTCATGAGGAGTGATCCTTATCTTGTCCTCGAAAGAACCTTCCACCTGGCACCATTGTATGTCTAGCTGTTCTTGCAAGGGACCCATTCGCAGTCTGCAATGCGGAACTAATGGTATGCAAGATGAAATCGATCCTAGGAAAGACTTGTATTGACGAACTGTCAGGTATCGTCTCTTTCGTAAATGGTTTGCAGAGAAGATTAGCTTCTTTTGTCTGTCTTCCGATGGAAAAGCCTTGCAGCTTCTTGTATCCAGAATGGCCCCCAGGAATTTGACCCTTCTGGATGGAACAAAGACAGTTTTTTCCTCGTTGAGATTTAGACCCAAGTGATTGAAAAGTTGGATGCAACTTCGACTGCCCTTGATGTTGCTTGAGAAGACGGAGCTTTTATTAACCAATCGTCAAGGTAAGAAAAAACGCTTGTTTTCTTAGGAATGCTGCAACCGGGGCCATTACCTTCGTGAATATCCGCAGCACAGAGCAGAGCCCGAACGGTAGTACTTTGAACTGAAAGTGGCTCTTGGCTACTGTGAAGCGTAATTATTTTCTGTGAGCTGGGTGGATCGGGACGTGGAAATATGGGTCCTGGAGATCCAGGGTCGCCATGTAATTTTAGAAGACGTAAGACGTCTTGAAGAGAGACCATTCGAAAAGAGAGTTTTATGAGATAGGTGTTGAGCTCCCTTAGGTCTAAGATTGAGCGCCACTTTCCCTCCGTCTTGTGAATGAGGAAAAATCTGGAATAGAAACCTTTTCCTCTTTGAGAGAGTGGTACTGGTTCTATCGATCCTTTGTTGAGCAGATGACAAACTTCGAGATTGAGAAGATGCAGATGTTTTGACTCTGTGGCGCGAGGGGCTCTGGGCGGCAGGAGGTTTTAGAATTCCAATGTGTGGCCAAATTGAACGATATTCAGGACCCACCGATCTGTTGATATGATCTTCCAGCTTTCGAGAAAATGTGTAATCCTGCCCCCTAACAATGTTACCAGGGGTGAAGGACCATTAGGCAGAGCCAGGAAGCCGCTATTGGCGTTTTGAGGTATCTCTTCCCTGACGTCCTTGTCTGCCTCTGGAAGATTGGCGAGAGAAAGACGCCGATTGATTTTGCCGCTGAGAGTACTGAGGTTTAAATGATTGAGAGGACTGTGAATAGGAAGAGTAGCGTGGCTGATAACCTCCCCTATATGTAGAGAATCCTTTACCTCTTGCAACCAGGAAAGGCACTTTTCGATATTGAAGTGTGTCCAAAGATTTTGCTGTTTCTGTATCTTTTTTAATGTCTTGTAAAGCAGCATCTATATGCTTGCCAAACAGCATATCCCCATCGGAGGGCAGATCCAGAATCTTATTCTACACCTCGGGCGAAACCAGGTACATCTCAGCCAACCTTGAACCCTCAGGACCGCTGAACCTGCTAGGGCACGAAAAGCCATTGTAGCAATGTCCATTGCACAATCTATAATCTCAGATGAAGATCGTTCACCTTCTTCCAGGATTTATCTTGCTTCCGTCTTAGCACTCTCTGGAAGCTGATCAATGAAAGGAGAAAGATCGCACCACATTTGGCGATCATATCGTCCCAAAATCGCTAGTGCGTTTGAGGCCCTAACAAGGAGGCTAGACATAGAGGAGAACCTCTTGCCTACATTGTCCAGGCGCCTGCCCTCTTTGTCTGGCGGTGCTGTCAGGGGTGCCGTCGGGTTCCTTGATTTTCTTTGGGCCGCCTGAGAAATAACCGAGTCCGGTTTAGGTTGTCCAATAAGACAGGCAGGACTGTCCTCCGGAGCTTTATATTTTTTCTGCAGCCGCGGTAGAACCGGAGTTACAGTAGCTGGAGACTGCATTACCTTCTTGCCTTCATTCCAAACATGTTCTACAATGGGTATGGAACAAATAGTTTTTTTGTAGGGCTCTTTAAAACCCTAGACGAAACAGTCTGACTGTAACACAGGAACAGGAAGGCCAAATCTTTTAGACGCCCTTTCCATCAGATTATGGAAACCTCCTATGTCGACTGGAGGTGAATCCACCGGGTCCGGAGATGGTGAAGCCGGATCTGGTATAACATAATCGTCCCGTTCTGCGTTAGGATCTTGGGGATGTTCCACATTCTGGTCTTCATCTGATGAATCATCATCATCATCAGGTACTGTCACTACGTCATGCCCTTCTATCAAAGGTTGTTCTCCCTGCCTTTGAGAGGTTGATGTCGCAGAAACAGGAGGAGGTTGCTGAGGTGGTGGCGGAGGAGGTTGTACGGTTCCGGAGGTTTCTGATGGGAACCTCTTCTTGTAATACAACATCAGTTGTCGATCATTTATGAGCCAAGATGGCATGGCAACCATACCTTGCCCTGATGGTTCCTGATATGTCTCACGTGGAGTGAATTGAGGCTCTGGATGATGCTGATCCAGATAATAGTCCTCTGAGTCTGAGTCCTGGTACTTCACCTGAAGTTGTGATGGACTATAAACATCCCCATATGGACTCTCATCCTCGTCAGAATATCCCTCCTCCAGAAGAAGAGGTGGAGGCAATGGTGTTACCCTACGGGTGATGTCATTTCCGGAGTAATTAGTCTTTTCCTGATTGAGGTTTTCACTTTTTGGATCGTCGACGGTGTCTTCAATGAGGGAATAGTCATTGCTGGAAGTGTCGTCGAAGATGGAGTAGTAGTCTACGGAGGGCTGATCGTCGACGATACCGTCGACGAGGTCGTCATCAGGATCCTCGACGTCCGTGTCGTCTTCGTCGCGGTCGACACTATCGTCGGCGACATCACCATTGACGTCAAGTTGTTAATCTCGTCGACGTAGGATGTAACGTCGACTAAGTCATCGTCGACGATGCCGTCGGCGAAGCACTCAATGACGGGGGGAGATTGTCGTCGACTGACAAATTTTCTTTTCTCCTTTCGCTTCCTGAGGTGTACTCAAACGTTTCTTAAAGATCATCTCCTTTTCCGACGGCGAAGAGGCAACAGAAAGGCCTTGGCTTGCCTTTTTTCCAGATGACACCTCAGGAAGAAGTCACTCTTTCTCCTTTGGGTGGTGAGGAGATTTTTTGGGACTAAGCCTTTTAGACCTTTCAGAGGTCTTTTGAGAGGCTTTAGCAGGAGATTCAGCTGAAGTAGAAGGGGAAGACCTACCCCTTTTTGTAGACCTCCTCGAAGATGTTGCTGAGGAAGAATCTTCACTATCACTAGACAGAACCTCCTTCCGAGACTTCATTTTCTGTAGCCAAGCCAGAAGACTTCCTTCTCGGTCTCTGAGAGTTTTGGTCGAGAAGGTCCTGCAGATCTTACACTCAGTGGCCTTGTGATCTGGATATAAACAATAAATGCAATCTTTATGCTGATCTTCGACATATAGCCTCTTCTTTGAGCAAATAGCACAGGCTTTGAATAAAGCTTTCTTTTCAGACATTCTGAAGAGAAAAAAGGTGTAGAAATCCAAAGTTGAAGAGAAAACTGAGCAGAGCTCAGTGGAGACTCCCTTAGCACAACGTGCAGTAGAAAATCTGAGGCTCTGGGGCTCTCTCAGTAGGGTTCTATGGGGTGTGGCTAATCTGATTGGTTCTTGCAAAATGTTGGTCTCTTTTACAAAAAGAGGTAGATAGGCTACAAAATGAGATGAGGCTGAGGCCTTTCTTTCTCTTTTGTACATACTGCTATGGTATTTTCTATTTACATAGGCTCCCAGGATGATGACGGGGAATGATACAAAGCATGGGAATCTATGAAAGTTCCAATACTGGGGCAATCTTTGGTGGTTGGGTGCTGTTAGTGAGTGAAGGAATTCAGTCCTTGTTACAAAGATCTTTAGGTAAGTGCTTGACATCCCCTTTCTGTTTAGCTTGAGACATGTTTTTACTTGCTGAATGTTGTGGGCCTAGAAGAATTTAAGGTAGAGTTGTCCTGTCTTCATAAAATAATATAACATGGTTTTCTCCTTCATAGTACCCATCCCATCATGCTGTATGCTGTACTTCAGATTTCATGTCATTAAAAACATGCTGGGCTTGTGTTGAGCAGTGATAAACAAACTTGGGCCTTAGGCTCAGGTATGCAAATCTAGATTCTTGCTGGGCTCGCCTACAAATATATTAAAAGAAACCTAGTTCTTTCAGAGAAATGTTTTCCTGTATTGCCAGCCGCACAGGCAGTTGCGAAGCAGTTGTGAAAGATGTAGAGCAAGCATAAGTATATCGGAATCCCAATGAATTGTTGTACCTTACTTCCCTACAGGGTTGTTAGCGGCTCACGTGATGCCACCCTGCGGCTCTGGGACATTGAGACTGGACAGTGTCTGCATGTACTTATGGGTCATGTGGCTGCTGTTCGCTGTGTGCAGTACGATGGCAAGAAGGTGGTCAGCGGTGCTTATGATTACACTGTGAAGGTCTGGGACCCGGAGACGGAGACTTGCATTCACACCCTGCAAGGACACACCAACAGAGTCTACTCCTTGCAGGTAACATAATAAAAGGCCTTCAATTCGATTCAAAATGGGGTAAATGTCCAATATGTCTGTTCTGTTAGTACTCTTTAGTAAGTATTTGGTATAATAGGTTTTCTTGCCTCTTACAAATAGCATTCGGGGTTGAAGGTGGCTGTGTCTGTGTTAACCCAGTTTTTTTCAACTTTGTGCTATAGAACGGGAGTCCAACATAGGATGGGATGCTCAGACCAATGCCAGATTGTTAGCTTATCCACACAAGATAAGTTTACATTCATTCATTCAGTCTAAATGGAAATTGTGTACATGGTCATTGGTTATCTCTGTCCTGGGCCTACCCTTGGACTCTACTTCTCTAAAGTATCTCCATTTTACGTCCTTTACGATGAAATACTGCCCTATGTCATGTGAAGTTTGCTGCTTTATCCCTTTTTGTTCTCACCATTTGCTGTGCTGCGGCGTTTTCGCTCGACTTGTTCTCCATGGTGGATGTTATCTGACCAGTACTCTACTTTCCTCTTTGCAGTTTGATGGGGAGCATATTGTGAGTGGCTCCTTGGACACGTCTATCCGTGTCTGGGATGTGGAAAGTGGAAATTGTTTGCACACGCTTATGGGTCATCAGTCCCTGACCAGTGGCATGGAGCTGCGGGACAACACCCTCGTCTCAGGAAATGCCGACTCCACTGTGAAGATCTGGGATATAAAGACAGGACAGTGCTTACAGACACTGCAGGGTGAGTCCATGTCTGGCATATGGGTTGGGGAAATTGAGTGGCAGAGCAATAGCCTAATACTCTTTGTACCAAATAATAACTACTTTTCCATCCTCTGCTATGTACTACCAAAACCAGCAACAAACCTCTCTCATGCCACTCACTATACTATGTTTGCTGTTGATGTGTTTTTTTCATTATACTTAAGTTTCAAAATAGGCACGGGGTACTTCTTTAAGGCACTATTTAGGACCCATGCACACTTGCAACTTAACCATGACACATTTGATAAGCCACAAAATTATAGTGGCGCCTATGTTAGAAATGTAATGTTGCCTCAGGACTCAAAGACTTCTTCAAAGAAAAACAACTTGCAAACATCTTCACCGAGCACTAGATGGCAGGAGTATGCAAAGCATGAGAATCTACAGATCTACATGCCGAGAACACATGCTTACAGGTTAAGTAAAATAATCCTTTTAGAGTATTTTGACAAGAAAATTTAAAGAGGTGAGGAAACTCGTGATGAATGCAACAGAAAGAAGAAAAAAGGAATGCAATTTTCAGCGTCTTTAATATGTAAAGCAATTTTTAAATTGCTTCACATGCAGTCACAACAAATGAGTTTTAATTGAGTGAAACAGAAGGCTTGGGAGAGGATCACCCAGATTTTTAAACATTTTCTTTACATCCACAATATCTCCATTGGTCAAAATTATGCAATTCATTCTAACACCATGAAGTCAACCAAATTAAACACGTCCTCAAGGTATCTAAGCAATTGCTCTGCGTTGGATGACATGCCCTAATACATGAGCAGAAATATATACAAAAGAGTTTTCCATTGTTATCTGGAAGAATGCCTTTATAAACTAGTTTCATTATTCTGTGAAGTGAAGTAAGGAACTTTTAGATAGAAAATTGTTAGAACTGACTATTTCTGGTAGGCTAAGGCTGACGCCAAAGCCAGGCAGAAACCACCATTCTAGTCAGGGCAAGGAAGTCACACGCCAAGATAACCCCTGCTCACCCCCTTGGTAGCTTGGCACAAGCAGTAAGGCTAAACTCGGAGGCAATGTGTAAAGCATTTGCGCCAGCACACAACAGCAACAACATACTAGGCACACCACAAAAGAGACTCCACACAAGGTTATTATAAAAATAACTTTTGTATTGTAAAAACATATCAGATAAAATCACACATATACATTGTGCCAACTGGCACGGGCAATATTCACAGGGATTATGTACACCAGACAGGGCCTCATGGGTGCCTGTCAGAATCAGATATAGCACTTCTAGATAAAATGTAGAATATAAAATCACTTCTAGAATAAAGAATAAATGTAACGTAAAATAATAATCACAGATAACAACCAGTAACCACTGGTAACAGGAACCAGGACCTTACTAGGACCACCTGTACTAAAAAAGAAGAACCACCTAAGTATCACACAGCATTTAGGGGTCTAGGAAAAGAACACATTACCCATGATGCAATAACCTACATTCAGAGGAGTAATAAAGAGAAACACATGATGCCTAAAGCATTCAGAGGTGTTAAGAATAAAGCACATGATGCAATAAAATACATTCAGGGGTGCAGCGCAAGAAGACACATGATGACTAAACATTCAGAGGTGCAGCGCATGGAAAGAAAGACACATAATGCATAAAAACATTCAGAGGTGCCAGAGCAATACAATAGCGCAAAAATCACATAATGTCTAAAAACATTCAGAGGTGCAGGAATAACACATAATGCAAAAGAACACATTCAGAGGTGCGATAACCATACAATTGCGCAAAACTCACATAAGCCACTACCTGTGGCAGTCCCTAGGCCAACTGGCCTTGTGGGGCAAAGATGCCCTGAGTCCAAAGTCAGGGTGCGCTGCCATGCAGCGCCAGTTTCAAAAGTACAAAAGCCTAAACGTGGCAGCTGCCCACAAAGTGCTGGGCAGCTGGGGTCAAAAAGCTGTGGCAGGGCTCTCAGTAGCCCCTAGAGCAAATCTGCACCACCTGAGCCACACAGGCTCTAAAACAAACACTGCGCACGTTGGAGCCACACAGGCTCTGGCATAACGCAAGAGCCTCACAGACTCTTAAAACAAGTATGGCCCCTCTGAGCCACACAGGCTCTGTACACAACTTAGGGCCGTTGGAGTCCCTCACGGGGGACTCGAGTCCAGAGAACGCCCTTCTGAGCCTCAACAGGCTCACTATACACATGCGGGCACGAGCCTCTCACAGGGCTCCAAGTAATATGCCCGCGATCGTCGGGGCGGCCCTCTGCCAAGCGGGGCCGCCCAAAGCGTCCTCGCTCCGTTGGAGTCCCTGACGGGGGACTCTGGCACAAATACTGCCCCCGGGTTGTGGGAGCCTCCACAGGCTCTGCGCGCATTGGGGCGGCCCACTGCCATCTGGGGCCGCCCTTGAAGCCCTTGTGGCTTCTCCACATCGAGCTCGCGCTACTGCGGGGGGGAGGGGGGGCGGACACCGACAATGTGTCCCGGCGCCCCTCCCCTGCTCTGCCCCACTCACCAGTCGGTCAGGCGCTCGCCGGTTCTCCTCTCCTCTCCGCGGCGGGGGCAGGCACCGACAATGTGCCTCGCGCCCCCTCCGCTCCTCCAGGGCTCCCTCAGCAATGGGAGCCCTGCACCGACGCCACCAGCCGCCATCTCCTGGGCGCCTTCTTTCTCCCTCGGACTCAGGAGGCGGGACTTCCGGCCGGCCGCACCGGCATTGGCCGGACGGCCAAGTGCTTCCGGGTCGCCGCGGGCAGCGCAGCGGCCCCTTTCTTAGTCAGGCAGGCGGCGGCACAGTTTCCCGAAGAGTGGGCTCCCTCGTGGAAAATAAATTATCGCGGCCAAGTCCCTGGCAGGGTAGGCACCTGCCAGAGGGCAAATAAAATCAAAAATAAGCGAGGTGGGCACTCGCATGTAAATTTCATAAAATACGGACAATGTCGCAGGGTAGGCACCTGCCAAATCTCACGCATCGGGCGTGAGACGCTAAAAACGGCCGTAATACAGCAAAGAGCGCTCTCAAGGCGCTAGGGGCATAGACAAGCCCACAGGAACGACCCCTGCTTCAAGAAGGGTCCCAGCATCACAGGTTAAGGTGTCCAGGGCAGAACAAAGTCCAGCAAAAGTCCTCAAGATGCAGCCAGGCAGGGGGACAGCCAGGAAGAGTCCCCCAGCAGTCCATCAGATGTCCAGGAGCTGGACAGGGCCCAGGGATTCCCCTGAGCCCCAGCAGCAGCATGCCCCTGGCAGATTCAAGTTAGAAACAAGAACATTATGGAAGGGGACACAGCCCCTTCTTATACAGTGAAAAGTCTTTGAAGTCTTTGAAGTCTCAGTGTGAGAACCAGCTGGACTGGTTTAGAGGGAAGTCCCTTCAGTATAAGGGATAGAGGTGACAGTCGCCCAGCGGGAGGTGGAGCCAGCTTTGTAGTTAGGCAGGCACAGCCCTTCACTATCAGGTGCCATCTCCTCCCACTTCCCTGGCAGCAGATGCTGCCTTTCATCCATGGGCTGACTTCAGACAACCTCCTGGGCTCTCTAGCCCCTGTCATCCTCAAACCAGACAGTCAATCCACAAGCAGTCCCAGGCACTCTGGGCCAGGCTCACCAGCCAATCACACGCCAGCACCAACTTACACAAATATGCCAACTTCCAAAAGTAGTACTTCTAGACTAGACACAGTCATGCCGCATGTATCATTTTGCAGCATTCATTCTCACGAGTTCATACATACCAAACTCGCCCCTGCACTCCCCACACATCAGGAACTACCATGGGCATACATATTCCCCATTCATTCCTATGGGAGGGCAGGTCACTCACCACTCATTCACAGAGAGCTCAAGCACTTTACACTGTACCACAGTGAAAAAGTGTGCAGAGGCCTAAAATCACCAACACCAGGTTCCATAAACAGGCTAGGAAAAAGCAAAAAGTCTAGGGGTGAACCTGCCCAACGGGCCGGGTCCAACAAAAATGATTTCCTGCAAGCAATGTTGATACATATCTACATTTGTTAGACCCTGCGATTACTAATAGAGAAATGATGCACGTTCATAATTGGCTAGAAAATAGCGGCAACGAAATTGGCCCTCTTTCTTTGGGCTGTATGCCCTGCCCCTGGTTCATGAGCCTGGGGCGGGGCTATTGTGTGGGCTCTTTAGTGATTGATGCAACTGTGAAGCTGGGAACTGAGATGCTGCAAAACTACAGCTGCTGGGGTCGTCTTCCTGAGGAACAACAAAGATGCATGTAGCCTGCTGATTCAGGGTAATAAGGCCTTGCCCTCTTACATGTCACGTTCGAGACTGTTTGCCAAACTTCACCCTGCCTTTCGTAACCCTAGCATTGTGTAGCCTGATGTGTACCCAATCCCCTCTTTCAAAGGAAAAGAACTTAATCTCCTTTCACACTCACACCTGACTTTACTTTTGGCTTGACTCTGCTCAGTGCTTGCACGCATGTCACCAATATTATGTTGCTTGATATCAAAATTTGACTTGATTTTAGACAAGTTACTCAGTCATGCAGGTTTAAGATAATCATGAGACGATATTGTCCCTTCAAATCGAGAAATGGCGACAACCCTGTTACACAATGAAAAGGGCTACGATAAGACCATAACATGGCACAGACAGTCTGTACCACATCCACCCTTCAATGATTCTACCTCTCAAACATTCACTCACCAGTCTATTAGTTCTCTCCAACTGCCCATTGCTTTGGGGATGATCGAGACTACATCTTTTGTGCTGCATACCAGCATCGCTCAAAAACCTCACATCTCATTCGAAACAAATTGCACCCCATTATCCGGTACTACTTCTAATGGAAAACCCTCTCGAAAACACATCCTTCAAAAAAGCAGTAACAGTCTTAGTCTTCACTCACAAATTTGACCTCCATCCACTTGGACATGTGATCTGTCAGTACTATAGCAAAACATTAACCATGGTGAAGTATTCAGAAAGGACCTATAAAGTCCAGACTCACTCTACTCCAAACTTTCTCTGGACTTCAAAGTCAAAGTTTATTATGTTTTGGCTCTCCGTGAGGGCCACATAAAATAAAACACACAGTATACATCACATAAAGGAAACAACAAAGTAAAACCATACAGTCTAGAAAAAGCGATGTGGCACATACAATCATTAGTCTAGCAGTCCCCAGCAATTCCCCGTGCATTATCAATAAATATCTAAAAAACTTTTAAAAAAGTTAAAAATTCTGTAGCAAAACATTTCGTTAGGGGGGCTGTAAAGTGCTTGGAGAAAAGTATTTACATTTAAAATTCCTAGCTGTAGACAAATTGGTTTCAGCCATTTGAGGCGAAAAGGACGCAATACCTTGCATACAAACAAAACATGATTACAATTCTGTACACCATTATGACAGAAATTACATACGGGAGACACACCGTACCATTTTGCATGAAGAGAATTTAAAGGAAGCAGATCTTGTCTCAATAAAAACCATAACCTTCTGATTCTGTGAGGGATGTTCCAGATGAGATATTGTTGGGGCTGTTTAAACAAGTATGTATTTAACAAAGATTGTCTATCTTTTTTCCTTGATTGGGCTATCCTATCTAGTTTGTAACATAGTTCCCAGGATGCATTTTTTAATTTCATCTTAAGTTCAACAGGGTCTAATAAGAACAAGATGTTTGCATCCAACTCTAGTAGACCAACAGCCATTCTAAAGTTTTTTACCAATAAAGAGAAGTCATTGAGATCCCCCAAAAGTTCTCTTTTAATCGCTTCTCTGAGGGAACCATTTTTTCCTCTAACCAGACAGGCTACCCATCTTACAAGGGCAATCAACCCCTGCACCCAACCACTTCTCAAACCAAATTCTAGCCTGCATGAACTGTCAGAGCAGGCCGTATTTAGTGATGATATTTTCCTTAAGATCTTTCCTTCTGTTTTCGACACAAATCCCCAGTGTTTTATATCCACTAATTCAATCCCATAAAGGAGAGTGGCAGGAATCTTAGCTTTGAATACATCAAGGAATAATGTGAAGTGTCTCTTCCCTGTAGCATTGTACAAAGAGCACAATCCCATCCCATGTGACAATGCTTTACGAGAATTGTGCTCTATGTGGGCAGTCTCACTTATGTTTGCTGTAATTATTTTCCCTAAAAAGGTGTAGGTTTTAACGACCTCTAATTTCTGTCCTCCTAGTATCCAGTTGTAGTTTGCGGACCTGCATTTTTTCTTACCGAAAATACACATAATCTTGCTTTTAGTAGCATTGATCTTCATAAAGTGTGTTTCTGCGAAAAGTGTTAATGCATGCAGGCGATTTGACAGGCCCTTCGGAGTTAGGTCAAGGACAAGTATGTCGTCTGCATACATTAGAACAGATATCGGTACTCCCCCGATTTTTGGGGCTAGTCCTCCACTGGATGTTATTTGGGACGGTAGGTCAGCTGTATATAGGGAGAACAGTATAGGGGCTAATATGCATCCTTGTTTTAATCCATTCGGGGAAGGGATTGATTGGGAAAGTCCCCTTTCCCCACCTAGTAACAGCTTGCACCATGTGTTGGTGTGAAGGGACTTTACCAATTCTAGTAAATATGCTGGCATACCCATTGTGGCAAGTTTTTTCCATAACATTGACCGATCTACCTTATCAAACGCGGTTGAAAAATCAATGAATGCCACATATATTCCGCCTCCTCGAACTCGGACATATTTGTCTACAAGCACCTGTAAGGCAGTTAAATTGTCCAGGGTTCCATGCTCTTTACGAAAGCCAGTTTGCTGCATAGGTAAAATATCGTTTACATCAATCCATTTCATAATTAATAATAAAACACATTTTGCGAAAAATTTTCCTATTGAATCTAAAAGTGCAATTAAGCGATAATTCTTAGGGTTATCCCGTTCTCCCTTTTTGAATATGGGAATCAGAATACTACCCCTCCAAGAATTGGGGACTAATTTAGTAATAAAACATGTCTGAAACAGTGGAAGTAATATCTTACTCCATAAAGTAACATCCTGCTTTATCATAGTCATGGGCAATTCATCCGGGCCCATGGCTCCGGAAGAGCGCATACTTCTTATCACAGCTGCTATAGATTCTTCAGTAGGAAGATCTATGTTATCATCTTTATTCAGGATAAATTCCAAATTATTATCCTCCACTCCATTGGAAGCGTAATGATTCTACCTCTCAAACATTCACTCACCAGTCTATTAGTTCTCTCCAACTGCCCATTGCTTTGGGGATGATCGAGACTACATCTTTTGTGCTGCATACCAGCATCGCTCAAAAACCGCACATCTCATTCGAAACAAATTGCACCCCATTATCCGGTACTACTTCTAATGGAAAACCCTCTCGAAAACACATCCTTCAAAAAAGCAGTAACAGTCTTAGTCTTCACTCACAAATTTGACCTCCATCCACTTGGACATGTGATCTGTCAGTACTATAGCAAAACATTAACCATGGTGAAGTATTCAGAAAGGACCTATAAAGTCCAGACTCACTCTACTCCAAACTTTCTCTGGACTACTAAGTTTCGCCATAGGCGGGGTCACACATTTAAGATTTTTGTCCTTCGAGAAGCCAGGCTCTGCGACGCTCCATCTCTCTTCTTTTGAGTCCTCCTAATCTGAAGAAGAAATCCTCCCAGGTGTGCTATTTCTAAGGAAATGCTCCTAGTAAATTCGTCCCCAAAGATCTCCGCTATAACCCCTCCTTCTCCTGCTTCAAATTGGACCTCAAATCTCTACTGCTCAACAAATACTTCAACACATACACTAACTGACCAATGGTTCTCAAAGACCCTACACTCAACTAGATCAGGCGAGACAGTCCTCTGTCGCTTCACCGTTACCTGAATGTGTAGTGTTGTATACTTCTATTGACTTTTTTGCTAATACTTAAATGACACATGGTTTCTACACTTTCTATGACTTTTTTGCCTGTAGTGGGCTGTGTTGATGAGATATTGCTGTAAACATGTTGCACTGTGTCGTCAAACATACACCCAAATTGCCTCCTAAATTGACTTCATCTTCAATTTTTTTTTTTTCCAACCGTTGGGTTTGGAGGTTTGAGTGAGCTCACACAGATGTTTTCAAAAATTAATTAAGGGACCTCAATGAATCGCCAAAGTCATCAAGAGAGCAGCGGAGGAGATGCTTAATGCTGGATATAGGTTTTCTAGGATACTCAGAGTTTTCAGCATGGTCAGAGAATGAGACTTTATGAAGTTGGGTCCCTGAGATTCACTGATACCATTTTGTATCATAAACAAAAGGAATAACTGATGGATGGAATGCTGAACAATACAAACATTCACCACCAGTCGCAAAGATCTGGGTTTAATCCATTGTTCTTTTGCTCAACACACCACCCCAGTTTGGATCGCCATATGTAAATCAGTCTTGACCCTGTTCCTCATGGGAACAGTCCAGCCCGAACTTCCAAGCCAGGTCCTTCCTGATCCGGAGACAAGTATCCTGGGACCTGGCTTGACCCCAAACTTCCCCAGTCAGAGTCCCATGAATCCCTGCCCGATCCTCGCATGTCTCCACCGGCCCGCAGGGCCACACTGCAGCCTATTTTTTTTGTTTTTTTTTAAAAACCTTTATTTATGAAAAGCACGTTATACAGCGTCTGCCTACAACCCTTCAGGGCCGGCCGCTATGACACACATTGAAAGAATAGAGCAGGACAGTACGCTTTTAAGGCGATCACTGAATGCAAATTATAATGTGGAGCATCAAACAGTACTTAAAGGATATCGAAGGTTTAATTTTGTGATTTTGTCGAAAGAACACAAAAAACACAAACTCATGGCATTATACTGGCAAAGGTCACAAGAGGGGGGAGGGAAAGGAGCACATATATGGAGAAACAAGTCTGACGTGGGGGGGCGATCATGGGGGCATAAAGGATACAGGTAATATAGGAAACAAAGAACGGAACGCCAATCACGGGGAGGAGGGGATAGGGACGTCATAATCGAGCGGAGGGGAACAAATATCACCACGGTATGAATTCCACTGTGCCCAAACCCTGTACCATTTTAGGGGCGACCCCGTGCCTCGTACACCGTCTTTTCTCGAAACATGCACCAGTCCATTTTGTCTTTCCAGGCACTGAGCCGTGGTGGCCTGGCGGAGCCCCAGAGCTGGGCTATGTCCCTCTTGGCAACCATGGTGCCCAGAGTGACCCAGAACTTCTGAGACGCAGTACAGTCAGTAGGTTCCCACACATTAAGTAAGCAGCGCCGTGCCTCAGGACGGAGGGGGACTCCAGTGACACGTGCCATCACATCATGCACCCTGGACCAGAAGGACGAGACAACCGGACATTCCCACAGGACATGAAGAAAAGTACCATCCATACCACACCCACGCCTACACCGTCCATCCGTCGCAAGCCCCATTCGCACCAGTCGCATACCAGTTACATACACACGGTGGAGGATCTTTAGTTGAACAAAACGAAGTCGGGCCGGAATAGCCACTTCCTTAGGGGAAGAAACAGCCGACTGCCAATCCTCATCGTCTAATTCAAGCCCGTCCGCCGTCCAGGAAGCACGGAGTTTCCCCAGCTGGTTAGTCCTGTTGTTAATGAGCTTCTTATATATTAAGGAAATCGTGCTATCGGGGACGTGGCCGTCTAGGATACGATCCTCCAGTGGGGAGGATTGAGGAATATCAGTCCCGGGGGGAAAGGCTGAAGACAGGGCATGCCGAACCTGCATATAACGAAAATACTCCCTATCATCAAGCTGATACTCCAGTTTTAGGGCTTCAAAGGACTTCACAGTGCCCCTGGCCCAAAGATCCTCTACCTTACTGATCCCAATCATGTCCCACCTGTCAAACCCCTTCGTCTGCCAAAGGTTGCCCAATCGATCAGAGTCGTACAGTGGGGTCATACGCGTCAGCTTGCCATTCCAGCCCGTAGCCACAGTTGCATCCCTCCAGGCCCGCACCGCACACTTCGTAGGACCCGTAAGGAGACGGATTGGTGACTTCGAGTACAAAGCCCTATTGAAGTTGCCACCGGGCAGTAAAAATTTGTCCAGGGCAAAGGCAGGAGCGGGTTCCGATGAATACGTTACGTGGTTAATGGCGCTTAGGTGTGAGGCCCAGTAGTACCGTTTGATATCTGGCAGAGCAATACCGCCGTCGTACCAGGGAAGGGTGAGCTTAGACAGTGCGATACGGGCACGTCCGTCCCAGATCAATTGCCGCTGTAGACTTTCGATCTCGCGGAAGTAGCGAGCAGGGACCGGGTCGAAGAAATTCTGTAGTGCATAGAGAAATCGAGGGAGCGACATCATTTTGAAGAGAGCTGCACGGCCCAGCGGAGACAAGGGCAATTCACGCCATAGCCTCACATCCTGTTTAAGACGACGGAGCGGGGCATAAAGATTCCGTTCATAGTGCACCGCAGAAACCGTGGAGACATAGATCCCCAAATACTTAAAGCCGTCATCTGCCACCAGAATTGGGAACCTACGAGGCAGCGGCGGCAAAACCCCGGCTATAACATAAACACAGGATTTGGTCCAATTGATGACCAAACCGGAGTTCTTACCAAAGGATGTAAGAACGTCGAAGAGCACGTTCAAGGACTATTGAGGGGAAGTAAAATAAAGGAGGATGTCGTCTGCGTACAGTGAGACGCGATCTTCCAGATCTGGCGCCCACCGGATCCCTTTAATCGAGGGTTCCCACCGGAGCCACGCCGCGAGGGGTTCAAGCGCCAGCGCAAACAAAAGCGGGGAAAGCGGACATCCCTGACGGGTGCTGCGTCCCAACGGGAAGGGGTCAGAGCTTCTGCCATTCACCACGACCTGGGCCAGAGGTTGTTCATAAAGAAGCCTCACCCACGCGATAAAGTTGGGGCCAAAGCCGAACTTGGAGAGGGCCGCCCAAAGATAAGGCCATTCAATGGTGTCAAAAGCCATCGTAGCGTCTAGGGAGGCCACCACAGCAGGCTCTGTGAGAGTTGCAGCTCTCGCGAGAACACCATGAAGCCTACGCAGGTTAAGGGCCGTGTTCCTATGTGGTATGAAGCCGGATTGATCCGGATGAATCAGGTCACAGATCACCGTCAACAACCGATTGGCCAGAACCGTGGCAAGGATTTTAGGTTCCGCGTTTAGCAGGGAAATGGGGCGATAGGAGGTACAGCGATCACGAGGTTTGCCATCCTTATAAATGACCACTATAGTGGCTAGGCGCTGTTCAAGCGGGAGGACTCCGGCTTCGAACGCGTCCAGAAACATGGTCCGCAAATGGGCGGCCATCTTGTCTGGTCGAAGTTTGTAAAGCTCGATAGGTAAACCATTGGGCCCCATTGCCTTACCCGAGCGCAAGGATCTGACAGCGAGGGCAATCTCATCCACCGTAAAGGGAGCTTCCAGAGCCAGACCCTCCTCCTCCGAGACACAAGGAAGAGCTATATCACGCAACAGTAGACGGGAATCAGCCTCATCACGGTCACTCACCAGGGTGTAAACCTTCCGGAAATGATCAACAAAACAATTCACGATCTCACCGGGGTCAGACACACATTCACCAGACTCACGAACAATGACGTGTGCAACACGATTCGCCCTTTCAGCCTTATCAAGCCACGCAAGGAGTTTGCTGGCCTTGTCACCCACATCATACAGTCGGCCCAACTGATTCGCTCGCATCAACTTGGCAGCATCAGTTACACAAGCCTTGTAATCCGCCTGTTTCAACTCTAGAGTATGTAAAAGCGCAGGCGTGTCATCCCCACCCAGCTCCCTTTCAAGTGCAGTAATTTCAGTCTCAAGGGCCAGCACGGCCTCCCTCTTAGCTCTCCGTTCAGCTGCAATTAGAGACAGTGCGGATCCCCGAATGACCGTTTTAAAGGCCTCCCAGAGAACCGTAGGGGAGGTCACCGAACCCACGTTTTCATCGAAATAACAATCAATAGCTTTCACCAAATCAGAGCGGAGCCGGGGGTTCCGAAAGTGCCAGGGGGGAACAGGTGGAACTCTGTTACCAGAAAGACCACCCACAGAGACCTTAATCAGCAAGGGGGAATGGTCCGAGATACCCCGGGGGAGATGACAAACTTCCCGTACCAAGGATAGGGTAGAAGCCAGCATAAAAAAATAGTCTATCCGAGAGAGGCTGCCATGCGCACCAGAGTGGAAAGTATACTGCGCCTGGGAGGGGTGTAGCGAACATCCACCAGACCAAAAGTTTCAGCCATATCATGAAGCCACATCTGGGACTGCGGCAGAACTCTAGGGGGCTATCGATCACATTCGCCAGACATCACAGAGTTAAAATCCCCACCCATGATCAGCAAACCATCGGGGAGACCAAGAAGAGTCTTGCCAAGATCGGCATATGTGGTTGCCTGCTGCCCCGGGGGATATAAACAACCAGCAACACAATTGGCTTCCCCTCCCATCTCCCCGAGACAGCTGCATAACGTCCCCAATCATCTAAGACCACATCATCAATCTCATGGGCCAGGGAGGATTTAACCATTATACCCACTCCCCGGGAGCCGGAGGTGAAACCAGCGTGGGCGGCCAATCGGTAGCCCCGACGGTCAAGAGCTTTACAGGCATTACCGATCAAGTGGGTTTCCTGAAGGAACACAACATCAGGAGCATGACGTCTTATAAATTGTAACACAATGCCACGTTTAATCCTGTCTCCCAAACCATTGACGTTCCAAGAAAGAACCCTCATCTCACCCCCCCCCCATCCCACGAAGAACGATCCAACCCAACCCCCTCCCGCAACCATAGATCCAGAATGCTTGCTATCAGTAATATACCATGAA
The DNA here is from genome assembly GCF_964263255.1 of Lissotriton vulgaris. Taxonomy (NCBI): domain Eukaryota; kingdom Metazoa; phylum Chordata; class Amphibia; order Caudata; family Salamandridae; genus Lissotriton; species Lissotriton vulgaris. The sequence goes on from NC_141696.1 coordinate 55,771,501, forward strand.
ATAAGGGAAACAACAAGAAACACATAACACAACCGTGTCCCCACCAACCACCCCCCAACCATTAACCCGTTACAACGCCCCCCACCCTGCACCCCTGCTGACTAAAGAGCCACCCCAAACTGCAGTGTGCCTGTCGCCCCATCTGATCTACACAAAGAAACCCCCGAGGAGGAAGGGAGAAACCACCCGTACCCGCACCACCACGGGCACAATCATAAAGCATACAGTATAACTACTCTGCAAAGTTCACAGTCTCAAGCCGGACCTCTGGGGCCCCAAGTTAAACCTGGGCCGTCGCACCACCTTCCGCGCCGCCAGGGTCTCCGCTCTCGGCGTCAACCTTGGGCAAAGAGTCCAACCAGTCACTAGCACGATCAGGCTGATCGAAAAAATAGGCACGTTCTCTGAATTCAATCCGCAGGCGAGCAGGAAACAACATTGCGTATTTCAGTCCCAAATCCCTCAGGCGACGCTTTACTCCAAGAAAACCAGAACGCTGCCGTTGCAATCAGGATAAATCGAGACAGAGTTATTGTCGTACTTCAACGGGCCGTGTTTACGAGCGGCCTGAAGGATGGCGTCTCTGTCCCGAAAGTGAAACAGTCTAGCAATGATAGGCCTCGGGGGGCACCCCGGCTTCACCTGACCCCGTGGGAAGCGATAGGCACGCTCGACCGCAAAAAACTTGCTGAAGCCTGCGGGAGCGAGTTTAGCGACAATGAGTTCCTCGACCAGTAGATCGATCGAGGCAGCACCAATGTCTTCCGGCACTCCGACCAAGTGTATGTTGTTCCGCCGGGCCCTATTATCGTAGTCCTCCATGCGTTTGAGCAAAAGGTCGTGTGAGGAACGCAAATTCCCTATCTCAGATTGCGCCTCCGCCATATCTGTCACCAAACTCGATGCCTTTAAGTCCAACGCCTTGACCCTCTCGTTCGTCTTGGCCAGATCAGCACGAATAAGAGTAACATCCACCGCCACCGTGTCTATCTTGGACACTATGGCCTCGTATTGTTGACTCATGTCGGCTTTGAGGCCTGCAATGGCGGCCAACAGGTCCTGAAGGGACACTTCTGAGGAAGACGACATGTCTGTCCTCGGGTCCTCCAAGCCACGACTGGCAGTGCCGGGGGAACCTCTCGGTTGGGTATAGCGCTCGATCATGTTGGACTGGATCGACCCCCCACGAGTATTGGTCTTCCTGCGCTTCTCCGCAACGGGTTTCGTCGCCATGATGTAATCAGCACCGGCCAGGGACACCCGGGTGCCGCCGAATGGTGACGATCCTTGAGCCCCAAAAGTCTAGATTCGCAAGGAAATGTCGCGGGCCACCTAGCCGGCACCGAGGGAGAAAGCGTTCTCAGCGAGCGCAGCAGAGCAGGATGAAGTTGCAGGTCTCAAGGAGTCTGGGACGAGAGGGCCGGAAACCGAAAGTGAAAGTGGCACACCACCGGCGGAGCAGATGCCAGGCAGCCGTTGTTGTTGTTGCATTACAGGTCGGCCATACTAGGCAGCAGAGACCCCGGTCACGTCGGGGGTTAGGCCAGAAAGTTGAAGTCGATGTAGAAATGGTCCCCAAGGTCCGAGTTCGACCAAAAGAGGATCGACGGTATCAGTGAGAGTAGCACTTCGAAAGCCCGTCGAAGCGACCAGGATAATTGTAGGATAAATCAAGCAGGGCGGCGCGGGTCTCAGGAGCTCTCTGCTCACGCGACCATCTTGGATGCCCGCGTAGCTCCTCCCCCCTGCAGCCTATTTTTAACTGACAACAGGATCGGTTTAAGGAGTGCAAGGAAGAGTGTGGCCGCTGTTAACTGGCGGCCGCGTAGTAAGAGCCACCGGTGGTCCACAGATGTGGCCCGACTAGGATCGGGTGCAGCCTATGGACTCACCAGGTGTGCCCCACTCGATCAGGGTAGGGAGCTGAGACATTTTAAACTAGCCATTTTTAAGAAAAGGAAAAGAATTTCTCCAGTATTGGGGTGTCTTTCATAGATTCACATGCTTGAATATTCCCCGTCCTCGAAGTGGGAGCCCCACGGTAAATAAAAAAGCAATAAAACCATTAATATATGTATATAAAAACATAATTATATACATTCCAAAACCATAAATACTTATAAGTACTAACGTTAGCATTAACACATAGGAATACATTAGAAGAAAAGAACACCTTTATAGCATATCCATGTCATTGTTAGTCCAAACTACAGCCAATCAGGCGCAAGCACCCCTCTAGAACCTTCTCCTCAGACTCAGGCCCTCAGATTTTCTACCGCAAGTCGTGTGAAGGGAGTTTCCCTGAGCTCTGCTCAGTTTTCAACTTCTTTCAAGATTTATACAGTTTTTCTGGGATGTCTTCAAGTAAGAAGTCTTTGTTTCGTCCATGTGCTTCTTGTGGGAAATTGCGGCTCTTCTCAGAGGACCCTCACAAGAAGTGTATTTACTGCCTCTATCCAGAGCATGAGGTAGGAAAATGTAAAATTTGCAGGACTTTCTCAACAAAGACCCTTAAGGACAAGGAAGGGCGTCTGTCTCCTCCTGTGGTTGCAGAGGTTGAAGGATAAGGATTCACCTCTTTCTGATGCAGAAAGCCTTGCGTCAGGTGTGTCTAGAGCCGCTTCTAAACGTAGCAGTGTGCAGGATTTGCCATCGCCTTTCCTAAAGAAGAAGAAACTTCAACTCCAGAAGGCTCCTGCTGTGTCTCCACGTCCTCCTGCTACGCCTACGCCCCGAGATCTGACTCTCAGGCGTCCGCGGCTCCTTCTTCGCATGTTTTCACTAAAAAACTTGCTAAATTGTCGACGGGAGCGGCGACGTTCGTTCAGACGACAAAATCTGCCGTCTCCAGCTCTCTGACGACGACAGTGACGACGACTTGTGCCAGCGGGTCGGTGGCGGCGGCTGCGTCGACGTTGTCAGTGTCGACGATGGTGTGTGTCTGAGCTTCAAATCTGTCTCGTCGACGATTCCAATCTCCTCATCGACGTCTAAAAAGGGAATCTCGTCGACATAGGAATCTTAGTCGACGCTTGTTGTGAAGAGAGCCTCATCGTCGGCGGGTGCTCCGTCAGCTACAGCTGTTTCGGCGGCTCCGTCGGCGGCAGCTTCGGCGACGGCTGTGGTCTTGCCGTCGACGGCTTCGTCGACTGCTTCGTCGACTGTGGTTGTCCCGGCGACGGTGTTACTGTCGTCGAAGTCTACCTTCGCATCATTGCCTCTGGTGCCAATTTCTTCATCCGGTTCTGGGGCTTCTGCTGTTGACCTTCTGCATCAACGTCGACATGTGCCTTTGGATCAGCTTCCGATTCCACGTCACTCCCAGCCTCCATCACCTCTTTTTGCCACGGGTTCGGAGCAGGACTCTGGTTCTGATGAGAAGGAAGATGATAGATTCGGGGCAGCTCGAAGCCCTTCGGAGCTGGTCATTAAATGTCAGGACTATGAGGATGATCAGGAAGATCCTTACTTTCATGAGGAGGAACCTTCTGTTCAGGTTCCCACAGCACTAATACCGCTGTTCCTCATTTCTAATCTCCAATACATGTTAGAGGATTATAATAGACAATTTCCACCGTCTCACCAGGGGTCTCCTCAACCTACGGTGCCTGCAATTGCCGCAGCTCCTCCCCCTGCTACACTGCCAGAGTCAGTTGCGCCTTCTGCACCATCTACAACCTCTATTCAGGTCCATGCAACGGTTTATGAGGATGATGACGTTCGCCCAGATTGGGAAGACGGCGAAGTCGATGATGATGATGGGAACATGGCTGATTGGGACGATTATCTGATCCAGACAACATCTCCGCCACCTTTTGGTCCAGGGGATTCCCCTCCTGTGGATATAGCTGGCTTTCACCAACTTATGGAACGAGCGGCGCTGCGCTTTAAACTTCCTATCGTTCTGAAGGATGAGGACTGTTTTCTTTATGATTTCAAGAGTCAACCTTTTAAACAGGTCCGGACAGTGCCCATAATTGACTTCATTTGGAACGAGGGTGTCAGGCGCCAAATTCTATTCTGGCACTTCTTCCTCGTTTGTAGAAGAAATATAGGGCACCCCAGGGTTCTCCAGCTTGCTTGGTAGCGCAGCCTAAACCCGATTCCTTGAACACCCAGGCCGCACATCGCCGTTCCAGGAATCAGTCTTCTCCTATTACCGCTCCTCCTGACAGTGAGGGACGTAGTCTTGATGCCATTGGCAAAAATATTTCCACTATGGCTTCTACCACCATGAGGGCTGCGAATTCTCTGGCCATTCTGGGGCGCTACGACCGCCAGATGTGGTCAGATATGTCTTCTTTTATCTACCTCATTCCTGAGCCTTCCAGAGCAGAGGCTCTCAAGATTCTTCAGGAGCGAGAGAGAGAGTCATCAGAGATTATCGACTGCTCTGTGGACATTGCATGCACTGGTTTTCGTCAGCTTGCGGGGACAGCCCTTTTACGTCGTCTGGGCTGGCTTCGTTCCACCTCTTTTCGCCAGGAGGTTCAGGTGAAGATCGGCGATATGCCCTATGACGGCGAATCGCTTTTTTGCCAGAATGTGGACGACTCACTTCAAACCATCAAAAAGGACAATGAGACGGCTCGTGCACTAGGCACTTTGCAGTTTCGCAAGCAGCCTTTTCATGGTGCGCGCGGACGCGGCACCTCCTATTCTTTTCGCGGCGGATCCAACCAGTACCGCTCCTACGGCCAAGTAAATCGGAGATATTCCTCCCAGTCACAGCAGTCCTATCAGCAGCAGTCTACCAAGTCTCACAGAGGAAAGTCTTACTACAAAGGCTCCGCTTCTAAGAAACAATGACTTGCCTTCCCCGCTCAAAGTTGGAGGTCGAATCTCCCTTTTCATTTCCAATTGGTCTTCAATCACCTCGGACCGTTGGGTGCTGGACATTGTATCAAAAGGCCATGCTTTGAAGTTTGTCAAGTTCCCTCAAAACACTCCTCCAACTGGTCCACCTCCGGCTCACCTCAAGGAGCTCTTTCAACAAATTCGACTCATGATTCAGAAAGGTGCCATTGAAGTGGTTCCCAAGTCTCAGAAGGGGATGGGATTCTATTCCCGGTTTTTCCTCGTCCTCAAGAAGTCCGGCGAATGGTGTCCGATCCTCGACTTAGGAGCCCTGAACAAGTACCTGAAGTGACAATCCTTCCGCATGCTCATGCTCGTGGAAGTTCTCCGCTTTCTCTCAAAGGACGACTTCATGACCACCATCGATCTCCAGGGCGCTTATTTCCACGTGCCGATACTTCCAAAACACCGGAAGTACTTGCGCTTCTGGGTAGGGCGCAGAGACTTTCAATTCAAGGTTCTGCCTTATGACCTTCGCTCCCCCCCTCGCGTCTTCACGAAAGTCCTGACCCCGGTGGTGGCATATCTACGTTTGAAGGGCGTTCAAATCTTTCCCTACATGGACGACTGTCTCATCAAGTCCCAATCTCGCCATCAGGCGTCTCTGGACACTCGATTCTGTCACTCTATTCTACTCCCTCTGTCTCTCCATCAACACCGAGAAGTCTCAGGTCGATCCAGCTCCCTGCAGGACCTTTCTAGGCGCCACTCTGAATACTTTGCTGGCGAAGGCATTCATGTCTCGCGAGCGTCAGCTGCAGATTCTACGCCTAGTGGCTCTCATCCGTTCAAAAGGGTCAGTTTCAGTTCTTGTATTGAAGTCCTTTCTTGGGATGGCGTCCTTCTGCATCTCTCTAATGCCAAATTGCAGGCTCACGAGTTGCCCAATTCAGGAGGAACTGGACAAACATTGGCGTCAGGTCACTGGCTCTTTCAACGATCTGGTCCTGGTGACCGCTCGGATGAGATCCGCTCTCCAATGTTGGGCTCAACCGTCCAACATCGCTGCCTGTACTTCTTTCCTAACCATCGCTCCGGAGCTCGTCCTTACCACGGATGCCTCTCTGGAAGGTTGGGGCGCACATCTTCAGGGGCTATCCATAAAGGGCAAGTGGACCCTGTCTTAACGTTCCTGACCCATCAAAAGACTGGAGCTAATGGCCATTTTCCTGGCGCTCAAGTCTTACCATCTTTTACTCCAGGGAGAATCAGTGCACATTCAAACCGACAATACCACCTGTATGCACTATGTAAACAAACAGGGCGGCACCAAGTCACCGCTCCTTTCTCAGCTGGCACAGAGCATCTGGGACTGGGCACTCCGTCGCGAAATTACCCTGACAGCGGTTCACCTACCAGGCATCTCCAACATCCTAGCGGATTCCCTTAGCAGGTCCACGTCCTCGACCCACGAGTGGGAGTTGCATCAGCCGACTCTGGACTTCATCTTTCGGCTGTGGGGTAGCCCGGACATGGATCTTTTTGCGAGCCCTGTGAACTGGAAATGCCAGTCTTATTCAAGCTGGCTTCCCTATCAAGCGTCATGCGGGAATGCCCTGTTGATGGACTGGTGCAATCTATTCGCCTACACTTTTCCGCCGATTACACTGGTTCTTTGAGTGTTGTTGAAAATGAGGACAGCCGTGCCACATTCTCCTGATCGCTCCCAGATGGCCTTCACAAGCGTGGTTCTCGGAACTGCTGCTTCTCTCACAGTGCGAACCCATCCTCCTTCGTCCTCGAGCGGATCTCCTCACAATGGACAAGGGTCAGATCTATCGTCCGGACCCCTCCTCTCTCAAATTATCTTGAATTTGCCCACTTGAATATTTCGCCAGCATGTAGAGAGATTCTTGCCAATGCGTGAGCTCCGTCCACAGTAAAGACTTACAAGCTAAAGTGGAAAAGGTTCTGTCACTGGTGTGCATCTGCCAACATCCATCCCGTGCCCTCCTCTCCTGCTCAGCTTCTGCCGTTCTTTCTGCAGTTGGCTCAATCAGGACTTTCCCACTCCACTTTGAAGTTCTTCCTAGCGGCAATATCTCGTTTTCGGCAGGATGGGTCTTCCTCTCTTTACTCTTCCAGAGTAATTCGGCAGTTTTTCAAGGGGCCGTTCAGGATGTTCCCGCCCATTACTGGAGAATCACAGTTTGCAGGTAAGTAACAATTGTTCATCAGCAGCTTGACCGCAGCTTTAAGGGCTTTTCCAGCACCTTCTGGCATGCTTTAATCATGCCTTGCTCTTATGCTAAAACCACAGTTGATGGACAGAATGCAGAACAATGTCATACATTCACCCCAGTACAGAGATCTGGGCCTAAATCCATTGGTTTTTTTTGCACTCCACACAACCCCAGTTCAGACATGGCCATTTGCAAATCAGCCTTGACTTGTGCCTCATGGGAACAATCCAGCCCGAACTGCCAAGCCATGTCTTTCCTGGATCGGAATCAAGCATCCTAGGACCGGTTTCTGGCTATCAGCCTTCTTCAGCCTGGATAGCTTGACTCCAGTGGTGTGGAGAGCATGGGACACGTCTGAGCATACCCATCCCACTCGGGGTGACAAATGCAAAAACCACAGTTGATGGACAGAATGCAGAACAATGTCATACATTCACCCCAGTATAGAGATCGGGCCTGAATCCATCGTTTTTTTGCACTCCACACCACCCCAGTTCAGACATGGCCATATGCAAATCAGCCTTGACCCTGTGCCTCATGGGAACAGTCCAGCCCGAACTTACGCTGGCAACAAAAGCACTGGCAATAAGAATTTCATGCACTTCATTAGGAGTTGGAGACCGCTTATGTTTCCGGGATTATCAATCAACTAGGATCAGTGAGGAGCCAGTTGGAAAGCGGGAGGTTGGACAGCGGCATAAAGCACGGAAGAGTAGCCACATAGAGGGCATGGCTGCCGCGGAGAACAGGAAGACCGTGGCTGCTGACCTCTCTTGAGTAGAAAAGACGGAAACGTCACCAGAGAGGAGGTCAAGTACGCAAAATACTCCAGTGACTAAAGGGTCAGCTCTTCTGCAAAATAGAGCAGTAGTGAAAAACCGCCCCTAACCAGAAAATCTCAGTGGCTGCCATCTCAGCCGGGCTCTTCTATCAGCGCTCATGTTACCATAACCCAGGCCCCAACCAAGCCTCCGTAAGTACCTGGCGGCATCAATGTTCAGCTCCCTTGCCAGTTTTCGTAGACTGCCGCGCAATGTGCATGCCCTTTTTGCCTGCAGAAGCGAACCAGCTAAAATAGGGTGCGGCTTGTGGGTGTGGGTAAGTGGGCACTACTCGAGCCTTGAAGCTTTGGGAAATACGATGGCTTGGTGTAAGGCATAGCAGCTTTAAACGGAATAGGACAAGCACCACAACGCCTTCCTCTAGCTTATTCTGGATTGAGAATTAAGGAGGAGCGAGAAGTCCCTAAGGGATAGAGGCCCGCGTTTTGACGGGGTATTTTGAAGTGGCAGACTCAGAGGTTATAAAGAGGAAATGCTGCCGAAAATCACGCGGAGTTAATAAGGGACTGAAAGATATCGTAGCAAGTAAGGGCAAAAAGGATCAGCTCTGTAATTGAGCCGGGTCTGGTGGCTCAGTTCAGCCACTGCAGGGGCCTGTGTTCGACCTCATGGTCACAGGTTCAAATCATGGCGGGCCCACTCAGCGTTTCATCCATCTGAGGTCGTTGAAATGAGTACCGTTGAGTTGGGTAACAATAAAAATGTGTTATTCAGCGCCAGAACACCTACGGGTAATCGTGCGCTTTACAAATACACCTGTTATGTTAATTCACTAGAAAGTACCATCACCAACCTCCTCCCTCACCCCCATCCTCCCCGCCCCGAGAAGACAAATCAACATCTAGTAGACAAGATACTTTGGTACTTCCCGTTGAAGTGAGTGGAACACCCCTGGGATAATCTATCAAAGTATTTGTGGGGAAATATTTGAAAAGCAAACCTGATGCTTGTGACCATCCTCTACAATGGGGAGTATTCAATGAAATGGCTGAAAACGGGTCTTAAGAACAAAATGAGTGTAACAAATGACTGTTATCATTAACCTGTTTATCGCGGCAGCAATTCTGCCGCGATGCGGGCGTTTCATTGCGCGGGCGCGGGGCCATGTCAGCCAACAGACGTGCGCAGCACTACCGAGGTAGTGCTCGCAACAGCTGTTAGCGGACAAACACACGCAAGGGGTTAAAACGCTACCAGATTTGGACTAAGTACTGGGAGATGAAGGGGGGCATTATTGGAAGGGGGTTGTTTCAGAACCTAGGTTGTTATAGTCATACTGCCTCCCCCGTAGTTAAAGTGATAGCCCCATGGTAGACAGAGAAGCTTCACAACAAACAGTGACTAGGCAGGTTTGGAAAGGAATCGATGCCCCCCAGCAAGTCCTTATCCCCGCCAATACCCCACAGTCGTATTTGGCACCCGATATGACCGCAACCTCGTCATTACTAGAGGTGATGTTTTTAATGCCAAAGACCCTCCCCAGAATTAGAGATGCAACAGGCAGATGGAATCAGGAGTAAAAAGGGACCTTGTGGGAATTTAAATAGAAAAGATATGATGAACTCTGTGCTCGGAAGTATGCAATCCCGAGGTGTTATAGCAGAGAGTGAAAAGGAAAGAGTGGGGAGCAGGGCAAGCGGTAGAATAGTAAGGGGAGAGACCCCTTCAGATCAACCCGAGAAAAGAGATTGCCCAGGGCCGGACACAGAACCTACAGATAGGAGGAGTAAAGGGAAGTATAATAACAAAGATAGTCTTTGGGTGTTTATAGAACCATTTGTAGGAAGCTGGCTCTGTATATACTATACCAAAGTGAGGTGTAGTGTGCACAGAGTCCAGTGGACCCGCAAAGGTAGGCAGAGGTAAAGTTATATAGCACCTCACTCTCTATTTGTGGTAGTGTGGTCGAGCAGTAAGGCCGACAGTGTTAAGCATTTGTTGTAACCATTCAGTCAGCAAATGAATTCACACACTCAAATACTGAACTTCAGATCAATTGTTTTTGTATAAAAAATATTCTTTTAGATATTTTATTTTCTAGAACCAAGCGCGGCACAGGTAATTGATAGTTTGCAGTAAATATACAGTTGTAGTACAGTTTGGATTGTAAATGTAATTGCACTTAGTTTTGACTTACAGCATTGTTTCTAAGTAATGCAATTCTTTGTAAATACAGTAGATATACTTTATATAGGATTTTCCCAAAAAATTACAGGTATGTTACTTTTGAGATTACTTTTCTTTCACTGTGTAGTATACCTGGATACTACGCTGGGACATTTCCTGAAAACAGGTAAGTAACATCGTTTTTGTTAGAGCAATTTTAAAGAATTTCTTTAGGTTTCAAACTCCACACTTCAAAACTTTTCCAAGAAAAACAATCAATGTTATCCTATGGAGGAAAATAGTGTTATCGGCTTTAGTGTAAGTATTCCGTAGTGGGAGTTGAGGTTCTGGGGGTAGACTCAGGGGTCCCCCAGGGTCATGGATGCACTCTTGTTACACCCTCAGCAGCACTAGGGTGGCCGGGTGCAGAGTGCTGAGGCCCAATGTTATCCAATGGGGGATAGGGTTTTTCCGGTTGGTGGCTGCTGACGAGCAGGCCACTTGGTGGTAGGAGCAAAGCTTCTAGACTTTAGCTCAGGGCAAATGGGGAAACAAAGTAGCACCAAAGGTGCACCCTCAGCGGCACTAGGGCGGCCAGGTGCAGGGTGTTTCAACGTTGGCGCCCTGTTGCTTTCAATGGGGACCTCCGTTTTGCAAAGGCACTGCAGGCTTGGGGGATGTTTGGGGTTGGTTAGGCACTGTCTGTTTGGCCATCCAAGGCTGTGGGGTGTCAGGTGCAGGGGTGCTTTTTTGGGTTGGGTCTTCTTACCAGCTCTTGGTCGCAGTTGGGGGGGACCTTCAAGATTTAGGATGCAGGTTTTGGCTGGAGGTTTGAGGCAGGTCAGGGGTCGCCGGATCTCAAGTCTGGATCGCTGGGGAGACCTCCTCGTGGTGTTTGCCCACTCAAGCTCGGGCCGTGGACGGCGGGTGCAGATTCGTGGTGTCCGGCCATAGCCAGAAGTTGGAGATGGACAAATTGGGTGTTCACTGGGACACCGTTTTTGTGGTTGAAGGAAGGCAGGTCCTCCTGGGTTTTTGAGGTTGCTGGCTGCAGGACACACCAGGATTTTGCAGGAGCAGGTTCGAGGTGGAGACAGTCCAGTAGGGCTGGGGACAAGTCAGTGGGCGTCTTTCTGTCTTTAGCTTCGTCGCGGCTGTTCGGTCCTTCTTCTCTTGTATTTTCTTCTGGTCTGAGGAAGCAAGGTTCAAGGGGTGCCCCTAAATACTAGATTAAGGGGTGTTATAGGTAGGTAAAAGGTTGGGACCAATGGTTCCCTACCCTGGTGTGGGTACAGCCGCTATTATGCCTCCCTCCAGTGGGAGGGCGGCATAAGCCTTTACCTGGTTGGCTGGGTCCCCCCATCTGCAAGATGGTGGGGACTGAGAGTTGTGCTTAACCTCCCCTCACCTCCCCCACCTGAGGGGTGGAGTTGGCAGAGGTGGGCACACCTCTCTTCCTCACTTTTTTTCCCTGCTGGATCTTCCACCCAAAGTGGGGGTCAGAACCTGTGGACACCAGTTGCTGAAAGCAGCAGGTGACCTGGGGAAACTCACAAATGTGGCAAGCCTTTGAAGATTTCCCCTTCGTAGAACCAGCCCATCCTGGAGGAGGAGGGGGCTTGGTACCTCGTTCTAGGATGTGCATTGTTTCAGGCCCAGGCTGCTGTTACAGCAGCAGGTTCCCAACCCAGGGGTCCAGAAACATGTCTAGTGGTGGCGGCTGAAGGCAGCTGCTCAGCCTGGACACTAGTGGTAGGTCGTTTTTCGGGGGGAATCTCTAAGATGCCCTTTGTGTGCATTTTTCATTAAATCCCACACAGGCATCCATGTGGGTTTAATGTGCTGAGAAGTTTGATACCAAACTTCTCAGTATTCAGTACAGCCATTATGGTGCTGTGGAGTTCGTAATGGCAACCTTCCAGTACCATATACTCTTAATGGCAACACTGCACTCACAATGTCTAAGAAAGGACTTAGACACTGTAGGGGTACAGGGCTCATGTACCTGTACCCTCACCACTGGTATAAGGCACTCAGCTAGAGGGGTGACTGATCTATGGCAGGGCATTGCGTTGTAGGCATGGCACACAGCAATGTGTGCCATGTCGCCTCTCCACTTTGTTCTGCACCAAGGCACGCAGCCTGCAAAGGCAGTGAGTGTGTGTACTGGTACAGGGCCTCTAAGGGTGATACAAGAAGTGCTGCAGCCCTTGGAGGTCTTCCCTGGTCACAGCGCCCTGGGTACCATTTACCAGGGGCTGACCTGTGGCCAGAGATGCCAATTGGGTACAGTTTTGGGGGAAAGTACACAGGCTCTGGGAACCTGACTAGCAGGTACCCAGGGCACATCAAGTCAAAGTGCATCAGTGGTCTCGCAAAAAGTGGTGATGGGGGTGGGGGGTACTGCAATAGAAACCCATCTTCTCACACCATGGGGGAGAAGGATAGGGAGAAAACGACAGTGGAAACTAAAACACCTAAATCTCTCACACCTGCTACAAATACTGGTTAAATGTCCCACACTGGGTGGGGTTACATCCAAATTGGGAAAAAAAGGCAAATTGGCTTTACAACAAATTCGGAAGGAAAGAGGTGACAAAGGTCATCTTCTATTCCCAATGTGTAAAGCAGATGGTGGTAATGGTGGAGGGAGAACTGGAAAAGGAGGGGATAGACTCGTACAAGTCGGTGAACTGGGCAGAAGGGAGTAACCACAGGACCACAGGAACATTGGGGCCCTTACCTATAATGCAGGACTACATCCAGAGCAAATACAGTATGACAAACCAGGGGATCAGCAGAGAAGAATTTGTACTGATGGAAGTCAGGGAGGGATACAAGTAACCACAGCAAATGCTATAAAAGGGCCAGTATTGAGCAATAGATTTGAAGCACTATCCGACTCATCAGGAAGTTGGGATGGTAATATATTTGGAGTATTGAATGACCTGGACTAGGAAGTGGGGTACTCGCACAGCTTACAGATATTGATGTGGAATATAGGGGGTATAAGAGACCGTTAACCCAAAACAACCTTAGATGTTGGGCAGTTATTAAATGATGTGCTTTCAGGAGTCTTGGTTGTGCGAGGTACCCGAACCAATAGATGGTTTCTTTATGCTTACCAAAGAGGCAGTGCGTATGAACGTAGGGTTCCCCTTAGGGGGGTTGATTACGTTCGTATCCTCAAAAATAGCTAACAAAGTAACCCAGTTAAAAATGAAAAGTCTGTGGTTACTAGCTAGTCAGGTAGAGCTCTATAGTGACCCCTGGGCAAGAACACAAATAATAGTGATCAATATATACATCCAGCCAGGAGCTATAATGGACTATGAAGAGCAGCAGGGTTTGCTAGAGGAAGACCTGGAGCTCATCTGCACAACAAAAGCATCACAGTTGATCATGACCCTAGGGGATTTTAGCCACAAACTGGAGCCCTCCCTTAGCGATAAACTGTTCAAAGATCTATTAACCATGGCACAGGTGCCTCCCAGCAATCGTTACTAGAGCAGGTGGTTCTGCACAAGATGAATCTCTAGGAAAGTTCCTAGGATCTATAGGCTTATTCTGTGCCAACGGATGTGTAGATACCAACCGCCAAACAAGAAAGACCTTTCGCAAAGGGAATCAGACTTGCCCAATCGATTATGTCTTTATAAATGCTTGGCATTTGGTTTTGAGGTGCTGCAAAGTGAAGGCAGTCACCACTGATCCTTAAGATTATTACTTAGGATAGAACAAGGGTCGAAAAGAGATAGAGTGGTCCCTTTACAGATAGAACCTCGATGTATAACCACCGTATAACCGAGGACAGTTTGAAATTGGTCAATGACCTGATGATTGATTATATGTCCCTCGGTAAAAAAGAAAAGAGAGAATGTCCTAACATGGTACGATGAGGTGATTAAGCAGGTGGTAAATTGTTTAAAGATACTGGCTAAAATCAGGGCCCGCATCCAAAAAAAAGAGGTAATGAGAAGAGGGGGAAAAGAAAATGGAAGAGAGAGCTCGGGAAAAGACAGGATGAGGAAACAATGGAGAGTCTCCGCTTGGCAAAACTGGAGTATAAAAATAAGCTGAAGGGAAGAAAAACAGAATATACGTGCAAAAATTGGCAAATAAGGTTTTAAGTGATAGACTCAAATAATATAAGATTATTCTGTTGATTGGTGCGAGAGGGAAACGTGCGAGGGGAAATGCAGTCCTTAGTAGGAGAAGAGGATTGGGTTAAGTACTTGAGTAACTTGTACAATAGTAAGAGGGTAGATGAGATTTTGGAGACTGGGTTTAAGGATGCGGAAGAAATAAAGCTGTATTTCTCTTTTCAAAATATAAAAGAAGCCATCGGATCTTTAAAACTAATGAAAGCAGCAGGGCCAGATAACCTACCAGCAATAATACTAAAAAATTACACGGATTGGTGGGCAAGCTTTCTAAATGTCACCTTCTGAAATATCTTAACATTTGGAATTTTTCCAGAAGGCTGGAAGGGGGCAATTGTTAGACCAATGTATAACAAAAAGGACTCTGCACAGCCCCAGAATTATCACCTTATAAGTCTGCTGGATATGGGGGACAAAGTATTTTCTATAATATTATTAGGTGTATTGAAGATCTGCGTAAAATAGAATAACTTGATACTGATAGAATAAGGCGGGTTCAAAGAGGGCCACTCGACAGTAGACCATTGCCTTAGTTTATGGGCAATGGCAAAAAAGGCAATTCAATTGCGAGGTAGTTTGTTCTGCTGCTTTGTTGACTTCCGACCCACCTTCGATCTGTTAGATCTCACTAATTCAGGAAATGCATTCACTGAATTGGGCCGGGGAAATTTTGGATACACTGGGGACGCTATCCAAGAAAATTCAGATAAAGAATCGCTTAAGCCAGGGTTGTTTCCTGGCCCCTCTGCTATTCTCTTTGTTCCTTTCCCACTTACCAAACATATTAGGAACACCTTATGGTCAGTTTAAATAAGACCAAAATAATGGTGCTGTGGAAAAGAAAGAGTTACTTTTACTGGCAATTGGGAGAGGTCAGAGTCGAGGTGGTGGACAAATAACAATACTAGGGTATGTGGTTCGATAGCAAGCTAAATTGGAGGGACCACATACAATCACTAAAAGCAAAGGTTCTTTCCTCAGTATGGGGCCTTAAAAAATGAAGGCGGAAGTATGGAGGCCCTTCTCTGTAGCCAGTTCTATCAGCTTTCAATGCAGTGGTCCGCCAACAATTCCAATACAGATTAGAGGTTCTGTTTTTAGGTGGTAAATTAGATTGGAATTTTGAGGAGGGTAAATGTGTGAAGCAGCTCCTTGCTTTCCTACTATCAACTATGGTCCAAGCAGTGAGAGTATAATGTCAACTTACAGCCTGGAGCTATCAGGGATTGCAAGCTACAGTGAACTTCTGGCAGAGACTGAGCAGAAAAAGGGACCCCAAAATATCAAATCTTAGTAAAAGAGAAATAGAGGAAAGCAAACTTAATTCGGCATCCCAGGTTAGACATAAGCTAGATAAGATGTTTGCTAAACTTTCTCTAGAACTAGAATAATGGAAACTAGGGCAGCAGATTCCCAAACAGACGCTACATGCTATTATTAACACAAAGGCTCGCGAAGAAGACCTCTGTTATCTGGGGAGCAAAATTGTCCACCTAATTCTTGGTAAATGGGTGGACTAAGGATCATATATTCCCCTATATCGAGACCCTGCCTAATCCAAAGCTTAGATATGCGGAAATGAAATTTAGAGTTGGCCTGAACCCATGTAATGCAGACAGGAAGATGAGAACGGCAATGATAAATGAACAGGTTCTGTGTACATGTGGACTAAAAATAATTGCAGTGTCCCACACATTTTGCTAGACTGTTTGTGATTTCTAGAAGAACGGAAGGATTTTTAAAACTTTGTATTACTTATAACATTGATAATAGAGATCAAGCTCTTAGTCTGTTGATAAATATGAGATTCTTAAATGTTGTATGTATGAGAAAGTGCCCTCCCTCTACATGGTTGCCCCCACTTTTTGGTGAACTGCTGATGTACTTTGACTGAGTGTGCCCTGAACTCCTGCCCATCAGGTACCCAGGGCCTATGTTCTTTCCCTAAAAATGCATTGAAGACCAAACCCAATTGGCTCTCTCTGGCCACAGGTCAGCCCCTGGTAAATGGTACCACAGGCACCCAGGGCACTGTAACCAGGGAAGGCCTCTAAGGACTGAAGCACTTATTGTGCCACCATTAAAGGCCCTGTACCTTTACACTGACCCTGGAGGACCCTGACCCCTAAAAACCGATAACCATATGTTCGAGGCATATGGGCCGCAGACCACACACTATTGCATAGATCACCATCTGGTGGTGGGCCCGGATGATTACACTTTGTTGTTGTCTTGGAAGAGTCTTTGTATTTTGGATGACTCCTCCGGTAGATCATAGTGCGCATGGGCATCGGCTCCATCTTCAGATTGTTTTTGTCCGCCGTCGGGCTCAGATGTGTTTATCGTTCGGTTCCGTTATCGATCTCTTTTCGACTTCTAGTCCTTCATCATACCATTGGTATCGTCTTAGACAGTAATTCCCGTTACCCGCGCCGAAAGGCTTGCACTTCTCGATTCTAGCGTTCGTCTGGCCTAACTGCGCCACCCTTCAAGAAGTGCCCTCAGTGTGGACACAAATTCCCTCACACTGATCTTCATGAGGTTTGCAATCTGTGCTTGTTTCCAGAGCACGAGAGTCGAGACTGTGAGGCCCGTGCTTCGTTCCGGTCCAAGAAGACCATCAGAGACCGTCGAGCTCGAAGGGTCATGGCGCAGTCATCTTCGACACCAAACCTCATCATAGACGAGGCTCCGATCGAGGTAGTCTGAAGAACAGCAGCAGGACGACATAGTTTCGGGAACAGAGGATTCAGCGTCCGTAGCTGATGATCAGTCGGAAGACGACAACCTTCTTCCAGCTGGTCAACAGGTCGTGAGTACAAGCATCGACCCTATTTACCCCCCCTTACCAGGACAGGCTTCGGTTCCACCTAAGGGTCCAGGTGCACACTGACCAAAACCTTTCGACGTCCCGCCTTCTGGCTCGGCAACGAAGAATACAAAAAACCTCCAGTCGAGTCAGTCTGTCGGTCCCGGCAAGCAAAAGGTACTCAAACCAAAATTAACCCCGGCACCAAAGCAGCCATCGGTACCGAAACCGGTCGAAAAGAAGCTCAGCACCGAAAGATGTTCCCAAGTCTACCGAACCGAAGACCACTCCGGTTCCGAAAAAAGTCGACCTGAAGCCTGCTTCCGCACCGAAACACACTTCAGCTCCGAAGGTCGATGATTCCAAATGCACTTCGGGAACAAAAATTCCAGATCCAAAAAGCGCAGATCGGAGAAAGAAAAATGATACCAAGTCTTCGGAACCAAAGCCAAAATCCACCCCAAAGCCAAAAGGCACTGTAAAACCTAAGCATTTCGGTCCCAAACAGGATAAATTGGCACCAAAAAAGTATTTTTCAGCAGAAGAGCTTTTTCACTCAGACCCAAAGCAAAAGACTCTTCGTACTAATCTAAAGACTGGACATGTCATTACAATGCCTGAAAAAACCGAGAGTCGAACTCCTGAGGCGGAAAGCCGGGAGCGAGGCACCACCATTTTAAAACTTTATTGTCACAGATTGCTTGTGTTTTTAGGAAATTGAGTGTCACAGATTGCTTGTGTTCTTAAATTCCACCTACCTGAGAAACTGTTGTTGCACGCAGCGGAGCCAGCGCTGACGCTGCACGCTGGTCGCATACTCTCCCTCGCGCCCTCTCGCCACGAGCAAAGGCCACGCCCCTTTCAGGCCACGCCCCCTCGACCCACAACCCCGGAGTAACATAAATTATGTGCATTTTCCGGTCGCGTAGCGGGCGAGCGCAGCGGGTGCGACGTTTGCGCGCCGAAGGCAAGCCCGTCTGCGCCCGTCCGCGACCGACCGGGACTAGGGGCTACACCCCCTATCGGCCCCATTCCAACTATGCCCACATCTATCTGCTACTCATGCAGTACACTACTAGCCCTCAACAAAGTCACTACGGACTTCAAAACTCACCGGTGTATTCAAACCGGCCCTGGCTTATCTTACGGACCTATCTCCTGCCTCGCCTGCCGTTGGTCCAGTATGGATCAATCCCATACAGACCAGCTTACAATTCCAAAAAAAAACCACCTTGCATTGTAATGTTTATACCTTAACGCTAGATCCCTACCTAAGCACGCCCTGGATATCTGGGACCTGCTGACAACCAGGACCCCAGACCTGGTTTTTATCACCAAAACCTGGCTATCGGAAACCAATGCTCCAGACCTAGCTAATGCCCTTCCCCCCGAATATAAAATTATCAACCAAAACAGACCAGGTAATAAAAAAGGAGGCGGAGTCGCTGTGATCTTTAGGGATCACCTGACATGCCTCGCCGAATCTACAACTGTCTACTCCGAACATGAAACCTTACCTTTCAAAATTCTATACGAGGGCCTCACCATTTTAGCCGGTGCGGTTGTATACAACCCCCCCGGGGCAAGAAGCCAGTTTAGGCGCTAAACTACTGAACCAACTGTTACCATTTTGTCTAAAATACAAAAGCTATATGGTTGTCGGCGACTTCAACATCCATTATAAAAAAGCAGATGCCCCCGGATCCTCCCAGCTGGAATATGACATGGGAATCTTACAACTGAAACAGTGGGTAGTGGGCCCCATGCACCTAGCCGGACACGCCTTGGATCTACTCTTCACCAACATCGAATCGACCATCATAAAAGAAATCCTACCTCTGTCATGGTCCGTCTATTCCATGCTATCCTTTTCATTCAAACTCCCTTGTAAACCTTTGAAGCTCAGATCCACCCTTCCCACTACCAACAGAGCCTGGAGGTTGATTAATGACTCAAATGTTCAAAATCACTTTCTCGAGACAGATATCACATTACCGGATGACTCTCCCATCTGTAATAGCCTCATTCTATTAGATGCCGGAATACGGCAAATGCTAGACAAACTAGCCCCCATGCGGGAAACAAAGAAAAAAAAACACAACTGAGAAATGGTACACCCCCCACCTCAAAAGCCTTAAAAAGGAGTGCCAAAAAAATGAACATCTATGGAGACAAACGAAAGACAGTGAAGCAAGAGCTAACTATGTCACCAAACGGAAACAATACATCTCAGCGATTAAAGACGCAAAAAAGGCGCACCTCACTCAACGAATCCATGAGAACCACAACTCCGCAAAAGAATTGTTCAAAATAGTGAAGGAGTTCAGCACACCATCCAGCACTTCACAAACCCTCACCCCTTCAACTGAGGCTTGCGAACGCATCAGCACCTTCTTTTCCGACAAAATCAGCAAAATCTACTCCACCTTTAAACCCCTAAATACTCATATCTTGCCAGACAATTCTGACAAGCATACTGTAACATCAGACAGATGTAATGTCCAATCAGACTCAGGCAATACACAGCGTCTGACCAGTTTTCAACAATTCTCTGAAGAAGAGGTATTAGCGGCGCTGAACACAGTCAAATCGGGTTCTCCCTCGGATCCTTGCCCCCACTTTGTGTTCTCCAAAATCGCACCTACGCTCTGTCCCCTCGTCACCCAACTCTTCAATAAATCGCTTACCACCGAGTCTTTCCCGGAAGCCTGGAAACACGCATCCGTGACCCCCCTTTTGAAGAAAGCAGGGTCCGACATCTCCAACCCGGAGAATTACAGACCGATCTCCCAGCTCCCCTATCTCTCCAAAGCTTTGGAGAAACTGGTCAACACACAACTGACCCGGTATCTGGAAGATAACTCCCTCCTGGATCCCTCCCAAACTGGCTTTAGAGCCAACAATAGCACCGAGGCAACGTTGCTGGCAGTGTCAGACAGTATCAGATGCACCACAGATCTAGGTGGATCGGTGGCTCTGATACTGCTCGACCTGTCAGCGGCGTTTGACACAGTATCACACGATTGCTTACTAAACACACTCCTGAGTAAAGGAGTGCAATCCACAGCACTAAATTGGATTAGATCTTTCCTCAGCAATCGTACCCAGGCAGTGCATATGGGTCAGTTCCACTCTAAACCCTATTCCATCGGCTGTGGGGTCCCATAGGGGGCCTCGCTGAGCCCCACTCTTTTCAATGTCTATGTTTCATCCCTGGCTGACATTGAAAGGAAGTGGGGCATTGGCATATGCTCTTATGCGGATGATACACAGCTGATGGTGTCAATGGAGGAAGGACCCGAAACAACAACAAAAAAGCTACATGAGTATCTCTCTGGGATGGCCCAATGGATGCACGACCACTGCTTAAAACTAAATGCCGGCAAATCGGAGATTCTCCTGTTCGGGGGAGCAAAACTTATATGGAATGCTACATGGTGGCCACCCTCATTGGGACTAGCCCCCACTCCAAAACAACATGCCAGAAATCTCGGTATCATTATGGACGACGCCCTGTCCATGAAGGACCACATACGATCACTCTGGGGTAAGGGCTTTGCAATACTCAAACTTCTTGCAAAAATTTTCCCTTGGATACCCCTGGACTGCCGTTGCTCAGTCACTCAAGCCCTACTGGTTAGCCGCCTAGATTACGGCAACGCATTATTTGAGGGGATGAACGAACAACTCTTCTCCCGCCTACAGGTCTTGCAAAATCAGGCAGCCAAACTGGTCTGCAACAAAGGCAAACGAGAATCAGCATCAGAATGCCTTAAAAAACTTCACTTGCTACCGATGCGCCAAAGGGCTACCTTCAAACTACTCTGCCATACGCACAGAGCTCTTCATAAATCTGGCCCCACAATCCTCCAAGGGAAGATTGACTTCTATGTTCCCAATAGGAACCTAAGATCGAGCCAATCAGCTCTGGCCAAACCCAAGCGCATCCACAAAGTAAGAACAGGCGGACGCGCCTTTTCACACCTGGCAGCCAAAAGGTGGAATGATCTACCTGTTGATCTAAGACACACCATAAACTATCTTCAGTTTCGCCAAAAACTAAAAACTCACCTCTTCCCTAAAACATAACCCCCCCGCAATGTCTTCAGTAGTCTCTCTCGACTTTCAGCGCCGTGATATCCCATGGGATGAGTGTCGCGCATTACAAATATCGGAAATAAAAATAAATAAATAAATAAAGAGGAAAATGGACTCTCCCAAACCACCTCCAGTTCCTCTTAAAAAGCATGCACAAACTTCCCCCATAAAAATTCTTTCACCATTGATAGAGATACCAACAGATATTTCTCCTGTACCCTCACCATCCAGCACACACAACTTTATACCGCAGGATGATGATGATGATGATGAAGACAATTATTCACAGGGGGTAGAAAGTGAGCATCACATAGACGACACAGATGACCCAGACAATATTCCTGGGCCATCAGATGATCCCTGGGAGGATTATAATGCTCCAGATGCACCAGATCTGCCACAAGATGACAAATACCCTTCTTGACCATCTCCCCCAGATGACACCATTGGGTTCACGCAGCTCATTCATAGAGCAGCCACTTTTCATGGAATAGACTTACACACAGATCGAGTGGAAGAGGACTTCCTCATGGATACACTACTGTTGTCACATAAAACCTCGACCACATTACCAATACTTAGTGGAGTGGTGAGACATGCACTAGAGGTATTCAAAGACCCCGTCAGAGCCAGGGTAATTAACCCCAGACTGGAAAAAAGTATAAAGCGGCTCCAACTGACCCAGGATACATCAAAGGTCAGCTGCTATTGGACTCATTTGTGGTATCAAATGCGAGGAAAAGAGCTAACTCACAGACAACAGGGGATGCTCCACCCCCTGATAGAGTCCAAGCTTTTAGATGCTTCAGGGGAACGCACCATCCTACAAGCAGCCAATGTCTCGAGAATTGCTAGCACTCAAGCTTTGTTAGCGAGATATGATTGAGCTCATTATGATGAGTTACAATCACTCATGCAACATTTGCCAGAGCAATATAAAGCCAGGTTTTCTGACTTAATACAAGAAGGCAAGGTTATTACAAATACCTCAATCCGCTGTGCATTAGACACTGCAGACACAGCCTCCAGGACAATAAATACGGGAGTGCTGTTGCGTAGACATGCATGGCTGCGCATCTCTGGGTTCAAGCCAGAAGTACAGGCCAGTATCTTAAATCAACCCTTTGACCAGCAACATCTCTTTGGTCCAACAGTTGATAATGCACTAAAGAAAATGAAAAAAAATATAGATACGGCAACATTCATGGGAGCTTTACAAATTCCGACCCATAGAGCCTCCTTTCGTCACTCCTCATATAGAGGCACCTGTAAGGGTTTTCAAACTGACAACACCTCCTCTTCTTATAAAGCGCCCACCCAAACCTCGCCCAGTAGAGGGTATTACAGAGGAGGAAATAGAGGTAACAACAATAAGGGCAGAGGCAACAACAATCGCAATGCCTCTACTCCCAAACAGTGACTTCCCTTCCATCCCCCCAGACCATTCCACTCCTGTTGGGGGCAGATTACAACATGTTCCTACCTGTCTGGAACTCCATCACCACAGACAGGTGGGTAACACAAATAATTCAGTCAGGTTATTGCCTGGAGCTCACTTCCACTCCTCCAACAATACCACCCAGACAGCGTCCCATGTCACAGGAGCATCTCATACTCCTAAGACAAGAGGTTGCGTCTCTACTACAAAAGAATGCAATAGAACCAGTCCCAAAACACCATCAAAACACAGGAGTTTACTCCCTATACTTTCTCATAACCAAAAGGACGGGTCCCTCAGACCTATACTAGATCTAAGGCCCCTAAACCTGTACATACAATCGGACCACTTCTTTATGGTCACACTACAACAAGTTCTGTCGTTGTTAAAATAAGGCGACTTCCTTGCCACATTAGATCTCAAGGACGCCTACTTCCACATTCCTATACATCAATCTCACAGAAAGTACCTATGATTTGTACTAGAAGGTCAATACTACCAATTCAAAGTACTCCCTTTCGGAGTAACTACAGCACCTCGAGTGTTCACAAAGTGTATAGCAGTAGTAGCAGCACACTTGAGAAGGGACAACATTCATGTCTTCCCATACCTAAATGACTAGTTAATAAAATCCAAGTCATACCACCAATGTGTACAGCACATGCATCAGACCATCTGCCTGTTGCACAAACTAGGATTCACAGTAAATCAAAATAAGTCACACCTCCAACCATCCCTGTCTAAACAGTATCAAGGTGCCACAATAGATACCTCCAAAGCAATTGCATACCCCAATCCAACAAGGATACAAAGTATGCAAGCTCTCATACAAAAATTCCATTCACAACGCTCACTACCAGCTCGAGTGTTCATGCAATTAATAAGAATGATGTATTAAACAACACAACTGCCAGTGCTGGAAGTTACTTTCAAAAGAATGATGCCAACCTTTATGATTAAAACATATCGGTCCGATTTCTAACTTTCGTCACTAGTTTATTGTATGATTTCACTAGTTGAATATCATTTTATATACGCAAATCATGAATTTTTGCATGTACACATAAAAAACATTACATCAAAGAATAACTATATACAATACAATTTACAAGTTCTCAACACATCCAACTCTCACAATGGCCAATGCATTCATCCTTCACTCATACACACATATATTTTGGTCCTAATGTCAAAAGAATTAATTTTCTATTCACATAAATGATAATTCATCACATAGTTGCATTTGATCAGAGACATATTTAAAAGCAGAGCCCTACTAAGAAGATAAATCTCAGTATAATTTGCTTGACAAAAGGGACCAACACCGGGTCGACGCGTTTCGAACCCCCAATTTACGGGGTTCTCCTCAGGACCAACTGTCTCTTCTCAATGTAGAATGAATCACCAATGTACGTTATGATGAGTTGAAGAGGCACTATTTATTTTCGTGCATGGTTCCGCGTTGCAGTGCTTGAAACCTCAAAGCCATAAATTATTTATATTTAAAACGAATCTCGTGTTCTGCGCCCTTCGCTATGATTCCAGAGCACTCCTTTTAATGTATTTATTCTTGTGTCCTCGTATCACCAAAAGAGTTGCATTACCAGGTGACACTGTGGAACCGACCTCACACCTGATGCACAAGCAGTCGCCTAGCCACACTAGCCTGGGCTTAAACATGCATATCTTTTTGGTACTTAGGAAGAACCATAGGGCTGCTCAACTTTCCGATTCGAACATACCACTCCACCTTAGAAAGTCTGTCCAGATAGTATCCGCTCTACATGGGGTGCAGCCCAAGTTCACCCTGGAGGTCCAGCGGACAGCTTTTAAGTTAATCCTCCGAGAGGGGAGCTCCCGGATCTAGCCAATGCAGATCTCCCTTCTCGCGAGAAGCACCAAATAAAAAAGCATGCCCCTCGATTGGTTGGCTTGACCATAGAATGTAATAATTTCAAGGAGATTTGCCACAAAAGTGGAAGCTCTGATTCTGATATCACTCCCTTCCAGGTCCTATACAGTGCTTCTGAAGTTTCATCCTCTGCTTTGAAGAGCTTCCGATTCCATATAGAGACCTCCTTACTTATGAGCTGCATATCTTGCAGCAGTACTTTGACCTCCCAGGCACCACCAATCTCTGAATTCGCACTCTGTTACGAAAGAGAGCTGTACATACTTAAATCTAGAACCCCCAGTCTTTTACATAAGTCTTGACATAAGTCCTTCCCAAGGTAAAAACCTTTGGACTGAAAAAAGATCCCCTGGACTGGTTATCCGGGCTGCCCTCAAAGGAAGACTTAGTCTGGTCAGCAGACATTCTGTGATGCCCGGAGAATCCCAAACTTGGGAGAAATCAGAATAGTACCAAATGCCCAAGATCTTCCTAACTCTGTACCGAAGGCTAAATGCAGCTTTTAAGATTTTCAGGTGGACTTTCTTAAAAATAACTTGGGTGCCCCAAATTTGTATAGAAAGCCAATGAGTCCCAGCCCGGTCACCATTTCTGATAGAATCCGATACCAAGTTGAACTATCCGGTGTCCCAAGAAGCATCCTACTGTTCTTAAATTGGAAAGCCATACTGTAATGTACGTCTGGTAATGCCAGAGTCCCCTTCTTCACATGCCTCAATTTTTTCACAGATAGCTTGGCTCTGTTTGAAGCCCAGATAAAGCTGGTTATTTTCCCCTGTATTTTTTCAATCTCTTGTTTAGGAAACATGAGGGGGATACAATTAAAAAGATAGGTTAACCTAGGTAAAACCAACATTTTAATCAAATTGATAGTGGCAAATTTCTCCATCTAATAAGGAACCGAGCAACCTCCTATCCTAAACCACCCTCAATAAATGAACTATAGAGATGCCAAAGTACTTAAACTTAGTCACCTTTCAGCCCCAATTGGTGATTCTCCAGCACATAATCTCTGATTTAGTTGTGTTCACAGAACTGAAAGAACCCCAAATTCTTCCGCTAACTTTTTTACCCTCGGAATGGTTTGAAGAGGGTCTGATGTATAGATAATCAAAATAATCTGCGTAGAGTGCTATGTTATTCCTTAGTTGTTGCTCTGAAAATCGGGATAACCTGGGGTCTCAACTAAGTAACTGGGCAAATGGTTCAATATAAATATCTAGCAAAAGAGGAGAGAGAGGGCTCCATTAAATAAAATTTGTGCTGACGAGTTTGCAAACATTCACTGAAGAGTGGGAATAAAAAACAGGCTAAACCCTAATACTGCCAAGACATCCCACAAATATACCCAAGAGCCCAGTCAAAGGCCTAGGCAGCCTCTATTGTGGCAACAGCTAGTGGAAATCTAGTGAGCCGTGACCAGATCAATGCATCCAATGAATTGTTCAGTAAAATCATGAATCTGGTTCTTAGAGACAAACCTTTTCTGATATGGGTAAATTAGTTGTAGAGCCACGAATTGTGGAGCCATGAATATCCTATCTCCTGAGATAGATAAACTGAGTTGCTTAAACCTACCAAAAAAGACCATGAATATCCTAAGGAAAACACATAAACTATCCACCACTAAGTGTTATGCCCTAATGTAGAATGAGAATATATATATATACCTTACACACTTCGTGGGACCGTAAGCTGACGTGTCTGCTTAAGGGTGCACTTATTGGTCATTGCAGTTGATACTAAGGGGGATACATAAGAAACTGATATATTTGTAGCATTTGTGGCTGTAGATACACCTGCTCTGCATATTCCTGCCATCTAGTGTGGACCTGGACTTTTGCAACTTGTTTTTCTTGGAGGAAGTCTTTTGAGCCATGAGGTCCTGTGACGACTCCTCTGGTAAGTAATGTGCATAGTCATCTGTTCCATCTTCAGATTTTCCTCCGCCATTGAGCCAGGACTTATTAGTCAAAGCTCATCTTCAGCGTAGCCTTTCGAGGCCTTTTAGCCTTGGAGATGCAAACTTTGTCACCAAAGTTTCGGCAGCTGCGTATTCAGAAAGAATGATGATGCCTGAAAAACGTCAAACACTCGGAGCCTTCTAACCTCATCCAACAACGGTTTAGGAGGGGTGATGGAGCGGACCCCATTCCAACGGCATCCTTATTGTAACGCCAAATATCTGCAGAACGATCACATCAAGTGTGCATTTTTTGTCTATCCCCTGAACACAGTTACAAGATCGTGCAACGTGTCAGCAATTTAAGCCGAAAAAGACTTTTGTACTGGAGAGGTCGATGTATGACCCACAGTATGGAAACCACTGCTGAGCTCGAGATATCAGAAGGGAAGGAGATGTTGGAGCGGAAGCAAGTGATCATGATTATGAAGCCAAGACAGCAAGTAGTCCGCACTAGTGGTGCTCTGTAGACTGAAGCATTTACCCTGGGGGCAGTGGAGGTGAGGGTCAACCATCCATTTCCTACTAGAGAGACCCTAACATCGAACCTGAGAAGGCATCAGGGCTGAAGCGAAGATCGCTCCAAGGGTCCTGAGCACACATGCCCCTAAACATAAACCACAGCTGGAGGACTTGCCATAGCTGTGCCTTCGAGCGGTTCAGCTTAGCAGCTCATATTGACACCCATGTCTTGGAGCTCTGCAACCAAGTCGTTCTAGTCAACACTGAGACACGACTTTGGAGTCGAGAAAGGACAATGCACCCGTCATCCATCCTCCTAGCCATAAAGCTAAATGCAGTGGCGAACCGGCAAATTGAAAGGCTTCCATTTTGACACGCGTCCACTGCCCAGCTGCTGGCACTGAAAAGCTGTGTTGAATTCCTTGTTGTCCAAGGCGTCGAAAGACCCGTTACTGAAAGGGAAAGCACTCATGCTTCAGAGTCGAAAAATCACCACCAAAACACTGTGTTCGAGGCATATGAGCTGCAGATTGTACACTTTGCATTGATCGCCATCTGGTGTTGGGCTCGGGTGATTGCATGTTGTTTTTGTCTTCAAAGAAGTCTTGTCGTCACGAGAACGGTGACTCCTCCTTCGGTGTAGAGTGCGCTTTGGCTTCGGCTCCATCGTTAGATTGTTTTTTTCCGCCATCAGGTTCGGATGAAACTTGCTGCGCTCCGGTTCGGAAACGTTTCCAGACCTCTTCAACGCGCAATTACATTCACCGACATTGTCTCGATCAAGTGGATTTTCAAATGTATACAAATTTGCTACCTTAAAGCTAAACGCACATTAACCATTCCCCCTAGAGCTCATTCCACACGCAAACTAGGGGCATCTATGGCATTCTTAGGAAATATTCCTCTAGATGACATATGCAAAGCAGCAACTTGGACCACGCCACACACCTTCACAAAATACTATTGTGTAGATGTGCAAGCAAAACGACAAGCTACTGTTGGCCAGGCTGTATTAAAAACACTTTTTCAAACTACTGCAACAGATACAGGTAGCCACCGCTGAGAAGGATACTGCTATACAGTCTATGCATAGTGTACAATCTGCAGCTAATATGCCTGGAACGGAAAATGCTACTTACCAGTATGCATCTGTTGTTGGCATGTAGAGCTGCAGAGTTGTACACGCCCACCCTCCTCCTCGGATACCTCTATCTGATCCAGTATTATCTTAAGTAGGTACATCACGCATGGGAACTTCTCTATTACTTACTACTCCATCTAACCCTACTGGCAAAACAATCTAACGATGGAGCCGAAGCCCATGCGCACTCTACACCGAAGGAGGAGTCACCGATCTCGTGACCACAAGGCTTCTTCGAAGACAAAAACATGCACTCATCCGAGCCCAAAACCAGATGGCGATCTATGCAAAGTGTTAAGGCCAAACATCAGCCCGGCAAATTTGAAGTGTTCCTTACTCAATGTGAAGCGCAGGTAGGATCTGTGGGACTGCATGAGTAGTTTAAGAAAATGTGTGTCCTGCAAGTTGAGGTAGCATGCAGTCTCCTACCCCTCTCCCTTAGATCCCATGCTGGGAGGATCTGAGCCACAGTGAGTATTTGAATTTTTCCTCCAGAAAGCTGTAAGTGGCCGGATGTCAAGTGCAGGCATGAGGCCTCCAACATTGCTTGGCACAAAGAAGTAGCGTAATCAGCATCCTTTGTCCTAGTCCTAGTGCATACCACTGCCAGTGGCAGTTACCTTAAGATGATGTGCTTGGCTATGTATTTCAAGTTTTAAACCTGGAGTACATCACCTGCTTACTGATCCTTTAAATAGGCAAAATATTAGAAAAAATAAAAAAGGACCGCAACAGCATAAGCAATGGGGGAACTACTGACAGGTACACTGCTTCAGTCCTTTTATAAACGGTTAGAGGAGAAGGTAAACAATCCATGCCAGATCAGGGCCACACATACCAGCAGCAACAATAGGGCTACCGTCAACAAGGAGGGAAAGGTTATGAAATGGATTCATATAGAGGCAATGGTGCATTCCCACTAACCTATGACTCCCCTCTCGTCATCGTCCCCTCCCCCTGTCACAAAATACCTGTCAGGGGCAGGCTTTTAGGGTTCAAGACACAGTGGACAGACATCCATCTAACTAATGGGTGCTGTCCATAGGACTGCACATAAACAGGCAATATGACCGCAGTGTGTTGCATTCACAAATTGGGAAGCACTCATTCTTTTCAACTACTGGCAGACTATCTTCTGAGGGTAAACAAGAATTTAACCAACCTCTTAAGCAGAAGGCAGCAACAAGTCCACAAATGGGAACTCCACCCACAAGTCCTGTTGCCATATGTCTGTGCATAGGGGTTACCAGACCTAGATCTTTTCACCACAGTAGAGAACACAGAATGCCAAAACTTTGCTTCTAGGTTTCATCACCCACAGTCTCAAGGCGATGCATGATGGATGAAATTGGTCAGGGATATTTGCTTACACTTTTCCGCCTCTCCCACTACTTTTGTTTGTGGTGAGGAAGGTCAAGCAAACCTCTCTCACATTCATTCTAATAGCTCCCGCTTGGGAAAGACAGGCTTGCTACACCACCCTGCTCGATTTGTCAGTAGTTCGCCACAAGAGGCTCCCTAACAGGCAGGACCTTGTCACACAGAACCACAGAATGATCAGGCACCCAGATCCCAAACAGCTTATTCTAGCAATCTGGCTCCTTAAATCTTAGAATTTGTGTATCTGAACTTGTTCTCTGAATGTCTGAACATTCTTAGAGATAAAAAACGACCAACCACCAGAGCTTGCTATGCTACAGAGTTGAAAAGATATGTACACTATTGCATTGCACATTCGGTTGACCCTATCAAAGCTACATTTGAAAACTTGGTGTTTCCAAAACGCAGCCTTAGCTTGCACATCTATACGCCTACATCTTGCATCCATTGCTGTATGTCTAAACACGAAATAGCAATCATTTTTCAAAATTCTAGTTGTTAAAGCGCTTATGGAAGTTTTAAAGAGGGTAATCCCTTGAAAAACACTGCCGGCTCCAGTTTGGAATCTTAAAATGGTATTCACTAGACTCATGGGTCCTCCCTCTGAGTCGTTTTATTCATGTCCACTACAGTTTATTTTGTCAAAGATTGCTTTTCTATTAGCAATAACCTCAATAAGAAGAATTTGTGGACAAAGGATAAAGGTTTTTTTACACCTAAAAAAACTTCCAGATACAACCACCACATGGCAAAATAAGTGTCAGCATGTGATTCTATAAGAGTTTGAAGCTGCTGAACAATTGTTACAGGTAAGTAACCAATTTCTTTCAGGTACCATGATTTAATTGGTTACCAGTACTTCATCTTTAGTGTATCTTGCGATGTGAAGCTAAGCTTAAGGTATGACCCCCATCATACACTCTTCTTACTGTATTGTTTGAATGGGTATCTTCTACAGTTTTAGCAGCAAAATGATTGTTACAGATAAGTAATGTTTTCCTAAACAAAAGTCCTGCATCACCATTTCTGGCTTGTTCGTCCCACCCCCCCTCAAATATTACTAATTAGTTGAAAGATAATGCCTGATCATGTAAACTTATCTGAAACAGGGGACACACGTGTAGTGAAAATGTATAAAGTGCAGATATTGTAAATTGTTAGTCTAACGGATGCTAATATGAAGTCCTTTTGTTTTACAGGCCCCCAGAAGCACCAGAGTGCTGTCACTTGCTTACAGTTCAGCTCGAAGTTTGTGGTAACAAGCTCAGACGATGGCACTGTTAAACTTTGGGACCTGAAGACAGGCGATTTTATCCGTAACCTGGTGGCTCTGGAAAGCGGTGGTAGTGGAGGAGTCGTATGGCGAATCCGGGCTTCTAATACTAAGCTAGTGTGTGCAGTTGGTAGTCGAAATGGCACAGAGGAAACAAAGTTGCTAGTGCTGGACTTTGATGTGGACATGAAGTGACAATGAGCGAACTCTGGAGACAGATTTAACCTAGTGCTCACATTGTAATGTGTGAATTGACCTCAGGGGGCCAGCAGTGTCAGGTTCCTTTGTAGATGAGCCTTGGGGTAAGGAAGTCAGCTTTCCTTACAGCAGTGTGCGACCCAAAAAAAGAGGCTCTGCTGGATTTTCCCAGCAGTAATCCTGATGGTGGAACAAGTGCCCTGCCCCTCCCGTGAAAGCCATGGTCTTTAGGGCAGCAAGTGCAAGGGCCCTCCCTAGAGGACAGAGGTGCTGTGCCCAGGAGTAGCTTTTCGTCTTTCTTGCCATTACTTGAAGGGAGTAGGGTGCAGCTCTGATAAAGTCAACAGACTCTAATCAAAGTCAACATAGCAGGTTTGTTCCTTTGGGACATAACAATCTAACCTACGGAAGTAAGAGTACCTGTTGTGCAGGGAGTTGGTGTGGCCCCATGAAGAAGCTGATTTTGTTCATCAATACCAGCCACTGTGGCTGCTTAGCCAGATTCTTGGATCAAAGTGTGGTGGATTTCTTCGGAAGGGTTTTGGAAATCTATGTTCCTGTAATCTGACCATCTTCTGATAATGCTTGAATGCCATCATCTGACTGCAGCCTATGAACCGTGTCTCTGGAGTCATCCCATCACCTCATATGATCTTTGCTTCATCCTGATGTTGAAGTATATGTGGCTTCGCTGGCGGAGCCAGATTTGTCTCAGAGGGAGTAGAGTCAGTGTCAGTTGAGTGGGAACTTCTTGTAGGAGAGCCAATCCCAGCTGCAGTAGATAATCTATTGGATTGCCTAATACAGCCCAGTCTAGTTTCATCGTCTAGTTTGTGTGTAGTCATGGCACCGCGTATTTCCCTTCAGTGACTTTTGGACTTATTTGACAAAAGGGGAGAATCGATGCCTTTGTCATACAAGACTTGTCAGAGAAACTGGTTTGCTTTTTTGAAAGCCTTTCAGGCATAGACTGTACACCTGAGAGTTATAGCCGGATATCTTGTACTGAAGGAGAGAAGAGTGTAAAATATTGTAAAGCAAGGCATGTTTTATACATATATAAATATAAAATAAAATAATATATTTCTGTACACCACCAATTGAGTTGCAGTCTGTGAGTTGTAGCTCTGTATGAAGTGAATAGATTTGAAATTTTAGGTGAATAAGTTGAGTGGATGTGCGCAGGGTCAAGGTTCAGCTTGTCAACTGTGCCATATCTGAGAGTGTAAAACTGATCGATAGGGGGCATTTTCTGTCTATTTAGTCAGTATGTGCAGAATATTACCAAGGATATAATGCAGAGTTGCAGGTTCTCACATGCTGCACCACAAATATTTATTTCTGCTATTTTCAACAGGTGCTTCTGTGAAAAATATTTTGTTGCCTTACAGGTACACTATTTCGTTAAAAGCATCTTTTTAACAACCATCATGATGCTGACACCATTTTGACCTTGAACAAAATTATAGATCGTAGATGTTTAGAGGAAGCACTACCACTCGTTCAGCAGAGGGCAAACAAAGAACTATTGGCAAAGCCAATGGTGAACGGCCTTGGCGATCTGGTTTAATGGCTATTTTTTTTTTACATTATTCTGTTAGAAGTAAACACCCCAAAAAAGTAAATGGGGGCAAAGAAGGAAATATATTGCCACTTCGACGTGGCTGCCGTCGGCTTGTAATAACAATCATTTGCAATGCAATAGGTCTCGCATTTATGAGAGTTTGAGCTATTGGCATTGTAAATGACAATGCCTTTTATTTATGTCTTCTGAAAACAGATAAATATAAGGCATTGCCGTTTATAATGCCAATAGCTTAAACTCTTCAAATGCGAGACCTATTGCATTGCAAATGCGTTCGTGCTATACATGTTATTTAAAAAAAAGCATTAGGAGAGAGCACATCATGTTGAATGTTTGTGTTTTTTTATGGTAGGGACAGAGTGTGAATGTAAGACCGAATCAGTTAATGGATGGATGAATCGATGCATGTGTGCAAAGATTAGTGGGGGAGTGCATGTATGATGATTTATTGAGACCCCAAATCCATCAATGATAGAAAAATCACTTTGATTCCTAAGCCAGACCTATTGACATTGCCAACAATTGTTGGTTATTTAACTTAAATGGCTGTATTTCATCCGTTTAATTATCCATCGGAGGCAGGCCTGCATTACTCAATGCTGATTTCATGCAACACCAAGATCATACCAAGATAAATGCCTGAAACCTCAAGACTCTGTTGCAGATGTTTGAAAAAGGTGTGGTGAGAGTGGGATGCTGAGGTACCCCCCAATCCATAATTTGCTGTAGAAGATTTAAATGCCACTGCTGTCACGTGGGACTTAAACCAGTGTCAAATGCGCAGACAGGTTTATAACCTTCCTGAGAGCCGAGTGATACTGCTTGAATTGTAGTGACGTCCAACCATGCTCTTGTGTCATAGACTGGTAGAAACTCCTGTAGGAGGAGCTGTGTACCAGTGGCTAGAGTTGTAGACTTTGTAAACTGGGGACATGGGTTCGAATCCGGCCTCAGTGCTTGGCTCAATATTGTGTGATTCTGGATAAATCACTTAAATATGTGAAATGTATGTATATGATCCCCACTTGATGTTCAGAATGAGTCCAATATCTTTATTCAGCTGAAACAACCATAAAAGTATAAAGTAGTTATACAAAAGTCATTCCAGCGATTGAGAAAGCGATATATATATATATATATATATATCTAGAGAGAGATATAGAGATATAGATATAGATATAGATATATATATAGAGAGAGAGAGAGCTATTTAGAGAGAGAGATATTAATATATATATATATATATATATATATATATATATATATATATATATATATATATATATATATGTATAGAGAGAAAGATTTAGAGAGAGAAATTGAGAGGGGTAGATTTAGAGAGATAGATTTAGAGAGAGGGATATAGAGAGAGATTTAGAGCGAGAGAGAGAACTAGGGAGATTTAGAGAGAGATTGAGATTGGGATTTAGAGAGAGCGATTTAGAGATAGAGATTTAGAGAGAGAGAGAAAGTGTCATTTCAGGGAGAGCTTCGGCGCGGGTACCCCCATTTCTTTGGAAGCGGCATCTGGGGGTTACTGACCCCCATTAAACCCCCTGCTCCCCGTCACACTAGCAAAGGCAGGGCGGTGGAACAGGCAGGAAACTGCACTCTTTAAGCAGCCATTTTCCATATCTCTGGCCAGCAGCAGGAAAAAGTTGTGCCAAGCGGCTGCACCGCTGGCGGAGAGAGGCGAGCTCCTGAGTCCGACTGACCCTAAGAGTTGCTCGGCAGCGGGTCTTGGGTCTGGTGAGAGGGTCTGGTGAACAAAGTGAATAAACACTCATTGACAAAGCCGATAGGCTTGGCTTGTGTATGGCGTGCTCACGTGGTAGTACACTACGCATTAGTACATGAAAATACCACGCATAAGAACACAAACACTGAAAGAGCAACACGCATGCAAATCCCCACACACGGAGCAGGACTGTGACACGTACTCGTGCAATATTGCGCACACATACAAGCACACATGCAGGCATGATATACCCGTGCACACACCGGACCCCAGATATCCAGACACCCGAGATGGTCAAAGACCAACGGCATAAAGCTACCCATGGACTAAACAGAGGACGTCTCTCTTGTGCACATACACACAATAACATCACACACACGTTAGTCAGCAGGCATACACATGCTTTTATTTATTGACATAAATCAACAAATCCGCCTTTCTAGTAGATTTTTTTCCCATCAAACTGTAGATGCCACTAATCCGCATTTAGGAATGGACTTGGAGGTCCAAATATTCAAGCTGTAGTGACCACGAACAGGTCCAAACACATGCTGACATCCAATAGACCATCCCGGTTCAATGAGGCGTTTCAGGGAGTATAGGGGGAGGAGGTTTGGGAACAAAAGAGGAAGTACTAAAATAAAGAATCCAGTTTTTGTGAAGCTTAAATTACAATGGGCAGGAATGTGAAAACAAGAGAATCTTAGTTTTTGAGAAAATCCGTATAAGTACCGTCCAGAGAAGGACAGTTAACAAATATTCTGCGAATGAAACTAGATTTGTGCTGAAAATAGGAAGAAAATATATGTGCATCATTGACACCGAGGTGCTAAGGAAAAACTTTGAAGCCCTTACAAAAAGTCTGGCTGGCGCTGGCTGAAGCCCGGAAGTGGTGAGTGCGTGTGCGCAGTCTGCTCATTTTCAAGCACTGCACTCGTGCTTGTGGTGCGCCCCTGCTCGCTCCCGCAGGGGGGATGCCGCCACAAGCACGAGTGTGTGCTTTAAAATGAGCAGAGCGGTGGCTAAAGGCCTCCTATGCTACGCATGCGCGCTGCTTAGGCGAGACCAAAATATGTAAGTTTTAAAACCATTCACTGAAGAGGCTGATTTACTAGCGATTTTTGTTTTTAAATAAAAAGCCATTTAACTGTCCCATCCCTTTTATTATTATTATTATTTATGATAGAGACAAGAATAAATCACCACCTAACTAAGCACTCCTATCACAGGCACCTGCTATGTTACAAAGTCACTTAATCACTTCATAACACCTCTTTAAAAGGAGGCGGCAATAAATCACCATTTAACTGAGACCTGATTTGGTAAATAGCCATTGTTTAAAGCTAGTCTAAAATTGAAATTGTAAATACACACTTTGAACTAGCTTTGCAAATGGAAAAAAAACTACTTTAAAGCGGATGTGAACAATGTGCACTGGCTTTGTGAACAGAGTCTGACCCATTGACTCAACCTTTTTATAGCCCCCCCCCAAGAGCTTTTGATGTGGGGGAATGGTGCTGAAATCCCAAAATCACACCTCAAAACTGTCACCTAAAATCCTGTACCAATCTCCATCCAGATCCCGCTGTGTGACTTATTCCTCATTCATCTGCAAAGCACCACCCAGATCCCACATTCCGAAGCTCCCTACCCAGGTGTTTACTACAAAGGACCTTTCAGGCATCCTATACAAAGCTCCAGCCAGGTTTCTCTCAACAACTCATAATTAAGGCCACCTCTTTCTAATAGATACTTCTGGCTGCAGATCTTTCACCTTGTGAAGTTCTCCAGATGCCAGACTACATTCAGAAAACTCAAAAGTGTGTGCTGGAAGGTGGCGCAGTGTAACTGTCAACCCCATCCCACTATGGAAGTATGGAAGTGACAAGCGAAGCAAAATATCAGCACCACCCATGTGCGCAGACATCAAGTTTCTTTCTGTGCCTCAGGCTTAGACACGAAGAATTGCTCCCTTTTTCTTGACTCCATGAACAGATTTTCTCCAAATTTTTCAGCATTACCTCCTAAAACAGCAGGGTTTAAACCCTTTATGGACTGTTGCTAAAGGATGCCAGAGACTGATCTCAACGAGGTGTACCTCTGATGCCTGGCAGGGGAATAACGCATGTCCCTGCAGCAGAGGGACCTGTCCCTGCAGCAGATGGACTCGACCCTTCAAAGAGACCTCCAACCCTTCAAGGGGGACCCCATTCAGCCCAACATCAATGAATATTTGCGAGAAATATGAGATCTGGACCCCTCACCATATTTTGCAGGGGAGACACATCATTTGAAGTATGCCATTGGTGCTTAGATTCGATGCACGATTCCAGAGCCTGAGATGACGCTCCCACATTAATCCAAAGGCCATTCAAAAATGCAACTCTATATTTGGCAAAACACTTGAGGGCTCTGTGCCTGTCCAGCTCCAAGTCAAAGTTGAGACACCGACCCACTGCCGAAGCCGTACCCAATGCTGCTGCTCTTCTTTGTGGTCGCAGTCTTCAGGAAAGTCTAAGGAAAAAAACATTGAAGGTCCAAGTGGGACTTGCCCATTCCTGTCACTCTCATTCACCAGGAAAGGCTCAGGTGCATCGCCATGCATCTAGGTCTCGCTCGCTTTCCACAGAGGAGCAGGTTGAAGCCTTTCGAAAGGCTATGCTGAGCATCTTGGGTACTCTTCCGGCTTTGATCTGCAGGGCCCCCCAGCCAGGTTACTGCCGGCAAGGTTGCCCTTGGTGATGTCTGGGCCCCTTGAGCTTGATTTGGGTTCCACACCGGCATCTGGACTGGTACCAAAATCTGCACCATCTCCCCATGCATCAACACATGGTTGCAGTCCAGGTCTTTTCTCTGACTGCT
The DNA here is from genome assembly GCF_964263255.1 of Lissotriton vulgaris. NCBI lineage: Eukaryota > Metazoa > Chordata > Amphibia > Caudata > Salamandridae > Lissotriton > Lissotriton vulgaris. Next base: position 55,808,511 of record NC_141696.1, read on the forward strand.
GGGACTTGTAATTCTGGTTTTGTAATGGGCTAAAGAAGACAAGTTTTATAATTCATTGAAAAAGCTTGGAGTGGGGCAGCTTGTTATGCATGGACCTAGAAAACTTGACCGGGCTGGAAAACCCTGTACACCCTCTTGAAACACCCATTCTCTTTCAGGCACCATGCAGAATACCCCTGCCGCTTTCAGTCTGTTTCCTGCTCTCGCCATATTAAAATAGTGGCATTATCCCACAAACAGTGTATTGTATTTTGTTTTAGTGGACATCAGGCTAAAAAGTCTGCTAAAAGCTGAGCAAGTAGTGCAAAGTGCTTTCTGGTCACAATGCTTCAGCCAGGTTGGAAACGGTCTATAGCCAAGTAGATTCGAAACTCATAAAAACTGTATGATATTCATTATGATATGTATATTTGTCAATACCCAGTGATTAAGTGAAAAAGTCACCCAACAAACCAATTTAGAAAAAGATTATTTCATTTATTTATTATAAGGCTCTTTCAAATATTTTTATCTTTTTGTAGTATTCTTGTTATTTATAAAAAATCTTTTTTTCATATTATTACATAGCAGTTAATCATATAGTTAACTGCATGAATATCATACAGTTTTTATGAGTTTCGAATCTACTTGGCTATAGACCGTTTCCAACCTGATTTGTTTCCCTATGTATAGCAAGTATACTACTATTAATATATAGGGGTCCCCTACTTTCAAAAATCACAATGCTTCAACCTCCATGACCGCATTGCAATAAGCACCCGCCCTTATACCGAGAACATGCCATCAACAGTACAAGAGCAACTGAGGGGGGCAAGGAGTTGTACCCCACTTCAGATTGCTCCACACCCTCACAGTTTGAAGGCCACTTGGGTTTTTGTGGTAGGTGGAAGCAAAAAGGAATCCATTCAAAATTGCCTGGCGAGACAGTTACAGCTTTCTAAAAGCCAGGACCTCGAAAAAAAGGTAGCATTGGGGCAGGTAAGCGGAGTAGCTGTGCAGACTGGGTTAGATGGAAAATGTGCAGTAAAGTAAGTTGGGTGCAGCATGCTCTTTAAAGTTGCTCTGGTTGCAAAGCATGGCTAAACAAATTTGCTTTATTGGAGCTCTAGAAAGTAAAGCGGGCATTAGGTCTGGCTACCTGAATTTCCCTGAGCTGCAAAGGTTCTCCAGACGTGCAGGCTGCCCATTGATATTGTCAATGGCTGCCTCTCAACCAATCAGATTAGTCTGACTTACAAGGCTCAGCTTTGATTAGTTGGGATCAGCCAATCAGAAGTGGTCAATATGGTTAGATGATTGTGATTGGCTGCTGGCCATCGTTATGTAGAGCATGCTGTGATTTCTTTTATTTTCACAGCTGGAGCTATTTATCCCAGATATTGCAGATTCACCCAGTTATATGGTTTGGCATGCAATGGACACATTAAAAACACAATAAAAACAAATTCATATGCCATTAAGTTAGTCCTACCAAAACTGGCCAGACCACGATAACTTCTATGTGTAAGGCAAGCCAGAAAAGAATTATGTGGTATTAAGGTAGCTTGTGGTATTAAAGCAATTCGCAACAGTTTTCTGTATGGGTGCAATCTCATTTTTTTGTCATCAATTTGAAACTATTTCCACATCGCACTATAACAGTTTCCTTTTGCACCTCCTAACAAAAGAGCGAGGGCAATATGTTTTTTAAAATAGAGCATCAGACTGGATTTTAAGGGTATGGTACAAAAAAGTGAGGTGTGAATGAGGCCTGTATACAGTATTATGCAAGGACACCCTCATGTCCAGAGATGTTAACCTTGCGCATGAAGTGCTTTCGCCTAAACTAGTATCATTCAATCTTGGACCAAACAACTGATGGCTTGCAAATAATGGATTTGCTGTGAACTCCCTTTTCTGATGGGCACTTCTTCCTGCAGGTTCCTCACCCTTAGAATAATCCCAGCGTCAGACAGGACCCGGAAAGTACAAATCTCTCTTGGTGCCAGTATCGGGCACTTGCTTTATATCAATGCTAGAAAGTGGTGTCAGATGAGGTCAGCAAAGCCAAGTTGCTCTCACTCACAGATCCGGATCTCGCTCTCTCCAGAGTCATGAGTTTTCCTCACACAGAAAATTGTTTTAGTTTAGTACTAGTGCCTCCTTCAGGACGTTTAGGGGCATATGTATGAAGAAAGTGTTTTGCGAGTCCTTAATAGCAAATTTTTGTGATTCGCTATTAAGGACTTTCAAAAGGTAATGTATGTAGGATTTGCAATATTAATTGTGATTCCTACGTATTCCTTAATTGCGAATCGCAATTAAGGAATACCTTCCCATTCATTCCTATGGGCCTAGAGGCAATAGGAATACCCAATAGGTACTCGCAAATTGCGAATGCAATTTCAAGGGTGCAAGGGTGGCAAAAGGACACCCTGTTGCACCCCTTAAATAAACCTGTGTAATCCACGCCCTCACTCCACATCATCCAATACACGCTGCACATTCGGGGCAAAAGTTACACTTTCACATTGATCTCTGGTGATAACTCGTACCGAAGTTGAAAACAAATGTTTGCTTTTTTTAATTAAAAACAAGGCGGGGGTCTTCTTTAGTAAGGGGTTCAACCAAACACGGGGGCTGGTAACAAAACTTGAAGGGGCCTCCCTGCAAGGTACGTGGAGGGGCCCCTTCCGGGCTCAATCGAGAGTGCTCCGTCCCCCCCGACCCACTGTGGGGGTGGGGGGGGGGGCCTGTGTTACCTCACTCTGTCGAATTTGTATGTGGATTCAAAATGGCGAGAACACGTAAAGGGTTCGTTATAAAACCACTTACTTTCCTTGTATGTCCCATCTCTCTTGTGGAAGCGTGTAGACAAGTGTGTGCTGCCCTTAAACATGTGTAAAGGGTGTGATTTAGCCGTGTGTGCGCGAGCATGTTGGTCGAGGACAGTTGCACTCGAATATATGTGAAATGTGTTGGTGACCCTGGCTAAGTGTGTGCCAGCGAGATCCGCTGCCCATAGTGTATGCACAAGTGTGCAGGAGCTCTCATGTCGGATGCCCGCCGAGGGGCTACAGATAAGAGTACTAATGTGAAGGGAGTATGTGCACCAGGGTGCTGGTCTCTCAGTCAGCGCCCAGGACGCTATCCCCACCCGACGCGCCTGTGTGTATCAAGGGTGTCTGGTGGGAAGGGCAGGCGGACCGTGAATAAACATGTTCATAAGAATAAAGTAAAAGGGTTCATTTAAGTGGAAGATGATGGTGAAGCCCAAACCCTCGCTGTGCCACTCTTACACATAAACAAGAAACAGCCAAGCTGAAGCCTGAAGGGCGGCTTTAAGTTTAGCTACTTATGGTAGAGACGGTGTGGGACCAGCGTGTGGGGTTGCAAGCAGCTCCAGGAGGAAGAGAAGCACACAGTGCGCGATCTTTGAAAAATCGTTTAACAGTGCCCGCACGAATCCAGCAGCTGGATGTTACAGTCCCATTGATTAAAAAAGGCGCAAGAAGTTTCACTTAGGGCGGTATATTATTAGGATGTTCAGTTTTCCTTTGCCTGACCTCGGACTCATCTGTCTGTGAATGAAAGTCAGGCATTGGAATGTGCAGAAATGGCAGCATGTCTTACATGTAAGTGTAGATCGTCCTTCAAAGTCTAATGAGAGGCGTCTTCCACTCCCCTCCTGTCCTGACACTGGGCCACTGACTTCAAATCCCTATAAGATCTTCAATCAGGTAGATTTTCACCAGAACATAAGCACAATAAATCCGGCCTGGTGGTGGCTTGGGAGCCGATGGGATAGGCTGCGTGAGCACTGAGCTCCGCGCCCGATCCCCATATTCTCCTGTTACCGGCATCTCCCGGACCCCCAGGCGGAGCCACTTGAGCAGGGGCGACCTGGAGGTGACTGCCGTTGAGATTTGCCTGAAACCAGATCTGGAACGGTAGCGGAGGCTGCTGGCCTGAGCGGAGTTGCCGGCCGCCGGAGGAACCAAGATGGCGTCGAACCCCACCGCCTACTCCGGGAGCTGGCGCTGACGGCTGTGATAGGGAGCAGGAAGCTGCGGTGGGGGACGCGCTGTAAACCGGGGCGCGGCGCCTTGAGGAAGACTCCGGTGACACTGCTGGGCGGCGGAATGCCCCAGACCGCGGTGAGTGGGTGCTGAGAGCGCCGCAGCCGCAGGAAGACCGGGACCAGTGGCTCGGCCCTCCGAGATCGCGGAGGGCCCTGATAGGAGTCGGAGCTGTGCTGGAGGTGCGCCCAGCCTGAGGACCGGACGGCGCCCCTCCGGCGCCCCTCCGGCTTGCTTGAGGGTGACCGCGTGGTAGCTACCCTGCAGGGGGGCTGACTCTGGGCCCCCATTCTGAACAGAAGATCGGCGGAGGCTGGGGCTTGCTCCCCCTTGGGACCCCCCTGTTCGCCGCCGCGAACTGCGGACTGGGCGTAGGATCGCCTTGGGGGCCCTGGAGACCGGTGGCCGTGCCGTTGAAGGCTGCGAGGGGCCCCGGGGCTGCGCTGATTGAGCAGTGCCGACTGAACTGGCGGTGCCCTCCCTGTGCGGAGCTATTGAGTGGTGGTGCAGGCGGCGGTCTGGCAGCATATCGCTGGGAGCTTGGCGCCCCGGAGTGGGGCCGTAAAGAAGCTACAGCAGGGCAGCTGACCAGACTTGGGGCTGTGGACTGAGCACAGCAACGCGGTGATGGAGGGCGGACCTGGGCTCGCCCTCTAGTACAGGACCGCGGGGAGTCGGGCCATCTTGGCCTGGAGAGCACCGAGAGGATCCTTGCGGGAGTGCCGATGAGCTACGAAGTCTGGCACCCAACGCGGTGGGACCTGAAAGTCCACGCATCGCCCTCACTGGATGGTACACTATGGCTGGGGCTTTTCCTGGTTGTCGCCGATGAAGTGAAGGGCAGCCGTTGGGACCTATTTGAAGTGGAGGTGGTACTGCCCACTAGAATAGATCGGAAGGCGTTTGGAGCTCCGCAATGCAGGATTGGAGTGTGCTAACGGCCGCAACCATGGGCAAGCCTCGAGCACGGAAGGAAGAAGACCAGTTGTCGTCTGGGGCCGACCCTCCACCTTAGGAAAATAGCGATGAACAGGAACTGCCACCAGATCCAAGTGGACAAAATCTTGACGGCCATAGCGGACTCTCGAGTTGCCCTCCAGCAGGACATTGCGCAGGTTGCGACGGGGCTGGGATTGTTACGAGCAGACCACTCGAAGCTTGCTGACCGGGTGAAGCAGACCGAAGCTACACTTCAGAAGATTGGTCCTGCGCAGACTGCGATATCTGCGACAATGGCGGGCGTTCTGGACCGTCTCACTGTGCTGGAGAGGCGGGCTGAGGACGCGGAAGGCAGAAACAGACTCAATAACATCCGCGTGGTGGGACTGCCGGAGAAAATTGAGGGATCGGATATGGTGAGCTACTTAGAAACTTGGCTTCAAACTGAAGTGGCCCCTGAGGGGCTATCGAGCTTCTACACCTTGGAGCGGGCGCATCGAGTCCTGGCTAATCCGCCGCTGCAGTGGCATCCTCCGCGGCCGGTAGTGGCACGGCTGCTGCACTTTCAGGACCGCGACTTGCTTCTTCGGAGGGCCCGTAGCGATGGCCCTTTTCAGGTGGACAACAGCAGTGTTACTCTCTTCCCGGACTACTCATTTGATACGCTGAGGCGCCGCATGTCCTTCCAAACTGTCAAGAAGGAGTTGCACGCGGAAGGTATTCAGTACTCTCTGTTCTTCCCAGCCAAGTTGCGCATTGTACTCGACGGAAAGACTCACTTCCACAACACGCCGGAGGATGCATGGGAGTGGCTAGAGTCCTACAGAGCAGGAAATGATGACCAGGACGAGGAGGCACGGGAGCTGGCAGGAGAATCTCAACCTCGCAGGTCACAGCGGTTGCGTCACCGCAGACGGGGCCTATGGAAACCGTCGACCTTACAGACAGCCATAGAGCGTAGGGGTGCTCTGGAAACTGTGATGGCGATCTCCGAAGAACTGCTGAAGACCACACCGGAGGAATCAGAACTTGGCAGTGACAAGGGCCGATCGGAGGCGGAGTCCTCGGTGTCGGACGATCCACGCTTACCAACGGTCACTCCTGGAACTGCAGATGGACTGCTGGATGAGTAGATATTGTGATGGCTGTGGGACTGGGTGTTCTGCCCTGGAATGCTGTACTGTAGTTATTGTTTTTTCTTTCAAATGGGGTTATAGTGGTGCATTGGACACGCGGGGCTGGGTGACTATATCGGGAGGGACTAGGGTTGAGGTGGCACTGGGGGTTGTGGTGGGTTCCGGGGGGATCTGGGAGGTATTGCATTTTCGAGGGATTTGAGGGCGGGCACTGGTAGTGCTTTTGGTTATTGTAGGTCGTGTCCTAGGCCCTATCCATCCCCCACCAGGTGGTAATAGTTAGTTTGCCTTAGTTTTGCACGAGGCACACAGTTGGGGTAGTTTGGATGGGATTCACTATGTGGGTGCCTGTTCTTGGGGGAGAGGGAGATGTACTGGGTGGGGTGGGGTTGTTTGGGGATGGACTTAGTTTGTTTGGGGGACACTGCCTGCTGGTGAACTTATTCGAGAAAGTGGAACTATCGAGTGTTGTGTATTTGTGTATTGATACCGCCACCTGGCAGCCGGAGGGGGGGGGGCTGCTTTGAGTGGTTCTCACATTATTGTCATCGGTCCGTCACTTGATGTGAAATGTATAACCTGGAATGTTCGGGGATTGCACTCCATGCAGCGTTGATATAAGGTCCACTCCTATCTGGTCCGTAGGGGCGCGCAGGTGGCTTTCCTACAGGAGACACACTTGACTAAGACTGAGGGGCTTGGTCTGCAGCGCAGGTGGCGAGGGCAGCTTTATTACACCACAGGGGATCTGATCTGGGTTAGGGCTGGGGTTCCCTTTCAAGTGTTGGACCAACTGATTGACCCTGATGGCCGCTACGTAGCAGTTAGATGTCGCCTCTTTGGGAGTGAGGTGACCCTCTGTTCTGTCTATGCTCCCAATGTAGAGCAGGCGTCCTTCCTGGAGACCTTGTCTTCTGCCCTCGCGGATTATTTTTACGACACCAGTATTGATGAGGGGAGACTTTAACTCAGTTGTTGTCACCATGGACAGATCCCATCCTCCACTGCCCACGGCCCGATCAATAAATTGGCTAGGGCTCAAGCCCACTGGCAAGACAATTGTGGGACTCACTGACATTTGGCGAGAGCAGCACCCGGCCAATAGAGATTATTCATATTACTCGGCCGTGCACGACTTGCACGTTTAGTTGGACTCCATTTTGTGTAGTGCCGGCCTGGCGTCACTGGCGGCTAGTAGTGAGTATCTAATGCGTACCATATCGGATCATAACCCGCTATCGGTAAACTTCTGCTGGGTGGTGGAGCGCCCCAGGGTCCCGATTTGGAGATTGCGTCCAGAGATGTTGGAGGATCAGGTAGAACACTACTTTGTGGAGAACTCGGGCTCTGCTACGACGGTGGCTCTGGAATGGGATGCTTATAAAGTGGTGGTGCGCGGGATCTGTATCGCCAAGTGGGTGGGAGTTCGGAAGCTGCTATTGCAGGAAATCGAGACGGGCGAACTTGCCCTTCATGAAGCTGAGAGGGCTAATGCTGATGGTTCTGGGACGTGTGACGAGGGACTAGCCCGGAAGGAGGTGGTGGCGGTGGGGGTGGAGCGCCTCCGGTGCTTTGATCACAGAGCTTTCTTACCCCGTGCGCATGCGGAGCGGGACAAAGTGGGCACATTGCTGGCTTGGCTGGCTGACCCTCCTCCTAGATGCATACCCATTTTGGCGTTAGCTTCCTCTTCGGGACGGTTGGATTATGAGCAACATCTCATAAATGACTGATTTCGATCCTTCTATGCGACTCTCTACACCAGCCAGTTGCGGACTGGCGAGGAGGATACTCGGGCGTTTCTAGAGGGCTTGGAGCTGCCTGCAATTGAGGAGGAGGAGGCGGAGGAGCTTGGACAGGATATTACTCTGGCTGAGATTCGCTGCGCCATTAAAGATTTGGCATGCAACAAAACACAGGGCAGCAATGGTTTGCCTATTGAATTCTACCTGACGTATATTGACCTCCTGGCCCCCAGATTGTTGGTGATGTACCGAGAGGCCAGACGGACGCGAATATGGCCGGCTTCTACTAGGGAAGCCATTATTGTTCCGCTCCTCAAGCCAGGTAAGCCGCCGACTGACCCAGCTGCGTACAGGCCTCTCTCCATGCTCACTACTGACTATAAAATACTGAGCCGGGTGCTGGCCACTAGACTCCCCTTTATGACGTGGTTGGTGCATCCAGATCAGGCTGGCTTTATCCCGACGCGTAATACCGCCAGTAGCATACGTAGGTTGATAGGAATATTGGATGGAGGCCGTGAAATGGAGGGGCAGGCGATGGTCCTCTCCGTTGACATTATCTGAAAGAGACACGTTAGTGATAGATTCCTTACCTTAGAATATCCCCAGGCGTCAGACTGGATCCGGAAAATTTTTTTTTTGCGTAGCAATACCCCTGCGCGCTGGTAGGCGTCGTCTGCGGCTCCGCGTCCGTCGTCGGCGTCGTGAGCGCCGGGATGACGTCATCGGAGTATATAGACGGCGCCCATGCGCGCTGACGTCAGTTCTTCTTTTTTCCGCGCCAGCTAGCGCAGATCCGGAAGAAGCTCTACCCCCAGTCACTTTTTGACTGAAAACTTTTTTGATCCTTTTGATCCTCTACTTAGTCGATTCTCGACTATCGGTGCCAGGGATGCCCGGGTTCAAGCCTTGCTCGAAGTGCGGCCGACTCATGTCGGTCACGGACCCCCATCGCCGGTGCCTGAAGTGCTTAGGCCTCGACCACGACGATCGAACCTGTGACGACTGCCGGGCCCTGACGTCGAAGGCTAGGCGGGAGCGGTCCCGCAAGCGTCTCGAGCTGAGGCAGTCGGCCCCGCGCCGCTCCAGGTCCCGGTCCCGGTCCCACGGGAGGTCGAGGGACAGGTCGCGAGGTCGGAGTCATCGACGCTCCGGGAGTGGTCACCGATCGTCTGGATCCAAGTCCTCAGGTAAGAGGCATGAGAGGTCGGAGCGACACCATCGGTCCTCCGACCCGCCCCGTCGCTCGCTCGATGCGACCGGGGGTTCGGGCGACACCGCCCACGCGGCTCCGCGGGAGTCGCAAGCGTCGCCGCCTGCCCCACACCTTCGGGTCCCTGGGCACGGCGCGTCGCAGGAGGAGGTCGAGAGGTACCTCATGGCCATGAGGGCCCTCCCTCCTCAGTCGGTTCCCGTGGCGCCTTCGGGCCGATCGGCTCCGTCTGGAGGTCCTTCCGGGTCGGGCGCTTCGGCCCCGACGACGTCGGGTACTTCGGGCCCGGCGCCGCTGGCGACTTCGGTCCCGGCGCCGCGCGACCTCGCTGGATCCGGCTCCGGATCCGGGACCTCGCCGGTCGACCTTACGACCTCACCGGCGCCGTCCCTTCAGGTGTCGTCCCCGGCAGCCGTAGTGGTTGCCGACCCCAATGCTTCCTACGGTCCGCCTCAGGCGTCGGAGGGGCGCCGCTGGGCGCCGATTCCGTCGGCCGTCGGAGAATTCTATCTCCACGAGGAGGCCCTGGCTGTTCATCCTGGTCTCCAGGAGCTGGGTGACGAGGAGCAGTGGGAGGGGTCCGAGGACCCTCTGGCACGTGATTGCCAGTCTCATCAGGACTGGACATTTGAGCTTGGGGAGGCCAGTGGTATTGACACGTCGCCAGACACTGGATTTACGTCGCCCCCGACTGTGGCTTCGGAGGCGGGTTCTGCTTACAGTGTAGTGTTGACGAAGGCAGCTAAGGCCCTAAACCTTGAGCTCCCCGTCGCGGCCGTGAGGACTAATCTCCTCACTGAGGTACTCAAACAGCAGTCCGGCTCCGCGGAGCCCCTTCTGCCGTTCAATGAGGCCTTGTGTGACGTTCTGCTGGGCACTTGGTCCAAGCCCGCCACAGGTCCCCCTGTGGATAGGAACGTGGCCAGACGCTACCGCCCGGCACCGGGCGACCCTTGCTTTTTGTCCACCCACCCCACCCCCGAGAGCCTGGTCATCCAGGCCTCCACTTCCCAGACCGCATTCCCGACGGCCCCGCCCGATCGGGAATCCAAGAGATATGAGCAGTTCGGGAAGAAGGTCTTCTCGTCTGTGAGCCTAGGGCTCCGGTCAGTGAACACCAACTGTCTCTTGGGCCGCTACACCCACACTCTGTGGGACACGGTTGCGGAGGTGCTGCCACAATGCTCTGAGGAGGTCAGGGCTAAACTCAGCCAAACCCTTGCGGACGGCCGAGATGCAGCACGCTTTTCCATCCGGTGTGGGCTGGATACCACGGACTCACTGGGCAGGGCGATGGCAACGACGGTGGCGGTTCGACGCCACGCCTGGTTGAGGTCCGCCAATTTCTCGGCCGATGTCCAGGCTACTCTCCTGGACATGCCGTTTGATGGCCGTCGCCTCTTCGGCGACAAGGCAGACCATGCGCTGGAACGTTTTAAGGACTCCAGGGCCACGGCCAAGTCCTTGGGTCTTGCGGCCCCACGCCAGCAATCGGGTGCCTTTCGCTCCTTTCGTGGCCACGGAAGGGGCGCCCCACCACGGACCGTCAGCCACGCGCCGCAGAATGTTCAGCAACGCGGTGGCGGCCGTGGGAACCGCCGTGGCGGTGGTCGGGGCCAGCGGCGAGGCCAGTCCACACCTCCCTCAGCAGCCCCCGCCTCAAAACCTTCCTAGTCCGAGTTTTCAGGCCCATGTGACGCCTGTGGGAGGCAGGGTTCGCCATCACCTCTCCCACTGGCATACAGTCACTTCGGACAGGTGGGTGCTGCAAATTGTCCGAAGGGGTTTCTCCCTCCCCTTCGAGTCTTCCCCTCCATCCATGCCACCTCAATGCCACCGTGTGTCGGGGGATCACTTGCGACTTCTGCAAGAGGAAGTTTCGGCCCTCTTGGCCAAGAGGGCCATCGAGCGCGTTCCTGGGCCAGAAGTAGGACGTGGCTGTTACTCCCACTACTTTCTGGTACCCAAGAAGGGCAAAGGGGGCCTACGCCCTATCTTGGATCTGCGGAACGTCAACGGCTTCCTCCGTACGGAGAAGTTCAAGATGCTCACTTTGGCTCAGGTCCTGGCTGCCCTGGACCCAGGAGACTGGATGGTAGCGTTGGACTTGCAGGACGCCTATTTCCACATCCCCGTCCTGCCGGCCCACCGGCGTTACCTGCGGTTCACGGTAGGCCACGAGCACTTTCAGTTTACCGTGCTCCCCTTCGGCCTTACCAGCGCCCCACGGGTGTTCACGAAGGTGATGGCGGTGGTCGCAGCCCATCTGCGCAGGCAAGGGGTGTCAGTCTTCCCCTACCTCGACGACTGGTTGTTGAAGGCGGGCTCGCCCCAGACAGTCGTCAGCCACCTCCAGACTACGGCCGACCTCCTGCACTTGCTGGGGTTCTCCATCAATGTGCCGAAGTCACACCTGTGTCCCTCTCAGAAGCTCCTTTTCATCGGAGCGGTTCTCGACTCGGCGCAGTTTCGGGTTTACCCACCCGAGCAGCGGGTTCGGGATATTCAGGCTCTGATTCCTATCTTCGGGCCGTTATCCCGGGTCTCGGTCAGGTTGACGCTGCGGCTTCTGGGACTGATGGCCTCCTGCATCCTTCTGGTGCGTCACGCCAGGTGGCGGATGCGGGCTCTGCAGTGGGACCTGAAGTTTCAGTGGGCCCAGCATCAGGGCAACCTGTCCGATCATGTCCTGATCTCGGAGGGCACTGCGAGACAACTGCAGTGGTGGCTCACGGACCGCGACTGGGTCAGTGGCAGACCCCTCTCTCTACCCCAGCCGGAGCACGTAGTTGTGACGGACGCGTCCCTCCAGGGCTGGGGAGGCCACATGGGAGAGGCGGAGATCAGAGGCCTCTGGTCTCCGGCGGAGTCCCGGCTCCACATCAACCTTCTGGAGCTGCGGGCGATTCGTCTTGCACTGAAGGCATTCCTCCCCTCTGTCAGGGGGAGCGTGGTGCAAGTGTTCACCGACAACACCACCGCCATGTGGTACTGCAACAAACAGGGCGGTGTGGGGTCGTGGACCCTTTGCCAGGAGGCTCTGCGCCTCTGGCAGTGGCTGGAACATCAGGGCGTGACTCTGGTGGTTCAACACCTGGCAGGTTCTCTGAATGCCAGGGCGGACGAACTCAGCCGCCGGTGCATGATGGATCACGAATGGCGTCTGAACTCGGACGTGGCGCAAGGTCTCTTTCGACAGTGGGGAGAGCCTTGGTTAGATCTATTCGCCACAGAAGAGAACGCGCAATGTCAGCAGTTCTGCGCGTTGGAGTTTCCAAGGCGGCACTCGCTCGGAGACGCTTTTCGTCGCGAGTGGAGCTGCGGCCTGTTGTACGCCTTTCCGCCTATACCACTTCTGCCCAGAGTGCTGAAGAAGATCAAGCGCGACCGGGCCCAAGTTATCCTTGTGGCTCCGGACTGGGCTCGAAGATACTGGTATCCCGAGCTACTCAGCATGTCAGTCGATCCCCCGATTCGTCTGCCTCTTCGGGAGGACCTTCTGTCGCAGCAGCAGGGGACGGTCCTGCACCCGAACCTGTCCAGTCTCCACCTACAAGCTTGGAGATTGAGCGGCGGCAGTTGAGGCCATTTGACTTGCCTCCCGAAGTCTGTGACATCATTCTGGCAGCCAGGCGTCCCTCCACAAAGTCGGTATACGCCTGCCGGTGGAATAGATTTGTGGCATGGTGCGCAGCAAAGGCTGTGGATCCCCTCTCTGCACCCCTTTCGGAAGTGCTGCTCTTTCTTCTCTCCCTTGCCCAGCAGGGCTCTGCTCTGGGCACTCTTAAAGGGTACCTCTCTGCTCTTTCAGCCTTCTTGAGGCTACCTGATCAGCCTTCTTTGTTCAAGTCCCCTATAGTGAGTAGATTTCTGAAGGGCATCACACACATGTTCCCTCCTGTTCCCTTCGTGATGCCCCAGTGGGACTTGAACCTTGTTCTCACCTATCTGATGTGTGCTCCCTTTGAGCCACTTCATAACTGTCCTCTTCGCCTCCTTACGCTGAAGACGGCCTTCCTGGTTGCCATCACCTCTGCCAGGAGGGTGAGTGAGCTCCAGGCTCTTTCTTCTTCTCCGCCTTTCCTGTCTGTTCATCCTGATAAGGTGGTGTTGCGTACACGACCTTCCTTTCTGCCCAAGGTTGTCACGGCCTTCCACATCGGGCAGTCCATCACCTTGCCCACCTTCTTTCCGCCTCCGCATCCCTCGAAAGAGGAAGAGAGGCTCCACCGTCTGGATCCAAAACGTGCGCTCTCCTACTACCTGGACCGCACTCGCCAATTCCGGGTGGATGACCAACTCTTCGTTGGTTACGTGGGCGCGAAGAAGGGAAAGGCTGTACACAAGAGGACCATCTCCAGGTGGATCATCTTGTGCATCCAAGCATGCTACTCCATGGCGAGGAAGGAGCCCCCGGCTGGATTGCGGGCTCACTCCACTCGGGCCACGGCAACGACAACTGCCCTGGGCCGCGGTGTCCCCCTGCAGGACATCTGTCAGGCAGCCACGTGGGCCTCGCTGCACACGTTCGCAAGACACTACTGCCTGGACAGTCAGGTCCGGAGGGATGGCTTCTTTGGCCGTTCCGTCCTCCAGGACTTTCTGGTGTGATGTTGGTTCGCAGACCCACCACCGGGGTTGGTATTGCTGGGGTATCTATTCTAAGGTAAGGAATCTATCACTAACGTGTCTCTTTCAGATGCACAAGTTACTACTTGTGTAACGATATATCTGTAAGAGACATTAGTTAGTGATAGATTCCTTACCGCCCTCCCATCCTCCCCGTTCTGCGAACCGATATTTAGGGTTAAGGTCATCCCCTTTCAGGGCCCTAGTTTCAATGGCACCAGTGTTAGTTCTATCATGGCTCTGCGTATCTGGCGCGGAAAAGCTGTGTTATCAGAACTGACGTCAGCGCGCATGGGCGCCGTCTATATACTCCGATGACGTCATCCCGGCGCTCACGACGCCGACGACGGACGCGGAGCCGCAGACGACGCCTACCAGCGCGCAGGGGTATTGCTACGCAAAAAAAAAATTTTCCGGATCCAGTCTGACGCCTGGGGATATTCTAAGGTAAGGAATCTATCACTAACTAATGTCTCTTACAGATATATCGTTACACAAGTAGTAACTTGTGCGCCAAGGCATTTGACAGCCTGGAATGGCCCTATCTGTTCTCAGTTATGACAGCATTTGGGCTTGGAGCCGGTTACGTCCGTTGGGCTGCAATACTGCATTCGTAGGCAACAGCTAGAGTCCGGGTGGGTAGGGTTATCTCCTCTTCTTACCCGGTGGGACGGGGCACTAGGCAGGGATGCCTGCTCTCCCCGCTGTTGTTTGCCCTTGCGATAGAGCCGTTGGCCGCGCGCACCAGAATGGGGGGGGGGATATCGTGGACTCCAGCTCCGAGGTCATGCGCACTATATTTCGCTTTACGCGGACGACCTGATGTTTCTTGGAGATGCGGGGTATGCCCTGGTAGGGGCACACACCCTCCTTGACTGCTTCGGGGATATATTTCGGGACTACGGGTTAACTGGGCCAAGACCTGCGTTTTCCCAGTGACTAGTACATGTAACCCGCCCACACTACCGCCCGATCTGGCGTGGGAGCCGAGGTGCCTTCCCTATCTGGGAACACAGGTGTATCACAATCAGGGGGATCTCCTTGAGGGCAACATTGGGAGAGCAATGAGAAGCCTGAGAGGTAGCATGAGGTTTTGGGGGTGCAGGATGGCGTAGGGTGGCGCTGGATTCACTGATGCGGCCGAGAGCCGAAGGAGGCCTTGCCACCTCGGATTGTGAATTGTACTATTTAGCCGCGCAATTTCAGTTTCTTACTCAGGCGGTGGCGTTGGAATTTCGGGGACCGGAGGGGGGACTGTGCCGGGGGTGCCGAGGCATGTCTTGTCATTCGTGATCCTGCAGCAGCGACTGAGGACTGCCGAATTATCAATGGTAGAGGGCACCCTGAGGCATTGTTGGAAACGGTTTCACAATAGAATCGGGGTGCAGCGTCCTTATGCGCCCGAGATTCCGCTGAGCATGTGCACTGCGTTACCACACTGTGGTGATTGGTCCGCCCTGGCGGAATGGGAGGAGCTGGGCCTGCAAATGGTGGGCAACCTGTATGCAGACGGCGTACTGTTACCCTTTGGTACGTTGCAGGAGACCTTTGGTCTTCCAAGTGGCCATTGCCTGATACACGCGGCATTGATTGCAGCCATACAGAAGCATTGGGGTGCTGGCCTCTCCGAATCGCCAACAAGCAGAGCATGTCAGTATGTAGTGATGGCAGCGGGCACGTATAAGGCGGTTACCTGTCTGTATAAACGGATGCTAGGGGAAGGGCTCAACCCGTTACAAAAACTGCGGGAGCACTGGGAGACGGACTTAGATAAAGCAATCCCGGACGCCGCCTGGTTACTGATACTTAAGAGCATGGAGGAGTACCAGGAACGCTAGGTTCCAGCTAATCCAATTCTTCATATTACATAGGGCATACCTCACGCCAGCTAAAATTAATCAGTATTTTCGGACTGATACTGTGATCCGTCCCCGGTGCCAGCTGCGCGGCGCGGACCTGAGCCACATGCTGTTGGACTGTCCGCAGATGGGAACATATTGGGAGGAGGTAACCGAGTTGCTCTGTAGGGTGACTGAGCAACAAGTTGTTCTGGATAAAGGAGCTTGCCTATTACACTGGTTGCAAAAACACACTAGCAAAATTAAGATAACTAGCAAATGTATGGACCTGGGGCTCATTCTGGGCAAGAGGGAAATTACATCACACTGGAAGGCAGCGGCTGGCCCTAGCTATGTTAGATGGAAAGCGGCAATGCTTATGTGGGCGGGCAGCGAGGGTTCCGTTCGATTGCAGCAGGCCCATAGATCCCATAGCGATAGGGCGCTGGAGGCGGCGCGGGCTTGGGAGGCTTTAGGGATGGAGCTCCGGATGGAGACACTGGCTCGGACTCCAGCACATTGACGGAGGAGGAGCAGTCATAGGCGGCCTCCTCGGGTCTTGGGGAGTTTAGCGCGGGGTTGGTCCCCGAATTCCGACTTTTAGTATCATGGATGAGATGCTCAGCACGCACTTCACACACTTGGGTAGTATATTGATGACACTCGCTATTTAGGTAACAGCACCTGCAGTAGGGGTGGGGGGATGGGAGGTTGATGGGTATGGAGTATGGCCATACATGGAGTACTGTATAATGTCCTAGGGCCCTGGGTTCCATAATGCTACTATGTTGATGGAGGGGGCTTGACATCGCAGTGCCAGACAAGGTTTAGGATCTAAAGTGCCTTGTGGAATTTCTGGATTATTGTCGAGCCTTTACTCATTGCGAAATGTGGGACTCTTTGTATTCATGATGGTCCCTCCTCATGTTTTGTTTGTATTTTGAAACAATAAAAAGATTTTTTTTTTTAAAGAAAAAAAAATAAGCACAATAAATCCGATTGTTCACTTCTGTGCAATATAATGGAAAACAGCGATACTGGAGAAGGGCCATGTGTATGTGTTTTTTGTTGTTTTAAAAGCAGCGTTCGGCTTATAATCCCTCACCACAAACTCTGATGAGTTCTAGTTACTCATGTATTTTCCACCTACACACAAAGTAAATGTGTATTCAGGCATGTGTCCATCAATGGCGCAGTGGCCCCGGGGCCTAGCGGACTCCACCGGCTCCACACGTCTGCAATTGTTTTGAAGCCCGTTTTCAGGTGACTGCCTGAGGCCCTGCTTAGTGTTTCCTTTTCAGAGGCAGGTGGAGGGTGGGTCTAGGGGTGTGAGGCAAGGCTTGCGGTCACCGAAAGAACAAGGCAGGCTTCGAGGTGAAATGAAATGAAATGAAATGAAATGAAAAGGGGATTTGTATAGCGCGGCTGCTGCCCGAGGGCGTCCAAGCGCTGAATAGGACTGGAGGTGAGAGTGGAACCGATAGAACATTGAGGATGCCTATACCAGGGCGTGGCTGCTCCTCATCACGAACCTGAGCTGCTGTGAGAACCACTAGCCGTCCAATTACAAACCAGCACAGGTGTGGAGGCTTCAAGAGGGGCCACTGCCAGCCACACGCACCAAGGGTTCATGTTGCTAGCTGACCACTCTAGGAATAGGACTGGATCCAACCGTAAAGAGCTCCCACGCATGTTCCCAGCACTAGACCGGGCGCAGGCATCCTGGAAAAGATGGAGTGACTGTGGCTTAGAGCTTCTTGGCTTTGCCGCAGGAACATGTGTTGCCCTCGGACCAGAACATTCCAAAAGAGTCGAAGTATTTGAAAAGCGTAACGAACCTTTTGCAAAGCTGTAACTCTTCATTCCTTTCTGGAACTCACTGGTCCTGCATAGGTGTGCCCAGGGCTGGGTGATAAAGTTTGGTTTGTTTGAAGTTCCTTATCATAACAAGCATTTGCAATGCAATAGGTCTCGCATTTTCAAAAGTTTAAGCTATTAGCGTTGCAAATGACAATGTTTTTTATTTATGTATTGGCTTTTAAAACAAAATGCATTGTCATATACATTGTCAATAGCTCAAACTTGTTAAATGCGAGACCTATTGCATTGCAAATGCTTGTTTCGCTTGTCTCAACACTCGAAGGAACTGGGGAGGCACTAGACCCTAGAAGAGGTCAGAGCTTTTGCATCAATCACATGAAAGAATGGGTTTATGGCCAGCTTTTTATCTGCTTTACCGGTGCTAAGAAGGAAAAGGCAGTCCAGAAGCAAACCTTGTCCAGGTGTCTCGTCCTGTGCATAAAGAGATGCTACGCTCTGGTCAAAATGGAGCCTTCAGGTCCATTCCACCAGAGCCAAGACTACAGCGATATTAGAAGCAAGAGGTGCTCCGATGCTGCCCGGCTATTGCATGTTGAGCATTATTTATTATTTATTTATTTTGGGATTTTATAAAGCGCTTAGTTACGCTCACCGGCGTGTCCCTGCGCTAAAAATTGCTTTCATAAGGGAGAAAAATAGAGGAAGAAGAGCTAAGGCAGTGCTAGGCGGAACAGATGTGTTTTGAGGGCTCTGCGGAATTTGGGCTCAGAGGGTTCCAGGCGTAGTTCAATCGGCAGTGCGTTCCAATTCTTGGCAGCAAGAAAACGGAACGATCTTCCACCCATACGGGCTTTGCGGATTTTGGGGACAGTGACCAAGCCAGTGTCGGAGGATCTAAGCAGCCGCTCTGGTCTGTAGGGGGTAATAAGGCTGTTCAAAGGGGCGGGTGCCTTGCCTCCTAAGATACGTTGGCATACACAGAGGGCTTTGTATTTGACATCCACACACACCTCCACAATGCAATACTGTCTCAACAATCAGGGATGGTCATTTCACCCACTCGGTCCTGCAGGGCATCCTGATGCGCGTACACTACTCAGACCCTCCACCTTTGGCTGGTGCTGCTTTGGAATCTGTGACCTTGTCAATCACGGATATCGAGTCGGGTTACATGTTTGTGGAAAGGCTGCATAAATAATTACACATAGAAATGTCCATTACATAATTGCTAGGTTTGAAACCATCAATCATAATTCTCTCATCCCAACCCTGGTGATAGTCACCGTCCCTGTTATAGGTTCTTGACAATACGTCACAGGAGATATTCCGCCTCCTCCCTCCTTAGTCCTGGTATTTCCTCAGCTCTTGGTGGGTTTGGGTCCTTCATCCTAAAATTAAGAGGAACCTGTTGTCAGGAGTGGTCCCACCTCCCAGTGGGAGTCCATCTTTCCTGGTGAAACCCTGGCAAGGCCTCCATAAATGCACCTTTAACAGGGGGTTTGATTCTGGGATGTCTGTATTGGTACCATACCCATATGCAAATCTTCACTGGTATGTGTCAAAAGATGAGAATTTTGGTTAGAAGTGTCCATCAGAAGAACAAGTTACTTAGGTCTCGCACACTGTCACTCTTCCAAATTGTCATGGATGATCCGCATCTGAAGGTGCAGAAGAGGATGAACTCACATAATTGTGCTGGGGTGGCACCTGTCTATGGCGCTGTTTCTTCAGTTCTAGAGGTAGTGAGGTGACCCCAGAATCCAGTGGCACCACCCACCGACACACATGAGCTATTGTTATGAAAAGGTTCGAAATCCAGTTAGGGAGAGTCAACCGTTGCGGACTCAGCGGCTAGGGTATCCATCAGAAGGAGCATTAACAAAGGTAAGTAACTACCTTGCATTTCTTCTATCCTTTTTTTTGTTACTACAATGTGCTACATCACCTTTTGTTGACATGAATTCTTGCCCTCGAGGGATGGGCTGTTAAGAGTGTGCAACTTATGCAGTAGACAATTTGATGATAAATCTCTTCAAATTTCACTAAAGGCACCTTCATGGATATCCTTGGCTCAACTTCAATTACAGGGCATAAAGGTTGATAATTTAGCAGGTACAAAGTGCTATTGGACATGCGGCAAATGATACGGAAATCTGCACTCCCCCAACTTTGCAGGAGCAGTGCTAAAGAAGCAAGTGGTGGCTGATCATTGTCTGTCACTCCTGGTGCAGGAGGCAGCAACGCTCTTCTTGCTCGAAGCAGGCATCGCTACAAGGAGTACAAGCTTGTACCATGATTCGGGGCTTCTTTTTAACCACACCTTGATGGCCCCGGTGGGTGAGTTTTACTACACACTCTTTCCGAAGTAATCGGCCAAACGCTGTTGGGTTAGGCATGGATTCATCCACTGGAACAGTTTTAAGAACTAAGAGCTAGAAGAAACCTTTCAAGTACAAGATGTCATTTAACCATTTCAGCTTCACTGGCCCATAATCAGGCCATATATTTACTACAGCTTATCAAGACTGACAGTATATTACCACATCTTAAAGGGTACCTGTGTGTTGTCTGCCTGTGTATGAAACCCTAGAGCTAAATCCAAACACACCTCATCATTGAACAGCATCAGTGACAAACAAAAGCCTTGGGTCATGCCACACTTCACTGCCCTCTACCTTGATGGAAATCCCTCCAAGACCAAACAACTGATTCAGTAAAGAAGGTGCCCAATCTTTTTCAATCTAAGCCCCTTGTGCACCATCTCTGAATCAGTAGGACCATGTGGTCAAGGGAGACAAAGGCCAGCGTTGGGCCTTTCAGAAGCCTCTTTCAGATGGTTGTGCAGGACTTGATGACTTCATTACTTGATCGGCCTTTGAAAGGGCAGTTCTTATCTAGTTCGAGGAGCGCTCAAGGGTAGCCAGTACCAATCACAAGACCAGCCATCTTCAAAATGCATATTTTCAGTCACTCTGATGGAAGATATCTCGGATGACTTTTTTCTTTGGAAGAAAGGGGCCATCCTAAATAGTTGAAGGCGATGTTCTGGGGAATTACCAGTAATCTTTATTACCCTTAGTCAATCTCGCCCTCGTCACAGCCTAACATTGAGGTTGCTATCACCTCGAGACAGGAGCAAAGCAGGAGCATCCTATAATGCAAGCCCACCTACCCATACTAGGTACCATAAAGGGGCTGGCTATTTCAGGCTCCTCCTGTATATATTCAAGTGCCGCCAAAAGACTGAAAGGAGGGCAGTTGGGTGCCATTTAATGACCATGAGATGGACTGAGGGTAATGAAGAATACCAGTAAGTAACCAGGCCATTATCTCTATGTCCCTCATCCTCGTCGTTACTGATCAGGTATACCAATGAGTTAAAGAACAGGCATGGTGAGGGTTCCTAAATATGCAACACCCAAATTTAACGCATATAGTAGAACACATCCAAGAGTAGTGTGGAATTCATTATGATAATGTTGATTTGAGAACCCTTGTACCCAAATTCGATTACAAGTCTGACACATTATTCAGTCAGTAAAGTCTAACAAAGTATATCCCGATGACCATCTTGCAGCTCTGCATGATGGACCCCCATCCTGTTGATCTTTCTTGAAGTGGAAGATTTCCATTACCTTCAAGTCCTGCCAGCAGAGGCGGATCCTCTTAATGGGCGCAGGAGCTACCCCCACTTGTTTTGTGGACCGTGTGTGTGTGGAAAAAAAATATATATATCTATCATAGAGAATGAGTTGCCACAAAATAAAGGAGCCACACACGGCGAGCTTAAAATCATTTAATCCTGGGATTCCATCAGCCAAGCACTCTCAGCACAAATGCAAGCCAGACACTTTTCAGGCATACCACCGCCCTTGGTCACTGGCACAGGAAATACCAGCAAGAGTAAGCCACCTGCGCAAATTTAAATGTCCCGCCCCAATGGGCGTCTGCTTGTTGGAATGCTGGTACTTGTGGTTCACTCATAATCGAAACCCAAGTGGGTGCTGCCGTACCTGCAAATGTTAAATCTCCCCCAAGTGGGTATGCACAGAATAGTCGAGACTGACCCTGGAAAAAAATGAAGTTTACTGGGATGTTATCGTGAGGATTTAGCATTTAAAAAAACACTTTAGAAATTCACTGAAAAAAAACAAAGGTTACAGGGGCGTTATAGTTAGGCAGATTTTTCACTCGTATAAAACCAGAGTGATTCAGCAGTTATAGTTATCTGAGCTAACTATAACTTGCACCCCCGCAATGCACCGCTTATGACCTCACATATTGCATCACTCATGACATGGTCACTGACATCACTCATGACATCATCCAGTGACTATGCGTGTTTTTAAAATGTTTATGAGTGTTAAATATATAGCAAGGTGTATTGATGAATCAGTGGCTGTATTAGTGCCTAAATGGATGATTCAGTGGGTGTGTGACTGTATAAGTGAGTGATTAGGTGTCTCAATGAATGTATGATGGGTGAGTGACTAGGTTTTCAGAATGTCTGTATCAGTCTGTCAGATGGTGACTAAGTGGCTGTATAGGTTGGTGAGTGGGTACATGAGTGGCTGTATGGGTGTCTGAGTACCTGTATGGTTGTATGAGTAACTGTGTAGCTGAGTGAGAGGGTGTGTGGCTGCCTCCATGGATGAGTGAGTGAGTGGGTGGGTGAGTCAGTGGCTGTATGGGTTAGTGAATGTGTACGTAAGGGGCTATTTAGGTGACCGGGTGTGTATGTGGATGTCAGTGAGTACATGAATGTGTCAGTAGTATATGAGTAAGTAACTGGATGTGAAAGGCAGTATAGGTGAGTGGTGGAGTATATGAGTGACTGTGTGAGTGAGGGATTGTGATAGTGACTGTATGGGTGAGAGTGTGCTTGTGTCTGTGACTGTATAGGTGATTGAGTATATGTTAGTATCTGTATGAATAAGTGAGTGAGTGTGTATAACTGTAAAGGTGAGTACATGGCTTTGTGAGTGACACTCTAGGTGAGTGAGTAGGTGTCTGAGTACCTCTATAAATGACTGACAGTGTGTGAAGGCCTGTTTGGGTGTATGAGTGGATATATCAGTGGCTGTATTAGTGAGCGAGTTGATGTATGAGTGGCTGTACGGGTGACTGAGTGGATGTGTGAGTAGACCTATGAATCAGAGAGTGGGTGTGCAGGTACTGGTAAGGGTGTGTCAATGTTTTTTAGAATGGTAGTGTGGAAGTTGGAATGGGTGTAAGAAAGGTTACATGGGGGTCTGGATGGGTGTGTCAGATTCTGTGGATGATGTCATCAGTGATGTCATTTGAGATGTCATTTAAGATGTTACTGACCATGTCATTAGTGATGTAATATGTGAGGTCATAAGCAGGGGGCATGAGGTAGCTGAGCTAACTATAACTGCTGAATTTCTCTGGTTTTGTACGAGTGAAATATTAGCCTAACTATAACATCCCTGTAACTTTGAATTTCTAAGGTTTTTCAATTTCTATTTCCCAACTATAACATCCATGTAACCTATGATTTGTTTTATTGAATTTTTAAAGTTTTTAAATTGTATTTTCTATCTAAAATGGCTCTGTAAGGGTTATTTGTATAAGCTTGTATTTTCTTCAGTGGATTAATAAGCATTGTTTGTGGTTTCTTTACATTTTTTATTTTCGCAACATCACGATCCCCGCAGACACGTCGTGAAAACGTAAAACAAAAGCAGACAGTCAATGACCACCAACACATCCAAAAATATATTTAAAAAATCCATTATGAACATTGCACTACACATATTACTATATACATACTTTTTTCAAAGCATGTTTAAACTTTTATTTTTGTACTAAGTTTCTTTAAAAACCATCTTTCAGACCTATTTTCATTTTTCACGGTTATTCGAGAGGTTGTGATGGTGTTGTTAACCGCAACAATCACGCCTATTGCATAAAGTCTAAAATACAAATATACATACATACTACAGTGTTTTACACACTAGGGGTTTCTTGCAGTATTCTCTCAGGGGTCTCCAAACCGGTCCTGGAGGGCCGGATCCATGCCAGATTTTTAAAATTACTACATGTATATCAATGGGGATATCCAAAAAATCTGGCATGGATCTGGCCCTCCAGGACCGGTTTGGAGACCCCTGCTCTAAACTCATGCTTTTCTAGAGAGTTTATATAAAAACCATCTCTAAAGCCTATTTTATATTTTCATAGTGACTCCTGGGAGCGAGATGACATCAGTAATCGCGAGCCTCCCGGACACGTCGCAAAAACAGCAAATAAAAGCAGGAATTCAATAGCCACCACCACATAAAAAAATTCTAACTATATAATGAATTCTAACCATCACAGTAGATAACTCTAAATCCCGCTATGAAAATATTTACTGGCATTTCAATAGCTCTATAAGAATGCGTATTAATGATCCCCCATGATGGTACACAGGGGGCTGCGGTGGCGGTTGTGGCATCATCACACAGGATTAAAAAAATCAATTTTTGACAAACTTTTGTCACTAAAACCCCCATTTCTCAACCAAGAGGTCAGAGTAACTCCACTGTTACCCCTTATGTGGGCTTTCACCCACATTTTCAGTACTGGGAATCCTTTCCGATACATAAAATGGTGGCTGCAACTTTCTGTTCAGGTTGCGTCCAGCCAATCCTAGCATTCCTGTTGGTGCGTGCATTTGCGATTCATCGAGAAACCTACGCGAAATATCCGGGGCCAGAGATATCACTATAATTTTAAACTTACATTTCTCAACAACTACTGAACAGATTTACACCAAATAAGCAAAAGGCACGTCCTTGAACCAGCATCTACCTCCCAGCCAAATTTGGTGTAAGTTCGTTCAGCAATTTGGACTGTAGGTGTTGCTAAAGGTTCCTATGGGAATTAACATTACAAACACAACCTTATTTCGCACCCCAGATTTTTAGGCCCACTGCATGGATTCCATGACTATAGAACTACCTTGACACTTTTTTAGGGAAATTTCATGAAGATTGGTCAAACAATGCCAAAGTTATAGCCATGTAAAAAAAATGCTTTTCCAATGGAAACATGGTCCTACTAGAACTACCTACTGGGTATAGGTATCCAGTATATTCGGGGCTTATTGTCTTATTAGATGACACTACTAAGAGTTTCTATGCCAGTCTTATGCTGATCCACTGTTGTGGGTGGGAAGGGAAAGAGACCCTTTTCTTATTATAGCCCTCACTCTCTCTAATAGTGACCTGCTTCATCATCAGGCTCACCTCAACTTCTAAAAGTCGGTTGAGCTCAACCATATTTCAGGGAGCACTTATGTAGATTTTGTGTATGGGGTGTAACTTTTAAAGATAAAATTCCACACCCAATACAAAAGTATTCTTTATTAGTGGAGAGGGAGGGGAGGTTAAAAACTGAGTATTGCTAGAGGGTGTAATGATCCCATGGCCCTAAACTAGACACCGAATATAAATAAATATATATGACCTCCTGCGGTCCTGGCACACCTCTGTGGCTCCCCCTTTGTGATATGCTAAGCGTCACAGCTAAAGGTTGACATGGGTTCTACCAATTAGCCTGTCACCCCAGCCTTTCACAACTCTTCACAGAGTTGGGAATGGGTGTGGTGAAAGAGCAGAGAATAAGAACTCAAATCTGCGACTGCTGCAGGTCAAAGGTTTCAGTTTCATGCCGAAGGCCGGAGGTCAAAAGGACAAGAGTCCAAATGGAGCCTGCAGCTAGGTAAGCAAAAAAAAAGTGCACAAATCAGTGGAGGGAATCAGTAAGTGACAATGAGTGATAGGAGGAGTGTGTATGAGTGTGAATGAATTATAGTGAGTCAGAGAGAATAATTGAATGGAACTGTGAGGGATAATGACAGTGAGTGTTACTGTGAGAACAAATTACAGTGAGTGTAAGTGTGAGGGAGAGTGACAGTGTGTGTTACAATGAGAGCAAATTACAGTGAGTGTGAGGGAGAGTGACAGTGAGTTACTGTGAGCAAATTACAGAGAGTGTAAGTGTGAGGGAGAGTGACAGTGAGTGTTACTGTGAGAGCAAATTACAGTGAGTGTAAGTGTGAGGGAGAGGGACAGTGAGTGTTACTGTGAGATCAAATTACAGTGAGTGTAAGTGTGAGGGAGAGTGACAGTGAGTGTTACTGTGAGATCAAATTACAGTGAGTGTAAGTGTGAGGGAGAGTGACAGTGAGTGTTACTGTGAGATCAAATTACAGTCAGTGTAAGTGTGAGGGAGAGTGACAGTGAGTGTTACTGTGAGATCAAATTACAGTCAGTGTAAGTGTGAGGGAGAGTGACAGTGAGTGTTACTGTGAGAGCAAATTACAGTGAGTGTAAGTGTGAGGGAGAGTGACAGTGAGTGTTACTGTGAGATCAAAATACAGTGAGTGTGAGGGAGAGTGACACTGAGTGTTACTGTGAGAGCAAATTACAGTGAGCAAGTGTGAGGGAGAGTGACAGTGAGTGTTACTGTAAGAGCAAATTGCAGTGAGTGTAAGTGAGGGAGAGTGACAGTGAGTGTTACTGTAAAAGCAAATTACAGTGAGTGTAAGTGTGAGGGAGAGTGACAGTGAGTGTTACTGTGAGATCAAATTACAGTGAGTGTAAGTGTGAGGGAGAGTGACAGTGTGTGTTACTGTGAGATCAAATTACAGTGAGTGTAAGTGTGAGGGAGAGTGACAGTGTGTGTTACTGTGAGAGCAAATTACAGTGAGTGTAAGTGTGAGGGAGAGTGACAGTGAGTGTTACTGTGAGATCAAATTACAGTGAGTGTAAGTGTGAGGGAGAGTGACAGTGTGTGTTACTGTGAGATCAAATTACAGTGAGTGTAAGTGTGAGGGAGAGTGACAGTGTGTGTTACTGTGAGAGCAAATTACAGTGAGTGTAAGTGTGAGGGAGAGTGACAGTGAGTGTTACTGTGTGTAAGACTGCATGAGTTAGTCAGTGAGACGGTGAGAATCACTGATACTGATTTTGCCAGAGTGAGTCTAAATGAAAGGGCCTGAGTAGGAATGAGTGAGAATGATTGAGACTAGTTGAGTCAGTGAGACTGAAGGAATCTGAGTAAGATCGATTGACTGAGAATGAGTGAAAACGAGTGGGACTAAGTGAGACTGACTGAGAATGAGTGACTTTGAGTGAGTCACAGAATGAGTAAGAGTGTGAGTGAAACAGATTCGAATGAGTAGGACTAAGTGGAAAAGAGTGAGACTCGGAGAGTCGGTGTGAGGTTGAGAGATTGTTAAATCAGAGTGAGATTAAGTGAGAGTAAGCGGGGCTGAGTGAGAATAAATGAGATTGATTGAGACTGAGTGAGTTAACTGAGAATGAGTAAGACTAATTGAGTGAGTCAGAGTGAGAATGAGACAGTGTGCGAAAGCCAATCAGAGTGGGACGGAATGAGCTCCCTCCTCCCCCAAACCCACTGACAAGTCAGGGTCACACACTGGAATTTGAAACAAAGATTACACCCCACCACTTTTAAAACCCCAGTCACCTCTGCCTGCTAGCAGCATGGTTCACTTTATCCACCTGCTCAAAGTAATGAGGTTCAAGAGCCACACTGTGAGAAAGTGGATCATTCGTTGAAATGGATGGTTTTCCTATTCAAGTAATAATGGCACCATCCCTTACTAACTCCAGTTAGGTCTCAATAATTTAAACCTGATCTCATCTCTAGATAGCTGTAGCACAAAGCACACAGGCCTAACTTAGGAGAAATGTGTAAAGCAGTTATCAGTACTAAAACAGCTTCAAAGCAAAAAATACAACACAATAAAAATCCCACTGCAATTTTATAAAAATAGAGAACATGTTAATTAACAGCTAGGCACCAACATGTCAAAAATTGGAAATAGGGAACCGGATATAAGCTTTTTGGAAGTTTTAAATAATTCTAGCACTAAAAAGTGCAAAGCACCAACCATGAGGATATAATGGTGCTAGACCGGGTCAACATCAAAAGGTTAGACCAAGCATGATGGAGTGTGAGTGGAATACTAGGACCTGATTGATCCGAGTGGAAAGTTTTCCTTTGGATTCAGTCATTTTTAAGGAGGAAAGTCCTTGTTGATGAGTTCTTCAGCGGGTCAGGCTACAGGCTGCATTCGAAGAGGGCTCAGCGGCAGCCAGTTGAAAAGAAACGTACCTATTGCAAATCACTTCGTAGTCACTGCATAGTGACACTAATAATCATGTTTATTCTCAGTGTTTTAATTATTATTGCTAGCATCTTATTACCCATCTACTATCCTATTTTCAAGCGTGAACAATCTGCTTACAATGTCTCTGCTGAACACACCTTTAGTGAGTTACCTCCTCATGAGCTTTCCTACAGACTCGCGCTGCGCAACAATACATTCATTAGTATGTTACATCATTCTCATCAAACTAACAATGCTACAAATTGCTGGATATGTGGCCGACTCCCTCCCTACCAGAATTATAAGGGAGCCCTGCCTCTCTTTCCTTACCCGTTCACTCACAATGGCTCCTGTGGAGCATGGTTTAAGATAATTAATTCTTTAGATCCCGATATTGCTGTTTTCGATGGGGGTTGGGTTTGGGGAAACCTGAACTTGGTCCTGCTCGACGTCTGTTACCCGGATAAGGAGGGACTCCCCACTAGAATAGGAACTGATCTAGAAAATGAAGTGTATGGATTAGGCAATTATACAATTAGCCTTATGATTCTTACTGTCGAATCCGAAGCCACACCCGTTCTGCCCATTATGTCAGTACTGCCAGTCACTGGTGAATTATGTATCAAGAAGAAAGGTTCAATACACTTAGGTCATAGTAAATGCACTACTGTGGTCGAATTCAGTGATGATGGTAAATCATCTTTCAAAGCTATCAGTCATTCTTACTTTGTTTGTGGTCATACCGCATACATTCGTCTACCTCCAGATTGGGATGGTACCTGTTACATTGCATTCCTTCTGCCACCTGTTTTTCTAGCTCCTCCTGATTACCATAGAAATAGCAATCTAGTAAAGAATAGACCCAGAAGAGATGTCCCACTTGTTGACTACACAGAAACGGCATGGGAACAGTACACTGACTTTAATAAAGGATTCTTTTTCTTTTTAGGCCCTGTCCAGAATAGTAAATTAATACGCAGATTAACTAGAACACTTGAAGCCGTAGTAAATGAAACTACCTCCGCCTTAGGTAACTTAACAGAAGAGCAGTCCGCTATGCGGGTTGTTGTCCTTCAGAATCGTCTTGTGATTGACGTCATCTTGGCAGATAGAGGTGGAGCCTGTAAGGTCATCGGGTCAAGCTGCTGTGTTTTCATTCCACAAAATGCACCATCTGTATATCAAGCTATCACCCGTCTTCATAAAATTGCAAATCAAATCCATCAGACTCCAGGCACCTGGACTTGGTCCGGTTGGTTCTGGACAACGTTAACAGCTTGGGGATGGAAGATCCTATCCTTCCTAGGCATTGGCCTAGTCCTAGTATTCAGTTGCTGCCTGTGCCTGCAGTGTGGGCCAGCGATTTGTGGACTGTGTGCCACCTCTTGTATTGAACATTCCAGTTTTCACTCAAAACGTAATCGAAAGAAAGAAGAACAAATGATGTTACAAGAACAGACTGATCGATTCATGAGGATCGATATTTCATGAAGGGTCCGTAGGGAACAAGGAGGGAATGAGGAAAATTAAATTTTGGCCATGTTGTGTTCCCTAGCGCGTACCCCACCGACTCCATGTACCAGCTTAAAGTGCATGTAACTTCCCTCCTGTGCCAGCTATGAAGACGCAAATACATTTGCGTCCAACGTTAACCTGTCCTCTTTCAGATCCCCCGTGAATGGATTATATAGTCCGTTCCTAAGTATGCTATGCCACTGTCTTTTTGTAGTACACTTTTCGTATTTTTCCTGCTCTAGCAAGAGTAGGCCCTGAATTCCTGCCATCTGAACCTCTTTTGTGGCTCCTGACTCTGCCCAGGCTACCTCTGTACCCGTGAACTCTGTCCTACTTTCAGCGCGGCCCCTCGCGCTCAGCTCAAGCCTGCTTTCTGCCAAGACTGACTACAACCTTCGAGTTATCTGTTCCGCTCCCCGAGAATACATTCCTGCCTACTAGATCCTGTAAACATCCTCCCCAGCTGCAGAGCCAAAGGGCCGACCTGTCTTAACGCAAGTAAATCATAGTCTCTGTTGCCATGCTTCCATGGAAGGCCCCGTGCCCCACACTTCACATGTAGACACTCAGGCGCTTATACACGCATCCACAGTTAGCATAGAATAGCTTCTGCCCTAGAGACCTTTCCGCCCAGATAGTATAGTTCCTAAAACACCAGATATCAGATATGATAGAAGTACAAGTTGATCTGACATGCCAGACTTCTGTCTCTTTCCGTCAGTGTAAATGTCAAGTCCCCTGCATCCCGTCAATCACACGTCATGCAGCTGCGCGCGCATCCAAGCTTCCGATTTCTGCTGACATTGCAACATTCTGTTAGCACCACCCCTTGGTGCCACCCACTTGCGTCACCTATCAGTGACGTTTCTAGCACACACCTCTAGTTCACGCCTAGTTTACGCCTCTTGATGATGTACTAATACCACGTGTATACTGTTATCTTGTCTTCTCTCAGCTGTTACGCCTCTTACATTGATTCTTATGGTATAAATCAAGTATATAAGCTATGTATTATCAATAAACTTCAGCGCTCTATCCCTTCTGACACCCCTGTGGTGGTCAGAACATGATATCCTGATTCCTTTATGAGGAATAAAGCCCTTAGAAACTCTAACACCACGGACTCTGTTTTCTTTCATTCTGATTGAGTTATCATTGATTAAGTACTTACCTGCATAGAAATTAAGAGAGTAAATTAATTATTTACGTCAGCCAGAGATATCACTATAATTTTAAACTTACATTTCTCAACAACTACTGAACAGATTTACACCAAATAAGCAAAAGGCACGTCCTTGAACCAGCATCTACCTCCCAGCCAAATTTGGTGTAAGTTCGTTCAGCAATTTGGACTGTAGGTGTTGCTAAAGGTTCCTATGGGAATTAACATTACAAACACAACCTTATTTCGCACCCCAGATTTTTAGGCCCACTGCATGGATTCCATGACTATAGAACTACCTTGACACTTTTTTAGGGAAATTTCATGAAGATTGGTCAAACAATGCCAAAGTTATAGCCATGTAAAAAAAATGCTTTTCCAATGGAAACATGGTCCTACTAGAACTACCTACTGGGTATAGGTATCCAGTATATTCGGGGCTTATTGTCTTATTAGATGACACTACTAAGAGTTTCTATGCCAGTCTTATGCTGATCCACTGTTGTGGGTGGGAAGGGAAAGAGACCCTTTTCTTATTATAGCCCTTACTCTCTCTAATAGTGACCTGCTTCATCATCAGGCTCACCTCAACTTCTAAAAGTCGGTTGAGCTCAACCATATTTCAGGGAGCACTTATGTAGATTTTGTGTATGGGGTGTAACTTTTAAAGATAAAATTCCACACCCAATACAAAAGTATTCTTTATTAGTGGAGAGGGAGGGGAGGTTAAAAACTGAGTATTGCTAGAGGGTGTAATGATCCCATGGCCCTAAACTAGACACCGAATATAAATAAATATATATGACCTCCTGCGGTCCTGGCACACCTCTGTGGCTCCCCCTTTGTGATATGCTAAGCGTCACAGCTAAAGGTTGACATGGGTTCTACCAATTAGCCTGTCACCCCAGCCTTTCACAACTCTTCACAGAGTTGGGAATGGGTGTGGTGAAAGAGCAGAGAATAAGAACTCAAATCTGCGACTGCTGCAGGTCAAAGGTTTCAGTTTCATGCCGAAGGCCGGAGGTCAAAAGGACAAGAGTCCAAATGGAGCCTGCAGCTAGGTAAGCAAAAAAAAAGTGCACAAATCAGTGGAGGGAATCAGTAAGTGACAATGAGTGATAGGAGGAGTGTGTATGAGTGTGAATGAATTATAGTGAGTCAGAGAGAATAATTGAATGGAACTGTGAGGGATAATGACAGTGAGTGTTACTGTGAGAACAAATTACAGTGAGTGTAAGTGTGAGGGAGAGTGACAGTGTGTGTTACAATGAGAGCAAATTACAGTGAGTGTGAGGGAGAGTGACAGTGAGTTACTGTGAGCAAATTACAGAGAGTGTAAGTGTGAGGGAGAGTGACAGTGAGTGTTACTGTGAGAGCAAATTACAGTGAGTGTAAGTGTGAGGGAGAGGGACAGTGAGTGTTACTGTGAGATCAAATTACAGTGAGTGTAAGTGTGAGGGAGAGTGACAGTGAGTGTTACTGTGAGATCAAATTACAGTGAGTGTAAGTGTGAGGGAGAGTGACAGTGAGTGTTACTGTGAGATCAAATTACAGTCAGTGTAAGTGTGAGGGAGAGTGACAGTGAGTGTTACTGTGAGATCAAATTACAGTCAGTGTAAGTGTGAGGGAGAGTGACAGTGAGTGTTACTGTGAGAGCAAATTACAGTGAGTGTAAGTGTGAGGGAGAGTGACAGTGAGTGTTACTGTGAGATCAAATTACAGTGAGTGTGAGGGAGAGTGACACTGAGTGTTACTGTGAGAGCAAATTACAGTGAGCAAGTGTGAGGGAGAGTGACAGTGAGTGTTACTGTAAGAGCAAATTGCAGTGAGTGTAAGTGAGGGAGAGTGACAGTGAGTGTTACTGTAAAAGCAAATTACAGTGAGTGTAAGTGTGAGGGAGAGTGACAGTGAGTGTTACTGTGAGATCAAATTACAGTGAGTGTAAGTGTGAGGGAGAGTGACAGTGTGTGTTACTGTGAGATCAAATTACAGTGAGTGTAAGTGTGAGGGAGAGTGACAGTGTGTGTTACTGTGAGAGCAAATTACAGTGAGTGTAAGTGTGAGGGAGAGTGACAGTGAGTGTTACTGTGAGATCAAATTACAGTGAGTGTAAGTGTGAGGGAGAGTGACAGTGTGTGTTACTGTGAGATCAAATTACAGTGAGTGTAAGTGTGAGGGAGAGTGACAGTGTGTGTTACTGTGAGATCAAATTACAGTGAGTGTAAGTGTGAGGGAGAGTGACAGTGTGTGTTACTGTGAGAGCAAATTACAGTGAGTGTAAGTGTGAGGGAGAGTGACAGTGAGTGTTACTGTGTGTAAGACTGCATGAGTTAGTCAGTGAGACGGTGAGAATCACTGATACTGATTTTGCCAGAGTGAGTCTAAATGAAAGGGCCTGAGTAGGAATGAGTGAGAATGATTGAGACTAGTTGAGTCAGTGAGACTGAAGGAATCTGAGTAAGATCGATTGACTGAGAATGAGTGAAAACGAGTGGGACTAAGTGAGACTGACTGAGAATGAGTGACTTTGAGTGAGTCACAGAATGAGTAAGAGTGTGAGTGAAACAGATTCGAATGAGTAGGACTAAGTGGAAAAGAGTGAGACTCGGAGAGTCGGTGTGAGGTTGAGAGATTGTTAAATCAGAGTGAGATTAAGTGAGAGTAAGCGGGGCTGAGTGAGAATAAATGAGATTGATTGAGACTGAGTGAGTTAACTGAGAATGAGTAAGACTAATTGAGTGAGTCAGAGTGAGAATGAGACAGTGTGCGAAAGCCAATCAGAGTGGGACGGAATGAGCTCCCTCCTCCCCCAAACCCACTGACAAGTCAGGGTCACACACTGGAATTTGAAACAAAGATTACACCCCACCACTTTTAAAACCCCAGTCACCTCTGCCTGCTAGCAGCATGGTTCACTTTATCCACCTGCTCAAAGTAATGAGGTTCAAGAGCCACACTGTGAGAAAGTGGATCATTCGTTGAAATGGATGGTTTTCCTATTCAAGTAATAATGGCACCATCCCTTACTAACTCCAGTTAGGTCTCAATAATTTAAACCTGATCTCATCTCTAGATAGCTGTAGCACAAAGCACACAGGCCTAACTTAGGAGAAATGTGTAAAGCAGTTATCAGTACTAAAACAGCTTCAAAGCAAAAAATACAACACAATAAAAATCCCACTGCAATTTTATAAAAATAGAGAACATGTTAATTAACAGCTAGGCACCAACATGTCAAAAATTGGAAATAGGGAACCGGATATAAGCTTTTTGGAAGTTTTAAATAATTCTAGCACTAAAAAGTGCAAAGCACCAACCATGAGGATATAATGGTGCTAGACCGGGTCAACATCAAAAGGTTAGACCAAGCATGATGGAGTGTGAGTGGAATACTAGGACCTGATTGATCCGAGTGGAAAGTTTACCTTTGGATTCAGTCATTTTTAAGGAGGAAAGTCCTTGTTGATGAGTTCTTCAGCGGGTCAGGCTACAGGCTGCATTCGAAGAGGGCTCAGCGGCAGCCAGTTGAAATGTAGGGCCTCGGTGGGAGCCTCGCAAGAATTTTGAGGCTCTTAACGTCAAAAGCAGGAAAATATTGTGCGGGTGGTCTGAAGTTGGGGCACAGTAAAGCTTCATCAAGGTGTTACTCGGCATTGGTTCTGGTGAAGTCTTTTCTGTGGGGCAAACCAGTAAGCCAACAAGGAGTTTGTCATAGTCAGCAGCCCAACGGTACTCAAGTTCTTTTGGTAAAAAGTTCAGAAAATGTTTCGAAGTGTCCAGCCTTGCAATCTTGAAGGGACAAAAGCTACACTTTAACACCAGCCAAGGGTCAAATACCTTTTGAGTACCACTTGGGATTTAGAACTCAACCTTCCAAAATCCATCAGCAGGGTCCATGGCAAATCCAGTTGGAACGGGTCAGCTGGGCTGAGCGGAAATGTGAACTTCTTGCAGCTTTTTCGTTCATGGAGATGAACAGGAGGCTGGCATCTAGCCCTTGGAACCCAACCTTCTTTTCTGGAAACAAGTGGGGAGTAGGTCCACCCCTTGGGGTTTCTCACCACAGGTTCAGCAAGAGGTGCAGTCCTTCTGCCTTCCACAGGTCCAGAGGTGTTCTGAAGAGGGTAATGAGGGTGCCACTTGTACGCCCAGTCCCAGGTGGGGGAAACTCCTGGCCACAGCCCAACCAATGAGGTAAAGGTTCCCTGGGGCACTCCTACCCAGTTCTTGTGTGTTTAACCCCTTCGATGCTGTTGACGGAACGGTTCTGTCAGGCACATCGGGTGAGCTGTGCAGATGACGGAACCGTTCCGTCATGACTCCGCCCGCGCAAGGCGGAGTCAGCATGGGCGGGGAATTCGCGCCGCAGCGATGCGGTTAACTGTAATCTATCCCACAGTGCCCCTCTCTATAGAAAACTAGTATGACAGAACCTTTCTTTCCTTGTGCAGAGCTCCCATGGCCCACTCAGAGCTTTGGCAAACCCTCCCGCATGGTCACTCTAAACCGGTTCTGGGGCAATCACTCTCCTGCTGAGATTGGTGTCCAGTTGACTATCAAGATAATGAAAGGGCAAATCTAGCTGTGCGTTATATTTATTTATTTATTTTTGGGTTTGTATAGCGCCAGAATCGACTCCAGGGATTATCTCTGTGCTTTGGACTCGTATCAATTACATATACGGAAACTGTAAATCTTAAAAACAGAACCAAGCGGTTTTAAGTAATTTTCTAAAGAGAAGGTGGTTCGAACATTCTCTTAAATGTAGGGGAAGTTCATTCCAATATTGTGGGCTGAGATATGAGAGAGCTTTCCCTCCTGATATTGCTCTCATGATTCTGGGAACCTTCAACAAGTGTTTAGTACTAGAGTGTAAAGATCTTGAGGGATGATAGAGGGTAAACTTTTCTGACAATAGCTGGGGTCAAGATTAAACAATGCCTTGTAGATAGTACAACAGATTTTGAATTGTATCCGTTGACGTATGGGAAGCCAATGAAGTTTTAAAAGAAGGGGGCGGGAAGCTGACCTGGGAGGCATGTTCAGGACCAGTCGTGCCGCCGTTTTCTGAACCACTTAAAGTTTACTAATTGTGGTTTCATTCGCAGAAAGCAGCAGACCATTACAATAGTCCAGGCGACTCAAGATGAGTGCCTGAGTCAGAATCCTTCGGACTGAGTCTGGAAGCCGAGGAAAGACTCGTCGAAGTAGGCCCAGATTATGGAAACATGTGCCAACTGTCTGGCCAATATGTTCTTTAAAAGTGAGGGCATGGCCTATACAAACTCCTAAGTTCTTAACTGAGGTTTTAGGGATGGGAGGCTTCCCAAGATTGATGGGCCACCAATTCGGAGACCATAGTATGGGAGACTCTCCAAAAAGTAAATGCTCAGTTTCCCCAACATTACATTGGAGGGAGTTATTCCTCATCCATTGTGAGATGGCATTCATGCCCAAGGAGGAGGTTTCCTGGACAGTGTAAGTGAGTTCATCAAAAGGAAACAGTATCTACTTGTGACAGGGGTAGGCACCTTTTGAAGTATAATTAAGTTTCCTGGCACTGCCTATAGGGCCATCCTGTGAGGGTGAAAATCTGCCCACCCTTTTTTTCCAATGTCTGAGAGCAATACATATCTCAACCCAAGAGAATCATTAACAGTCATGTGACACTGACCACTGGCAGAAAGACACATTTGATGTAAGCTGGAACTGCCAACTTTCAAAAAGGCGCATTTTCAAAATAGTAATTTAAAATCCGACTTAACCATTAGATTTGATTTTAATTGACTATTGAGTCCTTGAATAATGGTTATAGCTATACGCAAACTGAATTTTTGCATTTTAGGGCGGTATAATGTAACCCAGTTCTTATCTATCGGACACCCAGCCTTGCCGCAGTCAAACATGACTTTGGAGATTTTTAACTGCTAGGATATGAAAACTGTAAGTACACATGTCCTAAATTTTAAATACCATGCACCCTGCCCTATGGGTATTTAGCGCCTACCTTAGGGGTGACTTACAGGTACTAAAAGGGAAGTTATAGGCCTGACAAAATGTATATTTTGCCAGGTCAAATTAGCAGTTTTTAAACTGCAAACTCAGCCTGCAGGCCTGTAGACATGGTTTGTCTCGTCACGTTAGTGGTGGCACATTGTTCACTAGTGA
Source organism: Lissotriton vulgaris (assembly GCF_964263255.1). Classification (NCBI taxonomy): domain Eukaryota; kingdom Metazoa; phylum Chordata; class Amphibia; order Caudata; family Salamandridae; genus Lissotriton; species Lissotriton vulgaris. Next base: position 55,844,882 of record NC_141696.1, read on the forward strand.
CATTTAACTTACATGCTACTGAGTACCATATACTAGAGAATTACAGGTAATTTAAATGTGCCAATTAGGATTTTTAATTTATCCAACTAGTTATTAGGGGAAGAGCACATTCCTGGGACCTGGTTATCAGAGCCCCAGTATACAGAGTCCAACAACCTCAGTTTAAAAAAAATGGAAAACAAGGCATTTTTATACACATCACGCTTCAGTCATCTGATACAAATATGTGGACACTTCAAAGCCCCTAATTACCCAATCCTACATGCATAAGCCATGGCCTACAAGAACAGAACCAGGAAAGAAAGACATTTTAAATCCACCTGTTCCAGTGTTTCATAAGAATTAATCTGTGAGGACCTTAACACCAAATGAATGACCCAAACAAGAGACCTAGAATTAAATAAAGGCCAAGGTGAGATCCAACCAAGAGAAAAGACAAAACCAAAGAGAAATCACAGGATGGAGCAGAAACATTGTGAACAGAACATCATGTGTCAAAAGAGCCCAGTGCTAACAGTAAGATTTTATGGCGGACAGTCTTTGGAAACCTTGAATGACCACCAGCAATCTAGGAGAAAGTCCCTTGGTTAATACATTCGACCATTCAACTTCCAAACCAACAGTGTGAGAAGAAGAAGAGACCGAACAGAAGGCTCGAGAGTTCATGGCGATTGAGGAGGTACCCAAAGAGGCCGCACTACCAGGGACTTCAGCAAAGGAAACCATGATCTCTGTGACCAAAAGGGACATTGGAACCAGAATCATCAACTCTGCTTCCTACTCCTGCAGTTTGGAGAGAACCTTCTGGATCAGAGGAACTGGAGTAAAGAAGACTCCTGGGCCACTTGATCACAAGTGCTTCTATTCTCCAAGCGCCCTCTTCTGGAAATCTGGAGAAACCCTGCGAAGAAGAGCATTGTCCTTTGTCGCTAATAAATCCAGGAAGGGTTTGCTGATTCTCTTGCATACTCTCCTAAAAGTCAACTGGATAATGAACATTCTTGTGATGAAGGTAACTTACTGCTTAAAGTGTTATTACATTGTACGTCCCTCTGAAATGGACTGCTGCAAGATTCAACAGGGTCCTTCTGTGCCCAAGAACTTGAGACTCTTGGACTGAAGACTCCCTTGGTGATTGCTGCATGAGACTGAAATGGCGCGGTCTATTTTGACCACAAATTTCCAAGTACTAGGCTCCAAAAGAACTTAAATTCTGGCATCCATTGTCAAAACCACTGGAGGATCCTGGTGCAGCTTCACCCCTTTGGCTAGATTTTCTACATTCAGTCACCACATCAAATCCTCCATATTTATGGAAAAACCTGCTCCTGCTTGTCCAGAGAATGAACAGACTGTGACCAAAATCTGCTGCGATACCACAGAAGAAGGCATAGATGGAGCCTTGCTGGTTGAATTGTGTTGAACCTCTATCCGCAGCCTGTCTGGAGCTTCTTGGATGGAGAGCATGTTGAGAGGTTGGAAACATACAATTCTCTGTTCTGGGAGAGAGACACCTTCCTTCGTCAGTTCTGAAGCACATCCAATGAAGTTCAGGCTACTGGAAGGTTGAAGCTGACATCTCATAATGTTTTTTGAAATACCCAGACATGAGACGTTCATCTTTGCTCCCAAATCCGAAAGATTTCTTCCTCAGATGGAGGATGGAGCAACCAGTCGTCTAGGTAAATAAATATCGCTATTCCATGTAGACACAGATGAGTCAAAGCCCTCATCTTCATGAAAAGCCTTGGAGCCAACTTCAGCTCAAAGGGTAGAACTCTGAATTGCCTTTGCTGATTTCCTTCAGAGAACCTCAGGAACTTGCAATGGTATTCCGCACTAGAAATAGGCATTAAGCATCCACGAAGCGATTGAGAGGAATTAACAGAAGCAACCTCTGTAAAGTCTCCATCTTGAATTGAATATTGTGTATGAAGATGTTGACGTTTTTCAGTTTGTGGAGTAAACCTCTAGAGTAGCTCTCTCCCTTATTTAGGTATCTAAACAATTGCTCCTTTCATTAGAGGAGCTGAAACTGCTGAGGAGAGCTCCCTTTTGACAGGGTTTTGAGGAAGTAGAAAATAAATGGCCCCAGTCTGAATAGGGTCTGACATGATGATCTCTGCCATGTAGACATTTCCGACCACTTCCAGTACCCAACAATTCATTGTGACTACCTGCCACTCCGAAGAGTATTAATGAATTTGACCTCCAACCTCTAATAGAGAATCAATTCTCTCTGGATAGTCAGAAGAGCTGATTTTTTGCTATCTGCATCCTGCCTCTGCTTCTTAGAAGCTATGAAAGAGGAGGACTGCCCTTGAAATCTGGAAGGCTAGACTTGACCTTGCTGTCTTCTCATGAACACTTGGATTTCGATGAACTTGAAGCTCTTACTGGTTGTTGATGGAAGGACGATGAGTGCTACATCTACTAAAAAAAGCCAATGATGTTTACCATCAATTTCAGCCCCAAAGAGTCTAGAGCCTTTGAACTGCATTTTTAAAGCTGTTGCCCTCGAAACAGCATTGGTATTCCAGTCTTTGAGGAATACGTTGCATCTAGAAGCAATACATGCCCCACTTGCCAAATCACACCAGATGTGACAGAAACTATTTGCCATTCTGTTAGACCTGTCAGCCTAGGGTGGTATTGTTTGCCCTTGCCTCATTTTTCCCCCCTACTTTTTGTTGGCTTTAGGACTCTGTGCACCCTCCCATTGCTAATCAATGCCAGGGTGCAGGTTCTCTCTTCCCCCAACATGGCTGCCACTGACCCCTGCTACTGCAGCGTGGTCTGTATAGGTGCACTCTAGTAGCCAGGAGCTGGCTGGAACCCTTAAACAATGTTGCCATACCAGCCTGCCAGCCTGCCCATAGCTAGAATGGGGGAAACTCCTGGAACCTTCCAGAACAGGGGAGGTGACACCAACTGCCACTGCCAACTGCCAACTGCTGCTATATAAGGAAAGGGAGGGAAACTTTCTAGTCAGTTGGGGCACCACTGACCTGGGGAACCCACGCAGGAGTTTTAGGCGGGAGGGCCTAGTGAGGAACCTATGCTACTGGGAGTGACAGGATTTAGGTGCTGCCTCTTAAGCTGGGTGAGGTGTCCTAAGCTAGCCCCCTGATCTGGCCCAGTGGTAGGGAACCCCGGGGTCCATCTGCAGTGATTGAGGAAAAATTCATCCAGCCTCCAACTCAACCCCCCCCCCCCCTCTTCAACTTCAAGAAACAAGTAACTAAGGATGCAGAACCATCCAAGCGCCAAGAAAACTGCTTTCCTGTGACAAGAGACTGCTAGGGGAGCGACCAGGTACTGGACTGTGCTGCCCTGGGCATCCCCTGCCTTCAGCTGGGCCTACCTGTCTCCCCCTGACTGAACTGTGTGAAGAGCGCTGTAATCGGTTCCCCTCCTCAAGCGCTGTGTCAGAGACTGCATGCCTGTCCAGTCTGGCTGTGAAAGTGCCCCTCAAGCGCTTGACTGTCCCCACGCTGAAGCCCCCGCGTGAGCGCTGATTGAAACTGCCCCAATTTGCGCTTCTCTGCATCAGCGCTAGCGCTGTACCTTAGCGCCTTTATGCACTTGAGGAGATTTGCCCCTGCGGCGATGGCGACGCCCACGCGACGCTTTGGAGGCGCTGCTGGCCTGTCCTGTGGCCACCTGTCCCCGCGCTGCAATTGGCGCCGACGTTGACCCCCCCCCCCCCACCTCGGCAGCCCCCGGTGCCAGGAGAGGGCCGCTGCACCGAGATCGTCAGGCCGCGTTAGGCCTGAAGCCTGCCTGGGCCCTGGTCACGTGAGCGGGAGCGCTGCCGCGTCATCGGCCGCGCCCCCGCCCCAACCTTCAGCCATTGGTGGACCCCGCCGAGCCCCGTAGAGTAGGCCCGGCACCCTGAGCAGGCTGCGACTCCTCGCGGAAGGGCCAGGAGCCTTAGAAGCCCCTCCGCCTTGCCCCGCAGTGAGTGTCCTTGTCCCCGGCGGCGGTGGGCTGAGTCAGCGCTCTGCACCGCGCCGGGCAGCAGGAAGCCCCAGAACGGCCCGGAAACATCGCGGAGGGGCCGTGGAGCCTAAGTGCCCCCTCCTTTCAACCCCACATATCCGCCTTGCCCCGGCGCTGGTGCCCAGAAGCAGCACCTGCACCGGGCCGAGGGAGGCCCCAGGGGGGTCGCAGACCCCTCCCCAGCGCAAAGCCTTCGCAAGGGCCCTGATCAGGCCGAAGAGCATAAGGTAACCCACAGGGAGGAGGGCGGTAGGCTAGGAGAGGCCCGAGGTCGCCCCTCCCCCGGGGTGAACTGAGACTGGGCCCCGTTGGCCCCTTTATGTGCCTCGAGAATAACTGGGCCTGCCTGAAGCCAGGCATACTTCGAATTAACCATACATGCCTGCTAATGGTTGTGGGGATTTGTGCCTGGTACTGATCTTTCTTGCAGGGGCGGGCTTCAATAATTCCCAGAGGGAGTAAACTCTGACGCTACATTGGTGGTTGATGTTTAGTGGCAGTCTACGCCCCCGGTTTGGTTTATGCTTCATTAACTGTACACAGGGCTGCTTAGGAGACGCTCTTTTCCCTGTACTGAATTTCTTGCAGGGGTGGGCTTCTACAGTTTCCTGAAGGGATCCAACTGCGACATTTATTGATTCATTCTAATGGTATTCTGATGATCTGATGCTGGGTCGCAAAACGATCAGTATTCACAAGAAGAAAGGCTTGTGGCTGTGTTCTTTGATGTTATCTGTTGTACTGGAAGTACTTGCTGAAATGTTTGATCACCTTCTATGAAGAGTAATTTAGAAGGCGTCCATAAGAGGTTTAATGTGGTACTTTAATGCAATGCTATGGTCGCTTCTTGTAGGATCCTCCAGGTTTATGGAAGTACCCTCTTTGCCTGCTGAAGAGTATGATGCGGCAGGCTATGTTATTTAATGTTTCACTGCTTAGATGAGCTGGTTATTATTTTAATGACAAGTCTTACTGCAACTGCCTAATGAAATGCTTAAATGAAATACTAATGATTAGTTAAATGCATTACTTGCTTGATCCAAAGTCTATATAAAAGATCTTGATTTTCAAATACAACTACTGGTGTGGTCTCCATTATTGCGCCCACTTTGTGTCTCATTGGATGAGTGTGTTAGGTAGCTGCTTTACACGCAAGCCCCTGGCTGCCTTCCTGCTCGAGCCAAGCTACCCCATGGAGAGCTGGTGGCCCCAGTTCCTACACACTCCATATCTTCCAACAAAGGTAAACATTCCACTGCATCTTGGATAGCCCTGAAAACATTTGTAAAGTCTTAAATCAAAGACTGTGCCAAGCCAGCATTATACGTCCTGTCTCTCATAGCCATATGCGAGCCTGAGTATAACTTTCTGAGAGCTTAGTTGATTTTCCTCTCAGCTGGTTCCCTAAGGATATTCTTCTCTGCCACGAAGGAATGGCCCTACAGATGGGCCACTTCAGAATCCCCATGAATGTTCTCCCCATGGCTTCTTTGAAGAATCTGCCAACCTGATGACTCGCCTGACCGAAAGGGGCTACCCGGTGAGTCTACTCAAGAAGGCCCACAAACGGGCATGGTTTTGTCACAGAGTTCCTTTTAGAGCCCAAACAAAAGGCAGCTCCTGAACAGGAACAACTGGTTTACGTCATTACATTCTGCACTAAGAGCAATGAGATCAGAAACATTGTCAACCGCCATTGGCACCTTGAGGCAGATGAGATCGGGATCATTGAACCTCCCATGCATGCATTCAGGAAAGGCAAAGACGTGAGAGACCACATGGCTAAGTCTTTACTTCGCACCAAAACCAGGGATAACCAACTGTCGCTTTGGAACATACCGCCTGTTAAAGGGCACTTCAAATGTGGACAGTGCAAGACCGGTCCAATGACAAAGGAGATTAAGCATTACACACATAACAACTACACTCATACATTGCAGGATCTCAACAATTGCAACACTATGGGTGTAACATATGTGTGAGAAGTTGATATCCACTAATTAAAGTGGGAACCCTGCACCAGTCCAAACAACCCTTAGGGTGATTTAAGAGGTCAAAGACCACCTTGGAAAGCTCTCTAATTGGTAGCTGTGGAGAGTAGCCTTCAGGCTTAGTCTTGAAGGAATATTAAGCGGCTTGTTTTACCAGAATGCAATCTTATTGTAATGGTACCATGAAAGGAGAACCACACAGTAGTTATAAAAATATGTATTTAATATTATAACACACCTTAAGTACCTCACAGTATCTGCTACACACAGATCAACACAAAGCACACAATACTGTACCACAGAAACAATCGTAAGTAGCACTAATACACTGTGGGCTCCCGGGGAGACCAAACCATATACTAAAATAGTGGTATAAGAACCACAACTCGAGTCAAGACTGTCTAAAGAATGTAGAATCGCTGGGACCCCAAGGAACCACCCAAGGTGAGTAAGTAGGGACCCCCATGGAGAACAGGTGTAGTGTGTGAACGCAACAGCGTGCTACGTACAATTCCATGGGAGAGTCGCAGTTGCAGTTTTACAGTTTAAGGACCCTTCCCAGTGGATCACAAGGAAACACTTTGGAACACAGAAGGTTGAAGAGCCACCCCACCCGTGGATATCGAAGTACCAGAGTTACCTATACCAGGGAGGCTGGGTGCATAGGGCTGAAGTAGCTTCAGAAAGCGCTGTCGTTAACAATGGGAGTCTACAAATAAATGCCACTACTGGAAAGAAGTAAAGTGTCTGGTAGAACCCACAGGTTGATTCTTGATGGAAGGAAACTGAAAGCAGAGGGGACAGAGTCTGGGTCACTCAGGAGTGACCAGGGGCTCCGTAGACAATTGTCCACCGATATCAGGTGCTTTAGGTGTGAAGATGGGGACCTTGACTCCACAGCTGCATGGACCAATAGAAGTAGAGGACAACCAGGAGCCAGATATGAGCCGTCCCACGAAGGATGTCAAGGGCTGAGGGGGTCGGTGTCTGGCGGGAACACCAATAAGCCTTGGCAGCGGTACCCCACCAAGAAGGTCAAAGAAGGTTAAGGTCTGGCCCAGCAAGGACCAGGGGACTCACCACAGCAAGGGGAGTCCGGGCAGGCCTGGAGCAAACAGGTGAGCCCAAGAAAAGCAGTGATGTCTCTCAAGTGGACCCACTGGCTGAAGGCACAGGAGTCGCGAGGGGACCGCTAGCAGTTTCACAAAGTCACAGCTTGCAGGGCACAGAGTGTGAGGAGGCCGAAGTCCTTTGAACAAAATGTGGGCAAAGGTTGGGGGTATCGATAGCCCAATGCACTTAGTTGGGGAACGCCAACAAGCATATGTACTTGCAAAAGTATGCATTGCACAGGGGTTCGGGTTTTGCAGTCCCTACTAGAGATACTGGCCTCCAACTAAGTGAGAGGGCAGCTCGACCTCAAGGAACATAGGAACCCACCTCCTGTGTTGCTGGAGCCTTAGGAAAATGCAGGAGCTCAGGATCAGCAGACCGGTCAGTTGCATTACGGTGCCTGCATATGCAGGGGAGTGACTCCTTCACCCTAAGGGAGATATATCAGTTGTCCTTGCTGCACCACTGGTCCTGCATGGAGCCTGTATGGTGCACAGGCACAAACAATGCTTTGGAAGGAGAGGGAGACGAAGTCGAGACTAGTCAAAGTCAACGAAGTCCAGAGTGTCCAGATGGTCGAAGGTCAGTGGTTTCTTGATTAGAATCTTGTCCACGTCCAATCCAGGGTCCTATAGCCAGGTAAGCCCTTTTGTACCAACGGGAGAGGGTTGGACAGATTCAGGGGACTCTCCCAGGGAAGGGTCAGGACAGTGGGGAGGTTACTCCCATGATCTTTGTCCAATTTCGCACCAGAACAGCAGCCAACGGCTCCTAGGACTGGTTTGAAGTGGACTATGCACAGGGACACCAAATGTGCCCCTCGTCCAGACTTTCAGGCACTTTGGAAGTGCACCCACCCAGCTCCAATACACTAAATCCTGTCTGGGAGGTGGTTACACCTCCCTGTGACAGGATGCCTATTGTGCTGCCTTCCTCTGCTCAAGCTTGGCTCAGCAGCAGGAGGGCAGAAATGTGTCTCTGTTTGGTAGCAACCATTTTGTGCTTTCTGGGTTGAGAAGGCTGGTACCGGGAAGACCAGGAACCCCACGAAGATTACTTCTGAAGGGTGGAATCATACCTCCCGCACCAGTTACAGATGTGGAGGTATAATTCCAAGACGTGTTTGATACCAAACACAACATAGTTTGTTGCAGATGTTTTCGAGATATCATTTTATGCACTTCTACCTATATGTCTGGCTGCGTCACCGACAACCCGGGAGAATGGTCTCCGAAGGCTTATGGGGTGCTCTGCTCATGCAGGGACACCCTCTCACATAAAACTCACAAACCCTGCCTTCAGTATTGTCAAGGCCTCCTATAGTGGTGACTTTTAAGTTTTAAGTGTAGTGACCTATAGATATGGTAAACCTATATCTAAAGTAAGTGGTGCGTGCACCATTCTACACAGGCTGCAATGGCAGGCCTGTAGTTCCATTTTGCATGGTCTCTAATGGGTGGCATAATACATGCTTCAGCCCATGGGAGGCCTCTGTGGTACACATGCCCTGAGTACATGTGTACCATATACTAGGGACTGACAAGGGTACCCAGTATCCAATCTGGAGTGAACCTAAGTACATGACATAACATTTTAGGGAGAAAGCAGATAGACCGGGGTCCTGATGAGCAGCATCCCAGTCAGTCTTGTCAAAAACAGTATTACATTCAACAAAAAGTGGGAGTAACCATAAGAAGCAGATCATACTTTCCTACAGTATGCACTATCCTGCCCATGTGATTTCCTATATATTGGACAAACTATACAGAAAGTAAAAACTCTTATACTGCAACGTTGCAGCAGAATACAATGTAAGGTCCAGGGTGCACCCCTGGTTGAGCATTTCACCATGTTCGGACACCCGGCTGAGAGTCTCAAGTGGTGGGTTATTGATAAATGAAAAATCAATACGAGGGGTGGCAACTTCACCAACACCACGAGTGTTGGAGAATGTAAATGGATAAACATCTTTTATACTGTCCTGAGAGGACTGAATGAATATGAGGTAATTGCCAAGCAGGTAGCGACATTAAACAACGGTTGAGATTTTGCCAATTGTGTTGTATCTGGCATACCCATTATACTAGTGTATATTTCCACTCTACGGTGCATATGTTCATTCTTCAGTATACACCATTTTAACGTCACATTCGTTGCACATACAATGTAGTTTTTTGACTACATTAGCTGCCCTATCTCTAGCAGATATATAAATATTTTAATTACACAGTTTTTCCATCCCATATCCACCGTATTCATTGTACCATACACTGTATCTGTCTTTGTTATGCAATTCGTCATATTCATTGTACCATACACTGTAATGTAAATTCGACATATCATTGTATGTTCTTTGTGTACTGTATTGTATCATGCTGGTGGATTTATCCTTGCTGGCTTTACCAATACACTGGTAATTGCTATAATGTTATCCATGTGGAAATAGATCTCGAGCCCCCTTTTTTCAGATTAGGCAACATGCTGCTTTATTGAACAGGTGATGGGCGCTTTTCCTGAGAGTTAGTTGGGGTTTCATCCCCAGTCTGTTTTTCAATACACTCCCCCAGTCTTTCCATTATGCGTAGGCCCAGGCAGACGTTCAGAGCAACACACGGCGCTCTAACCGTGACGTGCACATGCAGCGTGCATCCTTTGAATACAGACGCTCCACACGTTGGCCTGTCTCGTGCGGTACCTTGATGGGCGAGGAACCAGCATCTCAGGGTTGATGTAATCGCGCTCTGAAAGGTAATTTTTCTTCCAGAGGCCCCTGATTGTGACTCGTTGCCTTTTTGTACACTACCGTGCTTGGTTACCCTATCTAAGGATTGTTTCCTTTACTTTTCTATTCCAGCATTATGGCTGGTTCTGACTGGGCTTTGGGTACCCCACAGTGGATTAACTGTACCACACTGCAATTGTGATGCGGGTAAGTATTTTGGGGGTTTTTACACTCATTCATTGATCACAACATCGAAAGGGCTATGTAATATGCACCTTCATCCTACTTACAGACTACCCACCCCTGGGAACTGTGATCAGGTCCATCAAACAACACGCACCTGCATGGTTGGCCTGCAGTGGTTGCTTCATTGCCAAGGGAAAGGAGAAGGAACTTTGTAAAGGACTTTCATCTACAGAATATTCTCCAAGGGCTTGAACTGTGCTTGTCTCCTGCTGAAGTCTCAGAGACAAAAGACTTTAATTTCAGCTCCCTCCTGAATTTCCTTGCTGGGAATTCTGACTCCAGTTCCTTGTGTGCCGCTGGGAGCTGGAAGCGCGACGCATCGAGAAGAAGCGTGTCGCCGCCGCAGCTGAAATCGTCGCATTGCTGGAGAAGCGAGCCTTCACCGCATCTACCTGGAAGGGTGTGCTCATCGAAGCTGTTTGCTGTCGCATTGCCGGAGAAGCATGACGCCATCGAGAGAGTTGCCATCGCATCACCGGAGTAGCGTGTCGCAGGGCCTGGCGCGGCTCCAAAGTACAGAGTCGTCACAAGGCTTCCCAGGCGTCATCGCATCATCATCGCATCGCCACATCAAGGGCCCCATCTTCTCGCATCGCAACAGGATCATTGCATTGCATCAAGGCGCCATCTTGTGCACCGCAACGGGCCCGCAGGCAGAGAATCTAAACATCACCTCCGCACCGGTAGGAAGCACGACGCATCCCCTACTCTGCGCAAGCATTGAGGCACGACCAGGGCTCGAGTCGGGGGTCCACGTGGGTGGACGGCGTCCCCCCACTCTTTTCACAGGGTGGACGCCGTCCCCCCTGCCAAGAAGCTGGGCCCCACAGAAATATGCTGAACGTGTCCTGGTGTAAATTTCAGACACCGGGTTACGTTCCGCACGTGACGTCACGAGGTCATTTGCATACTATCAGTCCCCCCCACTTCTTTTTATAGGACTTGTGCCCTAGGCACGACGCATCATCTCCCCTGCCTCACGGAACCAACGCATCTCCCCTTTTTGCGAGCCTTTTGTTTACTTTGCGTTACGCATCCAGGTACTTTGTTGAGAACTTTGTTGCATTTATCATCAACTTGAACAAAGCAACTTTAATCATCTTTTGAGTAATCTTAAGTGTAGTATTGTGGATTTTGTAGTTTGTGGTCTTGTGTTAAGTGCATATAAAGAATACTTATTTTTATAAAACCTGTGTTGTGTCCATCTGTAGTGTTTTCACTGTATTACTGTGTATATTCACAAATGCTTAACACACTGCTTCTGAAGTAAGCCTGTCTGCTTGTGCCAAGCTACCAAGGGGGTGAGCAGGGGTTATTAAGGAGTGTAATCCCCTTATCCCGACTTAGAAGTAAGGGTTCCTATTTGGACAAAGGTGAATACCATTGCCAACTAGAGACCCCCAGATCTAACAAAACCTATATCTTTAGTAAGTGGTGCTAGCACCAGCTTACACAGGCTGCAATGGCAGGCCTGTAGTTCCATTTTGAATGGTCTCTGATGGGTGGCATAATACATGCTTCAGCCTATGGGGGGCCTTATGTCCTGAGTACCTTAGTACCATATACTAGGGACTTATAAAGGAACCCCAATTCAATCTGGGATGTACCTAGGAACTGAACATAACAATTGAGGGAGAAAGCAGATACACTGTGGTCCTGATTAGCAGGATCTCAGTCAAACTAGTCAAATACAGCTTAGCACCAGGCAAAAAATGGGGGTAACCATAGAAGCAGATCCGACTTTCCTACATTGCCCATCACTGCTTAGTCATGATGAAAAAAAGCAATGTTTGTTTCCTGTCTATCTGCTGTTTCCCCCTCCCTTTGCCTCCCACCCTCACTTCATCCCTCCCTTGTTGGCTTGCCAATACCAATCCTCCCTCCTTCAATTGTTTGTGTTGGTCTGCCTTTACCCTCCCTCCCTCCGTTGTCCATGTTAGCTTGCCCCAATCCTTCCTGCCACCGTTTATTGTCTGTGTTGGCTTGGCCCGCCACCACTCACTCTCTCTCCTTCTGTAGTGTTTGTTGCCTTGCGTCCCCTCCCTCCCACCCCCCCATTTTCCTTGTTGATCCTTCCACCAGGCACAACAAAAAAAGTGATATGACGCGGACACCGCTGCCCATTTTCTATTGTTTTTTTTAATTCTTCCACTCTTTGTGTTGCAGCTAACGTAATGTCCCTAAGGTCCTCCACTCCATCTCGGATAACAATGCTTCCGAATTCTGCCCACTCTCTGTCATATCTATTATGAGCAACAATAACAAGGGTGTCGTCTGAACTTCTAATTTGTAGAACTGAGAGAGTGTCAAGTCATTCTGATAATGACCTACTTATTACACTTAATGTGACACCCAGTCTGGAGCAAGTGTTCCTTTATCAATATGTCAGGGCCATCTAAGAACAGCGTTAGATAATTCTTCAAAGAGATATAGTCAGAGTTGACGCCACTCGTCTCCCATTGTCCTAAAGGTATGTCTAGGGCCCTTTCCTTGGCGTCCGTAATCTATGTACTTCATTCCTGAAACTATGTCAGAGGTTTTTTATCCCCCAAAATACTTAAAGCTCATTTACTATATTTTGACGCACAGCAAGCATGCCCGCTGTGCTGCTGTGCATTAAAATGTAAGGCAGGAATGTGCCGTATCTACAAGATACAGCACATTCTTGTCCTTCTTACCTGCATCGGCAAACAAACAGTAGACGTGCGGCAACGCAGACACCCATGCCCCATGGTGTAAGGGTGACTGCGTTGCAGGGATGATTGTTGTTGTGCAGGAAGGGACACCTTCCCGAACAAAAACAATCATTAATGTCGTTTTGTTCCTTCTATGTGTGCTGCAGAATGGAACACATATAGAAAGAGCAAAAAACAAGGAGATTTCTCCTTGTTGAGCTACTCCTGCACCTCCCTTGGGGAGGCGCAGGATTCTGATGCAATCCCAGGCTTACAGCACTTTGTAAATCTGGGAACGTGTCTGGTTCCATGGATGTGGCTTGGGACACCCACAGCAACACTCATCAAACTCCCCTTTCCACACAGACATGATTTAAAGGCCATAAAGAGAGTCAAACAGGGTCCCTTTAAGTGGCCTTGTAAATATGGGCAGGCACACTGCGCTGCTGGTGTGTCTAAAAAAAGTGATGCACGGGCAGCGCAATTGACTTGTAAACGAGGTTCTTAGTATTTAAGGACCACCATTCGACCCCCTAGGTAGAGCGGTCCTTCGCTCCAGACTATCTTGCATTTTGGTTATTACCGCACTCGGAGAAGATGATGCCTCTTGCCTGACAGTTATGAGAGCCAAGTACATGAGGGAGGCTGCTACCTCGGAGTGTTTGCCTCTCTCAGGGAACGCTTCCTCCGCGGCTCTTCCCATAAAGACAGTCTGAGCTGTCAACAAGGTATGTAGAGCACAACTTCTCCCTAAGAAACTCTAGACTGCAAGTAACTCCATTACAGGCTCTCCTGGGGTCAATCAATCCGGATTTGTATGGCGCGGCTGCTTCACCCTTGGGGTCTCGAAGCATACACAGGTATGTTTTAGGATTTTAGATGGTATTTTAACTAGGTTAGAAATGTTCATTTTATTCTCATTGCTCAGAACGTGCCTTCTTGCTGTTTTTTATGATTTCTAGAGTGATTTTTTTAGTTGGACTAAGAAACCGGTTTTGCCCTGTTGTAGCAAATGCTTTTAGTTAAAAGTGTCTTCTCTTCTTACTGCTGTGTGTGATACTGTGAAAAGTGAAATAAGTTTATTGTTACCACGGTGTCCCTGATCCCTTTCCAGTTATTGTTAGGAACCCAAAAGTAATGACTTCACTTCAGATATGTTTTGGGTGAGGTTCTGTGAGGCTACAATAACCGGTCTTTCACACTCCGCGCTGGTGCACTGAACTAAGCTCATCTGTGTAACTTGTGGGTGGGAAGGCAAACTTTGTAGAACTGTTCCTCAATACCACCTGCCAGCAATTCAAAATAAAAAAGCAATATGACACCATGCTTTTGGACCCTGTGTCACAAGTTTGTGCATAGGGTGGAGTGCTTCTTGTTTAATACAGATGGGATTTTGCACTTCACCTAAGCACCCATGTACTAGATACCAGCATATATGTCCCCATCTCAATAAAGGCCAGGGGATAATCCTCCTTAATGGTTAAAGCCATGGATGCAGAGAGGCAAACTTCACACAGCAGTACAGATACTCTTAGTTCATTTTAATAGAAATCTAATATAGAACCTGTACACAACGAAGCAAGACGTTGAGCTCCTGCTCTGGGAATCACAACACGCTAACCACATGCACATGCCGCTGGCTACACACGGATGGGTCCATCTTGGAGGTGAGCGGCAGGAACATCACAACCTGCTCCTGTGCTCGAATGACTTCTTCCCCCGTGGTGCCCACGTAAAGCGGGCACAGGTACTTCGGAAAGACTGAGCTTGTGCTACACTCCTGCGTAGACGTCCGGACGGCACGGATCCACACCTCAGGGATACTGCATGGTTTGCTGGAAAGGGTCTCTTGTAGGATGGACAGCCTGGTATCCCAGAGAGCATTGCGCACTTCAAGGCCTGTGAGGTAGAGTCCATGCTGCAGGGCGGACTTTGGTCGCACACTTCTCTGCATGACCTGAAAATATAATACAGGAAAGTCAAAGGCCTGCTCTACTCTAGGAATTCTCTACAACTCAAGTGGCACATGCATCAAATCACGTTTATTTCCCTTAAACGCAAATGTTATCACAGCTTTTAATCCCCACACCTTGAAGGGCATGAACACTCACTCTAGTATATTGCACTTCAAAAATACATTATTCAAAAACAAAGTACACTAAGGGAGGATTTTCTAAAAAGTTGAGCAACGCAGCGCCGCGCAGCCCCCGTGAGGCTGCGCCACGTTGCGCGACAGGGAGGGAGCAGGAGAGCGCCATCTCTTCAGAGATATGGCTCTCTCCTCCCCTTTACCTTGCGCTGACGCTGATTTCAGCTGCGGTGCGCCATGCACACACCTTAGGGCTAGGGTGTGTGCATGAGTGTAACATAGGTTTTGTACAGGAAGAATACCCCAAGGGGCCGTGGACCACTCCTGTTACCCTAATCTATGCGCTAGTGGCATTCTGTTCTCACTGTGCATCTGACTGGATAGCGGTGTACTGGCCAGGCCCCTACACAGGCAATGAGGCCAGAGAATGATGCCTCAATGCGCTGACAAAGCACGCAGTCTTTCAGAGCCCCAGCACATTCTGTCACTCACCTGCTGGAAGAAAGGGAACAGCGTGAAGAGTGTGGTGTCCTTCTTCCCCAGGCCATCCAGCAACATACTGAAGTACTGGCCAGAGCAGGCCTGCGTTTCTAGCTACCGCCCCCTTACAGCTGAAGGTATCAGGCGCAATGCACACCAGCAGCACTTCAGGCTGCCGGACCTTCCTGGTCATGTGCACGTGTGAGTGACAAGCGTTCCTCAGTGCCACCGGTTGGCAGCCTGTTGTCCATTCACCGGCCGGTGAACCTAGGCCATCTCTGAGAGACTTCATCAGGTGATGATCCCCGTGAGAGGCATAGAGCAATTACAGGTGTGGTACAGGAGAGCGCTGGCCCACACAGCGAGGGGAAAAGGGAGAGACATTGAGTGGCCACCTCTGGTTCATCAGAAGGAAATAAATAAAAAGTGAATAAGAGAGTGTTGTACAAGACTAGACCACCGGTCCACACACCTGACTGACGTCATCCTGAGCATCTCAAAAGAAAAAAAGAAGTAACCAAGGTGGTGCAGGAGTGAACATACACCTAGACAATGGTGGACAACTGCCCCTTGGCGTCAAAGACCCCCTCAACCTCAGCAAGCGCAAGCACGCGCACATGCATCCATGACTGCACTGCCAGTGAGCTCTTTGACCCCTCTACAGTGGTCTCACAGTAGAAAACCTGGGCTGCAAGGCTGAACAACTATTTTTACGCCATGTGCAGAACTTATGACATGGTGAAGTGCTCGCTGTTGCTACAATTCAGAGGCGAGGACATCTATAAATTGTTCGAGAACTTCCCAAACAAAGAGGAAAATCATGACTATAAAGCTGCTGTTGCAGGCTTGAATGTGTATGTTGATCCCCAGTTGAATCGCAACGGTGAGAGATTCAAGCTGCACTAGGCTCGCCGGTGGGAAAATGAAAGCATTGACGAGTTTCATGTGTAACTGAGAGCTCTAGTCTGCAAAAGTGTGGATGATGACCAGACCAAAGAAGTTTGAGCCAAGATCGTACAGTGCTGCAGATCGTCCACCATAAGACTGATCCTGCGCCAACGAGTCTTCAAGTTCGAGGAGAGCCTCATTTTAGAAAGGTCACACAAGCTCTCAAACAGCAGGGTTGAAG
Organism: Lissotriton vulgaris; assembly: GCF_964263255.1. Classification (NCBI taxonomy): domain Eukaryota; kingdom Metazoa; phylum Chordata; class Amphibia; order Caudata; family Salamandridae; genus Lissotriton; species Lissotriton vulgaris. Next base: position 55,861,329 of record NC_141696.1, read on the forward strand.
AGATGGAGGTGGCTTTTTCAAAAGGAGGGCCAACAGCCGGAGGTGTGAGTCGACTTGAAATCAAGAAAGAAAGAGTCGATGTGGTGTACAGATAGCTGGTGGGGACACACCAGCCATAGGCGTCAGGTACCAGCCAAAGCAAATGCCAGAACTGAGCCTGGATCTCCATTTAACGTATGTTTACCCAGCTCATGGGAAATCATGCTCACAATGCAGAAAGAACAACCATTTTGTTCGCCTGTGCTGGAATGGAAACAAAGGGCGTAGGTAACAAACCAAAACATGCAAGAACCCAACTTTGAGGCAGCTAACCATCAATAATGAAGAGCAAGATGATGGGACAGCCAGGCATGTAGCAGAGACACACACGAGAGACAGAGACAATGATGATATCTTCATGATGCGCACTATAATGATTGGCGGAGTCAAGGTGCCAGTCCTGATTTATGCTGGAGAAAATACAAGTTACTTACCTGTACACTGTGGTTCTCCAGTATTGATATATTTTATAGATTCACATGCTTGAATCTTCCTCGTTGTCATGGTGTGAATCCCATGTTAACAGTAGAAATAGTAGCACTGAATACATTACTTAGACCTCCATAGAGAGAAAATTAAATTGAGCACTCTTTCAACCTCATTTTATAACATCCAAAGTTCAGCCAATCACAGCGGAAACCTCAGAGTAACCCTCACCACAGAGCCACCACACCTCAGATTTCGAGCAAAAGTGTGCAAAATTACATATATATGTATATATATATATATATATATATATATATATATACATACATATATACATATATATGAGCACAAGTTCCCCCTCTTCGGGATCTGCGTACGCGGTCAAAGCCTCCACGCCATCCACAAAAGGAAATACGGACCACCAAGTCAGCAAGAGTTCTTGTTTATTTCATTCACAAAGCCAGGTCAGCGACGCGCTTCGAGCACAAGTGCCCTTGTTCATGCTGCATATATATATACACAACTCTGAGGTAGAATGGTGAGCCTAACCAGGGAGGAGGGCGGGTCACATGTAAATCTAGAAAAGATATTAAAACTGGAGAACCGCAGGTGAGTAACTTACCAACAACACTGGAACATTGATAGATGGTTCCCTAAAATTGCAAGGATCCTCTTCCTCATAGGGATAACGCTCCTGAAAACATTCCGGCAGCTGAACAGTAGCCGAGTCGGTGAAAGAATACTCTCCTGCAAGGTATGAGAAAGGATTAATGTCCTCTAAGTCTTTATCATCCTTAAAGTCCTGAAATTTTACTTTTTATTTGGGAAGTATTATATGTAGGGCTAAACGCGCCGTCATCCTCAGACTCCTAGTAGTCAAGCAAATGTGTAGGAGTCAGCAGAGACATTTTTGAAAAATCCTGAACCTTTGAATGTCCCAAATGGATTTTTTCTACCGTCGACGGTGTCAACGCTGACATCGCCACTGTCGGCGGAAAGGAGGGCAGCGTCGTCGACGGAGTGGTCGTATACAGGGAAATTCTCTTAGACAGAGGAAGGCTCGTCGACGAAGGTCTCGTTGTCTGAGATGGTCTTGTCGAAGATGACGCCATCGTCAGAGTTAACAGCTGGCCCGTTGACACCATGGCCGTCGACGTAGAAGCCATCGACGGCAATGAAATCACCTAAGGACTGACAGAAATAACTCTTGTCGATGACGCTGTCGACGGACAAGAAGAAAGATCTCTCACAGGGGATATAGAAGCAGAAACTGGAGCAGAAGATGATTTTAAAGTTACTTTCACCTGCTTTCTCTGGCGTTGCTCCTCAGATCTTTCCTGCTCCTGTGATTTCATGATCTTGTAGTCCCCTTGGTAAGACGAGGAGCTACCTTTTCTTTTCTTTTCCTGGAGGAAGTAAGGGGCTTTTCCTCCGTGTCAGAACCAGATTCAGAAACTGCTTTTTTCTTCTGGAGCCAAAGAAGCAGTCTTCCTTCCCTATCCTTGAGGGTTTTGGCTGAGAAGGTGCAGCAGCATTTGCATTCCCTGGGCTTATGGTCAAGGTAGAGGCAATAGAGACATTTCTTGTGGGTATCTTCTGAGAAAAGTCTAGACTTGCCACAAGTCTTACAGGGCCTAAACAATCCTTTTTTATCAGGCATTGTGAAAATCACAGAAAGGAATACCTTGAGCTGAAAGCTGGAGGTCAAAAGTTGAAAATGCCAACTATCAGTGAGCATAGCTCAGAGAGACTCCCAATCACACTACCTGCGGTAAGAAATCTGAGGTGTGGTGGCTCTGTGGAGAGGGTTACTTTCAGGTCTCTGCTGTGATTGGCTGAACTTTGGATGTTATAAAATGAGGTTGATAGAGTGCTCAATTGAATTTTCGCTCTACGGAGGTCTATGTAATGTATTCAGTACTACTATTTCTACTGTTACCGTTGGACTCCCACCATGATGACGGGGAAGATTCAAGCATGTGAATCTATAAAAGATTCAATACTGGAGAATCAGTCAACATCATGGACCTGCAACGGTTCAAAGCACTAATCCTTATACTGCCCCTGGTGCCCCCCACAGCGGAAATCTATGTGTATGGCGGACACACCCCATTGCCTCTAGCAGAGTGATTGAAGTCTGTATAGCCAGTGGAGACACTGTCAAGCACACAGAGTTACACATCACCAAGGAAGGGATGGCCATACTAGTGGGGTGCCACACAGCAGAGGATTTAGGGCTTCACATTGACCCTTTAGTAAAGCCCATCGCCCTGTGTCAAAGAAGGGTGCTTTTTCACCTGCAACTATTGGTGGAAGAAGTGCTACGAAAACTGGAACAGCAAGAGGTGAATAAAAAAGTAATCTGATCAACACCCTATGTTTCCCTCTGCTGGCAGCAACCCTAAAAACAAAACCGCTAGGAGCTATCAAGATGTGCATGGACACGAGGCTGCTCAACAAGGCAATTTGCATAGAGTGTCACCTCAATGGATGCCATCATCATGGACCTGAATTGCGTTTAGTGGTTTTCAAAGTTAAATCTGAATGCCAGATACCACAAACTGGAGCTTGACCTATCTTGCTGGTATATCACAACTTTCTCCACACACCTTGGCAATAGGTACCAGTGCTGCAAAATGTCACCAAAGACAGGCGCTTCCTAGGGATGGCCACATGTTGCGGGCGCACCATGCCCGACCTAGCTATGATCTCGGACTCCTGAGGGCCATCAATAAATCCAACAAAATCTTGAAATGAGACAATAAAGCAAATGCATCGTTTCAAGGTGTGAAAACGGCAGTGCTGAGGGATCCCACAATCGCATACTCTGACCCTCATCGCAACACTGAACTGATTGTGGACGCCTGTCCCGTCGTCTTAGGGAGAGTATTCTTGCATGAGATGGAGAGTAAGCGAGAGGCACTGGCCATCCAATGGGCCTGCACCCATTTCCATTTGTATCTGTGCAGGAGGCAGTCCCAGGAAAATGACCACTGGTCTCACTCGTTGCCGTCACGTCCAGACCACAAATCGAATGGTGGTCGGTCTAGTTCCAGTCATACATGTTTGACATCATATACAACCCACCTGATTATCTTTTAGAACACCAACTGGAAAGCAGGAAAGAGGAAACCGAGAAAGATGAATGGCTGAAGATTGTGTGAGGATAGTGATGGAAGGGGCTTGCCCAAAAGGCCATGACTCTAGAAGAGATTTGAGAATTGACAGAAGAGGATCCCAGCCTCCAGAAAGTGGCAGAAGCACTACACCAAGAGGCAGAAGCACTACTCCCAACTGCAAACAAAATACTTCCTGATTCATGCCGGAGCATGGGACCCCCAAGGAAAAGCAAGTGATAAAACAACACTGGAGAGTGTGGGACAAGCCCAACAGCACAGAGAAATACCACGAGCCCTGTAGAGCTGAGTAATTGACTTAGCCCATTAAGGCCACCAAGGAGTGTCGAAGACCAAAACAATACGTTGAAGCAAAGTCTGTTTCCCAGGAATGGACAGGGCTGTTGATGACAAGGTAAACTAGTGTCACACATGTATGTAGGTATGTATGTATGTATGTATGTATGTATGTATGTATGTATGTATGTATGTATGTATGTATGTTGTATTTATAAAGCGCACTGTGACCATAAATGGTATCCTGGTGCAAGCTAAACCACTATGTAAGGGAGTCAACTGGAATAAGTCTGAAGAAGAAGACCCTGACTGTTAGTGAGGAAAGAGCCAAGTTTTCAGAGACTTTCTAAACATAAGTAGATCAGCAAGGGATCTTAGTGGGACTGGCAGTGTATTCCATATCTGAGCTCCTCTTGCAGTAAGGCTCAACCTCCTTGTCAAACTTTTTAAAATCTATATTCTTGGACATAGTTACCTGTAGCTGATCGAAGGACTCTGCCAGGGGTATATTTCCATTAGTTTGGCTTGTAAAGGTTTTGGTCCTGTTGTTGTGTAATGCCGGAGTACAATACAGAGTGATTTGAATATTATTCTCTGTTTAATAGGCAGCCAATGAAGATCTTTAATGGCATTTATAGCAGAAGAGTAACGCAGTTATTTAGTGGTAGCTTTGCTGTGACTACCTGAATGAGTTCCAACTTTTTTTAGTAAAAATCTTGGAGCTCCTAATGGAAGAGTGTTACAGTCCAGTTGCTTAAGATTACACCTTGCAGATAAAGAGAGAAGGAGTGTGCTCTGCACTCATCGTGACAAAGAAACACCAACTACACCTGTGTACCCACTTCAAAATGGATTTTGGGAGTTTTCAGGATGGGCGAACTACAGTAGAGATCACAGACAACTATTCCAAATACTTGGAGCTAAAGATGTCAACAGCCTTCCTGTAGGTGAAGCTCAGCCTGGAAAAGATGTAAGCCATGTTCATCCTCCACATGGAAGTGAAAATAGACAATGGTCCACCATTCCAAGGATAAGACTTCAAAATAGTACTTAACCTCCCCAGGGATTTTTCGCCAAAAGCTAACACAACAATGGCCCGAAGTCAATGTGGAATTGGATTTCTTCATGTGCACCCTCAATAAGACAATTTGGATTAGTGTAAACCAAGGAGAACACCAAGAATCCTGTCTGGACCAGTTCCAGAGGTTGTACCGCCATATCTTCACAACACCATGACATGCAAGTGGTGGCAGTACAGGACAAGAGGAGAGCAATGAATGACAGTGTCAGCCGACATAGGAGAGCAGAATTCCCCATGATAGAGGTGGGCGACTGAGTGCTAATAGAAGACCAGCACGCAGTCTGGAAATCCAGATCACCCTTTGAGAGAGACTCATGTAAGGTTACCTGCATCCAAGGAACTAAGGTTATCATCTCCAGGAGAGGCGAACAAGAGATCTGGAGTGTGTTTCAACAAAGCAAATTTTGCAGGCACCTCGACAACGACATTGGATGAATCTTCGAACAGTGACTGGGAAGATGAAGCAGGGACCCCAGAGATGCCCGGCTGGGTAATCTCAGAGGTACCAAGCTGGTATTTATGCCCTTTCCAAGCTGCTGCCGGGCCCTTTGATTTGTGACTTGTTTGTATGGTCTTTAGGTTCATAATACCCACAAATAAAAGGTCACACTTATAACATCTTGCCCTTCCACACTGATCAAGTCTTTAAGGTGACAACATCCTTTTGGACACTTCCCCTTACCCTGCTGGCGCATGGAGGCATGAGGAACAGTCCTTTGAACCACCAGCGAGTGAGGGTGCAAGGGGCTGGGATTTCCTTTGTTTTGCTGATGTCCTCACAATCAATGTAAAAACAGAATTTTACACCAGGTGGTTTGGTGAGGATTATGTTTTTCGTTCCTCATGTTAAACGAAGCAGTCACAGGCATTCCAGCATTTTTTCAAAATTGCATTTCACAAGAACCAGTCATGGAGAAAACCATGAACATCATTTGACCCAGACAACCAATCAAAACTGGATGTCCTCAGCGAAGTTCAGGGAGCCCTTGCAGCTGACTCTGTTGAACATTTTAAGAATAAACAATTTGAAGTAAAGCCCCAGCAGCCTTCCACTTTCTTACATTGTGTCAAAACGTGCCCATTGTTTAAAACAATAATTTAGAAATGAAGATATCGGATGTATGACGTTAAAACGCATACTTTTACATCGCATACCATTACAACGCGATATTTACAATGCAGGATCCTTTACAACGCATGCCTTTACAACGCATGTCATTACATAGCAGATGCTATTACAACGCATGCCATTACAACGTAAGTATAGGTAAGTATATCTTTTTTAAAAAAAATTGTAATTAATAAATATTTAATTAATTTAATTTAATTAATTTAATTTAATTTAATTAATTTAATTAATTTAATTAATTTAAAGTAGTTTTTTTTTAAAACGGAACCCTTAAAATACCCCTGTACCCCTAAACCCAAAACCTACCCCTAATCCCTAAAGCTACCCCTCTACCCCAAAACCCAAAGCTAGCCCTGAACCCTAAAAATACCCCTGTACCCCAAAACCCAAACCTAGCCCTAAACCCTAAAAATACCCCTGTACCCCAAAACCCAAACCTAGCCCTGAACCCTAAAAATACCCCTGTACCCCATAACCCAAACCTAGCCCTACACCCTAAAAATACCCCTGTACCCCATAACCCAAACCTAGCCCTGAACCCTAAAAATACCCCTGTACCCCATAACCCAAATTAAATAAATGTTTAAAAAAAGATAAACTTACCTATACTTACATTGTAATGGCATGCGTTGTAATAGCATCTGCTATGTAATGACATGCATTGTAAAGGCATGCGTTGTAATAGTTGCGTTGTAATAGTATTCCGTTGTAACAGTTGCGTTGTAACTGTTGTTTCCCAACCCAAATATATTCTAGTTGAGGCTCCTCACATTATATCCAGTTAATCTCCATAAAATGGCTTGTTCCGTTTGTACCTTGTTCTAGGCAGGTGAAAGCATGCTTTTCTCATCATTAAAGTAGTTGTCTGAGGCCTGCTGTTCTTGTGGGCTATGAAACCTGGCTGCAGTGAGCCTTTTGCCCTAAAAGGGCCATTGGGGGTCTAAAAGGTCACGACTTAAAAGTGCTGTTACTTTTCTAACAAACTAACAGATGTTGACCTTGAGAATGGTAAGCAAAGACGACACTTAGAAGAAAACAGCGGGAGGGTAAGCCATGCTATTAAGGTGATCATGATGTCCAGAATGTCAACACGTGTTCTTTGTTGTGGGGCGTGTGCTGGTGTATCTTAAGACTTGACCTGGTACAAGAGACTTCTATATCAGCAGAACTTGGAGGGTCTACGTGTATGCTACATTCATCAGTTGTCGGTCTGGACTGGGAGCTTGATAAGGCTTCCTTGTGGTCCTTCAAAGTCCTCCGGGGCAGGAGTTGCATTCAAACATGATACTGTTACGCACCTTTCTAGAGAACTATTCCTGGGGGCCACTCCACACCAGGAAAGAGCTTTGCGTCTTGCGAGAGCCGAGGTAACAATGAACGGCCCACTTTTGAAGCAGCTCCGGCCTTGCGCTGGATGGATCTAAGCTACACATACAACCTCTGGGAATACAACCATCTGTTCCTTACATATCAGCTGGAAGCACCATGAGATGCTTTGAAGGCAGTATTGTGAGTTCCAGCAGCCGAGGAGCCCTCCCCGGAGCCAGGACTGCAGCTACCGAGGTTGTTCCCTTGTCTTGGGGACTATGTGGAAGACTTGACTCTTTTATGTGATTCTAGAATGGGCTTCTGGAAACCCCAGAGCCTGAGCAAGAGCAACTACCCTCAGCTCCCAGCCTCATTCCCAAATGGCTTGACATGGGTCTGTCTTACTCATTTCCCGAAAGAAGAAAAACAGTATAAAAACACAAAAACGATCTCGAATAAATACACGTGATAAAGCACTTCATCAATCAAAGTTCTGTAAAAGAATACACTCAATATTTGTTTTCCTGAACCAAAACCTCAGCACTGAGAACCCTGGCAGATAATATTTATCTGCAAAGAAGAAAGGCTTCGATTTGGAGGAGTGCAGAAGAGGGTGGTATATATTGCACCCAGTAAATGCTGTTACTCCAGGGGGGCTTAGTGACAGGGTGGGAGAAATACCTCTTTGTACAGGTGTTCCAGGTGGGAATGCCGCACAACACGCAGAACTCCAATGATGGAATTCTGTGTAGGCTTTACTCGGGGCCTTTCCCACCAGTAAATGTTGTCAGGTTCTTGTTTCTAAAACGAGTCAGAGGAAGAGAGCTGGGTGTGATATTTAATGCACTGGATTTCTGCTCCCTGTGAAAATTAAAGCTCATTTGGGGGTTGGACCACAATTTGGGAACAGGGGCCCCAGTGTCTTCAGAACCCCACCCAGTGGGTGAAACCGTGATTCCAGCATGGAGAGGGACTCGTCTGGAATTTGTTGGGCTCGGTTCGGTTTGGCCTGTGCCTCAGAAGAGGTCTTTTTTGAGCATTTTAGGGAGGCAAAGTCAAGCCGCTGGGGGGCCAAGGAAGTCTTAGTCAAACATTATTTTATTTTATAGTAGCCCCTCGCCTTTCATCATTTGATTACATATTTTTAACCTTATTTGCATCAGGTTTCTCATTTACCTACTTTGTCATCGCTTTGGTAAACTATCTACCATATTACTCAACCTTGGTGAATTGAGGGAGCCATTTCTCTGTGATTGTGAGAGACTATCGATGACTGACTCTGACTCTTCTCTTCCAGGACCCATCTAGACCCAGATTCATCTTCCCTGCGGTCAATGGTGACAAAAAATTATCACTGTGGGCCTTAATGATTGCACCTCGAGATGTTAGCAGACCAAACCCCGGTGCCTTTGAACATGGTGACAGCGCCTGGTGTAGGTGCATGTCGGACTGCCGCTGCGCCATCTTTTGTGGGATTCTATACGCAAAGCCTTTCGATCATCAATAATCTAGCACGGCAGCAAGCGTTCAGATCACGAAACATACCTGTGCTTCGATGAAGTACTGGTCCAGGTCCTGACTTTCATTCAGGGCGCGTTCCTGCATCACTGCTACCAGGAGCCTCTTGGGACAGTGGAAAGCAGACAGGTTGTACAAGATGCTGTGGAGATCAGGGTCCATGTATTCCACCAGCAGCTGTTGGCGACGCTGGAGATGTTGTATCCATTGGAGCAATGTCTGCGGAGACCGGTCTTTGGTGTACGTGGACCAATGGTTGGGCACTGTGCCCTCTGCAAGTCCTCGTGCGAGGTCATCACACCGGCTGCAGAGACAAGGGTCACCCAGCAGCTGGTCCTGGAAGCAGCACAGGTCTGTCAGCAGCCGGGAGATCATTTCAGTGAAGAGGTGGCACTCGTCAAGAAGGAACCTGTGCAGAGGCCTCTCCCGACTCCCGCTGTCCCTCTCCCCCACGCGGTTTACCGCCAGCTCCATATCCTTCAGCCGCGCCACACAGTCACTGAGAAGGATCTTCACGCTGTCTGCCTGCGGCACTGCAGGAGGGCATGGCTGCCAGACTCCCTGCGACCTCCGTAAGTCTGCCAGAAGCTCTTGGCTTCTTCTGATGTTGATCTTCTCTGCCATCCCTTCAGAGAGGCCGAAGGTCACGGGGTCTGCGGAAACAGGCAGCTGCTGGATCTTCCTCTGTGTCTCCTGGATCCAAGACTCAGTCACTTGGGTACCTGTATGAGGAACAGAAATGAGACACGACCTAGATCAATTCACAGCCAACTCAAATATTTGAGGATATACCCCATGCTTCTTTCCAATTATCATGCTCTCTTATTTTTAAAATATGTAATACATACATCGATAACTATGACACACATGGGCATCGGATCGATCGGCCCATCACAAACTTTCATTTACAGCTCTGATTTGCTCTTGCACCAAGACTGCTCCTCTGTAGCTGGCACAAGACTTTGTTAATTCTGTCCTTCCACTGGGCTGTGAAATTAGCAGAACACACTAAAAACCTGAACTTCAGTACTTCATCAAACTTGTACCTTATAGTCTGGCAGTAATGGGAACCAGAGGCCTACTGGACAATGACAACAAAAGAGCAGAAACAATTTGATGGATTTTTTGCAACCTCATTTGGTAAGGCGCTTCCCAATGAATTAAACGGACCATTCCAACTTAAACAACAGGGAATAGGCTGATGCCGCTGCGGGCAGCGGACTCTGCCTTGCACTACCCGCTTACACACTAGCATCTCACGTACTGATCACAAATCATTATAGTCCCTGAGATGTTCGAACACAGTACAGAAGCCCTAGCGTCTCCACATCTAACAAAGCTTCGAGAAGTCTTTTCGCCTGCTCCACTAAACGAGAACTGCATGAACAACGAGTGGCAGATTTACTCAAATACTGTGCCAGGTGACACAAACCTGCATCAAATATTTATTTAGGATTTCTTTTCCAACACAAAAGATTATCTGTGCACAGGAAAGTAGCCTAAAGTAATGCAGAGTCATGCTAGTCCTGCTTTGTGTTGCTTTGCGTCACAGGGACGTACCATGGATGGTACACAGGTGTTCCCATGCAACCACCTATGGTTTTTGATGCAAAACCCTTTCTACTAACATTTGTGGTCAAAGCTAGACATGGTGCTCCTGCTCCCTCCCTCTTTTTGGCTGCCCGGCTGCATTGTTTGAATACTTCGTAAATATGCCCACAAAATCAAAGAACAAACTAAGCAGCAGGCCGGCCACCATGCTGTTGGTACTTTTCTCCAGGTTCAAATGTTTTTTGCAGCAGGTTTGATCATATGCAGAACCTATCAGATTGTGTGAGCTTTACCAGCTCTGCATTTCTTCCAGAGCTTCTGTTTAAGTTCCACCACAACTAAACGCAGAGGATCTGAAGGTCATATGAAGGTTTTTCAGATACCAGCAAAAATTTGAAATGTGAAAATTTTAGAAAGCAACTGATAAAATACATCAGGTAACTTTAACTAACATCTCTTACTGCTGCAATAGCAAGGCATATTAGCATTGATTCATTTCCTTGATGAATGAATCATTATCCTGATGAAGGCCATGTAAAACTATTGCCTGCGGCCAAAACAATCAACACAATCTTTCCAGTGATCAAAACCATTAAGACTGGTCATGACTTTACAAGATCAACTAAATACTGCAAACATGCTTAATGCTTGTAACTTTTACAGGATCAATGCCCTTTTGGAAATAATATATCACCTCAGCATCGTGAGAACAAAATATTAAACACATTATCAAGGGAAAGGCCACTTACTGAATTATGTGATTATAAACCCTGCATTGAATATCATTTGGAATGTATTTATTATAAGTGCAGTAACAACTAGGCCTCTCATTAACTGTCCAACTGAGTGGTAGATATTGTGTGCACTGGCAAAAGAGAAGAAAAGGCTCCATTCGAATAGCCTTTGAGAACAGTCATCTCATGTTAACTCATTGACTTTAATTCCACTGGAGATACAGGGCCGCCACGGGTTCATCGTACACAGACAAACTCTGAGGTTTCGGTTCTGAAAATGGGGGGTAAGCAGTAAGCCCGGGCAGAGCTGGCGTAGCGCCTCTACGCGGAGTTCCACAGAATTGGAAAAAACTCTGTGGAACTCCGCTCTGCTCCCTCCCCCTCCCTAATTAATTATAATTTTTTTAAAAGGCACTTACCTGCTGTGGCTGCCTCCTCCTCGCTATGGCCGTTCTCCTTCCTCGCCCTCCTTGTCTATTGGAAACCCCTACAGTGTATGCATTGCGCGCAAGACATATAACGTAGAGGTTTCCAATAGGCGAGGACGAGGAAGGAGAGCGGCCATGGCGAGGAGGAGGCAGCCACAGCAGGTAAGTGCCTATTATTATAATTAATTAGGGAGGGTGGAGGGGCCGGCTAACTCCGCTCCGCCAACGAGTCAGAGTTTTACCTAAACTCTGGATTCGCAACGGAGTGCGGAGTAGGCAAAACTCCGTAAACTCCGCTGGCGGAGCGGAGTTACCCGCCCGGGGTTAGTAAGCAGTGCTTCATTCAAGCCGGTAGCTGCTGGTGGGGGCCACGGCACTCATTTATGGGAACCAGCATTTATTTTTCCTTTTGAGACATTTCCTGAGAGCACTGGGGGGGGGGGGGCGTCTGGTAGTGGGTTAAGGAGATCTGGGGATAAATTCTGCCCTAGCACCCTTGATATTCAGTGCACTGACATTTAAAAGTGCTGCCTGCAGATTTCTGAGCAGAGTTTTGGGCACCGGCACTCATTTTACAAATCAAGCGCTGGGGGTAGGTGATCAGTGTGAGCCAACACTCAGTTGTGGCATAAGGCTCTGGTATCCGGGCACGGCGCCCACACCCTCTGTTGTACCTCTCTACTGTGGTACTGGTATTCGTTCTCTGAGCTGGAAGCCCTGCTGTCAGTGTAATCTAGTACAGCGTGAAGGGTTGCCCCCCCTAAGTACCACTGAACAACTCTTCAAAGCCTCACACTGCCCCTGTGTGAAGGTCCCCGATGTAGCATTACCTGAGAGTGACCGGCAGGTGAGGGCAGACAGCAGGCTGTGGACCCCACGCACAGGCAGCAGGCGAGAGCTGGTGTCCAGACACTGGCGAGCCACGCCCAGGACGGCTGCTTCATCCCCGGGGTTCAGGACATGTCCTCCGTAGATGACAGAACCTAAAGGCAACAGAGGGCTGTCAGAAAGACCTTCTAGAATCACACTTAGAGGACCGTAGATATCACAAAGACAGACAACCATTTACAAACAAACTTACATACTGAGCAGAGGGTTGGGAGTGGGAGCTAAGAGGGGTGAACATGTGCCAAGCGGCTCAAGCAGAGGGTGTTTGTGAGTGTCAAATGAGGGGGGCAGATGATGCCTCTTCAGAAAAGGGAGATATTCTTCCTAGAAGAGCAGCAGTAGAGGATCAGAGATACTTCCATCACCAGAGGGGGCAGGAAAGGACCTAGGGTCCGATTCACAGAATGAACTTAAGACTCAATCCTAAACTTACTACTATTTTGGTATTCACAGAATGAACTTACTACTTTTGGTATTCACAGAAGTTAGGATTTTGTCTTAAGTTTGTCTTAAAACAAACTTAAGACAGACTGAAGACAGACTTAAAACAGACTTAAGTTAGGATTTTGTCTTAAATCAGTCTTAAGTGTGTCTTACGTCTGTCTTTAAGTCTGTCTTAAGTTTGTCTTAAGACAAACTTAAGACAAAATCCTAACTTCTGGGATAACCAAAAGTAGTAAATTCATCCTGTGAATACCAAAATAGTAGTAAGTTTAGGATTGAGTCTTAAGTTCATTCTGTGAATAGGGCCCCTAAGCAATAAGAAAGGCGGACAGATGAGAACGTGTAGGCCCTAGAGAGGCAAGACTTCAGCACCGTTATAAGGTCGCATTGCACGTTCATTCTTCAGCAGCCCGCAAGAGTCTTTGATTGATCTGTGGTCCACTCTGAGGTGACGACTGTCTCACCACTGTTACTGACAGGATCAAGCCAGGTCACTATCATAGATGGTGAGGAAAGGCTGGGAGCATCTTTGAATGAACATGTGGCACACTCTGAGGTGCCAGCTGTCTCACCACTGCTACTGACAGGATCAAGCCAGGTCACTATCGCAGATGGAGAGGAAAGGCTGGAAGCATCTTTGAACGGTTCTGTGGCACACTCTGAGGTGCCAGCTGTCTCACCACTGTTACTGACAGGATCAAGCCAAGTCACTATCACAGATGGAGAGGAAAGGCTGGGAGCATCTTTGAATGAACAAGTGGCACACTCTGAGGTGCCAACTGTCTCACCACTGCTACTGACAGGATCAAGCCTGGTCACTATCACAGATGGTGAGGAAAGGCTGGGAGCATCTTTGAATGACCATGTGGCACACTCTGAGGTGCCAGCTGTCTCACCACTGTTACTGACAGGATCAAGCCAAGTCACTATCACAGATGGTGAGGAAAGGCTGGGAGCATCTTTGAAAGGTTCTGTGGCACACTCTGAGGTGCCAGCTGTCTCACCACTGTTACTGACAGGATCAAGCCAAGTCACTATCGCAGATGGAGAGGAAAGGCTGGGAGCATCTTTGAATGACCATGTGGCACACTCTGAGGTGCCAGCTGTCTCACCACTGCTACTGACAGGATCAAGCCAAGTCACTATCATAGATGGTGAGGAAAGGCTGGGAGCATCTTTGAAAGGTTCTGTGGCACACTCTGAGGTGCCAGCTGTCTCACCACTGCTACTGACAGGATCCAGCCAGGTCACTATCGCAGATGGAGAGGAAAGTCTGGGAGCATCTTTGAATGAACATGTGGCACACTCTGAGGTGCCAGCTGTCTCACCACTGCTACTGACAGGATCAAGCCAGGTCACTATCACAGATGGTGAGGAAAGGCTGGGAGCATCTTTGAATGGTTCTGTGGTACACTCTGAGGTGCCAGCTGTCTCACCACTGTTACTGACAGGATCAAGCCAAGTCACTATCACAGATGGAGAGGAAAGGCTGGGAGCATCTTTGAATGATCACGTGGCACACTCTGAGGTGCCAGCTGTCTCACCACTGCTACTGACAGGATCAAGCCAAGTCACTATCACAGATGGAGAGGAAAGGCTGGGAGCATCTTTGAACGGTTCTGTGGCACACTCTGAGGTGCCAGCTGTCTCACCACTGCTACTGACAGGATCAAGCCAAGTCACTATCACAGATGGTGAGGAAAGGCTGGGAGCATCTTTGAATGGTTCTGTGGTACACTCCGAGGTGCCAGCTGTCTCACCACTGCTACTGACAGGATCAAGCCACGTCACTATCGCAGATGGAGAGGAAAGGCTGGGAGCATCTTTGAATGACCATGTGGCACACTCTGAGGTGCCAGCTGTCTCACCACTGCTACTGACAGGATCCAGCCAGGTCACTATCGCAGATGGAGAGGAAAGGCTGGGAGCATCTTTGAATGACCATGTGGCACACTCCGAGGTGCCAACTGTCTCACCGCTGCTACTGACAGGATCAAGCCAAGTCACTATCATAGATGGTGAGGAAAGGCTGGGAGCATCTTTGAATGACCATGTGGCACACTCTGAGGTGCCAGCTGTCTCACCACTGCTACTGACAGGATCAAGCCACGTCACTATCACAGATGGAGAGGAAAGGCTGGGAGCATCTTTGAATGACCATGTGGCACACTCTGAGGTGACGACTGTCTCACCACTGCTACTGACAGGATCAAGCCAAGTCACTATCGCAGATGGTGAGGAAAGGCTGGGAGCATCTTTGAATGACCATGTGGCACACTGAGGTGCCAGCTGTCTCACCACTGCTACTGACAGGATCAAGCCAAGTCACTATCGCAGATGGTGAGGAAAGGCTGGGAGCATCTTTGAATGACCATGTGGCACACTGAGGTGCCAGCTGTCTCACCACTGCTACTGACAGGAACCAGCCAAGTCACTATCGCAGATGGAGAGGAAAGTCTGGGAGCATCTTTGAATGAACATGTGGCACACTCTGAGGTGCCAGCTATCTCACCACTGTTACTGACAGGATCAAGCCAAGTCACTATCACAGATGGAGAGGAAAGGCTGGGAGCATCTTTGAATGACCACGTGGCACACTCCGAGGTGCCAGCTGTCTCACCACTGCTACTGACAGGATCAAGCCACGTCACTATCACAGATGGAGAGGAAAGGCTGGGAGCATCTTTGAATGGTTCTGTGGTACACTCCGAGGTGCCAGCTGTCTCACCACTGCTACTGACAGGATCCAGCCAGGTCACTATCGCAGATGGAGAGGAAAGGCTGGGAGCATCTTTGAATGACCATGTGGCACACTCTGAGGTGCCAGCTGTCTCACCACTGCTACTGACAGGATCAAGCCAGGTCACTATCATAGATGGAGAGGAAAGGCTGGGAGCATCTTTGAATGATCATGTGGCACGCTCTGAGGTGCCAGCTGTCTCACCACTGCTACTGACAGGATCAAGCTAAGTCACTATCACAGATGGAGAGGAAAGGCTGGGAGCATCTTTGAATGAACATGTGGCACACTCTGAGGTGCCAGCTGTCTCACCACTGCTACTGACAGGATCAAGCTAAGTCACTATCACAGATGGAGAGGAAAGGCTGGGAGCATCTTTGAACGGTTCTGTGGTACACTCCGAGGTGCCAGCTGTCTCACCACTGTTACTGACAGGATCAAGCCAGGTCACTATCACAGATGGTGAGGAAAGGCTGGAAGCATCTTTGAATGACCATGTGGCACACTCTGAGGTGACGACTGTCTCACCACTGTTACTGACAGGATCAAGCCAAGTCACTATCACAGATGGTGAGGAAAGGCTGGAAGCATCTTTGAACGGTTCGGTGGCACACTCTGAGGTGCCAGCTGTCTCACCACTGCTACTGACAGGATCAAGCCAAGTCACTATCACAGATGGTGAGGAAAGGCTGGAAGCATCTTTGAACGGTTCTGTGGCACACTCTGAGGTGCCAGCTGTCTCACCACTGCTACTGACAGGATCAAGCCAAGTCACTATCACAGATGGAGAGGAAAGGCTGGGAGCATCTTTGAATGAACATGTGGCACACTCTGAGGTGCCAGCTGTCTCACCACTGCTACTGACAGGAACCAGCCAAGTCACTATCACAGATGGTGAGGAAAGGCTGGGAGCATCTTTGAATGACCATGTGGCACACTCTGAGGTGACGACTGTCTCACCACTGTTGCTGACAGGATCAAGCCAAGTCACTATCACAGATGGTGAGGAAAGGCTGGAAGCATCTTTGAACGGTTCTGTGGCACACTCTGAGGTGCCAGCTGTCTCACCACTGTTACTGACAGGATCAAGCCAAGTCACTATCACAGATGGAGAGGAAAGGCTGGGAGCATCTTTGAATGACCATGTGGCACACTCTGAGGTGACGACTGTCTCACCACTGTTACTGACAGGATCAAGCCACGTCACTATCACAGATGGTGAGGAAAGGCTGGGAGCATCTTTGAACGGTTCGGTGGCACACTCTGAGGTGCCAGCTGTCTCACCACTGCTACTGACAGGATCAAGCCAAGTCACTATCACAGATGGAGAGGAAAGGCTGGGAGCATCTTTGAATGACCATGTGGCACACTCTGAGGTGCCAGCTGTCTCACCACTGTTACTGACAGGATCAAGCCACGTCACTATCACAGATGGTGAGGAAAGGCTGGGAGCATCTTTGAACGGTTCGGTGGCACACTCTGAGGTGCCAGCTGTCTCACCACTGCTACTGACAGGATCAAGCCAAGTCACTATCACAGATGGTGAGGAAAGGCTGGGAGCATCTTTGAATGGTTCTGTGGTACACTCTGAGGTGCCAACTGTCTCACCACTGCTACTGACAGGATCAAGCCAGGTCACTATCATAGATGGAGAGGAAAGGCTGGGAGCATCTTTGAATGATCATGTGGCACGCTCTGAGGTGCCAGCTGTCTCACCACTGCTACTGACAGGATCAAGCTAAGTCACTATCACAGATGGAGAGGAAAGGCTGGGAGCATCTTTGAATGAACATGTGGCACACTCTGAGGTGCCAGCTGTCTCACCACTGCTACTGACAGGATCAAGCTAAGTCACTATCACAGATGGAGAGGAAAGGCTGGGAGCATCTTTGAATGAACATGTGGCACACTCTGAGGTGCCAGCTGTCTCACCACTGCTACTGACAGGATCAAGCTAAGTCACTATCACAGATGGAGAGGAAAGGCTGGGAGCATCTTTGAACGGTTCTGTGGTACACTCCGAGGTGCCAGCTGTCTCACCACTGTTACTGACAGGATCAAGCCAGGTCACTATCACAGATGGTGAGGAAAGGCTGGAAGCATCTTTGAATGACCATGTGGCACACTCTGAGGTGACGACTGTCTCACCACTGTTACTGACAGGATCAAGCCAAGTCACTATCACAGATGGTGAGGAAAGGCTGGAAGCATCTTTGAACGGTTCGGTGGCACACTCTGAGGTGCCAGCTGTCTCACCACTGCTACTGACAGGATCAAGCCAAGTCACTATCACAGATGGTGAGGAAAGGCTGGAAGCATCTTTGAACGGTTCTGTGGCACACTCTGAGGTGCCAGCTGTCTCACCACTGCTACTGACAGGATCAAGCCAAGTCACTATCACAGATGGAGAGGAAAGGCTGGGAGCATCTTTGAATGAACATGTGGCACACTCTGAGGTGCCAGCTGTCTCACCACTGCTACTGACAGGATCAAGCTAAGTCACTATCACAGATGGAGAGGAAAGGCTGGGAGCATCTTTGAATGACCATGTGGCACACTCTGAGGTGCCAGCTGTCTCACCACTGCTACTGACAGGATCAAGCTAAGTCACTATCACAGATGGAGAGGAAAGGCTGGGAGCATCTTTGAATGACCATGTGGCACACTCCGAGGTGCCAGCTGTCTCACCACTGCTACTGACAGGATCAAGCCACGTCACTATCACAGATGGTGAGGAAAGGCTGGGAGCATCTTTGAATGGTTCTGTGGTACACTCTGAGGTGCCAGCTGTCTCACCACTGCTACTGACAGGATCCAGCCAGGTCACTATCGCAGATGGAGAGGAAAGGCTGGGAGCATCTTTGAATGACCATGTGGCACACTCTGAGGTGCCAGCTGTCTCACCACTGCTACTGACAGGATCAAGCCAAGTCACTATCGCAGATGGAGAGGAAAGGCTGGGAGCATCTTTGAATGAACATGTGCCACACTCCGAGGTGCCAGCTGTCTCACCACTGCTACTGACAGGATCCAGCCAGGTCACTATCGCAGATGGTGAGGAAAGGCTGGGAGCATCTTTGAATGATCATGTGGCACACTCTGAGGTGCCAGCTGTCTCACCACTGTTACTGACAGGATCAAGCCAAGTCACTATCACAGATGGAGAGGAAAGGCTGGGAGCATCTTTGAATGAACATGTGGCACACTCTGAGGTGCCAGCTGTCTCACCACTGCTACTGACAGGAACCAGCCAAGTCACTATCGCAGATGGAGAGGAAAGGCTGGGAGCATCTTTGAATGACCACGTGGCACACTCTGAGGTGCCAGCTATCTCACCACTGTTACTGACAGGATCAAGCCAAGTCACTATCACAGATGGAGAGGAAAGGCTGGGAGCATCTTTGAACAATCATGTGGTACACTCCGAGGTGCCAGCTGTCTCACCACTGTTACTGACAGGATCAAGCCAAGTCACTATCACAGATGGAGAGGAAAGGCTGGGAGCATCTTTGAACAATCATGTGGTACACTCCGAGGTGCCAGCTGTCTCACCACTGTTACTGACAGGATCAAGCCAAGTCACTATCACAGATGGTGAGGAAAGGCTGGGAGCATCTTTGAACGGTTCTGTGGTACACTCCGAGGTGCCAGCTGTCTCACCACTGCTACTGACAGGATCAAGCCAAGTCACTATCACAGATGGTGAGGAAAGGCTGGGAGCATCTTTGAATGACCATGTGGCACACTCTGAGGTGCCAGCTGTCTCACCACTGCTACTGACAGGATCAAGCCAAGTCACTATCACAGATGGAGAGGAAAGGCTGGGAGCATCCTTGAATGATCATGTGGCACACTCTGAGGTGCCAGCTGTCTCACCACTGTTACTGACAGGATCAAGCCAAGTCACTATCACAGATGGAGAGGAAAGGCTGGGAGCATCTTTGAATGAACATGTGGCACACTCTGAGGTGCCAACTGTCTCACCACTGTTACTGACAGGATCAAGCCAAGTCACTATCACAGATGGAGAGGAAAGGCTGGGAGCATCTTTGAATGATCACGTGGCACACTCCGAGGTGCCAACTGTCTCACCACTGTTACTGACAGGATCAAGCCAAGTCACTATCACAGATGGAGAGGAAAGGCTGGGAGCATCTTTGAATGAACATGTGGCACACTCTGAGGTGCCAACTGTCTCACCACTGCTACTGACAGGATCAAGCCAAGTCACTATCACAGATGGTGAGGAAAGGCTGGGAGCATCTTTGAATGAACATGTGGCACACTCTGAGGTGCCAACTGTCTCACCACTGTTACTGACAGGATCAAGCCAAGTCACTATCACAGATGGAGAGGAAAGGCTGGGAGCATCTTTGAATGATCACGTGGCACACTCCGAGGTGCCAACTGTCTCACCACTGTTACTGACAGGATCAAGCCAAGTCACTATCACAGATGGAGAGGAAAGGCTGGGAACATCTTTGAATGAACATGTGGCACACTCTGAGGTGCCAACTGTCTCACCACTGCTACTGACAGGATCAAGCCAAGTCACTATCACAGATGGTGAGGAAAGGCTGGGAGCATCTTTGAATGAACATGTGGCACACTCTGAGGTGCCAGCTGTCTCACCACTGCTACTGACAGGATCAAGCCAAGTCACTATCACAGATGGTGAGGAAAGGCTGGGAGCATCTTTGAATGAACATGTGGCACACTCTGAGGTGCCAACTGTCTCACCACTGTTACTGACAGGATCAAGCCACGTCACTATCACAGATGGTGAGGAAAGGCTGGGAGCATCTTTGAACGGTTCGGTGGCACACTCTGAGGTGCCAACTGTCTCACCACTGCTACTGACAGGATCAAGCCAGGTCACTATCACAGATGGTGAGGAAAGGCTGGGAGCATCTTTGAAAGGTTCTGTGGTACACTCCGAGGTGACGACTGTCTCACCACTGCTACTGACAGATGGTGATGAAGGCTGGGAGCAGCTTTAGTTGATCATGTGGTATACTCTGAGAAGACAACCATGTCCAGTACTAGAGACACAACCCCCGCAGTTCCAGATTCATACTCCAGACGTCCTTGTCGTTTGCTTCTTTGGATGTTCACCTCTAGCAGGCTTCCTACGCTAGATAGCTCATTCTTTTACTGCAGCTAACAACAGATACCTGGTACAATACACCGAATATC
Organism: Lissotriton vulgaris; assembly: GCF_964263255.1. NCBI lineage: Eukaryota > Metazoa > Chordata > Amphibia > Caudata > Salamandridae > Lissotriton > Lissotriton vulgaris. The sequence goes on from NC_141696.1 coordinate 55,882,224, forward strand.
TGGCTCATTTTATGCAGCAGATATTTGGGTCTCTGCCTGAGTTAGACGAGGATGTCAGAAGCTTTGTGCGACTGAAGCCCAAACCTTTACGGGCCCTTGGTGCTTTCATATCCAAGTTGCAGCATGTCATTTAGGAAACAAGTACATTTACTAAAAGGTACAGCCACAGTCTTTGGCACGACCGAGTGGTGTTGCAGTATTAACTACATCAGGGTGGAAAAGGCCAGTATGTACATCCATATTGCAGCACTGGCGTGGGACCCTAATACGTGTGGGGTTGGGGCAGAGAGCCTTGACTATCCCCCTCCTTTGGACGATCCTGAAGTAGAAAGTCAAATCCTTCATTGATCCAGATATCTTTCCGCACATATCCCACTTACTCGCTGCACCACCTATCCTGCACAGAGTATATTAATATAGATATCTTAATGATTACTGGCAGATATCCTTCACCAGGAGTCCGAGCCGTCATCATATGCACCCTGTATGCTAAACCAAGGGTCTTATTCCTCAAGTGCTCGGGGGGCACAGCAGCGTTTGTGTTCCCAGACACTACTATATGACATACATGCCCACTTGGAGATTCTGAAAAACGAAGGGGCATCATTTCAAGCCCCTTGCATCACTTTTTGAGGTGCACTGGCGGGCGCAATATGGTGCTCCATATTTACAAGGACGCATTAAACCACCCTGCGTGGCTTTTTGTGTCTTTATAAATACGGCCCGTATTCATGCAGCAGTTTGGGTGAAAGGAGCATCACATGGGAACTATATTTTTTTAGGCACACGCAAATCAATTCAATTACAGTTGAAAACAAAATGATTGTTGGACATAGGAGAATTCTTTTTTTTAATTTCAGTGTTGATTTCTTTCTTCCAGACAAACTCCTTTAAGCCAACACGTGTTTCGTGTTAGGTTGGAAAGTACCCCACTGACTTCATCAGTGCTGGTCCATCTCAAGATTGACTATTAGACCTCCCAGTCGCATTTCCCGCAAAGGAGGTCAATAGTTCAGTAAGCCTTAGTACTTCAAAATCCAAAAAAACAGAATGCACAATATCCAGTATGGGCCCGGCAGGTATTGAGTGGGGGTTGGCCTCTTCCTCTCTTCGGCTAAGTGTGAGGCTCTTGAGGCATTTAGGTATCCTTGTTTGGGTTTCTGGAGACCCTTGTGTCTCACTTTATGGACTCTTTTGGTCTGCAACACCCAAGGCCTATGGTGGTGGCGCCTCCTTGGGTTTTGCCTTTGGTGTTCTGCGCCTTGCAGGGGGGTCAGTTGGGCTGTGGTTGGTGGCCCTTGAGATGGTATGCCCGACACGTTGGTGTGTTGGGCTCTCTTCCTTTGGTCAAAACCACATTTGCATTTGTTGTTGCTGTGATGACCTTGCAGGCTCACCTCCCCTTTGTTCCGATGGCTGTCTCTCATTTCCATGCAGTGGTAGTGCTCCCTGCATTTTTTGCCCTGTTCCTATCTCTCTGGTCGAAGTTTGGTTCCATCTGTTGGGTGTGTTGAGGGTGTTGTTGAGTTACCTGCCTCGGACTGAGCCATTCTGGTTGCTGTTGGTTTGGCCCGGTGTGGAATGGGCGAATACCCTCAGGCTCCACTCTTTGGGGGTGGATTATACGGGTGCTTAGGTTGGGCTTCTGATTCCCTGGGCCGAGTTGTGGCTGGATTTGTGGATGGTCTGCTGGATCCGAGGCAGCTTCTTGGCCTGCTCTCAGAGGGTTGTCCATGGTGGGTATCTGTGTTGCAGCCATATGGAAAGGGGCGACCACTTGGTCCCCCCGAACGTATGGTCGGGGGTCCGGATCCTCCCGGGAAACCATTTTGGGCGGGGGCGTGTCACGGCTGGTATGCCCGAAGCGGCGTAGCCGGGGCGCGCCTTTTCCCGCCCAAGAAGGGTTGTCCTAGACACCTACACCGATGGCCACGCCCAGTAGGCGTACCAACGGAGGGTTCACGCCCTCCCGAAGAGGAATAAAGAGAGCGGGAATCCGAAGAAGCATCCTCTTGTTCCTGTGCTTGGAAGCTGCACCCACTCGTTGCACGTGAGCCCTCGACGGAACAAGGAGCAATTTTGAGAACTTGTAATTCTTGTGTTTCTCTTTCAGCGACTTCGAGGCTAAGGATCCAGGACCGCGTTGCTCAACTTGGATCGAAGATTCGATAACTATGCCTGGCAAGAAGGCAGGAAAGAAGTCCGGTACTGACCAGATGCTTCGCATGCTGGTAAGAGATATGGCGAACATGAAGAAGCAGATGGCTGCGATGAACAATCCGGGTAGACCAAAGAAGGTAATAGGCCCGGCATTGCCGGGAGTTGTCCCCGAGGGTAGGGGGAAACGGGTCAGAAATAGGGCGGCAGGGGGGGTGGTTCCGATCCCCGAGGTACCCCCGGTGAGCCCTACCGTTCCGGTCGAGGCCCCGGTACCGATCCCGGACGCGGGTCAGCCGATTCCGGTTGTTGTTACGCCCGCCAACGAGGAGGACATGCCTCCTGAATTGGCTGCCCAGTTAGCTGCATGGCTCGGCAGAAAAACAGGGGGTGCTACGGCACCTGGAGACACGGCCGAAGAGGCCAGGTTACTAATGCAGCAGTTGCGGCAGTCGCGAGATGCCGCAAAGGCGAAGCTCCCTCTTGTCCCCCCACAGGTGACCCCGGAAGGACCGGCAGCTGGCGTCGAAAAAACAGCGGGAGCGACAATCGAGCCGGGTAAGCAGGCTTTGCCAATGGCGGGGGAGGGCTCTTTGCCCTCAAGACGGGAGAAAGTGGTTCAACATATCCCGTTGGCCACGAAAGAATTGATTTGGGCTGACAAGTATGTAAATATGTTTTCTCTGTTGACTGACCATCGCGAGATGGAGTATGCTAAGGCGCAGAAAGATTTGTGGTACCCGAGTGTCTGGCGAGCCAAGATGGCGGGATTCAGGGTGGATGAGACAATCACAAACTGGGCAAAGGCCTTTGCAATGTTTACTGCAATTATTGGGGAACGTAAGCCCGAGGTTTTGCCTGAATTATCTTGCTACCAAGCACGAATAATGGATTTCTATGAAACATATGAGGGGAATGAATGGATGGGTTATGATATGAAATTCCGTAAGGCCAAAGAGTACGATTCATCTCTGACGTGGGATTGTCTCGACTCGATATCATGGCAGAAGCAGCTCCTACCGGGCGCGACGAAGACGTCCTCGCCAGGCGGGAATGGGTCGGGGTTTTCCCGCCAACAGCCCACGGTGCCCTTTCGAACGGGCGCCGGTGGCGACCACCAAACAAAGACTGGTGGGAATGTGGGAAAGAGAGGGGTCTGTTGGAGCTTTAACAGGGGCAACTGCAGCAGGCCACAAGGGACATGTAAGTTCAGACATGCGTGTGCGGGTTGTGGGAATTCCTCGCACCCGGAGAGTTCATGCAGATCCAAGAATGGCGGGTCGGGAGGTAGAGGAGGGTCCAAACAAGACTGAGGTGGACCACTGTGTACCGTTACCTACCCCTGTTGATGTTATGGCAATGATCCCCTGGGTGAACCAATACCCTGATCATGTCTCCGCCGGGGTGTTGAGGAATGGCTTCTTGGAGGGTTTCCGCATCCCGGCGGGGGATTTTCGTGGGGAGCCGCTTTGTAGGAACCAACTGTCGGCTCAGCATAATACAGCGGTGGTTGAGAGGAAGATTGCAAAAGAGGTTGCCCTTGGCCGGGTCGCTGGCCCATATGGGCACCCGCCAGTAACTAATTTCATCTGTTCTCCGTTAGGAGTGGTTCCCAAGAAGGACCCGGGGAATTTAGGCTGATCCATAACTTGTCAGCTCCAAGGGGTCTCTCGGTGAACGATGCGATTGACCCGGGAGTTTGTTCGGTACGGTACGCATCCTTCGATGATGCCGTCACCATGTTGAATCGCCTGGGGCCCGGAGCGCTGATGGCAAAGTCAGATATCGAGTCGGCGTTCCGGTTGCTCCCGGTACACCCACGGGATCAGCGTCTGTTAGGCTTTGTGTTCCAGGGACGTTACTACATGGATAGATGTATGCCAATGGGTTGCTCCATCTCTTGTGCTTATTTTGAGAAATTCAGCTGTTTTTTGGAATGGGCATTCACCAAGGCCACTGGCCATAGCCATGTCATGCATTACTTAGACGATTTTTTGGTTCTTGGGGGCAGCCGGCGACACAAAATGTGCGCAGGCGCTACAGGAATTTTGTACCCTCATGAAGGGATTCGGAGTGCCATTGGCACCAGGTAAGACGGTTGGACCATCTACTTCACTCGAGTTTCTGGGAATTGAGCTCGATTCTGTGGAGGGATGTTTCCGTTTGCCAGTAGGGAAAGTAGCGAAATTCAGGGCTTCCCTGGAACTGTGCCTTAGCAAGGAGAAAGTTACCCTCCTTCAGCTACAACAAGCAGTGGGGCAGCTTAACTTTGCCCTTAGAGTGATACCAATGGCCCGCCCCTTTTCCCGCTCCATCGCCCAAGCTATGGTTGGTCTCAAGGAAGGACACCACTGCACGAGACTGTCTGCAGAGGTTCGCCAGGACATGCGCATATGGTTGGCATTTCTGGCGGATTTCAACGGTCGAGTGGTGTGGAACAAGCCGCCAGCGTCCTCGGACGAGCTTGGTTTATGGACCGATTCGGCGGGGAGCGTGGGATTTGGCGCAATCTTTGGTAATCGATGGTCGGCGCAAACATGGCCGACGTGGTGGCACACCAGCGGTCTCACAGGTAACATTGGGTTCCTCGAGTTATTCCCCATTTTTGTGGCTCTGATGGCATGGCCGGATGAGTTCAGAGATCGCTCGGTGGTGTTTTGGTCCGACAATATGACTGTGGTTGAATGTATAAATAATCAGGCAGCACGCTGCAAGTGGATATTGAGATTATTGAAGGAAATTGTACTACTTTGCATGAGATTGAATGTGCAATTCAGGGCGAAACATGTGCCGGGGGTACTGAATCAGGCTGCTGATGCACTCTCTCGTTCACACATGCATGCTTTCAGGGGTTATCTACCTTCCGCGGACCTAGCGGCGGCACCATTTCCCGAAGCACTCTGGCTACTCGGTGCCCCGGATTACAAGACCTCGTGGCAGCAAGCTTAGCCCCCAGGACGAGGAAGGCATACGAAGGAGCGTTTCGTTCCTATTGTGCATTTTTGGGTCCGGCAGGGGAGGACAAATGGGGTCAGGAGGATTGCTTCTTAAAGTTTCTGGTAGCATTACACAGGGAAGGCCGATCAGTAGCGACGGCCAATAGGCACCGGGCCGCCATTTCATTCATGGCGCAGGCGCATGGCATCAAGGACCCGACATCGTCCTTTTTGGTAAAGAAAGCCCTTCGTGGTTGGCAACGCCTGGAAGGTCGAACAGTAGACGAGAGGCGCCCGATTGGGTTAGAAAGGTTGTCCCTGATTATGTCAATACTTCCCACGACATGTTCCTCCCATTTCGAAGCAGTTCTGTTCCAGGCCGCTTTCGCATTAGCGTTCCATGGGGCTATGCGGGTGAGTGAACTGGTCGCAAAGAATAAGAAAGATGTGGAGGGAGGGCTGTGTCGAGATCACATCCTGATTAGGGGTGATTCGATGGTAGTCACGATAGCCAAGTCCAAGACTGACCAGAGGGCTATGGGAGACAGTGTGGTTGTCCAACGCATGCGAGGGTCCCCCATGTGCCCGGTAAAGTGCGTTGAGGAATATTTGGCACGAAGGGCGGATACATGGGGGGGGAGCCTGCTGAGACATATTGATGCCACCCCACTGACGAGGTTCCAGTTTCAGAGGGTGCTAACTATGGCAATCGCAGCGGCGGGCTTGGACCCGTGCGGTTTTGGGACCCACTCCTTTAGGATAGGGGCTGCTACTGAGGCTACAGCCAGGGGTCAGAGTGTTGAAGAGGTGAAACAACTGGGACGATGGTCCTCGAATTGTTTTAAAAGGTATGTGCGATTGTACATGTTGTGAAGTCAAGTTACATGCACTCACGCTTCTTGTCTTCTGTTTGATTTACAGTTTCGCGAGCATGTTATGCGGGGCGGAATTTGCAGTCGACCCGGCACCAGGGGACCAGCGGTCAGAAATCACCGGCTGAGGAGAGAGTGGTGTGGGTTGTGGGCCACTTATACGTGAGGCGAGCGGGGACGTATTCAAAGCAGGTGACGTGACTCACGCGGCTGGGGAATACGGGTACAGAGTGGCCTTCCACCGAAGGGGCGGGCTCTGTATTGACCAGTTCAAATCTTTTGTCGAGGGACTCTTAGGGCGGCAGAGGTCACCGCCATCTGTAATCATAGTACACCTGGGGGGCAATGACATGGTAACACTCGGTAGGCGAGTACTACTCGACCAAATTTTGTCTACTGTTAGCTGGCTGGCAGGAAGGGTCCCGGGGTGCACAATAGCATGGTCCCACATGATTCCCAGGAAGGTGTGGCGGGGGGGCCTCTCGGTGTCAGCACTGAATCATTCAGTAAAAAAGGTCAACAACAAACTTGGTAGGTTGTTTCGCTCAGCGCAGTTGCACAGTATTCCGCATGGATGTATTCGGGGGGATCGCATGTATCTCGATGATGGGGTCCATTTGTCCCGGGAGGGGAATGTCTTACTCATAGGAGACTTCATAGCATGGCTAAGGGGTTTGTGCAAGCATGACCTTTAGGAGGAGTTTGTGGGGGGGCCGGATAGCCGGTCAACTATCCGGCCTGTGGCGGTAAGGTCATGATCGGTGAGCAGTAATTTCAAGGTCCCTAGAGGGGGGCGCCACCCACTATGGATGGGAGCGCACGGGGGGGAGGCGGCCATTGGCCCCTCCCACAGGGAGGCGGCACCCACTAAGTATGGGTCGCCTAGGGGAAGACGGCCATAGGCCCCTTCCAGGGGAGGAGGGGGCTATATGCCCCTCCTACGAATTTCCCGGGGCCCGGATATCCGCGACGGCGGATGTGATAGACAGTGTGGGGTGGGAGGGGGAGTCCACGCTGCCTTCTTACAGACACCTCACACGGGTCCTCGGACGACCTTTAAGATGGCGTCGAGTTAAAATGGGGGGCCCCACAAGACAAGGGAAATTGGAGTTGGCACAGAGGGTACAGTCCTCTGCGCGGCCGCCACTCACACCGTGAGGGCGAGAGTTTTGGTAGTAGGGATTTGACACCGGTTGCGACCTTGCCGTTGGCCCGTAATGCTAGGATGTACAATTTTAATTTAGAAAGTATGCATTTGCAGGATGTTAGACTCGGCTAGGAAAACCTTTGTACTAGAGATTTGTTAAGGTTAGCCAATGAACATTTCTTCATCGAAATGTAATAAATGAAAATTGTACATGATATGAAACTGTTATTTTAATGTTTTCATTTTGTTTCATATTTTAATAAATACGGCCGGGAGGGTAACTCCCTCCCGCCTTCCAAAAGTTCAGAACTGCGTCCGTCTTCCCATCCTTGGGGATTGTGTTGGGAGGGGGTGACAGGCATCCCGGCCATATGGGCGACTCCTCCTACCTTATGGACCTCTTTAGGTTGGAGGTTACTTCTGTGCTACTTTCTAGTTTGATGTAATTTATATGTGTGGGAACATATTGTAGTCTTCTGGATTGGACTGTGTTCTGCACTTTCTTCCATTGGTTTATGTTTTCACTGTTGCTTGATAAAGCTGATACTTCCTTTGGTATCAGCTCATTGTGAAATTACTGTGGCGAAAAAGACAGACCAGGAGGTAATGCCCCAGTTACTTACCGGTAATATTCATTACTCTGAGCCCTGGTCTTCTTCGCCACAGTATAGTATCCCATTCCTCTCTACCCCATTACGTATAACTTCATTTTGTTTGGTTGTGACTTTGAAGACTCAATGTGCTGTGGGTGGACTCCCCTTTATAAGAGGAAAAGGACGTCGGCCAAATTGGAGGTATGGGAGGCTAGAAGGCTAACTTTTGACTTGGAAGCTCATTGTGTAATTACTGTGGCGAGGAAGACTAGGACTCAGAGTAATGAAGATTACCGGTAAGTAACCAGCGCTTTGCACCATTTCAGATCTTCATTACTATCCGCTCACCTGTGTCTTCCTCCACTTTCTTACCTCTGATCTAAAGGCTACAACGTCTCTCTTCCTACTTACTGCATCTAATACTTGTGCACCTGAGCACTGGGGCACCCTCAACATGAATATGTCTTAGTACAACTGCTTGGTTTAGAAGATAACGACAAGAATACAAAGCATACGTGAGTTGGTCTGATGCATCATTCCCTGGATCTTCTGTAGTCGCACACACCTCCAAGGTGCTTTTCTGTTAAGTCACAAACTTTCAGCAGAACATATCTTCAGAGCACATGAAAACAAAATATCAACATCTGATCTTGAGAGCTACTGATACTAGAGGCGTGGGAGCACAGGTTACCATCAATGAAGCCCGGTGAGTCTGGCTCAAAAACAATTCTACAACAATGCAAATTCAGGACTCCATTAATGCAGACATCACCCCTAGATAATTTCCCTCGAGCCCCCAAAACAAACTGGAGAAATAAGAAACTGAAGCAAGAAGATCAGCAGAAAGACAGCCTGAGCTGGTCAAACTGTTCAGCAAATAAGTGAGGAAATGGCAACAAAAACGTACAAGATCACAGATCCCCCGGAGAAGGATCTGTCAACCCAGTGGGTGCTGTTACTTCCTACTTACAATGAGAAGTGGCAGAGCAAGTAGTAGAAAGCATGACTATGACATGCAAGCAATGAACTTACCTTACCGTATCACTGCGGGGTGAAGCTTGGTGAGAAATAACAAACATGAGATTAATGCATGAGACTGTGATATGGAGCGAGAGCCAATATGAAATGTAGAGCAGCCAGCTCTGCCACGAGGTCTACGGGCAGTAAGTCAGATGGTAGAAAGAGTTATGATGAAGATGGCTGGACCATGAGAAGCATCTGGCTCTCCCCATGGAATCTGTAACCAGTTCCCTCTGTTACCTGCTAGGAACACCATGGCTTCCTCCAGATCATCACACAGGTTCCACACCCTCTCCAGGATGCCGAGAGCCGCAAACAGGTCCGCCTGGGTCCTACATCAAGAACGACGACGTGTTAGTCCAAAAAACAAAGAGGCTTTTATTGGCTCTGATGCTTACAACCATGGGAAACCACCGCAGGGCAGGTTTTTTTTTTTTTTAAAACACAGTTTTATTGATCTTATTACAGTTCTTATGATATATTCATTACAATAGTTCAGTAGTGGAAAAATATGTACTTTGGGTCTTTCGTTACATTAACTTGAACAGTCCACTTCTGTATGTATGAGCATCTATGTACGGTATATTCCATTCTGGCGGATTCTTATCAAGTAGAGTAAGTATTAGCTGTTACCATATATAATCAGTCATATAATGCGTTCTTCAATTCTATACAGAAAATCTAATCAACTATAGCCCAACAATTCCTATTTTAAAGAATCCCTCCTCCCCCAGTTTCCTGGCTTTCCCATGTAGATAGCACCTCATTTTAAAGTTGTGTATTCTCGTTTAGGATTGTAACGCACTTGCAATGGTATACGTCTACATATTCCTGGGCGTTAGATGTTTTACAATGTATGGTGCTATAAGGGCTCAGTAGTGTCAGCTAGCATGGTTGGGGGTGGCGTTGTTTCAGTTTGGGGAACTGGAGTTTCTAGTGGGTCCGTAGCCTTCAGTGTTCCTAGCATCTGATCTCATTCCATAGATATGGGTATTTTACGCAATACACAGAGTTCTTCCTTCCTAATAATAGCACTCTCAGCGCCCCCCAGCGAGTCATTTCTGCGTGCCAGGTAAGTAGAGTAGGGGGAAAGGCTGATTTCCATCTCATTGTGATAGCATGTTTCGCTACGAGAATAGCCATGTCTGCGAATCTATACCACACTTTCTGTCCTTTCGTACAGTGGTGTAAACCCAGTAGGTAGCTTTCCGCAGCTGTCCAAATAGCGGTACCCATTATTTCCTGTACCAGATACTCTACTATATGCCAGAATCCCTGCAAGTGTGGGCAGTCCCATAACATATGCAGTATATCTGCATTGGTCTTCTGACATCGGGGGCAGGGGATTTGTGCGTCCAGATACATACAATTGAGGCGGTGTGGTGTACGATAAACCCTATGTAGAATCATTTACTGTATATATTTAAATTTAGCATTTCTGGACTCTTTTTGGGGGAATTCTAGTATGGAGGCCCATTCCTTATCCATAAGATCCCTGCCCAGATCCCTTGTCCATTTTTCTCGTAGAGGTGTGAGTGATGCTCCCGATTGTGTCCTGATGCCTCTATACAACCAGCCGGTAAGGTGACGTCCTTCGCCCATTAAGTGTACTGCATTCTCTAATGCGTGGGTAGAGGGTTCTTTGCCATCAGGGGATCGGTATGGTTTAATATAATGGGAAATGATAACATATAACATGGACAATGTCTGAGGGACACCTTGAGTGTGGGTGAAGTTTTCGTGATCTGCCAATGTACCATCTATGAACAGTGAACCTATTGTCGTCACTCCTTCTTGCATCCATTGGGAACCACCCCAGGGCAGGGTTACTTGTTGTGGACAATACCCAGCATATGAAGATGGAAGACACATGACAAAGTGCGTATCTGTGTAGACTGGATGCCAGGCTTTAGTAGGATTCTACATAATTTGCCACATCCAACTGCTGGCACCTCACCTTCAGACATTTAACACCATCATCAGGGTCTGAGCAGGTAAAGAGCACTGCTCCCAAAGTCTGATTAAATACATGAATAATAGGTATGTTTAATATGCTATTTATTACATTTACCGAGCGGGCAGGGAATAACTGGCGAGAGGAGAGCCACACGTGGGTCATTGTGCCCCGCTTCTCACTCAACACACCAATGGCAATAAATAGCATATCACTCTCAGCAGATCTGCATGTGGGGTCTATGCCATGCTGGTTTCTATGTGCAGAAGTTGTAATTAATGGCATTTATCCAGCATCAGACCAGAAGGGGTTAAATCCCTGCAAGGGCATAAAAGGGCATTAAATTGAGCATCATGAGTATAATGTGTTTTCCCTATGTTTTCCAAATTGCAAGCACACATGGATCCACTCAATGTCTGATAGATACCCAGCAATCAGGATTCTGTTCTTCCCATGAGAGTGCAAGCACCGTATTGAATATCCCCGTCAATATTAAACACATCATAGGCACGGGAAGCCTGGCCTTGGTCCTTGGAGACTGGATGCAGACCTTGCACTTGCTGCACCAAACAATCTCAAACTGAAATCCTTGAAGCTGGAACTCTGGGAATGTGATCAATTCCCTTGATAATATGCCCCTTGGTAACTACAATACGCTCAATGTTTGCAGCAATTAGCAGAGTGTGGCACACGTTTTTTTTAAACACTAAACTATGAGGAAAAGGTACGGCAGAAGGCTAAATGTGCTCACTAAGCAGGCACTATTCCTGAGTGTTGCAGAACTCGGCCACTTTTTTACCGTACGGAGCCAGGCGATTCATTTTTAACAAACACAAGGATATGATGGACGGAGCGCTGAAACTTTTCGGACACTCACCCCCAGTCACACATCTGGGTTAAATCCATCATCGTTCTTTAGCTCACTTTGCCACCCCACTTCAGACCCAGCCATATGCAACCCCCGTCCCTAATGTGCAGGCGGAGAGAGGCCTCTAGTGAGCATGCCGGCTGGCCATCGAACCCGACATGCACGCTTTGGGTGTAGGTGCTGCGCGCTCACTGGCTTCAGTCATTGGTGAGAGCCTGAGGTCACGGTGTGAGTCAAAATTGATTAAAGCCCACCCACTTCACAGCCGCTGTTACGCCCGCGACAGAAGGCTGACTGCTGCGGGCATGAAAATGAATGCATTCGTGCAAAGTGTTTTAAGCTAAGTCATTTTATATAATGCACATAAAAGGGGGTTCGGGACAAAATAATGAGTGGGGCAATGCTGCAACTCTCAAATGCAGGAACCCCCCCTGCCACAGGGCCCCCTCACACCTCCTGATGTTAGGCTGGTACTTCACTGGGGTCAGGATGCTTAACTTTCAGCAGCATCCTTAGCTCGACCTTTTTTGCATGCCCCCCCCCCCCCCCCCAAAAAAAACAAAATCATTAGAAGTATCATTGCCAACGGATGCTTTGGTTTTGAAGACATAACCTCATCAACGCATAGGTGGATGGCGATGGCTCCTTTGAGAATGAGGGGTCCATTTTTTCACAACTAGATCAGTATCTGCTATTGATTGGTGGGCTGTGATGGAGTTGGTTGCCATTAAAATCAACTGAGGCCAACTACATTGCCCCCACAAAATTAAAATGATCTATAAAAATACAGACGGGAAAACAACATACGCCTCCTAAGTGAGTTTAGAAGGATCATACCAGTGCACCCCTTCTACTCCCGGGGTTGGCTGAATGGGGTAATCGATACAAAACCCTTGCCTACTAAGGCAATCTGTGAAATTCCATGCAATACAATGCTTCTCTACGGGAGTTAACATAAACTAATAACAGTTCATTCTTCAAAGGTTATTTTCTTTAACATCTGTACTTCACAATAAGTAGGCCCGGCCTCCTGCCTTTGTTGTAACTTGTCATAATAAAGGATCAGACCTGCGGCTCCTGACATAACGGCTCCCATCGAACCAGTGAGACCTGTCGCCTTTATCACTGGCTTTCACTAGAATCATGTTAGGTGCACTGAATGAAACATCAGCTTCAGCAACACGAGGCAAACATCAGGCACACAATCATAACAATAGAACTCATTACAAAATACACTTAGCAAAGCAATACACAACTCTGCTAGGCAGGATTAACAAGATTGATGACAGGTGGGATACCCAACACCAAAACCCATGTCCATCATATATAATGTTTAGGATCCCAAGGCTTTACCACAGTACAGTAACAATCCACCCTTAAAAACCTACTCGCTTCAACAAAGACTTTTTACAATAACTATGTTGGGCATACTACCTCTGTCGTAACTCCTACAACAAACAGGTCACACCTACGCCATCTACAGAACTGTCCCGAATGAACACATCAGACTTCCAGACTTTATCTTTAGTCAGTCACCATAACCACCTCAGCCTTCTGTGTCAAGGATAATCTTTCCCACAAGGTAAACATCATGCATACCGACATCTAAGGACAAATACATATACAATGAGAGTTGGAAAAACAACCTACAACCCAGCGTAGGAGTTAACAGGGATTATCACAGTGACAACCTCCCACCCAAGGATTTGTCAGAAGGGGTACCCAAAACACCAAGGGCCATATGTAGGTAGCCCAATATCGGTCAGTAACAGCCGAAGTTACCGAATTTCGGCCGTTACCGACCAGTATTTAGGGTTTGAGATGTAGGAGGCAGGTCTAAGGATTCGGTAATTACCGATTCCTTAAGGAATCAGTAATTACCGAATCCAAACAGCTATGTAGGAGGCACTCAAGTGAGTGCCTTCTTGCATTCAGGATTTACCACCAACTACAAGTTGGTGGTAAATATCGAAAACCGTTAAAAAAGCTATTTTAGGGCGTATGCTAGGTCTTGGAATCTCCCGGTTGTTTTTAGTTTTGGCCGTGTGCGGGACCATCCTAGCAGGTATCGGTCTGGGGTCTACGGCAGTTCCTTGTCTATGGAGCCGCCTATTGTATGTGGTACTTCCTTCTTAAAAGTGCGCAAAGTTGGGCAGTCCCAGAACATATGTAGTATGTGGGTTTCTCTTTCCCCGCATCTAGGGCATAACCTCCCTACAGGCTTTAACACAATGTAATAACAATTCACCCGCCTCTTTGCATGAACACATGCTGTTCATAACAAATATATCAGACCTACTGCTTTTGTTGTAACTTTTCATAACAAACAGACCAGGCCTACGGTTGCCATCTCAGTCCTGCTGCATGGAGCGTAAGCTTTCCCACGAGACAAAAAGTGCAACACAGCACTGTTTTTCAGCAGAAGCGCATGGTTTCCCCATGGCTTTTTTGCACGCTACTCAGACCAGCTTGTGCAACCCCTTCTGCAGGTATATGAGGAGGCCTTTGAGGTTGGGGTGTTACCAACTACAATGCGCGAAGGTGAAATCGTTATACTCCTTAAGGCAGGTGGGAATGTTCAGGATCCCTCAGCATATCGACCTCTCATGCCTGAGGCTCTTCTATACTCTTCACGGAACGGCAGTTTCTCGTTTGAGAAAGCCATTTTGAAACTCCACTCAAGATAACCCCCTTTTTTTTGGTTTTACTTTTGTTGCACTGTTCTCGCCCCTCATGACGATCGCTCCTGAGACACTGCCTGTACCTGCCTGACCTTAAAATGGCGACCAAGATTGTTCTTCAATCCGCGTCTCGCCACAATATTCTGTCTTCTGTGTAATTGCTGATTTCCTAGTCTGCCTGCGCTCTCTTCACGCTGTGGCCCCTGGCCTGCTATAATCTGCTCTCCGACTCAATTCAGTCCGAATGCAGATGCTATTAATAAAGCTATGATCTAAATGGTCCCCTACACTTGTTAATTGACTGTTTAGAATCTACAATATTATTAACACCGTCATTTGCTCTATTTGGGGGCAGCATTCTCCGAGGTGACTTAATCCAGGCCTCAACTTTCAACTTTCAAATCCTCCTACAACAATGACTGTCCCTAAGATGGCCACCATGAGTGGGCCCTTCTCCAAAGCACTCCTTCTCCACTTGTTGGAGCATCTTTTTCCTGGAGTTTCAGAGTTCCCTCTGGATGAGACCACAGCGACAAGGAAGACACACTCAGGAGAGGATTGGGAATGGCCCCACTACCATTGGGAGCACAGCACCGTGCACCGTGACCGGCGCTCTCGATGAAACCTTTTTTTGAGGATGCCCCCCTAGGCAGAATCCAGAACCTTCTGTATATATTGCGGTGCCTGAGCTACCTTTGGCCAATGACTGGTGGAGCTGTTCTATGCAGCTATAGAGGAGTTTGGCTCTGGTTCACCCCTCAGCCGTCATCTACCCAGCCGGACGTCGGACACTGTTTTCCAAATCTCGCCGTTGTGTTTCCTACCCACGCCTTCCTCTTCCCTCTATTATTCTTTGTCTACCTCCCCATGTCCTTTCTTGCCCCCCCCTCCCCCAATTTCTCTCCCCGGACCTGTTTTTCTTCTTTCTAATGTTTATACCATGCTTTGGTAACTCATGTAACTACGTTCCTTGCAACTTATGTAACTTTGTAACTATGTTCTGAAACAATGCTCTTCCTCATGTAAAGTGCTCTGATACCTCCGGGTCTAGCCAGCAGTATATAAAAACTTTCAAATAAATAAATAAATACATAAAATAATGATGAATTCGATGTAAAAATATTACGCAAAATCCTGGCTGTTAGGCTGGCCCCTCTTATGACTCACTTGGTTCATGAAGACCAATGTAAGTTCATACAAACCCGTAATACGGGCATTAATATCAGAAAGTTAGCCCACATTCTACATGAAATACGACAAAGAGACGAGGACTTAGCCCTAGTTTCTATAGACTTGGAAAAGGCCTTCGACGCTGTGGATTGGGGGTATTTACTGGAGGTGCTCAGGATAGCAGGATTTGGCCCACGTTTTAGACGATGGGTGCAGATACTATACACGACACCCAGTGCTAGAGTCAAGGAGGGCAACAGCAGGTCAGGCGAGTGGAGACTAGATAGAGTTCATGCCACAATAATATGTGTGTAAAAGGCATACCTGAGAAGACGGAGGGGCAGGACCCGGTAGGTTACGCAGAGACCTGGTTGAGAGAGTTGCTTCCCCCAGGAACACTTTCCCTCCAGTTTGTGGTCCAGCGTGCACACAGGGTTCCCATACGTAGACCACTTCCTGAGGCTAACCCACGACCCTTCCTATTACGCCTGTTAAATTTCCGTGATTGGGATGAGATACTGAGAGAGGTGGGGAGACACCCAAGGTACAAAATGTCACAGTCTCCTTCTTCATAGACTACTCTGCCCAGGTGCAAAACAGGCGCGCCACTTTTGGGGCAGTGAAGCATCAGCTGAGGAATCCTGATCAATGATACTCAATGCTCTTCCCAGCCCGCCTTTGGGTAATTCGAAATGGCACTGCTCGTTTCTTCGAGTCCTTCTCCGATGATTGGGACTGGCTGGAGGAAAATGGACTGGCAACTTCATCTAGGCCGCAAGAGGACCCCTCGACGCACAAAAGGAGCAGATGCGGTCATCGGAGGGATAGAGGTGGAGGATTGCGTCGGCGGGCCTCACCAATTAATGCCCTAGACCCAGAGCAGATCCTGTTGGAACACCAGGATGCACTGCATGTTGCGTCAATCCTCTAGTCCGTGAGATCCTCATCAGTTCCCACTGCGTCACCATCCAGATGCAGGGGAGACGCTGAATCCTTACCGGCATGGTCCGCAGACTCCGGCTCGCAGCGCCTTCCAGGTATCATGCCTCAAGCCACTCTGCACATGCACAGTGACACTCATTGCTTCCACTCCATAATGTTGTATATCCAGGGGATGGATTACTTAGAGCCTTTCCTCCCTTACATGCCCCCTCTCAGAGTCAACATCTGACTACATTTTAGTTGCCATGGTTGGGCACATCTGTTTGGGTCAACTCCCATTTGGGTTCACTCTTATGTAGTTTCACAAATTAGTTCTAGTACTATTGGTATTCCCCGTAAAGTTATTGTCTTAACTAGTGACTTAATGCCATATTGTATACACTTACACCACATATCTGCTCCACTGGCTGACTTCTACGGATTTTCACCGTTCTCATGACAATCAATAATATCATTACCTGGCGCCAGGTGCAGGTATTCTATCGACGTATACTTACAGCGTAGGTCTGCCAGTATTGCTTTACTTCAGGAAACACTTGACAAATCTAAAGGCTGCTCAGCTACGGCACCACTGGCACAGACATGTGTACAGCACTAACTTCTCTTCCCTGGCTAGAGGCAATTTGGTCTGGATGAGGGCGGGGGTCCCATGGGAAGAAGAAGAGTGGGTGATTGATCCTGCAGAGCGCTATGTTTGCCTTAAAGGTAAACTTAACTGACAGTCGCAACTGCTGGGCTCAATCTATGCCCCTAGCACATAGCAGAATGCATTCCTTTGTAGCCTTTCCACATTACTATCCCACTGGGGGGATATCCCATGGCTCTTGGGTGGGGATTTCAATTTGGTCCTAGACGTTTCGCTTGATTGCTCCTTTCCACCCGTCACCCGCTCTACAGCCTCTTTGAATGCACAAGCATTACGGAACTGGCTGGGGCACTGGTCCTGAACGGACGTTTGGCAAATGCGCAGCCCTGACTCATGGATATATTCTTTCTACTCATCAGTCCATAACCTGTATGTGCGACTAGACTGCATACTGGCCTCAACAGTGCTGCTCCCCCTACTTCAAGACACCGGGAATCTGGGCCACACACACTCAGATCATAATCCACAGACCAGGCTGCTTAGTTGGGAAGCAAGATCGTCGCTGATCCCAACCTGGCGGCTGCAAACAGCTGTGCTGGAGGATCAGTACTTCCACGGCTCCCTGGAAACAGCAGTGCTTGAATACTTTGAACATAATGCCGGCTCTACGGGCTCCCCCCTGACAGAACTGGAGGCATTTAAGGTCACAACTAGAGAACACTGCCTGGTCCTCAGATGGCGCATCCCCCAAGCAACTAGACACCTCTCTAGCCGTTATTGAGCTGATGCTCCTTTGCTGGGAATATTTGTCGGTCACCCACCCTGAAGCCAAAACACAATTGAATGCTATGCAAGCGGACCAGTTAGAACTCCTAGATAAGCTGTGTTGTCACAACTACTTGGCTCACTCATTACGTACCCACACAACGTCAGACAAGGCAGGTAAACTTCTTGCCTACCTAATTAAACAGGAGCACCCACACTTTCCTATACATTCTATTAAAGACGAGCTAGAACAAATAAGATATACAGAACTGGACATTCATACAGCCATGACTCTACTCTTTACGCGTCCAGCACACATTTGGACTCCCAACAAAGAGGCGCTTTCCTGGACTTTGTAGAACTGCATATTCTACCTCTTGAACAGCATCTAGCATTGGATTCCCCCTTATCAGTAGATGAGGTCTGAGAAGCACTTACTTCCCTGGCACCGGGGAAAACACCAGGACCAGACAGACACCCTACTGATTTTTTTAAGGCATATGCAGAAGTCCTAGTGACACGCCTAGATGCACTCTACACCTCTGCAGTGGACAGCTGTGCCCTTCCGCCTTCTTTATGTACAGCTAATGTCGTCTCCCTATTGAAACCAGGCAAGGATCCCACAGCCCCAGGGTCCCATAGACCCCTAGCGATCTTAAACACAGACTATAAAATATTGGTGAAGAGCCTCGCTAACCGACTTGCACCCTACATGCCCACCTTGATGCACTCAGATCAGAACGGATTCATCCCAGCCCAAAACACCTGTCTCAACCTTCGTCGCTATTTTAGAGTGGCAAAATATGCTCCACTGAACTGGCCCCACGCAGGCTGCCTGGTGCTTGATTTTGAGAAAGCCTTTGACTCTCTCAAATGGGACTTTCTCTTTGCAGTCTTGCCTAGGTTCAGCATAGGTCCCTTATCTGTTAATATGGTCAGGCTGCTGTATAAGCACCCAACAATTCTTGTTAAAACTGGGCCCTATATCTCGGACTCCATATGTGTGGGTCGTGGGACCTGTCAGGGCTGTCTGCTGTCCTCTTCTCCCTAGCAGTAGAGCCTCTGGCGGCATATATCTGTATACGTGTGGACATGGGTATCCCCCTGGGAGACAGCATACACATAATCACTTTGTATGCGGACAACATTCTGCTGTACGCGAGAGAACTCCACTCCATCCCTCCTTCTTTAGATTCAGCACTTTCATTATTTGCCACTGTTTCAGGGCTATGTGTCAATGCAGTGAAGTGCAGTCTCTTTCCGTTCTCCTTGTTCACCCTAGAACCAGGGTATTCATGTGGTGTATTGACACCTTCCGGTACTTGGGTGTCCACATATACCGGAACAAAGCCAACCTATTTGGGGGCAATATCACAAGAGCCACCTCCGCTATTCAATCGCAGATGGTTTCTGGAAAACTCTCCTTTTGTCCATCTCTGGTAGAGTGGCCCTCACGAATATGGTAGTCCTTCCTAGTCTTCTTTACTATTTCACCACCCTACCTCTTTACATCCCCCTTCCTTTTTCAGTAAAATGGAAAAAATAGTCAGGGGAATCTAGGCATAGGGTTTCCATTAAGAAGCTTTAGCTACCATCAGGACAGGGCGGACTCACTGGGCCCGATTCACAGAACTAACTTAAGATAAAATCCTAAACTTACTACCATTTTGGTATTCATAGAAGGCACTTACTCATTTTGGTATTTACAGAAGGCACTTACTCATTTCAGTATTCACAGAAGTTAGGACTCCTAACTGTAGGACTCCTAAATGCCTTCTGTGAATATCAAAAGTCTTAAAGTTAGGATGTTTCTCAGTTTAGGAGTCCTAAAGTTAGGAGTCCTAACTTTACTACTTATAAACTGAGAAAAATCCTAACTTTAAGACTTTCGGTATTCACAGAAGACATTTAGGAGTCCTAAAGCTCATCATAGACTCAGCCAAATCTCTCGAAGTTACCTTGGACAAGCACCTGAATATGAATATTCATATCAGCAATGTATGTAAGGGAGCAAATCACTTGATGAGGACTCTCAGAAATATCAAACCTTTTCTTCCATAAAGTGATTTCAAGCAGGTGGTGCAAGCACTTGTCTTGCCGAGGCTAGACTACGACAGTGCTACCCTCTGTGGCCTGGCTCCACTAAGGTCCTCTCTAAACACTGTGGCTAGACTGGTGACAGGTTCCAAACGAAACAAGCACATATCCCCAGTCTTAAAATATCTCAATTGCCTACCCTTTGAAGAACAAATTCAGCGAAAGATTGCAGTTCTGGCGCACAAAGCCAACCACTTCAAGACTCCCAGGTACCTGGCGCAAAAACTTGAACTATCCTGTAGGGAGAGAGCTTCAAGAAGCGCCACAACTTACCTCCTGAAACCTCTCATCCTTAGCAAAAAGAGAACTTGTCACCAAGCCTTCTCTTGTGCTGCCCCAAAGATATGGAACTCTCTCCCACTGGAAGTACACAGACTCTCCTCAACAACGGAGTTCAAAATGGAAGCTAAGAGATTTCTGATGAGCAAATTCCTACCTTAATTGGCTAGGCTCACTTGACTGGTTGACTTTGTTGCTATCACCAGGGTTACCTCCATTTGATATGGCTCCTCTTTACTGCATATTTTGACCCCCTTTTGTTGTTTGAATTCATCAGTTTACTGTATTATTTTCCTTTTCCCAATTGATGTTGATATCTCATTCATGTCCTCTCTTTCATACTACTGTAAAGCGCTCTGATATCTTTCGGGATCTTGTTCGCACTATATAAAACTTTATAAATAAATAAAGTTAGGACTCCTAACTTCTGTGAATACCGAAATGAGTAAGTGCCTTCTGTGAATACCAAAATGAGTAAGTGCCTTCTGTGAATACCAAAATGGTAGGAAGTTTAGGATTTTGTCTTAAGTTAGTTCTGTGAATCGAGCCCACTGTGCCTAACTTCGAGCACTATTACCTAGCTGCCCAGTTGCAATGAATGGCCAGATGGCTATCTTCTCAACACTTGTCAGATACAGCCACTCTTCAATCTCCTGTATCACACCACATTCTGCTTTACATGTTCCATCCACGTTCGAAACCCAGGAATATAAACTCTGTGTTACTTTCAATGGCATACAAATGTTACCACAGAAGCCTATACATCACTCGTGAAACCACACCCCGGCTATCCCCCTATTAGGAACACCATGAGGAGGTACACCTACCATGCAAGCAGAGCTGCACAGTTGGGACACGGCGGGTATCCACGACACAGGAGACCTCTTTTGCGATGGTACTTTAATCCCATATGCAGAGCTCATTTCAGAGGAGGGCCTACATACGGGACATTTAATATTACACTGCGCGCTCATAGTCGCACTCTCATCTAGGTGGGGCAACCTAACTGCGGAGCCTCCATATGATTCCATATAATGGGGGAAGGGAGCCACATGATCCATTTATTTGCATCATCCCTCTGTCAACATACGGCGATTTCACTGGTCTCCATAAAACAACATTTGGAGGATGATCTGGAGCATGCCCTCATGGAAAAGGAATGGACATCCGTGTTGGAGGGTCCGACGCGTGTCCGTCGTAACCAGCGTTTTCATCAGATTCAATTCTTTATCCTACATTGAGCATACTTCACCCCAGCCCAGATTAATACGTACTTTCACCACATTGACTCAATCTGCCCAAGGTGCGTTTACCCAATGCTGAGCTACTACACATGCTATGGCATTGCCCTGCCCTGAGAGAGAACTGGGCTGACATAGCGACCACTTTCCCCGGTTGTACTGAACGTGACATCCCTTTTCACTGAGAGGGATATATTTTGCACCTCTTTAAGAGAGGCAAGAAGAACAGGGTCACCTCTAATTCTTAGACCTGGGCCTAGTAACAGCAAAACGCCTAATCACTAAGTGATGGAAAACACTGGTAGCCCCGCATGCAAATGCCTGGAACCGCTCATTCTCAACTGGGCCAGGGCGGATGGTGTGACCCTGCAGAAGTAGGACCACATGGGACTTCGCAAATTTCCCCATGTCAGTAGTTGGGAGGCTATTGTGGCTGGTCTGCAGAGACTAGATACACCCACTGAGGACTCCCGGGAAGGATGGGAGTCTAGGATGTGGTCCCAATGTTGCAGCTTGCACTTGCTTCCGTGGTGACACTGGTGGGGCAGAGTTCCGCAATTTCTATTTAGCCAGTTATAGCAGAGATATTTAGCACATGCTACAAGCCGATAGACATCTGATGTAGTACTTCACATCCACACGTCACGGGTGGTCATCCCTCCCCTTTATTGAATTACTTTGTCCTCATTTTGTTGTACCCTACTTCCACTGTTCAAATATGAGACATAACACATTTAGACATAAATGTGACAGATATCACATGGCCATATCTAACTATTATATTTGCAGGCATGCCTCCTTGGTTTTCTCATACATGCCAGGCTAAACACACTCTAATACCATTGTACCAACATCAGAAGGTCTTCTAATGTGATTTATTGTGTACGTAGACACCAAACTATTGTTGTTGTTTAATGTAAAATGTCAATAAAAAGATTTAAACAACAAATCAGGGCACATGCTGGAGGTAACTGAGGTTAGGGTTAAACTGCTGAAGGGACATGTGGCTGACTTTGCACCACAAAGAGGGACACCAGGGTTATTCTTGAAGAGAAGTTGGGTCTGCAGAATGGCACAAAATTGAGGGTATTCAGTGTACCAAAGGACATTTCCTTGAATGCCCTGAGGGTCAGACTGGCTGGCGTTCTGCCTGGATTACTGGCCTTACCATCAAACGAGGCAGAAGACATTGTGAAAATGACTATTACGCTTGTGCCAAGGGTGCAGAACTCAGGTGGTGGGTTGGGTGTCACTATTTTGGTGATAATCAATTCAAAAGAATGGAGGGATTGGGCTATCAGAGAGTCATAACAAGGAGGCTCACAGTGAAGGCACTCACAGCAAGAAGGCTCACTGTGAAGGGACTCACAGTGAAAAGCCTCACAGTGAAGGAACTCACAGTGTTTATGAGCTTCCCTGTAAGACTGAAAGTTGAATACAAGGCAATGAGTCATATTTTCACAGGTCGAGCCTGCGGGGCTTTCATAGACACCTGAACCACAGGCAGAGATGATTCTCTTGTGTGGAGGTACTGGGTGCTACTTTCAACAGCATACAAATGTTACAGCAGAAGCCTATACATCACTTGTGACACCACACCATGCTGCCACGTTTGGATTTTGAGCAATGATCTGGTCTTCGGGGTGATGTGCGCTAGGCAGAGCTTCTCAGGAGAGGAGGTTCTTTCTATTGGTATAATGAAGATGTTTAATTTTTATTAACTCTGCTCTCCCCATCCCCATTGGAACTAAGACACTGGGACTTTCTTTCTCTGGGAATAGACTATTAGGAATACGTGGCTATGTTTTCCTTTATGTTGCCGGATAATGGAGTTGGTACTACTGGCCTGGTAGGATTGAGGGTGGGAATTTGTGTCCCAAAATCATCTAATAAATATAGTTAAAACTTAAAAACTGTTCAGAAGCCTTCAGATTTATTCCCAAAGAGAACTATGAGGCATGGAATGAGTCAAGCCAGTTCATTTCCTAGTACAGCAGACTACTATCCAGCAACAACCCAAACCAACCCTACTCCTAGAAATGAAAAGCAAAATGAGACACAGAATGACCCACATGAGGTCTACTCCTGGTAAGAAAGAGCCGTAGGAGGCATCGAAATACCAACAGCAGTTCTACTCCTAGTAAAGATGGGCATTACAGGACATGGGGTAAATCATGTCAGTTCTTCTAGCAGAGAAGAGCACTACCGGGCACCCCTAGTACAGAAGAGCATGCCCATATCAAAGAACTGCCACTGACATGCATGTGTCTTGAAATGGTGATGTAAGACCCTGATTCGGAGCAAGCCACTGATGGGTGACAGGGCAGGTCTGGTGGGTAACAGAGCAGGAGTAATACAATCCCAGTGGAGTGGCATGGCCTAGAGACAGGATGAAGCTGCTCTTGGAGACGGGGTGAAGCTGGTCCTGGAGACGGGGTGGAGCTGGTCCTGGAGACGGGATGGAGCTGGTCCTGGAGACGGGATAAAGCTGGTCTTGGAGACGGGGTAAAGCTGGTCCATGAGACGGGGTGAAGCTGGTCCAGGAGACAGGGTGGAGCTGATCCAGGAGACAGGGTGGAGCTGAGCCTGGAGACAGGGTGGAGCTGATCCTGGAGACAGGGTGGAGCTGGTCCTGGAGACGGGGTGAAGCTGGTCCTGGAGACGGGGTGGAGCTGGTCCTGGAGACGGGGGGAAGCTGGTCCAGGAGACAGGGTGGAGCTGATCCTGGAGACAGGGTGGAGCTGGACCTGGAGACGGGGTGAAGCTGGTCCTGGAGACGGGGTGGAGCTGGTCCTGGAGACGGGGGGAAGCTGGTCCATGAGACGGGGTGAAGCTGGTCCATGAGACGGGGTGAAGCTGGTCCTGGAGACGGGGTGAAGCTGGTCCATGAGACGGGGTGAAGCTGGTCCATGAGACGGGGTGAAGCTGGTCCATGAGACGGGGTGAAGCTGGTCCAGGAGACGCGGTGGAGCTCGTCCTGGAGACGATGTGAAACTGGTCCATGAGACGGGGGGAAGCTGGTCCTGGAGACGGGGTGAAGCGCGTCCTGGAGACGGGGTGGAGCTGGTCGTGGAGACGGGGTGGAGCTGGTCGTGGAGACGGGGTGGAGCTGGTCCTGGAGACGGGGTGAAGCTGGTCCCGGAGACGGGGTGAAGCTGGTCCTGGAGACGGGGTGAAGCTGGTCCTGGAGACGGGGTGGAGCTGGTCCTGGGCACGGGGTAAAGCTGGTCCTGGAGACGGGGTGAAGCTGGTCCTGGAGACGGGGTGAAGCTGGTCCTGGAGACGGGGTGAAGCTGGTCCTGGACACGGGGTGAAGCTGGTCCTGGAGACGGGGTGAAGCTGGTCCTGGAGATAGGGTGGAGCTGGTCCTGGAGACCGGGTGAAGCTGGTCCTGGAGACGGGGTGAAGCTGGTCCTGGAGACGGGGTGAAGCTGGTCCTGGAGACGGGTGGAGCTGTTCCTGGAGATGGGGTGAAGCTGGTCCTGGAGACGGGGTGGAGCTGGTCCTGGAGATGAGGTGAAGCTGGGGGTATGCTGATCCAGGAGAGGGGTGCAGCAGTGATGAACGTCACCTTGTGTACTAACATAGACCTGATGTGAGGCAGGACTTCAAGAGGAAGCAGGGAAGGGATGCACAAGTGATGGAGCAGGGCTTGAATAGGGCACAGATCAGATGTGAGGCAGGGTTCTGACAGGAAGCAGGGAACAGTGGGAAGAAACATTGTGTGAGACTGTGAGTTGGAGCCATGACTAAACCACGCCCACGATCCAATGCAGAAGTGGAGAACAGAAGCATCACCAAGGCTGTTCCAGATACTTTCATTATAGCGATATGCACAACTTCAGTTGACTGAGCCACTGAACTATGCAACACTGTCCTTGTCTTACTGACCTTCCATTTCACATTGGACAGTCTAGATCTACCTATGGTCTACATTCTGCATGGCCGCACTCACCAGTGATACACCTCTGCCTCTGCCAGTCCACAAAAGTGCTGCCTGTGCAGCAGGACCGCATGCAGCAGAACCAGCACCAGCATGTGTTGAACAGGCGCCTGTGACGACAGCTGCCTGGAGCCTTGAGTGAAGCTTCTCTTCAGTGTGGATCTCAGCTCCAAGGGGGTGTCACAGAAGACCTTCATGGCCTGCTGCTTCAGGAACGCTGAAACAGAGGAGACATGACCAGTGAGACAGACACAAGTCCAGCCTGCTCCCCTCCTCCTAAACCCAGGCTCTTTCGTTTCTGAGTATCATGTGTAAGGGAACCTTAGTCTACGATTTCTTTCAGGTAACTCCGGGCCCGATTCGCAGAACTAACTTAAGACAAAATCCTAACCTTACTACCATTTTGATATTCTCAGAAGGCACTTACTCATTTTGGTATTCACAGAAGATCCTTACTCATTTCGGTATTCACAGAAGTTAGGAGTCCTAACTTTAGGACTACTAAATGCCTTCTGTGAATTCCAAAAGTCTTAAAGTTAGGATTTTTCTCAGTTTAGGAGTCCTAAAGTTAGGACTCCTAACTTTAGGACTCCTAAATGCCTTCTGTGAATACCGAAAGTCTTAAAGCTAGGATTTCTCTCAGTTTCGAAGTCCTAAAGTTAGGAGTACTAACTTTACTACTCCTAAACTGAGAAAAATCCTACCTTTAAGACTTTCCGTATTCACAGAAGGCATTTAGGATTCCTAAAGTTAGGACTCCTGTGAATACCTAAATAGTAAGTGCCTTCTGTGAATACGAAAATGAGCAAGTGGCTTCTGTGAATACCGAAATGGTAGTAAGTTTAGGATTTTGTCTTAAGTTAGTTCTGTGAATCGGGCCCTCAATCATTAGTTGTCTCACAGTGCCAAACTATTCTTTGACTTAGGAAAACTAGTCTCAAGCCCACCTTGGATGAGTGGTAAATTAATCAATTAGGCCACTTCAATTGAAAAGGCCATGTATCAACAAGCAAATACAAAAGATTCCTATAATTTAAGGAATTGTATAATTGTTCTAACACATATTTTAAAGGGACATAACATCTCCCTGCTTCTGTCCTCCTCCCTCATTTTGTTAGGTCGAAGTCTAGCGTAAGACTGCACACATGTGCAGTCTCGCTGGTGAGATTTAGTGATATTGGGTAGCTTGCACTAGCACCCGCCCCTCTTTCCCATTGGCCGGCGTCACCGTTTATGCTAAACGGTGGCCATCCATTGGGAAAGAGTTGAGGTTATGTACTTATTTTTCTCTTTCTGCCGTCCCACTTGGACTGGCTCCCCTGACTTCCTACTGGCGTAAAAGGTTTGTTATTTTCTTTATGGGTCCAAACAGATGGCCCCATAAAGAAGATAATAAACCTTTTATGCCAGCATGAAGTCCAGTCAAGCCCTTCCAAGTGGGACGGCAGAAATAGAGAGAAAAGTCTACGTCATGGCGTCCGCTGGACGGGAGGCTCTGCTATTGCTACACGCACATTGTTCGTTGGATCAAAATTTTACTCTGGATCCTGTTTCCAGTTTATACAAAACAGAACAGGCTTCGCTTGCGTATTTGCAAGAGCCCCAGACACCACTACATAGCAGCCGGTTCTACCACAACTCACGTTCTGTGGGGGTGGGGATCCTGCACACCGAGTCTGCCTCTGACTGCGCTTCTGCCTCGCACACTTCCTCCGCTCCTCCCACCTCCGGGGGGCAGGCTCAATCCACACAGCGGTGCCCCTTCCTCTCAGCAACATCCCAGCCCCGATACTAATCTTCGGCCTGGTGACGCGAGCGCTGGCGCCCTCCCCCGTGCCTGCCCCCGCCGTCGGACAATGGATGGCAGGGACCGCTAGCCGTCTCTAGAGCCTGCAGCACTGGAGTCCCGGCGCGGCGGGGGCCCCGGAGAGCAGGCCGCCAGTCTCCCGCACCTCTAGGCCCGGGCACAGCAGCCCCATGGAGCCCGATCCGCAGGCTCTCAGCTCCACGCTGCTCGGGTAGAACCGCTGCTATGAAGTCACCTTGCAGCAAGCAGCTGTCCTGGAAGGTCTTTCAGCCCAAACGCAACAAAGCCGGTTAGTGCCTGAGTCCTTTAAGCTGGCGAAGTTGCCCTAGACGGTTGCCCTGCAGTGTGTCCCAGCTGCAGTCTTTGTACCCCTGCTGCATGCCATATCTTTTATGTAATTCATGCACTCTGAAGTCCTTATGTAATGAAAGAACGCGCTATATTCAAATGCATAAATAAATAAGTAAATCAATTGTACCCCAGTCTCATGTCTCCCAAGCGTGCTGCAAGCGTGTGTTCATGATACCACACGCTCTGTTTGCCCCAGCCTCGCTACTGGCCCCTCTGCCTGTGCACCCGAGTGGCTGATGCCTCTATGCCCGAGCTTGTGCGCTCAAGTCAGACTGAGTGTTCGGTTCTCCCCGGCTAGTATGCATGCTCCTTGTGCAACAGGTGGCGTGCCCACCTGCCCAGACTATTTGGTTCCCCAGACTAGACTACAGGCCCCGTATAGAAACATTTGTGCACTGATTGTCATACACTGTGACTTCTGTATACTAACCTGTGTGCCATGTGGTCCAGTCGTGATGTGTGATGACAAAGGGAAAATATCCCAAATGCCAACTTATGCTCCCCGCGACACAGGTCACCATGTCAGCCTTTCTGTTCCCCAGACTGTGTGCATGTTTTTGAGTGTCAGATGAAGCTCTTGATTGTGGGCACACACATCCTAATATTGTGCATAACTAATGATATAGACGGTATGCACCAGAGTATCCGTCTGCCTGGCACTATGATCTGGTTTAAAGGTACGAGGCCCAACTATGTATCTGAGTAGGTCCCATCCCATAGGTTGCACCTCTGCTTCCCTTACCCCAGTTTCCCTTAGCACAGACCCAGGCCCACCTCACCACAGGCAGTACAACACACCCTGAAACCCAGACTGTTCTATGGGATATCTCCCTCCTTGTCCTGGCTGTGTTCCTTGTGCCACAGAGCGTCTTATTCTCAGACCCAAAGCTATATGGTGCCTTGTATCAGACTGTATACTGCTATGTCACCGACCCAAGATGTGATTCTCTGAGACTCCAAAATGGAGGGTGCCCTGTACCTGACTCCTGCACCATTGACTGAATGAACCCTTTGTACTTCACACTGTTTCCTAATCTGTTGTTCATATGGACTACAGACTGTCTAATATCATGTGCAAGACACCCTGTGTCACTGACTGTGCCTTCTTCTAACATAGACTGGGCCCCACAGACTATGCTTCTGGCCTTCAGGATGTGGTGCTCTTTGACCCCAGGCTGTCTGATCGGGGCCTCACTCTGTAACCTGCCATGTCCCAGACTGCTTCAGAGAACCACTCTGTGCACCATGACCAAGTTTAAGTACATGATGGCATGGGATGTGCAAGTTTACTTCTATACTTTGCACCCTCACTCAGTGGCATCTTGCACAAACATACAGTTTTACTGATAAAAAAAAAATATATATAAGGTGTGGAAATTGTTTTTCAGTCAATATTTCTCATTTGTGCATCGCCAACTAAAGTAAGTGTCTTGATTTGTTTTTATCCTATTAAAAACTTTGTTTCCATTACACTTCAGAATTGAAACAAGCATTAAAAATGCAATAGGTCTCGCCTTTTATTAAGTTAAAGCCATTTGCTTTGCTATACAATATCATTAGCAAAGCAAATGGCTTTAACTTAAACAAAGGCGAGACCTGTTGCATTTTCAATGCTTGTCTTCTATGTTGAGGGAAATATTAGGGTAGAAAAATGTTGAACTCGCAATAAAATATTTTTTATTCTTTTCAGGGTACACAATCGCCCTGCCTGTACAATATGCTTACTCTTACCTTGTTCTTGGTTCTGTCCTAAAGTTGGTAGAAACAAAGCATTGCAATTATGTGTATTCTTATTGTGCAATCAATGAAGTTAATTAAAACAGCTACCCACAAGTTCTCTTGTGTGGAGATGTACATGTCCTTAAAAACCGTTCCAGCTGCTGGGGTCTCAGCTAATGTATAATGTCCTGCCAGGGGCCGACTTGGACCTCAGAAGGCAGCACCGGTTCATATCCCTGACCTATCATGGTACGTGAACTAGCATTGAGATAAATCAACATGGAAGGCTGGAGAGAACATTGATAAACATAATCACATTTATAAAGTGGGATAGCGCACTGAAAACCATCAGATGTCACAACAATATTAAGAAGCAGGCTTCCCACCAGGGCGGAGGCTCTCAGCATCTAGACCACCCTAGACGCTGACTGCCAGAGACCTTGAAATCAGTGATACACATTAATTTCATAAATGTTAGTTATCTTCATTCTGAGGTCAAGACTGAAGTTAAGACATAGGAATACGAGTTTGTAGAGGCCTAACATAGAATTCGAAGGAGACGGAGAAGTGGCAATTTCAGAAGCAACAGAGATAAGCACTGGCAAACCCAATAACCCAATGACCTCTGGATCCCGAAGTCCTTCCGTGCAACACACAGGTAGCACACCACATTAGCCTCATCAAATTAGTATACCAAATACCATCAATAAAGCCACCGATGGAAGCTGGACGCTTCTCAAGACAATCAAGTACTGCACCAAGCCCCTTCTGGACCCACCTATTCCTCACTCACTGCCTCCTTCACTCAAAGCATTCCCAGAAGCTCTCAAGACAGGCCACATTCCCCCACTCCTAAACAAACCTACACTAGACTGTTCACTTGGTGTGGTTGTATCGGTATATGAAACCATTTTTGGAGGTGATATTAGAATCCCGTATCCGGGTATTGGAGTAATTGATGTGTGAAAAAGGAACGTAACGGTTTAAAGACTCACTACTGTAAGATTTCAGGTTAATGATTTTTGAGTAATTGATGATTGATTCATAAGAAGACACGTTAAGATTTACATTGGTTAGTCCTGAAGAAGCGACGTGGTCAAAACATAAATGTTGACTGTGATGCACACACTATTGTCATCGGGGAATTTTCAATTTGGGATCAATAAATTGATGAGAATTGCAACAATTTTGTGATGATCATTCTCTGGAATTGAATAAAAAACTGTTATTTGAAGACCATAGATTTGTCATGCTGAGAGAAATATCTTTTCTCAGATTTCAAGGAATGATTATACAGGGACATATATACAAACACTGATCAGGTTGCCAGTGACCTGGGAGCTAAGCTCCGGGCATTATTCCTGTTACCCAATTTGAATACTACACTAGACATTGATGACCTTGCCAACTACCAGCCCATCCCTCACCTTACATTCATCGGCAAGATCACTGAGAAACAGTCTATGCTCCACTCCAATCTCACATCAATAATAACCATCTCCCGTATGACTACCAGTCTGGCTTCAAATCACGCTGCAGCATGGAGACGGCTTCATTACACACCATGGGCAATGCCCCCTTGACTTTAGATGAGGACAATCACTGCCTCCTGACATTGCTGGACCTCTCAGCTGCCTTTGACACCAGTGACCATCAAACCCTCTTATACACCATAAAGTTGTGCATATGCTTTACTGGAAATGCCCTTTGCTGGATCTCCTCCTAGGTTTCCAACCAAAACCAGCCTGTACACATGGGCACCTGCAGGTCAAAAAAGACCTCCATCACCTGCGGAGTCTCCCAGGGTTCTATAGTGCCTCCTGTTATCTTTAACCTCTACATGCCTCCTGTCATCTACCCTAAATGTGACCATCATACATGTTATTAAAAATGCTACATTTAAAGAACATTCCCTTTAGTGTGTGCTACACTAGTGATTAAAAACAACTTTTCATTTGTGATATACTGTTATTTTTATGTGAAAGCAACAAAAAGATATCATCACCCAACCAAGCACTCAAATTGCCCGGCAGCAACAATGTCACTTTAAAACTTTATAACAGCAACTTTAAAAAAGGAGACTGGAAATAAACCATCCAACTGGGCACTTGAAGTGCAGGCAAGATAAAGATCTGCTTCATACAGAAATAAAATGAAGCAACAACACTTTGAACCAGACGTGTCACTAAAGAGAAAGGAACTATATTTCAGTGTATGTAACCAATGTGTTCAAACTTCAAAGTGAATGAAGCCAATGGGTAAAGTGGGCTAATCCATGTAAAATGTAAATGGCAATTCAGCACACAAATGGAAGAAGTGTGCAGACCAAACAAACCTCTGTGTTTATTATACTATCTAGAACGTTTTTGGAAATCAATAGACTAGCGAGGCAGCTAATGCTTTCACAAAGGCCAGATCAAAAAAATGGATTTAAGATTTGGAAAGTACAGCCTACTTTTCCCTACTTAGTAGGGAACCCAATAAAGAAAATATTTTAAAGCAGCAGAAGGTGGTGGTGTTGGGGGCTGTAGGTGTGAACCTGCCTGTTAAATGGAAGATTGTAAAAAGGAAGCACAACGCATGCTTTTTGGAAATCAAAGTAGGTTGGCGCTCTAGTGGGGCTGAGGGAAGAGGCAGAGAAGTTCCCAGTGGAAGAAACAGAGGTGAAGTGGCCAATGGTGAGGAGACTGATGAACATTAGGAACCAGAGGGAATCCTAGAACAAGGAGACAGACCTGGTTCCTTCGGTACCTAGAGAAGGTAACAGAACAAGTTGGGGTCAGGAAAAAGAAGAATTGAGACCAGGACTAGCGGTTGGTTGTGGTTATATATAAAGATCCACTTTCCCAATGTGTAAGAGTTGTGGAAAAGATCATCAGAGGCAGTGTATGTTCTAACTTACACGGTTTGAGTAATAATTCAGTTTAGAGTTAATTAAGTGTATGCGGTGGGGGCTTCCCAATGATATGCAAGTATGTTGTAGAAGGAAAACCAATAACACCTTCTTCAAACCACTTTTTAAGTGTCTCTTGTGGGATGGAAAGAAACTCTGCCACTTAAAAAAAAAGACTAAAGCACCGCACTGAGAGCGGGGGCTTTACCACTAAAGCCTCTCTGCTTTGCAGACTAATCCCATGTACAACTTCTCCATGAATTTTCAATCTGACTGGCTGATGGTGTGTATTTATCTTGATAAATATCAACCTTTACATGGAGCTTCTTGGCGCTCTACTCACAGATAACAGTATCAAGATTATCCTAGGGGGATGTAGGTGTTTGGCTTCATCTGCTCTAGACATCTAGACAGCTAGATGGACAACAAAACATTTTTTTTAGCTTCAGCTATTTATTTCATTAAAAACGGTTGGCTCCAGAACTTCCATCCAATAATTTTTTCCCCTAATAAATGAGTCGTTGACTCCTCAGCAGCCAACTGTAGCTCATACAGGCCGCACGAGAACTCTGTTATACTGCTTAATCCTCTTAGACTCACTTACGATATCTCTGCTACGGGTCCTGTCCATCGGCCAGTACTGCAAAAGCCCATAAGAAGCCATCAGCAACTGAGCAGGCATGGAATAACTTGATAGATCTGTGACATATTGATAGATAATCAGAGGACTCTTATCTGGTCCAACACTGCATGCCCTCAATATCTACACAGTATGACTGCTTCTTTACATCTCACAATGACATTCAGATATGGGATGACCAACCCAGCAGATCTCCCCCCCCCACTTCTCTCTCCTACCATGCTTGATCTGGAAGTGCAAACACCATATCCGGTTGGACACCGAGTGTTGTAACCAGCTAAGAATACTATAAACATAGGAAGTACTATAAAGGGGCCTGCAGAGCTGCTGAAAGCACCCAGTGTACTGAAAACCATACATTGCGCGTCTGTGTCTGTCACTCGCCTTCCTCCAGCACTCTGCTAAGTGATATGTCCCATAATATGATAATGCACATCGGTGGTCATCACGAACAATGAGGAAACCGTTCTCACATAGCATTAAGGAAAACACCCTTCCAACTACACACTCTAAACAGCTTAGCCTGCTGCCCATGTAGGCAAGCACTTCAAGGCCCCACAAAGGAGTAGTACATGCTATATAAAGGTGGCGATACAAATGAACACTATAAAGATACACTGAACACCAGCACAAGCTCAAACAACTCAAGGGGCCCGCCTCACTAGCTTTCTCCTGTGATGTCCTTTTGTATTAATGCAAGGTTTTTTCTGGACTTCTGGACCTACCTGCTGAGAGCAAAATCTGTGTAAATTGGGCCAATGAAATGCACTCACCATACAGATTCAAATTGTTCCCGGTAAAGTAAACCAGAATGTTATTGAGGACCTTGAAATCCTGAAATGGTCCAATTTCACCACATTTTGGGTGAAGGAAATGCTCAAGATCCCTGAATCTTAAAAACGTGACTGCGTGACACATATTCAAACGGGTGCTTCAGGTGGTTTTGTTGCGACAAGAAAAGGATGATCGGAAATGATTTCAAACAGGCGCCCATGGTGACAATCAATGGGAACATCATTGTGTAGAGCTGGGAAGACTTGCACCTTATTGTGAGTGGAGGAAAACTTAACTGCAGACACCTGAACCACAGGTTCTGTGACAGGTGAGACCAATTGCAAGGTAAAATGCATCAGTTAACACTGCTTTAACAAGACAAATGCTGGATGTACGGAGTGTCCATGGGCCCTTGTGGCCACCTCATCTGGCCTGCTTAACAAGACAAATCAAGGATGTACGGTGTGTCCAAGGGCCCTTGTGGCCACCTCATCTGGCCTGCTTAACAAGACAAATCATGGATGTACGGCGTGTCCAAGTGCCCGGGCAATTATCTTGTTTATATACTGTGTTCTGACAATTTCCTTTCGGTTCACTGATTTTGTATTTGTGTATCTTTATAAATGTTGTGTTGTATTTTTTGATGCCAAAAAAATCTTAAAATATTTTATAAAACAAAAAAGTCAATCAATACAAATGGTTGTCCAACTTAGTGATTTATTATACTAGGTTGTGTACTGTGATGCAAATTCAAACTGCCCGGCCCTTGTTTTGTTTCTTCGTATAATGGTGGTCCAGGCCAGTCAGTGACAGGACCCAAGCCTTTCCCAGTTTTCCCTCAAGTGCCCGGGTGGCCATCTCATCTGGCCTGCTTAACAAGACAAATCCTGTATGTGTGGTGTGTCGATGGGCACTTGTGCTCACCTCATCTGACCTGCTTCACAAGACAAATCCTGGATATGAGAGGTGTCTAAGGACTCTTGTGGCCAACTCATCTGCCCTCTTTTCACACTTGAAGTAATTCTTCAAGAGGTTATCGTTGAAAGACTAGACTTGACTGTCCAATCACCTGTGTAACTCTCTGCTATACTGTTATTAATCTATTTGATGTTAATGTATTAATTAACTGTAAAGCACTGTGACACTTCCTATTTAGCGCTTCAACTAATAAAGAAATACAAGCGAAATGTAGATTCTAACTTGAGAATCGACCTGTTCTTCGTCCTTCTTAGAACCTTTACCAGTGCCTAAGAAATTATCAATAATCTGCACAGTAGGGTGATAGACCCATTTCCTCTGGACACAAATGTTTGGCAGTGAAATTATGGTGGAAGAAAATAACATTGACCTAAGCGTAATAAATCAGGTGGCAATGGGATTTTATCCAAATGGTGTAATAACTGAATCAGTAAGCTGCCACCTGGTCTCATCACAGCACGGTGTTAGCAGAATACCTCCACTATTATCCAGCCAGTTCTTTGTATTGCACTGAATGTACCGAGCCGGCACAGTGCAAAAAGACGGTACACAATTAGTCACATAAGTTGTGCCTGAATAATATTTAAGAGATTAGATTTAGGTTTGCGCTTCACTGCAACAGCTATAAATGCAGGAATGTGAGATACACAAAGGAGAGGAGACCTCTATCTCGGAGCTTGCCTTCTCAAGGGCAGGCAAGAAGACCTCTCACAAGAAGAGGAGTCCCAATACCAAAGTAAACAGCACATTGTGAAAGGGGCATAGTGAGAGCAGGCAGTAGCCCCCAGACCACTGTTTGTCCTTCTAGAGCCCTCCACCAGTAGGAGCTGTCCACCATGGACCACTTCCACTTTGAGAAGAACTATTGATTGCCCTCAGCAGCCAGTTGCCCTTCAAAGCTTTGCGGCTGCAGGAGCAGTCACAAAGCTTGGCTTCCAAGACAGGTGGAGAAGGAACTCTCCTTGACCACTCCCCTTTGTAGGCGACTCACAAGCACTTGAAATTTAGGTGTTGCAATTCACAAAGGCATCTGTGATACTGTTGTACATTCACATTAGGTATTTTATGCTCCTTGTGTTTCTATTTTACGCTTATTTCTATGTACAAAATCAAAACGTCCTTCAAACGAAGCAAGACCGTGCTCTACGCATTTAACATCTTTGTTGTCTTCAGCAAATAATGTAATCTTGCTGCACTTTAGCCAAACCAGTGGAAAATTGCTTTTGTGTGCATGTAGGATTTTGCTATCAAACAATGTGATTTCCTGGGAAGGCTCTGTAGGGTGGGTACCTGGCAAAGACTGAGTGGCATCTCCCTCTACAATGATCCAGAGGCGGAAGTCAGGATGGACTTTACTCCTGGAGTCTTCTGCTGGTGTCTGCGGCAGTCTTGAGTCAGACCCTTCTAGTATCTGTGGGTTCTTAGGAAGTATTCCACCTACAAGAAAATGAACAAAACAGTAAAAAAAAAACCAGAGTGAAAGCATAGTCGGCTGTGCTCAGAGGCTCAATGCACAACATTAAAAAAATAGGAGTTGCCACATATTGGATCTTTTGAAATATCTGCATCCCTGAAGAAACATAAAAGAATAAGGTCACCTTAAGTAGTCACCATTACTCTTAGTCCTCAATCTTACTCCCACTCGCAACATGTGTGTGTCCTGAACACTAGTGGTGGGTTGTTCTCAAAGTCCTCGCATTCATGTGCATGACATATGCAGCTCTACCAGCTTCTCCAGTATGGTTGCACACTCTTTTCAGTTCTCTCTCTCAAATAAGCCTTTTTGTGTTATTTTTTTCACCTGTGGCTCGGAGGGTGTTGGGGGAGGATACAGCATGCAGCATGCATAAGGTAAAACCTATGGACTAGCTCGCTCTTATTGCTAGCCTGTGGGTAGACTGTACATCAACATCAAAACCAGGAGAAAGACACCATTGAGCGGCTGATGTCTTTAGTAAACATATTTAAAAGGACTTCTTGACCACATAAGGCCTGGTGACCCGAAGAGGCATTGTGCCTCCTTGGAGTGGTGCATATAGCTGCCGTGCACCCCTTTCTCGCAGGAACATCCAGGTCTGCTGGATATGCATGAACATTCAATCTTTGAGACATTGCTTGTAAAGTACAACAATGAGAGATAAAGAAGGCAATTTTTTTGGCAACTGCAGTTTTAGAAATATGTCTCCGTTCACCACACAAAGGGATCATAACAATGCTAAAACTGAATTTTATCCAAACCGGGCAGGACAAGATCCTGAACATCAATACAAGGCAGCCCGTCTTTCACTGAGGAGATAGGAGGACGTGGGATGAAGAACAAGAGACAAACCTCCCTGTTCAAAGGAATTCTGGAAACTCCTATGCAAGGAAGGAAGAGAGGGTTCTAAGTATGGCCTTGTCCTGATGAATAGAATATATGTCCCATAGGGCGTGCAGCTCAATTATGCATTTGCAGTTCATCTATGCATCTCTTGAAGGTGAAATGGTTATCAAGAGGGTTATTCTCCAGAAAAACACCTTCATGACCCACGTGGGCACTGGGTCATGTTAGATATAATAGGACAAGATTTAGGACCCTCCTGTCTCCACCCCATATTACAAAAGGCTAGTCAGATGTCCCTTAATGGCCTCACTTAAGGTAAAAATGGATCTTCTTATTTCTGTTGCCAATATATACGTTATAGTCTTTTAGCCTGCTACTGAGGGTTTTACTGATTGTTAAAGGCCCTGAACATGAGTTTAAGGACCAGAGCCGCTGGCGAGGGGCTATAACGAACAGTCGACCCACTCAGGTTACAATGTTACAAATTAAAAAGGGAGAATCAGAAAGACAGGAATGTTGGAACTCAGGGCTTATACCAGCCGTTATAAGCCCGGGGCTACTCCATGGTCTTCAGTGGAGCTCTCAACATTATAACATTCTAATGTCCATTCTAATGTCCTAGTGGAAATTATATATACAATTAGAACATTGAATTTTGAGAGCTGCACTGAAAACTATGGAGTAGCTGCAGGATTGTAATGGCCAGTATTTGCCTGGAGCTCCATCAGTCCAATGTTTGCCTTCAGGTTTTGTCCCTTTTTATTTTAGAATATTCTACCCGTAGTGCATGAGATGTTATTATAGCCATATAGCCTTTCTGCCTCGGGCTATACCAGTTGTTAAAAGTCCTCTCCCTCGTTATAGCCCCTCAAATGCGGCTCTGGCTTATAACTCGGGTTCAGGGTCTTTAATAACCAGTATAGCCCTTGGCACCGGGTTATAAGTCTATAATATATTTATATACAAATATATATTATAGCTGTATAGCTCGCTGCCAAGGGCTATACTAACTGACAAGGGAGAGGGCTTTTAACAACTGGCATAGCCCGAGGCAGAAAGGCTATAATATTTATGTGTATATATATATATATATATATTCCAGCTCCAGTCCTCCTTACCCATACTCAGCCGGGCCGGGAACGAAGACACAGCACTCACGGGCTCAGGTAATGCAGCAAAGTTTTTATTATTATTCAAGCAAACGCGTTTCGGGACAGCGTCCCTTCGTCAGTGGTTCAACAGTGAAAAACGCCACGCCATTTTTTAAAACCCACAATTGGTCACAAAAATGAAAGACGGACTCTTCACAACTACAGTGAGGTAGCGCCATCTTGGAATGTCTAAAACGGCTTCAATGCCCACATTTAAGTATACTACTCAAACGCAATTTCATTTCGTTATAATATTATAACAAGACATTTTGCCGTGTATCGGCCAGCACGACCCTGGCACCA
This sequence comes from Lissotriton vulgaris, assembly GCF_964263255.1. Lineage (NCBI taxonomy): Eukaryota > Metazoa > Chordata > Amphibia > Caudata > Salamandridae > Lissotriton > Lissotriton vulgaris. The sequence continues at coordinate 55,920,414 of NC_141696.1, forward strand.
TTCCCTCATATATTGTGTTTATTGAGGGGTGTTCTCTCGATTGGGCTCAGCAGTGTAAACTGAATATATCAATGTCATAATGACAGTCATGGTCTACAGACCACAACATCTTATGAAACCTAATCAAGGTTTGATCTTGCCGTGTATCGGCAATTGCAGCCAGACGGCTGCATAAAATCACACTTGCCTCGTCCCTCTCAGAGGACACCCTTCAAGTAATTAGTTTTAATTAGCCGTCACATGTTCAAAACCTAACAGACATAAATGCCCACCACAACTTTTCAACATTTTTTGTATTTTTTACTGTGTCATTACTAATTTCATCTTCAATTATTCAAAAAATCACATCATCAGATTCATATGTTGCTCAGTTTTAACAAAGAGAAAGTACATCATCCCAAATGAGACCAAGACTGTCATTATGACATTGATATATTCAGTTTACACTGCTGAGCCCAATCGAGAGAACTGAATTATGCATTGGCACTTTAAAAACCCTCGTTTATGTTCATGACACTTTATGTGAACAAGCCTCTCTCGAGGTGAAACGCGTCATGGCGGAATTGCAGGCTTTAATTTTGGCACGTAATAAACTGCACTAAGAAACTGCACCTACTTTGTGGTCTCGCATTTCTTCGTTGTTCTGCGTGGAAGGCAGATTGGAATACGACGATCTTTTGGAACATATATATATATATATATATATATATATTCCCAAGGAAATCGTCTTCGGCAGAAGAAGATTTGAGGCGACCAGCGGGGCTCATGACTTCACCTTTTTATTAAAAACATTGGACATGACGCGTTTCGGAGGGTTCCTTTTTCAAATGCCCTTCAGTTTTGAATTGACACTGTTACTACCAGTCCCCATTTAGAGTCCTTTTATAGTTACTATTCACTGAAGTAGTGTAGGCGATCTGGAAAGCGTGGCACGGAGTTACCTCTGCCTCCACAATTGGACTGCATTTCCCAGCATGTAGTGTTCCTTTCTTGCTGGCGGTGATTCCGTTAATCGGCATTTGTTTAATTCCGTCGAGAAGCCGACTTGCCAACTCATCAGATAAGGGCTGGAATACTTTTCTGGGTGTTGCAGGTGATGTTCACGTCCTTCACTCCCAGCCACCCAGTTCAGCCCGTCGCAGAGTCGGGAACACCCGTGAAGTAGGGGCATTCCTCCATGCAGGTATGGACTGCTGATTGCAGCATTTTCTCCGTTTCTGGCTTCGTGCGAGGCGGTTAGGGAGTCTCCTTCCATGCTAGCGACTCCCAGAACACTTGGGGGAGGGCCATCCTCGCGTGTTGGCTGGACACGCTAATATTCCCAAGGAAATCGTCTTCGGCAGAAGAAGATTTGAGGCGATCAGCGGGGCTCATGACTTCACCTTTTTATTAAAAATATTGGACATGACGCGTTTCGGAGGGTTCCTTTTTCAAAGTCCCTTCAGTTTTGAATTGCCACTGTTACTACCAGTCCCCATTTAGAGTTCTTTTATAGTTCCTATTCACTGAAGTAGTGTAGGCGATCTGGAAAGCGTGGCACGGAGTTACCTCTGCCTCCACAATTGGACTGCATTTCCCAGCAGGTAGTGTTCCTTTCTTGCTGGCGGGGATTCTGTTAATCGGCATTTGTTTAATTCCGTCGAGAAGCCAACTTGCCAACTCATCAGATAAGGGCTGGAATACTTGTTCTGGGCGTTGCAGGTGATGTTCACGTCCCTCACTCCCAGCCTCCCAGTTCAGCCCGTCGCAGAGTCGGGAACACCCGTGAAGTAGGGGCATTCCTCCATGCAGGTATGCACTGCAGATTGCAGCCTTTTCTCCGTTTCTGGCTTCGTGCGAGGCGGTTAGGGAGTCTCCTTCCATGCTAGTGACTCCCAGAACACTTGAGGGAGGGCCATCCTCGCGTGTTGGCTGGACACGCTAATATTCCCAAGGAAATCGTCTCCGGCAGAAGAAGATTTGAGGCGACCAGCGGAGCTCATGACTTCACCTTTTTATTAAAAACATTGGGCATGACGCGTTTTGGAGGGTTCATTTTTCAAATGCCCTTCAGTTTTGAATTGCCACTGTTACTACCAGTCCCCATTTAGAGTCCTTTTATAGATCCTATTCACTGAAGTAGTGTAGGCGATCTGGAAAGCGTGGCACGGAGTTACCTCTGTATATATATATATATATACACACACACACACACATATATATTATAGCCTTATAGCCCTTCTGCCTCCCTTCTATGTAAGTTGCTAAAAGATATATATATATGTATAAAATAGCCTTATAGCCCGCTGCCAGTGGCTATACCTGTTGTTAAGCTCTCCCGGGGTATATCCTCGCCATGACATAATGCAGTAAGAAGGCAAGAGAGACCGCAAACAAATTAAACCAAGCAATGTGACAGCACATTCAAACCTCAATAACCCAGAGACTTGGGTGTGCAACAATGGACATGTAGGTACAAGAGTGAGGCAGGCAGTGATGTGAGGTCTGGGTGGCTAAACTGGCACTGGAGAGGCAGTCCCTGGTTGATATGTATACACTCCCAAAGAAAGGGTGGTCATGATGAGCGTTCTGACATGAAGAGATATAACTGGAAAGGTAAGACTAAGATAAGCTCTGAATTAATATACAGGTTTCTGTGCACATCATAATAGTGAAGAACAAGCAATCCAGGACAGGGCAGATGCCAAAAATAGATCACCATGCTGCAGGCACCAGGGCCGAAGCGCCGACAGACACAGGCTAACCTTAAGTTGCCCATAAGACAGGAAGACATCATGGCTGCAGAGACATTAGCCACAATTGAAATGTCCAGTAAGAAGCTGGAGAACAAGATAGATGCAATAATGCGAGAAGTGAATCCACTGAGAAGTGAGCTTTGTAAGGTTGATAAGAGACCGCTAAACGAACAAGTTACTTACCTTCGGGAACGCATTACCTAGTAGAGACTTACCTTTGAATTTCCCATGTGCCAGGCTGGATCTGGATAATTTGGCTGAGCAATACCCCTTGCGGGCGACGTTGTCGGCGTCAGTAGCATCGGTTATGACGGTGCGTGCCTATATAGGTGCCACCCAGGTGTGCGGACATCAGTACTTTTCGTGCTTCCCATGCCAGAAGTGCAGAGCCATGAAGTAACTGACGTAGTTGTGTGCAAAACTAGGTTCCTGAAAAGGGGAACAACCCAAGCCCTACAATCTCTGACCTCAAAGAGGGGAGGCTTGGGTGGCGCTGTAAGGAATCTGCAGCTAGATAGAGTCTCTACCAGATATTGCGTTACCGAAGGTAAGTAACTTGTTCATCTGATAGAGACTTCTAGCTGCAGAATTCTTACCATTGAATCAGATACCCGAGCAATTCCATCCCGGCGGTGGGTTGCAGACTCACATCCTAGACTAAGACTGCAGGACTGAATGGGCAAAATGTCTGTCCCTGCGTACTTGCCCATCATGGCAATAATAGTTTGCAAATGTGTGCAAAGATGCCCATATCGCTGCCTGATAGATGTCTTAAACTGGGGCACCCCAAACCAAGGCCATAGTCACAGCCTTTCCTCTGGTGGAATGGGCTCTTAGTCTTCCAGGGGGCTGCTTCCTTGCCAAAGCATTACAAATCTTGATGCAGAGAACAACCCTGCGAAAGATGGTCCTTTTCTACCCTTCCCTTCTTTGCTCCCACGTACACCACAAAGAGTTGGTCATCCACCCAGAACTCTTTTGTGCAGTCAAGGTAGAATGACAATGCTCTTTTTGGGTCCAGTCGGTGGAGACGCTCCTCTTTCCTTTGCGGAGGAGCAAAGAAGATTGGCAAAGTGATGGACTGACCCAGATGGAATGGGGTCACAACCTTTGGTAAGAAGGATGCCCTGGTGCTTCACCTTGTCCGGAAAGGACATAAGATTAGGAGGCGAGCTGGATAACACCTGCAACTCACTCACCCTCCGAGAAGATGTAATCGCTAATAACAAGGCTGTTTTGATGGTCAACAGCTGGAGGGGACAATTGTGCAAAGGCTCAAAGGGAGCACACATCAAGTAAGCGAGGACCAACTTAAGGTCCTACAGTGACATAACTAAGGGCATGGGTGGAAACAAGTGAGCCAGCCCTTTGAGAAATCTATTTACAATAGGAGACTTGAAAAGAGAGGGTTGGTCTGGCAGCCGCAAAAAAGCAGACAGTTCCCAAGGCAGAGCTCTGCTGGGCAAGGGTTAAAATAAACAAAAGGTACAGAAGAAAGAGAAGCAGAAAGGTCAATGGACTTTTCTGTAGAGTATAATACAAATTACTGCCAACGGCAGGCGTATTCCGTCTTAGCGAAGTGCCGCCTGGACGCCAGAATAATGTTCCAGACTTCGGGAGGAAAGTCAAAGGCTATCAACTGTCACCCCTCAATCTCCATGCATGGAAGTGCAGAGTTGACAGGTTCGGGTGGAGAACCCTCCCCTGCTGCTACGACAGAAGATACCGCCGAAGGGGCAGCCTGATCGGAGGTTCAACACTCATTCTCAGAAGCTCTGGATACCAGACTCTCCTTGCCTGTCTGGAGCCTACAAGAATGACTTGGGCCCGGTCGCTCCTGATCTTCTTTAGATCCCTGGGTGGGAGTGGTATGGGCGGAAAGCGTACAACAGGCCTGAGCTTCACATACAACAGAAGGCGTCGCCGAACGATAGCCGCCTTGGAAACTCCAACGTGCAGTACTGCTGACACTGCGCATTGTCTTCAGGGGCGAACAAATCAAACCAAGGTTCTCCCCAATGCTGAAATAGACCTGTGCCACTTCCGACTGGAGACGCCACTCGTCATCCGCTAGGCATCGACAGCTGAGTTTGTCCGCCCAGGTGTTCAGAGAACCTGCCAGTTGTTGAACCATCAGGGTTACGCTCTGCTGTTCCAGCCATGTCCAGAGACGCAGGGACTCTCGACAAAGGGTCCCTGACCCCATCCGCACTGATTGTTGAAGTACCACATGGTGGTGTTGTTGTCCGTGAACACCTGCACGAGCTTCCCCTGACAGAGGGAAGAAAAGCTTTCAATGCCAACCGAACTGCTTGAATCTCCAACAAATTTATGTGGAGCTCCGACTCCGCCGGAGAACCAGTGTTCCATGATCTCCACCTCTCTCAGATGGTCGCCCCATTCCAGAAGTGATGCATCTGTCATGATTGTGAGATCAGGTTGAGAAAAGGAGAGGTGTCTGCCGTTGACCCAATCACAGTTCGTTAAACACCACTGAAGATTTTTTGCAGTTCCTTCTGAGATCTGAACCATGTCTGTGAGATTTTCCCGATGCTGTGCCCATTGGAACTTCAAGTTCCACTGCAGAGCCCGCATACGCTATCTTGCGTGTCTTACCAACAGAATGCAGGAGGCCATGTGGCCCAACGCATCCGAGTCAGTCTCAACATAATCCAGGATAGAAGCTGAAATATCAGAATCATAGCCTGAATTTCCAGGACTCGCTGCTTGGGAGAATAAGCCCAAAACTGCACTGTGTCCAGAACAGCTCCGATGAAAGGGAGCGTCAGAGAAGGAGTCAGGTGTGACTTCGGCACATTTATAGAGAACCCCAGCAAATGCAGAAGGTTCGCCATAGTCTGAAGGTGGGAGACAACTGCCTGGGACGAGGACGCCTTCAATAGCCAGTCTTTGATGTAGGGGAAGACCGACGCCCCTAACCTGCGCAGATGAGCTGCGACCACCTCCATCACCTTGGTGAACAACTGAGGGGGATTGGTAAGGTCGAAAGGGAGCACGGTAAACTGAAAGTACTCACGGCCTACCTTGAACCGCAGGTAACACCTGTGGCCAATCATGATGGGAATGTGAAAATACACACCCTGCAGGTCCAACGCTACCATCTAGTAAAGACAGATATTTTAAGGTCTTTTCGGAGAACAGTTGTTCCCTTCCAGTACCATTACAGTGTGGGGTGCCACAGGGCTCCTCCCTCAGCCCCACACTGTTCAATGTGTACATGGCGCCTCTGGCAGAAGTAGTGGCCCCCTTTGGAATCCAATTAGTAAGCTACGCTGATGACACCCAGCTAGTTGTCTCTTTGAATCAGGTAGAGCCCCTTCCGACCAACCTTTGCAACTGCCTGGAGGCAGTTGCAAAATGGATGGACTTATCCCACCTTAAATTGAACGGGGGAAAAACTGAGCTGATGCTATTGGGGAAACGAGCCACATTTAACAACTTGACACTCTGGCCTTCCTGCATGGGGCCTGGGCCCACTCCAAAGATTAAGAGGCTCAGATTTTGGCTGGATGCGGAGTTGTCATTCAAAACCCAGGCAAGGAAGACAGTAGCTACTTGCTTTGGGTTGTTGAAGACAATCTGCAAAATTCTTCCTCAGCTACCTGAAAAGGCCAAGAAAACCATAGTCCAGTCCCTTATTCTATCTAGGCTGGACTATGGGAACGCGCTTTATCTAGGAGCCCCTGTCTCGGTTATTCGGCAATTTCAGGTAATCCAGAACTCTGCAGCGAGGCTACTTACGGGTGCCAGCTATCGCTCCTCAGCTAGACCCGCATTGAGTACTCTGCATTGGCTTCCGATAAGGGTGCGGGTTCACTTCAAGACCCTCTGTATGGTCCACAAAACACTCTATGGGAGAGGCCCCCCCATCCTGGATGACATGATTAGGCCTTATAAACCATCTAGGAACCTTCGTTCCAATCAGCAAAATCTTTTTGCAATTCCCAGGATTAATAGGGCCAGCACAGGGGGCCGTCTTTTTTCGTATAATGCGGCTAAGTTATGGAATGCCCTTCCTCCATCCCTCCGACAAGAGCCTAACTTACTTGCATTTCGAAAGAAGCTGAAAACTGTTCTGTTTCCCAGGATCTAGAGTCTGGGCCTCCTCATTCTTTGCAATCCACTTCCCTTTGGTCAGTCCTAAGCGCTGGGATGCTCCCGAGTAGCCATGCGCTATAGAAGAGCCTTTACAATTACAATTACAATAGTCTTCCTAGTCTAGGGCAGATAAGACCTGAGCCAGAGTGAGTATTTTTAATTTCTCCTTTTTGAGTAAGAGATTGATGGTCCGATGATCTAAAATAGCCCCTTGTTCTTCTTTGGAATCAGAAAGCAGTGGGAATAACAGCCACTGCCTACTTCTGAAACTGGGACCCTTTCTATAGCTCCCTGGCCAAAAGAGCTGTAACTTCCTCTTGGAACAACTTTAAATGATCCTCCATCAGTCGTTCCTGACTTAGAAGATAGTAGGAGGAAAAGAAAGGAAGGGTAGAGAATAGCTCTCCTGGACAATCTGCAAGACCCACTTGTCCGATGTTATGGATCTCCAGTGGGGAAGATGATGACGAATTATCCCACCAACTGGAGTAGTTTGGTCCCACAGAATCAGCCTAGGAGTGCTTGGAGGCTGTGGCTGCTGGGGGCAGTGTGGCAGGCATCAGACCGGGAATTCTTGAGCAGTACCTCCCTTGTTGTCGGTAGGTGACGTCCTTTGGCACTGCACCGAAAATGACATGAATGGTGCTTATACAGACACCACCCCAACATGATGACATCAGTTTCTTTTTGTGACTTTTCTGCACCAGAGGCACAGAACCACGTAAAATGCTGATAGACCAGTGTACAGACACTAAGGACCTACAAGGGTCACCCTATGTAGAGAAATCCATTTGCAGAGCGGGAAGGATGGGAGGGTCGATAAGGAATCTGCCGCTAGATATTTTTCACTGGATGAGACGTTACCAAAGGTAAGTAACTTGTTCATCTGATAGAGAAGTAATGCTGCAGATTACTTACCGTAGAATGGATACCCAAGCATTACCTTCCCAGAGGAGGTTTTGCAGTCAGATTTAGACCAGAAAGTACCCAGAGGGCTAAACAGGCAAAGTAGAGACTATCTAGCTGCAGATTCCTTACCTTTGAATTTTCCTTATTTCAGACAGGATGTGGAAGATTTTTCAAGCACCACCTCTGCCCGCTGGTAGGTGGCATGGAGTGGCTCCGCGTGCAATTTTGGCACTGTCCGCGCCGGAGTGACATTGCAGTTCCTATATAGGCGCCACCAGGCGTGCTGACATCAGTTACTTTTTCACAAAAGTGCTGTGCCATGAAGTGCACTGACACTGGTTTCTCCAAACTAGGGCCATGAAAGGGATCAGCCCTGAACCTAGAAATCTGTCTGCAGAGCTGGAAGGATGGATGAATCAGTAAGGAATCTGCGGCTAGATATAGTCTCTACCAGGTAAGGCATTACCGAAGATAAGTAACTTGTTCATCTGATAGATAATTCTAGCCACCGTTTCCTTACCTTTGAATGGATATCCAAGCAATACCATCCACAGAGGTCGATCTTCAGACAAATTTAAACTGGGAAGTCCTGCAGGACTGAATTTGCGAAGTGCCCCTTCCTGTTGACCTGACTATCCAGGCAATAATGTTTAATAAATGTGTGCAGGGATGCCCACGTTGCTGACTAACAGATATCCAGGACCGGAACCTTGCATGCTAACGCAGTGGTGCCAGCCTTAGCTCTTGTGGAATGAGCTCATACACCTTCAGGAGGCTGCCTCTTTGCCGGTGCGTAGCAAATCCTGATGCAGAGTGCGACTCATCAAATGATGGTGCAGTTCTGCACTGCCCGACATTCTTTTGCACCAACCAACCCCACAAAGAGTTGGCCATCCAATCGGAACTCTCATGTGAGGTTAAGGTAGAACGACAATGCTCTTTTTCGGTCCAGGAGGTGGAGTCGCTCATCTTCCTTGGGAGGATGTGGAGGAGCATTGAAGGTGGGCAAGGTGACAAACTGGCCCACATGAAATTGTGTGACCACTTTTGAAAAGAAAGAGCCCATAGTGCGAAGCACCAGTTTGTCAGGGTAAGGTGTGAAAAAGGGAGGCTTGATTAACAAAGCCTGCAGCTCGCTCACCCTTCGGGCCAAGAAGGAAGGCTGTGTTAAATTTGAGAAACCAGAGAGAACAATTGTGAAGAGGCTCAAAAGGAACACACATCAAGAATGTGAAGATCAAATTAAGGTCCCACTGAGGCGTAATAAAAGGAAAAGGGGAAACATATGTACAAGCCCCTTCAAAAATGTATTTTCAATGAGTTTCAGAGGAAGTGAATCTGAGTTAAATTGCTGAGGTCCCCCCCTCCCCCCCTTTTGGGCATTCAAATTTGAGGAGACAAAGAGTTAAAGACTCGTTCAGTCTTTATTGGACGTGGGGGGATGGGAAAGTTACAGCAGATTTGGCCGGTTTAGTTTACGGGTAAAGTAGCTTGGTATGACAATACGGCCCAATACCAGGAGGTAGAGGCACTGCTGGCAGGGACTGGTCATATCTCAATCAAAGCTATCTAATAAACAATATTTTTGAGACAATACACAGTGCACATCGATTTACCTCATTACGTGGAATGTGAGGGGGCTAAAATGGTTTGTAAAGAGACAGAGAGTGCTCTCATATCTCCAATGCTACAAGACTAGACCAGCATTTACCCTAACAAATGCACCTCACTGATTCTGATGAGACAAAAGTGGAATAAACTGGAGGGGCAAACACACTCAGCCATATACTTAGCATATGCTCGTATGGCCTCCATTCGGATACCACTGGGTATTTCACTCCAGATAGAATACACCGGGGTGGATGCAGAGGGGAGATACAGATTTATTTATGGCCTATTAGATGGTAGAGTGCTGTCCCTCATTAACATATATAGCCCCTAATACTCATAAATGAGCTTTCTATCAAGAGATCATGGAGATGGTATTACCATTCCTTGACCTCCCTTTCACATGGGCAGTTGATTTTAATTGCATGTTTGATGGGGACAGAGGTACTCCCCAATCATCTTCACAAGAAACCTTGTATGGTAGGATACTGAAAGAAATTCTAAATAATATGGGGTGTGGAGATAGCTGTGAAAAAGACTATTCCTATCATTCAATCACACACAACACATACAGCAAATTAGATCACACACTGGTCTCTTCTCAATTATCAAATAGAATGCAGGAGGTGTTATCTGAACAGGTTCTTATCAGAGGGATCCACGTGCTAAGAGACCATTAACCATGAGAAACATTGGTAGCAAAATTATTTATAAGGTACCAGCTAATAGGCTCCAGAGGGAGGTCCCTGTCCCGGTGCAAGAAGATCAATGTGGCCTTGTTTCTGTCCACAATACTCCTATGAGTTTTGGTAGACTCACACATGTAATACAGCATCCAATTACAAATGTGAGGGGTCTGCAGTGGCAGCAGTGAACCTGAAAAACATTCGACACACTGGATTGGTCTTGTCTGATGGTGGTGTTGCAGCACACAGGGTTTGGGATGGATCCAGATGCTGTATACCAGACTCGTGGCAAGGGTCAAATCTGGTCGGAGGGTCTCTTAGAGGTGGAGGGTAAAGCGTGAGAGAGCAAGCGGGGGCGTCCACTCTCCCCACTGCTCTTTGTCCTCACAGTGAAACTACAGTGATACAACTTAGAAGGTCACTACAAACATGGGGAATAACATATATGGCCTACTTTAGAAAGTAACTCTGTCGCAAACATGATGATTGTCCGTTCACTGTATTACAAATGCCATAGGATAAAATGCAATTGTAATACAGCAGACGGGATATACGTCACCATTGTGATGGAGTAGCCCATCCACCGAACTCTAAATGAGGCCAATAGTCCTTCTGTATTTGGATGACACTCGTATTACCTAAGATGGCCCAGCGATTCAGTCCCAGTACTACTAAAAGCACTGGACAGGTTCAGAGATGTCTCTGGCCTGAACATGATCCTATGCATTATTCCCACTGAGGGCTTGACCGACTCATTAAAAATTTGCCAGACTTAAATGTCACCTGGGTAGAGGGATTGGGGATGATGGCAGCACACATCCTGGGGAAACAATATGATTACACTATGGGCAGAGTGCTGGATAGATTAAAAGCTTCAGGGCAGCCTTTGAAATTCTCTTCCACTCTGTATATTGGGCAAGGGTGACATAGCAAACATGATAGTCCTGCCTTGTTGTTTAGAAGTATTGCAGAACTCCATGTGTCCAGGCATTGAGTAACATAATGATATCCCTTGTGTGGGCTGTGAAGAGACGCAGGATGACTTTGGGAGCAATACAACTAGACCTGGAGGACAGGAGACGGAGTATATCAGATCTGAAACTGTATTATACAGCTAGACACCTACAGCATACAGCCAAGTGGTTCAATGGGGTAGACAACTGGGAGAAGAGCTTGACACATGGTGGTCTCCTATGGTGAGCAGCTCACAAAGGGAGGGAATACACTGAGCTGTCATCCCTATATTTAAGGATCTTGTATATTTCAGTTATTCCTGGCGAATGTAGGCAAGTGCTTCTGGATTGTGGGCAGTGTTGCTGAATATTGGGGATCCTTACCTACAGTGGTGGGAGCTTGTTACTATTACTGATCACATGCCTATGTTAGTCTGTTCTGGTACATATTCTTTGGTGTATGTGTATATTTTGGAGCTCGCTTGTGCATGCCACCTGATTCTTATGTATATTCTTAGATGCTTGTGGGCTTTGGTGAGTGCTTGTGCTTTTAGTTGGGCGCTTGTGGATCTCAGTTAGTGCCTGCATATATTTGTGTTTGGATATTGGTGGGTGTTTGTAGATATTGGTGAATAACTTGAAGATGTTGGAAGGAGGCACTGGACATTGGTGATTCTTGTGGATGCAGTTAGAGGTGTAGAGGCTTTCTGGTGGTTGTAACTAGGAGCATGTGGTTTTTATTGACTGGCAGTGGAGGGTAAGAGTCACCCGCAGCTAGTTGTTAGTGGCTCATAACATTCCTAGTTAGGTGCCTGCGATTGTTAGTGGAGGGCACTTGGCTTCAGTGGGTAAGAGCGCTTTCATTTGATTTCTGTGTTTATCATGGGCTGGCCTGTGGTTTCAGTGAATGTCTGAGGTTTGTAACTTATCAATGTTAGTGAGATTTAGTAGACGCTAGTTAGTGCCTTTTGTTTGAAGTGTATGATTGTGTATTGAGCATCTGTTTATGGCTGTTAGGGGGTGCTCTTGGTAGCTAGTGGATCTCTGTATTTGTGATTGGGAGTTTGTGATTGATAGTGGATCTGTATGGGTGGTTTTGCACACCTGTGGCTATTACCTGTAGGCATGAGATCACTGATTTATCTTTCTCACCCTCGCATGTTTCCAGCAGCTCCCTCAAGTGGCTGATAGCCTCCTGGCCCCAGTGGTCCAACAGGTGGCAGTTGTTAAGGACCAGCCAGTGTCCTTTTGCCTTCCCTTTCTGGAAGGCTTTCGGCAACTCAACTTCGGAATCTGGAGATCCTAAGGACAGAACTCTGAGTTTGTCCTGAGTGAGAAAATGTGAGAGCTGAATTAGCCGGGTGCAACCGATACAGCTGAGCAAAGCAGTCTGAGAAATAAAAGTAAGTACAAAACACATATATGTCAACAGAGAATAACGTATACACGCAAAATAATGTGTGACTGAATATGATGTCCATAACAATCAACAACAATTTACAGAGATTGCAAAGCGAAGAACGTTGTTAAAAAAAAGGGGAGCTGTGGAATGAGATATATAAGAGAAACTCCACATCTGAGGGTTTCCTACACTTTTGTATGTTTTTACTTATTATGTTAACTTATAATACTGGATATTAGAGTTTCCATGTACAGTAATGCACAGGATCATTATCTTCTGTTTGTTAACGATAGGAGAGTGCAGTCTCAAATGTGTGTGGCCACACTACATGGCTTCCCTGCTAGGAATAGTTGACTAACATTTTTCCCTCCTTCAAAGCACTTTAGAGCAGAGACTTTATAAGGCAAGGGCAGAGTTGGCTCTGGACCAGGGCCCCCACCTTTCTAGGTGGCCCATTATTAAGCTTCCAGGACAGTTCCGGACAGTGGCATAACACAAAAATAATGGGGCCCTCTGACCAATATGAAAGGGGCTCCCAGGTCTTTAATATCGCATAAATATTCAAAGGCTTTGCACTGAATCGAGGCCCCTGAAGGACTGGGGACCCCTTAAAGGATTGGGGCCAACAGAGAGGTTTGTCAATGATCAGATCATAGTTGCTGATGGCCTGAATGAGCTGGAAAGGGATAATAAATTCAGAGTTTATTTGAGTAGTAGGCCCCAAATTATGTTTGGCCCGGGTCCCCCAAAATCCTTAAGATGTCCCGGATTCAGAGAAAGGATAGGTTACATGGCCTGCTCGTCTACAATCTGTTCTTACACAATCAGAGACTACCACTACTTCCCCCACAGAGAGGTACTCCAAAGAGCGGAAGAACCCACTCAATGGCGCCACCCTCTGGGGTGTTGCTTCCAACCCCAAGGGAGGAGTTCTGACATCCAACACCATTACTAGGTATATGAGATACAAGGTATGGTGAAGTGCCTTACTATTTAAGGCATGGAAGCTCATTAACTGCCCGCACTAACGCCTTTCAGTTTTTCTGATATAAGCCTATAGGTACTGACAATATTTTTGTGGGCTTATCGACATAACGTTATGATATGATTAGCACATAGTAATCACTCAACCCTGCTTCTTCTCCTCTAATAAGTTGACTTTTAGCTTGTCTTTGACCATGTACAGCGCTCAGCTGCCTTTCAGATAGGTCGAGCAGTACAAATACTATTTACATACACACATACACTTACATCAGTTGTATTTGCTGGCATGCAATATACTAGGAGCCAATGCGTGGAGCTTCTGCCCAAAAACTCAGGAGCAGGAGGTTGCCTTACTGCCCTGCTCAGAAAGGGGCTCCAGGAGTCACAGGCCAGCAACAGGATGCAAGATATGTTTATGCAGCAATGGGCATTCATGCACCTGCACACATCAATGGGTAGACATGCACCTAAAAGCGTCAAAGGGTACCGACGCATCTGCATGTGACAATGGGTAGCCATGCACCTGCACGTGTCAATGGGTAACCATGTACCTCAATGCATCAATGGGTAACCATGCACCTACACGTTTCAACAGGTAACCATGCACCAACACGCGTCAACGGGTAGCCATGCACCTGCACGCAGGAATGGGTAACCATGCACCCAAACGTGGCAACAGGTAACCGTGCATCCAAAAGTGGCAACAGGTAACCATGCACCCATCAATGGGTAGCCATACACCTACAGGCATCAATGGGTAGGCAAGCACCTGCACGCTTCCATGGGTAACCATGCATCCGCAAGTGCCAACAGGTAGCCATGCACTTGTACGGGTCAACGGGTAGCCATGCACCTGCACGTGTCAAAGGGTAGCCATGAGCAAGGCAGGCGTCAACGGGTTGCCAAGCACGTACATGCATCAATAGGTAGTCATGCACCTGCACAGGTCAATACCAGCACAGATCAACAGGTAATCATGCACCTGCACACGTCAATGGTTAACTATGCACCTGCATGCATCAATGGGTAACCATGCGCCTGCGGGTCAACAGTTTCCATGCACCTGCACGTCTCAACGGTTTCCATGCACCTGCACACGCCAACAGGCAACCACGCACCTGTTCGTGGTAATTGGTAACCATGCCCCGCATGTGTCAACAGGTAGCCATGCAACTGCACGCTTCAACAGTTATAATGCGCCTGCAGGCGGTAACGTGTCACCGTAAACCTGCACACGTCAATGGGTTGCCATGCCCTTGATGCTGGGCATACACAGTAACTAGACCCAAAACTGTATAGCCTTATCTCTTTGCTTAAACGTCAGACCAGCTCCTGGGGGAGACAAAGCTGGTTGCTCCCGCCTCAGGCCACGTTCCAGTGATATGCCATAGTGGCATGAGCACACATGCCTGTTTACTTCTTGCCCGGGCCCAAACACTCGGATCAATTCTGGGTGAGAATGCGGCTGGTTGCTCCACTCTCAGGTCACACTCTGCTGAAAAGCAAACTTGGTTCCTGGCCCATAAATTCCAGGTCCCTGGCAGTGATGAGCAAGCTTCTCACTGCTTCAGCCGTCGCACATCAACACCCCAACACTGGTGCTGCAAAGTAAAACAACTCTAGCACAAGCTTTGCCTAGTATTCTTCATGTGTGGTGCCAGGTGTGAGCGAGGTCCAGCATGGAGACCATGCACAACCTCCCATCCACAACTCTTACACACTGTTCTGCAGACCCCACCACACACCTGCTTGTATACATAAACTCATCTTAAAGGACGTAAACTATGTTAGTTTAGGCAATGGTGGCACTGGAACAACGGCCCTTGCTCACCAGAGGCTGGCCATGAAGCCTACCCTCAAAGTCAATTCAAAGTGGAAGGTAAATGTTTGGAAGACCTCAACCGCTTCCTGGTCTGCTAATGTAATGACAATATTATAAAAGAACTCGGATATGAGTTCCATCAACTGAGGTTCAAGGAATGAGTCCATTCCTCACCCTCAGGGATCCACAGTCTCTCTGGGCCAAACAATCCCAAGCCATGACTTTCATTTCTCAAAAGTGAAGGGCCTTTAAGGTCAAAGAGACAAGCATAACTTGTTGGCAGCATTGCTGAAGTGTCAAACAACACATACAGTATTAGGGGAATCCGTTTTTGAGACAACATTTCGCATTTGCTAAACAATTTGCTAAAGAAAAGGAAATAGCAGAAAAGAAGAAAAACCAAGGAAATGTAACCTTGCCTTGTTGTTGAACACAGGTCCAAGCGAGTTTCAGAGTCTTACTAAGGGGGCTTAGGAAAGGTAATTGAAGGAGTTAGGAAGGAGCCAAAGCTTATGTACTGAGAAGGCGTTACATCTTGTAAGCACCATGCTACTTCAGTGCATTGCAGTAGAATAAATACCCCCGTACTATGATAATATGTTGAAAGATTGATTGCGTCCTAGCCTATGGCCGGGATATGTCAGAAAAGATGAATCATTAGAAGGAATCTGGTGGCGGGAGACGCTCCTTGCCTCTGAGGTGGTCCGACACTCCGCTAGACTGGTTCTGGGGGTAGTCTATTAGAGATACAAGATCCCTGCCAGATGTGTTGTAACATGAATGTGAGTCGTGAGTGAACGGTGGGTGTTCATTTGTTGTAGAAGATGCTGCTCTCCCTACACACTGTCCTTTCTTGTGAACTTGGCAAAATGCACACCCCTGTGCTTAGGACCTCCTCCATGAAGGTGGAGTAACCTATAGTGTGAGGTTGGATTTCCTGTCTCATCCTCTATTTAATGCAGGTTTCTCTATTCGGTGAAACTCACATTTCCTGTGTTGATGGCTCTAGCCTAGGAATGGTGGCCCCTTACTAGCTCAGTCTAGGGCTAATGTATAGCTTGACTACGATCACTCTAAACCACCAGACCCATTACTACCTGAGCTAAAAGTCCATGAAAGCCAAGGACAAAGAGAAATGGTGAAAAGGAGAAGGCTGTAGTACAGCAGGCAGGAAGCCTGGGTCAGCCAAAGTGGGAGGAGTACAAAGGACTTTAGACAGCATCTGGGCTCACACATGAGGGCCAGTGACAGAACCTCTACTAAAAGCTGTACAGCTCAGGCTGGGGGCACACCTGAAACACCTTAATGCTGGGACCTGAACATGAGAAAGAGAAGATAGAAAACCCTGGGAGAAGAAGGGTTAATCTGGGACTGCCTGAAAGAACTGCACAAGGATCAAGTAACTTGTGATTTTGCGTGGAGAACATTTCACAGAGCTGAGATTACCATCAGGTTCCTGCAGTACAGTTGCTCTGGAGAAAAAAAACAACGACCACATATCATACATTGACCTGGGTGTGAAGCAGCAGAGACAATGTCCTGTGAGGAGCAGTCCCGCCTCAGTGGTGTGGTGCAGGCACACTGCGTTATGTTACAATGCTATAGACTCTGTAGTTGTTAGTGGAAGACGCTGCCTACCTCAGAGGTGTGCCGTTGTCTTATCATGTGCAATTTACTTTCATGACATGTAGTCTGCACTACTGATGCTCGCTCTTACCTCGTGTCCTTGTGTTATGGCCATCTGCTCAATGGAGTAGAGAGGATGAGTAGACGGACCTCCTGATTCTGGTCCTGGCATGACAAACACCACCGGAACACTGGTACAGTTGTGAGAATCTTTTGAGTCTATGTCATGCTCAGGATCTTCTGTTAAAGACTGGCCAAGAATGCACATGGTGAGATCACTGATAACGTTCAGCAGCTTATCAGGACGCAAAGTGCGCCACAAGATGGCCTTTTCAATGAGGGTAAGTTGAGCGTGACTGGCACATGGGATAGGCCCAATCACTGAGGAGGAGAGGGCAAAGTACTCTTGCCATTGGCAGGACTGGTGCACCAATGATGATCTCAGATATCTGAAGGCAGGAAGAATTTCTAAGCGGGAACATTCGGTCCATGCATCAGCAGACACCCACTGGGGCCGCGCAATGGGTGATTCTGAACGGCTTTGGCCGACATTGATGTCTTTAAGCCCATGGAGGAAGACAAGCCACTCCAGATTGGTCAGCTGTCCAACAAGCCGCATTTGTACTGCAGCCACCAGAAAGTGAAAAATCTTGGCATGGCTTTCGGTGAGACACCGCCTTATGTACGATAGGATGCAGCGGGAGAGGGAGTTCATAAGATCCAACACTCTGGACTGTAAGACCTCACGTTTCACAACCTCCGACCTCTTCTTGGACAACAAGACATTTGTAACCAGTGAAAGGAAGGTTCTGAAGTGAAAGCTGTAGATTTTGTGGAGGTAGGACACCTCTTGTATTGTGCTGTAGAGGCCGGCTCCAAGCCGGGCACATTTCCTATACTCATCCAAAGACTCCACTTGCTGCTGTTGCAGCGCCACAAGATCCTGGAGGTTGGAAAGAAGTACAGCCACCTTCTTCTGACAGCGATGAACCATGGAAAGGAAGTCATGTTTCTGTAGCAAAGGCTCATTGGCTTGGATCACTTCCTCCAGTAACGAATCCTGTCAATGACAGAAAGAAATGGGGTTACAGGTCAAAACAAACAAGCACTGCTCAAGCTAACAGGTCTGGATATAATATGGTAGATTATAGAGCCCCCTTGCTGCTGTGACCTGTGAGCTCAGCATGTGTGTAGGGATACTGCAGTTTTGTCATGGTGGGTAGAAACAGGTGTCACCAAGCTTCAAGGGGCAGAAGAGATGTGGTTTTGGATCACTAGCCTCACGGGTGAAGTGAGGAAGGACAAATGATCACTTGCAACCCTCTTCTCGAGTGGCAGAGGTTGAGCTGGGATGATGTAATTCTAGCTGCAGCACATATCGGTCTGCAGCAATGAGTTCAGAAGAAGCAGCATACCTCTTTCCCTACGCTGGTGAGAGGTCACCAATCTCAGCAGACTCTGAAACAGTGAGCTCATTCACTACATGGATACATGGCGGCCATCTTAGAATGTGGTTTTCATTATCTTCATTGTAAATCCCTAGTCTAAGATAGTAGCCATCTGGCTTTATAACTATGCATAGCTCCCATCAATTACCAGCAAGAGAGGAGGTAGGCAGCCGGTCACCTACGGCTCCTCTCTGTGAGGTGGAAGCAGGCTGCAGTGGGAGAGCACAAGCCGAACAGCACTCTGCAGCTACTGCACTCTGTACAGGGGGCAAGGAAGTGCTCTGCTGCAATGCCTGAGATGGAGTTGTTGGCCTTACTAATCAAAGTATTGAATGTAAAACTGCAAAACGTTGGAGCTGATTAAAAAAAAAAGGACAAGCAAACAGTGGCTGAAGGGGAAGGACCTAAAGTCCATCCCTGAAGGGGGTTATCCCCAATAGTGCTCTCTGTACTTTGTTCACAAAAGGTCTTGACAACAACAGAAGTAAAAAACTCATCAACTAGTATGCAGAAGTGAGACAGGAAAAGTAGTCACATCCTAAATGGTGTTTACTGGTCTAAAACATCAAGGAAAGCTCTTTGTCCTCCTGGCTAGGGGCCTGTTCTCTTCACTATGAAAAGTACAGCTTCACCTCCTTTGAGGGCCGGCTGCCTTCGCAGTACTTCTCTAGAACCCAGGACAGATCCCAGCTCTTAGGGGAAATGATACCCAGATTCATGTTCTGGACCAACGCCAGTCAGTGCTGATGTGAAAGAGCGTCTCCTTCAAGTGCAGATGACATTTACGTCATTGACTCAAGGGGGCATAGTTACCATTCTTCCTAGGCACGAGTAGGATTGTGGACCCAACTAAAACCACAAACAAAACAAAACCTTTGTTAGTTCAAAAATTAAAACCTCAATCAAACTTTAGCCTACTATATCTCTGCAGGCTTCTTCCCTGCTTTTGCAGGACAAATGAGGGGCAGGCTTCTAATGGTCAGGCTGCATATGCTGGGGGTCACTGTCTCCCCCAGCAGTGGTAGTTAGGCTAAACCCAGCATAATACATGGGGAGGAAGGGAGCACAGCTAGTGTGCCTGGGCAGTTGGTCTATCCGGACAAAGAAGTGATGTATACTCCCTTCTCCACCAGACTCCTCCGAGGTCTCCGGCCAGCAGCAGAAAGGTTCCTAGTTGTACATGCAACGTGGTGGCCCATCTTTGAAGTATAAAATAACATTCTAGAAAAGCTGAACAATATTTGATATTCTTCCAAGATGACTGGCTGGTGGCACTGGCTTTACCAACGCCGGTGACATTGTACTGGCAAAACCAATAGCAGTGGAGAGTGGCATCAGCAGAGCAGAGTGAGAGAGAGGCAGAGAGAGAGAGACCAAGACACTGGGGAGGGCAACAAAACAAGAAACATTGAGGCAGTAGCTTTGAAGGGGAGAGAACAAAAGATGATGGTGGGAGATGGTGAGGTTAAGAGAGTGACTGCGAGAGGAGTGCAAAGAACCTGCTTGAGAAATAAAAAGTGAGAGACAGATAGAGAGCGAGCAAGAGGGAGAGAGAGAGAGGCAGCAAGCCAGCAAGAGCAGACAGCAGCATGACATGAACTTTCCTGCAGTGTCAAGCCAGAATTCTTTTTTTGTGTGTACTTCTTTGACACTGCAGTGGAAGGATACACCAAACCAATAGAAAATTAGGGATACATATAACTGCTCCGATGGTAGGTCAGGAGAAAGGACATCAAATCAAGAGGAGGGAGTTGAGATAGACAAGACAGCCATCCATCCATGAGCAAAGGGGAGGCCCAAAGCCCACAATAAGTATTGGTTACAATGATGTCCCAGACAAGTAGCTAACGTGGTCTGCAGCTCCACCATATGAAATCTCTACAAAGATCATGCTTAGCTAGCCGCCCCCTTTCATGGAGCCAACGTACTTCTTGGGACTCTGTATAAAGGCTTGTAACCAGGAGAAGGAACAGCACCTCTTATCCTGGCTGCACAAATTGATATCGGGTGACGTAAGGAAATGACACTGACTTCAACCCTAATAATCATTCCATATTACTAGCCCTCATTGGGTGAACGGAAGTCCACTGGCAGAGTTCCCGCAGACAATCACTCTTCCATTTTATGTTGTTTGCTTAAGGCTTAGATCTCAGGGTCCCAGGACAAAGCATTTCCCCCTCCTGATCCTTGATATATGTGCATTCACTTACATTGTTTGTGGCAACAATGCCATAGTTTACAACTAGGAAGACAGGTATTTCATGCTGAAGCTGCAGGGCCCAGTGAGGGTCTTGGGCGACTACTCTGCAAGATTTCTATTAAAAGCGGACTGCTGTCCTCAACACAACTCTACGAAGACAGAAGCGAATAATCAGAGGCTTACGGGAGATGCTCAACACCCGAATAAACTGTACAGAATAGAAGGGGGGGGATAAACCTGGACAAGCCACATGTCAGAGCAGAACATGTATTGGATTGTGGAGTTCCCATTTTCTAGTGTTGGGATGAATTTAAGGACTGATTTAGGGTTGGGTAAACGATACCTCTATGAAGGGGACATTACACTGGTGGGTTCTCCACTGAATGTAGAATTGGTTTTACAAACTGGAGGTTTTCCCATTACCTCCCAACCCTAAAAGAGGCTTTGAATTCAGATTTTTGGGGCCTCTACATTTCTTGAGTTTGTTTGCATTCAAAGAGGCAGTTGTGGCTTGGTGGATCTGTATGTTATGAAGGCTAACCTGGAACCAGTGTAATCCTTTAGGATCCAAGTAACCTCATTGCATCTTTTTGCCTGCGTGCTGATAGGAGAGTATCTTTTTGGGGTGACACGATGAAGCTAGAGATGAGTCAAGGTTGCATTTTCTGAATTATTGCAGAATTTGACTGTTGATTGATTAGATGTAGGTGAGGTGCAAAATGCCTGGGATCTCTTAGTCTGGCGGATGTGGGGTATCTTAAAACAACAGTGGACAGTGGTGCTTCAGCCGGCTCCATTAAAAACCTCTGACCTAATGGCCTGTCTGCCACAGCCCACCAGGTCATAGTGACAGAGGCCTTACCCAACTTAGAAATAGCTGCAGACAGCTAGAATTTTCTAGTCAACAACAGCAATGAGAAGCATAGTGATTCTGGGCAGGAATATTAAGCAATGGCACTGACACAGAGAAAAAAATATTCATACTGACTATGTCAAGAGACACAGTACCGGGTGAGTGAAGTCGAGGACCTCTGCTTACCTTCGGCCTGGAGGAACAACATGATACTCCAAAACACCCCCTTAATAATCTTGTGTAGATATAGTTGGACACTAGATCTTTCCTCCATCTTTCTGACTCATTCCACTGTTCAATCATCCCTTCATACCTCACAGTATTTTAGACCTCCACATCTGCAACTGCCAGCTCTTTCTAGGGTCCTAATGCCACGCATCCCTCTACAGAGACCACTTCTCACCTCTATTTGCCTTAGCTCATCATCCACCTGTTGGACACTAAGAGCCAGGCCTCGTCTTTCACTCTGCAGTTCTGGCTTCTCTGAGTTCAGAATCTCCACCAGGACCAGTTCTTCTAGATCTGTTTCGCTGATTCCCATGTAAAACACACTCAGGTTCTTCAGAATGACAGAGTCAAGCACTAAAAAGAATAAAACACAACATTCAAGTATTGTGTTCATTCCTGTCTAGTTCAAATGCATCTCTGTGCACTTGTTTTTATCAGATATATCACACATCATGGAGAATAGCGGCAAAACCTTCATCACATTCATTTTAGGGCTAAAATAAATTAAAACCACCTTTAAAAATATATCTTATATTTACATATAAACTAATCCACACTTATGTGGGGGAACTCTAATCATGTAATTCTGATGGTCTTCAACGAAGAGCGCGCAAGCAGAAGTTTGGCACAGAGGCTGGTCAGCCATCCCTTACACTGAAGCTGGGTCACTCCTATCACATATATAGCTTATATTCAAAAGTGATTTTTCCAGACACTTAGAGGTGATGTGGTGGTTGCATTTCTGTACAACCTCCTAGTGTAGCTGAAAATTGTCAAGAAAACAAGAGGATGAGTCTAAAAATACAACTTTAATCTCCTCATCTTCCATCATAAAATGAAACAAAATAAAGGAAGAAAGTCCTCGTCAAGAGACCAATGGCATGGACAGGATATAGAGTTTCAATAAATCCCAAGGGGAGTGGGTAACTTTTAGGTTTCAGTGTAAATGTATATATGACCTGTGCCGATGCATGGGTGTGACCTATGCATGGGGGTGACCTCCAGAAATAATGGTCAATGTGGAAATGGTTGTTGCCTAAATAACCTTTTAATCCTCCACCACAGCTTCAGGAAAGCCCCCAGTTAGTATCATTGCTGACCCACGGCCGCCTCATGCTTTTGGTTTGCTGGCTCATGACACAAAAACTGTCTGGGTTAACATTCAGTAAGGGACTTAGGCTTGTCTAACAACATGGGGTGGAACTAGTTGAGGAATGGAAGCACCCAATACCTGATGGTCAATAGCCAAATGCTGATATTTTGGAAAAGGATTTTTCACAAATTCTGGACAGCTTGCACCATCTGTTAGAAAATTACTTAGAGCAGTGTTTTAGGGAGTAAAGGGCACGTGGACCCATGTATTCCGCGTGCATCCCACGTGTCCAACAACCTAGATAAGCGCTCACTTCATCTGAAGGTTGAACCCACCCAGTCACACTCTGTGTCTGGGTGGAGTCTCGTTGAGGAAACATGCCACTAGCTTGTTCTGTTGGGGGAGAGTCCTTTTAATAACTTCAAGGGATTTAATCTCTGGTTGGGTTAGGCGAGATTCCTGGATCTTTGATAACCAGTGGAGTCATTAGGACATATCTCCTTCGACTCTGCAACCAACGCCCCCTCTCCATCCCCTCCTTGCACCCCCCTCCTCTCATAACTCATCTGGCCCTCTCCCCCGGACTCATCCCACCCCCACCCCCTCTCTTGTCCCTCTCTTTACATGTGCTTCCCCTGCATGGTACACAGATTGTCTGATGTCAAGGAGGACTGAGGTTTCATTCTGTGATCACCACTTTGTGACAGCAGACAGCTTCCAGTTGGAGGTGCTGTGAGGCTGGAGACTCTACAAGGTTACAAATTGTGACACAGCACAGTCTCCAGCAGTGACTTCACACAGGCCATGCTGCATTTTTGTGGAAGGCACTTTTCTAATAACTGCAAAATACCATACAATTTAAGGATTCAGGTTGCAAATGCTATTTGCTCACAAAATTTGCAGGTCGCTGCCACAAAATTCTAGGGGGTCTGTATAGTGGAAAAAGGTTTTATTCTTCCTTTGGATTAAAACATTTTTGGCCAACAAGTGTTAAGCGAAATATTTGCTTCCTCTGGGTCTTAATTTTGTGTAGTTTACACAAAAAGGAAACATATAAATTTACAATTGGAAATCTTCATATGAAATAATATGTATAACTGACTGAAAATAACATTCAATTAATTTTAAAATCATTCAGAATTATAATTATTTTCCATTATACCACATAAATGCTCATCTCAAACACTTAATCAGAATATTTCAAAGAAAGAATCATATTCACACAAACAATATAACATCTATTAAAACTGCGTATATCGCCTGGTATCAACCTGTACTCATAAACATGTTATATCATTATTACCTTTTATTGCACTTTTGAAATATATAGTATCAACTTTAGAATTAATTTCTGTGTTTCACAAAACAATACCATATTCACATCAGCAAAACCTCTTGAGCACCACCCTGTTCACACTGCCCTTCCTCTGACTTCCTAGTATCTTACATGTAGTTGTTCAGGACTGGTCGCCTTCCTGAAAGTATCCTCATCTTATGATTCTCCTTCAGTATGTCGCCTTCTTATGATTCTCCTTCAGTATGTCGCCTTCTTGAAAGTATCCTCATCTTATGATTCTCCTTCAGTTTGTCACCTTCCTGAAAGTATCCACATCTTATGATTCTCCTTTGGTATGTCACCTTCCTGAAAGTATCCTCATCTTATGATTCTCCTTTGGAATGACGCCTTTGTGAAAGTATCCACATCTTATGATTCTCCTTCAGTATGTCGCCTTCCTGAAAGTATCCTCATCTTACGATTCTCCTTCAGTATGACGCCTTTGTAAAAGTATCCTCATCTTATGATTCTCCTTCAGTTTGTCGCCTTCTTGAAAGTATCCTCATCTTATGATTCTCCTTCAGTACGACGCCTTCCTGAAAGTATCCTCATCTTATGATTCTCCTTTGGTATGACGCCTTCTTGAAAGTATCCTCATCTTATGATTCTCCTTTGGTATAACGCCTCCATGAAAGTATCCTCATCTTATGATTCTCCTTCAGTATGACGCCTTCTTGAAAGTATCCACATCTTATGATTCTCCTTCAGTATGGCGCCTTTGTGAAAGTATCCACATCTTATGATTCTCCTTCAGTGTGTTGCCTTCCTGAAAGTATCCTCATCTTATGATTCTCCTTCAGTACGACGCCTTCCTGAAAGTATCCTCATCTTATGATTCTCCTTTGGTATGACGCCTTCTTGAAAGTATCCTCATCTTATGATTCTCCTTTGGTATGACGCCTCCATGAAAGTATCCTCATCTTATGATTCTCCTTCAGTATGACGCCTTCCTGAAAGTATCCTCATCTTATGATTCTCCTTTGGAATGACGCCTTTGTGAAAGTATCCACATCTTATGATTCCCCTTCAGTATGTCGCCTTCCTGAAAGTATCCTCATCTTATGATTCTCCTTCAGTATGTCGCCTTCCTGAAAGTATCCTCATCTTATGATTCTCCTTCAGTATGTCGCCTTCCTGAAAGTATCCTCATCTTACGATTCTCCTTCAGTATGACGCCTTTGTAAAAGTATCCTCATCTTATGATTCTCCTTCAGTTTGTCGCCTTCTTGAAAGTATCCTCATCTTATGATTCTCCTTCGGTACGACGCCTTCCTGAAAGTATCCTCATCTTATGATTCTCCTTTGGTATGACGCCTTCTTGAAAGTATCCTCATCTTATGATTCTCCTTTGGTATGACGCCTCCATGAAAGTATCCTCATCTTATGATTCTCCTTCAGTATGACGCCTTCTTGAAAGTATCCACATCTTATGATTCTCCTTCAGTATGGCGCCTTTGTGAAAGTATCCACATCTTATGATTCTCCTTCAGTGTGTTGCCTTCCTGAAAGTATCCTCATCTTATGATTCCCCTTCAGTATGATGCCTTCTTGAAAGTATCCACATCTTATGATTCTCCTTCAGTATCACCAGCCTCTTAGGTGGCTAAGATGACACTTAAGTGGGAGATGTATCCAGTGGCTTTCAAGATCTAGACGGCCCATTAAATGGTTTAACATCTGGCCTTTTGAAACATACAGATGGAATAATCAACTATATTGTCATCAATGTCATGGTCTTCGCGGTCCTCGTTGAAGTTGGTATTGTGTATGCTAGAGATGTGGTTATCATCATCAATGAAAGGAGTTGGCAGTACGGGCGATGGCAATGGGTGTCAATGGTGAGATGCTGATGGTGGCAGCAGGGACTGTCATTGGCACAGTCATTGACGGTGTCTCAGATTTTTTAAGATGTTTTTTTTGGTGCTAGCAGAGTCTAAGAAGATGCTGTGCTCAGCCTGTCTGACTGGTTTTTGTGTGGCCTTTTTGGGTGGTTCTACAAATGTACAAGGCTACATTATGTCCTGTCAGATCGTTTCTAAGTGTCTTTTGAAGGATTGCTTCTGCTCAGGGGAAGTTTCCTCTCCTGAAAATGAATGGAGTGTTGCTTTTTCTTTATTAAGCCATCTGAGCAGGTGAACTTCTCAGTCCCTGAAGGTCTTGTTGAGAAAGAGCAATACATTTTATAATCTTCAGATTTATGTCTCCATTGGCAAGCAGATAAGCTGCACAATTTATTTTATCGTATAAAGCCCAAGGTCTTAGATGAAATATCCTGCTTGCAAGACACCAATCAAAGAAGGTTATAGGGATAAAGAAACTGAGGCAGCAGTTATCAGCAAGTTTCAATTCTCAGTAAGTTTGTAATTTGAAAGAGTTTGCATGTTTTAAATGTTGAATGAAAACCTGACTTTATAGGCTTTGAAGAGGCACCTGCTAATGCTGTACCTTACTTGTTAGATCAGAACCTTCACAGACAAGAACATGCTTTGCACTGTCCATACGCACCAGTACTTACCCTTCTCAATGGCATCCAGAGGCAGCGAGGTGCTGATGTACAGCTGAAAGGTGGGGGAGGCTTGACTGGAGCAGCTTTCCTTCCTCAGTAAGGCCTGCAGCACAGGGCTGGAGCATCCTCTCTCTATGTGTGTCACCAGAACGGCAGCACCTGGGAATGGTACATTTTGCAGAGAAGATAAAATATTAGCCTGAATAATATTCTCAAGAGAAAACACAAGGACTGTGAGGCTTGAGATTGGGTGCTCCAATACTGTGATAGGGTCCTGCAGCATAGCTCTAACAGTCCACTAGACCCATCCTTGGCCACTAGAGCAACCTTAATCGAATCTTATACCTGAACCCAACACTACAATGTTGATTACATTAAGAATACCACATCCATGTTTCCACATTAAATGATCTTACCTCTTTATTACTCAAGAAATACTGCACAGTGAGCTCGAGCAGTGGTGCAGGTCACAGTGCAGCTAAACACTAAGGAGACACCTGGCGCCACACAAATGCAGGGCTTATGACATTTCAGAACATTGCATCCCTAGGTGTCAAGTTACTGACTCAAAGTAATGCATCTCACAGAGGTATGCCCACCTTCACTGGACGCAGCCCGGAGCTTCTCATCAATATCCGGGTCTGAAGCCGGCAACACGCATAGCTTCTGATGGTCCTCTTTTGGGTCTAACATTGGTGTGGGTAAGTTTGACCCATGCGCTTCAGGGGCAGGGTGGCCATCAACAGTTTCCACGCTTGGTGTCTGCAAGACTACAGAGAAGACACTGTGTAAGAAGTAATTGATTCCACTGCATTGGTATTAGTTTCAGAACTGCTACCTTCATGTCTGTCTCCACCTTCCTCAATGTCTCTGTAGATTTCTAATTCGGGACATCCTTCCTAAACTTCCACGCCAATCGTACAAACCACTCTGTCTATTCCTATTCCCATCTTTAAAACCATCGCTCATCCTTTGGACATCTTTCATCATGCCACAATGCTCAATATGATCTTTCCCTCTGTGTCACTCTGTTCAGTCATGACATTTTTTTATACTCCTCTGTCCAAGCACATGCCTATCTTCCATACCACTTTGCCCTTTTCTATGATCGTCCTCTATACCACTCGGTTCTTTCATACCCCCATCTTCAATACCTCTTTTATGAATCAATCTTATCCATCCTTCTCCTTGTTTGTCAGGATCCACCAGCAGCGGCCAGTGACGGCAGGAGTAGCGGGCGCAGGTCCGTATAGAAAGTGCTAAGCTCTGACCTGCAGATTGTTCACAAGGCATGGTTTGGTACCAAACCCTCTTCTCACTTGCTGAACTCAGGAGATCTATAAAGCTGAAATCTTCTCGGATCGGTAGTGGACAGTTTGTGGGTGCAGGACAGGAGGGAACATAGAGACATTTTTCAAGTTCCCTGCTCAAGTCATCTGGGGGCAGAGACACATCCCAGCCCCGACAGAGCCTCTGCCATTTATCCATAAGCTCCTCTCGTTGCTTCAAGGAGAACGGGCCCAGGTAGCAGGTAAAGGCAGCAAGAATTAGAGCATCTCCTGGGAGTGTGCGGGATTGGTCTTCTAGCACCTGTATGGTTTAAAAAGAGAGTAAAAGAGGGACATCAGAAAAAGCCTCCCATCACAAGCAAAGTCAGAGATGAGCAAGGAAAGTGCCTTCAGGTGCCCATCTTGATGGAATGCTTTTATTTTATGTTATGTTATGTTATACATTTATTTTTATAGCGCACGGCTACTCCAGAGGAGTGTCCCGGCGCTTTATCGAGGCAGCTCAGAATAAAAAAACATAACACCATACAGCGAACAACTGAAAAAGAACAACAGAGGTACTAAAGGTTAAAAAGCCAAGTCTTCAGGCTCTTCCTAAAGTGAAGCAGATTAGTAGAGGACCGTAGGGCCAAAGGAAGGGTGTTCCACAACTGAGGGGCCTTCAGACTAAAGGAGCGCCCTCCGGTGCGTGCCTTCCTAATTTGAGGAACCACAGCCAAGAACAGAGATTCGGATCGTAAAGATCTGGCCGGGCGGTAGAAGGCAAGCCTGCGTTGGAGGTATTTCGCGCCCACGCCAAAAAGCGCTTTATGCGCCAGCGTCAGAACTTTAAACATGATCCGCTTCCGTATGGGCAACCAATGTAGCGACTGCAACAAACCAGAGGCTCCAACTCGCCTACGGAGGCCAAAAATAGCGCGAGCTGCAGCGTTCTGCACAACCTGCAGCCGCTGAACAAGATAGTCCGGGAGACCACTGTACAGGACATTAGCGTAGTCCAATCTGGAGCCAACCAAGGCCTGCACAGTGATCTTTCTATGCTCCTCCGAGAGCAATGGCAGAAACTTCCGGAGCATCTTGAGTAGCCCAAAGCAAATGCCCGTTAGACCACGAACATGTTGCCCAGTGTCAAGCTGTTATCCATCTTCACACCCAGATTCTTTGCCACCATCGATGCCTGGGCAGGGGGACACATATCCGTCGGCCACCAGGCCCGCCAATCATGGTCGAGGGAGCAGCCAAAAAACAACACTTCCGATTTATCAGAATTGGCCTTAAGGCCATTCGACTGGAACCAGCTGAAGACCGACTCCAAGCAGCCCCGGATGTTCTTCCCATCGAAAGCCTGATCCTTCCCACACGTGAAAAGCAACTGCCTGTCATCGGTGTAAGAAACGATCTGGGCCCCAAAAGACTCCACCAGTGCCTCCAAAGGTGTCATAAAGATGTTGAAGAGAGTCGGGCTCAACACAGATCCCTGCGGAACACCGACTCCCAATGACGGCATCTCGGCGGACCTCGGAGAGACCCAGACCGTTTGTCGGCGGCCCTCCAGGAAGGATGAAAACCAATCCATCACCGTCCCCCTCAGACCGATGTCATAAAGTCTGGCGAGAAGCATCTCGTGGGGGACGGTGTCAAAGGCCGTCGAGAGATCGAGCATGACAAGCATAGCGCGACCTCCAGAGTCCAGCGTCTCCCTAATGATCTCAGATACCTCCAACAGTGCCGTCTCCGTACTTAAATTAAGGCGGAAACCGGACTGTGAAGGGTGTAGCAGATCACTGGACTCAAGAAAGCTGGAAAGAACGCCGTGCACATGCTTCTCCGTGATCTTGGCCAGCGCCGGGAGGAGGGAAATCGGCCTGTAATTGGCCAAAACCTCCGGATCCAGCCCAGGCTTCTTGAGGAGGGGGATCACCATCGCCTTTTTCCAGGGTGATGGAACCTGCCCCTCCCTCAGAGACAAATTCACAAGTGGGTTAACCACAGGGTTGACCACAGTCGCCATCTTAGCCAAAAATTTAGACGGGCAGGGATCTAATGGCGAACCCGACTTAAGATTGGCCAGGAGCGCCAAGGAAGCATCAGTGGAAATAGGTGGAAACTCTGCAAGGACCACAGCCTGCGAAGGCCGCCACACCGGTCCCATCACCACGCTCACATGCGCAACGGCTGAGCCCACTGCGAAGAAGTCCTGAATGGACTTAATCTTATCTGTGAAAAATCTGGCCAGGTCACAGACCCACGACTCAGATGGAACCCCTTGGGGCAGGTTGGATCTGGGGGCCATGAACTCTTCACTCTGCAAAAAGCCAAACATAAGCTATTAAGCAACTGAGCCTCCTTTACGCTCTCATGGCTCTATATTCTCAAAGCAAATTACTGAACTATGAGCAGAATCGGCCCGTTAGCGAACGGGAAAAGCCTTTAGGGATGTATCATCCAAAATGGCCCTCGCAATATAGGGAATCGCAAAATTTGCGATTCCCTATTTTACTAATGTATTTGAGGAATTACAAATTTCGATACCTTAAATGCAATGCAGGAAGCACCCAAAGGATTGAATATCTCAGAAAAAGCTGTTCATATAGCCCGACGCCCAGGACAAATTGTTTGGGGTCAAGGGCAACAAGTTTTCATGTGTGTTTTGTCCTTAGGACACGTAGGCCCAACCCCCTGCAGCACAAACCCTTTGGCTGCCAGTTTGCAGTACCACGTTATGGATCAGGGAAGAGCACTGTCTGCAGTTAAGGTCATATTTTTGCCCATATGTAAATGCTGTTAAAACTTGTATTTATGTTTGATTAATTGAAAACCTTTATTATTAGGGTCAGCGCTCTACGTAAATGTTGTACTACTGACAGTGGTTCCAGTATAAAAATGTGTACACACGTCTTCAAAGTTTAGCAATATGAGGCTATGTATACTGCTCCCAAAATGCTCTTTGATTTGATGCAAATATTTGCATAAGCTTGAAAGCAAGATTGAGGATTCTTTGATATCAAAATAAAATGTTCATAAAAAAATGAATGCAGGAAAAAGATTTCGCTAAACTACTGTAGAAGTTTGGGTACCATTTCTTTGCAGCATCATTTAGTAACATGTGTTGATGCATGCTAGTATTTCTCTAAAATATTCATAATGGAAAACCAGTGTAACCAGTTTCAATAAGATTATGCGAAGCACATAAACAAGCATTGGCAATGACAGCAGGTCTGATATTGGTGGTCGGCTTTTTGTACTTTGTCAATGTGTATCTTATTTTGGCATTGTTTTTGTAAAGCCTTATTGGTGTGGGAGCTGCCGGGCCCTCACCATTATAACCTTATAACCAACATTGGCAAAAGCAAAAAAAAAAATGTTGATCTCAAATCACACACTGCTTGTATTGCATGCCATTGGGCATCTGTACGCCCTGGCTTCCACATGGGTTCTCCTCCTCACTGTTGGCGCCTTCTGGCATAATGTGCTGGGACACCTGAGCTCCCTACGATATATTCTTAAGTGCTGTTAACGTCCTCCGTTACTTGCCCCAATCCTCCCCCATGTTTTGCCCTCTCTAGTCCTTTATTTCACCCGTCTCTTTTTATTTATGCTTGGTATTGTATTGTTTTATCTCAAATTTTCAATAAAAGAGATTTGAAGTAAAAGAAAACGGGCTATCATTAAAAAAAATCACAGTGCCACAGTAGTACTGGCACTGAACAAAACTACTATGTGCCACTATGCTCCTTGTGAAAGAGCAGAATGCTCTCACTCACACTGAAGCCAACCGATAGAGAGAGAAAGAGAGCGAGAGACAGGCAGAATTTTAATAAATACAAAAGGTTACGGTCAACACCAGACCAAATTAGGGGCCCAATTATCAAAGAAAGTCTCAATAGTGCACCCATTGTATAAGTCCTTGCATTAGGTGCAGCTATGAGACTTCCGTGAATTCCTAAGAATTTACAGAAAGAGGACAAGAAATAGTACTTCTAGAAAATATTTGTGAACTGCATTTTAGCATGAGCTAATGTGCATGTGCAGATTTGCTCATGCGAAAATTCTGAGTGTTTTGCACGTTGGAAGAAGGTTTACCTCTGCCATGGTCAGGATTACATTTTCGACATTTCTCAGCATGTGAACAGATTAGAGAAGAGTTGTGGAAAACCCTTAAAACATGCAAGTTAGTAGGTTTGCACAGACTCAAAAAGGCATTCTAACCCTGGAACTATTGTTACCACTACCTTCAGCCCAAGTATGTAGATCTGCGGAAACGTGGTAACATAAGGGTGTTGCAAATATTCAAACACTACCATGGTATAAGCTCTGGCATAATCAGAGAGGCTATATCAGTTTTATATAAAGAGATTGCTGCCATAATTTATCGCTGCCCTACTTAGCACCAAAGGGGCAAGTGGATTTTGTTACAGGACAAGTAGATTTATGAAGCAACCTGCACCATGTACAAGTAGATATTTCATTAAATTCCACACCTCTGCAGGAGATACCAATATTTCTGCCCATTCCACATTGGACAAAACACAGATGAAAATAGCCCTCCATGGGGCCATAGGGATTGAATATCTCAGAAAAAGCTGTTCCTAAAGGTTTCATAATATCAAATAAGCCAATGATCTAACAAGAGGTCCCCCTCTTTAGAATGGAATGGCTAAATATTGCATGGAAACGCACCAGGGATTAGTTGACCTTAATTGATTGCGAGCGTGTGTGATGTGTTGATCGTCCTGAGGCGGAAGCCGGGACCTTGCCAGTGACTTTTTCGAGTGTTAACAAATTGTTGCTGTGATTTTAAAATTAACGTCCTTGCTGCCCATTATTTTAAACTTTATTGCTCTTTTGCACATAGTCTCACCATTCATTGAGACTCTCCCCCCGTGGGTCCCGCCATCTTGGGTGAGGAGGCGGCCGAGCAGACTAGTGCTCCGCTCCTCCCGCCCCTTCCGACATAAAAACCAGAGTGTTGACGCATCCCGCTGATTGCGAGCGTGTGTGATGTGTTGATCATCCTGAGGCGGAAGCCGGGACCTTGCCAGTGACTTTTTCGAGTGTTGACAAATTGTTGCTGTGATTTTAAAATTAACGTCCTTGCTGCCCATTATTTTAAACTTTATTGTTCTTTTGCACATAGTCTCACCATTCATTGGAGACTCTCCCCCCGTGGGTACCGCCATCTTGGGTGAGGAGGCGGCCGAGCAGACTAGTGCTCCGCTCCTCCCGCCCCTTCCGACATAAAAACCCGAGTGTTGACGCATCCCGCTGATTGCGAGCGTGTGTGATGTGTTGATCATCCTGAGGCGGAAGCCGGGACCTTGCCAGTGACTTTTTCGAGTGTTGACAAATTTTTGCTGTGATTTTAAAATTAACGTGCTTGCTGCCCATTATTTCAAACTTTATTGCTCTTTTGCACATAGTCTCACCATTCATTGGAGACTCTCCCCCTGTGGGTCCCGCCATCTTGGGTGAGGAGGCGGCCGAGCAGACTAGTGCTCCGCTCCTCCCGCCCCTTTCGACATGAAATGGCACCCCCACCTAGGAAGCGTAGCGGACGAGCGCAGCGGGCACGCCACGGCGCGCCAAAGGCGAGCCCGTCTGCGCACGTCCGCGGCCGGCCGGGGACAGGGGCCACCACCCCTGGCCAAAATGGGCAGATGATATGCTGGAGCGCACAACAACTCCGCGCCCTCTGTCCTGTTTTTGCCAAAGCCTGCCTCCATAGTCTTAATGCTGAAGACAACAATAACTGTAAAGAGTGTCAGTATAATTGGCACAACAGACCTACGACTGGGGCTGAGAACATTAAGCTTACATGCGGTCTACTTAATACCAGATCCATGCGGAAACATAGTCTTGATATATTCGACCTGCTCATAGATATGAAACTTGATCTCCTGTTTCTTACTGAGACTTGGCTTGATTCCAACTCAGAGCCGGATATAGTTGCTTCTCTTCCTGCTGGCTATACCGTGGTACGCCTGGATAGATCTGAAGGCAGAGGTGGGGGGATAACGATAATATCTAAACAGCCACTGTGTTGTCAACTTGAACCTCTCGCTATCGCTGATAGTGAGACAGGAGCCTTTTCCATTAAGGTTAACGCTGGGAACACGCTGAAAGGCTTCTTGATTTATCGCGCTCCTGGTCCCTCTACCCATTTTACCACCAGCCTTACCGAAGGCATAACAGAAGCCGCTCTGCGTAGGGACAAGTTTATGCTCTTAGGTGACTTGAACATCCATCTGGACGATCTATCAGACAAAGGAGCTACTGACTTTTATCAGCAACTACAGTCCCTTCAACTATATATTAGATCTAAGGCCCCGACCCACCAAAAAGGCCACTTGTTGGATCCCATCTTTGCCAACTGGGAAGATATAGAAGTTAAGTCCCCCGTCCCTGTCCCCTGGTCAGACCACTTCTTAGTACCTTTTATAATAACTATCCCTGCTAGTAATACCCAAAAGCGCTCTAATACTAAATACTTGAGTCGCAAATGGACTGCGTTTTCCAAAGCTAAGTTCGATACTGCTCTGACCAAAGGCGGCAGACCAGGAGGTGAGGATGCTGTTACTGCATCAGATAGATTAGATGGTTGCATTATTAATGCTTTGGATGACACAGCCCCTCTTTGTCACAAAAAACCCTGGAGTAGACCCCATAAATCCGCCCCCTGGTTTAGCAAAGAACTTCGCCTAGCCAAAGCAGAATGTAAACAACTAGAAAGACAGTGGAGGGTGGCCTACCTTGATCAAGCAAAACTGAGATATATAGGCAAATGCAGAGAATATCATAGCTTGATCAGGCGTGACAAAACTAATTACTTTTCAGGTAGGATAGGAGAAGCTAAAACCTCTACCAAGGAGCTATTTAAAATTTATAAGGAAATCTCTCTCTGCGGCTCATCTGTTGACCCATCCTCGGTCTCAGAGGAATCCTGCAACCGCATTGCCGCTTTCTTCTCTGATAAAGTGGCCACTATCTACTCCGCTTTTTCAGGGGGAAAGGAAAAGGTAACAGAGTTCAGTGAGAATATATTGGTGGATGTAGGTGTTAATAGGCTGGTAACTTTGTCACCCCATCCCCTAATGAGCTTCAGCAGATATGCCGCTCAATTAAGTCAGGATCCCCCCGTGATCCGGCATCATCGAAACTTCTTGGCGAGGGCATTGAAATCCTTGAACCCTATATTAGGGATGTTCTGGTTCTTTCTTTTGGGTCAGGCACCGTATCCAAAAGCTGGAAGCAAGCGATAGTGCTCCCACTTAAAACAAAAACGAATCTCAGTTGAGACAGGCTGGACAATCTCCGTCCCATCTCCCTCCTCCCCTACCTGGCCAAAGTGGCAGAAAAGGTGGCAAATCTTCAACTTATGGCATTTGTGGAGAAAGCCAACCTTCTCCATCCTACTTAGTTTGGCTTTCGCTCACGCCACTCCACGGAGTCCGCGCTGCTCATGGCCACTGAGACCATCAGGCAAGGGGTAGATGAGGGGCATACTATGGCTCTCATCTTACTTGACCTGAGTGCCGCCTTTGACACTGTAGCACACTTCACCTTGCTACAGTGTCTTAACAAAGGCGGAGTAAATGGGGCAGCGCTGAGATGGATCCAATCTTTCCTCACTGATAGGGGCTTTCAGGTCAGACAGGGAGAACACTACTCCTGCGTGTTCAACCTCGATCAAGGGGTCCCTCAGTGCTCTGCCCTGAGCCCTACCTTGTTCAACCTATACGCTTCCTCTGTAGCCACCATTGTGGAAAGTCATGGTATCCAACTAGTGTCATATTGTAGCAGGGATTCCGTTCTCTTACAGAACTGTGCATAGAGATGCGGAACCTCAGTGAATTAGGGTGACCCAAAACTCACCTCAGTATCCAAAATCCCCTTACCGAGCTAGATACAGTGTCTCATTGGTCATAACAAACTCCCAATGACTTAGACAAAACACAACATGAACTTAGGTTACCTCAGGTATCGTGGAACACATGAACACTCTTTCGCTCTATAATCATTTCAAACCAGAACGTGGAGTAAAAGAGGACACGTGCACATTTGAAATATTTATTATTCAATGCAAGGTTCTCAAACGCAGTATATAATACAAGAAGACATATTATAAGAATCAGAGTTATCAGCATAGTTACTAGTCCATAGTAAGCAAACGGTGATAGCATATTATAGTGCAAAAATCAATAGAAATTAATAACACCTATTTCTCGCACTCCCTATTTAGCATACTATATTATATCTAAGAAGGTCTCATTTGGGTTTTAGCAGGGCGGGCCCATACCTCTGAATCTCAGGAAGAGAAGATCCCATCATCTGCCACCAGCTCTCTGCATGCAAAGCATCATCAAGTGTGTTTTTGCATTCTCAGTAACTCTATCTTAAACCCGCTTAGAGCCCAATGTTGGCAGCAACTGTATTTGTGTTATGTCTGGTGGTGCGAGGATCAGACCTCCCAGCAACCTTGTGTTAAGTTATTCTCAGAGGGTTCAGCACTCACTGTTCAGACAGTGTACCAAGCGCAACTGATATCAGAGTAATAATATATTATTCTCAAATAAATCACATCTTTCGTCTAGGTTGAAAGCTACAATAACAATAATGCGTCGTGTGCAAACTAAAGCCAAAGGAAAATATGTCGTTTAAACACTTAATAAACTCATGCTAACTTAACACAGTATATAGAAAAGCAGCATCTATATGACAATATGCCGATGACACACAGCTGGTCATCTCACTGTCAAGGGCACCTGAAGTTGCGGCATCCAGCTTCAGTGCTTGCATGCAGGAGCTTGCTTCCTGGATGTCTAACAACTGCCTGAAGCTGAATGGGTCCAAAACTGAAGTGTTCATGGTGGGAGGTGGTCCGACTGTGTTGTCCTCGGCATTGTGGCCAGAAAATATGTCGTTTAAACACTTAACACCTTTGACGCTCATGACGAGCTCAGCTCGTCATGATGAACACCTCTCATACACTCATGACGAGCTGAGCTCGTCATGAGCGTCAAAGGTGTTAAGTGTTTAAACGACATATTTTCTGGCCACAATGCATGGAGCATGGGCTTCTGAATATTCCAGCACCCAGCGGGAATTGCTCTAGCAGCCAAGGTGTTAATGAACTCATGCTAACTTAACACAGTATATAGAAAAGCAGCATCTATATGACACCCCCCCCAATGATCCGAGGACGGTAAAAAAACAAGCCAATACTAGAATAGAGGCATAACATGAAAACAGAGTTCAACAATATTGAGCGAAGCTAAATGTATATATAAAAAATATATAAAAATATGTACGAATGCCTATAGTGGCCAAACAAAATTTAATCCAAAGTCTTCAACTCGAGGCCAAGTATAAAGTTATAGGCCTAGATCATATAAAGTCAAATGTTCGTAAGAAAAAGGCACCTTTCAAAAATACTAAAAAGTCATGTGCCATAATAATGAAAGTCTCCAAGGCATCTCATGATTGGACAGAATATGCAAAATAGGCAGCAACAGCTTCCAACATGAAATCACTGTCATCATCCGAAAACAGTTCAGCCATCCAATTAAGCAATGGGAAAGAACATACGTGCTCCTCCAGCACTGGATCCTCTAGCAACATCAGAGGACAACTCGGTGGGTTCTCAAGAACGCTATGTGCCAGAAACTCATGCACCGCTGGGGTATGTCCCACTGACCCATTAGTCCATGCATCGCTGCCAAGGCAAGCCCGTTTTTTAGCTCACTGCACCACCCCAGCTCAGAACCTGGCTATATGCAAATTAGTCTGTTCCTGTCCCAGTGCATGATGGGAATAGGGCAAACCAAACTACCAAGCCAATTCTTACACTGGGAAGGAAACAAGCTTCCGGGGACCTTGTCTCCTTTCTGGTGAAGAATTGGCTTGGTAGTTTAGTCTGCCCTGTTCCCATGATGCACTGGGCCAGGGACAGACTGATTTGCATATAGCCAGGTTCTGAGCTGGGATGGTGCAGTGAGCTAAAAAACGGTGTTGGATCTAGCCCTGATCTCTTGACTGGGTGAGAGTATTCTGCTTAATTCAGAAACTCTGTCCATCACCACTCCTTGTTGTTAAATATTTTGTCCACCATAAGCGTGGAAGGGTATACTCAGATGTGAGTCCCTTGCTCATTGCACCATCAGGATTCAAGCAAGCCGGGCCGACGACGGCTGAAATGCCAGAAACCGGTCCCCGGAAGCTTGTTTCCTTCCCAGTGTAAGAATTGGCTTGGTAGTTTGGTTTGCCCTGTTCCCATCATGCACTGGGACAGGAACAGACTAATTTGCATATAGCCAGGTTCTGCGCTGGGATGGTGCAGTGAGCTAAAAAACGGTGTTGGATCTAGCCCTGATCTCTTGACTGGGTGAGAGTATTCTGCTTAATTCAGAAACTCTGTCCATCACCACCCCTTGTTGTTAAATATTTTGTCCACCATAAGCGTGGAAGGGTATACTCAGATGTGAGTCCCTTGCTCATTGCACCATCAGGATTCAAGCAAGCCGGGCCGACGACGGCTGAAATGCCAGAAACCGGTCCCCGGAAGCTTGTTTCCTTCCCAGTGTAAGAATTGGCTTGGTAGTTTGGTTTGCCCTGTTCCCATCATGCACTGGGACAGGAACAGACTAATTTGCATATAGCCAGGTTCTAAGCTGGGATGGTGCAGTGAGCTAAAAAACGGTGTTGGATCTAGCCCTGATCTCTTGACTGGGTGAGAGTATTATGCTTAATTCAGAAACTCTGTCCATCACCACCCCTTGTTGTTAAATATTTTGTCCACCATAAGCGTGGAAGGGTATACTCAGATGTGAGTCCCTTGCTCATTGCACCATCAGGATTCAAGCAAGCCGGGCCGACGACGGCTGAAATGCCAGAAACCGGTCCCCGGAAGCTTGTTTCCTTCCCAGTGTAAGAATTGGCTTGGTAGTTTGGTTTGCCCTGTTCCCATCATGCACTGGGACAGGAACAGACTAATTTGCATATAGCCAGGTTCTGAGCTGGGATGGTGCAGTGAGCTAAAAAACGGTGCTGGATCTAGCCCTGATCTCTTGACTGGGTGAGAGTATTCTGCTTAATTCAGAAACTCTGTCCATCACCACCCCTTGTTGCCAAAGCCAGCAAAACAGGGAATCCGCCAAACAAACTTGAAAATATAGAATGGAAAAGCGCAGGGATGACACCAAATTTTTTTTTCAAAGGTAGTCACGAGACCACGGCTGACTAATTTAAAAAAATGAGCTAAGCCAGACGTGGAGGAGGCATTAAAGATTTGATGAACTAATTCGCAGAAATGAAACGGCAAGTCAGTATTTAAAAGTGCCTGCACCTCTGTGCGTGTGTTAGCTATGTGAAGGACATAAGTTTCACGGGCCGAGCTCAGGGCCACTTCCTTTTGAGACAAAAGGGCTCTTATTCTACTCATACCATAGAACTCCGCTTTCAAGGTTGGGATGCGCGGCCAGATGGAAACATCTGAATTCCCATGTGTGGGAGGATATAGTACATACTTGCAACACACCACACGTTCTGATACAGTAACCATATAAGCGATACCGACCATTAAACCACAACACTCTTCGTTTTTCAAAAGCAAATAACTACCATTTGTCAATAATGTAAATGTGGGAACAATCGCTGGTACTGGTGTGCCTTTCAAAACACAGGCTAAATTAGGCCGGTCCTGATTACAAGAACCGTGTAACTGGATGTGTCTGCATCTTAATGAACGGTCAGGCGACTGCGTGCATTCCTCACCATTAAGATTCACTTCCTTTCCATCCTTTAGACATCTGTATGTGTATGGTAGAGACCATGCCTCATGGAGGAATGCCCTGCCTAGTGGTTCCTATCGCCCTATTGCAATATACCGCATACAATTAGTGAATTTGTACAAAGCAAATGGTAATGTAATTAATCCATGGATTAGCCATGTTGCAGCAGCTGCTTCAGCTACAGAAAAGGGTAAAGATTCTAACTTTTCAATATGTAACATAGAAAATGATGCATCCCGCATTGAAAGCATGCGCTGCTTGTCAATCAAATTAAATGGGGCAAAGAGGGAGGACACGTTCATGTAACTCCAGGGCACACGGCCCGCCTTAAGAGTCTGTAGTGTCCATGCAAACTGCATTACAGAACGCAATTGATTTTGACCATGGTATAATACAGACACCTCATCATTCACAATGTCAACTACAGAAGAAACAATATTATTCAACGTGTAAATTCGGGAAGAAAGCATGTTAATACTGTTATCGACAACTGCAAGCACTTTTTCCAAATTTGCTTGGCCAATAGCTTTTAGGCGCTTAGCAGCCTCAATTTGCGAAAATTTCCAAATTTCATTGTAAACCGCATAAATCCACCGTTTAGATCTACCATTAGCCGGGCCTTTTATAAAATCATTTAAATCCACATTGTCATTTAACTGGGATAGATGTAGTTTAACTGCAGCTAACGTGGAATGTTGTAACCAATTCTGACACAGTTTGCCCACAGAGTAAGTTGTGACAGTATGATCAGTTTCAAAACGGGGATCAGGCCTGACTTGTGTAAACCCTTCGGTCAAACCCAGAAAACGACGTTGGCAAGAATCAGCACTTCTATGCCACATCAGCCAACCCTTCGGATCCAAACTGGATACATTAAAGGATGAATTATGCAATAGAGTTTGTAACTCACGAATGGACAATTCAGTATAATTACTCCAACCTGAATATTCTTCCAATTCGGGGATAGTTGGTGTATTTAATTTTTTAGAAGTAGCCAATCCAAAGCATGTTGTTTGGGAAACAGTAGAATTTAAAAACAACATGTGATTCGGGATGAGACATGCACGGTGCAAAGCCTCAGTGCCTTGTACCTGCCAATCTTTGGTACCCCAAACCGATTTAAGGTCAATTGTTTCCTTCCATAGCTCGTAGCCATCCACAGCTAACTTGTCTAGAAAGGACTTCGAATACAGCAATTTTGTATCGGTAAGTCTAACTTTGGACATGGACTTTTGTGTCATTTTGAAATAAAATGACTCAGGATTTGATTAATTAAAGTCTGTAAAATAAGTGTACTTTTTCAGAAATGTACTGGAGCTGCCTCTTAATGGAGCTGGGCAATGTTCCCACTGTGTGTAATTTACAGTACCCCTTCTGGAACTTGTTTTATGCAGAAAATGATTACCATAATGTAGAAAGCAAAACAAATCACCATAATTAATAGAATCGAAGTATAAATCCTCAGCATCAAAGACAGCATAATATTTAAAATCAGAGAATAATGCTTCCACGGCCTGAATATCCCAATCATCAGAACGTATATTTTGTTTTACTACATCCCCCATGTTTACTCTAAGCACATTCGGAACATTAATCACTTCAGTGGGGCCATGTATTTGAAACCTAACCGCATCCCACACAATCCCATCAAGAACAGGACAAGCAGTGATGTTAACTGTATTCAAATCTCTTTTCAGTCTGTGTGCTGAATGTGAAGAGGAAAGAGGGGCCAATGTTCCATTAAGGTACCGAATTCCTGTTCTTTCTTTGACATAGTGACCATCGATCAGACGGAAAAAATAAAACACAAAACCAATTGACATAAAAAGATAAACTGAAAATAGAATCATCCAAATGTATGTCCAGGGGGGAACCAAAAACTTTTAAATAAAGTGGCATAAATTGCAATATTTGAGGGTTTCTTCGAATGTACTGAAACAGAGTCAAAAGAGAATCTGGATTGTGTGGCCAAACGAGTCTGCACATACATACACATTCACACAATCCGGCATTGATAAATCAGTTGGATAGGTGTAGTTCAGCTCATCAGTGTCATTAACAGGAAAAGTATTTAATAAAGGACTGGAAATAACAGGCATCTCGAGGGACACCTCTGGCTCAGCACCAGAAGTAATGGCCAATACAGAATGCCTCACCATGGAAGGACAGGATACCGCCGATGTCATGCTATGAAGAATCGGCCACCCTGTGTATCTTGACATTGTCAATTGAAATAAATCTGTTTTCCTTACGACCTGGAAGCGGTGGTAATATGACTGTTCTCGTTCCCTTCACTCCAAGAACTCGAACTGGTGCACGATATGAAGGACCAAATTCTTTCTTGTTATCGATCTTCTCTCGAACCAGTTCTCCAACTTGGGGTAGCCAGCCAACTACCGGGATCTGCAACTCAACTTCCGATGTTGAGGGCAAATGTTCTCTGGTCTTTTGTAGATCCTGTAAAACATTGCAATGTTCATCTACGTCAAAGGCCGCGGCCTGGGCCTTGCAGTCTAGACCGTCGAGGTCAGGTACTTACATCTTGATACCAAAGAGCATTTCATATGGGGTCCGCCCACCCAGAGACCTTTTAGGGAGATTATTAAGAGCACGCTGCACGCCATTGAGATGGGCCAACCAGTTTCTGCCAGTGCCTATAAATCGAGCTGTCAAAGATTGCTTTAAGTCATGGTTCATTCGTTCCACTACACTGTTACCCTCAGGTCTGTACGGAGACGAAAACTTGACTTGGACCCCCAACGAAACCATAGCATCCTTATACGCCTTAGAGGCAAAAGCCGGACCCTGATCCGAATGGAAGGTACCACAGGCAAAAATCCCTACAAAGACATGCAAATCCTTAATGACAGTCCGTGAATCAGCGCTGCGATGGGGCCATACCCACACAAAGCGTGTGCATGAATCAACTGCTACTAAGATGTACTTATACGCAGTATCAGAAGAAAAAGGACCGCAGTGATCTAAATAAACACAACCTAGCGGTTTATTAGAAATGTACAACTGTGTCTGAGGCGGACGCGCAACAGTTGAAGGCTTAATCTGCTGGCAAATGTCACATTGAAGGACATAATCGCGCGTCTGTTTGTACAGTCCCCGCCACCAGAACCTCTGTTGTAGCTGAGTTACAGTGGCCGAGACGCCCGCATGCGCAGACGCCACACCTTCATGAGCCGCTGTAATCAAGGTAGCTCTGCGATCCGAGTTGGGAATTAAACGTTCCCCAACTTCAGGAATTTTCACATAAGGAACCTTATCGGGACTTAAGTGGTATGCGTACTTCGAAGGGAACCCCGCAGGATATTTACCTCCCTTCTCAGTGGCAGCAACAGCCGCCAAGATGTCATCATCTATTTTACTTTTGGACCGTGTAACTGCCGCAACTAAGTATTTTGATACTGCTGACTTCGCCGCTTCATCAGCAAGCGAATTACCGACAGCGTGGACTCCCACACGCTGGTGGCCAAGAGTATGAATCACAAACACGAGTGGTAACTTTTCTTTAAGTTCCGCCACTCGGACCCAGATCATTTTATGTTTTATTGTGCTACCTTTGGAATCACGAAATTCATTCTGAATCCAAAAGAACAAGTTTTCATTGTAAGACTGGACACAGTAGTAAGAGTTACTTATGATTAAAGTCGTCACACAAGGATCTGCGTACTCCAATGCAAGCATCAGAGCACGAAGCTCTGCTAATTGTGCAGTGCAGTCACCAAGTGTCTGCGTGTTCACTACACTGGACTTGAACTCATCGTTCACCATAGCACCGACCACAATGGCGCATGCGGAAACGTAGGCATGTTTAGAGCCATGCGCAATCTGCGCCGAACCATCAGTGTAAATGATGCAATGGAAATCCTCCAACGGCCGCATTGCTAAAGGAGCCGGATGAACGAATTCATACGGTAAGTACTCTTGCGACCGTAAAGTGGCGCCAAAAATAAACGTGACATCCTGGGATGTCAAGGATGCAGCCCATTGAATCCACCGAGGGTGCAAAGCTTTGGAATTTGGTACACTGGCTTTCGTAACTGCCTCCAAGGCAGGACACGGGGTAACAACCAACATGCGTTTACCCTGTGACAGGGCACGTTCCTTGAGAATTGCCATCTGTACAGCCGTTAAAACTTTCTCCACAGTGGAAAATCGCATTTCAGCCGAAGTCTACAAGTGTGACTTGTAAGCAATAGGTACTGTATCTCCTTCATTAAAAGTTAGGTACGTGAAACCTACCGTCCCAGGGACAATTCTTATCACCAGGTTGGTCTGGTTATCACGAGTCTGTAAATATTCAGAGGCGAGCAAATCAGCTTGCAAAGACTGCAGAATAGCTGAATGCTCAGGCAGCCAGCATGATTTGGAAAAAGATGGTTGTATCAAAGCATACAAAGGCTTGATATGCTGGGCATATTCCGGAATGTATGTTCTCCCGAAATTTAAAAAGCCCAGTAAAGACTGTAATTTTTTCAGTGTTGTCGGAGCGCGCAACTGTGCGCATTTCTCCAGGAAGTGAGGAGCCAAACCTTTTCCTTCATTGTTGAGTTCATAGCCTAGAAACAACACTGTGTACTCCGCAATGTGCGATTTTGCAAAGTTAAACTTGTAACCCATGTCTGCAAAGTTACAAATAATACTGTTCACTCGACACAGATGCTCCCAAAGCTCGTCGTCTGTGAGATATATGTCATCCACATACGAACAAGCATCCGGGTCGATTCTCTCCAACAGAGAGACTATGCGGGCAGAAAAAACTCCAGGACTATTCTTATAGCCCATTGGGAGATGCCTAAACATTTTTTGCACACTGCCGCATGTGAAGGAGGTCCATTGGGAACTTAGACCGTCCAATCTATGGGCATAAAAACCATTGGAAATGTCAAGCGTGGTTTTGAACCGCTTACGCACAAGACTATTCACAAGGGCAGAGCCGTGAGTATTCTGTACTGCACAGTTACGGCAATGCAAGTTTAAATGCCGGTAATCCAAAACCAAACGATATGAGCCGTCCGGCTTGTTTACCGTAAATAGGGGGTTATTCATCGGTGACACACATGTTTCAATTACACCTTGATATTCCAATTGTTCAAGGATAGCCGCGACTGAAGCTTTAGCTTCACGTCGTATGGGATATTGAGGTTGAGGCTGCGGCTGAGACCGTAAAGGAATCTCGTGGCTTGGGGACAATTTATCCCAGCCACACTGATTGCGGTACACAGCCGGTGCAAGCGCCAGAGCCCACTCTTCTGCAAAGTGCAGCGCTTCCACTCTCGAAACAGTGTTCGCGAAACTGGGGAGGATCACCTCCTCCCCTCGCGCAGCTGCAAAAACAAAAGGAGGGGGCCAGTCAGCCTCCGAAAGCAAAATGTCATACATAGATGA
Source organism: Lissotriton vulgaris (assembly GCF_964263255.1). NCBI lineage: Eukaryota > Metazoa > Chordata > Amphibia > Caudata > Salamandridae > Lissotriton > Lissotriton vulgaris. The sequence goes on from NC_141696.1 coordinate 55,965,397, forward strand.
AAGATTTTCCCAAAATACCCCTTTAATGGTACGCTGTATGTCACCTTCAATTAACAGGACTATTTCAAAAAGTCTATCAGGGGGAGCAACTCTCGTATCAGCTGTTTCAATCACAACATAAGTGTCAGTCGCTGTCACCTTCAGTAGTGGACGGAGGGCCTCTCTCACTATGGTAATCTCTGCCGCGCTGTCCGGCAAGGTCAGAGCCCACGTCAGATTCCGAAGCCGCGTTCTCACAATCTGGGGCATATCGATGCGCCGTTAAGGCTGCGACTTTCTTCTTGGCAAACTGCGGTCTCTTAGGCGTAGAGCCCTCCTGCTTGTCTGCACCGTTGCGCGGGCGGGGCTGGTCAAGTTCTTGCTGGCCACCCCGGCCGCCCCCTCCACCACCGGTTGACGGGGCCGATGAGTCCTGAAAGGAACGAGGAGAGCGTTGATCAGAAGCCTGAAACCGATCAGGAGATTTAATCATTGCGCGGTCGCGCAAATCATAAACACGTTCCGACTGCGCAGGCAATGGAGACGCAGGGCGAGAAGTCTGAGCTTGTTGTTGTTGTTGCTTACCCTGTTTCTGTTTCCTAGGCCAATTTTGTTTTTTATTGGAATTGGGCTGAACCGCCGTTACCGAAGACTGTCCCTGGGGCTGCTTTTTCTCTTTATCAGAAAAAGGCTTAAGACCCTTGGCATTGCGGCCAACCATTTTATAAGCCGCCACAATTATCTTCGCTAACTGTCGGGGTTTCTCGGCATCGGGAATCGCCTTTAACGCGTTAGCAACCTGAAAGTTCACTGCATCCCCCTTGACATTAGCAAGGATCAGATCACAAACTACATCAAAGGTGCCACAAAGGCGCATACCCAACTCAACCGCAGACTCCGGTCCGTGATCATCTTGAACACGTTTTAGGACCGTAGACAGATTGGACATAGACGGGGTGCCAAAGCATCTCGAATAGACCGCTGCAAAAGTCTTTCCCTATGTCTCACAGTCAACGAGCTCAGGGGCCAAATCTTTCGGCAAACTAAGCGTAAGAATCCGGTGTTTTTCACCCGGAGTCGTATTCGGAAATACCGCTTCCAGCTGGTCAAATTTCTCGGCAAGCCAGAAAGGAAAATCATCCTTATCCTGGGGTTTCTTGCCCATCACGGAATTGACCATTACAGGACTGATTTTCAAACCAGTCTGCCCTGCCGGAAGTGCCGCACCTCCCGGGGCTCCACCCTGAAGATTACGTCTTGTGTAGTGTACTAGCGCTCTAATCACGGTAATAGCGACAACATGAAGTCGCCGAAGTTCACCTAAGTTACAATTGCCGTGTAGAGGGTGAGGAGTAAATCCAGCCAAAACAGGTCAATTTGCACCTGGAATGGACAAAGGACCTAACCTCGGAGCGGTTAAAGAATGGGGTAGGGCGCCACCAAACCAAACTCCATGCTGCCAAACATCAATAGGTACTTCCTGCGCTCTGTACGGAGTATACACATCAGGTACAGCAGTGGCAGTGTATGTGTGGAACACTCCAGAATTTGCGTCCACCGGTGGAAACGTCACCCATGTATAAAACAATTCGTATGGATAAGCATGTTCCGCACTAACCACCATTATCACAGCCAAGCCTTCCAAAGGAACATTATAAGCCCACAAATGATCACGCACCGCAATGCGACTATGTTGCGGAATGTCCACGGCTTGTGCCATGACAGCACAGGAACTTGGGAAAACAAAGATTACTTTGTAGCACAACTGGGTAGTAATTCAAGGAAACCGTTTTAGATAGAATCAAGCTTGAAAAGACCTATTTCAAAAATAGGTAGGTTTTTCAGACACCACCGTTTTCCGGAAACGGGAATGAAGGGGTTAAGGATTGAGTGATATACTACTCGAGTGTCATGATATAAGACCACCAACGTACGGGCGCCATGTAGCAGGGATTCCGTTCTCTTACAGAACTGTGCATAGAGATCCAGAACCTCAGTGAATTAGGGTGACCCAAAACTCACCTCAGTATCCAAAATCCCCTTACCGAGCTAGCTACAGTGTCTCATTAGTCATAACAAACTCCCAATGACTTAGACAAACCAGAACATGAACTTAGGTTACCTCAGGTATCGTGGAACACATGAACACTCTCTCGCTCTATAATCATTTCAAACCAGAACGTGGAGTAAAAGAGGACACGTTCACATTTGAAATATTTATTATTCAATGCAAGGTTCTCAAACGCAGTATCTTATATAATACAAGAAGACATATTATAAGAATCAGAGTTATCAGCATAGTTACTAGTCCATAGTAAGCAAACGGTGATAGCATATTATAGTGCAAAAATCAATAGAAATTAATAACACCTATTTCTCGCACTCCCTATTTAGCATACTATATTATATCTAAGAAGGTCTCATTTGGGTTTTAGCAGGGCGGGCCCATACCTCTGAATCTCAGGAGGAGAAGATCACATCATCTGCCACCAGCTCCCTGCATGCAAAGCATCATCAAGTGTGTTTTTGCATTCTCAGTAACTCTATCTTAAACCCGCTTAGAGCCCAATGTTGGCAGCAACTGTATTTGTGTTATGTCTGGTGGTGCGAGGATCAGACCTCCCAGCAACCTTGTGTTAAGTTATTCTCAGAGGGTTCAGCACTCACTGTTCAGACAGTGTACCAAGCGCAACTGATATCAGAGTAATAATATATTATTCTCAAATAAATCACATCTTTCGTCTAGGTTGAAAGCTACAATAACAATAATGCGTCGTGTGCAAACTAAAGCCAAAGGAAAATATGTTGTTTAAACACTTAATAAACTCATGCTAACTTAACACAGTATATAGAAAAGCAGCATCTATATGACAATATGCCGATGACACACAGCTGGTCATCTCACTGTCACGGGCACCCGAAGTTGCGGCATCCAGCTTCAGTGCTTGCATGCAGGAGCTTGCTTCCTGGATGTCTAACAACTGCCTGAAGCTGAATGGGTCCAAAACTGAAGTGCTCATGGTGGGAGGTGGTCCGACTGTGTGGTCCTCGGCATTGTGGCCAGACTGCCTGGGCTCTACTCCAGTGCCTTGTCAACAGGCCAAAAATCTCGGGGTATTATTTGACTCCGATTTGTCATTTGCTCCCCAGGTTAATCGGGTGGTTGGAATGTGCTTCGGTATACTCAAGAGCTTACAAAGAGTTGAATTCAATAGCTTGTGCATCTGCCACAAAGCTATCCACGGTCAGACGCCAGCCTATATAAAAGATAGGCTAAAAATCTACGAACCTAAGCGCGCCTTGAGATCCTCCGATTCCCTCCTGCTATCTTGCCCACGTTTCAAACTGGCAACAAAAGGAGGTAGAGCTTTTTCAGTCCAAGCTCCCACCATCTGGAACAAGCTACCGCAGGCGCTCCGTAGAGAAGCCAACCTCCTCCGCTTTAGGAAAACCCTGAAAACTTTACTTTTCAAGGATGCGTTTACAGCTCCATAGTCAAGTTAACATCTCTTTATCTTCATTCCGTCTTTGTTGCTGTACTTTGTCAGTAGCGCTTTGAGACCTGTCGGTGAGTTGGCGCGATACAAAACCCAGTTACAATTACAATTACAATTACAATATGTAAGGTCCTGGACCTACTTCCTGTTGGTGCCAGGCAGACCCTTGTGCATGCCTTGGTCACATCCAGGCTCGATTACGCTAACCTTCTATATCTGGGTATAACAGCTAGAAGCCTCAACCGTCTCCAGGTAGTTCAATATGCCACAGCCGGCTGGTGCTGAGGCTTCCTAGGAGAACGCCCTCTAAAGCTGCTCTGAAGTCCCTTCACTGGCTTCCGATCAGAGAAAGGAATACCTTCAAAGCACTATGCATGTGTCATCGCATCTTTGGAGGCAGGGCGCCCGCCCCCCTAAATAGCCTCATTACCCCCTACAGACCAGAGCGGATGCTTAGATCCTCTGGCACCGGTCTGGCAGTTGTCCCCAAAATTCGTAAAGCTCGCATGGGGGGGCAGATCTTTCAGGCTCCTCGCAGCCAAGAACTGGAACCTGCTTCCAACAGAACTTCGCCTCGAACTGAGGTTCCGTGACAATTGCAAGTGGTGTTTTCGACTCGTTCGAATATGGTCGAGTTTGGTATCTATGAACCGCAAATGACGAGTTTAGTGGGTGTACGCGTTTTCGCTATGGTAACCTAAACCGTTCGTCTGTTTTGTGGGTTTCTTCATCTGAACCCACGGGTTCCATTTTAGATACGGCATCCATTTTGTTTCTTGCCCTCAAGTAGCCAGCGAACGGACACTGTCCGCTTTGTGACCCTGGGATTCCCAAACTCTTGCGGAAGACACGTGTTCCTTTGAGGGTGTCTTTATGACGAGGGGGATGACACTGCAAAGGCAGATGGCCCCGCTCGAGGCTCATCTTGCCGTGCCGGTCTATTGTTGCAGTTGTGCATTCATTAGGCACGTCTCCTTTGATCCTGCAATCGTGTTTCCGATATCACCCCCTTACACTCTTTTCAATTTGTTGACTATCTTTGTCTTCCTTTGCACCTGTTTCTGACTCTTCCTTAACTCGTTTACATCCGGAATGGAATGCACTAATGGTGGGAAGATGTACTTTTACAGTTGGGAACCGGGGATGCTACTGTAATTATGTTCCGGGACCTTGAATACATGAAAGCGACCCCCTATGAAATTTACTGTGGGAACTGGGTTGTAACCTTTTGTTTGCCATGTTGTTCTATGACGAAAAACTGTATAAAAGGAGCGATCCACAGATACAATTTGAAGCAGTCTCTCAGAACCTACACGCTGTGTACTTCTTGCGATTTCTGTATCCCTGCAGTAAATAAACGCTGATCTTTGACGCCGAAGGAAGTGTCCTGTGTCTCTGTCATTTGTACGCCGGAACAGGTAACCCACGAAGGTTTCAGGTGTTGTCCCCTGGCACCGCTGGGTCTTAGAAAAACCCAGTCCTTCAGTTGGCGCCCAACGTGGGGCGGCATCAGCGGTACCGGTCCAAAGCCCGACGATCGTGAGGAACTTCGTGTGAAATCTCCGAGGGAAGGTGCACCCCGCTTCATCGATCCTGTTGTCGAAATAAGTGGCCCGAAGACTTTTCCCGCGAAGATCCCCGCCTCCTGACGGCTGCGACGGACTGATGCCCTGACTGTCGACCTGTTTTGGCGCCTGGCGTAGACCTTGGTACAGCGAGACGATTGACGGGCCTTCCTGGTGACGCCATTGACCTTTGAGTTAAGTATTTGTGGGTCGCTCCCAGAATCCTTAGTTGTTGTTGGTGCTTAGTTGTTGCATGGTTCCATTGCATTTGTGGTTCTTCGTATTTTGTTCTTAGTTGTTCTATTTGACGACTGCAGTCGCCAAAAACCGAGGGTTTTTGCATTTTGCGGGGACAGTGTAATCCAATAACCCTTGAAGTTTGTGAAACTCGGTTAGTGTGCACGATGCCTGGCCGTAGTACTTTGTTTAGTTGCTTTAGAGGTTGTGGTACGGATTCCTGATTGGAGGACTCATGTCCGATACCTCCAGTTGGAACTCCAATCTATGAATTATATAGACGCCATGGTGTGGGTCCTATCACATTTAATGATTGCTGGGTTCGCTACACTAAAGATGACGGTGTCCTTAGTTGGCCACCTCATGGTAGTTTTGAGACCCCTATTCTGGATAATCTTGAAGCTAAATTGTTTCAAAAGAAAGCAAGGCCGGCCATGTTTGATTCCTTTCGGTTATGGCATAAAGAAGCCAAGCAGAAAGAAATCAAACAGCTTAAACGTAATAAGAGAGAAGGTATCGTTACAACGATGAGAAATGCAGAGCAGTTTCAGCGAGACAAAGAGGAGAAGGAAAAGGAAATTTTTGATAGATTACAACGTATGACAGTGGATAAATGTTATCCCGCTTTACCGACGGGTACTGATAAGAAAGGAGAGGAAGCAGTAGAGGACCCTTTGTTGTCCTATCTACTGAAGTCGCCACCTCCATATGCACAGGATACCACAGCCCCTGTGGTTCCCCCTGTTCCTCAACCTGTTGTTCCGGCAGCTGTTAATCAGCCTGTCGCTGGTCCTGTCCTTGCGAATCCTCTTGTCCCTATTCCTCTACCTGCTAGTGTTCCTACTGCTCCACCGTCTATACCTTCTCAAGCTGTTGTTCCCGCTACTTCTGCTCTTGTGGCTACTCCTACTGCTCCTACTGCTCCCGTATTTAGCTCTCATGTTGTTGCTCCTGCACTTTTCTCCTCTTCTCCGTCTGTTCGAAGACGCATTCCTAATGCTGTTGCTAATCTTTACTCTCCTTTTGGACCGATTCTTGGGTCCGATGATTCTGATGTTCCCCAACGACGAAGTCAGCTTCCTGGTGGTAGGGAACGTGATACGCTGATCAAAATGGCGCGTAATTGGATTAGGTATCCCCTTAAAAATCCCCCGCGCATAATTGTTGAGACTTTCTCTCAATTCAATGAGTCAACGCAGAGATTCGTGTTTGATGAAATGTGCAAATTCTTACGTGAAGCGATATCAAATGATGAGGTAAACGAAGTACCGGTTGACATAGCTGAACTTCAGCTTCAGTTTTCGAGTGGTATACTTGTGGGTAGCACTGTTCGACGTGCTGTAGAACATCTTCTATCTTTTCGTCCCACTATAATACCTCGAGCATTGTTTAAAGATGAATCTGAGGAATGGATGGCAACGCCTGGTCAGTATCCCATGCGTGAAGTTCCACCAGTATGGATGCCAGGTGATGCGAATGCTAATCTTGTTATTCCGCCACACTTCCAGAGAGTGTGGACACACCTCCCATGGAAGCGATCTGAAGTTTTGCAGGTGAAGCAAACTTTACCTGACCCCCGTAAAAATCCTGCAGGATATTATAAGGAGTTATCCCAACTTGTGGATGCTACTATTATGAACCTTGCCGACATTGATATGTTGTTTGGTAACGTGGTTCCGCAACCGGTTTGGGCGAAAATTCGTCAAGAGAATCACGCAGCCGAGTTAGGCGGTGATTGGGCTGCTCTTGTGGCGGCTGACGTACGACAAGTTGGTGGGGCTAAGCCTGAGCAGTTAATTACGGCTTTGCCTCAGAGAATAATTACATTAATGAAGACACTTATGCCAGCAATGAAAGTTAACTGGGATAAACTGTCTGCTTGTAAGCAAAAGAAGGACGAGAGTGTCTCTGATTTCTTTACGAGATTTGAGGAGGCATTCATCGACCACAGTGGTCAAGATATGAGCACTGAGGGAGGTCAGAGGTTGTTTGTGGATACATTTGTATCGAATTTGTTGCCTGAACTTAGCAACAAATTGAAAAATTCGGAGAGTTCGTGGGCCGTTTCTACCTCTGCACAGATATTGGCCACGGCTCAGTATTATGAAAATAGAGAGAAGGAGGAAAATGATTGTGCAGATAAAAAGACGAAAGATCTCAAAACAAAAGTCCTGTTACAGCAAGCGTATCCTCCGCGCTCAAATCAAAATGATTCTCAACAGCGGAATAGATCGCAATCGCAGTCCGCTAGGTCGCAGTCGCGGAATGATTCTTCTTCGCAGAGATCTATGCTTGGGTACAATCAATGTGCCTATTGTAGAGGTGAGGGTCATTTGAAATTTGATTGTCCGGTTCTGCACGATCGAAATAATGGCAATTCATCTAGAGGAGGTCGCCATGCGTGGGCTTGCATTTGCCAAGACTTGTTGCCCCAATCCTGGGTCCAGCGACGTCGACAGCAAATACCATCGTGGGACAGCTTGCACCTCCATCCTGGTTGCCGACAACGCCTCCTGGTCCGTGAGACTGCAGATCCCAGCGTCGCCCACTCACCTGGTCGAGGTGACTTCGTCCGGTGCCATCCTGGTGCCCATCTAATCACTGGCTAGTGATTCAGAACTTGGTCCCCTCTGCTTACAGGTGTCTTTCATCTTCGATCCAGGCTTGGATCACTTCAAACTTCATCACTGGTCGCCTGCCAGCAACTTCTTCTTTCAGGCTCCATAGACTGCAACGAGGATTCCCAACGTCTTTCCAGACCTATGCATCCGCAGCCCCTGGGCTAGGTAACCTGAGCATTTCGGTGCTCCAGCATAGCTTAACTATCCAAAGGTCCAGATCCTTTTTCGTTTCAGCTCTACCTAGTCGGATTCGTCCAATAACACTAACTTTACGAAATCTAGCATCCATAGACTTTGTCCCGCATCCCGCGTGAGAGTGCACACTCTGCACCCGATCTCCCTAGGCCTCCTGCTAGTAATCTGAAGGTTCAGTTGTCAAGTCCTAGCGATCCTAAAGCCTATTAGAGTAGTACTTATCTGCTAGTAATTTCGCATTCCACTTTTAGAGTATATGGTTTTTCGTGCCCCTCGGGCATTTGTGTAAATTGTGCGACTTTCAGTATTTTTCTAAGAGCTTTGTATTGTGCTTAGCGCCCTGTCCTCATAAAGAGTCCAGGGCTGTTGTGTTCTAAATAAATATACTTTTATTTTCATAACAACTTGTGTGGTGTCCTTTCACTTGGTGTTCAAGGGGTATATGTGATGGTATAACAGCTGGCTTAACACGCCCTCTAGAGTTTAGCCTAAAGACTGCTCTTGTCCATGCTACTAGGATAGCTGGTCTAACGGTTGACTTACAACCAATCATCAATAAGGGTCGTTTGGAATGATACACAGTGATCACTAGAATAGTGAGCACTACATATCAGGCCAACTTCTCACATTGGTGAGCAGCGGTTGGGATTTGAGCTTGCTGTTGTTTTACCACACGTATCCTAAGAATATCATTGTGAAAGATCACATTATTACCCAGGTACATATAACTTAGCTTAGAATACTCTGAGTTCTACTGAACCAGCTGTTGTAGTTCAACAGGGCCTAGCACACCCTGACTACAACTCTTAGCAAGGGATCAGTAGGCAAACAAATAGTGCAGGTAGGTGCATCACTTACACCACACTAGAAGCATGTCGGACAAAGGAGGGAACTCAGAAGCCCCCCTTATGTCAGTGGACCCTCCACAGGTCACTTCACGATATGCTGCTCTTAGCTTCCAGGAGATGAGACAAATCTGTACATCCAGGAAGCTAAAACAGGGTTCCAACCCTACCATTCCCTTTCTGATTGGTCTCTTAGAGACTTATGATGCCAGGAGGACTGCCAACACAGATCCTTCTCATCCAGATGGGAATATGCCCCCCTTAGAGGGAACCCTTGGGGACCCTGACCTCCAAAACAATGGAACAGTGAGTGAAGGTGAGGAGGAGGATCAGGATGTGTCAGGGGATGAGGCAGACAAGGGTCAGGTAGAAGTCAGTAGACTCACCAAGACCAACTTAAGTAGGCATGAGAATGGATTTGGGGGACCCCCAGGGCCACTCTCAGGCAGACTTAACATTGGGAATGGACGAGTTAGGTCTCTATCCAGAGGCTCTAACAGATCCATTCGAACCAATGGCTCTCAGACCTCTTCTCGTAGAGGGATGTCATCCCCTAAGAGGAGAGAGCATGAAGCAAAGATGAGGGAGACCAATCTGAGTATTGAAAGGGAAGAACTTGCCCTGGCCAAAGAGAGGCTCTCCTTTCCTAGAGAGCAGAAATTGAGTGGGGTAGACCCCACTGGTGGCAGCATTTTACCTCGAGAGAAGGACAGGAGTTTAGACACTAGACACCTGAGTAAGATAGTGACCCCCCTTTAAACAAGGGGATGATATCCACAAATGGATAACTGCTTTGGAGAGGGCCTGCACTGTCCAGTGCGTCCCCCAGAGTCAGTGGGCAGCTGTCTTGTGGCTCTCCTTTGAAGGCAAAGGTAGAGATAAGCTCCTCACTACTAGAGCTGAGGATGCTAACAATTACCAAGTCCTGAAAAGTACACTGATAGATGGGTTTGGCCTAACCACTGAGCAGTACAGGTTGCTGTTCAGGGATACCCAGAAAACTCAGTCTCAGGATTGGTCTGATTTTGTGGATTGTGCCACTAAGGCTTTGGAGGGCTGGTTGCTGGGCAGTAAGGTTACTGATTATGCAGGATTGTACAATCTGATCATGAGGGAACAGATTTTAAACAATTGTCAGAACCAGTTGTTGCATCAGCACCTTGTTGACTCAGATCTGACCTCTCCCCAAGAATTGGGAAAGAAGACAGACAGATGGGTCAGAACAAGGGTTAAGCAGAACCAGGGCCAGAACCACAAAATGACCAGAAGTCTTCGACAGGCCCCCAACAAACCAAAGAGGGTGGGGGTCAGGCTTCACAGCAGAAAAAGAAGACTCAAGAAGGCCAGTCTAAAAGGTGGTGCCAATACTGTAAAAGTAAAAGTCACTGGTTTAGTGAGTGCACCAAGAAAGGAGGGCAAACTCCTACCACTGCAGCCCCTAAGGCACCTGCACCCCCTAGTACAGTCAGCAGGGGTAGTGTACCTCCCAAGGGATTAGTTGGGTTAACCTTGGGATCTGAGGGGTATGACAACTTAGTTGGCACACTCACTCAGGCTGTCCTTGTCTGTAAAGGGGATATGGATATGTCCCCTGATGCAAGTCCCAATACTTTGGGCAAATACAGGCAGACACCTTTTATAAATGGAAAAATGGCTCAGGCCTATAGGGACACTTGTGCCAGTGTCACAATGGTGACACCTAACTTTGTGGACCCTGGACAGATCATACTAGGTACAGACTACCTAGTGACCAATGCTAGCAATGTCACTACCCACCATAGTATGGCAATTGTAGCTTTCTCCTGGGGAGGGGTAAGTGGCCAAAAGAAGGTTGTTGTTAGTTCAGACCTCCCAGTTGAATGTTTGTTGGGCAATGATTTGGAGTCATCACTATGGTCAGAAGTGGAGCAGAGGACTCACATGGAGATGTTAGGTGTGCCAGCACATGTCCTTGCTGTGACTAGGTCACAGGTCAGAAGATGCCCCACTGAACAGGTGCTGGATCCTGGAACAATGGACCAGACACCTTCCAAGAAGAAGAGCAGTAGGGTTAAGGCCTTGCCTTCCCCCTTGCCCCAGGTTGTGGATCAAGTCTCAGAGGAGGCTGACCTCAAAGAGCTGAGGGAAACTGAGCCTAAAGAACTTGAACCTGATCAGGTTGAGTTTCTGGGTTCAGGGGGACCCTCCAGAGAAGACCTGGGGAAGGCACAGTTAGACTGCCCTTCTCTTGAACCCCTCAGACAGCAGGCTGCTGCTGAGGCTGCAGGGAACGCCACAGGTACCCACAAGGTATACTGGGATGATGGACTCCTGTACTCTGAAGCAAGAGACCCCAAACCTGGTGCAACCAGGAGGCTGGTCGTCCCCTTGTCACAGAGAGGTTTCCTTCTTACCTTGGCCCATGAGATTCCCCTTGCAGGACACTTATGCCAGAATAAGACTTGGGACAGGCTTGTCTCACACTTTCACTGGCCTCATATGAATGAAGATACCAAGGAGTTTTGTCGCTCCTGTGTCACTTGCCAAGCCAGTGGTAAGTCAGGTGGCACAACAAAGGCCCCCCTTATACCAATGCCTGTGGTGGGGGTGCCCTTTGAAAGAGTGGGGATTGACATTGTTGGTCCAATGGAACCCCAGACAGCATCAGGGCACAAGTTTATATATACTGGTGGTGGTAGACCATGCCACCAGGTATCCTGAAGCTATTCCCCTTAGGACCACTACAGCACCTGTTGTGGCAAGAGCCCTAGTTGGAGTGTTCTCCAGAGTGGGCTTCCCTACGGAGGTTGTCTCTGACAGAGGTGCAAACTTCATGTCAGGATATCTGACTGCTATGTGGAAGGAATGTGGTGTCAACTACAAGTTCGCTACACCCTATCATCCACAATGCAATGGGCTTGTTGAAAGGTTCAACAGGACCCTAAAAGGGATGATTCATGGACTACCTGAAAAGCTCAGGCGTGGATGGGATGTCCTGATACCCTGCCTTTTATTTGCTTACAGAGAGGTCCCACAGAAGGGGGTTGGCTACAGCCCTTTTGAACTTCTGTATGGGCATCCTGTAAGGGGACCCCTGTGTTTGGTGAAGGAAGGATGGGAGAGACCTCTCAAAAAGCCTGCAACCAACATAGTGGACTATGTACTTGGTCTCCGCTCCAGGATGGCTGAGTACATGGAAAAGGCTTCCAAAAACCTTGAGGCTAGCCAAGAACTCCAAAAAGCTTGGCATGACCAAAAGGCTGTCCTGACTGTGTACAAGCCTGGACAGAAGGTGTGGGTGTTGGAGCCAGTGGCCCCAGCAGCACTCAAAGACAAATGGTCTGGGCCCCACACAATCATTGAGCAAAAGGGAGAGGTCACCTACCTGGTGGACCTTGGAACTCCCAGGAGCCCCCTCAGGGTGCTCCATGTGAATAGGCTCAAAGCATATGTCGACAGGAAGGACATGAGCTTGCTCATGGCCACAGATGAGGGACAGGAGGAGGAGAGTGACCCTCTCCCAGACCTGCTCTCTCAGAACCCTGATGATGGGTCAGTAGATGGTGTTGTCTTTTGCGGCAGCCTCTCTGAACATCAGCAAAAGGATTGCAAACAAGTTCTTCAATCCTTTAGACATATGTTCTCTCTGACACCCAGTCAAACTAATTGGTGTACCCATGAGGTTGACACTGGTGACAGCTTGCCAGTTAAGAGTAAAATCTACAGGCAGCCTGATCATGTCAGAGACTGCATCAAATCTGAAGTGCAGAAAATGTTGGAGCTGGGAGTCATTGAGCCCTCAGATATCCCTTGGGCTAATCCAGTAGTTCTAGTGCCAAAGCCTCACACCCAGGGTGGTAAGAAAGAGATGAGGTTTTGCGTAGACTACAGAGGCCTCAATGCAGTCAATAAGACTGATGCCCACCCAATACCAAGGGCAGATGAACTGATAGATAGATTGGCTTCTGCCAACTACTTAAGTACATTTGACCTGACAGCTGGGTATTGGCAAATCGGGTTAGCTGAGGATGCCAAGCCCAAGACAGCATTTTCTACCCCTGGTGGGCATTATCAGTTTGTGGTAATGCCCTTTGGTTTGAAAAATGCACCTGCCACCTTCCAAAGGCTGGTGAATCAAGTTCTCACTGGGCTGGATGACTTCTGTGCAGCATATCTTGATGATATAGCTGTCTTTAGTTCCACCTGGGAGGATCACCTGGTCCACCTGAGGAAAGTGTTAGAGGCACTGCAAGCAGCAGGTCTCACTATCAAGGCCACAAAGTGCCAGATAGGGCAGACACAGGTTGTATACCTTGGCCACCTTGTAGGTGGAGGCCAGGTTCCGCCACTGGAGAGCAAGATACAATCCATCAAGGATTGGGATCCTCCAACCACCCAGACTCAGGTTCGAGCTTTCTTGGGCCTGACTGGTTATTACAGGAAATTTGTCAGAAATTATGGATCAATTGTGACTCCACTTAATGACCTGACAAGTAAAAAGATGCCAAAGAAAGTTCAGTGCAAAAAACACAGTTGATGGACAGAATGTAGAACAATGTCATACATTCACCCCAGTACAAGGATCTGGGCCTAAATCCATTGTTTTTTTGCACTCCACACCACCCTGGGTTAGACACTGGCTATATGCAAATCAGCTCTGACCCTCTGCCTCATGGGAACAGTCCAGTCCGAACTACCAAGCCATGTCTTTCCCAGACCGGAATCAAGCATCCAAGGACCGGTTTCTGGCTATCAACCTTCATCAGCCTGGATAGCTTGACTCCAGTGGTGTGGAGAGCCTGGGACTCACGTCTGAGTATACCCAGCACACTCGGGGTGAAAATTGCAAAAAACTCAGTTGATGGACAGAATGTAGAACAATGTCATACATTCACCCCAGTACAAGGATCTGGGCCTAAATCCATCGTTTTTTTGCACTCCACACCACCCTGGGTTAGACACTGGCTATATGCAAATCAGCTCTGACCCTGTGCCTCATGGGAACAGTCCAGTCCGAACTACCAAGCCATGTCTTTCCCAGACCGGAATCAAGCATCCAAGGACCGGTTTCTGGCTATCAGCCTTCATCAGCCTGGATAGCTTGACTCCAGTGGTGTGGAGAGCCTGGGACTCACGTCTGAGTATACCCAGCACACTCGGGGTGAAAATTGCAAAAAACACAGTTGATGGACAGAATGTAGAACAATGTCATACATTCACCCCAGTACAAGGATCTGGGCCTAAATCCATCGTTTTTTTGCACTCCACACCACCCTGGGTTAGACACTGGCTATATGCAAATCAGCTCTGACCCTGTTCCTCATGGGAACAGTCCAGTCCGAACTACCAAGCCATGTCTTTCCCAGACCGGAATCAAGCATCCAAGGACCGGTTTCTGGCTATCAGCCTTCATCAGCCTGGATAGCTTGACTCCAGTGGTGTGGAGAGCCTGGGACTCACGTCTGAGTATACCCAGCACACTCGGGGTGAAAATTGCAAAAAACACAGTTGATGGACAGAATGTAGAACAATGTCATACATTCACCCCAGTACAAGGATCTGGGCCTAAATCCATCGTTTTTTTGCACTCCACACCACCCTGGGTTAGACACTGGCTATATGCAAATCAGCTCTGACCCTGTGCCTCATGGGAACAGTCCAGTCCGAACTACCAAGCCATGTCTTTCCCAGACCGGAATCAAGCATCCAAGGACCGGTTTCTGGCTATCAGCCTTCATCAGCCTGGATAGCTTGACTCCAGTGGTGTGGAGAGCCTGGGACTCACGTCTGAGTATACCCAGCACACTCGGGGTGAAAATTGCAAAAAACTCAGTTGATGGACAGAATGTAGAACAATGTCATACATTCACCCCAGTACAAGGATCTGGGCCTAAATCCATCGTTTTTTTGCACTCCACACCACCCTGGGTTAGACACTGGCTATATGCAAATCAGCTCTGACCCTGTGCCTCATGGGAACAGTCCAGTCCGAACTACCAAGCCATGTCTTTCCCAGACCGGAATCAAGCATCCAAGGACCGGTTTCTGGCTATCAGCCTTCATCAGCCTGGATAGCTTGACTCCAGTGGTGTGGAGAGCCTGGGACTCACGTCTGAGTATACCCAGCACACTCGGGGTGAAAATTGCAAAAAACACAGTTGATGGACAGAATGTAGAACAATGTCATACATTCACCCCAGTACAAGGATCTGGGCCTAAATCCATCGTTTTTTTGCACTCCACACCACCCTGGGTTAGACACTGGCTATATGCAAATCAGCTCTGACCCTGTGCCTCATGGGAACAGTCCAGTCCGAACTACCAAGCCATGTCTTTCCCAGACCGGAATCAAGCATCCAAGGACCGGTTTCTGGCTATCAGCCTTCATCAGCCTGGATAGCTTGACTCCAGTGGTGTGGAGAGCCTGGGACTCACGTCTGAGTATACCCAGCACACTCGGGGTGAAAATTGCAAAAAACTCAGTTGATGGACAGAATGTAGAACAATGTCATACATTCACCCCAGTACAAGGATCTGGGCCTAAATCCATCGTTTTTTTGCACTCCACACCACCCTGGGTTAGACACTGGCTATATGCAAATCAGCTCTGACCCTGTGCCTCATGGGAACAGTCCAGTCCGAACTACCAAGCCATGTCTTTCCCAGACCGGAATCAAGCATCCAAGGACCGGTTTCTGGCTATCAGCCTTCATCAGCCTGGATAGCTTGACTCCAGTGGTGTGGAGAGCCTGGGACTCACGTCTGAGTATACCCAGCACACTCGGGGTGAAAATTGCAAAAAACACAGTTGATGGACAGAATGTAGAACAATGTCATACATTCACCCCAGTACAAGGAAAGAAAGTTCAGTGGACAGCAGGCTGTCAAAAGGCATTCGATGACCTAAAGCAGGCCATGTGCACAGCCCCTATCCTAAAGAGTCCAGACTACTCCAAACCATTCATTGTCCAAACAGATGCTTCTGAGTTGGGTGTGGGAGCTGTTCATCTCAGCTGAATTTTGATGGTCATGACCAGCCCATTGCTTTTATAAGCAGAAGGCTGACCCCCAGAGAGAAAAATTGGTCAGCTATTGAGAGGGAGGCCTTTGCTGTGGTTTGGGCCCTGAAGAAACTGAGGCCATACTTGTTTGGCACTCATTTCAAGATTCAGACCGACCATAAGCCCCTCTTGTGGCTAAATCAGATGAAGGGTGAAAACCCCAAACTGCTTAGGTGGTCCATTTCCCTACAGGGGATGGATTTTACAGTGGAGCATAGACCTGGCGCTGATCATGGCAATGCAGATGGGCTCTCCAGGTATTTCCACTTAGAGCAAGAAGACTCACCTGGTCAAGGTTAGTTTATTGTCCCAAAGTTTGGGGGGGGGGTCATGTAGGAGAGTAGGGTCTGCAATCCTATGATCACCCCAGATTTTTGCTTTTTGCTTCACTGGTTTACAACTTCTCTGGCTGTGGGCCTGCTAATCAGACCCACAGCCTTGCTGTTCTGTCACTAAATTGACACGTGTACCTTAGGTGCATTTACCAATTGGTAGGGCCGCCTTATCAGACCCTGTAACTCAGGGCATAGGTGTACCCAGGGCCTACCAGGGGCTGCAGCATGTATTATGCCACCCCTGGCTGGCCATCTAAATCTGACACAAC
Organism: Lissotriton vulgaris; assembly: GCF_964263255.1. Classification (NCBI taxonomy): domain Eukaryota; kingdom Metazoa; phylum Chordata; class Amphibia; order Caudata; family Salamandridae; genus Lissotriton; species Lissotriton vulgaris. Next base: position 55,981,980 of record NC_141696.1, read on the forward strand.
TGGCTGCACGACAGCTGGGGAAAAGTGGTGTAATCACCCTTTGCTGTAGATATAGTATACCTATATCTAACCCTAAAATAGACACATGTATTCCTATCAGTCACTCCTATGGCAGGCCTTAACAATCCTGAAGGCAGAGTGCTGGGAATTATGTGAGATGGTGCTCTGGCATGAGCTGAGCCCGTCTGCAGCTTGCGGAACCAAGTCCTAATAGCTGTTCTATGATAACGCGTACCATATACTCTTAAGTGCATTATAAGCCTTGCGGTTATTTGCTATCTTTGGTATCGCTTTATCGAAACATTTCGAATAAGGTGTCATACGAATTGGAATACTAACCCCTCACCAATTCTGGCGAAGGGGTTAGCATTCCACCCTTCTAGAGGGACACGACATGTATGTAACTGTGAACCCCGGTTAAAGTTAACTCGAGCCTCAGCATCACAAAATGGATGCTGCCACCACAGACACAAGTCTGACCTCCTGCTGCTGGGAGTCCTTCCAGCGAGGAGAGCTTGGACAAAGGGTTTCCTGTCAGGGGCGGTGCTAGCACCGGCCCAGACAGGGTTTTGTGTATCCTAGGTAGGCAGGGCTGAATAGGAAGGTGACTGCAAGTGGCACCCCGGTGCTCACTATGCATCTGCCAGTTTGAACCGGTTCCAGGGGCACACCAGCCCCTGAGCTGGGGAAAGTCCGGCATGGGAGAGGGGTGTAACCACCCCCCTTCCTGGTCCCACCCATGGGCAGGACCTAGTCCCGTACCAGCCCCTTTCTTTAGTATAAAGGTGGGAGCGGGGACCCTTCCAAATTAGATCATCTTTGAATCCTGAAACTACTTTCTACGAAAGGAACTCAAGACTTCTTCCTAAGATTTCTCCCTTGTGACTAAGGAGTAGTCACCCTGCATCTGCGGGCACCTACTAAGAACACTGCGGTTTGCTGCACGTCCTTCCTCAGGAATCCGACCGACCAGCACGACGAGACCCGGCTTCCCTGGCACCTCTGACCTCTACCTACATCGTCAGCTCAGCTGAGATCCGTGGGTGTGACGAGACCTCGAGGGACCGGCCATCTTCAGAACTGCACGACTCTCATCCAGCACGACCGCCGAGGGATCCTCGAGTGAGGGCTTTGGGGTTTGAGAAGCCCTAACCCTGAGCAGCTCCTGCACCGAAGTTCAGCCTCCCAGCATCCACGAGATCTGCGTGGGGCCCTTCTGCTCTTTGCTGCTCACCGCGTTGTCCGGCCACTTGCCTGCTGGCTTGTAGCCCTCTTGACGACGCACCACGACGACAACACCGCTGGTCTGGTTGCTCCAGACTGGCCCTTGCTCGCCTCCAACAGAGGAGCACCCCAGACCCTCCTGGTCCACTCCAGACACCATTTTAAGTCCACCGCGTGGGCTTGCATTTGCCAAGACTTGTTGCCCCAATCCTGGGTCCAGCGACGTCGACAGCAGATACCATCGTGGGACAGCTCGCACCTCCATCCTGGTCGCCGACAACGCCTCCTGGTCCGTGAGACTGCAGAGCCCAGCGTCGCCCACTCACCTGGTCGAGGTGACTTCATCCGGTGCCATCTTGGTGCCCATCTAATCACTGGCTAGTGATTCAGAACTTGGTCCCCTCTGCTTACAGGTGTGTTCCATCTTCGATCCAGACTTGGATCACTTCGAACTTCATCACTGGTCGCCTGCCAGCAACTTCTTCTTTCAGGCTCCATAGACTGCAACGAGGATTCCCAACGTCTTTCCAGACCTATGCATCCGCAGCCCCTGGGCTAGGTAAACTGAGCATTTCGGTGCTCCAGCATAGCTTAACTATCCAAAGGTCCAGATCCTTTTTCGTTTCAGCTCTACCTAGTCGGATTCGTCCAATAACACTAACTTTACGAAATCTAGCATCCATAGACTTTGTCCTGCATCCCGCGTGAGAGTGCACACTCTGCACCCGATCTCCCTAGGCCTCCTGCTAGTAATCTGAAGGTTCAGTTGTCAAGTCCTAGCGATCCTAAAGCCTATTAGAGTAGTACTTATCTGCTAGTAATTTCGCATTCCACTTTTAGAGTATATGGTTTTTCGTGCCCCTCGGGCATTTGTGTAAATTGTGCGACTTTCAGTATTTTTCTAAGAGCTTTGTATTGTGCTTAGCGCCCTGTCCTCATAAAGAGTCCAGGGCTGTTGTGTTCTAAATAAATATACTTTTATTTTCATAACAACTTGTGTGGTGTCCTTTCACTTGGTGTTCAAGGGGTATATGTGATGGTATAACAGCTGGCTTAACACGCCCTCTAGAGTTTAGCCTAAAGACTGCTCTTGTCCATGCTACTAGGATAGCTGGTCTAACGGTTGACTTACAACCAATCATCAATAAGGGTCGTTTGGAATGATACACAGTGATCACTAGAATAGTGAGCACTACATATCAGGCCAACTTCTCACATTGGTGGGCAGCGGTTGGGATTTGAGCTTGCTGTTGTTTTACCACACGTATCCTAAGAATATCATTGTGAAAGATCACATTATTACCCAGGTACATATAACTTAGCTTAGAATACTCTGAGTTCTACTGAACCAGCTGTTGTAGTTCAACAGGGCCTAGCACACCCTGACTACAACTCTTAGCAAGGGATCAGTAGGCAAACAAATAGTGTAGGTAGGTGCATCACTTACACCACACTAGAAGCATGTCGGACAAAGGAGGGAACTCAGAAGCCCCCCTTATGTCAGTGGACCCTCCACAGGTCACTTCACGATATGCTGCTCTTAGCTTCCAGGAGATGAGACAAATCTGTACATCCAGGGAGCTAAAACAGGGTTCTAACCCTACCATTCCCTTTCTGATTGGTCTCTTAGAGACTTATGATGCCAGGAGGACTGCCAACACAGATCCTTCTCATCCAGATGGGAATATGCCCCCCTTAGAGGGAACCCTTGGGGACCCTGACCTCCAAAACAATGGAACAGTGAGTGAAGGTGAGGAGGAGGATCAGGATTTTGTCAGGGGATGAGGCAGACAAGGGTCAGGTAGAAGTCAGTAGACTCACCAAGACCAACTTAAGTAGGCATGAGAATGGATTTGGGGGACCCCCAGGGCCACTCTCAGGCAGACTTAACATTGGGAATGGACGAGTTAGGTCTCTATCCAGAGGCTCTAACAGATCCATTCGAACCAATGGCTCTCAGACCTCTTCTCGTAGAGGGATGTCATCCCCTAAGAGGAGAGAGCATGAAGCAAAGATGAGGGAGACCAATCTGAGGATTGAAAGGGAAGAACTTGCCCTGGCCAAAGAGAGGCTCGCCTTTCCTAGAGAGCAGAAATTGAGTGGGGTAGACCCCACTGGTGGCAGCATTTTACCTCGAGAGAAGGACAGGAGTTTAGACACTAGACACCTGAGTAAGATAGTGCCCCCCCTTTAAACAAGGGGATGATATCCACAAATGGATAACTGCTTTGGAGAGGGCCTGCACTGTCCAGTGCGTCCCCCAGAGTCAGTGGGCAGCTGTCTTGTGGCTCTCCTTTGAAGGCAAAGGTAGAGATAAGCTCCTCACTACTAGAGCTGAGGATGCTAACAATTACCAAGTCCTGAAAAGTACACTGATAGATGGGTTTGGCCTAACCACTGAGCAGTACAGGTTGCTGTTCAGGGATACCCAGAAAACTCAGTCTCAGGATTGGTCTGATTTTGTGGATTGTGCCACTAAGGCTTTGGAGGGCTGGTTGCTGGGCAGTAAGGTTACTGATTATACAGGATTGTACAATCTGATCATGAGGGAACAGATTTTAAACAATTGTCAGAACCAGTTGTTGCATCAGCACCTTGTTGACTCAGATCTGACCTCTCCCCAAGAATTGGGAAAGAAGGCAGACAGATGGGTCAGAACAAGGGTTAAGCAGAACCAGGGCCAGAACCACAAAATGACCAGAAGTCTTCGACAGGCCCCCAACAAACCAAAGAGGGTGGGGGTCAGGCTTCACAGCAGAAAAAGAAGACTCAAGAAGGCCAGTCTAAAAGGTGGTGCCAATACTGTAAAAGTAAAAGTCACTGGTTTAGTGAGTGCACCAAGAAAGGAGGGCAAACTCCTACCACTGCAGCCCCTAAGGCACCTGCACCCCCTAGTACAGTCAGCAGGGGTAGTGCACCTCCCAAGGGATTAGTTGGGTTAACCTTGGGATCTGAGGGGTATGACAACTTAGTTGGCACACTCACTCAGGCTGTCCTTGTCTGTACAGGGGATATGGATATGTCCCCTGATGCAAGTCCCAATACTTTGGGCAAATACAGGCAGACACCTTTTATAAATGGAAGGATGGCTCAGGCCTATAGGGACACTTGTGCCAGTGTCACAATGGTGACACCTAACTTTGTGGACCCTGGACAGATCATACTAGGTACAGACTACCTAGTGACCAATGCTAGCAATGTCACTACCCACCATAGTATGGCAATTGTAGCTTTCTCCTGGGGAGGGGTAAGTGGCCAAAAGAAGGTTGTTGTTAGTTCAGACCTCCCAGTTGAATGTTTGTTGGGCAATGATTTGGAGTCATCACTATGGTCAGAAGTGGAGCAGAGGACTCACATGGAGATGTTAGGTGTGCCAGCACATGTCACAGGTCAGAAGATGCCCCACTGAACAGGTGCTGGATCCTGGAACAATGGACCAGACACCTTCCAAGAAGAAGAGCAGTAGGGTTAAGGCCTTGCCTTCCCCCTTGCCCCAGGTTGTGGATCAAGTCTCAGAGGAGGCTGACCTCAAAGAGCTGAGGGAAACTGAGCCTAAAGAACTTGAACCTGATCAGGTTGAGTTTCTGGGTTCAGGGGGACCCTCCAGAGAAGACCTGGGGAAGGCACAGTTAGACTGCCCTTCTCTTGAACCCCTCAGACAGCAGGCTGCTGCTGAGGCTGCAGGGAACGCCACAGGTACCCACAAGGTATACTGGGATGATGGACTCCTGTACTCTGAAGCAAGAGACCCCAAACCTGGTGCAACCAGGAGGCTGGTCGTCCCCTTGTCACAGAGAGGTTTCCTTCTTACCTTGGCCCATGAGATTCCCCTTGCAGGACACTTATGCCAGAATAAGACTTGGGACAGGCTTGTCTCACACTTTCACTGGCCTCATATGAATGAAGATACCAAGGAGTTTTGTCGCTCCTGTGTCACTTGCCAAGCCAGTGGTAAGTCAGGTGGCACAACAAAGGCCCCCCTTATACCAATGCCTGTGGTGGGGGTGCCCTTTGAAAGAGTGGGGATTGACATTGTTGGTCCAATGGAACCCCAGACAGCATCAGGGCACAAGTTTATATATACTGGTGGTGGTAGACCATGCCACCAGGTATCCTGAAGCTATTCCCCTTAGGACCACTACAGCACCTGTTGTGGCAAGAGCCCTAGTTGGAGTGTTCTCCAGAGTGGGCTTCCCTACGGAGGTTGTCTCTGACAGAGATGCAAACTTCATGTCAGGATATCTGACTGCTATGTGGAAGGAATGTGGTGTCAACTACAAGTTCACTACACCCTATCATCCACAATGCAATGGGCTTGTTGAAAGGTTCAACAGGACCCGAAAAGGGATGATTCATGGACTACCTGAAAAGCTCAGGCGTAGATGAGATGTCCTGATACCCTGCCTTTTATTTGCTTACAGAGAGGTCCCACAGAAGGGGGTTGGCTACAGCCCTTTTGAACTTCTGTATGGGCATCCTGTAAGGGGACCCCTGTGTTTGGTGAAGGAAGGATGGGAGAGACCTCTCAAAAAGCCTGCAACCAACATAGTGGACTATGTACTTGGTCTCCGCTCCAGGATGGCTGAGTACATGGAAAAGGCTTCCAAAAACCTTGAGGCTAGCCAAGAACTCCAAAAAGCTTGGCATGACCAAAAGGCTGTCCTGACTGTGTACAAGCCTGGACAGAAGGTGTGGGTGTTGGAGCCAGTGGCCCCAGCAGCACTCAAAGACAAATGGTCTGGGCCCCACACAATCATTGAGCAAAAGGGAGAGGTCACCTACCTGGTGGACCTTGGAACTCCCAGGAGCCCCCTCAGGGTGCTCCATGTGAATAGGCTCAAAGCATATGTCGACAGGAAGGACATGAGCTTGCTCATGGCCACAGATGAGGGACAGGAGGAGGAGAGTGACCCTCTCCCAGACCTGCTCTCTCAGAACCCTGATGATGGGTCAGTAGATGGTGTTGTCTTTTGCGGCAGCCTCTCTGAACATCAGCAAAAGGATTGCAAACAAGTTCTTCAATCCTTTAGACATATGTTCTCTCTGACACCCAGTCAAACTAATTGGTGTACCCATGAGGTTGACACTGGTGACAGCTTGCCAGTTAAGAGTAAAATCTACAGGCAGCCTGATCATGTCAGAGACTGCATCAAATCTGAAGTGCAGAAAATGTTGGAGCTGGGAGTCATTGAGCCCTCAGATATCCCTTGGGCTAGTCCAGTAGTTCTAGTGCCAAAGCCTCACACCCAGGGTGGTAAGAAAGAGATGAGGTTTTGCGTAGACTACAGAGGCCTCAATGCAGTCACTAAGACTGATGCCCACCCAATACCAAGGGCAGATGAACTGATAGATAGATTGGCTTCTGCCAACTACTTAAGTACATTTGACCTGACAGCTGGGTATTGGCAAATCAGGTTAGCTGAGGATGCCAAGCCCAAGACAGCATTTTCTACCCCTGGTGGGCATTATCAGTTTGTGGTAATGCCCTTTGGTTTGAAAAATGCACCTGCCACCTTCCAAAGGCTGGTGAATCAAGTTCTCACTGGGCTGGATGACTTCTGTGCAGCATATCTTGATGATATAGCTGTCTTTAGTTCCACCTGGGAGGATCACCTGAGGAAAGTGTTAGAGGCACTGCAGGCAGCAGGTCTCACTATCAAGGCCACAAAGTGCCAGATAGGGCAGACACAGGTTGTATACCTGGGCCACCTTGTAGGTGGAGGCCAGGTTCAGCCACTGGAGAGCAAGATACAATCCATCAAGGATTGGGATCCTCCAACCACCCAGACTCAGGTTCGAGCTTTCTTGGGCCTGACTGGTTATTACAGGAAATTTGTCAGAAATTATGGATCAATTGTGACTCCACTTAATGACCTGACAAGTAAAAAGATGCCAAAGAAAGTTCAGTGGACAGCAGGCTGTCAAAAGGCATTCGATGACCTAAAGCAGGCCATGTGCACAGCCCCTATCCTAAAGAGTCCAGACTACTCTAAACCATTCATTGTCCAAACAGATGCTTCTGAGTTGGGTGTGGGAGCTGTTCTATCTCAGCTGAATTTTGATGGTCATGACCAGCCCATTGCTTTTATAAGCAGAAGGCTGACCCCCAGAGAGAAAAATTGGTCAGCTATTGAGAGGGAGGCCTTTGCTGTGGTTTGGGCCCTGAAGAAACTGAGGCCATACTTGTTTGGCACTCATTTCAAGATTCTGACCGACCATAAGCCCCTCTTGTGGCTAAATCAGATGAAGGGTGAAAACCCCAAACTGCTTAGGTGGTCCATTTCCCTACAGGGGATGGATTTTACAGTGGAGCATAGACCTGGCACTGATCATGGCAATGCAGATGGGCTCTCCAGGTATTTCCACTTAGAGCAAGAAGACTCACCTGGTCAAGGTTAGTTTATTGTCCCAAAGTTTGGGGGGGGGGTCATGTAGGAGAGTAGGGTCTGCAATCCTATGATCACCCCAGATTTTTGCTTTTTGCTTCACTGGTTTACGACTTCTCTGGCTGTGGGCCTGCTAATCAGACCCACAGCCTTGCTGTTCTGTCACTAAATTGACACGTGTACCTTAGGTGCATTTACCAATTGGTAGGGCCACCTTATCAGACCCTGTAACTCAGGTCATAGGTGTACCCAGGGCCTACCAGGGGCTGCAGCATGTATTATGCCACCCCTGGCTGGCCATCTAAATCTGACACAACTGGCTGCACGACAGCTGGGGCAAAGTGGTGTAATCACCCTTTGCTGTAGATATAGTATACCTATATCTAACCCTAAAATAGACACATGTATTCCTATCAGTCACTCCTATGGCAGGCCTTAACAATCCTGAAGGCAGAGTGCTGGGAATTATGTGAGATGGTGCTCTGGCATGAGCTGAGCCCGTCTGCAGCTTGCGGAACCAAGTCCTAATAGCTGTTCTATGATAACGCGTACCATATACTCTTAAGTGCATTATAAGCCTCGTGGTTATTTGCTATCTTTGGTATCGCTTTATCGAAACATGTTGAATAAGGTGTTATACGAATTGGAATACTAACCCCTCACCAATTCTGGCGAAGGGGTTAGCATTCCACCCTTCTAGAGGGACACAACATGTATGTAACTGTGAACCCCGGTTAAAGTTAACTCGAGCCTCAGCATCACAAAATGGATGCTGCCACCACAGACACAAGTCTGACCTCCTGCTGCTGGGAGTCCTTCCAGCGAGGAGAGCTTGGACAAAGGGTTTCCTGTCAGGGGCGGTGCTAGCACCGACCCAGACAGGGTTTTGTGTATCCTAGGTAGGCAGGGCTGAATAGGAAGGTGACTGCAAGTGGCACCCCGGTGCTCACTATGCATCTGCCAGTTTGAACCGGTTCCAGGGGCACACCAGCCCCTGAGCTGGGGAAAGTCCGGCATGGGAGAGGGGTGTAACCACCCCCCTTCCTGGTCCCACCCATGGGCAGGACCTAGTCCCGTACCAGCCCCTTTCTTTAGTATAAAGGTGGGAGCGGGGACCCTTCCAAATTAGATCATCTTTGAATCCTGAAACTACTTTCTACGAAAGGAACTCAAGACTTCTTCCTAAGATTTCTCCCTTGTGACTAAGGAGTAGTCACCCTGCATCTGCGGGCACCAACTAAGAGCACTGCGGTTTGCTGCATGTCCTTCCTCAGGAATCCGACCGACCAGCACGACGAGACCCGGCTTCCCTGGCACCTCTGACCTCTACCTACATCGTCAGCTCAGCTGAGATCCGTGGGTGTGACGAGACCTCGAGGGACCGGCCATCTTCAGAACTGCACAACTCTTATCCAGCACGACCGCCGAGGGATCCTCGAGTGAGTGCTTTGGGGTTTGAGAAGCCCTAACCCTGAGCAGCTCCTGCACCGAAGTTCAGCCTCCCAGCATCCACGAGATCTGCGTGGGACCCTTCTGCTCTTTGCTGCTCACCGCGTTGTCCGGCCACTTGCCTGCTGGCTTGTAGCCCTCTTGACGACGCACCACGACGACAACACCGCTGGTCTGGTTGCTCCAGACTGGCCCTTGCTCGCCTCCAACAGAGGAGCACCCCGGACCCTCCTGGTCCACTCCAGACGCCATTTTAAGTCCACCGCGTGGGCTTGCATTTGCCAAGACTTGTTGCCCCAATCCTGGGTCCAGCGACGTCGACAGCAGATACCATCGTGGGACAGCTCGCACCTCCATCCTGGTCGCCGACAACGCCTCCTGGTCCGTGAGACTGCAGAGCCCAGCGTCGCCCACTCACCTGGTCGAGGTGACTTCATCCGGTGCCATCCTGGTGCCCATCTAATCACTGGCTAGTGATTCAGAACTTGGTCCCCTCTGCTTACAGGTGTGTTCCATCTTCGATCCAGGCTTGGATCACTTCGAACTTCATCACTGGTCGCCTGCCAGCAACTTCTTCTTTCAGGCTCCATAGACTGCAACGAGGATTCCCAACGTCTTTCCAGACCTATGTATCCGCAGCCCCTGGGCTAGGTAACCTGAGCATTTCGGTGCTCCAGCATAGCTTAACTATCCAAAGGTCCAGATCCTTTTTCGTTTCAGCTCTACCTAGTCGGATTCGTCCGATAACACTACCTTTACGAAATCTAGCATCCATAGACTTTGTCCCGCATCCCGCGTGAGAGTGCACACTCTGCACCCGATCTCCCTAGGCCTCGTGCTAGTAATCTGAAGGTTCAGTAGTCAAGTCCTAGCGATCCTAAAGCCTATTAGAGTAGTACTTACCTGCTAGTAATTTCGCATTCCACTTTTAGAGTATATGGTTTTTCGTGCCCCTCGGGCATTTGTGTAAATTGTGCGACTTTCAGTATTTTTCTAAGAGCTTTGTATTGTGCTTAGCGCCCTGTCCTCATAAAGAGTCCAGGGCTGTTGTGTTCTAAATAAATATCCTTTTATTTTCATAACAACTTGTGTGGTGTCCTTTCACTTGGTGTTCAAGGGGTATATGTGATGGTATAACAGCTGGCTTAACACGCCCTCTCGAGTCTTTAGCCCGAAGACTGCTCTTGTCCATGCTACTAGGATAGCTGGTCTAACGGTTGACTTACAACCAATCATCAATAAGGGTCGTTTGGAATGATAGACAGTGATCACTAGAATAGTGAGCACTACATATCAGGCCAACTTCTCACAGTCTGCAATTAGAGATTAATACCTTCATCAACAGATACTCTACAGCCAGAAGCGAGATGGAGGCCCGGCGGTCCTTTTGATACTCTGCTACTACCATGCAGTACAATTCCTATTTTTAGTAGAGTGAAATCGTCAACTTTCTTGAAAGCATTGGTCCTTTTTAGAGCAAGCAATTTCAGGGTCCTGCATTTGGAAAGAGAGAGGTTTACTGCGTAAACATAGAGGTTGGGGCTTATACTCCTCGCCAGGAACGAGTCCAACGCTTAAAGTATGGGATTCTATGGCCGTTCGGGATGGCCTCACTATGTTCCCTCTCCGATGACTCAGATCTTGGCTAACCATGATTTAAACCCAGGACAGGCTCTGGGGATGTTCTGGAGGTGGCCTGATGGAGAATGCAAGATAATAGGTTCCCATTTTGATCAGCATGGGAACTCAAAAATTACTATTCTTTGACGGATGCGATCACTTTCAATATCTGCAGCTTCGACACTTGGTGGCGTCACCAGGGTAGAGACTGGGAGCGAGTCATCCTATGACCCTCTTTGAGAAATGGCTGCTTCTTAAAATGGATGACAAACACCTTATAACGAACTGTATGTCCTGCTAGCTAGGGAGGGTTCATTAGCAACAAGCATTTGCAATGCAATAGGTCTCGCATTTACTTGAGTTTGAGCTATTAGCATTGTAAATGACAATGCCTTTTATTATGTTTTGGTTTTTAAAACAGTTAAATGAAAGGCATTGTCATTTACAATACTAATTGCTTAAACTCGCTTAAATGCGAGACCTATTGCATTTGTACCTGTGAGAACACAAAGGTAAAAAATACACGCAGATATAGACACACACACTGAGACAGATGTGCACCGAGAGACAGAAACAGGCACATAGAGAAGCACACACAGACAGGGATACAGAAACGCGCACACAGCCAAAAACACACGCAGATAGAGATATGCACACAAGAGGGGATGTCACTGTTAGGGGATGCCATGACAGAGAGGCGTGGGAGGTGGGCTGGCATGTACAGGGAAGGAAACATACATTACAATGTTTTTAAAATTACAAGAGAACAGTGGGAAAACACAGAGGGGGGGAACAAATACAAAAAAGTAATTGAGAGAGATAGATAAAAACGAGACCTATTGGCGATGCCAATGTTTGTTTTACTAGTATGTGTTGTTTATTGGCACCCGGCAGTTAGGGCTTCTTAACTGAACTGCGCATGTCAGGGTGACTGGTATTTTGCTTATGGCCTGCCCGACATGTACAGTTTAGGCTAAATTATTCTAGCAGCTGGTTTTGCCTGAACTGGACATATTTATTATCAAAGGATTAAAACCACTGCAGTTAGTTCTTGTCATACTCTGCCTTAGGTATGACTCTGGTGTGGTTTTATCGGGGTTTCCACATACACGGTCTGGTAGATTGTTCAGTGGGCTAATGCATCCAATCTAGGAATAAGTGTTTGACCTCATGGTCACAACGTCAAATACTGGTGGGTACGTACAGCCTTTCATCCTTCCAAGATCAAAAAAATTTACCGAGTTGGATAACAATAAACATCCGTTATTTTAATACCAAGAGAAAATGTTTACTTTGCAAAATAGGCGGTTATGTGGTCAGGGAAAAACCCCAGAATTCCATATTTCTCCGTGTCACTGTCCGCTTATCTGGCAAAAGTACATTCACCTTCATCCCGTGGGCATTTTAAGTCATAGAGTTGGGTGGCCTTCTAACAATGACAACAAATATATCAGTATGCGTTTTTAAAGCACAATGACATTGTACCGGCCGAGCAACTCACTAAAAAAAAACAAGTTTTACAACTAAATTGAATAGAAGTGATAGAGGACGGGTGGCTTACTCAATGGAATTTAGACATGCAGACTGCAGAACCATCTCCGCATAAAGCACTTGACACATTGAGATCTTAAGCAGGGCATCCTTTTTCATGAACGCTAGCTCGAAAATTTTCTCCCCGAGGCCCAAGCCTGGCACTGATAAAATGAGTAGTGTTTAGTAAACAAAGGCAACCCTATTCATACACAACCAGGGCATAAGAGAAATACAGAAAAAATGAGACTGGTCCCTCACCATCAGGGTGAAAAACAAATCGTAACTCTGCAACAGTGCCACCCTCCCCTGCCTGTTATGTGACTTCAAAGAGACTCGTTATAATTCTACCCCAGTCTCATCACTTCAGAACGGAAGCATTTTCAATATAATTTACAACGGATCCAAAGTTGTTGATTATTTATCTTATGCAACTGACACCCATTGACAACGCCAATAGTCCTGATTTTCAAATGATGACGCGTGCTATTGTCAATTTTTCTTGAGCTCACAAATAGCGAGCCCTCTTCAACCTCATGTTTGAGAGTTGCATGGGTATTACCAATTATGTCATGTTTTTCTGAGTATCTATTGAATAATTTGATAAGTATTCCATACATTGTAATGTATATCAGGCTCTACATGCTTTTGCCTTCACAACAATTAATGTTTTACAACCACTTGAGGTGCTTAATGACCCGCCTTCAACCTCATGTCTGAGAGTTGCGCGGATTGTTTTAACAAGTGTGATGACCCCCTGATCATATTTGTGAATGACCATTGCAATTGATTATGACCCGCCTTCAACCTCATGTTTGAGAGTTGCGCGGATTGTTCTAAAAGTGCTATGACCCCTTGATCATAATTGTGAATGACCATTGTAACTTCGACATATCCTTGGCAGGTTCCTGCCATCACATGCTTAGAGCCCCATGCGAGTTGTACACCCTCACCAAACAAATCCATTTATTGTAAATAATTTCTCATCTTTCAAACGAAAATGATTCTATGAATGTTCCACCCGATTTTTTAAGTAGGTTTGCTAGTGACGAATACGGGTGTTCGCGGACTAACTCTTCCCTTTCCATTTCTGGGTGACGTTGTTAACTTAGACTCCGCCCACTGAAACTCCGCGTAGCAGTGGTTGCGGAGTTACTGTCCACGGACGCCGTTGAAGCGAAGTGGTACGTGGCTGAAAGAGCGGTAATTCATTTTCCAACTGTGGGAGTTTATTTTCTTTGCTCCTAACATGCTCACCCTCGCTCTCCTTTAGACTTAACCCTGCATCGGCTCCGACGTGATGGCAGCACGATCCGCGCTGGTATTCAAGTAACCGGCGTCAGACAGACCGCTGGGCTCGTTCGGCTCTGACAAATTTAATGGTTGGAACAATTCGACATCCCCTCCACCACAGGTATGTCAAGCACCCGTACATACCTGGGTCTTCGTACTATGATGCTTTTGCTAAGACCCTTAATCCCATCACTTTGACATCGAGATAGTTGATCCGGCTGTAACATTGGGTCCCAATTTACTAATTCTTGTGGATAATTTTAATTCACCGATACCTCCCCAACTCAGTGGACTTGTTCCACCAGCCCACACATCCTTAGGGACTTCTTTGACCTTTACCCTGGTCCTGAGTTAAATATTTAATTAATATTAATGTCAAAGGCCCTTCTGTGGATCTTGTAAATCCACATACACCTCTTTCCACCAGTCCAAATATCCTTAGGACCTTTACCCACCTGATCAAACACAGGTCTGGAGTATATTAATTTGATTGTTTAACCAATAGTAATGTCAAAGGCCCTTTTTCACTGGTTGTCCTTTCTCCTCTGTAGCCTTGCGAATTAATTACGCTGTGATCGACCTGTGACTCCTGTACCGTCCATCATAATTCCATGTCTTGAGCTCTGTCGGGCCACGACTCCATGGTAACTAATTTTTTCAATTACCATTCCAAACCTTCATCATAGTCTGAATCACACTGGCTATGGTGCAATAGTTACTAATTTATTATTAATTTACCTGACAGGATTGCCCCTCACTTCCCCCTGTCGCATATGTCCTGATGAAGACCCCACCTAAGGACTGAACATAGCCTACATATATAGGGGTCGAAACGTCGACGGTTTTCCTATGAAACTTCCGGCACAAGCCCTCTACAGTTTTATATTGACTATGTGTCCGCTGAAAGTTCTTCTATGAAATAATTCATCATTGTGTGCCCAGATTTTTGGGCTTATGTATTTGTATTCATTTTGATTGTGTTGGTAACTTTTGTACTCATCACTTGTCTCTTTAACTGTGTCTATCCCTTTCTGACACTCCCTTGAGCACTCCTTTTCTCCCCTTCCCCCCCCCTTTCTTCTGGGGCAAAAATTGCAATAATTGCATAAAATTCTTTGATTGTGTTACTACCTCAAGGTATTGTTAATAAATTACAGTACCCAGACGAAAAAAAACTTTTTTTGATGTTTGTCTTGCCTCCTGTCCTTTCGCAAATCCTTGAAGACGTGGCTGTTCCCTTGACCATCTCCTGCCTCCGCCTGACTTGACTATAAAGATTTTCAGTCAGCAATGGGACGCTCACAGGCAGCCATGCACTCTACAAATCCCATTCCAATTCCAATTCCAATTCCAATTATGAAGTTGTTTGAACAATAACTGTTGTTTTTTTGACACAACACATTTCTCTTGCGGGGATCCCCTTTTACATGTACCCACCCAGTTAGGAGCTTTAAAGCCTGGTCCCCGTGAGTTTGCCCCCCTTCCTGGGGTGTGGTGGGCTATTGTTACGCCACTAGTGGGGGGGGGGAACGAATGGAGACGGTAACGGAGGGATGCAGGGGAGAGAGCTAACAGCAAGCACATAGCAGGTGTACATTAGTGGGAGAGGCCTATATATTTTACATTGGGCAAACCGTGCTCCTTGGCTGGGGAGAGTACCGGTAGCGTACAGGGCAATCCAGGAGCGCTGATTTGTCTGACCAGCAAAACAGTGATAATTCATCTCGCACTAGGCAAGTTTTGTTTGTCAACATTTTAAAACTTGTTGAGAGGCAAATTCCAAAAGCGAACGGTACATTACAGGAGGAAAAAGTGACAATCGTGAGCAAACAAAATACAAGAGGAGCAAACGGTGCATTACAGGAGGAAAATCCACGCACATGTACACGTACTACAGCACACCGGTACCTATAACTTCCCCTCCCAAGGTTCCAAAGGAGCCAGTCATCCCACTACGCTCTTGGCCTGGGTGGGATAATGCCTCCTCTGTCCCAGCCAGTACTCGGTGTCGGGATGGGGGAGTGAGGGGGGGAAGAGAAGTCTCCATGCCGGGCAGTGGTCACAGCGCCGCCAGGTTTTCGCCGTCCTACTGGATCAGTCCCAGCCGGTTTCAACTGCCTAGGAGAACAGGGCTAAGGATAGGTCTTGAACAATGTGACATGACAGAGAGGACGCCTAATGGGAGAGCGAGTACGTTCTGTGACGTAAGGCGGACTTCCAGGAAATCCCTGTTGTGCTAGAGAGACCTTGAATGCGGCGTAGTGCGTCTGCTCTACATCTTGTAATTGTGGGCAAATTGTTTAATCCCCCGGTGCCTATGAAAATGAATGTGTCCGTGTGTAATGCCGCCACCACCACAGGACGAGAGGAGCCTGAGAAACCCGGGGAGGGGGGGGGGGGGGGTGTTCTGTGCGCGCACGTAAGTCCGTGTGTGTGTGTGCCTGTGTGTGCATGCGTGAGTGTGTGTGTCTGTGTGTGTGTCTGTGTGTGTGCATGTGTGTGTGTGCGCACGCTTGAGTGTGGCTGTGGCTGTGTGTGTACGCGCGCGATGGCCAGAAGATGACTTGTGGTGAATGTTGAGAACAGGAGATGTGCACGGCGCCGGGCTGGGCGTACGAGCCCACAAAGTGAAATCGTCTATGGAAAGCGCGTGCACATCCCCTGTCTCACATTCATCGGAACACACCAACAAAAGATGTCTTGCAGACAAAGCATGCTTCGCATGCTTTTTAGGTCTGCTCAACCTAAAAACCAAGGGGCAGCTTTGGCAAAAGACACAGATTGGGCTGGCCCTTACTACCAAAGAATGGGAAGACATTTTTACAGAGTCCATCATACGGCACATCACATGGCCAGCACTGAAACTGCTTATAAAATTGGCTCCTACGGGTACCTGCACGAATCCACAAGAGGAACTTAGGATGTTCTGGGGAGTGTTGGATGGGGTGTAGCAACACAGGGACTCTCCTGCACCCCTTGTGGCACTGTTCAAAACTTGCTAGATATGGGGACCAAATACTCTCTGACATTGACACTTCTTTTAACACATTCATCCCTATGTTTCCAGCATACACTGTCTTAGGACTCTCAAACCCCTGACATATCGTCTACGCTCCATCCGGGGTAGACAAACAGCACTAGCCTTAGGAGCATCACATCAAGTAATGTATTGCAATGTAAGTCAGAATGTATAAAGCGCATACTGTCACTCTGCAAGGAGTATCCTGCGCTGATCCTATCACTATGGGGTACTGATAGAATATCTGATCATACCTCCTAGTTGCACAAACTGTGGTTTATCCTGGGGATGGAGACACTGTCCTTATTGATGGAGGATCCCCACAGTGCCTCCTACTCCAATAGCTGGGCTCCCTTCATCCAAATTCTGGCATCTGAACTTAGAGAATCAAAGGGTTTGTCTTATTGGCAGTTACTCCGCCTGATTCCCCATGAGCCTCCTAATACTGGCTATATATCACTGACTATTCAACTAGATATCCCTCTTCCTTTTCTGAAACGTTCTCGGAGCCCAACAATATATAGCCTAGAACTGCTTATTACAGAGGAGCGGGGTGGTGGGTTGTGGGGGGCTGTGGGGGTGGGTGGGGGGGTTGGTTATGGGTTCTTTTTCTTTCTTGTTGATGTTATTTTTGCCTGACTTATGCTGCCAGCCCCAGTGTTGAATGCATTCAGCTGTGTTATCTGGGTCATATTTAGTTATTCGGCCGGCCGAGGGTTGTGGGCAAACATCTGCATACTATGCTTGACATGCCTAATAAACAGAATGGTTTCATAAAAGATCTAGCTTGATTGTTATTGAGCCAGAACGTGACAAGAAAAGCTTTAACCCCATTATATGAAGTTGCAATAGAATTCACAAATTATGGGAATTTGTTAACGGAACTCAAGAGAAAGCACTACCACTTCCTTCCCATACAGCAGGTTTGAGTATAAAGGCCGACAGTCACTTGTGTAGGCACAAGTTCACCCAATACACAATGGGTCTTTTGCTGGCCCAAAGGAGGGCATGGTAACGTGAATGGGGCTGTGAATTATGAATGAATGGATTTGCTGGATTTTTGCTTTACTGTTGGACTGTGATGGGAGGTTTCATGACAGAAGTGATCTGTGCTAGATATTTTCCATATTAGATTTTGTTTGTACCAGCCCCCCAAAAAAACGGTGATTTCTAGTCTATCATTTGCTTATGACTCCTGTCACTAGTGGTGTCTGCATTTTCTGCAATCCACTCACCACGTTTTTTGTTATTGAAATAACCAATAAAATGTATTTTAAATGAATATTTCCAACCACCCAAACATAGTCCTATTACCTTGCGGTCGCCAGTAGGTAGTTATAGTTAGACCCTAGTTTCCATACGAAGAGTGTTTTTTGTTTTGCCAATAACTTTGGCATCGTTTAACAGATCCTCACAAAAGTTTCATAATTAAAATGCAGCTCACTTTAGCTTCTGTCTTGAAAGTTTTGTGGTGATCCGCCAAGGAGGGGCAGAGAAAAGGCGGAGTCCTAAAACAACATTTCTCCAAGTTAATTCCCATAGGATTTTTAGCCAAGGCTTCAACCCGAACTGCTAAAGAGAATTACACCAAATTTAGCAGGAAGGTAGATGTTGGTCCAGGGAACTGCTTTTTGTGATGTGGTGTAAATCCATTCAGTAGTTTTAGAGCTATGAACCGAAATTCAAATTTGTAAGTATAGGGAAGAGGAGGGTCCGCGACCCCTCCAGATCTCGCACTGAGATTTGATTGGTTGCCAACATTCAAACCAGGAAGTGTTGGCAGCCATCCTGGGACTTGAGCCGAATCCCATAAAAAACGTTAAAAAAATAGGAGAAGGGGGCAGGGTACGAATACCCTGAACCTCTAGACGTCTTTGGTGGAGGGGTCCCAGAATTAAAATACCTTCTTAAAAAAAACTATTTGGGTGGGTATCACGGCTCCAGCCAAACAAAAGAGAAGCGTGGGCTCCTGTGCTTCTCTATTGTTAAGCCCTTGGGTGGGCCAGGTCCTGGGGCCATGCAGGGATTATTATTTAAAGCAAATGGGGGTCTCATGGATCCCCGTTTCCTGGGGACCAACATCTCCCTGGAGCCTATGCATAAGTAATAGGAGGGGGTCTCACAGACCTTGTTCAGTGCCCTGGGGACAACCACTTCCCCAGGGCTATTGTTTAAATTAATGTGGGGGGCCCTCTGGCCTCCCCTGCGTCCCAGGGACTCCCACCTCCCCAGGCTAAATGAGATAATTCAAGGGGGTCTCGCAGACTCCCCAGCCCCAGGGGGATCACCACCTCCCTGGGGCCACTTGGCAACCTCTTCCTAGGCCATTTACGGTCAAGAGACCACTACTTCCCCAGGGCAGGCCTTACTCCAATAAAGGAGGGGGTGCACTCACCCCTCTTCCTTGAGCCATAGATGGCCCTGGGTACCACCAGGAAGTGGAGCAGAATTGCTTTCAGACACAGGTAGCTGCATGTTGAGCAGCTCCCTATGTCTGAAGGAAATGCCAGCTCCCGCAGGAGGCAGTGAGCCAGCAAGGACTGCAGGGGCCTTGAGACTCTCCCACGGTCCCCGACAAGCATGACTGAGTGCTGTGGGTGGGTCCAGGGCACCCACAATGGAGGCTGGGCCCTGGGGATGGGGTCCCCAGGACCAAAATCGACCCGTGAAGGGGAGCCACGTGACCTCTCCTCCCCAGTAAAGAATATATTAAATGAAAGTCCGAGCCCCGAGGATAGGGTCCCTGGGAGCGAAATCGGCCCAGGGAGGGGGGCCATGCAGCCCCCATTGTAAAAAGACCTGGGCCCAGTGGTTGTGGTCCCCGAGGCCGGAATAGGCCCAGGGAATGGGGACACATAGCCCCTCTCAACGGATATAATTACAAGAATGTAAAAATCGTCCACCACAGGAGAAGTCATCGGAGTCTAAGCCTACTTTCTCAACCATTGTGCAAAGCGGCTTCCTGGTGCACAACTTGTTGGGGGACAACTTAGGGTCCTTAGGTGCCAACAACCCCTCCTGTTACCTCCAGTAAGTCCCTCACATCAGGCTTGCTAACAGGTTGTTGAAAGCCAAGCCCCCTTTCTCCACCACTCTGCAAACAGCCCGCCTGGAACACTACTGGTTGGGGATGAAGCCCCCTTGGATGCTGAGGGTGCTTGGGGGCAAATAACCCCCCCTGTTACCTCCAGTAAGTCCTACACAGCGGGATTGCTGAGAGCTGGTTGGAGGCCCCAACCCCTTTCTGCACCACTTTGCAAATGCCCCTCCTGGTGCACTACTAGTTAGAGTATGAAGTCCTCTTGGATGTTGAGCGTCCTTGGGGGCCAAGATCCCCTTCTGTACCTCCAGTAAGTCCTACACAGCAGGATTGCTGAGAAGTTTTTAGAGGCCCGCCCCCTTTCTCCACCACTCTGCAAACACAAACTATTAGATAAAAACCATAGAAATTCACTCACAAAAAAACAAAGGTTATAGGGACGTTATAGTTAGGCTCAGAATTCACTCGTACAAACCACTGAAATTCAGCAGGTATAGTTACCAGAGCTAACTATGACTTACTCCCCTGTAATGCACTCATATATTATATCACTCATGACCTAGTCAGAGACATCACAGATGACAACTCAAATGACATCACTGATTTTTTTTTTTTAATTTGTTTTTATTGCAGAATTAGAAACCATTGCATATAATAAACCAACCAGCACACTCATGGTGTCCCCCTGCATAGTTCGAATAACATAGTGTATACACAGCCATTCAGCCCGTATCCCGGAGGACGGGCGGCATAATGTTCCAGATTGCCAGCAAGACATCACAGTGAGCATCCCTGAGGGACCCTGGTCGAAATCTTTTCATGTATCTGCATTTTACCCCACCAACCCGTAACCCAACCCCAACTCCGTCCATCATAAGCTAACAGCCCGGTCTCATGGCGATACTGCAATCCCGCCCCCCAGACCCTGTGGGGGCCCTGTCACAACAGTGCCACGTGCCCCTGCCCCTGCTGCGCTATCCGTTCATGCTCTACAAACCGTGAAGGCAGCCACAGGCCCGGTAGTGCCTCCGCTCCCAACCTGGATCCCGGTGTCCAACCCACCCCTCAACAGCCCTAGAACAACACCCGTGCCCTCCCCCCCAGCAACCGCTAATGATGTGTGCCGTGCCCCTGACTCCGGTATGGGTCCCGCTACAGATCTACTTATACCTCCACACTCGTAAGCCTCGCAGTGTCCTCATGCCCCATCCATTCAATCCTCATCTTCCACCAGGGAGTCACGCAGGGCCTGCACTATCAACTCCCACGCCCGCGCTGATTCCAGGCTCTTTTCGTTGTCAAGCTTGACTGCTTGTCTCATACGGAGCACACTCTCGCATTCAGACCACCTCAGCAATTCATTCGTCCACCTCCTCACCGACGGCCCCTCCCTGGACTTCCAGTGCCAGGTGATCTCTCTCTGCGCCAGTATCAGCCCCAGGTCAATAAACTTGCTTGTCACCTTAGTGTTTTTTGTGTGTGGGAACCAGAGCAACAGGCACGCCGCCATATCAAACTCCACCTCCCTGTCGGTCACTGCATTGAGAAGTCCCCCAACCTCCTCCCAGTGGTCCTCCAGTTTCGGGCAGCCCCATAACAGATGATCCAGATCCGCCTCCAACGCCATGCACCTCGGACACTGCGCCTCCTGTACCTGAAAGTATCTTTTGATCTTCTCCGGCGTCAAGTAGGCCCTATGCAAAACATAAAAGTGCACCTGCTGAAAGCGCGCGTTCCTCGTGCCCTTCCACGTACGCTTAAGGATATGACCCCACACCGTGTCCGGAATGGGCCTGCCTATGCTCACCTCCCATTTCGCTTTCAGGCCCAGGAGCGGCTCCAACCCCTCATGCAACATCCTATTATGGAGGCAGGTCACCGCTTTATAGGTACCGGCAGCCATCACTACATACTGGCAAGCCATAGTCGTGCCCGGTTCAATGAGCCCCTCTCTCCAATGCTTTTGCATGGCCGCCACCACCGCCGCATGCAAGAGGAAGCTCCCCTCCGGCAGCCCAAACTGTTCTTGTAGCTTTTGGAAGGGCACCAACGTTCCATCAATGTACAAGTCCCCCACTTCTTGCAGTCCCAGCTCCTCCCACTCCAATAATGGGGACCAGTCACCCCCAAGCGCAGTCAGCATGCCTATTGGTATCTCCGGGGCATACGGCCGGGCCGCCTTCACCCTCCTCAGACTCCTCTGCCAGCATAACCTGAGCGTCCGCTCCTCCATAGTAAGGCCTCGCAACTCCAGTTTCTGCTGCATAATGATATAGGCCAAGACATGGCGCTGTATCCCCTGCTCTCGGTTGCGTTCCGGCCCTCTAAACACCCTAGCCACATGCTGTGTGAGAACCTGAAGCTGCGCGGCCAAATAATACAACTCAAAGTCCGGGACGGCCATCCCCCCCTCAAGCTTAGGACGGAGCAACGTGTTCAGTGCCACTCTACGGCGGCCGTGCCCCCAAAGGAAGTCAATGACCATCGTCCGCAGATCCCTGAAGACCCTCTGGGGAATCCAAATGGGGAGCGTGCGAAAATAGTACAAGAGCCGCGGAAGCGCCACCATCTTCAGCAGGGCCACCCTACCCAACACCGACAGGGGAGGGACGCCCAGAAAGACATGCAACCTCTCAGCGCCCGTACGCACCGCCCAATATTGCCCTCTAATAAGTCTGCGACCTCGTGGTAGATACGGACTCCCAGATAAGTGAAGCAAGATGGCTCCCAGAGCACCCCTATATCACGGGCGGGGCAGGGCGTGGTCGCTCTAAGCGGGAAGACACACGTCTTCGTCCAGTTAACCCTGAGGCCCGACAACCGACCGAACTCAGACAACATCTCCATCGCCCCTTCCAGAGCCCGTTCCGTATCCTCCATGTACAGTAGCAGATCGTCCGCGTACAATGATATGTAGTGCAACTGCCCACCTCTCACAATCCCTGCGTACATGTCTCCTGACCTGGCACGTACCGCCAGTGGTTCCATCGCCAGTGCAAACAGAAGAGGGGAAAGGGAGCACCCCTGTCTCGTCCCCCTACCAACAGGATAAGCCGCTGACACCAGATTGCCCAGTCGTACGCGCGCCGTCGCCGAGGAATATAACACCTTCGTCCATCTGCGAAACCCTTCACCAATGCCGAGCCTCACTAGGACTTCATCCAGATAGACCCATTCCAAACTATCAAAAGCTTTCTCAATGTCCACAGACAACACCGCCTGAGTACCGTCCGTATCTGCTGTGCCATCCAGTATCCCTATCAGACGGCGAATATTTAATGCCGTACTCCTCGTTGGGATAAACCCCGCTTGGTCCCTGTGCACCAGGCTGGTCATATGTGGGGCCAACCTGGTGGCCAAGATCCGGCTTAGTATCTTATAGTCCACCGTCAGCATGGACAGTGGCCTGTAAGACCTCACATCAGTCGCTTCCCTGCCGGGTTTTAGCAACGGTACTATCAGTGCCTCCCTCATCGATCCGGGCAGACCCCCCAACCTATGAGCGTCCTCATATACCACCAGTAATCTGGGCGCCAAGCTATCAGCATACTTCTGGTAAAATTCTATTGGCAGGCCATCCACCCCGGGCGTTTTATTCCTTGCCATATGTTTGATGGCCGCCCTAATCTCGGCCAGCGTGACAGGTCCACCTAAGTCCTCTGCATCGTCGTCATCAAGCACCGGAAGCTGCACTGACTCCAGATATTCCGCTATTTCGCACACCTCCACTCCTAACTGACTCTCGTACAACTCAGCATAGTAGGCCCTAAAGCACTCCAGTACCGCCGTTTGGGAGTAGACCGTCTCCCCAGATCATTTTTGATGCTCAAGACCGGGCAGCCTCTGAGTTCAGGATTAGCGAGTCTAGCCAGTAACGTGCCCACCTTATCCCTCTCGGCATGCGCTCTAATGGCATATTGTCTGTAGTCATA
Source organism: Lissotriton vulgaris (assembly GCF_964263255.1). Classification (NCBI taxonomy): domain Eukaryota; kingdom Metazoa; phylum Chordata; class Amphibia; order Caudata; family Salamandridae; genus Lissotriton; species Lissotriton vulgaris. Next base: position 56,005,473 of record NC_141696.1, read on the forward strand.
GCTTCGTAGCCGTTCCGTTTCGGTGGCCACCACCTCCTTAGCCTCCAGCAGCCGGGTCTGTAGATCCGGTCGGTCCGGCCTACACCGCTCCAAATCCCTCAATTTCTCCTCCGCACTGGCAAGCGCATTCAACACCAACATTCGAGCATTCGAAAACCTCCCCAAGCATACTCCTCTCACCACCACTTTCATCGCGTCCCATTCAGTGGACCTACAAGAAGCTGTCCCCTCATTCTCACCAAAATACTGATCTATCCCCCGTTGGACTGCGTCACTGAACACCGAGTCCTCCAGGGTGTCGGGCCGGAGCCGCCATGTTGGAATCGCGGAGCGCGCTCTCTGCCAGTGGACATGCACCAACAGAGGATTATGATCCGATATGGTCCTGGCCAGATACTCCGTATGGGAGACCAATGGGGCTAAGGACCCGCTGCATAGTATCGAGTCAATCCTAACATGCAAGGCGTGGAGGGCTGAAAAAAGGAATAGTCCCTACCATCCCTGTGTTGTTCCCGCCACACATCCAGCAATCCCCACCTTTCCTGCCAATCCTTCCTGTGTGCGGCTAACTTACGAACAGGGGAATCAACGAGTGGTGGGTGGGATCTATCTAAGGCCACATCTGTGATCGAATTGAAGTCCCCCCCCAGTATCAGAGGCCCCGCTAAGAAAGAGGCCAAGGAGCCGGATAGGCCATCAAAGAAGCGGGCCTGATCAACATTTGGAGCGTATATGCAGCTGAAAACCACATCCCGACCATACAACCTTCCCTCCACCGCCACATATCTGCCCTCAGGATCCACCGATTGATTCAACACCTGGAACGGTATCCCCGCCTGCACCCATATCAGTACCCCTCTAGCAAACGCGGAAAAAGTAGTGCCAAAGACCTGACCCCGCCACCTCTTCTCTAGTGCAATGCATTCCTGTTTCGTTAGATGAGTCTCCTGCAGCATGGCAACCTGAACCCCCCGCCGCACCAAATAAGCATGCACTTTGTGGCGTTTGACCATAGTTCGCAATCCTCGGACATTCCACGTTAGGCATTTCAAGTTAGGTAACGTCCCCATACCAACATTGAGCAATCCAGTTCAGGTATAGCCAGTCAATGCCCACATCACAGCGGTTGCCCTCCCCAAAACAAACCATAAGAAAAACTCCCCAAACCCCACTCCCCAGGACAGAGCCTACAAACCCAGTGTGAGCCCCGATCCAAACCTCAAACAACACACACATCCGACTAACCTGTGGTCGCCACCACAGAAGGCCTTAAGGGCCCTGAGGGGGTGAGTTACCGCCGCCCCAGGCAGGGAGGGCCCGCACCCCGCGCCGTCCATCCCGCAATGCTGATGCTGCACCCTACCAGGCGACCCACCCAGCGCTAACAGGATACCACCCTACCAGAAGCAGTGTCCCAAGTCCCATAGAAGAATCAGCCATGAAAAATCTCATCAGACGTTTGGGGGGTGACCACCGGCCCCTTCAAGCTCTCCCCCTCCGAAAATTCCTCTCCAGTCCTGCCACCATCTTCTCCAGAGTCTGTAGCCGCCAAGTCACTCTCCTGTTGTGATCTCGTGATGGCCGCCGTCGCCGCCAGCGCCCCTCTTTTGTCCCCAGCCATTTGAGCCTCTCGTTTCTCTCGCTGAAGCTTAGTGCGGGAGCGAATCCCCTGAGATTTCCGGACCTGGGGCGGTTTAGGCTTCGCACGCTGGCTTTTACTATTCCTGTCCGTACCAGCTCGGTACGATTCCAGCCACAGCCACGCTTCATCCGGAGTTTGAAAGAAATGAGTGGTCCCATCCAGGATTATCCGCAGCTTGGCCGGGAAGAGCAAGGAATACTGGATGCCCTCCTCCCGTAGCTCCTTTTTCACCGCCAAGAAGGATGCCCTATTCTTCTGGACCGCCTGAGTATAGTCCGGGAAGATCGTGAGTCGGCTGTTTTCCACCTCGTACGGGCCCGAGGCCCGAGCTTTCTGGATGAGGAGGTCCCGATCTTTGTAATGAAGGAGCCTCACCACCATCAGTCTGGGGGGGCGGCCAAGCGCTGGTGGGCGAGCCGGCACACTGTGTGCCCGCTCCAACGCAAAGAAGGGAGTGAGTCCCTCCGGTGCCACCACTGTCTGGAACCAGTCCTCCATGTAGGCCACCACATCCTCCCCTTCAATTCTTTCCGGCAGGCCTACGACCCGCACGTTGTTCCGCCTATTGCGGCTTTCAGCATCCTCCGCTCGCCGCTCCGAGTCCAGCCGGGCCAGAATGTCCGTTATCTTATGTTCCGCGGTCACCACCGCCGGTTTCAGGTCCAATAACAGCTGCTCATGGTCCTTAACCTTATCCGCCAACTTGGCATGATCCGCTCTTAGGAGCCCCAGCCCCGTAGCGACCTGCGCAATGTCCTGCTGCAATACCTCCTTGGTCGAGTTGATAGCATCCAGTATAGCATCCAGGCGCCGATTCAGTCTCTGCTCCTGGTCCATCATCGGCGGGGAGGCCTCGCCAACCTGAGACAGCGAGGTCAAATCCTCCCGACTCTGCTCCGTGATGGTTGCTCCACCCTCAGCCGCCATCTTAAGTGTCTCTGTCGCAGCGACACGGGCAGGCCCGGACCTCACTAGGTCCCGATAAGCTCTACCCAGGGGACGTGCGCCTCAGCAACGAACGTGATAGAGAGCCTCTGCAGTGCCCGTAGCGCCAGGGACCAAAGGTTCTAGCGCTGTTCGTCCCACTGTCGCCAGAACCGGGGTGGAGGGGGAGGGGGGGAAGTAGAGATGAGTGCGTGCCCCCAGTACTCCAATCCAATGGTGACCACCAATCACCCCCGCTCCTCAGGGCTGTGCCAGCAGATCCTGCAACTCCGATCTCGCACAGGCGGGCCACCCCGCCAGCCGATGCCAATTCCGCTCAGTTTCGGTTCAGAGACCATCGACCCTCGCCGCCACCATTTTCTTCGCACTCCGGGCAACACCTCGGACGTCGTCTGACTAGGTCTCCGTGGGACTGGCGGACCCCAAAGAGGTCTCCTCCGCTCACCAGTGGTTCCCCAACACTTCGCAGACAAGTTGCGCCGACCAGGGGTCGCCCCAGGCGCGGTTTTCAGGAGAAATAGCGGGACCCTGCGCGGAGCTGCAAACTCACGCCGCCATCCCGATCTGCGTCCAAACCACGCCCCCCTCAAATGACATCACTGATGACATCATCCAGAGAACCACTCACACCCAGTAGCGGCTGGTGTGGGGTCATAGTGGGGGGTGTGGTGGATGAGGGGCCGTACTCTCAATCTCAAGAAGCAATCTCCAGCTCAGGCTGGATACAGTGTAATCAATGGGCAGGAATGCCATATTTACAAAAATGTACATTAGGAATGTAAGATAAATGGTAGAGGAGTTCATGAAAAACAGTTTGGGCAGGAAAAAGGGTATGGCCAGAAACTACATCATAACCCAGAAAAGTTTGCTTCTTTGTATCATGGTACAATTTGGTATCCTGTCAGGGTTGACTGTAGTGTCAACACTACAGTCAACACCAAGGGCACTCCCCCTAGTGTTGACTGTAGTGTTGACACCGTAGCCAACACTGAGGAGAATGCTAATCGTGCACTGCATGTGCCATGATGCAAAGGAGAAAACTTTTCTGGGATATAATGTAGTGTCCAGTCACACCCTTTTTCCTGCCCTAATTGATTTTCATGATCTCCTCTACCATTTATTGCACGTTCCTTATGTTCCCTTTTGAAAACATTGCATTCTGGCCTATTAATTACACTTTATCCGGCACGAATCTGAGAGATTACGGCTTGAGACGGAAAGTATGGGCCTAGCCGGAGAGTACGGTCCGGGTGCGGAAATTCAAGCCCGAGTGCGGATGTAAAGATACGAGTCGGAAATTACTTTTGTGAATACCGTAATTCATAAGTGACTTCTGTAACTACCAAAAGTTGTAAAGTTGGAATTTTGGCTCAGGTTACCTTTGTGAATTGGCCCCGCATTTCCTAACTGTAACGTCCCAAAGTGTGCAGGTCATTCTAGTTGTTCATGAAAAGTTTCAGGGCGACCTGTCAAGCGGAGGTCGAGAAAAGGGGCGAGGGGTCAAAAAAATTGCACTTCTAATGTTCATTTCCATAGGAGTATTGAACACGACTACTGCCTGAACGACTGGATGGAATTGCCCCCAACTTGGCAGAAAGGTAGATTTTGGTCCGCAAATCAACCTTTCAGTTATTTGGTGTAAATCTGTTCGGTAGCTGTTGAGAAATTAAAAGAAATCAAAATTTAGATATATGTGGCCGTGACGATTTCCCAACGAATCGTGAATGAGCATTCCAACAGGAATGTCATGATTGGCTGGCCGCAGCCTGAGCAGAGACTTGCAACTTTCATTTACTTCATCACAACAGTCTCTTGGGCTCAAATGAAATGGGAGAAAGTGGCATGAGGGGTCGGCTTGGATGTGACCTGATCCCATGCCTGCAATATAGGGATCATTGAGAGATCCCTGATGGGTATATGTTGTGACAGAAGAATTTTTTTTCCATGCAAAATATTTGCGAATTAAACCTGTGTAATGTCGCTACGAATGCGAATATTACTGATAAAAAAAATACATTCTGAGATCCATGCACACACTCATAGACCCACTCAGAGATTCATACACTCACACACCCATGTACTCACTCACAGACTCATGTACCCTCTCAAACACCTACTCAGACATTTACGCACCCATACACAGACCCACTCAGAAATTCATGCACCAACTAACAGACCCATTCAAATATTTTCTCCTTGAACCACTCAGATACTCATGCACACACTCACAGACCTAAACAGACAGTCATGTACCCACTCACAGGCTTACTCAGAGACTCACACACCCACTCAGACACTAACACACCCACTCACACACCCACTCAAAGACTCATGCACCCACTCAGAGACTCATGCACCCAGACACACACATACTCACATACCCACTCAGACAGTCACACAGGTACTTATGGAGTCACTTATAGAGTCATGCACCCACTCAGAGACTCATAGACCCAATCAGAGACTCACGCCCTGTCACATACCCACTCACAGACTCATGCACCCACTCACACATGCACACTCTTACAAACCCACTAAGACGGTCAAACATTCTCTTAGTCGTGCACCCACTCACAGACCCACTGAGAGACTCACACACCCACTTACAGATGCACTGAGAGACTCATGCACACACTTAAAGACCCACTCAGATACTTATGCACCCATTTGGAGACTGATGCACCCACTCACAGAGCCATTCACACAGTCACTTACTCACTCACAGATGCAGTCAGAGACTTATACACCCACTCACAGATGCACTCAGATGTGCAGACACCTAATCAGAGCTCCCTTTGACACTCATAAACCCACTTAGAGATTCTTCCAGAAAGAAATGCACCCACTCACAGATCCACTCAGAGACTCTGGAACCCGCTCACAGACCTACTTATGCACCCACTTATAGAGCTACTACTCAGAGTCATGCCCCCACTCACACACCCCTCAAACACTCATGCACCTACTAACAGACCCTCTCACAGACCTACTCATGCAACAACTCATAGAGCTACTACTCAGAGTCATGCCCCCAGTCACACACCCCTCAAACACTCATGCACCTACAAACAGATCCACTCAGAGACTCATGCACCCAATCCCACTCCCACTCAGACACTCATGCACCCACTCACAGATTCATGCCACCCACTGAGACACGCACACACTCCCAGGCTCATAGATACACCCACAAACTCATGCACCCTCAGACATTCATGCTCCCACTCTCAGACCCACTCAGAGTTATGTACCCTCTCACACAGACACTCACCAGGGGTGTGGAATTCCTATAGTCCAACATATTGCCCTTGGAACAATTAGGCCCAACCCCCTGCAACGCAAACGCTTTGGCTGACACTTTGGCTAACAGTTTACAGTACGATATTATGGATCGGGGAAGGGCATTGCCAGCAGTTAAGGTAATATTTGTGTCCATGTGGAGAAGTGTGGCTCAATGGTTAGAGCGGCAGACCCTGATGCAGAGGTCTAGCCCGGGACCAGGGTTCAATTCCCCGCCTCGGCGGGTCTTGGGCTAAAAAATTCCACGGACCTGATAATTCTCGCCTCGGTGCCTATTCCAATCATGGAGTCCCAGTCTGCAACTCTGGGCAATAGCTTGCTTAATCTCCACAATGGCCCCCACAACGCTAAGGATGCCTGGCCTCCACCTTGGGGGTGCCCAGGAGTGGACGCCTCACAGGGAAAGCCAGGATGGGTTCCACAGCGGTATTCGTACAAGCGCCTTGAGACCCTTGCGGGTGAGTAGTGCGCTATACAAGTATCAATTTACATTTACATTTACATGTGCTAATGCTGTTCAAGCTTGTATTTATGGGTTATTCATACAAACCTTTCTTATTATGGTGAGCACTCTAGGGAAATGATGCAAGCTCAGACTGCACTTCTGACAATGGTTCCAGTGTAAACATTTGTAAACACCATGTTTCAAATGTTTAACAATAAGAAGCTACATACAATGCTCCCAGAATGCTCTCTAATTAGATGCAAATATCTGCAGCAGCTTAACAGTAAGATTGATGATCCTTTGCTTTTAAAATAAAATGTTCACACAAAAATGGAACTAGGAAACAAAATGTTTTGCTAAACTACTGTTAAATTGTATGCAACATTTCTTTGAAGCCAAGTCAAGAAATGATTTATTTCCGCCTAACAAGGCCATAAAAACACAATTAAAAAGAAGTACAAACAATTCATGCAATATACATTTTCCATGAATAAAATCCATGTGCATTAACATATTGTTAGAAAATTCCAAAGGAAGTTTAAAAGTACAATAAATATTAAATTAACATTTGTGACACTTACAATATAATAAAATCAGATTTGTAAAACAACCAATCACAGTGGTGGAATAGGGTGATTTAATTGAGTGGGCCCAAACTTTAAAATAGCTTGGCTTGTGCACCACATTGAAAACGGATAGCAAGAAACTGAGTACGCAATGGGCATACTAGTATAGTATTTTAATATACTAAAAGTCTGTTCGCAATGAGTTGTTCTGAGGTTTCTGCATAACTGCAGTAACCATCGGTGTCTCCCTTTCTTGTATGCCAGGAAAATAAATAATACATGTTGGTCTGTCTCCGGTTTATTATTACATATCGGGCAGCCCTGGGTTTAAGTGCCCCCCCGCCCCCAATTATTTGTAAAAACATGTAGGGGCATTGTACCGTGCCTAAACTGCAGATATAACTTTTTAGCAAGGGCTGGCTGTATATCATCAAAAACGGGTTCTGACCTATATTGCAGTTTTAACGCTAACGAGGTTGCAGTCAATACAGCAGTTGCGAAACACCCCTGTAATAAGGTAAGATTGTATTCCTTGTAATTCTTTGACAGGGCCTTCCTAGGTGTTGACAGGCAACTATCTCCGGCACTAGACCATAGAGCACCCGTCTCCATAGCAATTAGAGAGTTTTTGATATGGATCAACTATGACATTTTACTTGCTCCCTGTAAATCTACCACTTCCCTCAATTCTGGGGTGCTCCATAGGCGTCACCAGTATAACAGGGGTCTAAGGGCGACCTCCGCTGCAATGGGGACAACCCCAAGATCCATTCGAAGCGGTGCTATTTTGGGGAGACCCAGGAGTTGTCTAGCAAAGGAATTCTCGATCTTAGAAAGAAGATCAGATGGCCGATGGCCCCAAAAGTTCTGCCCCGTACAAAACAGCCCCTCTAGCTTGAGCCTTGTAAATTACCAACACCGGCCCAATCTTTTTGTATGTGGACTTCCTCTGCATCTTTGCTAACCCCCCCCCCCCGTTGTCTTGGCCAACTTTAAGCTTGCCTTCATTATCTGTACACCCCACTCCATTTTCTCAGTGAGTGACAATCCCAAGTATTCAAAAACAGACACTTTCGTTAATAATTTCCCATCTAACTGGGGATTAGGTTGTGTAGAGTACCCTGCATTAAAAGCCATGTATTTGGTTTTCTGAGTATTTATATCCAGGACCCTACTCTTGCAGAATAAATGGAAAGTATCTAAAGCCCTCTGTATTCCCATAGGGGACTTTGAAAGCAGGAGGGTATAGTCGACGAACATCAAGGCTGTTACCTTGCGGTTCGCCAACCTTGGAGCATCTAAGTCCCTCCCTGCTATCAAGGCCTCCACTAAGCCAATAATGAATAAGCAAAAGAGGGTCGGGTCAATACGCACCCTTATCGTACACCTCTATCTATAGGTATGTGATTGGTAAGCTCTCCATTTTTCCCTTGCCTAATTTGGGCAAAGTTATGTTCATGTAGTCGTTTGAAATGCTGGCAGAGATACGGGGGGACCCAGGTCTAGTAAGATGGCCCATAATTTCTAGGGACCAAATCGAATGCTAATTTTAAGTCCACAAAGATCACATAGAGGCTGCCACCCTCCAAGATCACTCTCTTCCAGTGCAGTAATTGCAACCTGAAGATTTGGTCAATAGTGGACATTTTTGCTCTAAAACCGGCCTGATATGGGCTAAGAATAGTATGCTTCTCAATCCAATTCTGTAATAGGCCCAGCAGCACTTGTACGTATATTTTCTGAGTGACATCAATTAGACTGATGGGGCGATAGTTTGTAGGATGGAGGGGTGAGCCCTTTTTATAGATCGAGATGAATTCTGCTCCCAACCAAGTTGTAGGGATCGCCTTTCCCTGGAGAATAGCATTAAATAGGGTCCATAAGCATGGGCCCAAATAATAGGCTCAGTATGAAAGAGATCACCAGGGATCTTATCCAGACCTGGGGCCTTTGCAGGAATTACCCGGCTTAAGGCATCCATTATCTCTTTTAGGGAGATTTCTGGAGCATCGGAGCAAGATAACTGAGGGTAGGGACACTCATTTGTTGCTTGCCCTACATCAATCTCTGCCCTAGCGTATAAGGACTTAAAGTGGGCCTTCCAAACTTCTGTCCCTAGATTTGGTTCTATTGCAGATTTACCCTCTATGCAACCAGTATTTAGTAAGATCCAAAAAGTCCAAATGTCCCTGGTGCTTAATGCACTTCTCAGGCTCTCCCATTTGTCTTCTTCCCAATTTCTTTTTGCCAGGTTAACAATGTTTTTGTAGGCTAACCGCTTAGCCTTTATTTGCAGCTTGTCATTAGATTTAATAGCTAAAAGAAGAGTTTGCTTAGCTTTGCGGCAATTGCCATCATACCAGGGGTGGCCAGGTACCCCATTTTCCTTGGTTCATAAGTTAGGGAAAAAGATATTGGCCTGACAGTTACTAGACCTCGATGGTTTTCCACAATTTCAGGGAATGTGCTAAAGGAATCAACAGTCCCACTCAATTGTTTTGCAACCTTCAGAAATGGAATAACAGTTTGGTAGAGGGAGGCTAGCTTTTCCTGGGATTGACAAAGTATACCCCATCTTACTCTCCTCCTACAACTAGTAAGGTTTAACCCAGGGGCAGTTGGGGATTGGCTCTTAAGCGTCCCTGGTATAAGGCAAAACCATCTCAAGAATCAGGGCATTGTGATCACTGTTATGTCTGGGCTCAATCTTAAAATTAATTACCCGGTGCCATGATTTGGTGTCCACCAGAATATAATCCAGAATAGAGGGACAACCCTATCTATTGAAAGTGAAATTTGCCGGGGAGTCAGATTTGGAGCGCGCATTACAAGCCCTGAGGGAGTGATTCAATGAGAGGGTATTCATTTGAAGTACCAATGGTGTCCATGCCCGAGTTGCAGGGGTATTGGGCTCTGGAATGGCCCTGTGCAAGTCCTCTTCACAGGGGTTACCCGCATCCAAATCTTTCAAAGGTTCATACTGACAATTTAAATCACCGGCCAGAATTACCAAATTATTGTCAGGAATGGTGAGCAAAAAGGATGATAGATGATCAAGAGTAGCAGACTCCTGGCCATACCCTACTGGACGAGAGTAAACATTGATCAATGTTATCTTGATCCCAGCAGGAAAACTCAAAATAACATAGAAATGTGACACAAGAGAGTGTCTCTACCTGTTTTGCTAAACACCCTAAATGTGTAGCAATCCATGTGCAAAGGCCCCCTGCTGGTCTTCCCCTTCCCCAGCATGTGGCTGCTATGCTAAAAGTTGCATAGCCTAGTCTGTGGGTAACCTCCCTGGCCCAGGTTTCCTGAAACATGCAAATGTCATTTTCTTGTATAAATGCCGCCCACTATGGGTTGTTCAATTTGGAAGAGAAAATTATTCACGCCTGCACTCTGGATTTTTCTTTTAACTTAACAAGTTGTTGCGTGCTCCAGGGTGTACCCTCCCTCAGGGTACTGGTAATCAATGAAAAAGCGTGACCCAAAATTGAGTAACGTCCCCTGGTCACAGCCTAAGCCCCATGGTGAGGGTTGTAGATATTCACAAAAAAAGTTTCAAAACCGGTTTCCAGATAGTTCTATGTCTTTTATTTTCTTATCATTTTTCAAAGTTCATTCTTCGTAATAAATCATCCAGACCTTTAAATACATTGATAGTTTGTCCAATGCATTTCGGCTAGGTCATAGCCTTCGTCAGGGACATGTTCTACAAATCAAATAATCACAATTAGAAATTCATCAGAGGCTACATTTCTCATGCAATTTCTCTATCTCATTAGGCAATCATTAGAGTAATGCTCATAATCCCTCATGCTCGAACTCAAAATATCAAAACAGTGAGTATAAATAAATACATTGGAAGCTAGTGGTATATAAAACAGTCATTTCTCCCTTCTATTCGTGATAAACTAAACGCTAAACATTACAGAGTTTAACAGCCTAATAATCTCTACAACAAAGAATGTTGAAAGAAACCTAGTTATGCAAAGGGGTTCTCAACCAAGCTCGTTGACCGTTAAAAAATCTTCACAAACGTGTTCATGTAAACATTCATTAGTCCTCTTACACATTTACCAAGTTGGCAAACAGGTTAGCAAAATGTGTAAAACAAAGTCCGACCAAGTGTGAAGAATCCGCGGATAAACCGCGTTCAAAAACAATAGAGCAAAGTTTAGCGCACGCTTACCTAATCTCGGTAAACCCTGTTCTCGAACGCCATTCCCCAACAGGTACTGTCTCCCGACCGGGGTCGGGCGTGTTGGTTAAATCAATTGAGGATTAACAGATATCAAAAACGGACTAGCTCGTAAGGGTTACAAAGTGGCGGCCATGTTAGATTGGGAAATAAACAACGCTGCATTAAGTGTCTAATGGGATGCAAAATTACGGGTGGATACCACGCCCTAATGACTGTATCAACCAACAACCTTGCGAGTAAAATAATAATGATGAAAAAATTAAGAAAATAAAAATAATAATGATAATAATCTCACAATTACATGAAGGATCAATATTCTCGGCAGTCAATCAAAATTATGCAAATACATTCCTCTGGTTAACGAACAGTAGTTACAGGTAGCAACTGAATTCAGTCCGATCATTCATACCCACTGGTTTCAAGGTTCCCAATTTGAAAATCCAAAAGTTTTCTCTCTGTAAAAGAGCTTTGTGGTTGTCTACACCTTCTCGTTTTTTAACCACTTCTAGGATAGTGTATTTTAGTTGGCTGATATTATGTGAAGCTTCTAAAAAGTGGTTGGCTACTGACGATTTTGTGTGTCTATTGCGAATGTTGGATTTATGTTCATTGAGCCTGGTCTTCATCTTTCTCTCGGTTTTGCCCACATATCCTTGTCCACATGGACATTTCAACAAGTAGACAACATTCATTGAATCGCATGTTGCAGATACCTTTAATTTTATTTTATATCCTTTGCTCGGATGTGTGATGTTGTTTCCTTTAATTATGCAGTTACAGTGACTGCAATTGTGACATGGCAATGTTCCATGGTAGGTTTCACTGATGTTCTCCGCCTTATGTTTAATCATATTGCCCAAATTTATTCCTCTTTGATATGCAAATAGCGGTGGTTCCTTGAAGATCTCGTTGAAATCTGTCTCTTGAGACAATATTGGCCAATGTTTCAGGATAATGCTCTTAAATGGTTTACTTTTTGTTGTGTATTTAGATACAACCACAACTCGAGTGTTTTCCTTCTTAATAGCCTGCATCAGAAGATCATTCCTGGTTTTTTGCGCACATCTAGATTTGGCATTCTCCAATGTTTTCTGCGGATATCCTCTCATTTTAAATCTTGTTTCCATCTCCATGATTCTGGTTTCTGCCATTGTAGGTGATGACACAATTCTTTTCACTCTTAACATTTGGGAGTAAGGTAAATGCTTTTTCAAAGGATCATTGTGGAAACTGTTGTGATGCAATAGATTATTGCGATCCGTCATTTTGCGATAAATATCTGTTTCAAAGTGAGATCCTTTCCTGCGTACTTCAACGTCTAGAAATGTGATTTTGTTAGTGTTCATCTCTGATGTAAATTGAATACGTCCATCACGAGTATTCAACTCGTGAATGGCGTCCTTTAATTCCGATTCAAGACCAGTCCATATTATGAACATATCATCAATGTACCTTAGTATGGTTTTAGTCTTTGATTTCCAAGGTTCTTGATTTAGGATGTGAATGGTTTCGAAATACTCCATATAAAGATTCGCATAGACAGGAGCTGCCGAGTTTCCCATAGCAGTTCCAGTCAGTTGCAGATAGAACTGCTCTTTCCATCTGAAGTAACTGTGTAGTAGAGTGAATTGTAAAAGCTCCATGAGGAACAACTTGAAATCCAGTTCCATCTCTGTATTAAGTAGAGCCTGTTCAATTGCTTCAATCCCGTCTTGATGGGGGATGGATGTATAGAGAGATTTGACGTCCATGCTACATAGTATGATCTGTTCGTTCTCTTCAATCTGAACCATGCCTAGTTTTTCCAAAAAGTGGGTTGTATCCTTTACAAATGTCTTCATCCTCATCACGTTGGATTGTAGATGTCTATCCAACAATTGCCCTACTGGTTGATGTATGCTTCCAACCGTCGACACTATGGGCCGAAATGGAGGGTGCTCCAAATCTTTATGAATTTTCGGTAACATATATATTACCGGACTTCTAGGATGATTGATGCTCAAAAATTTTTTTGTTCTGTCATTGATTATCCCATTATCAAACGCTTTATTAATGATGTCTTTCAGTATTTTTGCAAACTGCTCAGTGGGGTTGTAGTCCAAAGGTAGATATATTTCTCTATCCCCAAGATGTCTCTCCACCTCCTGTTCATAGTGTGAAATGTTCATAACTACAATAGCTCCTCCTTTGTCAGCTTTCTGACAAATTATATTAGGATTATTTGCAATTCTACGGAGAGCCTCCATCTGTTTTTGAGTTAAATTATGTTGTCTGGTCTTAGCCTTGAAGCTCAGTTTGACTAGCTCTGATTTCACCAACTTTTCAAACGTATCTAATGTCTTGTGAGACACTGGTGCTTCATATGTGCTATGTGGTGTTAATCCAAGTAATTGATCATCTCTGGTATCGTTCTTCTCAGTTACAACATTATCAAAAAAATGTCTCAGTCGTAGCTTTCTCATGAGTTTGTAGAAACTAACTTCCAACTCAAGTCTGTTGGTTTCGGTGGTGGGGACGAATGACATCCCTTTCTGCATTGTTTCAATGGAAATATGATCCAGCTTGGTATTTGAAATGTTTATAACTAGATTATTCATGTTGTTACTTTCTTGGGTTTGTCCTTCTTTTTCTCCGCTGTTACACTTCTGGTATTTGGAGGTTCCTTGTCTTTTCCCTTTGCCCCTCCTGGGTCTTCTTTTTCTTGTTGGCCTTCCTCTAAAAAAGGCTCTTCTCTGCTTGATTGTGCCAAGTTCTGCACCAATCCCGAGCTCCCGGGAAGCTGATCGTCTCTTGTTGGTTGTTGTTGAGGTTGTTGCCGGGGTCTGCCCCCCGTTCTGGGTCTTGTGGATTGATCGCTACCAGTCGATGAAGTGTCAGTACCTTGAGATTCTGGCTTATTTTGCCTACGGCGGGCATACACCTCTGCCCAGGTGTATACCTCCCCGAGTTTATAATCCACCGTGTCTCGTCGTAGTTTTCTGATTTTCCTATCATTTACCTCCTGGGTATGCTTTGCCAGTTGGGCATTGATGTCCTCCAATATTTTTGCCCAGTCTTCTGATGTTGTGCTCTTTGTTAGTTCATCAGTTACTATATCTATATCCTTCTGTAGTTCCTCCAAGATAGCTGACAGTTCCTCGATAATTAAAAGGATGAGATCTAAAGAACATTTGTTCAGGATAGCGAACCACCTTTCCTTGAACTTTGGTGAATTTTTGCACAAAGAGGGCTTGAGGGCAATTCTCAAGCCCCTAGGAATTCGAAGTGCTCTGTGGTATTTAACCAATGTACTTGCATGCAGTCTTTGATTGACTGCCCTTTTCGAAAGATAGAGGAGTTGCCTTATGTTCTGCTCTTTGTTTCTATACAATGTAGTCTCTGATGTTTCTTCATGGATAAGTGAGTATATACGAGTCGCCTCTTCAGCTGAGAAGGCGAAAGTATCTGCCCGTTGATCTGTTATGTTGAGAATCTCATCATATTGCATATTTGCTGTAGGTGCTAGGCGAGTGGATCAGGAAAATTGCAACAAGAAAATTATTCACGCCTGCACTCTGGATTTTTCTTTTAACTTAACAAGTTGTTGCGTGCTCCAGGGTGTACCCTCCCTCAGGGTACTGGTAATCAATGAAAAAGCGTGACCCAAAATTGAGTAACGTCCCCTGGTCACAGCCTAAGCCCCATGGTGAGGGTTGTAGATATTCACAAAAAAAGTTTCAAAACCGGTTTCCAGATAGTTCTATGTCTTTTATTTTCTTATCATTTTTCAAAGTTCATTCTTCGTAATAAATCATCCAGACCTTTAAATACATTGATAGTTTGTCCAATGCATTTCGGCTAGGTCATAGCCTTCGTCAGGGACATGTTCTACAAATCAAATAATCACAATTAGAAATTCATCAGAGGCTACATTTCTCATGCAATTTCTCTATCTCATTAGGCAATCATTAGAGTAATGCTCATAATCCCTCATGCTCGAACTCAAAATATCAAAACAGTGAGTATAAATAAATACATTGGAAGCTAGTGGTATATAAAACAGTCATTTCTCCCTTCTATTCGTGATAAACTAAACGCTAAACATTACAGAGTTTAACAGCCTAATAATCTCTACAACAAAGAATTTGAAAAATGATAAGAAAATAAAAGACATAGAACTATCTGGAAACCGGTTTTGAAACTTTTTTTGTGAATATCTACAACCCTCACCATGGGGCAATTTGGAAGAGAGGCATGCAATGTTCCAGGATAGTACTTGGAACTTAAATAATTCATTCAATGACTGTCTGGGGCCTCTAGACTTCTTTCCTAAGGGCCTTAAGCCAATCCCAGCTGTAGGATGATCGACTACTGGGGTTGTCGATATTAAGTTCTTTGAAGCATCATTTAGTAAAATGTATTGATGCATGCAAGCACTTCCAAATATTTAGAATGGAAAACCAGTCAACCAGTTTCAACAAGATAATGGGAAACAGGAAAATATACAAGCATTGCCAGAGCCAATTGGTATGATATTGGTGGTCAGCCTTTTGGTTTTGTCAGTGTGTCTCTTGTTTTGATATGGTTTTTGTAAAACGTTGAGGTAGCTGCTAGGCACTCACCATTATAACAAACATTGGCAAAAAGAAATCATATTTATTTGTCTCAAAAAGCAAACACTGCAATTCAGGGGCTATATCTGTGACCTGCCAATGCCGGACATGGATGAAGTGTCCGAGTGAGGGGGAGGGTGGGGAGGTGGGGTTAAGTAAGAGGCCAACAGTAACATGTATGAAGCAACGTGTATTATTAATGTATGTAGTGTCGCCGACTTTTGTTTCGATACGCAGTGATCAATGTAAATGCCATGTGATTTTACAAAGCCCTGATTTGCTCTCAATAAAAAGTCCCCCCCCCCCAAAAAAAAACAGTAGTCCCTGAATGTGTGCCGATATGCTCCTTCTTAAAGAGTATAGATGGAGAGATGGATAGATAGATAGATAGAGAGATAGATAGATAGATAGATAGATAGATAGATAGATAGATAGATAGATAGATAGATAGATAGATAGATAGATAGATAGATAGATAGATAGATAGAATTGTAATTTAAAAAAAGGCCTTTGTTAACTACACACCTAATTAGGGGCCCAATTCTTAAAGAGAGTCACAAATTTGTACCTATGGTATATGTCCTTACATTAGTGTAGATTTACGCAAAAAGAATAATTGATGGGCAGAATGCAGAACAATGTCATACATTCACCCCAGTACAGAGATCTGGGTCTAAATCCATCATGTTTTGCTCACCATAAAATTCCAGTGTTGACCCAGGCATATGCAAATCAGTCTTGACCCTGTGCCCAGTGGGAGCAGTTCAGCACGAACTGCCAAGTCAGATCCTCCCTGGACTGGAAACAAGCATCCTAGGACCAGTTTTGGGCTTTCAGCCCCCATCAGCCAGGATAGCTTGACTCCAGTGGCATGGAGAGCATGGGACCTACGTCGGGGCACACCCGTCCCACTCAGATTGACAAATGCAAAAAGAACAACCGATGGACAGAATGCAGAACAATGTCAAGACCTGGCTTGGCAGTTCAGTCTGGACTGCTCCCATGAGGCACAGTGTCAAGACTGATTTGCATATGGCTAGGTATAAACTGGGGTGGCATGGTGAGCAAAAGTACAATGGATTTAACCCAGATCTCTTGACTGGGGGTGAATGTATGATTTATTCATCATTCCGTCTATCATTTGTTTGTGTAGCACTTTTCACCCTAAGTGGGATGGGTATGCTCAGACGTGGGTCAGTTGCTCACTGTGCAACTGGATTCAAGATAGCCTGGCTGATGAAGGATAATACCCAGAAACCGGGCCCAGGAAGGACCTGGCTTGGCAGTTTGGTCTGGACTGTTCCCATGAGGCACAGCGTCAAGACTGATTTGCATATGGCTAGGTCTAAACTGGGGTGGCATGGTGAGCAAAAGAACGATGGATTTAACCCAGATCTCTTATTATTTTTTTTAACCCAGATCTCTTGAGTGGGGGTGAATGTATGATTTATTCAGCATTACGTCCATTATTTGTTTGCATAGCACTTTAGTGTAGATTTACAGCTTTCATTAATTCACAAGAATTTACGGAAGTAGACCAGGAAATCATACTCCCAGATAACATCTGTGAAGTGCTTCTTTAGCATGAGCAAATATGCAAGTGTAGATTTGCTCATGCAAAAATCTGTTCAGCATTTACAAGTTCACTTTCTCTCAAACAACTTATATCCCAAACCTGGAACAAATGTTACTTCTGCCATTGTCAGGAGTATATTTTCAACCTTTCTCAGTATGGGAAAAGATTAGAGAAGATTTGGCAAAAATCCCCAAACATGCAATTTTTTAGGTTTACAAAGACTCAAAAGGGCATTCCAACCCTGGAACACTGCTTAACGCTACCTCCAGCCCCAGTATGTAGATTTGCGGAAAGTTGGCAAAATAAGGAAACTATTAGAACTCAAACTTTACCATGGTATGAGCCCTAGTATAATCAGAAATATTAGAACTCAAACTTTATCATGGTATGAGCCCTGGCATAATCAGGAAGGCTAATATCAGAGCTTTTATATAATTAAATTGCTGCTGTTATTTGCAGCTGCACTACGTGGTACCAAAGGGACAAGAGGATTTTCTTACAGGACAACTAGATTAATGAAGCAATCAGTCCCATGGGCCTTCTACACCCAGAATCGCTCAGCATTCGTCAGGACCGTAAATGTAATCCTCCGGCGGTATGCACGCGCTAAATTGCACCCAACCGTGAGGATATAAATGTGAAAAAAAAATTGTAAAAATTGTAGTGAATTACTCACGGATTTACCCGTGGGGGCACGCTCAGTAATTTACTGGGGCCGTTCGATAAAATGCGCTTTTTGTCCGCATGTCATGGGCATACATGGCAGGGGTTTCCTTCACGCCGTGCAATTTTTTTGCCGGCGGCTCCCCACAGGCAACCTATCGTTTGCACTTCCGTGGCCCGAATGAACGGCCACGGAAGTGCAAACGATAGGTTGCCTGTGGGGAGCCGCCGGCAAAAAAATTGCATTTACGGTCCTGACGAATGCTGAGCGATTCTGGCTCTTAAGCTGAAACATGTTGACCAATTTTTCAGAGGACAAAGGGTTTTCATTTTAAAAAACCTACTTGTTAGTCCCAAATTCACCTGTTTTTAACTAATGGTGGTTGGACTATTAATAAAGTAGTTGACAGTCACAACTACGCATTTTTAAAGTTTTGCACTCATTTATCACTTTTGTTTTTTCACTGCATCAACACACAAAAGAACCAGCTCCGCTGTAAACAGGCGTAGTAGCACACTGGGAGGACATTCGGTCCTTCCAGTGGGAACCCAATGATGAAGCATGCCACCACCAGGTTGGTGAGTGAGGGTTCTTTTTATAATTAACTTTTGTGTTCCTTCACCAGGTTTAGCTATTTTTGGTTTTCTTGTTTTCTCATTGGTTTTCTCATTGAATTGCCACTTGAGGTGTTTTGTATTGATCACTCTTCTGTTGTTAACATATGATGGAGTACACCAAGCCTTCATGAGGGTAAAGTGTCATTAATTGTGCAAAGATATATTTCATTAGGATTTCCAGTCCTATCCCAGTCAGTGTGCCTAGGTCATTGCCACCACTGTGCACAATCGTGAGGTCAGGGGGTTAGCAAACCACAATGCTTTTAACCAAAGACAGCAAATGATGTCACTTCAATCCTCTCTGGCCAATTCAAGAAATGTCCACATTAGGCAAACCCAAGTCCATGCTAATACCACTCTTTTTAGCAGACTCTCCAGCGCAAAACATATAGCTGTGGCCCACAAGCCACACTCCAACCATTTTGAAGGGAAGCAGCAGAAGTAGAAAGGAGAAGGCTGGAGCTGAATGAGAAGGCTTGGAAAATGAAAGGCAGTTATATAGAGGTGAATAAAATTAGGTAGTGTCTCCAAAGTTTAAGTAATTAGATCTATGTTTGGCTGTGGTAAAAATAGAAAAGTGTTAGGCAGACTTGGATATGGTTTTCATTCTGTTAGGTAAACCGCACCTGCTGCAGCTCATCTTGTAATTAGTATGGTCCTTCGAAAATGTGCTTCGAACTCATGACCTAATGATGGTAGTGAGTTTCTATGGAGACTGTGCTAAGAGCGTATTGGGGGATAACCGTTAAAGAGGGAGCTGTCTTTTTTTTTTATTAGAGATGTTTAGGTTCATTGCTTTGGTTACAATTCCTATTGAAGGCCTGCTAATAAAAAGTGTACTGTGCTCTAAAGGTCTAAAGCTAAAAAGTTTTTTGGAATCCCACATTTCGTCGCAATGATCGCAAATAAGTCGCAAACATGCACAAATGCACTAACATATTGGGCTTCTTTTTATAGGTATACTAGCAGCCCGTCCCGACATTGTCCGGGTATGAATTGCTGCCTGCCAGTAGTATATTGTTTTGTAGGATTTCGTTTTGATAGCATTTCTTATCTGTGACAGACCTGTGAAACGCTCCGATTCACAGTGCACTGCTGATGCACTTAAGAGTGCGCGTTCAGTAGTGTGTGAACTCGAGATTCCCTACTTTATTTTTCCTTGCAATATTATATAGCGCAAACTCGACAACATGGCATGAGCACAATGTACATTACAGAAGAACACATTCATTTGTGGTAGGCACGGGGAGACAAAGCGATTTGCCTGGAATCACAGGATGTTGAGCTGATGCCGAGATTCGAACGAAGCTCCCCAGCTCTAAAGTACGCATTTCTAGAACTTGGGCGGGAGGTGTGTCTAAAAGTGTATGTCGGTGCCTACCATCAATGAGAGAGACCTGTGCATTTTTCAAATGGGTGGAGAAAAAATATGAGTATGTTGCTGGAGATGTGGGCCGCCGTGCCACCAATGTACTTACCGGGGTAGGGTAAACACCCATTATTCTGCAACTTTCTTTCCGCATACCATCACTCCGCATACTTTCATTACGAAAGTACCATGACTCCGCAATGCCATTATAGCGCATGGCATTATATTTTATATGTTTTTACCACGCTTACATTTACAACGAAATTCGTTGTAAATGCATGAATGGTAAAAGCATGTTTTTTTTAATGTTAGGATAAGGTAAGTATGGGTATAGGGGTATATGTTTTGGGGTACTGAGGTATATGTTTTGGGATGTTTGGGTATTTTAAGGGTTCAGATATAGTTTTGGGTTATGGGGTACAGGGGTAGTTTTAGGGTTAAGGGATAGGTTTGGGTTTTGGGTACAGGGTTATTTTAAGGGTTCTGGGGTAGGTTTGGGTTTTGGTGTATTGGGTTTTTTTTTAGGGTTCAAGGCTAGGTTTGGGTTTTGGGGTACAGGAGTATTTTAGGCTTCAGGGGTAGGTTTGGGTTATGGGGTACAGGGTTATTTTTAGGGTTCAGGGCTAGGTTTGGGTTTTGGGGTATAAGGGTATTTTTAGGGTTCAGGGCTAGGTTTGGGTTTTGGGGTACAGGGGTATTTTAGGGTTCAGGGGTATGTTTGGGTTATGAGGTACAGGGTTATTTTAGGGTTCAGGGGTAGGTTTGGGTTTTGGGGTACAGTGGTATTTTTACTGTTCAGGGGTAGGTTTGGGTTTTGAGGTACAGGGGCATTTATAGGGTTCAGGGCTAGGTTTGGGTTTTGGGGTACAGGGTATATTTATAGGGTTAAGATGGGTTAGTGTTTAAGGGTGTTGGGGTATTATAAGGAGTAAGGGTGAGTTATGATTATGGGGTGCAGGGGTATTTAAAGGGAGCAGGGTGGGATTAGCACACGATATGAGACATGGCATGAAGGGCGGAACGTACCACACGCCCCCAGCACACGCCCACAGCACAACGCAGACACGCCCACAAGGGACTACTTTGCTGGCACGGTTCTTTTACCTTTTAAATGTATATGGTGGGCGTCTGCATAGCCTATGTCCTTCTGCTGCAACTGCCCTTTCCAACGCTGTATTGGGTGCTGTGATTGGTGCTGTGGTTCCTGAGATTACCCGCCTCAAAGGTTTGGGATCTCTCTTTATTATATTAGTATAGATGAAAGGGTTAACACATGCTAACTATTTAGAAGTGGAGTTACAAAAGTAAAATATGAAAGATATGTTTTTATTTGCTGCCTTCCGCAGTCTAAGAGAGTACAAAGTTGAAAAGGTTGCCATTAATGGTTGGTTTGTATGAGAGTGGTGTGCCATTCTTATGCTCAGTTTTTACAATTCCTGGGAGTACTGAATCTATCTAATAAGATCAAAAAACTATTTCATCAACGAACTCAATTTTCAGGTATGTGAATTACATTTAATTTTCAGAAAGAAAATTGATTGAAAATGAATACGTGTACGTGAATTTGTTAAAAGTGAGCATGAAATATATAGAAAAGCTTTGAAACTACAAGAGATGATCTACGAGTGGTAGTGTGAGTGCTTTTATACATTTATCAATAGGTGAGTAAAATGCTTTCCGAGTGTGTGAGTATGGAACAGTTTGTGTGAGGTGAAGGGTAGCTGAGTGACAAGTTAGTTCAAAACGTGCTGCCCTGGAAATGAATATTGTGCATGTGCTGTTTTACTACATGGCCTAATTGCTAGAAACAAAACTGATTACTAAGGGTTAAAGTTATACTTAACAATGTATTAGAAGACCTGCAAAGTTTTACATATCTATACGTGATGTGCTGCAAAGAAAGAATGTTTTTCTTTGAACTTTGGGACGTGTAGTCCAATTTATTCCATTTAAAAAAAAAAAGGACTAAAAGACTGAAAGGAAAAACATGTACTGTAGATGTACATAACGCATGAGTCAACCTGCAGTTATTCTTTAGGAAGGTCCGCCTCCAAAAATTCTTTCTGGAGGCCCCCCCACTAACAATGAAGATAATAAATCTGGATGTAAACCTCCATCCTCATTTACTCCCTCGTTGGAAATGGTGGGCCCCGAGGTAAACATTTTCGAGAAGACGGTCATGAACAAAATAAATAAAATGACACAATATGTACCTATACCTAAAGCAAACCTGCCCACAGTAGAGAACAAGGCCCTCAAGGAACTCAAACAAAACAAAAATATCACAATTAAACCTTGTGATAAAGGGGGTGGCATCGCTTTATTTGACACCTCAGACTACAAAAGGAGAATGACTGAATTACTATACTCCTCAGGTCACTACATACGGATCACACGGAACCCTGAAAATGCTCTGAAAAGACGCATACTGATTATGGTTCAAAGAGCAGTTAACCAAAATTATATCTGTGAGGCAGAAGCTGAATTTCTCACCCCCAGCAACACCAAAATGCCCATTATATATGGAGTGCCCAAGACCCATAAAAACAGTACTGACCCACCCATGCGACCTATCGTCTCAACAATTGGCTCTGCCACCGAGCCATTGTCAAAATATATTGACAGATTTCTAAACCCAATGGTTACAGAACTCGAATCATATGTTCGAGATACGGGACATTTTATCCAACAGGTGGAAGGTACCCCATTCTTTGAGAGCTCCGAGATAATGGTCACCCTAGATGTGGAATCATTATATTCCAACATCCCCCAAAAGGGTGCGTATGAAATCATTGAAACCATACTTTCCAGAAACAATGACATCACCAATGGCGAATTTATCCTACAATGTCTCAAGATAGTGCTTTTTGAGAATTATTTTGAATTCGATCATACCATGTACAGACAGGCCACTGGAGTTAGCATGGGAGCAAGCTGTGCACCCAGTATAGCATGCCTGTATATGGGAGAATTTGAGAGAACCAACATCTTTAATGAAATGGCTCCCTTCTATGAGAACGTCAAGAATTGGAAACGATTCATCGACGATATCTTTTTCATCTGGAAGGGGGCACAAGAACAACTCTGTGAATTCATCGAATGGCTCAATGCGGCGGATGCCAATTTGAAATTTACCAGCCATACCAGTAAATTCAAAATGGAATTTTTGGATATCTGGATTGAACATCACGAAAACACCATCAAGGTATCCCTATACACCAAGCCTACGGCACGGAACACCCTGCTCCAGTATTCCAGCTTTCACCCTCGGAGTCAGAGGGATAGTATCCCATACAGCCAGTTCCTTTGTATCAGAAGGAACTGTTCTGATATGCGTGACTTCCTGATCAAAGCTGATATCCTACGGGAAAAACTTCTTTTTCGAGGATATCCAGCTAGATTGATCAAAGACTCCTTTAAACGGGCTAGGTACACAAATAGAGAGGTGATGTTTACATCAAAAAACCCTGAAAAAACAAACCAGCTAGTATGCATCACTCGCCACTCGGAAATGAATCACAAAATTAGACAAGCCATCAATTCGAGTTGGCACATTCTGAACTTGGAGAATGACAGGACTCATCTGAGCAGACCCATATTTGCCTTCTGAAAGAACCCCAATCTGAAAAATCACCTGGTAAGAGGCAAAATGCCGGAAATATCTGAAAAGATCCAAACTACTATAACTGAATTGGAACCTTTATATGGCAACCACAAATGTGGGACTTGCCATATTTGACCACAGGCCATTGTGGGAGAAATTGTCAGTACCAATACTCGCACGGTATCAGTACGACGCAATGCCACTATGACCAACTGCCGTACCAGCAATATCATATATTTGATATTGTGTCCATGCAACCTCCCCTACGTTGGGGAAACAGGCAGAGAATGTCGAGTGCGAATAGGGGAACATAAGTCAAACATCAGGAACAAAAAAATCGCAGCCCCTATTGTAGCACATTGGCTAGAAAAAGAACACAAAGAGCTGGAACTTCGCTGGTTCATCCTGGAAAAAATAAAGACCAGACCAGGAATTGACCCTGTGGGCCTACGAAAAAAACGAGAAGTGTTTTGGATCTTTTTCTTGAATGCTGTAACTAAGGGACTGAACGAAGAATGTCCTTGGCACCAGGCATTCTTGTAAAATCACCTCGAGTGACAGGATTTAAGAACTCCAGAACAAATAGGGAGAAAAAAATCTTATTATCTGGCAGAATTCTTATATTAGACTCATTTCCAATATCATATGGGTGATTATGAAGCGGACTAATATAATGGGCTGGCTCTCTGATGTTTAAATGAGGCCCATACAAGTGAAAACAAAACCATGGCATACTTTGTTGCTGTTTTTAATAAACGCCACGTAAATATCAAGACTATCTAATTTAAAACATGATTTCTACAGATAGTGAACCGAAATAACTTAATTTTGTTAAAGAAACAAGAGTTTACTCATTCAAGATGGCCGCTACCCGCTAACTGTAAGAATTGGGTCCGTCATCTATGTTCACAGCCCTAGCACAGCTGATCCTCCTCACCAGAGGCGCGGAGAACTGCCTATTTAAATGAGAACAGGCACCAAACGGGTGAGAGTCCTGTCTCCCGTTGCGGTTGGTCGACCGGTTGAGTCGACGGAATCCCATTGAAGGACGCCCCACTACGACTTAAAGGTACGTGTATACCCCGACATCCCGTAGCTTACTCTTAATTTCTGTAGATGGCTAGTCAAATTATATGTATATAATTAGCCTCTTATCCTACGTTAGGAAACTCTACCAACAGCCACCCGCTTGCCGCTTACGGAGCTGTAACTACTGTACATCGCCCCGGCAGAACTATCTTAACTGCTCTCCGGTAAGCTGTTCTACCATTTAGGCAACGGAACCTTTGTCTTTAACCTCTCAGGTTTCAGGATAGATAGCGTTACTAGTATGATCATGGCCATAACTAGCCCTCCTCTTTTTTGTTAGGAACCTCTACCGAAAGCCACATATTTATCACTTGGAATCCTACAAGCCATACACTCCCATCGGAGAGCAGACTGAAAACCCCTCAGGTAATCCGTTAATTGCGCTGTTATTTCTTCCTGCAGCACAGGATCATAGGACCTCAGGCTGTTTTCGATTGCATTCAAAACTAAACATTGGAGCTCATATTTAATACTCCGTCTGAAAGTAAAAATGGAGGGTTGAACTACATTTTATTTAAAAAAAAAAAATTCCCCCCCTCCCCCCGTGTCTTCCTGTGATTCCCTTACTTGAAAAAGTGCCCTAACTAACATCAAATTTATTAGGCTCTAACTCACTAAACCTTATTGTGATTACAGGACTACACTACCCAATATGAATGGAATCAGAGAACGTTATCCACCTTGTCCATAGGTCATCCGGCCACGAGTATCTGTTTCCTAAATACTAGGATTCATATATAGGTAATATATCACACGACTACCTTCCTCTTACTAGTTACATCTTTTAAAATTGAGGAATAGTTTGTTATGTTTAAATACATCGTGTTCTCTATTTCCGTGTAGCCCATTCTTGTTAAGTTTGAAAATCTCTACTCTCCAAACGAATTATGTCAGTAATCCCCTAGCTCTGACACACATCATGTAAGTACAATAGTAGAAGATAAATAATATTCTCCAAATAGATGTTGGGTTTCCTAAAATAAACTTCTGACCGCTATAATAGCAGTTAAAATGTAACTGACCGCTATAACAACAGTTAAATTTAACTTAATGGATCATAGTTCTAATTGCGGGAACCCAGTCAATGTGCGCTAGAATGAATGTGTATATGTATGAGGGAAGCTTAAAAAGTCTGAATATGAGAGATGTTATGAAATGTACCCAATGGTTCACTTAGCTAAGGTTATCAAGTTGCCTCTAACAGACCTCACCAGATGGGAAGTCTGTCTTAGGGAGTGTCACTAGGTAGTTTGGCGTTGCACAGCCACAAGAAGTCAACCACACAGCTATCATACTAAGAACCAATGTTTGACTAAAAATGTGAAATGTATCAAACAAATAGAAAATGCACGTTTGTATGATCCAAATTTGTATTCTGTATATTGAACAAAATTCTAAGACACTGTTTTTATTTCCAGATTTTATACCTGTTCCCTTCCCAGTAAACAACCCCTAGCCCTGACGAAGGTGTGGCGTCGGCTTGCGTTTCCAGGAATACGGCATACTGACCTATATTCATCAGGACTCCTTTATATGTCATCTGCCTCCTGGAATAACATTCTAATCTATGCAACAGATTGACCATCTTTGTGTTGCAAGTACTAGGACTATATGAATGAATGAAAGTTGAATGAAAGAAACTAGGTTGATTGAATTGGAATAAGTAAGTTTGAGAATATGAATGCAGTGTGGTATGTTACTGGGTAGGCCATGCCATAGGATGAACTTTCCTCTTTTTTATCTCTTCCTTTATCATGTGTGTTTTGATTTTCTAAATATAATGTGGAATTAAACAATGTAATCAATTTTTGTACCTTTTGCTACATTAAATCAAAGAAGACAAAAAAATAAAAAATATGTATATATTCCAAAAAATCTTCTTTGAGTATATTTGGATTGACTTGTCTCTTGTTATGTGCAATGCTGGCTCCTAGATAAATCACCCCTTTTATATTGACTGGATCCCATTTTTGGGACCACTATATCATAGGGCAGGGTTGCTCTCTTTTGTTCTATTCTCAGTACATAACGCATGAACCTGTGAAACTTGACAACTATGTATTAGATACCCTTTAGGATAGGTGCTTAGATGGTAAGACAAACTCTTTAAACTAATACTGAGTCACATATGCTGCATCAGAGTGCTAGGCATAGTTAAATATGCAGTGTTTATACATAGGTCAGGCCTACTAGTGAAGACCCTGTCTGTGTACCCTCACTGCTAGTTTGACTTGTCATGTAAAAGCTGTTTGTTAAATCTGTAATCCATGTTTTAGTACATATAACTCACCTCTGAGATAAGCTACTGGTATGTTATAAAGATGTCCGCTTTGTGATTAAGAGATAGAGAGATGTCCTATTGAATTTAAATGAGTTATTGATGCATTTGCAGGTTCCTATGCCAAGCACTACATAGAGTATACCACCCAAATGTAAATGACATACATGTTTCCCATTCTAGTTTATGAAAACGAGGGTACCTGGTTTGTTTGTTTACCGCTTTTTTATTTTATGCGGAAATCAAAACAATGACCCAAAGGTTCATATGTTCAATGACAAACATTTACGTTTCGTTTGAAAAGACATGTGCAGAAAACATTTGTAGTTTTTGTCTGAGAAACAATACATCTTACATTCACCAAAACCAATTTTTTATACATCCTAAATAAATAAGGCAAAGTGACAATAATTGTACAATGAAAAATAATAACAATGAAATAATAACAACAACATCCAGAATTCAATCAAATGAATACACCAGCTGTTAATTTCAAAAACACAAGAACTCCATTCGCCTAGAAGTAGGTGATTGTCACGGAGTTGCTTAAAGTTGCATGGGCAATTATTTTTAACCCCTAGACGATGCTTAAGTCATTATACACCCTAATTTTTGGGGCTTAAAGTTAATTACACGCCCTATGTAGTGATTATATTGAAAAGGCCGACGCGTTTCTAATCCCTGCTGTGTCTTGCAGGATTATCGTCAGGGCACTGGGGCACGGTGTAACCTGAAATTCGTGAGATCCCTCACATTGGTGAATGTAGGTGGTATCTCTTCCAAGTAGGATCTGAAAATTTAGACGGATAGTTTTGGAGGTCACCTGGGGCGCACATTCACTTATATTGCCAGTATGACTCTCAGCTGCTCCCTTCACTTTGACCTCGAGTTGTGTGCGATGGCAAGTATATTTAAATGCTCGGGAACTTCTATTTGTTGAAATCCTACGTTTATAGATATTGCTGGCGCGAGCAGCACGGTATTCATTTCAAAAGGCAATTCATCCGCACAGTAAACAACCAGCCCTCGCGTTATGGGCTGCTGATGTTTTCAAAGCATTGAGCCTCTCTCTCACCCACTCACAGAGTGACACAGGTACTTATACATTCACTCTCATACTCATACTCAGAATCAGAAAATACTTATCTATACAGCAGTATGAAAGGCATTTGCAGATATACCTAAATACCCCTTTATATCCTAACACAGGCACTGAGGTATTTGTTCAGCCACTTACATACACATTTAGGGGGCCATAGAAGTACCAAAACAGACAGTGACGTACTGGCACATTTGCTCAAACATCTCTTGGCACTTCTATAGGTGGACTCCTACAGATATGTAGGCAAGTAGTGACACAACCTTGTCATCCATCCACACAAATAGTTATTTAAACATGGGGCAGGCCTACTAGTACTAACCCTGTCTCTGCACTCTCACTACCCACTTGACTTAGCAGGTAAAAGCCCTTTGTAAGGTCTTACACCCTTGTTTTAGTACACATAAGTAACCTCTTAGATAAGCTGTAGGTATCCCATAAAACATGGTGCTTTGTGATTAAAAGATTAGAGATGTCCTTTTGGGTTTAGTAAGTTACTCATGCACTAGCACACCCCTATACCAATTACTACTTAGAGCAGGGGTCTCCAAACTGGTCCTGGAGGGCCGGCTCCATGCCAGATTTTTAAAATAACTACATGTATCGCAATGGGGATATCCAAAAAATCTGGCATGGATCCGGCCCTCCAGGACCGGTTTGGAGACCCCTGATTTAGAGTATGCAACCCATAATGCAACAGAGATACATGTTTACAAAAGCATAGACTCTCTCTCTCACCCAGTCAGAGAACATCAGAAGGACGTATACATTCACTCACATATTGAGAAATTACTTATGTATGCACATTATCAAATGCAGTTCCACATACACTTACATACCCCTCTGTTCCTTACCACAGGCTCTGAGATATTGGTTCAGTCACATACATTCACATTTAAAGAGCTATGGTGTTAGTAAAATAGATAGTCATATACTGGAAGACTTATTTAAACATCTCACATGACTCTTACACTTACTCAGCTATGTAGGGAATTAGTGACACAACCTAGTTATCCATCCAGACAAGTAGTTTTTTAAACATAGATCAGGCTTACTAGTGAGTGTCACTGCCAGCTGTACTTGGCATCTGAAAGCCTTTTCTCAAGTTTTAAAGCTACACTTTAATACACATAACTCACCTCTGAAATACGCTGAAGGTATGACATAAAGCATGGTGCTTTGTGATTAAAAGATGAGAGATGTTCTTTTTAGTTTCATTAAGTTACTCATGCATTTGCTGACCTCTGTGACAAGCACCACATAGAGAATACCGCTGATAATGCAATTGACATACATGTTCACAAAGCATAGACACTCTCTTTTAGTCATATAGCAACAGAGGTAGTTCTACATTCAGTGACATACGCAGCAAATACTTAGGTATGCAGCAGTATCAAAAGCATTTGCAGAAACACCTACATACCCCTCTATTCCCTAACTGCCTAACACAAGCACTGAGGTATTCGTTTTCAGCTATTAACATACACATTTACAGAGCCATAGAATTACTAAAACAGACAGTCAAATACTGCCACAATTACTTAAACATTTCATGGCACTGCTACAGGTGGACTCCTACACTCACTCACATATGTAGGCAAGTACTGACACAACCTAGTCACCCATCCAAATAAGTAGTCTTTCAAACATGGGAAGAAACACAGGAACTCAGTAATGGATATAGTAGTGTGCCCAGTGAGATACTAATGCATACAATAACACATAGAAAGAAACAGAGACATAAACATGAAAATTAATAGATTAATGTTAGCTATAATATAATAAGAGAACTGTTTACGAAAGTAGTTAACTACTTAAAATATGTAATGTGTTAGTAGATAATGAAAAGGTAAATGTACTTTTTTTCCTGTTCAGACAACAATTTCTAGTTAGCTACAGAGAGATACAATTCCATCAACAAGTGAGAGAAGAAACAAACAGAGGAAAGGATACTATCTACTCACAAACAAGAAACCAAAGGGGCAAAATGCAGAGAAAGTGGTGAAAGAGAGAAGAGCTGCTGGTAAGAGAACAAATAATAAAATAAAAATACTATGTGGACAACTTGAAAGGCAGAAAAATCAAGTAAATAAAAAATGTGAAGAGTAAACTTTAGTACAAAAAACAGAGAAATTAACCTTTAAGGAAATCAGACTTAGAATGTCCAGCTGCAGAGTAGTTCAGAATCTAATAAGATCTATGAAGAAGTGTAAAAGAAGTTGTCAGACAATAGAAACGTGTTGAGGCTGAAGTTGATAAGGTCTTTGCTCTCAAGAGAACAGTAAATATTTTAATTTTAAACAGAATGAGCACACTAGATAAAATAGTACTGTTTATGAGGAAAAGAAGCCAAAAGAAAAGTCTTGTCAATAGAAGTAACGTTAGCCAAATTTTCAGTGCGAATGGAGACTTCTAGTACTGAACCTTTCTTTAATGATGACAGCTACTTCCAAGAGAACACACTAGTGCATGCAGTTTAATCTGGACAATGCTATGAGATGAAGGATGGTAGTTGTATTTCAAAAGAGGTGATAGTACCTAGAAATGTAGAGGAAGTTATCAAGAGGTACAGGGAACGAGTAGACAGACTCCTGTATATAAGTGAAACTGAAGTGTTCTGCAGGAATCAATTGACATATTGAGAGCCTTCATACGCCAGTTTCCCTGCAAAAGTCTGAAACAGAAAATTGGGATTTCGCAAGGCTTCAATCCCTGAAAAGTAAGGAAATATAATAATTTACAGGGACATTCACTAGCATATCTATTGAAGAAAGTGTGCAGAAGAATTTTTCATCACTTTAGAATGTTAGATGTTTACCACTGAAATGCAAAACTTAGGGCCCTATTAGGATGGCGGACGGACCTGCTTCCGTCCGCCACCCCAGAGGAGGAGGGGCCGTCCGTCGGGGCAAATTAGGATGTGACCGCCACCTTGGCGGTCACATCCTGTATGTTTAACATTGCGGCGGGTGCTGCTTGAAGCAGCACCCGCCGCAATGTTAAAAATGCATGCTTCGCATTTGCATGCACAAAGCGGCAGGCACTGTGCGGTGCCTGCCGCTTTGTGCATGCAAATGCAGGGGGGTACCTCCCCCCGTCACCCTGGGGGCCCGCAACGGGCCCCCAAAGAAATCACCGTATGCCTTTCCACGGCGGAGAAGCCGCCGCGGAAAGGCATCTGTTTACTCCCATCCTAATATGGCTTGGGGTGACAGACACCGCCTCCATATTAGAGCTTTTCCGCCGCGGTCGTAAGGCGATCGCGGAGGAAAAGCAGCGGACGGTCTTCCTGACCCCCCAGCCATCCTAATCTGGCAGGGGGTCTTTGAAGGCTCTGCAGCGGTTTTTCCGCATCCTCCGGGCCGGCGGACACTTCCGCCGGCCTGAAGACATCCATTCACACACCCCCTCACACACTTGTATGTGCACTCACACAGCTACTTATTTACCCATACAGCTACTCATGCACCCTCTCAGTCACCCACACAGCCACTTACACATCTACTTACTCACCTAAACAGCCACTGATACACCCACTCACTGACTCACAGCTACTCACACACCCATATACCACTCATACACTCATTCACCCTATACAGCTACTGTTACATCCATTCACTCACCCATATTCCACTCATGCACCTTCTCACTCACTAATAGAGTAGACCAGTCTCCCATACAGCTCCTCACACCCACTCACTCACAGTTAGAGCCATTCACATACCCACTCACTCACCCATGCAGTCACTGACACACCTACTTACTCACCCATACTCCACACACGTACCTTCCAACTCATTGATATAGCCACTTACACACCCACCCATACAGCTACTTATACACCCACTCACTTACCCATAGTTACTCACATACACCACTCATGCACTCACTAACTCACCCATACAGCCACTGACACACCAATGTACTCACCCATACTCCACACAAGTACCCTCCAATTGATATAGCCACTTACACAACCATTCACTCACCCATCAGCCCCTCATGCACCTACTCACTCACTCATAGTCACTCACACACCCACTCGCTTACCCACACAGCTACTCACACACCCAATCACTCACCCATACAGCTACTGACACAGCCACTGATCTACACATGCAGCCACTCACAGTCACTCACTCAGTCATAGAGGCAGTCATGCATTAATTCACTCACTGACACATCCTCTCACACAGCATCCCACTCACTCATATAAGCACTCATACACACTACTATCTCACTCATACAGCATGTAATACAGCCACTCATTTCCTCACAAACCCACTCATATACTCACTCATTCACTAATATAGTCCCTCACACACTAAAACAGATACTAATCCATCCAGTCACTCACTCATAAAGTCAGTCACTCACCTATATAGACACTCACAAACTCACTCACACACCCACTCATACACTCACTCACACAGTCACTCTCAAAGGTTAAATGTAAATGTCAAGGTATTTGTAGAGCGCACTGCGACCAAGCGGTTTCCTGGCGCTATTACTCATACCGCTGTGGAACCCTTCCTGGCTTTCCCTGTGAAGTGTCCACTCCTGGGCACCCCCAGGGTGAAGCCAGGCATCCTAGCGCTGTTGGGGCCGGTGTGGAGGTTAAGCAAGCGCAGGGCCCATGTTTAGAATAGGCACCGAGGCGAGAATTGTCAGGGCCGAGGAAATTGAGCCCAAGACCCGCCAAGGCGGGAATTGAACCCTGGTCCCAGGCCAGAACTCTGCATCAGGGTCTGCCACTCTAACCATTGAGCCACACTCCTCTACAGGTTACAGTTAAGAACTAAAATTAAAAAACCTTAGATATTCACTTTAAAAAAAAAAGGCTTCAGGGATGTTGTAATTAGGCTCAGTTTTCACTCGTACACAACCATAGAAATTCACCAGTTATAGTTACCTGTGCTAACTATAACTTATGCCCTAACATATTACAGCACTCATTACATATTCAGTAACATCACTGGTGACATCATCCACATAACCACTCGCACACCCATCCACAGACCCATACCAGTACTCACACACCCACTCGCTCAGCAATAGGGCCACTCATACACCTACTGACTCAAACAGCTTCTCACTCACCCACTCACCCATACAGCTATTCTTATAACCAGTCGCTAACCAATACAGCAACTCACCTACCCACTTATCCACCTAAACAGCTACTCACACACCCTTTCTATCACCCATACAGCATCTTACCACAGCCATTCACTCATCCATACAAGCGCTCACACATTCACACTGAAGAACCGGGTTTTAGAACCCAGCGGCGCCAGGGGCACGCCCAAAGTCTTCGAGTTCACCTGTCTTAGTATACAGAGACACGGAATACTTCTGGGTGGCGTCAGAGACCAAATTTATTAGCTGCAGCTAGTAACAGTAATCTCAGCAATACAACACGGTGTACAACTCAAGAAACTGTTCAATTTTTGTAAGACAAGACATCCCTTTTTATCCCAAAATTCACAATACAAGTACACACCCATTGCGCAAAATTCTAACCAATAAGGTACATTCTCAAACAAAGTATCACATAGCAGAAACTCTCAGTTTACATTGCCCAAACCCACAAGTTAATTATTACGAATGTCCCAAATCCAATCTTCACAAGCCAGACAAACCCATAATCGAAAGCACAATGCATGTAATGAAAGAGCATAGGAAAGGAAACAATGACAGATAACCTGCAAGATAAAGCATGTATAAGGAGCCTAAAAGTTAACGATGTCCTGAACCTTGATTCGTAATCTCAGACCACAATCAACCAAGGAAATTGGCTTAGCGAGGTCAATTTCAGATGGAGGGGACAGTTTCTTACACTGCACCTTAAAGTCGAGAAAAGGCCTAGTTAATAAATGTATGAACAGTGAAGCTCATGCAACTTTGTTCGTTCGGTTACCTCCACGGGCCCACGGGCCTACGTGATGGCAACACAAAATGGAGTCCCAAACGAAATGGAACCCATGTTTGAAAACGAAGTCTCTGAATACGTAATGAACTCGCTAGTTAACGTGACAAATTCACTCCATATTAGCCGCACTCACTAAATACGCTTAGACATCACCAAAATCGTAACTGAACCATGACCTTACGAGGCCAGTCAGGGTTTCACAGAACCTCAACACAACCTCTTACATATGCATTCAAACATCCATACAAGCACTCATACATCCGCTCATTTACCCATCCAGCCATTCATCACACAGAGAAACACTCTCCAATACTGCCACTCACACACCAACCCATTTAACCAAACACCCATTTAAACTGCCACTCACTCACCCATACAGCCACGAACACAACCACTCACTCACTCACTCGTAGTCATTGAGATACCCACTCACACACCCACTTACCCATTCTTACAGCCACTCACATAGCCACTAACTTATACATATAGCCACACACACACATTCACCCATCAA
The DNA here is from genome assembly GCF_964263255.1 of Lissotriton vulgaris. Taxonomy (NCBI): domain Eukaryota; kingdom Metazoa; phylum Chordata; class Amphibia; order Caudata; family Salamandridae; genus Lissotriton; species Lissotriton vulgaris. The sequence continues at coordinate 56,039,912 of NC_141696.1, forward strand.
TGCAGCAACTCAGAGCCATTCACTCACTGATACAGCCACTCACAAATGCACTCACTAACTCATACACCACTCATGTATTCCCTCAAACAGCCACTCACACAACCACTCACTCTACAGCCACTCAGAGACCCACTCACTTACACATACAGCCACTGACATACCCACTCACCCACACAGCTACTTACACACCTACTCACTCACCCATACAGCCACTCACAAACACATTCACTTATACATATACCACTCATGCACTCACTCACTCAAACAGCCACTCACACAACCACTCACTCACCCATACAGCTACTCATATAACCAGATACTCACTCATACAGCCATCACTCAACCACCCACTTATACATCCCTACAACCATCCCTCACCCATCCACTTGTACACCCCTATGGCCATTCAGACACCCATTCTCACACAGATGTATAAAGTCAAACACCCACTCATATGTTATATGTTAGAAGTAGTAACACTCATTAGTAGCACACCTATCATACTACTTAAACTTTTGTAGTACCTCAGTATCAGTGGTTAACAATCATAAACTCTTAGAAAATACTAACACTTACTGGATGATGTCATAAGTGATGTCATTTGAGATGTCATCAGTGATGCCACTGACCATATCATGAGTGATGTAATATGTGAGGTCATAATCAGTGCATTGTGGGGTGTAAGTTATCGTTATCTCAAGTAACTATATGTGACAGTGCCACCCCGGAGGAGGACCTCATGTGCCCCGGGGTACCATGAGGAGTGGGCTGACAACATCAAATGGGTGTGGCCGATTGACACTTCTGGGTGTGGAAGTACGCGAGGAGGGCCAGAGGAAGAACAGGCAGCAGACAGTAGCTCGGTGGTGAATGGAGAGCGGGATCCAGAGCTGACAGCCCCGAATGAGGACTCGACTGCGGAGGAGGAGACCCAGACCGGAGGCGAGTAGAGATGAAACAGAGCAGTAGTGTCAACCACCCAAGGGATAGGCCAAGCGGACGAGGCAGTCGTGGCTCCGTTACCAGGCCATGGCTTCAGGAACGAAACCTGGGCGACTGGTTGTTGTGTGAGTGGTTGATTCTTTTTTTTATAATTCTTTTTATTAAATCAAGGCATCAAACAGAAAAAATCACAATACATATGAATCACATTATGATCTGCAGTACGTTGGCAAGAAGGGAGGGGAGCCGAACCAAAATATGTACTTATAAAGGGTATCACAGGGATGGGGGAACAACAAATACTGAATTTCGAGGTGGTGTTCAAATCTCTCCTCTATACTTATTCCATTGATTCCAAATTAAAGCCCACTTCCGGGGACGCCCTCTCGCCATATATACAATTTTTTCTCGGAACATATTCCAGTCCAGGTACTTCTTCCAGTTATCGAGGGTAGGAGGGAGGGGAGCTCAGCACACCATTGTTGGGCGATATTTCTTTTTGCAATCATATAACTAGGTGTGGTCCACTGCGTCTGCGCATTATTCAGATCAGTAGGTCCCCATATATTAAGAAGGCACCTTTGCGCCTCCGGCAACAGTGAGACTCCAGTGACCTCTTGAATAACGTTATGAATCCTACCCCAATACTCGGTCATGTAGCAGCATTCCCAAAAAATATGCATAAAAGTACCCACCAATCCACATCTCCATCTACACAATCCCTCTACTGAGACAACCCCATCTGTACAAGACAGGGACCAGTAACGTAGACCCTATGCAGTATTTTTAACTGTACTAGTCGCAACCTCGCAGGAATAGCGACCACTTTTGGAGAGGACACAGCTAATTGCCAATCTTCATCATCCAGTTCTAAACCATCACGTGTCCACTTAACCCTCTGCACCATAAGCAAATCCGCCCTATTATTGATAAGTTTCTTATAGAACAGGGAGATTGTTTTGTCGGGGAGGTGACCATCTAAGATTCTATTCTCAAGAGGTGAGTCCTCCGGTAATTCCTCCTCTAAAGGCAGAGCAGCAGATAATTAGTGTCGAGCCTGCAAATAGCGAAAATGTTCAGAGTCTGAAAGCTTGTACTCTACTTGCATTTCTTTGAATGATTTCACTCGCCCATTGCTCCACATGTCCTTAATAGTTGAGACCCCTATCAGTTCCCATTTATCAAATCCCTTAGTGTTCCACAGCTTACCTAATCTCTCCGAGTCAAAAAGTGGGGTAGCCAGTGTTAATTTATCTTTCCACCCCAAAGAACTCGTGGCATCATGCCAGATATTTATAGCATGCTGCGTTGGTCCCATGAGACTGAGCTTCACCAGGTTTAGAATAGAGTGCTCTGTTATATTTGCCAGCAGGTAGGAGCCATTTATCCATGGCATATCCGGGATCTTCAACTGGCCCATATGTTCCATGATTAATAGCAGCCAGCTGGGAGGCCCAGTAATAACGCTTGATATCCAGGAGGGCGATACCACCATCATACCACGGGAGCGTCAGAATGGCTAAGGCAATGCGGTGTCTTCCCCCCCATATCAAACTTTGTTGAAGTCCCTCTACTTCGCGGAAATAACTCGCGGGCATTTCGTCTAAAGTATTTTGAAGGGCATAAAGGAAGCGCAGCAGGGACATCATCTTGAAGAGGGCTGCCCGTCCCAAAAAAGAGATCGGAAGCCTTCGCCAATGAGCTGAGTCACTTCTAAGCCGCTGCAGAGGGGGAAGAAGATTTTCAACATATCTAGAGTCGGGTCCAGCAAAACAAAAATACCAAGATATTTAAAACCACTCGTGGTAATCTGGATGTGACAATTTCTCGGAGGGACCGGAGCCTCTCCACTAAGGACATACAACACAGATTTCCCCCAATTAATGGAAAGTCCAGAATTTTTACCAAAAGAAGCTAGGACATCGCATACCACCATGAGAGATTTCCGAGGGGAGGTCAGATAAAGCAGAATATCATCTGCATATAAGGAAATCCGATCCTCCCACTCAGGGGATCATCGTATTCCACGGATTGATGGCTCCCAGCGGATCCAGGCCGCCAGGGGTTCTAAAGCTAGAGAGAAAAGAAGAGGAGAGAGGGGGCAACCCTGTTGCGTGCCCCGTCCTAAATGAAAGGGTGCCGAGACTCGTCCATTAACCACTACCTGGGCAAGCGGCTCAGTGTATAATAGCCGCACACAGCTAATAAATTCCGGTCCGAATTCAAATTTAGCCAGGACCGCCCACAAATCGGACCATTCCACTGTATCAAAGGCCATGGTTGCATCAAGGGAAGCAATAACCGCTGGTTCCCGCAGAGTATGTGCTCTAGCTACCACTCCATGCAACCTTCTTAAATTCAGAGCAGTATTTCTATGGGGGATGAATCCAGATTGGTCCGGGTGGATCAATCCACGAATCACTTTTATCAATCTGTTTGAAAGGATCTTAGCTAATATTTTGGGCTCCGCATTTAATAAAGAAATAGGTTTATACAAGATATACTTATCCTTGGGTTTACCTTCCTTATGGATCACTACTACCAATGCCACTCTCTGGTCCCAAGGCAGGATTCCCTTCTCCCGGGCCTCAACAAACATACCCTTGAGGTAATGGGCTAATTTATCCGGTCTCAGTTTATAAATTTCAATTGGGAGTCCATTAGGACCTAATGCCTTGCCTGAGTTCAACGAACAGATAGCCTGAGCTATTTCATCAGTAGTTAGAGGACTATCCATAAAATCAATATCCTCTTTAGGCAAACATGGGAGCCGTATATCACAAAGTAATAAATGGGAGTCCTCCTCCGGTCGGTCCCATACCGAGGCATAAACAGTTTGGAAATATTTCGCAAAAGTATCCACTATATTCTGAGGGTCTGTGAGTACCTCTCCTTCATCCGTGACTAGTTCCAGCCATGCTATTAGCCTCCCTGCCTTATCTCCGAGATCATAGAGTCTTCCCTTCTGTTCCCTGTCGAGAGCTCTGGCCCTATCCGTGACCAGGGAGTTATAATCATGCTGTTTTAGACTCAAAACATGTAAGCTGGCCCGTGTCACCCCCTGATCCAATTCCTCCTCCAATCTTCCAATCTCAGTTTCCACCTCAACAATTTCTTTATTCTTTTCCTTTTTGGTTCCAGCTATTAATGCTAGAGCTTGACCTCTGATAACCATTTTGAATGCTTCCCAAAGTGACACCATAGATAGCACCGATCCTTCATTCTCTACAAAAAAATCGTCTAGCGCCTTTATGAGGTCCCTGCGAAACTTAGGGTTTCGGATATACCATGAGTTAATAGGAGCAATTATACCCGCAGAGTGTGGTGCGATACAAAATCGAAGCCACAATGGGGAGTGGTCAGATATGCCCCTCGCAAGATGAATCACCTCTGTAATGTAGGATGCCTGATCCTCTAGGAGCAGACAATAGTCCAACCGGGAGAGGCTACTGTGCACGCCCGAGTGAAAGGTATATTGCTTCTTGTCTGGGTGAAATAGTCTCCACATGTCTACCAAACCCATTGCCTCCATAAAATCAGGCAACCATCTTTGGGCACGTAGCGTATCTCGCAGGGGGCATCTATCCATTATTCCAGAAACTACTGCATTAAAATCACCGCCTATAATCAAAAGTCCCCCAGGTAGCTCAATCAATAGTTTCCCCAGATCAAAAAAGGTTGTAGACTGCAGAACCGGTGGGACATAGACCGAAAAGAGGGTTAAAACACACCCCTCCCATGTACCCGAAATCCCAACGTCCCATCCCCTGTTGTCTGTCCATGTGGAATCCATCACTATGGGGAATGCCTTTCGAATCAGTATACCCACCCCCCTAGACCCAGATGTAAACCCAGAATGCGCAACCAAATTATATCCCATTCTGTGCATAGCCATGCATGTGTTTCCAACTAAATGCGTTTCTTTGAGCAAGACCACATCTGGCGCGCGACGCCTTAGATATTGAAGAACCACACTACGCTTGATTTTATCCCCCAACCCATTAACATTCCAACGTATAACCTTAAGTTCACTACCCCCCCATCATCATAGGAAAAAGAAAAATAATCATCTGGTGTCTGCTGTATGTTAATCAAAACCGATACACTGATGCCATCTATAACACAACAAATAGAAAAAATTAAACCAATTACCAATATTGTGACACACAATCTTACAAAAAACTCTTCAACCCTTCTTCCCCCACCCCCCACCCTGCACCCCTGCATTTCGCTTACACGCATCCCCAACTAGCAGTATGCCTGTCGCCCCCCTGCACCCCGATACTAATCTACAACTATATTGAGGTAGGTAGAAAATAGAGGGAGGGCCTACACTCTGCCCGCCATCTTACCCCGCTCCCAACTTTATAGCAACCACCCCGGTATCAGATCAATATATTGCCTCGTGTATGTGAGCATAATAAATCAAAGAAGAACTGTAGCTGACCCTCCCCTCCCCTGATCCCAGCACATTACTTTGTAAGCACAATGTCACCATTTCACATTATTCTTGATCTCCTATCTCGCCCGGATCCTGGCCCTCCTTCTCTGAGGCAATCACACTGTCCAACCAGTCTGCCGCCACCTCAGGATTTTCAAAAAACCAGGCCTTTCCATTTAGTTCTACGCGGAGCCAGGCCGCAAACATCATTGCATATTTTAGTCCTTTTTCTCTTCAGAAGTCTGACGCTGTCTCTGGACCGACTGGCTAAAGTCTGGGGAAAAGGAGAGGGTCACGTTCTCATATTGCAATGGGGGTCCATTCCGTGCAGCCTGTAAAATCACATCCCTGTCCCGAAAATCATAGGATGAGGGGGCGCTCCTGGTCTAAGCCGTCCTCCTGGGACTTTAAGTGCACGCTCAACTGTGAACAGATTACTGAGTCCCTTGGTTTTGAGATAGTTAAGAACAAGAGTTTCAATAAACAGATCCGGTGTTTGGCCTTCTGTTTTCTCGGGTAGACCAAGAACGCGGATGCTATTACACCTGACCCTTCCTTCATAGTCGCCCAGCTTATGATCGGTGAGAGTTCTCCTGCTGCAACTGACTCACATCGTCAATTAGGCCATTAGTTTTAAGTTCGAGTGATTTGACCTTCTCATTAGTCTTCGCAAGGTCTGTCCGGAGTAATCCCATCTCGATGGTGACAGTGTCTAGTTTGGCGCCAAGGGCTTCCATCTTCTGGCCCAGTGATGCCTGCACCCCATTGATGGCCGCCATAAAATCCGTTAGTGTTGGCTCGGTGGGAGCTGTTAGCACTTCTTCCCCCACCGATGGCATCTTCTTTACTTCCCCCGGGGACCCCTTAGGGATGGTGTAGCGATCCAGCCTATTGACCTGTACAGTTCTGGATCCCTTGGAGGAGCGCGATGAGGCCTTATCTGATTCCGGCCGTGCCGCCATTCCGTCGCAGGCTATTATTAGATCCAATCAGATTGAGTACATTAAGTATAGAGTCTCCAATCACTGCCTACCCTCCGACTTTCCAAGTTAGCAACTGACAGGTACACCACCCCAGAGCTACTTTTAGGTCATTTCCACTCTTCCGGTCTGGACACGACATAGCCAATATTTCCCGGGTACGAACAGGAATGCAAGGGGTACACTCCCCTGACTAGGTAGTCAAGTAAGTTACTGCATAGAGGTACTTCAATGGGTGTTAATACTCAGTCATGCAGCACCTCCGTCTATAGCTGCACACCTCGTGCCCAGCTCACCTTTTACGAATCTGCGTCCTTGCAACGCAGCACCAAGTCAGCAGTTACTCCGGTGCTGCTTCGTCCAACCGGACAGCCTACCATATCTCTAAGTTACATGTGAGCCGCAGCCTCTACACGCCTCTCCAGAGTGGCAGAGTCTCTGATCATCAGGGGAGTGTATTTATTTTGTCCAAGTTGCAGGCGCCGGTGGCACCCGGCACTTCGGACAGTCATCACCGGCCAGTGTGTGCAAAATCAGCATCTATCGGGCCATCAACGCTCCCCCCATTTCAGTGGCCCTCAGCCTCTTCAGTACTTCAATAACTGCTTTCACCCGCAGGATCTTTAAAACAATATCTTCTGGCCACAAGAGGCAGTGTGGCAATGGTTCTTACTAATCGCCGCACCTTCAGCTCAAATTCTCCAAGTGCCAGGGAGCCAAACAACATAATTCCGGACTGGTGGGTGGGGGGGGGGTGGGGGTTAGCGGAGGGGCCCAGTCACACCGCTTTCCACGAGCTTGACCCGAGTCAGCCGCAGCGCTCAACGATCCTGCAGTCTATTGTTAGGGACCGGGCATTAGAACTCAGTCCACCTGTATTCCTCTGCACCTCCGCAGACAGCATCCCCCTCAAGGCGGAGGGTGCGGATCTCAGCTCCCTCCAGTCCCACAGCTCACCCCGGATGCCGGGCACAAGAATGCTGTCGCCCTCGCCCCTTCGCCACCCACCGCGATCTTCCGGCGGAGGCAGCAGGATGCTGCCCCTCACAGCTCTGTGTTCAGTCTCCTGAGCGGGCAGGGGATTACCATTGCCCGCACTCCAAGCCTCTTATCACAATACTGCAGGCGGGGGCGGTTGAAAGCCTCTATAATATCGGGCCGCCAACCCCCACCGTCGAGCCGAGGAAGATCCCTTCGAGGCCCCGATGCTGTTGAACTATAGGTCGGCCTTCAGATCTACGTAAGGTCCCGGCTTCTCTCTGGACCAGGCCCCAGACTTTTGGACGGCACAGCTTCACTCCAGAATCACGGAGACGATCCACGGGAGCAGGTAAGGGAGTCGCTTACGCTCCCCGATCAGGGGGTGATAAGTGCGAACAGGATAATTAGCAGGATATCTTGTCAAGGAATGGAGGTCGGCGGAGACGTGTTTCTACGCGACCATCTTGGTCGCTGGCTTGGCTCCTTCCCCGAGTGGTTGATTCTTGACTCGTAGCGCTGTACAGAATCTCGGCAGGACCTTGGGAATAGTATCCCTTCTTCTGTTTTGGGACAGAGACACACGTCCATAATTCTTTACCTATTAATTGTTTATTTTTCTTTTTGTTCTGTGTTAAAGTCCGCAAGGGTGAAGACAAAACCCAGGGTTGGGGTCGTGTACGGACTCAAAGGGCCAAAGAAAGAACCCATCTGTTTATATTACACCTGTTATATCCCTCATTTTGAGATTCTATAGTGCTGTTCTAGGTGGTCACTGAAGCCTGGGGAACCGATATCCGTCCGTTTTTGTAAGCACGGCCCGGGGTGTTTTGGTGAAGGAACGAAATCTGGTGGTCCTAGGCCTGGGTATTAGCCGCCTACCTTTTCATAATCCTCCCGAGGGTGTTTCGGTACTGAAGAGGACCTTAAGGACGGATGTCTAAAGCAGGGCGCCCCTTGAGGCCAGGGGGAACGACGAAGAAAGAGAAGGAAAAGAGTGATACAGAGAAAAGAAAATCGGGATCAAACGAAAGAAGGCATCCTAGGTTGCCGCCCTCCTAGGAATGTTTGTTTTGTTATTGTTAATAAAACATCGACTAAGCAACCACTACGGTTTCCCTTGTCTTGTCCTGTGAGACTATAATTGCTCAATTTCCAAGGTTTCTATGGTTTTGAATGAGTGAAATCTGAGCCTTTTATATTTATATATATATATATGTAGTCACTGACACAAGAAAAGGTTACAGGGACGGTTTAGTTAGGGGATAGACTTTAAAAAAACCTTAGAAATTCACTGAAAAAAACAAAGGTTACAGGAACATTATAGTTAGGCTCACATTGCACTCGTACAAAACCAGGGAATTTAATCAGTCATAGTTACCTGAGCCAACTAACTTATGCCCCGGCAATGCACTGCATATAACCTCACATATTACATCATTCATGACATGACATGGTCAGTGACATCACTGTTGACATCATCCAGTGATTGTGAGTGTTTTCTAAAAGTTACTGACTGTTAAACATATATACTATGGTAAGTGGTTGTGGGAGTGCCTGTATGGGTGAGTGAGTGGGTGTGTAATTGGTATATAGAAGAGTGAGCGGGTATGTGAGGGACTGTATGCATGAGTAATTGGGTGTGTGAGTGGGTGTATGAGTAAGTGAGTGTCTGTGAAAGTATCTGTTTGGGTGAATGAGAGGATGCATGAATGGCTCAATGGGCGAATGGTTGACTGAGCAGGTACATAAGTGTCTGTATGGGTGAGTGATTGGGTATATGAGTGGCTGTATGGGTGTATGAATGGGTGTATAAGTGGGTGTATGTGTGGGTGTGTGAGTGGGTATATGGGTGTGTGGCTGAATGGGTGAGTGAATGGGTATGTAAATGGCTTTATGGAGCAGTGGGAACAAGAGAGGTTGCATCGGAGAGTATGTGCTTTTCTCAGTAACAGTGTGGGTGAGTGAGTATACGTGTTAGTATACATATGAGTGAGTGGGGGTGTCAGTAATTATATGGGGGAGTGAGTGGCCATGTAAGTGACTACATGGGTGAGTGAGTAGGTATGTGTGTAGCTGTATGGGTAACTGATTCTGTGTGTGAGTGGCTGTATGAATATATGAGTGGTTATATATCTGCCTGTATGACTGGATGTGTGAGTGGCTGTATTGGTCAGTGAATAGGTCCATAAGTGGCTGTATATGTGAGTTAGTGGCTGTATGGGCGAGTTGATGTGTGAGTGGCTTTATGGATGAGTGAGTAGGTGTATGAATGAGTGTTTGTACAGTTCTGTGAATGGGTATGTCAGTAGTTGTGTGGGAGTAGGTGTGTGAGATGTATGGGTTGTAAACGGGTGTCTGAGTGGCTTTGCTGGAGATGCCATCAGTGATGTCATTTGAGATGTTATCAGTGATGTCACTGAACATGCCATGAGTGATGTAATATGTGAGGTCATAAGCAGTGCAATGAGATGGCATGAGTTATAGTTAGCTTAGCTAGCTATAACTACTGAATTTCTCTGGTTTCGAACAGGTGAAATATGAGCCTAACTATAACGTCCTTGTAACTGTGTTTTTTTCAGTGAATTTTCTGTTTTTTTTTCCAAAAACTTTTAATTCATTTTCAGCGTGTCAACAAAATGAGCCAGTCGTTTACATAATAAAACATCATAGCTCCACATTTCAGTAATACACAGTTCAACAAGTAGCACAAATACACTGTTCTGCCACTGTCCACAGTTAGAATCCAGACCTGTCCCACCACCCACAGCTTCTCACCCTTAATCCAGTCCTGAGTCATCATCCTCTCTATCTGACGGTGGATCACAAATACCCCCTGTATTAGTTCCATGTCCATTTCTATGTTTTTTAAGTCTATTGCCTAACTATAATGTCCCTGTAACCTTAGTTTTTTTCAGTGAATTTCTAAGGTTTTTTTAATTCTATATCCTAACTATAATGTCCCTGTAACCTTTCTTTTTTTCAGTGAATTTCAATTATTTTAAAATATTATTTCCTAACTGAAACCTGTTAAAGTTTAATTTCTGTGAAATGATCATAGTGGCAGACTGAATCCTACCCTGCATATTTATTCACTCTACCCAACTGAAGTACTTTTAATTGGCTAATTAGTTAGTGCTACCTCATCGCCAAAAATGTATAGTGGATCTCCTACACTACAGCTGTGTAAAGTGGAAATGTCTCCAATGACCTTGTGTGGCTTTGCCAATATGATTGTCCTCAAGCGTCTTCTTCAGATTAACTTTACAAGTTAGAACTGCAGAGAAAACACACTTGGATTATTTGTACTTTACAGAAGTAAGTGCTTCTTGGTTTGGAAAGATGCGTTCCTATTCATAGGCATCAAGAACCTATCTCCAGAATCGCCAGGAAACACGCTGGGCCGGCCTTCTAGTAAGCAGTCCATCATCCTGAGAAAAAGGCAGGAAGACGGTGCATACATCTAATGTATATGGTGTGGGGCCAACCAGTTGGGGTTTCTAGGCAAGTTTATATACTTCTAGCTTTTAAAAGTTTAAAACACGATCTCTGGTTTCAGCAGCAGATGACAAGAAAGTTCCCTTTCATCACAAACACTATGTGAGATATTGCGCTCAAGAAATGAAGGATACAAACGCCTGCATCATGTATTACAGATAAGTTTTCATGGTGGAAATGCAGCGAAAAGACATGTGGCCTCCCCTCCCCTTCCCTGGCTGATTTCGGCCTCGGGCCCAGCCATTTAGAAAATGAGGGGAGGGAGGTATCACAGCCACCCTGGCTGATTTTGGTCCCGGGGGCTCCATTCCCCCGGGCCCAGCCTCCGTTGTGGCTGCCCTTGGGCCACCTAGGGTACCCAGTGATGTCCATTGGGAACCGCAGGGGGAGCCTCAAGGCCCCTTCAGTCCCTGCCAGAACCCCCAAGCTTCCTGCAAGGGGATGGCATTGCTCTACCAGACAGGGAGCAGCATAAAGGCAGCTCCCTGTCTGGTAGAGCAATCCTTTACCTCCCTTGAAAGTGGGCAAGGAAACAGAGGAAAGCTCCACTTCTAGCAAGCAACAGCATTTCTACGCTCTAGTTTGCTGTGAGCAGAGTGTTTGCTGTGACTTGGCAGGGGCTGTTAAAGCTCCCACCTAGCCATAGAAAGAGCTACCTATGTCCCAGGGTGGGCACCTCGGGACAAAGCAGGAACCGGCCTTGGGGGGTGGTCATCCCCCAACATCATCTATGGCTCCAAGAGGGGAGCCGTGTAGCCCCCTTCTTTCTCCAGAATGGGCCACCGAGGGGAGGTGGTGGTCACCAAGGCTAAGAAAGGGGAGGTCTCCCATCCAAGTACTAACCCGGCCCGACCCTGCTTAGCTTCCGAGATCGGACGAGATCAGGCGCATTCAGGGTGGTATGGCCGTAGGCTAAGAAAGGGGAGGTGGTGGTCCCCGGGGCACAAGGGGTTAAGCATGGCTGCCCGCAAAATTTTACAAATAGCCCCGGGGAGGTGGCAGTCCCCAGGGTTGCAGAGGGGCCACGCGCTCCCCACATACATATATTTAAATGTCCTGGGGAGGTGGTGGGCCCCAGGCTGTGGGCAGGCCGTGCATGACCCCCCCCCATTTATTTCACATTTGCCCTGGAGAAGTGGTGGTCGCCAAGGCATGGGGTTGCCATGCCGGCACCCCCGGCATAAATGAAAAGCACAGCCCCAGGGAGGTGGCGGTCACTGGGGCTTTAATAAGCCTGAGGAGGGGGGGCCCGTGCACCCCCTCTCATTTTTATGTTATGCCACCGGGACCTAGCCCATCCAGGGGTCATTTAAAAGCAAGCACAGGAGTTTATGGTTGGTCTTTTTAAAATTGTTCCTGAAAATTTGCAAATATCGAGATTTTGGGGCAATTTATTTTTAATGCTTTTTTGGCGTGTCGGAGTCTCTGGGGGACCTCATGACCAAGGCCTGGTGGTCAGGGTATTCCCACCCTGCCTCCTTTTCCCTTTTTAAACTTGTTTTGTGGGACTCGGCTGAAGTTGAGTCCCAATATGGCTGCCAACACTTACTGGCTGAAGCGTTGGCAGTCAATCAGAGCTCTGCATTTCCCTGCACGCGCACATTATTTCTTGCAAATTCTCCACAGCCAAAGAGAGCACTAACTTTATTTTATTAAATCTCCCAACAACTACTGAACATATTCACACCAAATAACCTAAAGCGTGATCTGCGTAACCAAACTTTCCTCTCTGCCAAATTTAGTGTAATTCCGTTTAGTGCTTTGGGCTGCAGCTTTGACTAAAGGTCTTATGGCAATTAACATGGGAAATGCACTTTTTTAATCCCCCTCATTCTCTGCCAAGCTTGAACAATTGCCCCAAAACTTATCATGTACAACAAGATTCACCGGGACACTTTAAAAAAAGAAAGGTTTTTGAAGATTCATCAAATGGCGGCGTACCACAAGGATCATCACTCAGCCCCACCCTCTTCAACGTCTACATGAGCCCCCTCGCAGCCATCGCACGCCAACACAACCTCAACATCATCTCCTACGCCGATGACACCCAGCTGATTCTCTCCCTCACCAACGACCCTACCACCGCCAGAACCAACGTACACGAAGGGATGAAAGAAGTAGCCGAGTGGATGAAGAACAGCCGCCTGAAACTGAACTCAGACAAGACGGAAGTCCTCACCCTGGGATCATCACCCTCTGCCTGGGATGATTCCTGGTGGCCCCCAGCCCTAGGCAGCGCACCCAAACCAATGGACGCAACCTGGGCTTCATCCTAGACTCCTGACTCTCGATGACCAGACAAGTCAATGCCGTCTCATCATCGTGTTTTAACATCCTACGCATGCTCCGAAAGATCTTCCGATGGATCCCCACCGAAACCAGGAAGACGGTCACCCAAGCACTCGTCACCAGCCGACTGGACTACGGAAACACCCTCTACACCGGAACCACAGCCAAACTGCAGAAAAGACTCCAACTCATACAGAACGCCTCCGCACGACTCATCCTGGACATACCCCGACACATTTTTTTTTTTTTTTTTAACCACAGAGATTCTATCAAAAAAGTGAAAAAAGTGATGATTTTTTTATTTTTACCGTTTCTAAAAGTGAGCTAAGCTCTCTCTTATACATGGAAAGATGGGAGCACAATGTGCTTGTTAAAATACCCCTCACACACTAAAAAAACCGTTAGTGTCATGCTTCATCATAGGGGTCTTCCCGCCCCTATAACGGGACGGGGCGTGCTACGACCAGACGGAATACGCGGGAGCACTAAGATGTGACAGAGGCTATGTGTAAGTGCATGGGTATCAGTGAAAGTGTAGGGACCTAACACTAGTGAGTGTGTAAAAAGTGAAAAAATGGAAAAAAGTTAAAAATTCCCTGGCTTAGTAGAAAAAAACAATTTTATTCGCTTCTCTAGCTGGGAACATTAAGAAGGGGTTGTGTGGTAGAGCATTAGCTACTACCTAGTCGACATGTTTCGTAAGCAGTCCCCTACTGCTTACTCATCAGGACCATATAGCGATCCCTACTGTTACTACTCAGTTCTAACAAATAGTGCCTACTGTCCTACAAACAACCAACAAAAATAAGTTGGCTGTTTGGGCTTCAGGGCATGAGTTGGCCCAGGTGAAGCAGTAAAAAATTGACCTGATGTGGTCTCTGTAAAAAGAAAGGGAAGAGAAAAACCAACATAGATGCATAAATAAGCATTCTTATCTGAGTGATAAATGCAAACAGACAATTATTTCCATATTATTGGGAACAAACTGCCTTGTAAATCTTAAAAGCGGTTCGATTTTTACATGTAAATCGACATGTAGTTGTCATGTGTCTCTCGACATCAACTTCTTGTCGGTAGAGACAATAGTGGTTTCATATTGTAAGGCCCACTATCATCGCATCACACGCACACAACACTTATGACTCAATGCACTTACAACAGACTAACAATTGAGAGGGGAGGGGGGACCTCCTTTGTAAAATTTAAAGTAATGGTCAGGGTATCAGTAACATACTTATCTCAATAAATATCAGCACCCCATGAGTTTGCAGGCGAGGGGTGTTCTGCGCAGTTTACTGCAAAGGACAAAATCTCGTGTTAAATGGTTTCGAAATCAGCGAGAATTTTGTCGATACATTTTACCCCAGCGACCCGTTTTTTGAGACTCGGTGTCAAAGTCTTGTACTCACATTTCTGCCTGAAAGGGAAATCATTATTCCTACCCCCGTACTTCTCCGAGGATAACCGGACTCGAGCCTCCGTTTGTTTTTAAAGAGCTTCGCACTTCCGCGTTTGTTCCAGGCGCGGGTGCCGCCTACCTCCCAACGCTAGAGCGTTAACATCGAAAGATGGCCGCCTGTTCGTGGCGCGACGAGGGGGTAAATGCGGAAGTCTTTCCGCAGTGTCTACTTTGAAATTGCATTTGGAAGTTTTTGATGAAAGATGTTTGAAAACGAATAAATTATTAAAAAGCCATTTCTAAACACCTCAAAATCGAGACAGTATATTTTGGGAGTGAGTTTCTCAGTTCAAAGAGCCCTCGTGGTGGCAAATAGAAGTACAGGGGGTTGGTGGAAAAGGATGAAGGGCTCAATACCTTACAGTTGGATAACTATTAAAGGTCATTACAGATACTTCCAAATTAAAACAGTATATTTTGGAAGTGAGTTTCTCAGTTTAGAGAAACCTCGTGATGGCAGTAGGAGTACAGGGGGGTGGTGGAAAGGGATAAAGGGCTCGATACATTACAGTTGGTTCCAGGGTATATTGTCATTTAGCCCGTGCTTGTGTGATTGAATACGGAATACCCATCTCTGTTCCTTTTCCAGCAAAAATCTTTCATTGCTCACCAGTTCTATTACCGTCCATGTAATATCCTCTGGTTTATGGTTCATTTCCAGGAAATGGTTGGTCAGCTTTGTACTGGATTTCCTGCATTTGATCGTGCTCTTATGTTCACCTATCCTGACCTTGACCGCCCTGCTTGTCATGCCCACATATTCCAGTTGACAAGGACAGGTGATCAAATATACAACATTCACACTGTTGCAGTTGCTAAAAGCTCTCTGTTCCCAGACGGTGCCATTGTTGAAAGTTATTTTTTTACTTTTTTTAGTAAGACCACAAACCCTGCATCCTCCACAGGGATAGTGACCCTGAACAAAGTTGGGGTCTCTTTGTGTGTTGTTATCAGATTTTGGCCTTGTATGGACCAAGACATCCCTCAGACTCTTTGCTCTTTTGTGCGCAAACATTGGTTTTGGTATTTGTAACCCACCACTGTTCAAAATTCTCCAATTTTTGTTGATGATTTTGGTCACTAAATTGGAGCTGGTGTTATATGTTGTCACACAAATCGGTCGTTTTTCTTCCTCTTTGGCTGTTTTTTCTTCCAACAGGCTTTCACGGCAGTTATTTCTTGCTCGTGTGTAGGCCTGGTTAATTACACGGTCAGGGTACATTCGTGCTTTTAATTTCTTTTTGAGATCATTTGATTGAATTCTAAAATTCTCAATCTCTGTGCAATTCCTGCGTAGGCGCAGGAATTGGCCATATGGGAGGTTGTCTCGCAGATGTTTGGGGTGAAAACTGTTATACATGAGGAGGCAGTTCTTAGATGTGCTTTTGAAATGGGTCGTGGTCATCAATCTACCATCTTTGGGGAATATGTTTAGGTCTAGGAAAACCAAATTGCTTCTGGACACTGTGCTGGTAAACCTTAGGAAATCGTCCTGTAGATTGAGCCAAGTTAGAAACTGTTCAGAGCCTCTTTCATCTCCATCCCAGATGATAAGGATATCATTGATATATCGTTTCCATAGCCTTATGTTAAGTCTAAAGGGATTGTTGGGGTTCAGTATTTTGGTTACTTCGAGATGGTGTACGTACAATCCAGCTATACTAGGGGCAAATGTACTTCCCATACTGGTCCCATGCTTTTGTATATACAAGGTACCTTCGTATTCAAAGAAGTTCTCTTTCAAAGCGAGTGCGCAACAGTTTATCACCACGTTGCGTGGTGTTTGGTATTCCCAGAAGTCCTCAAATAAGACATCTTCAATGATATCTAAAGTGGCTTGGTGAGGCAGGCTGGTGTATAGGCTTTCTACATCACAGCTGATTAATAGCTGGGTTTCAGGATCGAAACTTACCTCCTCTAGCAAGTTTAACACTTCCTTGGTATCCTTCAGATACGTTGATGTTTTTTGTACCATTGGCCTAAGAAAAGCGTCTGCAAATCTAGATACTGGCTCTAGAACTGACCCAATACCCGAGACAATCGGTCTCCCAGGGGGGTTTTGGAGGTTTTTGTGGATCTTTGGTAGGGTGTATAGGTAGGGGGTTCTTGGGTTTTTTTGATTTAGAAAGTCCCCCTCCTTTTTAGTGATCCAATCGTGTGACAAGGCTTCCTCCACCATGGTGCCAATTTTCGTTTGTATGCTCGTTGTAGGGTCGCTGTGAAGGATTTCATAATTTCTTTTGTCCTGTAGTAGCCTTCTGCACTCCCTGTCATAATCTTCTATGTTCTGTATGACAGTGGCACCACCCTTGTCGGCAGGCTTTATTACCAATCTTTTGTTGTTGCTCAGATCGCGTAAAGCCTGTCTTTCTTCATTAGATGTATTCTGAAAGGCACGTTTCTCCAGGGGATTGATATTCTCCAACTCTGTCATTACTGCCTTCTCGAAGGTGAGTAGTTCAACTGGAAGAGTGTTATCCATGGGGGTGAAATTGGATTTAGGTTTCAGATTGGTATCCCCGTGGTCTGTCGCATCTTCTTTGTCTTTGAAGAAAACTTGCAGTTTGAGACGTCGCATGAATTCCTGGACCTCATGACAGAGATGGAATTTGTCCATACTGGCCGTGGGTACATATCCCAAGCCTTTTTCCAAAACTCTTCTTTGCGGAGGTGTTAGTTCAGTGTCTGAAAGGTTCACAACCAAGCTCATTTCTTGCCCGTCGTGGCGCCTGTCATGCTCCTTGTTGAGACTCGAGGAGTTTCTTCTTCCTCGGCATTCCAATGGACTGTGGACCCTCTCCGGTTCCTTCCTTTCGTTCGTCCTTGACGTGCCCCTAAAAAAGGAGCCGAGGGATCGAAGTACCCATAGTCTTGTTGTTGGTAACCCCAGTTGGGGTACGGTCCCTGTGGATGTTGAAAAGGGGGTGGTCCATATTGTTGTTGTTGGTGGTACATCATGGGAGGGTTGAAATTGTTCCATCCTCTAGAACCTCTAAAATTGGGTCTACGGAAATTCCTCCTATTTCCTCGTGATCTCGGGCTTTTATTCCTACTAGAATTAGAGCTATTGGAACCTGAGTCAGATGTCTCGTCGTCTGTTACATTATCATTAGTTGTTTTATAATCGTCCCTAATATAGGGATAGATTCTTTCCTTTGTCCACCGGCTGTTGTCTTTCTTTAGTTTCTCATATTTGCTGTCTTTCAGAGTGGTCTCAAACTCGTTCAAGGATTTATTCATTTCGTCTAAGTATTTTTTAATGTCGGCTGGAGATTCATAGCTTTTAATTCGTACTTCTATGGTCTGTATCTCCGCCTTCAGTTCACTGGCCAATCTACTCGCAGTCTTTATGATGAGGACTATCCAGTCCCTGGTACATCTCCATGAAATTTTAGACCAATCAATCTTGAAAGTTTTATCGTGTAAGAAAATAAATGGTTCATTGCGAACAACAAGGCCAGATGGTGCAGTATTTACCTTTAAGTATTCAGACATTAGTAATCCATGTAGAGCTGTTTTTATTTGAGTTCTCCTCAATTCCTCCAGCTCATCCCAATCATTGTTTTTATTCGAAGGACCTGCGGTGTTTAGACCATCGAAGGTTCCCAAGGACGCCATCAGATTGGAAATCTCATCTTCCGTGAAGGCTAGGCCTAGATCGGCCATTGTAGTACAAAGCGAAGTCAGGAGGCGCCTGGAACAAACGCGGAAGTGCGAAGCTCTTTAAAAACAAACGGAGGCTCGAGTCCGGTTATCCTCGGAGGAGCACGGGGGTAGGATTAATGATTTCCCTTTCTGGCCGAAATGTGAGTACAAGACTTTGACACCGAGTCTCAAAAAAACGGGTCGCTGGGGTAAAATGTATCGACAAAATTCTCGCTGATTTCGAAACCATTTAACACGAGATTTTGTCCTTTGCAGTAAACTGCGCAGAACACCCCTCGCCTGCAAACTCATGGGGTGCTGATATTTATTGAGATAAGTATGTTACTGATACCCTGACCATTACTTTAAATTTTACAAAGGAGGTCCCCCCTCCCCTCTCAATTGTTAGTCTGTTGTAAGTGCATTGAGTCATAAGTGTTGTGTGCGTGTGATGCGATGATAGTGGGCCTTACAATATGAAACCACTATTGTCTCTACCGACAGGAAGTTGATGTCGAGAGACACATGACAACTACATGTCGATTTACATGTAAAAATCGAACCGCTTTTAAGATTTACAAGGCAGTTTGTTCCCAATAATATGGAAATAATTGTCTGTTTGCATTTATCACTCAGATAAGAATGCTTATTTATGCATCTATGTTGGTTTTTCTCTTCCCTTTCTTTTTACAGAGACCACATCAGGTCAATTTTTTCTGCTTCACCTGGGCCAACTCATGCCCTGAAGCCCAAACAGCCAACTTATTTTTGTTGGTTGTTTGTAGGACAGTAGGCACTATTTGTTAGAACTGAGTAGTAACAGTAGGGATCGCTATATGGTCCTGATGAGTAAGCAGTAGGGGACTGCTTACGAAACATGTCGACTAGGTAGTAGCTAATGCTCTACCACACAACCCCTTCTTAATGTTCCCAGCTAGAGAAGCGAATAAAATTGTTTTTTTCTACTAAGCCAGGGAATTTTTATCTTTTTTCCATTTTTTCACTTTTTACACACTCACTAGTGTTAGGTCCCTACACTTTCACTGATACCCATGCACTTACACATAGCCTCTGTCACATCTTAGTGCTCCCGCGTATTCCGTCTGGTCGTAGCACGCCCCGTCCCGTTATAGGGGCGGGAAGACCCCTATGATGAAGCATGACACTAACGGTTTTTTTAGTGTGTGAGGGGTATGTTAACAAGCACATTGTGCTCCCATCTTTCCATGTATAAGAGAGAGCCTAGCACCCTTTTAGAAACGGTAAAAATAAAAACATCATCACTTTTTTCACTTTTTTGATAGAATCTCTGTGGTTAAAAAATCTTGCTTTGGAGGGTGATTCTATCAGTACCTCTACGCTTCTCCTTTTTGGTTTGGACATACCCCGACACAGCCACATTTCCGGACACCTGAGAGACCTGCACTGGCTCCCCGTCAGCAAGAGAATCACGTTCCGTCTCCTCACCCACGCACACAAGGCCCTCCACGACCTGGGCCCCAGGTACCTCAACACCGCCTGACCTTCTACACTCCCACCCGCCAACTGCGATCGACCAACCACGCCCTCGCCGCGGTGCCACGCATCTGAAGAGCCACCATGGGAGGAAGATCATTCTCCTACCTTGCTGCCAAGACCTGGAACTCCCTCCCCATCCACCTCGGTCGTACTCAGGACCACTTGTCCTTCAGGAAGCAACTCAAGACCTGGCTGTTCGATCAGTAGCGGACCCCTCTACCCCAAGCGCCTTGAGACCCTCTGGGTTAGTAGCCCGCTATACAAATTTCTTGATTGATTGATTGAACTACAACCTCCAACTGGTGTACGCAGTAAGAGATATATATAAATATATATTCTTATTCTTGATACCTTCCCCTATCATCCATGGCAGTATCCTCCTCAACCCAATACCTGGCATCTTGTCCTCATCCCCAACTATGCTCAGTGCTAACCTCCCTCTCCTGCAAAAAGTTTGCCACCCTCCCTGTCCACTATGATATACCATCTGCATAGGAAACTAATACATGGCGCCCTGTCACCCTCTCCACATTCCTATCTGCTCAGTCTCCACCTAGCACAGCGTTCTTTGTTCTCTGTACAAAAGACCACAGAACCAACATTGTACTAACAGCTGCTCTGTGAGAATAACTGAGGAGCACACACAATAATCCCATGCTTATGTGGGTCTTCAAAAATCCATGACTCACACAAAAATAGTGCCTCCCGCATTCCCTCACCTTCCTCTGACTTTTTCAAACCCAAGAGGGCCAGATGAAAGCAGACACAAGGGTAGGCCATCAACCACCATTCCACCACATTTCCCTAGTTTGCAGGATACCCGGGGAGGTGGGAGATCAGCAGCTGTCAGATCTCAGTGTCTGTTTTTCACTGCTCTGATATCGAAGCAGACAGAAAACAAAACGTGTTTGGTTCAGTGCTTTGACACTAGAACAGTGCATAAACAGGGTTCAGGACCTGTATTTACACTAATGGTTTCCTGTGTAACCCAAACACAAAATCGCCATTATGACATGAAGAAAAGATATATTATGTACCTGTGTTTAAGAGCCATACTAACGCCCATTCCAAAAGCCCATGGCACAAATCTCCTCATTATCAGAGGCCTGAAGTAGAATTCTCCAGGACAAACCACATTGCAGTACACCCTCCTGAACTTGTTGTGTAACAGGGTGAGCTTATCTGTTACCCTTCGCCCTGCTTTTGCTCCTGTTGTACAACTAAGCAACCTGTACTCTAATGCAAACTAAAATTGAAAAGCTTAAAATGGATGAAGATGATGATAATCACGATGAAGGATGATGGATGATGATCATTATGATCATTATCATTATTATTATTTTGGGGGCTTGGGGTGTTTGTAGATCTATCACTCTGAAAGAGTCTCTTGATGCTAAGTAGCTACGAAAGAAGAGCTGCTACTACCACTGGGGGATCTACGAATGAGATGTTGAGGGTGTAGATCCAGGTTGTTAACTCTTTTCTGAACCTTGACAACATAGTTGTTATCGTATCTCAAAAGGGATTGGGTTTTATATTATGGCCCATTGATTCCTGATGACTCTACCACCCCATTTCTTGTAGTTTAAATGGGGCACCTTAAAGTTGGCTTTGTTCATAGGTCTGAGAATGCAGGCGGGTGAGTATGTTTTGAAATTATTTAGGAGAAATTTGGGGACCAAGCCATGGGAGATTGTATATATCATGTAGGATATTTCAAGCTAAATTCTCTTTCTTACCGTCAGCCAGTGGAGTTGTCGGAGTGTCTTTGGATTGAATACCAAGGTGTTTTGGATTTTTGAAGGCAATTGATAAACTTGGAAGGGAGGCCTGAGTAGGCAGAGTTGACATAGTCTATGGATAAATTAACAAGCACACTTGTCTGTATTATCTTGTGGGAAAAGGATAGAAAGGGTAAAACGTGTCAATATGCCCTAAATTGATGGAAGCAGATTTATGAGACCTTAATAATCTGTGGATTCAGATTTATTGAGTCTAGTATAACACCCACATTTCTGACTGACAGAGTTGTCGCAACAGTTAACCTTATTAGAAATGGACAGGCTCGCTGATTTGGTTGGGTTTAACTCCACGTAATTTTGAATCATCCAGCCGGATATCCCTATCAGGACGGTAGGAAGGCCTGTTGTGGGCCTTTGACTGGTGGCTGTGTGCCGATGAGGACACACCTTAAAGGTTTGGAAGTGGGAGAAGCTGGAGGCTGTGTTTTACACTGCCCCTGTTGTCCGTGTGGTCACAAAAAGGCTGATGAGTTTTTTGGGCTGGCTGTATCTGCTCTTGTTTTTGGAAACCCCTATCGTAGCCACAGAGGGCAGGAAAAGTTGATGTCACTGTTGTGGTGTAGCAGAAAGCCCCATAGAGAGAGCTGTAGCCATACTGTCTTTAAAGGGCAGAGTCTGCTTTATCCCTAAAAAGCAGGGAGCTATCAAATGGCATATCCATTAGGCTAGCTTGGACAGAAGCTTGAAGACCTTACAAAGAAATGCCTGAGAAGGGCCGCACTTGTGCCTACAACTCTGCCCAAAGATTTGGCAGTGTCCAAGACACAACGAATAGAGAACTTGGCACCACTACACCCATCTTGTACAGCTTGCATCAAGATGGCATGCACTTCATAATGTACTGCTGGAAGAGCATGTCCTAAGAGTCCCAAACAGCATGGAAGTTGCGACCCAAAAGGCATCTGACATTTTTTTAAAGCAAAGAGCTGAACTTGTGGAGGAAAACATATGTTTCCTAAATGTTTCATTCAGTTTAAATTCCTTATATGGTGGTGTAGTTGGGGACGAGTTAGGATTAACCTTACTTAAATTCTAAACTACAAGACTCTCAGGAGTGGACTGGTGATTCAAAATGTATGGGTCACCTGGAGGAGAGCGTTGATGCATCGCAATCTGTCCACTGACTGGGGGATCCAGAGCAAGGTTTTGCTCATCTTCCCAGAAGGCTATTCATTACAGCCTTGCTAAATGGAAGAAAGGTCTCAGAATTAATTTGCCCCAGTTGAAGGAGCTCAGTCAATATGTTGGTCTTGACTTCCATAGGAGGCAAAAATAGGTCAAGCACCTCAGGCAGCTTTTGCATGACCGTTGGAAAAGAGGCCCTCTCTTCTTTTGCAAGGCTGGGAGGAGAAACCAACCCAGTATCTCGTGAGGTGTCTAGTCTACTGTTATCTTTGAGGGCTTCTTACCAGCTGTCCTCAGTTAAAGGCTGTGTCATATGCAACATTATCAGAGTCGATAAATACATGTATTCAAGCACTACACATTATATGGGAGAGGAAATGTGATGGGGAGAATCTCCACAGATTTTACCTTCAGAGTGGCCTCCCAGTCGAAAGAATGACCTGATATTGTCTCCTGAAAATGCTCCACCTCTTTCTTCTTTTTCACCAATTTGTTAAGCTCCTGCGTGAGCTGTTCCTCTTTTGCCACAGCCTTCTGGTAGCTTGTTGAGCTCACTTCCACTTTCTGTTTAAGCAGCTCTTGTAGATGAATGGACTTACTCAGTTTAACCTCTTCTGTATTGACTTTGGCTTCGAACTGCTGTAGTTCTAAAACTTTGGGGTGAAGCTGGCGCATGCGGTGGCTGTAGGTATGTACAGCCCGAATCCAATCACACAGTGAGGCAGTGGCTACGCTGGCAGATTGGAAATTGGCAGGATTGAAATGGCCTTCACTTATCACTTGCCCCAGAGCTTCGTACATCTCATCAGACATGTGGTCCTTGTCATAAAACTCCAGGTCCTAGCAAGAAATGAGAAGATAATACATATCAATGGACATTTCTAATATAAAACAGATTTGCTAGCTTATGAAGATTCCTTACTTAAGCCCTCAGAACAGCTGACCTTGACTGATACATAATTTTTACAACTATTAATCACCCCGAACACCTAGATACTACCCCTTAGCAACCTATGGGTCATTTAGGCTTGCAGTAACTACACACAAAATAAGGCTAAAACAGGGGGTAACCGTTGTTGCCAGTTGTACCTCATTTATAAGTTATCCAAAAACATTCTATGTTTTGCCTCTTAGCATAGAGAAAGTCAGCACTCAACTTTCAAAGTAACTCCACAAAATTTATTTTGGCAATATGTTTCAACCTCAATGGGTCTTCTTCAGGGCCACATACAAAGTAAAAGTGCCCAATCACCATTTAAACAAGGAACAACAATGGACATAGAAGGTACATTTTAGTTCCTGTCCCAATGAAATTAAACGGGTGAAAATACAAACAGTATTTCAAATGAAATAGAAACTAAATAGGTCATGTCAAAACAGGCTACTTCTCAAATTCAAAGTTAATTATAAATAGGCCCCCCTATTTTCCGTTTTTACTGATTTTTACAGATAAATACAGACAGAAAACATTTATTTTCTTGTCTGTATTTATTTTTAAATGTGGCTAAAAATGGAAAATAGGTTGCTTTTCCAGTAAATCTAAATACAGTCTGCCATGCCTGCCAGGCCAATAGCTGTATGGATTGATAGGTACGAGGGTTAAAAAAACAGAAAGTAATTCTAGCAATGAGGCTTTACCAGCAAGAGATATGCGTGCATATTTTCATATAAGTGCATTGATTTATCTTCTGTGGGTGTTCATAGCATTGAAACTTGACAGGCATTCAAGCATGAGTGCATATTTATTGGTCAAATACATTTGGAAATATACTAATTTCAGCTTTATTTTTCCACAAAACCCAAAAGGAATATGGATAAATACAGATAAAATTAGCAAAAAAATAAATATGGATAAATACAGACGGAAATGTCAAAAAAATAAATACCATAAAACCGGAAGCCCTAATTATAAAGTAAATTATCTTTTTCGTTATTTGAGGAAACGGTCTTTCACATCAGTGTCATTGATGCATGTATATTTTCACAGATAAGATGCTGATACTATGAAAGTCAGTAAATCTATTACTCACATGTGCACACATCATAGAACCCCAGGCGCACGTGCTTTTAGTCATTACATTTGTCTCTTCATGTGGGGAAATTGTATCCAAAAACACACAAAAAAGAAATGCACATTCTGAATGCCAGCCCAAAGGCCAAAATGTGCTATAAGAATTGTACATGACTAATCAAAGGTTATTGGCTTTCAAAGCAAATTGAAACATGTGACAAATGCCCCCCCCCCCCAATTTGGTTATGACAGCCCAATCACACTGTCGTTTCCTGAAAAAAATATATTATATTTATCTCTCTAAAGTACAGCTTCCCAGCTCATGTTCAACATGTCAGAATGTCAAAACCCATTAAGTCATACATGTCCACCCTCCCTGAACCAAAACAAAATAGGAAAAACAGTTATGAAATTAAACAAGAAATATCCTTAAAACAACACAAAAAATATATGTAAATCATTGTGGACTCACACAGAGCAGGTCAGAGGTCCACCACATCACTACACTGAAAGGAGGTCAAAGGCAAGGGAGAGAAAGCAGATAAATGATGTAAGAGCACTTTAATAACTACTACATCAGCCGATGTGTACATGAAGCTCTTCATTCTCATTGAGCCCACCCGGGGACTTGCTACTGAGCCGAATAATATATTCTGACTCCAAAAGCCTGGGTCACTTTTCTCTGTCTCCTCCTCGTGCATTCTTCTCAATCCTATCAATGCCAAGAAACAATAGGGGGTCAGGTTTCTGGTTATGGTCTCTGGCTCAATGTCTCCCAACAGGGTAAGATGCATCCAGATGTTTTATTGCCCTGTAATGCTCTAGGACCCTCTTCTTCACACGCTGATGGTATTGCCAAGGTGCCCATAACCACAAGGACATTGCAAAACATAAACCCAGTAATCGCTGCCACACGTGATGAGTTTGGTTATGTGTTGTGTCTTCCCATTGTCTATCCTGTATGTTTTTATGTTGTTACTCTTTCTGCTGGCCTTACACCTACCGCACTTATAAAATCCCTTTTACTCCTGAAGCCAACCCTCCCTCCTGTCTCATGTACTGGTATAGCTGTGTACTAGGATGTCTTGCAGTGATTTCGATTTGCAATACATGATATGGGGCAGAGAGGTATCTTGTTACCTATTACTTGGTCACTTCCCACTAAGTGCCAATGTTTAGCTAACATACTTCTGATAGCCCTGCTCTCACTGTTATATGTGACAATCAGTATTACTACCTGCTGGTCTTTCTTATCTCTTTTCCTTTTGGTCAGTAGTATCTCCCTTGTGGTTTGTGTTGCATTAACAATTGCTGCCTTTGAGGCCTTTAAAAGATAACCTCTAGGCCCGAATCTGCTGATCATCCTTTCCTCTTCCTCTTTGTAGGTCTTGTTGGTACTGCAGTTATGGTTGGCTCTGAGCAATTCCTCATAGGGGATGTTCCATTTCTGTTTGTAAGGATGATGGCTGTTCGCATGGAGAATGCTGTTGCCAGCAGTGCGTTTTTGGTATAGGTTAGTATTTATTTCCCCTTCCACAATATTAACTGAGGTATCTAGGAAGTCCATCTCTGTAGTATGAATTTTGTGTTTAAAGGTAAGGTTGAGATCATTACGTGTAATGTGTGCCAGAACATCATGTAATTCTTGCAATGGACCTTCCTAGGTGATAAATAGGTGGTCAATATAGGGGGTCCAGAATGTTATATGCCTGGTCCATCTCACATTTTCTTCCACCCACACATGCTTTGCCTCCTACCAGCCCATGAAGATTCCTGCATAACTTGGAGCAAAACAACTGCCCATCAATCGACAGAACCAATGATCAATAAATACAAAGAAGTTGTTCTCCAAACAGAAACGTAACATGTCTAGTAATATCATGGAGTGGTCATACTTAAATTTCATTCTACTAAGGAAGAAATACCTACCCACCTGGATCCCCAGGTCATGCTCAATGCAAGTGTATAGAGACACCACATCCATGGTGACCAGTATGTAATGAGGTTACCACAGGATACCACATAGTTCAGTGATGAATCTGTACTCTCTCTACAATACAAAGGTAAGGCCAAGACAAAAGGTAAAAGGAAAAAATGAAGGTAAATTGAGGTATGTTGAGGTATCTTCAAGGAGACTGCTATTGGCCGACAACTTTGGCACTTACCGAGAAGTGACCCAGTAATAGGCAACAAGACATCTCCCTTCCTCAAAGTCATGTATCGTGAATCAAAATCAATGCTAGACATCCTTGTGCACAGCTACACTTGTAAACAAGACAGGAGGAAAGGTTGGCTTCAGAAACAAAAGGGATTCTATAAGTACGGGTGGTGCAAACCCTGCAGTAAGAGTAACAACATAAAACATACAGGATAGGCAATGGGAAGGCACAATGCAAACAAATTCATCAAATGTGATAGCGATTACTGCGTTTATGTTTTCCAACGTCCTTATGGTTATAGGAACATTGGCAGTACCATCAGCCCTGTGAAGAAGAGGGTTCTAGAGCATTGCAGGGCAATAACAAATCTGGATGCTTCTTACCCTGTTGCGAGACATTGGGCCAGAGAAAATAACCAGAATACTGACCTCATATTGTTTTTTAGGTATTGATGGGATTGAGAAGAATGTACGAGGAGGGGGGCGTGGTCTGGCCACGCAGGGAGATGGCCGCCTGCTAATGGAGCTCCGCCGAGGGACGGACCCCTGACGAGCTTCTCCGCCTCACCTGCTCGAGTGGGTCGTCTCTCTGGCGCTGGCAGGGCTCCGGAGCTTGTGAGGGACACGTCTGACTGAAATTTTATTTTCTCCTTTTTAAGTGTTTCTTGTTTGTGATGCTTTCACTGCTTATTTACCTCACCGAGGTCTTACGGCATGCTACAATAGAATTAGTTCTATACAGTTGGCATTTATTTCACTACTTTCAGGTCTGCTTATCATATAGTATAAGAATAATGCTGTTCATGTTGGTATGCTTATTACTAATTATTTCATGTCTTTCATGTCTTACTTCCTCCGATTTTCTATGATGTCTCTTTGTTTTCCTGTTTTCTTGATTCAAACGGTGTTTGACCATCTTTCTTCTGTTTCTTCTCGGCTGTCTGGCTTTAGGGTATCTCTTCTTCTTCTTATATCTAATATCTCTTTCCCTCCCTTTCAATGACAATGTTGGTATGTTTCCCTTTACTGTCTTCTTCTTATTAGCTATGTCTTTTCTTTTTGTTCTTGTCATACTATTCTCGTCTAGGTTCTCTTTTACTGATGTGTTCCTCTTTCTGATGTAATCAATCCCATTCTCTGTTTTATATTGTAGATTATGCCTCCTTGTTCTTTTACGTTTTCTTTTTGAGTTAGATGATTGAACTCCTCAGAGTATTTATTTGATCGCAGCCTCTCCTTGAAGTTGGTACCACTTATGTCAATTTCCCTTTTTCAATGCATCTCCCTCCCAATGTTGTTTTACTGGTTGTTAAATGGGGTATTATTTATTTTCGTTACTCTGATAAGTACGATTTCTCATATTTCTTCAATAGGTTCTACTTTCACCTTCTGGTCTCGCATCTTCCTTTTGCTTTATTCTTCTTACTTTTATTCATTCTTCTCATGTCCTTCTCATGTCATCTTCAGAATACGGGAGGTTTTGATGTGTTGGTTACTCTTCTTATCATATTTCGTGACAGCCTCCTGTGGGGAAATACCAGGAGTGATCCCGATTTGGATGATGATATCTTATTCTCTTATGCTTTATGTATTTCATGTTATCATTTATCCTTTAGATCCCTATTCTTTCTTTCTCGAAGGGGGTCCAGCTCCCTCTGGTGTTGCTCTAAGTGCGCCCAGACCCGCGGTTAGCAGTCTAGGTTACTCTTTTCTTCTACTGTTCTTATTTACTTTCCTTTTCTTTTTCCTTCTTTTCTTCTCCTTTTTCCTCCCAGAGTAACATCTCTTCTCTTCTTTTCTCTCTGTTCTTCCTCACTTCTTGTTCACTCAAACCTACCATCATGCCTTCTATCCATCCGTTGTCTGTGGTTTCTTGGAATGTTCATGGCCTTACTCATTACATAAAACGCAAAAAAGTTCTTTCCTATTTACATTCTAAGCATGTGGATGTTGCTCTATTGCAGGAGACTCATTTGGATGACATTGAGTCTACTAAGCTCAGCAGAGACTGGGTTGGTAAAGTCATTCACAGTTCAGTCTCTAAACCTGATCCTGCCAACCCTAACCCTGTTCGTAAATGCGGAGTCGCCATCCTTTTTCACTTCCTCTCACAATCTTAAAGTCATGGTCGGATCCTGAAGGTCGGTATGTTTTTGTTAAATTGAAGATTGGCAATTCCTTTCTCTGTCTTGGTTCCGCATACGCCCGATTGGTTCCAAAAAGCAATTTTTTCTTCGTTTAAATTGCCTTCTTACAGAAATAAATGCTTCTCAATTTCTCATTGGTGGTGATTGGAATCTGGCACTGGATCCTGCTCTTGACAGAACAGGTTGCATTGACACTATTAACGCTTCGGACAGAGCCGTCTTCTGCGACATTCTTGCTGACGCTGGTCTTGTTGACCACTGGAGACTCAGTCATCCACAGGACAAAGAATATACATTTTTTTCTTCTACCCACGGTACGTTCTCGCGTCTTGACTACTTTCTTCTTTCGCAAAATTCAGTCCGACTAGTTACTGATTCCAGGATATTAGAAGCGGCTTTATCTGATCATTCACCTGTCCTTTTGTCTCTGGATTTGGGTCTTATGAGTCCGGGGCGCAAATCGTGGCGTTTGAATATCAACAAACATAAAACGCCTGCGGGTAAACTTCTTTTGCAGTCCCACTTCCATGATTATCTTCTCAATAATGCCGATTCGGTTTCTTCTAAACGGACGGTTTGGGCAGCTGCTAAAGCAACTATTAGAGGCCAAATTATGCGAGACGCTGCCCTTTATAATAAAAAGAATGCTGCCACACAAATTGATTTGGAAAAAGATATTCGCCGACTCTCTCAATTATATATTTCGCAACCATCTCTCCAAAACCGGAAGTTACTGGAACAGGCGCGTATGTCCCTTAATACTCTTTTCACTTCTAAGGCGGAATACGCCTTACAAAAAATGAAAGGCCGCCACTATGAACAAGGAGAAAAAGCTGGTCGCTTATTGGCTGCACAATTGCGTCAAAGGGAGGCTGCTATGGGGATTCCAGCAATAAGATCAAGCGGTGGTGATATCCTTACTCGGCCACAAGAGATTGTTGAGGAGTTCGCTTCTTTTTATAGATCTTTATATTCCCCAGGCACTCAGGTGGATATGATGGCGATGTCAAAATATTTGGATGAAGTTCATCTTCCGCGGCTTTCCGATGATGGCAGGGCTCTACTTGAGGGACCTATTACGAAGGACGAAATTTCTTCAGCTATATCTGCCTTACCGTACCATAAGGCTCCGGGAGATGATGGTTTTCCTCCTGAATTTTTTAAATGGACTGGTCAAAGTATGCTTGATACTCTTCATGCTGCCTTTGGGGAAGCCATGGAGGAGTCCTCTCTTGGTTCTATCTCTAATAAAGCCATCATTGCAGTTTTACCAAAACCGGGTAAGGATCCTCTGTTGTGTAGTAGTTATCGTCCTATATCTCTTTTAAATTCTGATGTTAAAATTCTTGCCAGCATTCTAGCATCAAGACTCCGCAAGGTTTTGCCCTCTTTAATCCATAACTCCCAAGTAGGTTTTGTTCCTGGTCGTTCCTCCCGCAATCATTTACGTACCCTCTCCCATGCCCTATGGTCCGCTAAACATCTTTCCAGTGATGCCCTCCTTCTTTCTTTGGATGCTGAAAAAGCATTTGACCATATTGAGTGGGAATACCTTTTTACCATAATGCAAAAATTTGGACTAGGTGACCAGTTCATAGCTAAAGTACGACTACTCTATGATAGCCCATCTGCCCAAGTTAATTGTGGAGGTTTTCTATCTACTCCATTTCCCATTCGGCGGGGTACTCGTCAAGGTTGTCCACTTTCTCCTCTTCTTTTCCTTTTGGCTATGGAACCTCTAGCTGCTACAATTCGTCAATCGGCTGCTGTGGTGGGCGTTCCTCTTCCAATTGGTCACTCAAAGATTTATTTATATGCGGACGATATTCTTCTTACACTTACTAATCTTCCCCGCTCTCTCCCTGCTCTCCTCCATATCATTGACAAATTTTCTTCTTTTTCCGGTTATAAAATAAACTGGGACAAGAGCGAAGCCTTACCTATGTCCCTTGGCACTACAACGGATGCAATCTCTGGTTTTCCATTTCACTGGCAACCTTCTCGGCTTAAATACTTGGGGATACTTCTCAATAGAGGATTAGATAATGTTGTCATTGACAATCTCACTCCCTTGATTGCGCAAATGCAAAGAGACTTCAATAAATGGAAGGCCCTTGGTTTATCCCTTTGGGGGCGGGTTCAGGCGATTAGGATGGTTACCTTACCGTGTTTTCTTTATGTTCTGGGTATGCTCCCTTTAACTATTCCTCTGGCTACTCTTCGGTCTATTGATTCAAAAATAATTTTTTTTATATGGGGTGCAGCTAAACCGCGTCTCGCCTTTGCCAAATTAAAGTCCCATCATAGAGGTTTAGGTCTTCCCTCTATTGAGCACTATTCCCTTGCTCTTCATCTTTCTCATCTCAAAGTTCAAAGTTCGAACCCATCTCCAAAAACATAAAAGATCTTCATTGGCTGACTGTACAAAAAAGAATTCATTTCAAAGCACTCTGTATAGTTTTCAAATCAATCAATAATCAAGGACCACATTTTCTAAGAGACCAATTACAATCCTACAAACCCACAAGAGCTCTACGATCAGCCACTCTCAGCCAACTGGTTGTCCCTCGAACCAAAACAGTCTCCTGGGGTGACCGACGCTTTTTGGTGGCGGCCCCCAGACTCTGGAACACCTTGCCTCTCAATATCAGACAAAGTGTTACACTGCTTCAGTTCCGCAAACTCCTGAAAACCTGGCTGTTCTCTCAGTAATCTCTTTTCCACTCCGTCATATCTGATCCATTCAACCTATGCCCTCATTTCCTTAGTTAATATTGGTTTTAGCGCCTTGACGCCCACGGGTATAAGCAGCGCTTTATAAATATTAAAAATAAATAAATAAATAAATAAATAAATAAATAAATCTCTTTCTTTTTACCTAAATCTGAGGACATCCCCCAATGGGTTCCACTTGAACGTAATTTATTGGCTTCTGGCACTGGTTTGTCCCTTCTATATGGCAAGGGATCCAGTTCTCTTGACCCTAAAAATCCTATTTTATCTGCCATGTTTAAGTCTTGGCAAAGAAGCCACCGTCTCCTCAAATCTAACTCGCGGCTTCATTTTACTGCTCCTATATGGTCTAACTCGGCTATTCGGATTCGTGGTCGCGTTGTCTCCTGGCCTTTGTGGCAGGAAGCTGGTATTCATTCCCTGGAACAACTGTTTCATGGTGATAATTTTAAATCTTTTCCCCAATTGAGTGAGGAATTTCACCTCCCACCCACGCAATCCTGTAAATATTCTCATCTTCAACAAGCTATCATAAAACATCTAGGTTCCCCACCTGATCTATTATCCGCTTCTCCTATTTTATCTTATCTGAATTTATGGGGCACTTTTAAGGGAGTCACCTCTGGTCTTTATAAGACTTTCCTACACCCTTTATTCTCACAACCCCTTTCAAAAACCCTTCAATTAAAATGGCAAACACGCCTCTCTGTAACATGCTCAGATACTCAATGGGATCTCATTTTGGAAGGTTTGCATAAGGGTGTTCGAGAAGCTCGTCTTAAATTTTGTATTTTTAAAATTCTACATGAATGGCACTGGTCCCCGGTCAAATTACATCATGCCAAGCTACTTTCCCATTCCTTGTGTTGGAGATGCTCTGCTTCCGGTTGTGATATAACGCACATCATATGTGAGTGCCCTTGTACCAGATCATTTTGGATCTTTGTACGAAATACCTTGGCTCATTCTATGCCACTATCCCTACCCTTTACCTCTGCGAATATAATTTTACATGACTTTCGTGGCCTTTCATAGTTTACTAAACCACAGACCCGTCTCCTCCATACTGCTTTAGCCACAGCGAAAATTTGTATACTGCGTCATTGGAAGTCTTCATTGTCTCCTTCCCAGGAGGAGTGGTTGGTGGCAATGATACAAACAGCTTCTTATGAACGTATAATTTATAATCTACAGGACCAAGCTTCCATCTTTCTTCAAGTTTGGTCCCCATTCCTAGAGACCACAGTGGATAATGACCCTGTCTCTACAAATCTTTTTTCCGTTTCTTACCATTCTTCTTACTCCCATTTTTCTCTTCATAACCAGTTTGTTACTCTGGGGCCCACCCTCCTTTTTTTTTGTTTTTTTTCTTCTTTTCTCTTTCCCCCTTCTTCCATTTCTCTTTTTTTCTCTTTTTCACTTCCATTTTCTGCCTTATGAATTCCAGAGGATGTATTGTTTTATGCCTTCTTTATTATACTTAATGTATGGTTTCCTCATTTATATTATGTTTCATTTTTTCCTCTGCATTTGTATCTATCTTTGCAATTTATTTATAATTTTCTTAATAAAAAATTTCAACACAAAAAAAAAGAATGTACGAGGAGGAGACAAAGAGAAGAGATTCAGACTTTTGGAGTCAGAATATTTTATTCTACTCTGTTCACAGCCACTGATGTGGTACCTATTGAAGTAATCTTACAACATTTATCTGCTTTCTCTCTCCCTGCTTTGGACCTCCTTTCAGTGTAGTAATGTGGTGGACCTCTGAGTCCACAAGGATTTAGCTATATTTTTTGTGCTGTTTTAATTATATTTTTTATTTCATTTCAGAACTGCTTTCTTATTTTTGTTTGGTCCAAGAAGGGTGGACTTTTATGACTTAATGGGTTTTGACA
Organism: Lissotriton vulgaris; assembly: GCF_964263255.1. Taxonomy (NCBI): domain Eukaryota; kingdom Metazoa; phylum Chordata; class Amphibia; order Caudata; family Salamandridae; genus Lissotriton; species Lissotriton vulgaris. The sequence goes on from NC_141696.1 coordinate 56,073,536, forward strand.
ATCTGACATGGTGAACATAGGTTGGGAATCTGTACTTTATAGAGATGAATATGACATTTTTTATTTTTTCAGGAAAAAAAATGGGCTGTAATAATCAAATTGAGAACTCATTTTTCAAATGTTTAAATTTCCATTGGAAGGTGATAACCTTTGATTGGTCATATACAATTTGTTTAGCATATTTTTGGCCACAGGGACAGCATTTAAAGTGTGAATTAAATTTTGGTGTGTTTTAGGGTACAATTACCCCACATGAAGAGACAAATGTAAAGGCCAATCTGACCTCTTTGTTTATGTTTTTATAATATATGCACATGTGTCTGGGGTTCTATGATGTTTGCACATGTAAATAATGAACTTACTGTCTCTTTGTCATAACCTCAGAGTCTCACCTGTGAAACTATGCATGTATCAATGACACTGATGTGAAAGACCTTTTCCTCAAATAAAGAAAAACAAATTTACTCTAAAATTAATTTCGAATTTGAGAAGCAGTCGGTTTTAACGTGATTTATTTTGTTTCTATTTCATTTGAAATACTGTTTGTATTTTCACCCGTTTCATCTAATTGGGACAGGAACACAATTGTACCTTCTAAGTCCATTGTTGTGCTTTGTTTTAAATGGGATTGGCCACTTTTACTTTGTATGAGGCTCTGATGAAGACCCGTTGGGGTTGAAACGCGTTACTGAAATAAATTTGGTTTACTCGAAAGTTTATTGTGGGCTTTCTTTGTGCTACGAGGCGACGCAGAAAGTGTTTTGGATATTATAAACGGATCTTCACCAGTAACCCTGCTTCAGACCGAGTGGCGGACGTGTCTCCGGCATTTGTGGAACTGAGCAGAACTCATTTATAAGTTCCAGATGCTAAATTGCATAGCAAAGCCTAGCCAAATTGGTAAGTGCATTGCAGGGTTTGCCTCTCAATTGTGTGCCAAACGCCAATGGGTGGGTTGAATGGAAAATGCTCTCTGCACAGCCAACAGCATTTTCTATTTCCCTGGCAGGAGATACATTTTGGTGGTACATAAGTCAATGCAGTGACCACCCATATAATAGCATTCTTCCCCCCACCTTGAGAGGTCTTCTGGAAGTAGATAACAGAAGTCTATGTAGTGTATACTACCAGGAGAGGCCCAGGCCTTCCTTTAAAATACGCCCTGGAGATTCCTAGCACAGAGACAGACAGCAAGTCTGGATCTGCTCTCATTGCTTCTCGTCCCTGTCTTTGAAAGGGAGCCCAGAGGCTCTTATGATGAAAGGTGCAGTTAGTGTTGTCGCCAATTTGTGATTTGTTAGAGTGGCTGCATAGCAGAATAACATGAGTTGTGAACGTAAGTTCAGCTCCCATTGATTTCCATCAGAGTTAATGGTATTTACCTGTACAGGTACTGACAGCCTCTAATCTACATACATCTTGTTAGTGCAATTTTTCATATGCATCTTTACACTTCTTAGTAAGAAACTCAACTAAAGTACAGTACCTGAATAAAAGATGGAAGAGCATTTTAATTTTCACCTAATATTAAGGGATGTATACACTAAAAGGCAGTTTGCTCAAACCTCTACATGAGACCTCTGGCTTCCTCTCTCAAACACACAAATATTGTGTAACATATCTATGCGAATGACAGTGATCTGAAAGTTACCTCACCTAAAGACATTGACATTGCTGCCAAGTATTGTCAGACAACTAGGCCTAGATGACAATTCACTTCCTCAAACTTACCACACTAAAAATGGACACCCTTTTGGACACCCCGTCCCACATTTTGTGTAGCTGCTGTGAACATGCAGTTTGATTTCGGTTCTGTGCTGAAAAACCAGCCTGCCCCTAGCGCCTAGAGACCCTTACGGGTGATTGTGCGCTTTACAAATGTGGAATAATATATATGCAATATATTATATTAACATGCCAAATCTTTAGGCATCCACCTGGGAAAGACCGTGAACCTTCAAGAACACATCAACGCAACTGCAAAAGGAGCTACCTAACAATTTAGACTCTTTTGAGGTAATAAACCCTCCATCTCAGATTATGATTTTAAACAAGTTACCCATGATCTGCTGCTCCCGAATCTAGAATACAGAAACTTACTATCAGGCGTAATCCTTAAAATAAACCAAGCTCTTCAAAAGGTAGTTTTACATGCAGAGGCAAGAATGGCTATCCATTAAATATGGTTTGACCATATTTTCCCTGATCCTGATTACCCTTATCCCTAGCCCCATTCAGGCAAAAACTAGCTAAAAGCGACTATATATTGCCTACAAGGCTCAGTACAGGTGGAGAGCGTCCGCAACAGAGTGCCATCTACCTTCTTTTTGAAATCCTATGATTAAAAAGGACAAAAACATTAAAGCAGTGTCCTCTGATAACGTCACCATATTCTGGAACTCTATACCCTCCGACATTTCCTGATTCAATATCTTCATCTCTTAGAATAAGAATCTACATTCAACTGGAAATCCTGATGAAGTGACTAAAACTAACAGATACCCATCAAATAAAAATATCCTTTAGATATATTTTGATTATTGTCTGTCTGAATTATCTCAACATGTTTATACCTGATTTAATACAGGACATCAGGTTGGCGATGCCAAGTTCAGTGTTTTTATTTAATTGAAGCCAAACCACAGTATGAGAAATATTCCAATGTTTCACATTCTAAGGTATCCCATTTGCTCTGATCTTTGTTTAATCTACTTTTGTAAGCTGATAACCTGTAACTTGTCCTGAAGCGTACCACTGTGCCACCCCTCTCAGTCTACTCTGTTTTGCATAAAACTCTCAATGTATAAATAAATAAAAGTAGCATTGAGCTCCACCTGTTTGTAACTTCCATGGGAGCAAGGATGTCAAAGTACTAAACTGACTGTAAGAATCTCACCTCATAAAAATTCTCCTTTCCAATCAGTAACTTTGCACTCTCCCAGCCCGGGTCTCGGCCAAACATCATACAGAGCACATCTGTTACCAAGATCACAGGGTGAGGTGGTGCCCGATAACTTCTGATTTCTTCGATATCATAGATGGTCAGCTTTCCGGCAATCGAGTAGAACTCCTGTGCAATCTAGAACAAAACAGAGATTAGTGTCAAGGTCTTGAGGGCTGTCCTCTTTACAAACACTCAATTCTCCTTCTGCCGAGATATCAATTGTACATTTTGTCAAATAAACTTGCTGCTCACTTGGTGCAAAGATGTCTTCCTTTCACTCTGTAGTGTCTCCAGTTGACAGAGTAGGCGCTCATGCGTAGTTTCATGGTACTGACATTCACGGATGATACGATCAAGGCTGGCTCTCTCCTCTTCCATCCGTTTGCGTATATTCTGAGTTTGCTGTCATATGAGTAAATACAGTTTGTAAAAAAGAAATAAGATACATTCATCAAGACACTTGTGTGCATTTGTCACATACAACGGATGATAGCAAAAAGCACATGGTATGGAGGTGAAGCTTTTTAATGATTGATTAAAGGGCTGATATAATACCACTAGGTAGTTCTACAACAGCACAACATCAGGGGGAAACAAAGAGGGGAGATGAAACACCTCAACTTATAGTGAAGACGGGCAGGTGGGTCCTGCCTTTGGTACTGCTTGAAAGACTAATGTAATGTATGATTTGAACGAAATGTTAAGGCACACCGAGTGCTAAAAGAGAAACATGGGTTAGCAATCTTGGTAACTACCATTGCAGTAGCAAAGAGTGAAGGAGCAATCTGTGCATTATGTATATGTGTGAACATTATATTAAATCATTAACAGTAAGAGGATCTAACATGTTCATGGGTTGCTGGAATTCCCCTTGAGCTTGCCTGACAAGTTCTGTTTCTGGCATGTTGCTTATCCTTAAAAAGAGTCAAGCTGTGCATTCAAAACTTTTAACTGATATACAAAGCCAGGGTAGCTTAAGATTTGCGCGCAGCGTTCTTACTTACAAGAGAGAGTGTAAGCTCCACAACCTATGTGGATTGTACTCCGTTCATTCCACCAAGAGGAGTAGATATGTGCATTGTCTCAAAAAGTCATAACTCTGTGGTTACTAATAAACATTTGGAATGATTCCCCACGCTTATCTGCTCTTCTAAGGATCAGGTGTAAGTGTGGTGGAAAGTGTGAGCAAATGTGAGAAAAATGCAAAAATGTTTTAGAAGTATAAAGAAAAAAGATACACACTACGATTCTCTGTAATGTAAGACAAGGCTTCTGTGGTGTTACTAAAATAAATGTGTTTACGAGCAGAAATGTATGTGAATACATAGCTGGTTGTTTAGTGGATCAGTTGAGCAATCATTGGCTGCAGTGCCTTGATGTTAGGAACACATCTACACATTCACAAGTGTATTTATGAATCAGGTGGTTTATGTATTCTGAATACAGAAAAAACAAAAATACTTGTATTAACCGCTTGTGTTCTCCTGCTGTATAATGTATTTGTTTTATAACCCTTAGAATGTTGTTCTACTTTTCTTACCTATCGTTTTTCACAATTTCATAAGTTGATCTATTCGAAGTGATCTAGTTCGTAAACAGGAGATTTCATCCGGAGTATGCATTCTCCCATCTTACTCCTGGCTAATCTGATCCAAGATCTATATGAGGTGCCCTGGACTGATTCCCAACAATACTTGGAATCAGCTGCTGACATTTAACAAAGCTTTTAGTCTAGTTATTTATATTAGCAGATTTCATACACAAGGAAAGGGGGTCACTCTCAAAAGTCTTTCAAACCTGTCTAAGAATTTGAAAAATGTACGTTTCTAGAATAAAAACATAGAGTGCACTGTTGCACCTTATATTTAATTCTCTAGAAATGCTCTATTAGTATTTGTTTAAAGAGCCTCCAAGTTATAGCAAACCTTAAGGTGATCTGCTATACATCCTCTCTAACTTACCTTATTTTTTGGTACTGTAACCTTACTGAAAATGTAAATCAAACTTTGAGCTGTTAGAAAAGACCTGGGTGAATCAGTGTAAGCAGTGGCTCTTGGGTGCCGGCCGTGGTACTTAAGTCAAGGGGCCACATGTACGAACGCCAGACTTTGTGAGTTCCTAATAGCGACTTTTTGCAACTCGCAATTAGAAAGTTGCAAAATGCGACGTACTAATGTGTCTCAGACACATTTAGCAATTCCTAATGGGGTCGCAATTGACCTACCTCATCAATATTCATGAGGTAGGTCACAATTTATGACAGTTGGAAATTGCTAAAAACACAGGAATGGTGGCCTGCTAGGGACAGCAGACCACCATATCTGTGCTTGCTTCAAAAAATAAACCAATGTTTTTTTAAATGCTGCCTGTTTTCCTTAAAGGAAAATGGCATCCGTTTCAAAAAGAAAAATTAAACATTTCAGTTTCATTTTTTAAGAGAATGCAGTGTTCTTAAAAACATTTTTGCAACCATTCACAAAGGGGATGGGATCCGTCTGGGACCTCTACCTGTCTGCACCTGGCTTACCACCTACTTGAGATAGGCGGTAAACTGCAGCGCACAAGGTGTTTGTGTGCGATCTTCGTCCTTAACTGCATGGCTTGTTAACGCCGGTAAAGGAATTCGTGGGAGGCTGCTGAAATCTGCTGTGCCCTGTCCCAGTGAGGCGCTGCTCGCTGCTCCTGCTTGGAGCTTTGTGCTGGGAGATTGGAGGGACTGCAAGTCCCAGGACGCTTCGCTATGCACACCTGTGCTGGAGATCTGACACGCCCTTTGACTCAGGCGAGATATAACCAACCACCTATCCCCACGGCGCGGGAGCGTCCCAGGAGAAGCCCAGGACAAGGGCGGGACCGTCCAAGGCCGTCACAGACCTGGAGGAGGCTGGGCTGGGCCACCCCTCTAAGGCTTTACATTCCCTTGTTGTCCACTTTGTAAACTTAGCACCCACTCCCTATTTGTATTTGTACTTGTGTCTTTCAACCCTCAATTGCTCGAACAGGCAACACAAGCCCATCTACATTAGGACTCCTTCCAAATGCCAATGTCCACACGAGCAAGTAAGGGGAAAAGGGCGGGGAAAGGGAGCGTTGTCGGTGGTACACTAGACAACTTTATAACTCGGGCTTTCTCTGTTTTGGAGAAGGAAATAGCTATTACTGAGCGTAGGATCTCGACTGAGCTATTGACTAACAAGCGCTCGTCGCTAGGGCTATTAGTGTTAGCAACTTCACCGACCCTTACCCTTGAGACTGATACTGGACTACATCCTAATGACGTCTCTATTGGGTGCACTACCGAGGAGGTAGAAACGGAGGGCGCTGCCATTTCTGACATCACACCTGGTCAGGGCTCTCTGGACCTATCGTCCTCGGTTAGCTTAATTACTGAACACGATGAACAAGACGTAGAGTGTCATAACAGTATCACCCAGAGCCCTCAAAATCTCACTGTGAACCCTGACCCCCCCAGGCCAAACAGTAGTAATACTCTGAATAAAAGGAAGAGAAAAGGTAGCGGGCAGAAGGGGGCTTGCCAGAAACCTAATAAAAAACCTAAGGTTGCAGGTCACACCAACTGTAATAGGGATAAGGAAAAGGGGAGGGTGGGGAACATAGATGAACCAGCTATAAAGGTAGCCATATCAATAGCTAGTAAATCTCTCGGTGAAGGACCTGAGCAAATTACAAATTCGCCAACCCCTATAATCCCGACAGAGCTTGTAGAACTGACCCCCCCTCTGGCCCAATTTGAGCATGTTGTAAGATCCCTTGTTCTCCCGATAATCGAGAGGGTGAAGGTACTAACAACGAGATTAGATAGATTTGAACAAGTGATTCTTGATCAAATTTTTTCACTTAAAACCCCGATTAAACTACAATCTAGACTTGGCCATGAAACTTCTAATCAAGGGAAGACGCCTGTCTTGGATTCTGCAGCTGCGCCCGTATTGTTGCAGGATAAAGCAAAACCAGTTGCTATCCACAGACCCAAACCCGGTGCTACACGGGGAGCCGCTAATAACGTGCGGAATGGCGCGAAGGAAGCTAGTAAATTTCTATCCTCCCCTATGCGCAAGGGAAAAAAGAATGATCCCTCGCAGCAGGCTCCCGTTTGCAGCCCAAAAGTTGTCAACAATTTGAGCAAACCATCCACACCAGTTAAAGGTAGCCCAGTATCACGCCAGGTGACAAGCAAGTTAACGCCCCTAGCTCAAACTACTAGACACATCAACCTCCCCCCGCAGTGTTCCCCGTTTGTAGTGGTCCTGACTGGGGTCCCGCAGCTAGAACCTGGCAGGCGGGAATCCTATCAAGATCTGAAAAATAAAACAACCCACTGGTTAAATGCTAATAGACCATTACAATCTCACATTGATGGCCAGGTCCTCCACGTGAGACGAACTCATTGGGTTGGGCATAGGGCTAAGGATATCCCAGGGGACTGCATTTTAGTAAACTTTAGAGATGCTAGCGTTGCAGGCTTCATATGCTCTCAACAGGGTTATCAGGAGGGGAGTGTGATTAGAACTTGTGGTTTGGGGTATTTTTATCCCCAACCAGTGTACCCACATCAAATGTATGCTCCCCAGCCTCACTATGGAGGGTGGCCGCATGATATTCCTGCACATAGTAACCACCCAGTCTGGCGAGTAACATCCCACAACGCCCACTTTGATCTTAACCCGAATGGGGCTGACTCTATGTATTGACACAATCTTTATAAGTTAACAAACAGTAAGAAAAACCGAGTGTCTGTCCTAGATGGAGCAAATGCATGCGAGAATCTCCAGGACCACCAGGCAAATACCAAGGCAGGTTCCTGTCAGGTCCCTTCTACCTTGAATGTATCCCTTGAAGGTAAATCTAATGGGGCCAGATGTTCTTCTTGCCCTGCCAATCAAAGCCAGATAAGCACTATTATGAATCCAACTCGGGAGGTGGATAGCCACTTATCAGATCACCCCTCAAATCGTGCAGGATTGGCTCTAGATGCATTCCCCATGAGGATTTTGAGCTGGAACCTGGCAGGAATTTTGCAGAAATTGGAGTTACCGGACTGGAACGAGCTCATTGAGACTCATGCAATTTGCTTGTTCCAAGGGACTTGGAGCCTGGTTCCACATCATAAAGTAGGATACACTACCTTTTACCTCCCGGCAGTACCTTCTCAATTAGGCAGAGGTTGTCCTTCGGGCGGGCTCCAAATATGGGTGAGCATTTCTTTGGATTGTCAGATCATGCAGATCCAAAGTAACTCCCCTGATATCCTAGCCCTGTACTTAATCAAAGGGCATAAGGGCATTAAATTGGATATCTATAATATATATGCCCGTGGCACGAAAGGAGGAACTTCTTCACCCGTGATAAGTCTCTTGGAAAAAATGCTTAGACAGAGACCCAGCGGTGTGCATGTTATGGTCGCGGGGGTCATGAACTGTACATTTGAGCCCCTTGCTACCGATGACATAATGAACATTAACGAGGAGGACATCAGAAGAGGGATCCCAACTCTTAACTTACCGCCTATAAAGAGGTGGACGCAACGAGCCATCCAGCTGAATTCGATGGCCGTTGAATTTGATCTGAGAGCAGTAAACGGTAGATCAGCTTCAGATCAAATGGGGGCCCAGACGTTTAATAGAGCGAACCATACCTCTAGAATAGATTACATCTTCCTTGCTTTTAAACTCTGGCAATCAATGAAAGACATGACAGTCCTTCCAACTACCGATAGCGATCATAATTCTCTATCGCTCCATGTTAACTCACTGTGGCCAAATACTGGAGATCTTAAACTTGTGGCTCCAATTCAGTCAACTAAAGTTGTACATCCATCCAATTGTGGAAGGCGCCTGAGATGGTCAAGAATTGCCCTAGACGAAGGCAAGTTGATGGGCATTAAGGGAATACTAGCATCAGCACGTGCTGACCTATCTGACCAATCCGTCTTGCCTAGGGTCTCTGAAATCTTCCAGAACATGATTACTTCCCTGGGAGACCTCTTCCTTATTCAAATACCACCAGCACAGAGAAGCAAACCCCAAAGGGCGACTATCAAAAAAGGCTGGTATAATACAGAATGTCGCAAAAAGAAATCTTTGCTAGTTGAGGCAGTCAAGTCAAGACAGGTAGATCAGCTCAAACTGGCCAGGAGAGTCAGAGAGAGATTTATATAGCGCGCTACATACCCGGAGGGTCTCAAGGCGCTTGAAGAGGGGTGGGGAGTTACTTGTCGAATATCCAAGTTTTAAGTTGTTTTCAGAATGCTAGATGGATCTGAGTGAGACGAAGGTGAGTGGGGAGTGAGTTCCAGGTTTTAGCTGCAAGGTAGGAGAAGGATCTACCTCCCATGGTGGTTTTATTGATGCGAGGTACGGTAGCAAGGGCTTGGTTGGAGGATCGTAGCTGGCGGGAGGGGGTGTAGAAGGAAAGTCGTGTGTTGAGGCATTCGGGTCCAAGTTCGTAAAGTGCTTTGTGTGCGTGGGTTAGGAGGCGAGAAGTAATCCTCTTATTGACGGGGAGCCAGTGGAGGTTTTTCAGGTGACTAGAGATGTGGTCTTTGCGCGGGATGTCTAGTAAGAGTCTGGCTGATGCGTTCTGGATGCGTTGGAGTTTTTTCTGGAGTTTTGCGGTGATACCGGCGTATAGGGTGTTTCCGTAGTCCAGGCGGCTTGTAACTAGAGCATGGGTGACCGTTTTTCTGGTGTCGGTGGGGATCCAGCAAAATGTTTTTTTGAGCATGCGAAGAATGTTAAAGCAGGATGATGAAACGGCGTTGACTTGTCTGTTCATAGAGAGTGAGGAGTCCAGGATGACGCCCAGGTTCCGTGCGTGGTCCGTCGGGATGGGTGCTTTTCCGAGGGCCTCTGGCCACCAAGAGTCATCCCAGGCGGAGGGGGAGGTACCTAAGATAAGGACTTCTGTTTTGTCTGAGTTCAGTTTCAGACGGCTGTGCTGCATCCACTCGTCTCCTTCTTTCATTCCTTCATGTAGGTTGGTTTTGGCGGTGTTAGGGTCTTTGGTGAGTGATAGGATCAGTTGAGTGTCATCCGCGTAGGAGATGATGTTGAGGTTATGTTGGCGTGCGATGGCCGCGAGGGAGCTCATGTATACGTTGAAGAGGGTGGGACTGAGTGAGGACCCTCGGGGTACGCCGCAGATGACTTCAGTGGCCTCTGAGTTGAATGGTGGGAGGCGGACTCTCTGGGTTCTTCCGGTGAGGAATGAGGTGATCCATTCCAGTGCTTTTCCTTGGATTCCGATGTTTCTGAGGCGCTGTAGAAGGGTGCTATGGCAGACTGTGTCGAAGGCTGCGGAGAGGTCGAGGAGGATGAGGGCGACTGTGTCTCCATTGTCCAATAGAGTTCGAATGTCGTCTGTTGCTGCGATAAGGGCGGTCTCCGTGCTGTGTTTGGCTCGGAAGCCGGACTGTGAGGAGTCGAGGGATTTGTTGGTTTCGAGGAAGGTGGCGAGCTGGTTGTTGACGGCTTTCTCGATGACTTTGGCCGGGAATGGAAGGAGCGAGATGGGGCGGTAGTTTTTGAGTTCGGTGGGGTCCGCTGTGGGTTTTTTCAGAAGGGCGCTAAGTTCTGCATGTTTCCAGCTTTCTGGGAAGGTGGCGGAGTTGAGGGAGCCGTTGATGACGTCACGGAGGTGTGGTGCTATGATGGAGTCTGCTTTGTTGAAGATGTGGTGGGGGCAGGGGTCTGTGGGGGATCCTGAGTGGATGGAGTTCATCAGGCGGATGTGTCCTCAGTGGAGATTGGGTTCCAGTCATTAAGGATATTCAAGGGGGGTGAAGGTCCTGCAGAAGGTTGGGTGGGTTGGTCTCCGGGTCGGTTGTCGAAGCTGTTGTGGATGTCTGCGATTTTGTTGTGGAAGAACGAAGCTAGGGAGTCGCAAAGGGTTTGAGAGGGTGTGATGTCGTTGGAGTTGGCTGAGGGGTTGGTAAATTCTTTGACGATGTTGAATAATTCCTTGCTGTTGTGGGCGTTGTTGTCTAGTCGGTCTTTGAATGCTTTCTTAGCAGATCGGATTAGTTGGTGGTGTATGCGGGTGGTGTTTTTGAAGGCGTCCCTGGTGCTGGTGTTTGGGTCTTTTTTCCAGGCCTTCTCGAGGGAGCGGCAGAGTTTCTTCGATTTCTTAAGATCATTGTTGAACCAGGAGGCGTTTTTGCTGCCTAGTTTGATTTGACGTTTTTTCAGCGGTGCTAGGATGTCGACGCTGTTGGATAGCCATTGGGTGAGGTTAATGGCTGCTTGGTCGGGGTTTGAGGAGTGGGCCGGGGGGTTTTGAAGAAGCGATGAGGAGATTTGGTCAATGGTGATTTTGTTCCAGTTTCTTCGCAGAGTAGGTTGAGGATGGTTGTGAGTTGTGGTCTTATTGTAGATAAAGTGTACGCAGCTGTGGTCCGTCCAGTGGAGAGTAGTGGTGTGACTGAAGGAGACATGCTTGCTGGAGGTGAAGATAGGGTCGAGTGTGTGACCTGCGATGTGGGTGGGCGTAGTGACAAGTTGTTTGAGTCCGAGGTTGGCGAGATTGTCCAGGAGGGAGGTGGCGTTGCTGTCATTGCTCTTTTCCAGGTGAAAGTTGAGGTCTCTCAGCAGAATGTATTCCTCGGAGGGGGGGCGTGTGGGGTGATAAAGTCAGTGATAACGTCGCTGAATTGTGCACGGGGTCCTGGAGGTCGGTAGAGGAGTGTGCCTCTGAGTGTGGTCTTGGGGTCGGTGTGGATCTGGAAGTGAAGGTGTTCGGCGTTGGTAAGGTTGACGTCTGAGCTGGTTGAGATGCGGATGGAGTGCTTATGGACGATGGCGATGCCTCCTCCTGTATGGTCGGTGCGGTCCTTACGGATGATCTTGTATCCTTCCGGGATGGCAATGGAGATGTCAGGGGCTGATGAGGCGTTCATCCATGTTTCTGTTAGGAAGGCGACGTCGGGAGAAATGGTGTCTAGTAGGTTCCAGAGGTCGATGGCGTGTCTGTGGACTGAGCGGGTGTTGAGCAGGATGCATTTTAGGTGGTTGGAGTCAGATATCTGTTGTGTGATCGTGGATGAGGAGTTTTTCTTGGTGCCGTCGAACTTGCAGGAGTACCATGAGAAGGGTCCATGGGTGTGTCCAGGAGCGGCTTGGACGCAGTTGGAGAGTCGGCCAGGGTTAAGGGCTAGGAGGGTGGAGGCGTTGTAAGTAATGCGGGAGGGCTGGGCATTGCGTGGACCAGGGGGTCTGGCGCTGGGCGCGATCCAGGCGCGGACGGGCGTAGACGGGCTTACCTTTGGCGCACCTTCGGCGCGGCTGGGGCGCGACCGCTGCGCGTGAACGCTGCGCGCAAATGCATCTGTCATTAATGGATGGTGGAGGGGGAGGGGCGAGGGAGGGGCAGCAGGGAGGCGGAGGCGGGTGCGTGCTGGGGAGCCTCGCTACGAGGCACAATAAACAAAATGGCCGGGAGTTTGTAAACTAATGTTTCAACAGGCGTCCAGTCAAAGCAGTCAAAGCAGTCTCTAGTATAGCCAAACACTAAGCATATGCGAGCGCACAAACAATGAAGGCAATCAACAAAGCAGATGGGCAAATGCGAGCGCGCACACAATTAAAGCATTCAGCTATTCAAATGGGCAAAAACGAGCGCACAGTAATATTTAGATAATCGGCTATGCAAATGAGTTAAGAGCGAGCGCGCAATTAAAGGATCTGAAATAAGGTAAAAACAGGCTTAGTATCAGCTAAAAAGGACTCGGAAGATCAGTACTGGAAGCATTGAAAGAGGCAAGTTTGGTTAAGGATGCGGGACGCTTCTGGATTATCATTAGAGAAAGGAACAGGCCAGATGGTACCCTGTTAACTTGTAACATGTCTGTTCAAAGGTGGTTCGACCATTTTTCAAAACTCTATTCATGTCCCCAGAACATCTCCTCGCAGTGTAATGTGTTAAATTACCTAGGAACTAAGGAGGACCCAAATATTTATCTTTTCACACAAAAGGAGGTAGAAAGGGCAATTGACTGCATTGTTCCCCGTAAAGCGGCTGGTCCTGATGGTATCCCAGGAGACCTAATCCGTTTGGACCGGTCGAAATGGGCAAAGGTCATCACTATGTTAATTAATGCTATGGTAGACGGTGCACAGGTCCCTGTATCGTGGAAAGGGGCAGAGGTCGTCCCCATTTTCAAAAAGGGAGATAGGGACGACCCTGCCAACTACCGGCCAATACGTTTACTGGATTCCTCACAAAAAGTTGTGGGGAAGGTGATCCTCCAGAGAATTCAACAATGGATGGATGACTGTAGAGTCCTCTCCGACTATCAGGCAGGTTTCCGATCAGGAACTGGGACTATAGAGCAGGCATTTCGCCTGCTCCTAATCTACTGGAAAGTGGGTGTTCTGGGCGGGGGCAGTCTTTACTTCGCCTTTATAGATCTAAAGACTGCCTTCGACCTGGTCCCTAGGGAGCGCCTGTGGCGAGTTTTCTTAGGAATGGGGATTCCCCGCTACCTCCTCCTGCTATTAGTGAGGATGCACGAAGGCAACTTCGCGCAAGTAAGGTGGGGCCAACAGGGGCAAAAGACTGACAGAATCCCGGTGAATAGGGGCGTCCGCCAGGGATGTGTTTTGGCTCCCACCCTGTTCCCTCTATATGTGAACGGGGTGGTGCAGCACTTATTGCAAACTCCATCTGATGCACCATCCCTGGCGGGCGAAAAAATCCCAATTCTCCTGTTCGCCGACGATACTCTGCTCATTTCTTAGTCCCCTGTTGGCCTGCAGTCCCTCCTAGACAGTTTCCAAGCATTTTGCACTTTGCGAGGCTTAGTGATAAATACAGATAAAACTAAATATCTGATAATAAATCCCCCCAAAAACATATTAGAGCTCCTGTCTTGAACCACGTCCAACTGGAGAGGGTCACTTTTTTTGATTATTTGGGCATTCGCTTCTCCGACAATATGCAGTAGACATCCCACCTACAGAAGATACTACTGTGCCACAAAAGAGTAGCCTATTGCCCCTGTGGTAGTTATATACAAAGCTAAGACCTCTGCCCTGTATGGTGCAGAGCTATGGGGATTGGGTAATGTGGACTTGTTGACGAGATCGGAAAATAAGTTCCTTAGGGACCTAATGGCGCTCCCCCAGAGCACACCTATGCTACGCCTGCTCATGGATCTGGGTTGCCATGCAATATCAGATCTCGCTAAACTTCGACCACTCTTACTGTGGGCTCGCCTATGGCGCGCCCCAGAATTAACTAAGTACGCAGAGGGTTTATCAGAAGTCATGTCTATGGTTGGTTGGCACAAAATTAGCTGGCTCAAGCAAGTTAATGGAAAGGGTAAATTTGCCTTCAAGGGATTTATTCACAATATATTTTGTTTGATTAAGGTTATTTCTGAAAAGGATCAATCACTTATCCTTATAATGAATCCATCAACAATTTTGTAATTCAACACGAGCAATATATCAACATATAACATGTAAACATGAAGACAAAGACACAAGGTGTATACGAAAAATATGATTTTATCAAATAGCTTAATCAAAGAAATCAGCTACATGTACAGATCAGTAAGTGAATAAAATTAGGGCTGTAGGTACACATATAAGTAAATTATCAAGTGACACAACAGAACCTAAATAAGACACCTATCCCAAAACATATTGAACCAAACAAAAGAAAGGGATAAAGTGTGAAGTCGACGTTTCGGTTTCTCTGACGTTAGTTTGCTGAAACCATCCTCAGGACTGTTATTGAATTATGGTCTGTAAAGAGATTGTAATCTGTAAATCAAAAAAATAGGTCATAGTTTACAATCTGAAACTAAATATTAACGTAACACCTTGGTGAAAAAAGACATTTGAGACAATTCACTACAAAGAAGACATACTATATACATAGGCAAACATTTTACACATGTGTGAGATATTTTCAAACAGTCACTTGACAATTTACAAGTTTTAGTCAATTCGAAAACAACATTTCTTAGTTCCAAACAAATTACTACTAAGAGGTAAAAGAAATTTCTGTTTACAGTCTTTTCTATTGAACATATGTCCACTTTAAATGAAGACTTTGTCTAAAGAGACAGCATATATATACAATGGCTTTGAGTGTGGCCCGTACGTTTCTGTATATGGTTTCATATTAGACATTTATCATATGAATTTGATGTGTTCTCACAGAAAACATAAGTTCTACTGATTGGACCATTATAGGGTCCATGATTGAAGTCCTTGCTTAATTGAATAACACAGACCTTTGGATCATAGTGAACACCTCAAACAGGACCATCTATTACCTTAACATGTATTTCAATACGGATGTTCTATGAGACCATGTGGGATAAGGAAAGGAATACCTGTATCATAGGATTGACTGCATCCCGTTGATAGCTTGTCGTCAAAATGATTTAGTGATTCTAATGGAAAATAAGGGTTCGATTTCAAGGTCTGCGTTTAGAGGAAAACATAGGATAAAGATATTTTAAGTGAACACATACCTATATATTATTGATTGGGAAACTATAGTTTATGGGTTCAAATTCATATGATAAATGTCTAATATGAAACCATATACAGAAACGTACGGGCCACACTCAAAGCCATTGTATATATATGCTGTCTCTTTAGACAAAGTCTTCATTTAAAGTGGACATATGTTCAATAGAAAAGACTGTAAACAGAAATTTCTTTTACCTCTTAGTAGTAATTTGTTTGGAACTAAGAAATGTTGTTTTCGAATTGACTAAAACTTGTAAATTGTCAAGTGACTGTTTGAAAATATCTCACACATGTGTAAAATGTTTGCCTATGTATATAGTATGTCTTCTTTGTAGTGAATTGTCTCAAATGTCTTTTTTCACCAAGGTGTTACGTTAATATTTAGTTTCAGATTGTAAACTATGACCTATTTTTTTGATTTACAGATTACAATCTCTTTACAGACCATAATTCAATAACAGTCCTGAGGATGGTTTCAGCAAACTAACGTCAGAGAAACCGAAACGTCGACTTCACACTTTATCCCTTTCTTTTGTTTGGTTCAATATGTTTTGGGATAGGTGTCTTATTTAGGTTCTGTTGTGTCACTTGATAATTTACTTATATGTGTACCTACAGCCCTAATTTTATTCACTTACTGATCTGTACATGTAGCTGATTTCTTTGATTAAGCTATTTGATAAAATCATATTTTTCGTATACACCTTGTGTCTTTGTCTTCATGTTTACATGTTATATGTTGATATATTGCTCGTGTTGAATTACAAAATTGTTGATGGATTCATTATAAGGATAAGTGATTGATCCTTTTCAGAAATAACCTTAATCAAACAAAATATATTGTGAATAAATCCCTTGAAGGCAAATTTACCCTTTCCATTGTATTACCCAAGCCCTCAAGGGTATTCCGGGTCGCTCACTCCTTCTAAAACTCAAGCAAGTTAAAACACTTTTATGTGCCTTGGGCCTCAAGGACGCCTGGGCAACTAAATCTGCCCCCCCTAAAGTAGTGCTAAAGAGAATCTTCTGGAACTGGGTAGCGTCCAAACAACGTTCTGACCCTAACCTAGGCAGGCTTACTGAACATTTCATGGAGATCAAAGAAGTAGCACTTTGTGAACCCTATCTGGATATTATCCAGAAACCTTTTGATCGGGCACTGTACTTTAAATTTAGGGTTGGTACTTTACCGATCTGTGAGTTCACTGCTCGTTGGGCGCCTCCCCGACAGACCACACCCAATTGTCCCTTTTGCACCACGAGGGTGGAATCAATGGCTCACGTTCTGTTTGTATGCCCATTGTATCAATTGCCAAGGAGGCGTTGGCTCAAGCCTCTCTGTAAAGAACTGGGAACAAGGCAACATTCTGTGTCACTACGTATTTTTAAATCTGACACCCGTACACTTTATGCTTACGGCATCGCTAAGTTTTTAAGTTGGGCTTGGTCCATCAGAACTCAAAGGCTTAACGTTATTATTTAATCTAGTTTTTTAAAAAACTGTCTTAATGAATTGTATCCTTATGTCCCACCTAATTGCTACTACGCGAAGTCTTAGGGCGGTTTTTATGTAATTTATAGCTATTGAAACTTTGCATTGGGCGATAAGGATGTTTTATCAAATGTTTTATCAAATGTTTCCATTTTATGGAATAATATGTGTATTTGTGCTTTTAAGATATGTTTTTATCGAAAGAAAGCACTTTGAACTGAACTGCAAATGTTTTGCAATCACATTTCGGTCGCAAAACATTCATACATTCCCCTGTGACTCACTATAAGGAAGGGACGCCCTTGACACACCCCTTCCTAATACCGACTCGCCAACCATATTTTGCTAGTCAGTAATACGATACCAACTCACAAAATACGGGTAGTACATGACAAAAGGCTCTTTAGCTGTCACAAAAGGCCCAATTCTCTGTTTGTGCCCACTAAAACCTTTTGTTCATGTGGGCCAAGGTTCCTTTAATCCATACTCCTATTATTATTAGTTATCCTTTCCAGTGGCGGCTTGACTGTTAGAGTGTTTTGGCTTTGCCCTTCCTATTTTGTTTTGTCTCCAGCAATCCAAAACTAAAAGTAGAAAAAATGTAAATTACATATGTCAGATTGGGTAAGCCACTAGGCTCATCCAAACATGCATGCATTGTGCAGAGCGCTGACTGGTAGAGCTGTGCTTGAGGATTAGTAAACCAAGCAACTCTCTCTGATGAGGCACTGGCCATTAGCCCTCTTTAG
Source organism: Lissotriton vulgaris (assembly GCF_964263255.1). Classification (NCBI taxonomy): domain Eukaryota; kingdom Metazoa; phylum Chordata; class Amphibia; order Caudata; family Salamandridae; genus Lissotriton; species Lissotriton vulgaris. Next base: position 56,091,224 of record NC_141696.1, read on the forward strand.
GGATGGCAGGTTCATTGTTACACTTAACAGTGGAATTGACAGAATTGGGCCCCATCAAACCGTGCACTGTCAATCACATGGTATGTAGCACAACAGACCTCCAAAGACACAAGAAAACCAACAGGGAGCCTTGCGAGCAGTCATGATGCTTGAGCGTCTGAGGAAGTGATCCAGATGAATGCGCTTGAGTGGGACCCATGCAAGCCACCAGTGGGGTTAGGCAAGAAAAGAATCTTTTCAATGTTGTGGTGTTTGTGTGTATGTGCAGGTGAATACGTGTAAGTGTGTGCGCTGCATGTCTATGTGAGTATGTGTGTGTGTGTTGGTGCCTAGCACTTACATATTTGAAGCAATTCTTGAGATTGTAGGGCCATTCATGACATGATGATGCCCACCTATGGCATAATGCTGGCCCTGGCATATTGGCGACACTACTGTATGTATGGCATACTGGGGTCACACATGGCATCAAGCTGTTCATTCTAGCTAAAACACCGATATACTGCTTAAGTCTTGGCATATTTGGGGAGTCCATGGCATGATGGTGTGCACCCTTCCTCAAATGATGGCCCTGGCGTGTTGTAAATAGGTTTTGGCATTTTGGTGGTAAACATGACATGATGGTGCCCATGTGAAGAAAGGCTTAGACTCAAGATTGATACCGTACTGGAGGATGTGATGTCATTCCAAAGTAACCTTCTTTGTTGTCTCAGAGGGGGTCAAGTGTATTCCCAGGCTGAGCCTCCTTTACCGTTTCAGCGAGGTGCCTACGTACAGCCGAAGGTAAAGTCTGATTAAAGGCCACACTTACTCCTGTGCACCTTACAACCCTGTGCCTGAGAGTTACACCATGGAAATGTAATCTAAAGTCACCATCTCCATGATGGAAGATGTGTATCACTTGAAGTGCTTTCCCTCAATGGTGTCAGAATAGAGTTGGAAATAATGAGGCGCATGGAGAGTCCCGCCTGCGACTCGGGCATTAGGAACTAAGCCAGGGTGGCCCAGGAAAGCAAGTGCTGAAAGCCAGAAGCGCTGGATGCTGAATTACTTATCATGAGACAGAGACATCCACGAGTCACTTCTCCTATTCATTCCTGGAAGCAGGAGTTTGCTGATGAGGGTATAATCCACCCGCTTTCAGGCACCTCTTCCGCTATGTTTTGGAATGCAACAACAGGCTGTGACTGCCAACTCCCTCCTGCGTTTGATGCGTTCTATAAAGAACCTAAAAACTCTTGTTGACCTTCACACCTGTATTTAAGATGTGCAATTTCCTTCTTAATCCTGGTAACTTGGAAGGAGCTTAGCGCGCAACCAAGATGGTCGCGTGAGCACAGGGCTCCGGAGACCCTCGCCGCCTCCCGCATATATCCTGTCACTAATCCTGATGACGACAACGGGTTATTAAGGACATAACCCAGCTTATATAATAGCTGTTTTCAGGATTCGATTTGGATGCCGGGAACCGGACTTATTCCACTCCGAATGTTGATGGCCTGCACCGGGGAGCAGCCAGTCCCCGTGATACCCAGGTGGTAGTTGAACAACAACGGTCAGTGGGAGTTGACTTGTGCCCTTGGGTGTACTTTCGGTTTCGTTTTTGGATTTTTCTACCGAAACCTGCCACCGCCCACCTTCGGTGGCCCACGGACTAAACTTTGGATTGTGTGGTCGCCTGTCGCGTCTTGTATCAAGACTCTCCTAGGACTGACTTGTGAGGAGCCATTCTTACCAGGTAACAGAGGCCCCTCCGGGGCACATCGTTCAACATGGTGGGCAAGCCAGACAGCGAGAAGCGGAAGACCAAAATCTCACACCGAAGGGGCACCATTCAATCAAATGTTATGGATCGCTACACCCAGCCTAAAGGATCCCCCAGTGGTGCAAGTAGAACTCTGGAAGAGGCTGGAGATGGCTCCACTGCAACGGATGATTTGACTTTGCGAGACGTCATGGGCGCCATTGCGAGTATGAAGACATCCATGGGCCAACAATATGAGACGTTGGCTCTAAAGCTCGACACAGTGGCTATAGACGTCACTTGATCAGGACTGACCTGGCGAAGACCAATGAAAAGGTCAAGTCTCTAGATATAAAGACCGCCAGCCTTACGACCGACATGTCCAATCTGCAAACAGAGGTTCGCAATATACAGTCCTCCAACGACTTATTTGCCCGCCGACTGGAAGATTTTGAAAGTCGGGCAAGGCGCAATAACGTTTGTATCATCGGATTTCCGGAGAAGTTCACAGAGTTGACCACAGACCTCCTCGTGAAAGACCTTATTCTGAATCATCTGCCCCCAAGGGCCTCAGTAACTTTTTTGCTGTGGAACGTGCGCACAGAGTTCCGGGTGGAAAGCATAAACCAGGCGCCCCTCCAGGGCCCATAATAGCTAGAATCTTTAATTTTAGAGATAGAGACGCTATCCTGCAGGCGTCGCAGGCCAATGGCCCCACAAAATTCGAGAATACGACGGTCAGCTTCTACCCAGACTTCACTCAATCCATTCAGAAACAAAGGATGGGATTTCTGGGGGTGAAGCGGAGATTGAGAGACATGGGATTGAAATATGCAATGCGTTTTCCTGCTCGGCTTCGTGTTGAGTACAACGAACGGACATTCTTCTTTGATCGGCCTGAGAACGTTAGTGACTGGCTTGACACTCTGCTGACGCACCGAGACCGCCCGGAACACTCTAGGGGCGCAGAGGGTGGCCCGTTGGAACAAGAGTGAGGAGTGGTAACCGGCCCGAGCAGTATACGTAACTCACAGCTGTGGTTTGATGACTTTTGTGTTTGTACATGCAACTGTATAATACCCAGAGGCGGTAGGGGGGACGGGACTCTCCCTCCTTCCGGGGTTCTTTTTCTTCTTGTAGACTAGTTTTATGTCAGGGCGACAGGCACACTGCAAGTTGGGGTGGCTATTTAGTCTAACGCAGGGGTGCAGGGTGGGGGGATGTGTTCAGGGGATTTCTCTGGGGGTGGGGGGAGGGACTTTGTTTGGTTTTTTTTCGTTTAGAGGCAATACATTGTTGTATATTCTGATTTGGGTGACCTGTTCGCTGTGGGGTGGAGCCTGCCCTCACTTCTGGGATGGGGGGTCAGGGGTTGAGGGTACTATGTTGGAATGTTAACGGTCTGGGGGACAGGATAAAACGAGGAGTAGTATTACAGCTTTTGAGACGTCTTTCCCCTGATGTATTATTACTGCAGGAAACGCACTTGATAGGAAATACGTGCCATGCCATGAATCGGCGAGGTTATCGCTTAGTTGCACATTCGGGGTTCACCACTGGATCTAGGGGGGCGGGTATCCTAGTTAGGAGCACCCTCCCCCTGGAATTAGATGATACAATTCTGGACGACAGCGGACGCTATGCCGCCATCACGGGCAGATGGGAGGGGAAGACAATCTCCTTACTCTCTGTGTCTCCTCACCCACGCACACAAAGCCCTACACGACCAAGGCCCGAGCTACCTCAACAACCGCCTCAACTTCTACGCTCCCAAACGCCACCTCCGATCGACCAACCACGCCCTCGCCGCCGTCCCCCGCTTCCGAAGAGCGACAACAGGAGGAAGGTCCTTCTCCTACCTGGCCGCCAAGACCTGGAACACCCTCCCGACCGACCTTCGCCTGACCCAAGACCACCTCTCCTTCAGGAAGAAACTCGAGACCTGGCTGTTCGAGCAGTAGCGCCCCCCCCCCCCCCCCCCCCAAGCGCCTTGAGACCCTCCGGGTAAGTAGTGCGCTCTATAAATGCCTTGATTGATTGATTGATTGATTGATTGTGTATGTTCCGCCAGGCTTGCAAACAATGACTTTTGCTGATTTGGGGAGAATATTGTTGGGACTCCCTGAGGGCATTTTAGTTATAGGCAGAGATTTCAACTCGGTTGTCTGTGGTAGGGAGGACCGCAGCCCTCCCAGGGATCTTGCAAGATCGCAGTCTTGGTTGGGTAACTTCTTGGAGACACTGGGTCTGGTGGATTGCTGGAGACTGATGCAACCGGGACAGGCACAATACACTTTTCACTCAGGTGCACATGGTAGCCTTGCTAGGCTTGATTATGTCCTCATGCTGGCAGCGCAGGCCGTCTTGGTGAGGGAGATTAGGCACTTGGCCAGGGGTATCTCGGACCACTCCCCACTGTGGCTCTCTATTGATATACAGCTGGGAGCAGAAGGTCGAGTGGTCCAGATTAAACCCTGGCATCTTCGTAACCCTAAGACCCGGGCGGGCTTGGCCAAGTCTATAGATAAGTATTTCTCCGAAAATGTGGGGTCGGTATCCTCCTCAATCTCACTGTGGGAAGCCTTCAAGACGGTAATCCGTGGTCAGGATTTGTCATTGATTGCTTGTGCAAAGAAAAGAAAAGAAAGAATGAGGAGGTAGTACGGCTGGAGGCCGAAATACCTGAGCTGGAGGGAGAATTGGAGTCTAGTATCACACATGACAAGTTGCACGTTCTCAACCTCAACCAGCTTGACTATAGAGCCCTGGTGACTGATGCGGCTAAAGCTATGAATCGTGAGCAGCAGGGACGGCTGTATGATGTTGGAGACAAAGCGGGGAAGATGATTGCCTGGTTGGATAGAAAGGAGAGATTGAGTCTTGTGGTTCCCGTGATTGAGAGAGTGGATGGAGTGCGAGTTGTGGACCCTGTGGAGATAGTGGAATGTTTCGCAGAACACTTTCAAAAGGTATATGCGCCAGTCTCAGACAGACGGGAGGAAGACTCGCATTTGTTGATGCAAGATATCGCACTGCCTGTCTATCTGACTCTGATAGAGAGCTGATGGATGTGGAGTTTTCCGACGATGAAGTAGCACTCACCATCCGCTCCATTCGCTCCGGAAAAGCTATGGGCCCGAATGGTATCTCCATTGAGCTCTACAAGCTACGTCCAGACAAAATGGCGCCGTATCTCCGTGAGATGTTTTTGAAGTCACGAGACGTTGGTTCCCTTCCCCGTGATCAACGACTTGCATCCATTGTTGTGATCCAGAAGGAGGGGAAACCTCTGGACCAATGTACGTCTTACAGACCGATATCACTTTTAAATGCAGAACCTAAAATTTTGGCAAAACTGCTGGCAAACCGACTAATAAAGGTGATCAGCGATTTGATACATCCGGATCAGTCTGGGTTTAATCCACATCGCAATACCGCATTGAACCTGCGTCGTCTTCATGGCGTCCTGGCGAGAGCGGAGTTGCTGCATGAACCGGCACTCTTGGTCTCCTTGGATGCCACGATGGCCTTCGACACAGTGGAATGGCCATATCTGTGGGCTGCTCTCGCAAAGTTTGGTTTTGGCCCAGGGTTTATTAGCTGGGTTAAACTCCTTTATGAGGAACCACTTGCCCAGGTTGTGGTAAATGGCAGGGTCTTGGAGTCCTTTGTTCTCAGGAAGGGCACGCGACAGGGGTGCCCATTGTCTCCGTTGCTCTTCGCCCCTGCCTTGGAACCCCTAGCCGCTTGGCTGCGGTGGGAGCCATCGCTTAAGGTTATTAGGTGGACCCCTGATTTTGAAGATCGAATATCACTCTACGCGGATGATATTTTACTGTACCTCACATCCCCCTGGAAGTCATTAATAGTATTGTTTGACGTGCTTAGCTCATTCGGGAAGAATTCTGGTCTTGTGATTAACTGGACTAAATCCTGTGTTTATGTCCTTACTGGAGATATACCCCCCATGCCGCGTGGTTGCCCGATACAGGTATCACAGATTGGTTTTAAATATTTGGGGATTTTCATCTCACTTGACCCTGCTGTCCGATATGAGCGTAACTTGCTTCCCCCGCTCCGGCGACTGAAATCCGACGTGGCGGCCTAGTGTGGCTTGCCGTTGTCCCCTCTCGGGAGGGTGGCCCTTTTTAAGATGATGTCTCTGCCACGATTTCTATACACCCTTCAAAACACACTTGATCTCGTACCGGCGAGTTATTTCCGTGAGGTAGAGAGTTTACAGAGGCAGTTGATATGGGACGGGCGTCCTCGTATCGCCCTGGCTAAATTGACATTGCCCTGGTACGACAGGGGCATCGCGTAACCGGACATCAAGCGCTATTACTGGGCATCTCAATTGTGCGCAATCAATCATGCAATGTATGGCCCCATGCCAAATCCTGCGTTTGAAATGGCTAAGTGGCAGTTGCCGGGTAGAAACTACAACAGGGCGCTATACTCCAAATCGGTCGGAAGGAAGCTACTGGGACCGACTAAGATTGCAGTACGAGTGTGGCATAGTGCGAACGCAGCAATGGGGTGGTCGGATACATTGACCCGGGCGACCCCGCTCTACGTCGCTAAAAGATTGGGTAGCTTGTGGAAAACGAAGGGCTTTGAGAAGTGGGAACTCATAGGTATTTGTAGGGTCGGAGATCTTTGGATTAAAGATAGGATTAAGACCTTTGAAGAGCTACAGTTGGAATATGAGCTTAGTGACAATGAGTTTTTTCGCTATATGCAGATCCGCCATGCGCTGTGTTCGGTTTTTCCGGCCGGGGTCACGATTCCGGAATCTTCCCCCGTCGAAGATCGGGTGCTGGACGGACACATTCCGGACAGCTCCATTTCTTTGATATATAAAAAACTAATTAACGACCGTATGGATTTACTTCTACAGCTCCGGGAGGCTTGGACCAGCGATGGGCTGGAATTGGATGATGAGGATTGGCAGGCTGCAATATCCTCTCCTAAAGAGGTCGCGATCCCGGCCCGTCTCCGGCTGGTGCAATTGAAGATCCTACACCGGATATATATAACGGGCCCCCGTCTACTCCGTATGGGTTATTCTGTGGATGGATTGTGTAAGCGTGGGTGTGGTTCGATGGGTACTTTCCTTCATATCATATGGGAATGCCCGGAAGTGGTTGTGTTCTGGAACCGTGTGCCTGCAGTTATGGAAGAGGTTACGAGAGTTTCATTGTTGCCTGAAGCCCGGTGCTGTCTGCTGAATGTATGGGAACCAAATGATTATAATGTGGCACAGACTCAATGGGCTACCCTTGGGAACATGATAGCTAAAAGAGACATAGCACAATTGTGGGGGTCCCAAAGAGTGCCCACGGTCATAGCGTGGAAGGAAAACATGGACTGGTGCATGTTTCGGGAAAAAACAGTGTATGTCGCTTGTGGCAGACCGAGGAAATGGGGTAAAATTTGGGACCAATGGAATTCATACCAGGGGAGGTGTGTACTCCTTTTGTAGATATTCCGGAAATGTCGCAGTCCCCCTAGCCGAGCATTCCTTGTACTGTTTAGGTCCTCGCAGACACTGTAGTCTACTTTCTCCCTGCCCCCCCCCCTTTAATTTAATATTGAAACATACATTGTTTTATGGCGTGGTTTCTTTCCCCCCCCTGGAGCAGGCACTCACGACATTGCTTATTTTGCCTCATTAGTTCTTGTTTATTTATTATTTATAATTAGATTTATATATAAATAAAATACAAAACCTTAATTTCATCCGGTGCGAATATCCTATGATTAATACGAACTGTACGCTGAATCGCTGCCGGACCCCTGGGTTGTCGGCTGAAGAGCTGTGTTTTACAGTATCATGTTTACGTCTAATTTAATTGGCGGCCGGCCCCTGTGGTTGTAGGCCCACGCCTGTACTGTTACTGAAATGAACAATAAAGGTTTAAAAAAAAAAAAATCCTGGTACCTTGGATGGTCTACCTAAATCCACAATTCTGAGGATGTCGGCGAGGTCTCCTTCAGCAGCTAGATTGCTGTCGGGCTCTGGGAAATCCTACTACGTTAGTCCTTTACTGCAGCACTCACACTTGCTATCTCTGCTGGTTTGGGTTCAGTTTAGGATTGAATGTTTCAGACACAAGGAGGTTAGTGCCAACACTTTGTCACCTTACTTGAGACCTACAAAATGATGACAGTTACAGAAGATTAGATGCAAAAGCAGCTACTACTTGAGATAGCCAGATTTTGCAAAGGTGAAACATTGTGTTTTTCTTGTGTTCCAGGTGTTCCAGTCGGAGTATGGATTTTCCTCCTATTGAGTAAAGAACAAAGTCAGAATTCCTATTTTTTAGCATATGGTGGGTTTCTTTCTTTTCATACACTCGTTTAGGTTTATGTGCATGTTTTCTTTTCTCAGTGTTTTATTTATGTATTACCAAGGAATGGCGGTCTCCTAGTTGCTGCTCTTTTACCTTTGTAAATTGGATTTTGGAACATTTGTGTTTATATTTTACAGAGTGCTGATAAACGTGTGTGCCGGGCTCCCAACTTCAGAACCATAAATGTCTGAAAAGGAGGCCTTTTTCATTGAAAAACAGGTCATAATTTCCACCAAGGCCAATATGGTTCACATTGTGTTTGCAGGGTAGTAGTTTCCACTGTGTTTGCAGGGTGATGGTTTGCACTGTGTTTGCAGGGTGGTAGTTTGCACTGTGTTTGCAGGGTGATGGTTTGCACTGTGTTTGCATGGTGGTAGTTTGCACTGTGTTTGCAGTGTGGGCTACATACACAGTTATTCATACAACTAAAATTCCTGGAATCCTCTCAGACCAGGGGTAATAAAAAGGATGGCTGTGTACCACTTGAGGAGTGGCATGCAAAAAGTAACCAGGCCAGCAAATCAAACACCACCAATATGTGAGTCTGACAATTCTCTGTCAGGTGGTGAGGCGCTCTTATCGGGGGTAATGCTTGTATTGTTTGTACCTCAGATGCCTTCTGATGCTTTTCAGTGAGTTCTGTAACTTCTGTCCTGCATCTCTCAACTTCGTCTTTGACTTCGTCTGTCCGGGATACAGCTTTCTTCATTCTGGTCAAGGAGAAAAGTGAAAGAGTCAAGAGGAGCGCTCCATCTGTATCTCAGGATGCTGAACACTGAATGACAACCCACTGAATCCCCACTTTATCAGGCCTAAAACACTATAACAGACTAACCACCCTAAAAACCCTAAGCATGTATATGTTAAACCCCAAATGTAAGCCTTTGTGAGGCTTAATGTTCTATTAAAAGGTTTGCCTGTATAAACAGCATGGACCACCAATGATGGCGGCAGACGATTGAGCCATGAGTCGAAGGCATTGCAGTGGTGGCAGTAGTTCTGTTATGGCATTTGGTGGTTTTGCCATTGCCAGAAGTAACATTGCTGGCTGCAGTAATGCTTTTAGCTCTGGTGTGAAAACCACCAGTGGCAGTACTAGCTGTGGCCTTGAAGACTAGAAGCAGGCAGTTCATCCTTTGTGAGGCCATAGGACCGACAATATTACCCTCTATGCAAAGCGGTTTGTATTGGATTGGATTGTAATTGCATTTATATTGCGCTTACTACCCCTGGCGAGACATCAAAGTGCTTTTTCAGCGAGTAGCACGCTCCTCCGGAACCCATAAAGGATTAGTGTTGAATTAGTATAGTGAAATATGAAAGTAATTTAAGTGGTGTCAGTTATTTGGATTCAGAAGGATAGCGAAGGGATAGAAGAGGGGAAAAAGGTTTGCATTTATATAGTACTTGTTACCCTTGATGGGGTGTTGAAACGTTTATTTGGCGATTAGCACGTTACTCAGTGTGCTCAATGTCTTCGTGCATCTGCTTTGGAAAGAAATAATACTGGGTACATTTCCCAGGAGTATCTTACTTCTTGGTGTTATTTCTTCCTACAGTTAAAGTCCAAGAACCGTATGCACATTTGTACTCTGCATAAAGTTCTTCTCTTTTTATAGTTAGCTCTCCAGGGGATGAGTTGCACAGTCAATGATTATTCCAAGCTGAGTAGCTATGGAAAGTATTGTATGCCACTGTCATCAACCACAATAAACTCAGTATCCTGCCAGAGGCAATGCTTTTAAAAAGGATAGGTCTTTAAGTATCTTAACACCGTAATAATGTGCATAAGAGGCAAAAGGCACCAGCAAAGTCTGAGTCTAAGGTGTGGCCACAAGCATTAGGGTTCTACAATGCACAATATCAGTGAGGACCACGGAGGCGTATTACCTTTTACAGCTACCTTAGAAAGTCCTTAGGTCTCCATTATTTCACAATGACAGTGCCTACCAACTGGCCAAGTGAACCAAGTGCCAGCCATGATAACATGTATCAAATCTTAGTTTTCCAGCGACCCACAAGCAAAGGGGAGAAATCTAGGCATCTAACAATCTGCTGAAATGACCCAAAAGTCAAAGATACAGTACAACCTACAGCCTAAGTGAACTGCGACCCTCTACGTCTCCTCCTCACCGTACCTTTCCCCATTCTATCTCTTTCTCCTCCCACATGCAACAGAGCATGTACCCCAAACTTTTTTTAATGACAAACTTTATTGAATTTCTTGGTGTGGTAAAACAGCCTGTCAGAGGACCTCACCCATCCCCATCCAATGGGGCACCGCATATCATCCCAGAGAACAATAAGACAGAACAGATCCACTATGGTCCATAAACTACATATGAAAATTCATAGTCTCACACCCACCGACAACCCCGAATAGTCCTATCAGGCACCCCAGACCTTAGCATGTTTATGAGGACAGCCTCTTGCTCTGTAGATTGGCTCCCCCATCCTGCCCACCAGTACCTCGCCCTCTGCCACTCCAGTACCCTGAACTTTAATTTCAATTGCAGTTTCCCCAAGGTTGGGTGAGGGGACGTTGCAGGTCTTATTTTGTGTTGGTGGTTGTCGGTTGGCAACACCGGCACTTGCTTTGGGAGACCAGTTGTTTTTTCGCTCGAGCACTATCCTGATCCACTCCTGAGCACCTATTTCTGGAGACTGTAATCGTTTCAATTACTGTAGCACTATCCTGATCTGGTCTGCGCCGGGGCCAAAGCGCCTTTAGATGTGTTGCGCAGTATGCCGTAGGTTGTTGGCTTTATTCCATGTGTGCTTGTTTGGCCAGGGTGCTGGCTCTTCTGTGCCACTTTAGGCATGTCTGCTCTGCTGACGGACTGCGAGCCCGGCCCTATGTGCCCATGAGCTTTAAGTGGGTGCGGATACCACCTGGGTGTAGTTTTGGGAGGTGAGGGGGCAACGCGCGGCTGATGCTTCATACCAAGATATCTGGCTACCTCTCCAGCAGCTGTGGTATTGGTCTGCGGTGTATATACTGTGGGCATCAGCACTTATTTATTCATCCATTCATTTTTTTTCATCAAATGAAATACTAGGGAGTTGCCACCTACAAGACCTGGGGTACACAGTATGTCAGGGCCAATCTTGTGACCTGCTGTTGAACAACATATACTCAACATGAATCACGTCTAGTGGGCTTGCAGCTGCCATGTACACTGGAGCAAAACAAAGGTCCAGTAGGAGCGAATCAACATTTCAGGATAACATTGTTGCCCACATCAGAGAGAGAACACTCCCCCAGATCATATGCACAGGAGCCAATCCATGCCCGCTATCTACCTGGAACACCTGCTTTAAAGTCCGTCAGCATTATGTTGTAAAAACCCTTGCTTGTGTTCCACAGTAAAGAGCAGCCCTTGCAGGGAAATGGAAGGAAACATCTGGCGTGGATCATAGATTCAAAAGCTTAAACAATTCCCCATCATCTGGTTGGGAACCCCTAGTATTCACTGTTAACATGGCAACATAACCTTACACTCACTCAACAACACTGATAAAGAACTAGGGCTGTTAACATGGCAACATAACCTTACCCTCACTCAACAACACTGATAAAGACCTAGGGCTGTTAACATGGCAACATAACCTTACACTCACTCAACAACACTGATAAAGACCTAGGGCTGTTAACATGGCAACATAACCTTACACTCACTCAACAACACTGATAAAGACCTAGGGCTGTTAACATGGCAACATAACCTTACCCTCACTCAACAACACTGATAAAGACCTAGGGCTGTTAACATGGCAACATAACCTTACACTCACTCAACAACACTGATAAAGACCTAGGGCTGTTAACATGGCAACATAACCTTACACTCACTCAACAACACTGATAAAGACCTAGGGCTGTTAACATGGCAACATAACCTTACCCTCACTCAACAACACTGATAAAGACCTAGGGCTGTTAACATGGCAACATAACCTTACCCTCACTCAACAACACTGATAAAGACCTAGGGCTGTTAACATGGCAACATAACCTTACACTCACTCAACAACACTGATAAAGACCTAGGGCTGTTAACATGGCAACATAACCTTACACTCACTCAACAACACTGATAAAGACCTAGGGCTGTTAACATGGCAACATAACCTTACACTCACTCAACAACACTGATAAAGACCTAGGGCTGTTAACATGGCAACATAACCTTACCCTCACTCAACAACACTGATAAAGACCTAGGGCTGTTAACATGGCAACATAACCTTACCCTCACTCAACAACACTGATAAAGACCTAGGGCTGTTAACATGGCAACATAACCTTACACTCACTCAACAACACTGATAAAGACCTAGGGCTGTTAACATGGCAACATAACCTTACACTCACTCAACAACACTGATAAAGACCTAGGGCTGTTAACATGGCAACATAACCTTACACTCACTCAACAACACTGATAAAGACCTAGGGCTGTTAACATGGCAACATAACCTTACACTCACTCAACAACACTGATAAAGACCTAGGGCTGTTAACATGGCAACATAACCTTACCCTCACTCAACAACACTGATAAAGACCTAGGGCTGTTAACATGGCAACATAACCTTACACTCACTCAACAACACTGATAAAGACCTAGGGCTGTTAACATGGCAACATAACCTTACACTCACTCAACAACACTGATAAAGACCTAGGGCTGTTAACATGGCAACATAACCTTACACTCACTCAACAACACTGATAAAGACCTAGGGCTGTTAACATGGCAACATAACCTTACCCTCACTCAACAACACTGATAAAGACCTAGGGCTGTTAACATGGCAACATAACCTTACACTCACTCAACAACACTGATAAAGACCTAGGGCTGTTAACATGGCAACATAACCTTACCCTCACTCAACAACACTGATAAAGACCTAGGGCTGTTAACATGGCAACATAACCTTACACTCACTCAACAACACTGATAAAGACCTAGGGCTGTTAACATGGCAACATAACCTTACACTCACTCAACAACACTGATAAAGACCTAGGGCTGTTAACATGGCAACATAACCTTACACTCACTCAACAACACTGATAAAGACCTAGGGCTGTTAACATGGCAACATAACCTTACACTCACTCAACAACACTGATAAAGACCTAGGGCTGTTAACATGGCAACATAACCTTACCCTCACTCAACAACACTGATAAAGACCTAGGGCTGTTAACATGGCAACATAACCTTACACTCACTCAACAACACTGATAAAGACCTAGGGCTGTTAACATGGCAACATAACCTTACACTCACTCAACAACACTGATAAAGACCTAGGGCTGTTAACATGGCAACATAACCTTACACTCACTCAACAACACTGATAAAGACCTAGGGCTGTTAACATGGCAACATAACCTTACACTCACTCAACAACACTGATAAAGACCTAGGGCTGTTAACATGGCAACATAACCTTACACTCACTCAACAACACTGATAAAGACCTAGGGCTGTTAACATGGCAACATAACCTTACACTCACTCAACAACACTGATAAAGACCTAGGGCTGTTAACATGGCAACATAACCTTACCCTCACTCAACAACACTGATAAAGACCTAGGGCAAGATCTACGACCATTTGCGTTTGCGACTTGCAGATTGTGAAAAATTGAGAGTCGCAATAGGAAATGGACAACAGTGTCCGAGACACTGTTAACGATTCCCAATGACTTTGGAAAAATCGCAGCTTATGAATATTAATCAGCCACTCCCAATTTGCTCGGCACAGCAGAGGTCCATGTCTGGGTCTGTTTTAAAAACAGCAATTTATTTTCTTTTAAATACAGCTCGTTTTCCTTACAGGAAATCAGTATGCATTTAAAAAGAAACAAATGAAACGTTTTTGTTTCATTTTTTAAGGGCAGGCAGTGGTCCCTGGAACCACTGCCAACCCTTAAAAAATATTTTCCCATGCATTCCCAAAGGGGAAGGTGTCCCCAGTGGAAGGGTTCCCTGGGGACCCCTTCCCATTTGCAAATGTTTTACCACCTACTTGAAGTAGGAGGTAAATTGCGACTGTTTTGCAAGCGCAATTGCGGCCGTAAAAAAGTCATACATAGGGTCCAGACTCACTATAAGAAAGGTATGCCCTTGAAATGCGGCTTCCTAATAGCGAGTCACGAGTCCTAATTAGCAAGTTGCAAATAAATTGTGATTCGCTAATTAGGGTTTGTACATGGCCCTTAGGTATTTTTGCATGCGCAAATGGGTCGCAAATACTTCGTACATCTGGCCCCTAGACTACAGACCGTCCATCCACATCATTAGAAGTGACCCAAACATGAGACAATCAGCCCCCTGTACCGACAACTCTTCCTCTGACAGAGGTTTCCACCTGCCACATTTTCTAGCTCGTCCCAGTGTACAATTGATCAAGCTAGATTCTCATGAACAGGTAGGTGGGTGGGTCTCAGGCAAATCTATGGAGACCCAAAGTTACAGGTAAGTAACCTTTTTTCATTCACCAGCATTGGCTCTTTCATAGATGTGCATGCTTGAATTTAGATGAGCAAAGCAGCACAGTAAGCAGTGGAAGGTGGAAATAAGGGTCACCTTAAGGAAACAGGTTCCGGAGCACCACTCGTGCCACCGCTACTTCCTTTCTTGTCTGAATATCCATGCAGTGAAGTTTCATGAAAGCGTGTCTCATCCTCCACATCACTGTTATGTGTATTTGTAAAGTGCACTATCACCCGGAAGGGTATACCACCACTGTTGCAGATTCTAGTCTAGCCAGGCCTTCCCTGGCCAGGGATATGTTTGAAGAGCCATGTCTCCAGCTTCTGGCAGAACTCAGAGGCTGTTCTCATTTGTGACTGCAAGTCTGTCCATGCTTTGGGAGTGATGTAGAAGAAGCCTGACCATCGGTTCTGGTTCTGTGCATGCATGGGGTGTGTGCAAGTAGGAGTCTGGCCTATTGGAGGTGTCTGCTTGGTTTGTGAAATTAGATCTGGCCATTTGAAGATTTATATTAGTATCTCCAGGATGTGGGAGCAGGAGGCTGTGACAGCATTGCTTTGGATGGTCATGTTGAGTTGTCTGTTGATGATAATCCCAAGGTTCTTGGTGTGGAGGGTGAGAATGTGTGTGGGTCCGAGTTCTGTCGGCAACTTGGTGGAGTCGTGGGTTCTTCCAAAGATCATGACTTCTGCTGCATTGTTGTTAAGTTTGAGAGAGTTGGTCTTAATCCAGTATGCTAGTTTAGTCATGCAGTTGGCAAACCTGCTCTTATCCAAGATGGAGAGTATGAGTTGGGTGTCATTGGCTAGGACATACAATAGGAGTTGATGTCGTAGGTGCAGATGATGCTTTATAGAGGGATCCTGAAAGCATTTAATCCCTTTGACGCTTATGACGAGCTCAGCTCGTCATGAGGCACAGTGGAGCTGCCGTGGAGCGCCCACGCAGGACTAATTCCCCTCCTTTGTGGGCGTTCCATGGGAGTGGGCGGAGTCGTGACAAGCTCAGCTCGTCATGAGCACAGCTCCACTGTGCAGCATGACGGGCTGAGCTTGTCACGAGCACTGCGAAACCGCGTGCGGCCCACCTTCCCTCTGCACCGCAGGGGAATTAACCCCACACTGAAGGGGTTAAGAGAGTCAGGCTGATCAGGACCCTTGTGGAACACCACAGATTGTATTGTGTTCATCCAAAGAGTAGGGGACTAGGCTGATTGACTGCGTTCTTCCAGTCAAGAAAGAGAAGATCCAGCAGAGAGTGGGTCCTTCGATTCTGATCTCTTGTAGGTAACGTATGACGATGGGGTGGGACACTGTGTCGAATGTCGTGAAGTTCGTCCGGCAAGATGAGGGCAGTCATGTCACTGCTGTCCAACTGATGTCATTGGCTGTTTTCTTGCTGTGGTTAGGTCTGAATCTGGATTGTGTGGTGTTGAGGAGTTGTCGTGACTGCTGAGATGGTTGGTGAGAAATATGTTGATAGGTTTCTCCAGGGCTTTGGCTGAGTACAGCAGCAGGAGATGGGTCTGTAATCTGCAAGTGTTGCGAGGTCTGCAGAGAGCTTTTTGAGCAAAGGGAGTAGTTTGGCATGTTTCTAGGTGCCCTAGAAGGGTAGCTGATGAGATGAAGTGTTTGGGACTGGGCTAAAGGCCTTGCTGATGGGTTGTAGTCTGGTGTTGGTGAATGCTTTGAGGGGGCAAAGGTCTGACTGGGCACCAGAATAGATAGACTGCATGGTGGAATCAGTTTCATCTTTCGAGTTGGAGGGCCATGCAGACAAGTACTTTCATTTAACGAAATGAGGAGATGTGTTACGAAGTCTGTTGGATCCGGTTGGGGGGTCGAAGTTGTCATATATGGTGGTGATCTTGAAGTAGAAGAATTATGAGAGCTTATTGAAGAGGTTCTGCGAAAGGGTAATGCTGGTGGGACTGGCTGCAGGGGAGGTGAAATCTTTCATAATGGTAAAGCTCTCTTTGCTGTTGTTGGTGCTGGCATTATTGCAGTCTGCAAGAGTGGAGTTTTTGGTGGCTTGGATCAGCTGATGTTAGCATGTAAGGGTGGATTTCAAGGGGTTCCCGTCCGTGTTGTCCTGGCTTATTCTCTAACTGCGCTCCAGCTTTTGCAGAGGCCCTTGGCCATCCTGAGCTCCTCCATGGCTCCTCCTACTGCTGGCTTATAGTCTCGATCTTGTGGTTCTGTTGGATCTGAGGGGAGCCAAGGTGTTAGCGCAGGTGGCGATCTAGTCTTTGAGGTTGGAGATGGAATCGGGGAGGTTGCTGTTGTGTTGGGGCTCGTACTCCAGGAGTTTGGTAGTCCAGGCTTCTTCTGAGAACTTGACCCATTCCTGGTGGGCGGGTCTAATGGTGGTGGCACCAGATATAGTTGTCTGAGGAAACCGCTGCTGAGGTGAAATCTTTCACAATGGAGAAGATCTCTGTGCTGCTGCTGGTACTGGCTTCAATGCTGCATGCCAGCGTGGAGCGTTTGGTGGCCTGGATATGTTGGTGGTTGCGTCAAAGGGATGACTGCAGAGTGCTCCTGTCCGAGCTGTCTTACCTCTTTTGCCATCTCAGCTCCAGTTGTTTGCAGTGGTGCTTTGTCACCCTGAATTCCTCCATGTACCAGCAGAATTATGACACATAGAATTGTAGTCTTGTGATTTTATTGGGCTTCAGGAGACCCAGTGTGTCAGCACAAGCGGTAATCTAGCTTTTGAAGTTAGTAATGGAGTTGGGTTGGCTGCTGTGTACAGGCTGGCATTTCATGAGTTTGTTAATCCAATCTTCCTCTGGGATGTTGATTCAGTCCTGGTGGGCTGGCCTGGGCATAGTTATTCTGTGTTGGTGAGGGAAGGGAAAGGTGAACTCGATGAAAGCGTGGCCGGTCCAGATGACTGGAGTGGGTTTGTGAACCGAGATATTGTTGAAGGAGGTGAAATTCAAGTCCAGGACGTGTCCAGCAGAGTGTGTGGCTCTTTTCACATGCTGAATAAGCCCAAACTTTCCTAGAACTTCGACTGGTGTTGTAGTGTATGGGTCGGCACAGGCTTCCAGGTCGAAGTTCAGATCTCCACAGAGGATGAAGGAGGTTGAATCGAGGGTGTGGTGGCCCACAAAAATTCGCAATGGTGTCGGCATTGTGGTGCAAAGTCCAGATGGTCTGTAGATGAGGGAGCCGCGCAGGGTGAAGTTGACTGTGATGTAAATTCTGAAGCACAGGTGCTCTATGTTGCTTGGGATAGTATTCGAAGAGGTGGTGCAGCTGAGGATGTTGCATCTGGGCTAGTATTGTCTGTCTTGCATGGCGCTCCTGTAGACGGGTGGATGGCTGGGGCAATGTCGGGGGCCAATGTGGGGTTCAGTCAGGTCTCCATGAGGAACAACCGGTCTGGTGCTTGTTTGTGCAGCAGGTTCAAAATCTCCTTGGGTGGTTGGTGAAAGCAGGTGTTGAAGAGCATGAATAAGAGTTTGCAGTGCTGTGTGGCTGGCGAGTGTGGGTGTAAGAGAATCAGGTGTTGGAAGCCGTGGTGCGGGGGTGGTGAGCATTGGGTGTTCGGAAGAGCATGAGAACTTACAGTTGGTACTAGAGAACGTTCGTTTGGTGGTGGAGTATGCAGCAGTGGGGCAAGCAGCAGCCAGTGTTGGAAGCAACAGGATTTCTTCACTGGACATGGGCGGGGTGTTGTGCCTGGAATTAAGCAGGTCCTAGGACAGAGGAGTAGATCAGGGAGCAGTGGGCTGGCAGGGAGCAGGCCCAGGAGGAGGGAAGTGAGAAACAAAGGTAAGGATTGGCAACGGGGGCAGAATAAGGGGGAATAGAGGGGGAAAGGCCAATAAAGGGACAAGGAGTGAGATAGGAAAAAAAGGAGCAAAATTAGAAATAAGACGACAAGGGAAAAGTAGAAGAAACAGAAACAAGCAGAAAAGTGAGAAAATGCAAAAAAACAAACAAGCAGAAATATGTGAGAGTAAAAGAGAAAACAGGCAGAAGAGAGCGTGAGTGACAAGTAGAAAAGAGCAAGACTGTCAAAGAGGCGCAAGCAGAAATGAACGAGAGTGGCAAAGAGAGACACGCAGAAGTGAGCAAGATGAAACAGGTAAGTAGCACAGAGTTAGAAGAGCAAGATGAAACAAGGAAAGCAGTAGAGCTCAGACAAGAACCAGTCCCAAAACAAAAGAACAAACCGGAAGGGGAACAGGAAGGGGAAGGGGAAGGGGAAAGGGGGGGGGGGAGAGAGAGAGAGAGAGAGAGAGAGAGAGAGAGAGAGAGAGAGAGAGAGAGAGAGAGAGAGAGAGAGAGAGAGAGAGAGAGAGAGAGAGAGAGAGAGAGAGAGAGAGAGAGAGAGAGAGAGAGAGAGAGAGAGAAAGATGCACAGGAGCGGGATCGGAAATGGCCTAGCCTGCTCAGAGCACCAGGCACAGATTAGCCCTGAGGGAGTTAATAGGGGGGTGCGGGGGCGGAGAACAAGAAAGAGCTAGTGAAACTATGGCAAAACTAGAAACAAGCAAATAACAGCAAAGAGACAGAAAAATAAACAAGCAGAAAAGAGAGACAGTGACAAAAATAACTGCATCACTGCATCATATTTCCTTAAGTGAGACATCAGCAAAAAGAGAAGCTATGGCTGCTATGCGACCTGCTGACTGAGCCTGGTGTATAAAGAAGGGTCCCTGTGAAACACTATATCATCGTTTATTTTATTTACGGGTCATTGAACCTCTGGAGAACCGACGGAAGCGGTTTGTTTGCTGCTGGCTAAAACAAACACAGAAAGAAATTGTAGTGCACCCTGTATTATCTCTGTCCTGATGAAGACCCCGATGTAAGGCAACAAACATACCTACAACTGTAGCGTGGGGTCGAAACGTTGACGGCTACTTTCTTTCGTTTTTCATGTTGACACCGCCCGCATTAATTTGGATTTTCATGTGTCAATATAGACTTTTCCTAGTACTATGGGATATGTGATAATCCCCTAATTTGGCTCAGAGGTCTGAAGCCTCCAAAAGATTTGTTGTATTTCGAATGAAATTTGATATTTAATGAATGTCACAAATTTCTACTCTTCACTTTCTTCCTTTCCTCACAGCATCACGCTACCTCACTTCCTCCTTTGGGGCACTGTTATTTACTAAGTATATTGTCTAACCCATTGTGATTAATTTACAATGTGTGGATGTTTTTTACTTTCTCCGTAAATAAAATAAACAATGATATAGTGTTTCACAGGGACCCTTCTTTATACACCAGTTATCACCCAGGTCCCATGTGGATTCCATTGGGTAAAACCCCCCCTTTAGATGCTGAATGAGCCTGGCATTTCCAGAAAGTGGGGTATTCATGAAGGCATGAGCTAGTATGTATGTATGTTTGTATGTATGTATGTATGTGTGTATGTATGGATGAATAATGTATATGTGTGTATTAAGCATGGGCGGAAAATCCGTTTCGCTCGCGGATTTTCGGTAAATTCGCAATCCGCGAGATCCGCGAATCTCCCGCAAAATCCGCGAGCAGCGGATTTTATGGCTTGCTCGCACTGTTCGCGTGAGTTCGCGGCTTGCCAGTACAACTTCGCACCCCGCGAGTAAGTGCTAAATTGCAGAAATACGATCTTAGCAAAACTGAAACTACTTACCAGGTTCAAAAGTTCAGGCTCATCATTAGTAGCCATTTCCTGTAGTGCTTCCTGAGGGGCCCCTCCAGAGTTCAGTTGCCAGTTGCAACTATTATGTGACCCTGCTCTGAACCTCAGAATAGTTACACATATGCCACAAAGGTCCTGAATTACAGCTAAGGGAGACAAGCAGGAGCCAGGCTGGAAGTTAAAATCCATTAATCAGCCCCTAATTCATTATTGTCAGTTGGGGCAGGGCAGGTGTTGTAACTAATTTTGCAACAATGAAAGCACTTAGCAAGTGCAAAAGATCACTAATCAGGAAGCACTAAGGAAGCAGGTGCCAGCTAAAAAAATATTCTGTGACACATTAATCAGCCCCAAATTAATTCAGGTCACTTGAGGCAGGGAAGGTGTGCTTTGCTTTGCCGAAAATAATGTACACTGGACAACCAGAGGGTGTGGTGATGAAACAGAGGGTGGCATGGGTGGGCCAGAGGGTGGCATGAGTAGTCAGAGAGTGGCAGTGGTGACAGAGAGTGGCAGTGATGAAGAAGAGTGTCCCAAACAGGCTGGACACGTAGAAACAAGTTCGCAAAACTTGCGACCCGACAGGTAAGTTCGCAAATTGCAAAATTGTAAAAACCCTCGCGAACTGGCAGAAACACGCGCGAACACAAAAAAAAAATCCGCAAATTCGCGGGAATTCGCGGATTTTGCGGATTGCGAGTTCGCAAATCCGCAAAATTCGCGAACGCGAGATTCGCAAAATTCGCCCATGCTTAGTGTGTATATGTATGTATGTATGTATATGTATGAATGTGTGCATGTATGTATGCATGCATGTATGCGTGAATATATGTATGTGTGTATGTATATGTGTATATATGTATGTGTGTATATGTATGTATGTATATGTGGGTATGTGTATATATATATATATGTATGTATGTGTGTATATGTACATATGTATATGTGTGTATGTGTATATGTTGGTATGTGTGTATGCATTGATCAGTGACATTTATTTCACGAATATCCAATAATGGATTTTAAAATCATAGTTCATCCATTTATTATTATTATTATTATTATTATTATTATACAACACAGAAAAATCATCTTTGAACAATGTATCTTCACAACGTTTATTCTTCTCAAATTGCGAAAAGAACATCTTCACAGCCAACCAAGACGTATTAAGTATTTTGCAGACACCTCACCTTTCTAGGCACAAAACAGCTCAACATATGCAGAGCACAGCCTTAATCCTGCCAATCGCTACTATATTTTATCAGCAAAATCCATTTCAATCGAAATCTTCTTTTTTGTTCTGAAAGTTCCGTTCAAAGAACTTTATTCGGTTTGAGACAAGCCATAAAAGCACAAATAACAAATACAAACATTAAAATGATAAAACCGAGTGATCCGGATGTAAAACATCAACAGAAATACAATAGGTCTGCATTAAAAAGATTAAAGTGTCTCAGTGCAATTAAAACAGCTACTACAATTCATTTCCTCTCCTTCACATTAGTATGCACAGCACATAAAGTACAGTACTATACGGTTACTGGTGGATATATCCTTCACTGCTCAGGGCTTATGGAAAGTCACTTTCCAATAATTTACTGAGACCATGAATCTGTAGGTAGTGTGACACAGCTCATCAGTCAGAAGGATCTGGAGGTATCCTGATGCCTCTCTGCATTTCCGTATGTATAGGTTTCGCAATAATGGTCTTAGTATGCATATGCGCTGCTCTGCATATAACTCACAGAAAACCCACAAATGGAGTTGGGATCGTTGGGCGACTGAATTCCAAGGGCGAGGGAGCACATCTCTCCTGTAGATGCATTGGAAGGGTATGACACCAGAAAATGAGCCATTCCAAAGCGAAATCGAATCCGGTAGAACCTTTGTCTGCATGGTGTCTGAAGCAAGTATGGTTCAGTGGCTGGCGTGGTACTGCTCGACTGACTTTTTCTTCAAGTCAACCTCCCATCGCTTGTCTGTAAATTGTAAAAGTTCTCTGCCATGGCTTGGTTTGGCCCATTAGTTATCGACAGATTGTCAAACAAATCCCTCCTATTGGGTGCTTAGAGGTCTTCTATGATATGTTTGGGCCATTGGTTTTGTGGAGGGGCTGTGCAAAGCATCACGGGATTTCTTGATCTGCACTAAGCAGCAGGGGAAACAACTGAATCAGCCTTGACCAGGTTAAATACACATGCCGGAGATAAACTAAAGCTGTGCTGGATTTGTTATCATTATTAAACCTTGATCACATACATGGTCAAGAATGGTGATTGCTCTCGCACCCCTATGAGATTTCTCCTTGAACCTTTTCATATAAGGCGATATGAGGCACAAGATCCGGAATTATACTACTTGAGCGCTCAAGGACATTCAGTCCATTTCTGTATCTTCCACATCCGGAGATGGAGGCTGATAGACCTATCCTGACCCATTGCACACAAAAATTAGTGCGTCAACTCCTTGTTTTTAGCTTACAATGTCCACAGTGGACTGCACCTCCAGAGCCAAATGGTAAACGGGTTTGTAAAGAGATGCTCTATTCACCCAAGGCGTCTCTAATCCGACAACCATTATTACCACTCCCACAGGAGCTTAAGGCAATTTCTCAATTGCAGCGACAGGACATTAGTACCTGGAGGGAAATTGTATGACAATTTGGAAATTCATCACCCTTGCACATTTCACTGGGAATACTCCATGTACGCCCTTAGATTTGTTACTCTGCTATCACTTGAGATGGGCTATGGACACATCGACTCCTGACTTACCGCAAGAGCCTGTGACTAGCTCTACACTGGAAAGCTGATGACGCAACACCTACCACTCAATTAATATGTGCACTGTATAACCTGGCTTTTAACAAGAACCAGTGTACTGTTCTTAAATGGGGCCCCCTGTCCTGGAAAAAATTGGGAATTTCTGTTGTAAACTAACTGCCATGATTCCCCAACAGTAGATTGTGCATCATTCATTATAAATATTTGCTAAGAGCATAATACATGCCAAAATCACTACACAAATATGGCCTGCCACAAGATTGCAGATGTGAGAATGCAATCAGGAAAGTGCTGCCTTTGTACAGCTAGCCTCAACCCGCAATGGTAATCAGTCCTATTGGTTCATTGCGTCAGTTTCAATGATGGCCTTGGGTGTGGGAGACTCTACACCGGTTTGACCTTACTGCTTGCGAAGCAGCAGATTTGCTAATGCTGGGGCAGAGGGTGCTCCCCTGAATATAAACAGCGGATGGACACGTGGGTATGTGCAACAAACTAACCAAGTCATATGCTGAACTTCTACCACCAACAGCATGTCCGAGAGACAGTAGATGGCCCCTGAAGGGCTATCTCTTGACGGTTACAGAGCAGGAAGTGGTGGTGAGGTACCTGGAGCACTTGCATGGTGGAATGAAGGCTAGGGCAATAGTATGAAGCACTAGCAGACATGATGCCCGCTGAAGAGGGCTCAATGGTGATCAGCCATGCTGGATATCCCGGGCCTTGGAGCAGCACTGATGATGCAGAGTGGGGCTCAGCAGTGATCAGCCATACTCCTGCTGGATATCCCGGGCCTTGGAGCAGCACTGATGAGGCGGAGTGGGGCTCAGGGGTGATCAGCCATAAGCATGTTGGATATCCCGGGCCATGGAGCAGCACTGATGAGGCGGAGTGGAAAGCCCCTGAGTGGGAGGGAGATCAATATTTGAATTGATGATGGTACACCATGTCTTTGTCATGTATGTACAACTATGCACTGCAAAGTTCTGTACGTTTTGATTTTGTTATGCACTTACAGTTGAGATAGGCAGCCAGAATCCATGTGAGGCATTCCCCCCAAGCAGATGGCATATGCCAATATTATCCAGCTGAAAATCTCTTGGCATCGGCTCTGGGTTTGCTTAGTCTGGAGCAATGAATTGGTTCTCCTAGGAGCCTTCGTCTGGTGCATTAGTCGAGCGGCCTGCAGAAGAATTCACTTTATCATCACCTCAATTGGAGACTGTAGACCTTTTAAGGGCATCATCATCTTGAATCAAGCCTTCGTCCTGATGATCATAATCCTCAGAGCCTGGCTTAACGCTGTCCCTCTCAGCTGGCACCATCCACAGGAAGGGATCTATGGAATTGATGCAACTGACCCCGTAGATGATCACGAGGAACATGCTTCTCCAGCAATGTTTGGGTGGATAATAGGAGGCGGTGTGGTCCATATTGGGTTACAGTATTGTTGTGCCGGGGCTACTGGCGGAAATCGCTGATAGATAGTTTGAAGAATTCTCTTGCTCTCCATGGCAGTTAGAAAATGAAGCAGCTTTTGCACTGGAGGCATCAAAGGTGAACCCCCCCCGATCATCTTGAATCCGATGAGGTCTTATAGCAGATATGTCAACTTGGAGTTATGCTTCGGTAGATCTATCCTTTCCTCCTCTGCTTCTTCATCCCGAGTATCTACATATTGGGCATGCAAGTCAGCTGGCCTTGTGGTGCCTTGACCCTCTGTGTGATCTTCATCCTCGCTAAACAAAGTATCTCTTTGGCCAGAAGTGATTTTTCATCCCTCTCGTCCCTCTCCTGTCCCACGGATGCATTATGTAAGATCCACCTTGGGAATTGCTGTGGTCCTGGTGAGACTATCCGGGATCGTAGAGGTGTAGCATACGGTAGAAGAGAAATCTCAGAAGCTAATGACACCAAAGAAAGGACTGCTAAGTGTGCTGGCACTGGAAAAGCTGTAGGTAGTTGTAGAACATCCGTCGTCAATGGTGGGCTCATCAATAGAAGTAAATGCGCCATCTTAAAGGTATAGCTTGTCATGGACGACTGCATTGTAGCTGGAAGCACTGTGGACATTGACGGATGTGTCATCGGCAAAGGAGTGATGACAATGACGTTAACAGTGGATGTTCCTTTGATGGCACTAGTTTCAGTGGGCTTTACGTCATGACCAGGGTAGAGAGCTGCCTTGCCTGAGTCCTCATCAACTTTAGCATCGTCGGAACAATAGGTGACACCCTTGTCACCAGGGCTTTGCCCCTTTTGCCACAACCAGACTGAACTGACTAAATAACAGCTGCTTGAGTCGTGGGCATTACATGGGACATCCAAAAGCACAAATGAAGGGTTGATTTTACCTCAAACTCAACAAAGGCATTCAGTTAATTCAAGATTGTTGTCCAATATTGCTGAAGCTTGGGACATCCTCACTTGTAACATAAAAAGAGCCCTCTACAGAGCTACATTTCCAACACACAGGAGTCAAGCCTACCCCATTTTGTTCAGCTCTGACGTTATCAAAGAATGTTTTATGCAGCATCTTGAATGGGTTCAGGCAGAACCTTGCCCTGATGACCACTTCCAGGTGTGCATTGGGGCTCCTTTGCAGTCAATATCCTTGAGCCTTCCCAGGTCTCTCCCCACCCGCTGCCATAGGGCCTTGAGGTTGTCAGGTATCTTATCAATGAGTGTTTTATATTTGAAGGATATCACACCTTTTCCGAGCTAACCCTGCAACACGCAGCTCTCTTGTGGAGCACAATCAAGGATTTCTGTACGTGCAATCATTGATGGCTGGAGGCACAGGCCTTTTGGTTTTCTAAGTATGATCCTTAGGCAGCTTCCTCTCTTTCTGCCTGCCACTAGCCAAGAGCGGCTAACCAGATGTCGAATACTTAGCAGCATGGTCAAAGGGTCCTTTTGCCAGTGTCGAAGTCTTAGGAGCCTGCGATTTGCATGCATGCTATGCCAAGAGTCTATCCCATGAGTGCAAACTGTAGTCATATCAGGGGTTAAGTGTGACAGATAAGCAAATTGGTCAAGCACATAGTGTTCAATAATCTGTGTGTTGAAAAGGTGTTGGGTTTCACTTCCATAAAGAAATCATGGTGGCAGGAGAGAGGTTTAGCTGGCATGTCCATTTGCTTTTGGTTAGAATGTAGCTGTGCTCCCTGCTGAATCTGCTGCTCCCTGGTGGCTCACCTCACAGATCTTGGTCAAAATAGTATAAAGGGCACATCCTTCATGATTCAGGGCCTCAGGTTGGGTTTGCTTGAGAAACAGAACACCTGCACCCTTCTGCTTTGTCAGCTGCTTCGCCTTCTTCCTGAGGGGCGGCACATGAAGCCCCACTTCATGAATGTTAACTCACAAGATTTCTCTCAGAATTCCTTAACTGAATTGTGGGGACGACAAACAGAGCAAACAAGCAAAACTTTAAATCTTCTCAAAAACACTCCCTTTTATAGCACATGATCATTGATGAAAAGCAAACATTTCATGAGGGTGCACTGCTTCTTCAGTCTTTTCAGGCTGTTGGTTTGGGGGGAGTCGTACAATACAGGGAATTCATAATGAACCCAACCCTCAGTTATCCCACATGGTCTTCGCATGGATGCACACTGTGTTGAAGATCACAACCTGCATGGGATAAAATCCCCTGGAGTGCTCTCTCTGGAGGGGAGCCACTGGATATGGTGTCGGCCACTTCAATGAGAGAGTGTATGTGCCTGTGGTTCTTGGCCAAAAGGAAATACAGGGCTAAAAACAATGAGTTATTTGTCAATTGAAATGCTCTTGGTATATTTGTACATGTCATCTGTTGCATGACTTACAAAATAGGTCTTTCAATGACATGTGCTTTGAATTTTAGGGTTATGCCAGCACTTCGACTCGACTCTAGGCCAGCTCACCACCTCAGCCTTACATTTGCTCAGTGGCCTCACATATCGCTGCCCCTTTCCAATTGTCAAATCAACCCTGCATTTTCTCCAGGATTTGGCTGTTAGCTCACAACGAGCAATACTTACCATCTACAGACATGGTTGCATCTCTGCATCTCCCTAAGCCCTTAAGCGGATGCCTCAATTATGAGCACTCCTAGCCACCACACTGATTAATTAGAATTAGGGCTTACAGATTGCACAACCATAATTCATGCATGTATACAGTATCAGACTCCTGGTCTGCACAGGAGCACTCCACGGCAACATGGCCGTTACAGGCCCTCCCCTTGTGCTTTGGCAGCTGCCCAGTAAACAGTACAAACTTTAAGTAATTATTATCAGAGTTCATGAGGACTACACGCCCTTTAAGATGTAAACGATCCTCACCCTGTACCTCCATACCTGTTCAGATGAGCTCTATTCGCCTCGTGTAGTTGGGTCATCAGAATAAGGAAGATGTCAATAAAATCCAGGAAGGTCTTGGGTGTGATGAGGGGCAGGCGTGGGCTCAGGTGCCCAGCGTACGTCACAGCCAACAGGTGGATTTGGGTGAGCAGTCGACAGATGCATGGCAGAAGGCTCTGAACTTCCATCATCAGTGCAGATCCTAGAAACAAGCATCCGGAGGACATGAGGTTATACATCCAATGCTGCATCCTGCCTACATCCTCAAGGTGATGGGACGTTAGTAGCACCTTGTCCAGCAGTGCTGCCCAGGCATCGGAGGGTTGTAGAAAGGGAGTCAAGATTGATTGGCAAGGCTCTGAAATCTCTTTTACTACACGGTGGTAGAACTGATGCCATTAAATAACTTACCTTTAGTCTGTGTAACCCCCCATGATACTCACTGCTGTCAAGAAAGCCTGGACAGTGTGACACTCACTGGGACTTGACAAAAGAGGGGTCAGTCATTCCTCTCTACCAAAACTGCTGAAGAGAAAGGAGATGATGCATGGGTACCTCAGTCTGCACTATTCCTGGTCTACCATTTGGAGCCCCTGGCACTGCCCTGGTGACCACAGAGACGGCCGGGAGCCCTGCATTAAATCAGTGGGAATGCCACCCCCCCTAAGCTCAAAGCTCCCCTGCCTCATTTAGAGGTGGGAGAAGCGACGAGTTACAGCAGCAGAACCTCAGCTGCTCACTCCACCCGAAAGCTTTGCCTGCCAGCTTGTGCACCATAAGTCCATCAGTCAATGTATGTCAAAAAGACCTAATTATGTAAGGTGAATGCCTGGCTGTCCCAAACAGGAAATGCTACAAATGACCCCCACATACAGGGAGAGAGATCCCTGGCAGATGTGGATCTCATAAAGCAGCATGCCGCTCTCTGGCAGCCTACCTCTCAAACAAAAAATGAGACTTTTATTATAACTGGACACAGTAAAGTTATCGCAAGGCACTAAGACTCTACAATTATTATCACCCTTCTCTGGAGCCACAACAGTACCTGACAGTGCCTTATTATGTTCCCACAGGGGTGGAGGTCGGCCTCTTTAACAAGAACTAGCACTCTTTGATACAGCCCTGACCTAGTAGAGCGACAAGGCTCAGAGCCAATAAGGAAAGATTGCGGTCTCAAATGGACTGTGGCGGAGCCACTTCCTGCTCAGCTCTGATCCCCGTTTGAATGCCAGAGGTTAGCTTCTAGAGCAGCAAGAAATATAGGACCTGATTCACAAACTGCATTTTGTAGTACGTACAGTACATGTAGTACTACAGTAGTACTGCTTACTTACAACAAAATGTATTCACAAACCTATGAGTGGAAATCTCCACCGCTCCTATCTTTGCTATTGGGAGATACTCACATATATATGTTTACTACTTAAGAGTAAATGTGGGAAGCACAAGGGCAGTGGCTGGAAAATCAGAATAATTACTACTAAATTGCAAGGGTATAGGTAGAGAAATTAGGGGTTTAGGGGGGCCAAGGAGGCGTTTAGAGAGGTGCAGACACCCACCCGCTGCTACTTACAAACACTTCTAAAGTTACTACATCAAAAAGGCCTCAAAACAGAAAATGTGCTCCAGCTCAAACCTGGGGTAAGTCCAGCACTACACATGGCAAGCCACTGGTACTGCAACACCCGCCAATAGAAAATAACAGAGGCAGGGACTTGAAATAGAACCCCATTGGAAATAATGTTAATATTAATTACTTTGTTAAATATTTTTTATGATAACATTTAAAAACATTTTAATTTGAAAATAAATAGAACTGTAATTTTTAAATAAATTAATCACAATCATTTAAATTGATTCCATATATGACTTTTAGTAATTTTGAAAACAATAAATAATTGTAAATATTTTACTTCAGGTGGGGTTTTTAAATGAATCTTTAGAAAATAATTTTAATTTGATACATTCAAATTAAATACTCAATCATAAATCAAAGTAATGGTGAAGTAGCAGGTTTTTGGTCTACATTTATAATAAATATATACAATTAATTTACATTAGTATTTAACATGCACATATTTTTTCAAGTTTGTTATAAAGTTTAATAAACTTTCTAAATGTTTCCTATACTTTACAATAAGGATATCTCTACCACCTGTTTCAGTGGGTGAAGACCTGTAAATCCACACTTTGCAATACATTTACATTAAGAAATGGTGAATAGTCAGAAGTAATACATTCACTATAAAGTGTCGGAGTCACTGCACACATGTAGATTTAGTCACATGTAAATTTAAAGGGCCTGTTGTTCCAAAGCCCCAATGAACCAAATAATATATATGAGGTTGAGGCTGATTCACAATTTCATCTATGAGCATGTGAAGTAGTACCTCACAACATCAAAAGTGGAACTCAAATGGGAATTTTCAGGGAATATTCAAAAACAATTAGAATAAACACAAAGCCTTGTATGCTCTTTGCACTTGTACTAATAGGGAGTTTGACATTTTATAGCCAAATCACATAGGTTTATGAGCACATGAAGCAACAAGGGGGTAATCCTGCTCATACTCATAAATGTCTTTGTGAATGAGCCCCATTATATTATATGGGGCTTATCCCTAACCATGTACAGAAAATATCTGAGCAAGCATCAACTATGGCACATTAAATATCAGCATGATAAAGGTACACAGAGAGGTCATTCAGCCCTGATGCAACTAGAAAATGCCTCATGAAGGAGAAGGTGTTTCTAAGGGAACTTCAAAAGAGGCAAGGAGGCGGGGGGGGGTGTACAGAAAAAAGAGGGAAGTTCCACAGCTTAGGAGCACAAAAGGAAAAAGATCTAAATCAAGGAAGGACACACAGCGGATGCATGGAGACCAAACGAAACTGTGAGGTGAATCACAGAAGGTGAGAAGGAGCATAGAGTGGTAACAAGGTTGTTAGGTAACGGAACAAACAGTTGAGGTGGGGAGAAAGTTGAGCACAGGAGGACGACAATTAAAAAGCAGACAATGGTGGACAGATTGTAAAGGAATATGTGTAGGCAGGAGGGAAAGAACTGACTGGGGATGAACCCTGGTCAAGACAAGATAGAACAAGAGTGAAAAAGAGAGCTTTAGTGACCTGGAATGCCAGGAAGCGGTGAATATTGCTTAGATTGTAAAATTGAAAGAAACGAGAGTAAGAAACGATGGAAATATGTTGGGAGGAGAGAAAACCAAGATTTTGAGCAGAGAGACAGAGAGAAAGATGGGAATTGGGAAAAGATCAAAAAAGGGGGTAAAGGCGAATGAAGGGAGGATGCAGAAAAAAAAGGAAATTTGTTGGATATGTGTTACAGGGTAGGTATGAGAGGACATCAATTAGGGTATTGCCGATACACATGAGGAATTAGTGTCATCTAGGATTGGTGAAAGAGAAGAGGAGGATGTAGAGCTGGGAATCATCTGCATAACAACGGAGAGAAAAATAAGATGCATGGGGCACAAACTATTCATGTCATAAACTTGTGATAAAAATTACTTGGAAATTCCTCACCCCCAGGATTCTTAGGAAAGATCATCCAATGGTGGTCATTTCATTGTGAATCACTTTTAATTTGTTCAGCACTGGGATATTTGACCTATCAATTAACCTATTGTCAGTGTCATCTGCTGCAAATAAATATCTATTTTTCCGAACCTTTTTTGAGAATTTTGTTATCCAATTTGAGGCCAGTATTGACTTCAGATGAAAATCAGGGCAGCAGTGGTGTGGCTGACCAGAGAAAAAGCGGATCCCTAACGTGGCTTGGCTCAATTAAAAACCTCTCCCTGGCACCACAAATATGTTGCAGGCCAAACTAGTCCTAGTCAAAGCTTTTGAATTGGCTAAAATCAATGAGCGGCAGATGAAGGAAGCACTAAGGGCACAGGTAGCAAACATTAAGGAATACATCAATAGAAAGTGATACTAATTCTAGAGAGTGCAACAGGCCAGCATAAAACACCAAGAGATAAATCACTGAAGCCTTGGCATGGACCTTACACTATGTGGGTCTTGAACGACTTGAATCCTGAACTCACTTGGGCCTTGAGGATTAGGACAGCTGATGGCTATCCGCAGCTGGTGGGACGCGACCTCCATCAGAGTCTCCTCGCTCCAGGAGTGATACACATCCATGCTGCTGGCCAGCTTCAGCAAGCCAATCATAGGCAAGGAAAATGCCTTCTTTCCAGCGGAATCGAGCAGTATCACAACATGCAAGTTGTTCTTGACCATCTGGTGAAACCTACAAGGAACAAACAGGAGATAAGTCTAAGAATAAAGAGGATATTTGAAGCCAGCTTAACTGGGTCTGATCAAATAAAACAATTTTCTTATTTGTTGAGAAGGTCAGAATAATGCTTCATCAAAAGACATTGGTAGGTGATAATTAGTAAACTATTGTAAATGATAATTAGTAAAATATTGTTAATCTTACCTTTGTTCACATATTGTAAGATAAATACTAGGTCCTGAGGAAGGAAACTGTAGGTTCCCAAAAGGTGTGAGAAAAAATAAGTTAATCCTCTATTCAAATAATTTAAAAGCAATTGGCAAGCTCTTGAAAATTTATGTAAAAGTAATGAATACGTAAGGATATAAATTGGACGAAGTAAGTCAAAAACATGTGTCCTTTTTAAATGGCACAGTTCTATTAGTAAAGTATTCAGGCGGGCCATCATCGCTGCTTACCACAATAACCAAACTCAATTCTTTCAGCCCAAGAAGTGATGGTAAGTAGTCAAAATATGTTCTTTGAAGCCTGACAAGAAAATAGATAAACTGTCATTTCACCAGAATGACATAGTACTGAATGCTCTGGTGCAAAATACGAAAAGTAAAAATTGTGCATTCTTTTGAATGGATTGGCAGACAGCACTCTATTGGCTAGTAGAAGTTCAGTGGAAAACCCTGTATTTCCTTTACATGCCTGGCACCGAAAAAGGATGAATCGATTTTGATGGTGGAAATGTTCAACCTCCATTGTGGTGAGTATCTTGCCTCTTTCAAGCCATCACACTGCGAGTTCTCAGTTAGGACACCACAGGTTATTCTACCAAAATAGCAGTTATCGGCCAGTAAGGATGGAAAATCCACCAAAACCTGTAATGGAATTTCTACAATCAAACGTGAGCAGATTAAATCTTCTCCCAAAGTCAGGATACATCATCAGTTCCTACATATCAAATTTAACTAAAATGCTGGTGTAGTTTCTAAATTTATTTGAAACCCTCTACTTGACTTGCTTAAGTTTGTCACGCTTCTGTAGTGCTATTCCAAGGAGATACTCCAGACAAGGTGAGGGCACAGCCACTCTAGTCAGGTGGATTAATTCCCACCATTACTGGCAGAGGTTCATCTGCACATTGGTCCAGAAGACAGAGGAGCTGCTCGAGTTTCCAATGACAAGACATTCATCACCACCAAACACTACTGTGAGATGGAAATGCAGAAAATCCCCCCTCGCAGCAGATCTTTAATGAGGTTTCTCTCTAAATCAGGCTATTGGCCCTTAGAGCACCCACTTGTACAATCTGCATGTGAACCCGCTCACTCGAACCACAGAGGGGAATAAGAATCTTCTCATAATGACTCTGTTCAGTTGAGACTGGGAATTTAAGCTGTTAAGCAATCAAGATAACAGAGCCCTTTGTTGACAAAGGAGCCTCTATAAAAATCACTAATATTAAGGCCTAGCTACCTACTATAGAATGTCAATACCACAAATTAGAGGAGAAATGGTTGTACTAACTAGAGCCATAACTGCAACATTGTGTAATGATGATATTCATTCGGAAATGAACAATTAACTTACTATTCACTTACTATCTACTGGAATATACCTGAACCTAAAGAAGCTAATGAAAGAGGCAGGAAATGACTGCACATATTTGGCCAAATGTATTTAAAGATGCTAAACAGAAGTCTTGAATCTGACCTCTTGGTGAAAAAAAGTCTGGTTCTGTGTTCTGTCTTCAAATACTTTATCCTTGAAACAACCAAGCTAGATGGAACCCTGGAAAACAATAATACACCCTGCCACAGCCTGGATGCTGCTAGTTATGTCACATGGTATTACTGCGGTGCTGCATAAATGCTACCACCCTGTCCAAGTCTCTCAGTTTCCCTTAATTTTTCAATACGAGCTTCAGAAGATTTGAGGTCAATGAAAGAAGAAAGGTTTGGGAAATAATGAATATAAAGATGGAACAAAGTATGTAACTTTCTTCTAGCAGCGGCTAGGGCGACTGACCCTGGAATCTGGGGCTGACGGTTCGATCTCCGGCACCGGTGGCAGGTCAACCCAGCACCATGTGACTCTGGGCAATAGCTTGCTTAATCTTCCAGAGGGCCCCCAGCGCCGGGACACCACTTCGGAGGTAGTTGTGCACTTTACAAATACTGGTATTTCATTTCATTTCTCATGAAACAGCAGTGGCAGATTGGCCACTCATCGAATGTGCAATAATTCCTAGAGAAGAAGCCTCACTGGTCGCTTCTTAGCCTCCCGTAACCTAAGGAAAAGTCTGTCTCAGAACATTTACACCATTGGAAGTAATACCATGAACAATGAGTAAATGCCTGCCCATTTTATACTCATCAGATGTGGTCTCTTCTCAGTTTAGATAGTGGAAGAAGAAGAAATAAAGTGGAAATTGGACTGATTGATTCAGGTGAAATTATAATCTAAGTCTGCAACAAAGACTATTTCACCTCAAAGTTACTCGGTCTCTAGAGGAAAGTGAGCATGGTAGATCTGCCAACATCATAAACGTGACCTTTTTGGATTCATATTTTGTCTCCAGAAAAGCAGTCTTGAGAGTCAATAACTTCCCATCACAACTGTGTAGAGGCTCTAATGGGAAACCATAAATTAAGCCAAAGTCAAGTTTAGGTCACATCATACCACGATGCAATGTGTAAATGGTAATCTGAACTTTCCAGGAACTGTCAAACTACAGGAATCTCAAAAAGTTAAGGTGCACCCAGCTTCCTCAGAAAAAAGAAGCAAGCCACTTAAAACTACTAACATTTAGGATCTGTACCCCTTCCTTTACTCGCTACAACTTCAAGTTCAGTACCAAAGATAAACAAAGCTGAGACAGGAGTTAAAAGACAGATAATGTTATCTACTGCCTCTGTAAAGGAACCTTAGCCATAACCGTTGGAAATTCGCAAAAACATTCAACTCTTCAATGGCATGTCTATAAAAGCTTAGCCTTTCAGGAGGCATGTGTCCAGATGAAGAAGTTACTTACCTTTGCTAATGCTCCTTGTGGAAGACACTCCACATGACCACAGATTCCTCAACTCTAGAATTATCCCCAGGTGCCAGACTGGATCCAGAGAATTATTCAGCAATACTCCTGTGCACTGGTAGGTGGTGCTGTGCCGCTCCACAATGACTCAGTACTGCCCCGGAAGTGATGGAGCAGAGCCACATATAACTGTCACCCCGGAGCGCTGACATTTTCATGTAACTCTGTTTCTGCACCCTCAAGACAAGACGAGTAGACAACATTTCTGAGACAGTGTGTTAAGTTTTTTCTGATGGATACTTCTAACCACTGGTTCCTCACCATCAGAAGTACCTCACAAAGATGAAGGGTACGTGGAGAGGAATCAGACCAAAAAGTCCTACTAGACCGAGCAGCCAAAGTGACCATGCCCTCTGGTCAGGAGTATTTTGTGAACATATGCACTGAAGCCCGCATTTCAGCCAGACAGATGTCCAGAATGGGCACTCCTTGTGCAGAGTCATTGTAGCGGTCTTGTGGCATGAGCCTACAGTCCTTTAGCGACTGGCGGAGTTTACAGCTTCACGTAGCAGCAAGAAGCTCTGCTGCCTCGATCTCAGCGCACCGAATACCAGCGAAGGCACCCAGCCGACTTTGTTTTTGGGCGACTTTCGAGTGCATTTTTTCTCGTCCACCTCAGACTGCACGTGGACCTCTAAAAAGATAACAGCGAAGGCACCCAGCCGACTTTGTTTTTTGGCGACTTTCGAGTGCATTCTTTCTCGTCCACCTCAAACTACACGTGGACCTCTAAAAAGATCTAACAGCCAATTGATGACCGCCACATACATCCAGACTTGACCTGGTTTACTGAAAGATTCGTCAGCCATTTCGCCAATTCACAAGTGCGACGTCCACTGCTTCACAGCAATCACCCACATTGATATGAGGTGGTTAACTGCAACCTAGAGTTGCCCAGCTGTTTTTACTATTTTACTATATCAACACGCTGTTAATTTGTCCAGCTGACGTTTATTCTGACGACGCGTGGTTACTCTGAATCAAGACAGGACGGCCCCCTTTTCATTCCTCCCCCTCTTGTAACGGTCCTGATGAAGACCCCGGCAAAGGACTGAATTAAGCCTATACAAAGGGGTCGAAACGTCGACGCCTCCTCACTTTTGGACGTCCGGCACATCCCTGTTCTACATTAAATCACCCTTGTGACCGCTGAACGTCCTTACTTGAAGTGCTTTTTGCAAGTTTGGCCTTAATTGAAATGGGCATGTTTGGTTTTTGGAATAATTCCTAATTCCTTTTGGACTTATGTATTGATTATCTATAAATCTGTGTATTACTTTTAACCTTTTCACAACCTTTGAGCACCCCCCTCCCTTTCTCCCTCCCATATTGGGGCCTTTTCATTTTTCTGATTCTTCATTTTTCTGGTAAAGTTTGTAATGATGTTCCATGAAATTCTCATGTTGTGTTGTTGAATAAATGACAACAGTCTTTTGCTCTTGAACCATTATCTTAGTTTCTTTTGATAATTTTAATTGGTATTGTTTATATTCTTCTTCCACGGGGACCCCCCTTACATTTACTACATAACGCCCAGGTCCCCGCGACTGCATGGGTTCCACCCCCCTCTGTAATGTACAGTCCTTTAGGGGACTGCATCTGGGCCAGGGCACAGAGGTTTTCCTGCAGAGGACTATCTATCGGGACAGATTCCTCTTTTGCACCGTCTTGCTTTTCTTAGCAACAGAAAACCTCCACAAAGAGCTGATCATCCACATCACCTGACCAACCTCCCTTTGCTGGAAAGTTGAATACATTTGTATTGGAATTTATAATCATCAATGCAAGATGTATAGACAAAGACAATTTTTTAGTGAACTCTTTCCCCAACCTCCTCCCATACCTGCTGCCCTTGTTGTTGATCTCAGTAGAGCTTTAGTTGTCCCACCTCCATTTTCCGAGATTTATACCAATCAGGGGCTCAATACATCATTTGATAGATGACAGATTGTTGATTACTAGTCGTCTAGTTTGTAGCTATCTAGACTCTTTAATGCTCGAAGTCTCTCGGGCGCGTGAGTTCCTATAGTCGGTGCTAAACAATTCAAGTAGGCAGTCCCATTGTTTGGTAAATTCTCTTTCTTCGCCTCTTGCAGATTCGGAGAATGTTTCCATACCAGGATCCACTACATTCCCTATTGGCCTATTCCATTATCTCTTTATGTACTGTCTTTGATCTAATGTTGTACACAATTCCCTTTCCCGGAAATGTTGGAATGTAAATGTGCAGTCTCCCCATCTCTTATTTAAGATAGATTTTTGAGGTGACATATTTGTCCCCTGTGCAGTGTAAGAGATATTTTTTGAATGGGGTGAGGGCTCCAGTCACTCCCTGATTAATGTTTGGATTGAGAAACCAGTGGCACAGTTGCATATAACGTAAGCACTCTGTCTCGGGAAGGGCATATTCGCCTTTAAGTTGCTTGAATGTCATCATTATCAAACATATCCCTAAGGTTTTTGCATCCACCCTCCAGCCATTCGAAAAGGGAGTCCTAGACAACCCTGGAATGCACTCTTGAGTTCCCCACAGGGAGTGGCAGGGGATGGGAACAAAGTGATCTTGTATTTATTTCATACAGCCGGCAAGGCCCATGTTACTGAGGATACATAAAGTGTTTTTTTCCACTGAGCATTGGGTTGCCAGGATACCTCCAAGAGTGGTCCTGGCACCATTGTGCGATTAATCATACATCATCTCTTCTCATTCTCCCTACGTGTTTAGTGAATCAAAATTGGGAGGTGAGCTGCCTCATAGTAGTGGGCTAGGGCAGGGACTACCAATCCCCCTTGGATTGGACACAGTGAACACTTGTCTTCTGGTGAGCCATTCTCTTTTGCCTATCCAAATATAGGAATAGAACATTGACTGGACGTCATTCATGTAGTCCCTGAGTATGTGAATTGTCAGTTCCTGGAAGATATATAGAATCTTGAGAAAAATTGACATTTTGTAGTCTTTCATTTGGTCTAGTACTGAAAGCGTCTTATATTGTAGTGTAGTTCCTATATTCCCAATAGGCTCTTCGCATTGGAATAACATAACAGCAGTGTAGACGTAGGACTGAGGTCATCTAGGTCTCCACTGACTATGTTAGACTTAATTAGTTTTGCCAGCTAGCTCACAGGTCACTAGAAACTTTCTCAAATGAATTGGGAGGGGTTAACTTCCCTGATTTAGACAAGAAGGGATTAGCTTCTGACAACCATATAACATGACATCTTTGCTCCCCCAGAATAAGGAGTATATCTCCAGAGTTGTGTGAAAACAATAGACAGCTATTTCACTCAGTCAATCGTGCATGCTTAATTTCACCAGGGTGCAGAGAAATAGAGAGACGGGCGTTTTCAATAAAATGTGTTATTTTATTGAGCAGTCTTCTTTCTCATGCAAGAGAAATGAATTGCGATAATTGCAATACTTATCTTGAAGTAAAGTGCGTACAGTAAAAGGAGTATTATGAAATATTACTGTAAAAGCATTGATATGGTTTCTTAGCCATATGATACTTTAAAACGGATAAAATATATACATACATAAAAACATTGACTAACAAACTCAACTGGTGCTTCTAAGATACGCCTACTCCGGTGTACCTGACCTAAGCCTAATACGTGGGAAGGAGTAAGTAAGTTGCAGTTTTAAGTTAAGTTGGGTTTTTGCCAAGAATCTGAATCAAGAATTCTCTTTAAGGTTTGAATCAGCTCCGTACCTTGGTTATAGAATGAAGGAGGTCTTGTATCTCAGGACTCGATCTCCCAGTAACCCACAAGGGTGACTGGAAACACCGGAGCTGGATTTCTCGGCGTGAGAAAAGGCAGCTTCTTTCGCGGTGTGTCAAAGGGAGGGACGGCTTTCTTCGGCTCTCGCATCAGCTGGGCTTCGGATAAGTAGATAGCCGCTCTGCTCCACACCACCGTGTGTTGCTTAAGGCAAGTGTTGGTATATTTATACCTGGAAGGTGCCGTGTTTGACGTAAGGTTGGACATAAGACGTCAATAAAAGATGTCACTAAGAACGGGCCGTTCTTTTAGTGCTCGCAGTAGTTCTATGACAAATCAAAACAAAGGCATGGGGAATTCCCAGGTTGCTGGAGGTTTGGTTTGTTAAAAGAACTCGTTGTGCTCTCTAGGAGTCTAAGGAAGTAGCCTTGCCGTATTTGGGCTGCATGGGCTATGACTAAATATGGGTATGACTCCTATGCCTTTATATGGGCATGATTTATTATAACCATATAAGGGCCTAAATCTGGAATATTTAATAAGGGTCCTAGATACATTCACAACAATATTTCCAGCTGTTAAGTTTGACCTTAACCCATCTTTTGCGTCATTGTAGATTTTTTCCTTGGTTTCGGATACGAAACAAGCCAAAGCCAGGCCAAGTTAGGTGATGTGGCCAACCTCCCATCGCAGCGAGGTTAACCTCCGCAGTTGTTCAACTACAGTTTTAGTACTGGAGATGTTCGGGATTTTTGCATTAGAAATATAGTATGTGGTCAGCTCCTCTAATACCGTAGAGAACGAGCCTTGGGGGTTTGTGATCAAACGAAGCATACCATCTGCAAACAGGGTAATTTTTATTTCCTGGATTCAAATTTGATGCCCTTGTTATGGGGGTGTGCTCACATACACTCAGCAAAGGGCTCCACAGTTAGGGAATAGCGGTAGAGGGATAGT
Organism: Lissotriton vulgaris; assembly: GCF_964263255.1. Classification (NCBI taxonomy): domain Eukaryota; kingdom Metazoa; phylum Chordata; class Amphibia; order Caudata; family Salamandridae; genus Lissotriton; species Lissotriton vulgaris. Next base: position 56,130,650 of record NC_141696.1, read on the forward strand.
GGCACCCCGTTTCGTGTCTCTAGAGATGTTAATCGATTGTGAGTGGAGCCCAATAATTCTTACTCTGGTGCTAGAGTTACAGTACCTCGCAAGAAGCCAGACAAGAAAGGAATCTTCCAACCCTATTATCTTCAATGTGTCCTCCATAAAGTCCCAGTCAGCCCTGTCAAATGCTTTTTCAGCATCCAGGGTGACCAGGATAGACTGTTTGGACCCTATGGCTTCTATATCTAAAAGATGTCTGGCCTTTTTAGTATTGTCACCCACCTGCTGTTCTTGAATGAAGCCTGTCTGATCGGTATGCACCAATTTGCCCGTCAAGTTCTGCAATCGCAGTGTCGTAATTTTGGTAAAGATTTTTGGTTCAATCTTGTGGAAGGAGATCGGTTGGTATGAGTCACACGCCCTTGGCTTCTTGCTTGCCCTGTGGATCAGCGATATGGTTGACTTGGGCATTCGGGGGGTCATCTGGCCGTTCTGAAGCATCTCATGATAGACGTGAAGTAGGGGGAGGAGTAAGGGCGCTAAATATTTGTAATGGGCAATTGTGAAGCAATCTGGGCCTAGTATTACCAAGAGGCTTACTTTAGCTATCACCGGGAGAATCCCCTTTTTAGTTATGGGTTTGTTAAGGCACTGTCTGACTGTTTCAGCTTGGGTAATGCGGCTCCCATTAGATAGGTGGCACAAGCTTGCAAGTCACTGGAATCCTATGTATAGTGTTGTGATCAAAACATGTGAAAACATCTAGCTCTCTCTGAGTCTCAGGTGTGTGTTCGTTCATCCTTCGTCTGAACTTCAGCTATTATGCTTTTGACGTGGCATATTTGTAAGAGATTGCCCAGCAATTTGCCAGATTTATTTCTCCATATATAATATTATCTAGTTCAGCCTATAAATATGCTGCTCAATCCGATTCTAGAGTTCTGATGTGGTCGCGAACCATGAGGATTTTCCTCCAATGTTTTGGTGACTATGTATGTTTATCAACAGCGGTCTTCTCTCGCGGCTCTCCCGCGATATTGCGAAACCCGTCTATGGATGAGGGATCCTATAACGTCCGCACTGAGGCTACATAAAGAGGAAGGGCAATTTCCCTTCCACCTCCACTTCCGCTCGGTTCCAGAGCCGGGGTACCGACGGTCAGGTGAGCCTCGTAGCGCCCCCACGCCGATTTCACGGTTGATGCGTAGTTGGGTAGTATACTGACAGGGATCTATACTCAAGGGAGCGTGTAGGGCCCCTTACTCTCATAATAACTGCGCGTTGGGGTTGATAGTTCACATGTCCACTGTGTTTAATCTTAGCAGCTCACATTGACGAGAGGTCCTTGTTACCTATACATGAGAGTGGTTTAGGACACCATACGATCATCTCAATGCCTCGGTTGCCAATTAAGCCACGGGTGCTAAAAAAGTCTTATTCCTTGTATGATAGTAAGGTTAGAGAATGCCTGATAAGTCGTTTCTCACCACTAATTAACTATGCAACTACCACTGTTAATTAAGTTATCTGGTAGCACTGCACAGTGCTGAGATACTGATTTCACAAAGATAAACATCGCAGGGTGTGCGACTCCTATGCGCACTATGTAAATTTGATTAGGTGTCGGTGGAGGCTATGACAGTGGGGCAACTATCACACGTCTGTTGGGTTTAAGTGTAAAACCATTGGTACAGGCACAGCAAAGTTATGTGCTTACTGTGTCTTTCATTTTTTACACTACAGAGCGGGGCCTCATTCCCCCGAGCGGTTGCCGGGTGAGGTGAGGTCTTCACCCACATAAAGCTGGGTGAGTATCACTTTGAGGAAATGCCTCAGTGTGATTGAGCTAGTATGCTCTCTATAAATGCAGAATGCAAATTATTCTTGCATGTGTGCCTGCACGGTCGCTAGCTGTGTGTATTGGTGTGGGTGTGCAATTTGGCGTTGTTTGACATAGTGTCTTTTTGTTTTTTTGTTAGGAAGAAGAATTATTCCTCTCCCTCCAGTGGACACCTAAGTATTTAAGTCCTGATATACATGTAACTTTGTTAGTACATGTTTATACTTTTCACCTATACACTTCACATGTAGTTGCAGTAGCTATTTCTGTTAACCGGTCCTGAAGAAAGCCGGGCCAGATGCCCTGATGGCTGAAACATGTAGACCATACTGCACAGCGCAAGTGGGTAGTCTTACTACCCAGCGTTTTTTAATCTTTGACACTTGACTTCTGTCTAAACGCTTCCTGAAGTTCGGGTAGTCAATTTTAACATCACTATTTGGGCACTGCACTTTTTTCATTAACATCACTCAGAGATATAAGTTATGATCAGTACTTTTTGACATCCATTCCCGCACTGGCATTATTGGGGCGGATTTAGGATGGCATGATAAACAGTTCCCACGTGACGTAAACTCCACCAAATGGGTGGTCTGATGGGAATTGCTTCAGCCTTCCGACATTAATGCCTGAAACTTCTGACAGCCCATTTTTCACGCACTTATCACCGGTACCGCACTGGCACTGTTGTAGGCACACACTTTTCCCTGACTTGTTCTGCTCTTTTGTGTGTTATATGTATGTTTATGCACTTGCTCAAGTCCGATAAGCTCTTTTATAAGCTTTGTTTGCAACTCTGTGCATTTTATATAGAAGACCTGCCTCTGCAATGAAATTACATTGGTGAACAGCTTTTAAAGTGCCCCGGAGGTTGGCCGCCGTAATATCATCTATGACATTATGATGAAAATTTGAATATCAAATGCTACTGCATTAGTCTGGCATCACCAAGGTCATGATTGGCTGAAAAGTCCTGAGTCTGTTCAACAACCTGTGAATCTTTGAAAATGGATGTAAAGTCAAATGGCAGCTGATAAATTTAGGACACACCATTGCCTGAATGTTCTTGTGCACAGAACATAGGCTACTTTGTGCTGATGGATTTGCAAGCTAACCGACCTCTGGATAACCACACATTTCTAACAGCTTTGGGACTAAGGAAGCCGGAGGAAAGGTCCACTTCAGCAAATGTACTTGGAGGCTAGTGAAATCACTCATGTAGGCACTCTCCTCCCAATCGACTGAGTAGCTTGAAAATGCATGCCTTTTGAGATAGTCCAATGGCACACAATCGTAGATTGTTCTGCATAACTGTATAAAGCCACCTATCCCGCATCTCTTGCTACAATACATAGCAGTGGTGTTGCCCTTAAAGAAAACACATCTGACTGCTCCGCAAATGGGAAAGGAAATCTTCCCACAAAAGTCTGATGGCCTTAAATTAAAAAAAGTAAAGTGGGGAAATCTCTTGACATTTGTCAATAGGACACTGACATGTACATTAGCCAAACGTTTCCAGAACTCCAGGCTGCAAGGGGGATGTTTTAAAGATAAAGAATCTGCAACAAGAACATAATCCATCGGAAATTCTCCATTGATCGATTTACCAATCGATGACACCCATCATCCTCTCACTTGGCTATACTGCTATATTGAATCATAACCTTATTATTTCAGGGGTTTGACTTGCAATGACTCTTAACAAATGGGGGAGGAGGGGGATATTTTGTTGTGTCGACCAAGTCCTGATGTGTATTGATGCTCCTGGTTCTACACCTGTCTCCCCTGATTCCTTACCCCCACCTTCCAATGCCTCTTATGTAGGTAAGATCCTTCCTAAATATGCACCTTACTTTAGCTTTACCACATGAATCAGTTAGTTCACTGCATTTGTACAGTCATGGAGAAGGTGCTTATAAATGTGGGGGATTTGCAAGAGTAACGCTGATATTAACGGGTATCCTAGGCTTCTGTTAGCCTCCTCTCTTAGAAAAGAGAGGAGCCCAGGATATCTTGTGAATTTAAGAGAGTCCTTTTTTCTCCAGAAAGTTTATTTCTTGGTTTGAAGCAAAGACAATGGCCTAAATGCAAGCGACAGCAAACCATACCAAATGTTACGTTACACAAAAGCATTCTTGAAAAACAAAGAATGAAGATTTTCTATTTTTTTTTTAATGATTATCTGATGGTTGTATTATATTTTCTTTGGTGCTGTCCTACTCTTTGATAATGTCCCAAAGTGATGTTCATATAGCAGCATATGTAGCTATCTGGAGGGTTCCGACCTGATGTGGCAGCATGTAGCAGTGTTTTACATATGGGGTGTATACAACAATGTTCACAAGAGATGTCCCTTTGGATTAGTAAAGCGATCAAGTGATATACTCTATAAATCACCCTCTATTTATATGAATTTGGTTTGTCTTTGCTGCATATGCATCATATGCGTTTGATGCATAAGGCAACCAGGACAAACCAAATTCAGAAAAATGCAGGATGCACAATATAAACTTTACGGACATACATAATTGAACAAACTACAATTTTCTATTTAAAGCTCAAAGTCACACTGTGTGTTCACCTTTCACAGTGGGCTCTTCCTTCAAGCCTGGTTAGATGTTGATGAAAAAACATGTTGAAAGGTCTTGGTCACTCCTTTTTTTATGAATTGTTCCATAATCTATTGATTAACTCTCTTGGTTGGCTTTATGATTCTAAAGTGCTACTTCTAGTAGGCATTGTTGTTGCATACCTACTAATGATCATTAACGTTCTATCAGGGTGAACCATCCTTGCCCTTTTTAATACCCAGCCATAGGTAACAAGAATGACATTTGGTGTCTGCCAGAAGACACTTTTAACTGCTCTTCCTTACTTGTCTCCCCATGCACCTTTTCAAACTTGACACCCACATCATTCATAGGGGATCTTCACAGATATGTCACACCTCAAAAGCTTCTATCCATGAATGTTGCAGCCCAGATGGTCACCTACTGCGTAGTCCATCAAAAACGTGACAGATGTCTCATCCACCAAACTTGGGTTGCCTCACTCTGGTTAGAGTTGTGGGATCGCACCATGGTTCGACGGCTCATAGGATTTACAGCCATCAGTCAAAGTACTCCAGACCGTCTTCCTTATTTAGTGCGATGACCAAAGTGCTTTTTATCTGCTCGGGACAGCCAGGCAAAGCCTGTTGGTAACAAAAGTCATTCCCCCCACACACTGGGAAAAAACACAATTCTTTTCTGTTTCTCAGAAACAAATTCCTGCATCGGAATGTTGTTTGTGAAGAACAGAAATCTTTGCTGAGTAGGAAAATAAAAAGTGGCTTTAATTCAGGAAAATCTCATTGCCTTCAACTGAGTCACCTCCACGGAGGCTTTTCTGAAGACAAAAAGCCTGCCTGTCTGACCGGTGTATGATGGTTGATCTTCCACCATCCTAGCGGAATACAGCCTCTTCGCTGCCCTGGCGGAATAGCAGATTAGCTGCCATACTCTAAATCTGCCCATGATTATTTTTTATTAGGCATAAATAACCCCAATATTAAACATTGAAGTGTATTTCTGAGTGATTTGAAAATGGTAGATATATCGATCCCACCCCAGTATTCGATGTGGAATCTGTTACAGAACACAGCTTTCGTCCGTGTTCTTTTAAGAACTAAAAATATTTCTGATCCTTTTCTCTGGCAATTAAAAAGGAAAAATTTTAACATCTTTAAACAATTAGGGGCAATATGTATCAACATTAGGAGTAGCAATTACCTAATTACAATTTTCTGCGAACCGCAATTAGGTAATCACTATTCCAAATGTATGAAACTCCAAGAGTTTCATTTAGCGATTCCTACGGGATCGCAAATCGGTCTACTTCATTAATCTTAATGAGATAGGTCGCAATTTGCGCCCCCCTAGGAATCGCTAAAATCACAGGGATGGTGTCCTGCTAGAGTCAGCAGACCACCATGTCCATGACTGCTTTTCAATAAAGCAATAATTTTTTTTAAATGCAGCCCGTTTTACTTTTAAACAATATGTGTTTAAAAGAAAAAAATTAAAAGTTTTCTTTTCAATATTTAAGAGCAGATAATGGTTCGTAAGACTGCTGCCTGCTCTTAAAAAACGTTTTTTTGCCACCATTCTCAAAGGTCAAGGGGTCCCTTGGGGACCTTTTCCCATTTGCGACTGGGTTACCACCAACTTGCAGTTGGCGGTAAAAATGCAAGTGTTTTACGACCGCATTCACTGTCACAAAACATTCATACATACCGCTGCGATGTGGTACTTGGAAGGGACACCCTAAACACGTCCCTTCCAAATAATGAACCGCAAACCCATTTTGTGATTTGGTAACAGGTTACCAAATCACAAAATAGGATTTGATACATCGGGAAAAAAAATTGCATCCGCAAATGGGCCGATTCTTCGGATCCGCCTCTTTGCTTACACAAAATAGGTTCATACATGTGGCCCCTATGACTTTTTATCATAATCTTATATTAGCATAATCATTAGTATATTTTAAAATTATCAAATATATATTTGTAGCATTTATTGACAAAAAAGTGATTTGTTCTAAAGATCAATATTACTTTTTGCACATAATTATTGTCACATTTTCTGTGGAAATAATGTATGTGAGAGGATGCAAGATTTGTAAGTGCTAAGTACAAATTATATTAAATTAGACTTTTTGTCAAAATATTTCATGTAGGCGGCTGAGGAAAATAGGGAGATTCGTTCCTCGAAGCTAAAACCGTCGAAATTGTCTCATTATGAGTTGCATGGTACTCTAAGAGCGCAAACTCCGCATGCAAAATTAATGTTATCATGCAGTAACACCACACCAGTACTGTGCAAATATGAGTTAAACCTTGTTGATTGGGGAATAAACAGCTAGTACTGGATTTATCGTTTGTAAAACCACACAGAATATTCCCAGTTCCTTGGGGTATTAACACATGCATTGACCGCCTGCTTTGGATGGTAAACGTACACAGTGGTCTCTGTGTGCATGGTGGTGATGGTGGGGGTGTGGTGAATAGGGGAGGGAAGGAAAAGTGTTTCTGACCTGTAACTGCAGTTCTCTTGTAGGGGTATTTCCATGATAGTCATGAGCGTAGAATAGTCCAGCGCACCGGCGAGGGACTCCTGGAGCACTTTTTCCAATATATCTTCTTAACTGCGGAAGTTTGCGTTTCTTCAGGAAGGCTTTGAACAGTAACTTAAGAAAGCTAATATACAGCCTAACAGAAAGGCTACACTGGTCAAAATTCTTCATTTTCATGTAACAAAAGGGAGAAAGTCCAAAGAAACACGCAAAAATGCATGTGAAGTTTGAAGAATAACTGGAAAAATCTTTCACAAATCCATTTTGTAATGTGAGAGAAGTATGAAGAAGTGCAGAGCAGTGTAGCCCACAGGCTGCCATTATAAAGGGAGAAAATGGAGACTGTACCTTTAAGAATCCTGGGACATCCAGTATCCCATTATGCTCAGCCAGAGGCAGTTACCTCAGTTCTTTTTTATAGGTGGTACTAGCTGAATTGAAGGAGAGCATGATAGTGTCTGTCTAATCCACCGGAGAGGCAGGAGGGTTGCTTCTGACTATCATGGAAATACCCCTAGGAGAGAACTGGAGTTACAGCTAAGAAACGATACCTTCTCTTGTAATGATTTCAATGTATAGTCAAAAGCGTAGAATAGAGTAGCAAGCCATCCCCCATATGGCGGTGGAGTAGACAGACCAATAATGAGATAGGGAACCAAGGAAAGAGATTCCCGAGGGATTCCAGCCCCACTTGAGTATCCGCTCTCGCATCAGAGTTGTGACAGTAATGTTTAGTGAATGTGTGGACTGATCTCCATGTAGCAGCTTTGCAGATTTCTGCCAAAGGGATATTTCTCACCAAGGCAGTAGCAGCTGCCTTGGCCCTAGAGGAGTGCGCTCTGGGTTTACCATTAAGAGACTTGTTAGATAGCTGATAGCATAAAGAAGGTGAAGTGCAAGGTTGCGGAGAGCCTGACAAGGTGGGAGAATAGTCCCTGGTAGAGGATGATGTATTCCCATGGTGACAATGTGATTGTGATCAATTGCTGGACCTATGCCTTGAATGAGTGTGCGTCCATCTGGTATTAGAACGATCAGATTCATGATGCCCATGACTTGGGTGATGGCATGACCTTGACTGCGAACGCTGTTCGAGAGCTGGAGATGCAGGCCCTTGAGGCACCGAAGGTGGTGGATTGACCGGTGCTGCCGGGCTGGCTGAGCAGGCAACGCTGGAGGCATTGGTACCCCTGGAGGTGGAGGAGCTGGGAAAGGCAGAGGAGGATCCAAAGGCAGCTCTTTCAGAGAAGAAGATCTGGCGCACTCTGATGATGATGAACACATCCGCCTTCCCTAAGAGGCTTTCTGAGCATCGAGGGACTCTTCGACATCGATCTCCATCTCCTCTGTCTAGAATCTTCTCCCTGTCACGCAGGGTTCATCTGGAAAATGTTTTGCAGATGTCACAGGAGGTAGGCAAATGAGAAGAAGACAGGCAGATGATATAGAACTCATGGGGGGTCTGCTTTGGCCTTTTTCTTCCCACAGCAAGCACATTTGTCAAAAAGAGAAGGTCCTTTAAAGCAGAAAAATGTCTGTGTTCTGTCAGAAAAAAATCACAAACTGAGAAAGACAAAAGACATCAAGTGAAACAGTGGTCACTGATATCTGAAGTACTTTTGTAAAGAAAAACCTAAAAAAGGTTGAGTTCAAGGTTCCAAGGGTTTCAGGAGGAGCTGGATAAAAGAACTGAGGTAACTGCCTCTGGCTGAGCATGATGAGATACTGGATGTCCCAGGATTCTTAAAGGTACAGTCTCCTTTTTCTTCCTTTTAATGGCAGCCTACGTGCTACACTGCTCTGCACTTCTTCATAATTCTCTCACATTACAAAAAGGGTTTTTGAAAGATTTTTCCTGTTATTGTTCAAAATTCACATGCATTTCTGCATGTTTATTTGGACATTTTTTTACATGAACATGAAGACTTTTAAACACTGTAGCCTCTTTGTTAGGCTGCATATTGACTTTAAGTGACTATTCAAGGCCTTCCTGAAGAAAGACGAACTTTAGCACTTAAGAAGACATATTGGAAAAAGTGCCCCAGTGTACCCCGCAAGAGGGCAGTAGGCATGGGCGGAAAATCCGTTCCGCTCGCGGATTTTGCGGATTTTCGGGAAATTCGCAATCCGCGAGATTCGCGAATCTCCCGCAAAATCCGCAAATACGCGAGCAGCGGATTTTGCTCGCACTGTTCGCGTGAGTTCGCGTGAGTTCGCGCCCCGCGAATAAGTGCAAAATTGCAGAAATACGATTTTAGCAAAACTGAAAGTAACTACTTACCAGGTTCAAAAGTTCAGGCTCATCATTAGTAGCCATTTCCTGTAGTGCTTCCTGAGGGACCCCTCCAGAGTTCAGTTGCCAGTTGAAACTATTATGTGACCCTGCTCTGAACCTCAGAATAGTTACACATATGCCACAAAGGTCCTGAATTACAGCTAAGGGAGACAAGCAGGAGCCAGGCTGGAAGTTAAAATCCATTAATCAGCCCCTAATTCATTATTGTCAGTTGGGGCAGGGCAGGTGTTGTAACTAATTTTGCAACAATGAAAGAACTTAGCAAGTGCAAAAGATCACTAATCAGGGCGCACTAAGGAAGCAGGTGCCAGCTAAAAAAATATTCTGTGACACATTAATCAGCCCCAAATTAATTCAGGTCACTTGAGGCAGGGAAGGTGTCCTTTGCTTTGCCGAAAATAAAGTACACTGGACAACCAGAGGGTGTGGTGATGAAACAGAGGGTGGCATGGGTGGGCCAGAGGGTGGCATGAGTAGTCAGAGAGTGGCAGTGGTGACAGAGAGTGGCAGTGATGAAGAAGAGTGTCCCAAACAGGCTGGACACGTAGAAACAACAAGTTCGCAAAACTTGCGACCCGACAGGTAAGTTCGCAAATTGCGAAATTGTAAAAACCCTCGCGAACTGGCAGAAACACGGGCGAACACACAAAAAAAAAAAATCCGCAAATTCGCGGATTTTGCGGATTGCGAATCCGCAAATCCGCAAAATTCGCGAACGCGAGTTCCGCAAAATTCGCCCATGCTTAGAGGGCAGGACTATTGTACGCTGATGACTATACTTGGAAACCCCCTACGAGAGAAACTAAGTTCTGGCAGGGGGAGTATTGTATGCTCCCCAGGGTCAAAAAAATAGTGTGAAAGAGATTTGGATGCTACTGCTGCAGACAAAGCATCATGCAAGTATCCATGTAGAATTACCACCCACGTAAACTGGATCTGGTATTCCAACATCCAGGAAAACCAGGTGTGGGAACACCAATCCATTTGGAATCAGGCAGAGCTGAATTCCATATGACAACTCCACTCTACCTGACTCATAATCAGGGCCTAAATGTAGCTCCGTAAAGTGAGGAGGATCCATATCCCTCTTACTCTGCCCCAGAAAGTACAGGTGTGAACCCCGTGCAGCGACAAACTCTAAATCTTGTAGTCGCCACAGCTCGTGCTTAAAACTGAGGCACTTGAAATCAACCCATTATTATGTCTCAATGTTGAAGGCTCAAAGAACTTTGATTCAATGTTAGGGTTTCAACACTATTTCAATAGTGAGGTCCTCACCGACATTTGTGTTTCCACTCCTCACTTGAATGTCGAGGTCAAATTCAAGAGCACAAATTGGTGTTTACAGTCAAATTTACTATCATTTGTCAAATTTGGTTAACTAAATTTATTTATAGGTATCTTTTTTGCTTAAAACTGCTTGCAAAACAAGTTTATTGAAAAGCATTGTCGTGGGATCTATCATCTACTGATGGAGAAACTAGAATTGAACTCAAATAGCTTTTAGCCTCCACAGGTCTATTTGCAGAATAAAGTATTTGCAAATTAGATCCCACTGAACTACTCCTACAGTTTGTGCTAATTTCCGAATATGAACGGATTCACAAGAGATCCCAAGGGGAGAACTCTACAGGCAACTGTGGTATTCTTGGTGAACTCCAACGTGGAACCTTCACACAAGTATTATATGCCAAGCAGAATTGTGCATGCAGACATGTGCAGTAAGTGTGCTCTTACATATACAACTTGGGTAACATAATCCTCCCTCAGAAGAAATGTCTTCTTCTGCAGCATCATTAAATACGGTGAAAGAGAATTGACTTTTCATGTACAGGGAGGCCTGATTTGTGAATAGTTGTCATTCGGTTGTGAATTTTTCATGCTTATGGAATTGCAACGTATGTCGTGGTGCGAAGCATAAGGCTCTGCTGGCTTGGAAATAAAAGGAAAATTACCAAACTAAGTAGGAGGGTTGAAATTAAAATAAGAATGGCCATTGGTCCAAATAATTTAAATGATTTGCTTGATTCAATAAGGTAAAGAAAACACGAAAGTGGCGAATAAAACGGCACCATATGAATAGTTTCAAAGAGGAGAAAGGACACTGACAATGCAGATGTGTAACAATTAAATGAATCCTACCTTTCAAACACCACTTCAGGGTTTATTGTCTTTTTGATGTTCTTGTTGGCTTTTAGGAATCCCTGAAAGAGGTTTTCAATATCTTCAGGCAGGTAAAGGCCTTGAAAGGTGCCCTCTGACATCACTGCCAAGAATTTCTGCAAGTTGTGGTCCCCTGCCCTTTCATGTACCAAAATTGTGGTGCTCTTCGACAGAATCCCAGCATTCCAGATAGCTTCACGGATTAAAGTGTTCACTTCTGCATCTGTGGCATAGTCTGGTACTTCAAACAACATGGATTGGGTGAGCTTGGCTGCCAGGTTAACCAGCAACCGTCTACCAGTGCCCAGACACATAGCCATGAGGATGCTGTGCCCATGAGGTGTGATCAGGATCCGGAGGAGACGAGCAAGGTGCTGCAGGACCTCTTTAGAAAACACAAGTTCATGCCCACTAGACTTCTCTGAATGTGTTCTATTTAGTTGTGTGTAAAGTTGGTTAGCAAGTGTTTCTGGTTTGCATTCCTGGTATGCTTGTGTACCTGCTACACTGCTATTGGTTGGAAACGTAGCCATGCTAAAAATAAGGTCTTGCACCTTTTCTTCTGGGCCCCGTAACAGGTTTGGTGGCAGAAGGGGGCCTGTGACTGTTATAGCCTGCTGTGTTCCATTTCTCTTTTTAGAAGATGCTGTTCTCTGTCTTCGCCTCAATGCACGATGCCTTTTAACTGAGGATCCAGCACCTTGAGACCTGGCTGACTGTGGTGGCGGTGAAGGCTGCAAGGTCGACTTTGTTTTGGGAGTACTGATAGCATGTTCTCCTTCCTTGCCTTTGGTCTTGGTTGCTATTGAATGACCAGGTGCAGAACTCAAACTCTTTGGCTCATCAACAGAACTAAAAAGTGGGACCATAGCCTTGGAACGGTTGTTCTGAACAACTGAAGGCAGTGTGTCAGTATCACTAGTGGTATCGTCAAACTCAGTCTCTTCCTGGCTCTCGCTCTCGTCCTCCTCCGCTGAAGTGGTGGTGTTGCTGGAAAACCGTCCACTGTCACCCAGACAAAAGACATTAAAGGAATCAAATGTTATTGTGGGATCCACCATTACTCTATACTCATCAGTGACAGTATTTTCCTCTGTTTCCTGTCCTGGTTTTCCTCCCTGCTCTTGGATCTCTTGCCCAGGTGTTTCCGATATGACAGTTTCATCTTTTCTATAATGTAAATCATGACTAGCTATGGGGTCTTCTTGAGGATTTGGGGGAAATAATTCATGCCCATCACTCTCCCAGGGTTGAACCAAAGACATATCTCCCACTGTCCCCAGCCCTTTAGAAGACAGCTTACGTATAGCATCCTTGGTGCAGAAAGATGATTCTGCAACTGCTGCCAATATCTCAACAAACTGAGCCTTTTCCTCTTCTGTCAGTAGACGATCACAATACGTGCGGAGGGATTCGTGGAGCCAGAGGCGGGCAAGAACTCTTACATTTAGAGTTGAAGGAGAATACTCCTCTGGAATAGGCTGACTGCTGAGTAACTTGTATCCTTCCACTGCGCTGGAGAGAAGTATCACAATTTGGGTCGAGAGTAAGAACAAGCCTTTGAATAATTTCTCAATGTCATGCAGAGAGAAGAGATAATGGCTGTGGCTTGGAGAAGGCCTAAAGGCTCTTTTTGTCGAAAGGTAGATGTCAATGGTGGCGCTGACCAGAGCAGCGGCAGTCTCTGCTGGCCTGGCTAGTGAAGGGGCCTGCTGTAACCACTTTTCAGTCCTTGGAGTAAAAATGCTAATTAACGATTCTCTGGTTGCAGTTGGGAGTGAGACAACGGTGAAGAGCCTGGTAAAACGTGGTGAGATGGGGCATGCAGGATCTGCTGGTGTTGATATTGTGGCAATATAATTGAGTCCCTGGGGGTTGAGGTAATGCCCGAGCTGGAGCGACTCTGCACTTTGACTTGCATGTTCAGAGAGAGCTTGGCGGAGCACCTCAAGGATGGACAGACTCTCTTTACCAGCAGCTGAAAGGTAAAAAGGCAACACTCAGGTATCAGAGGAACAACTTGCATTTTGTTGCTTAACAAACTGTGCTTACCTCGAAGGCAGGTACTTAGCCTTTCATCTCTCTACCATGAGTGGGCAATTAGACCATAACTTGAGAAGTATGTACAAGCTCGTACTGCACAACAATAACTCCTCATGTCCTTTTGTCTATTAACAACAGCAGCACTGTGCTCTACACTCACTCAGATCAGTGGTCACCAACAGATCAAATCCTTTACCAGTCCTCTTGACACCACCACACAGTTCTTACTCAGTTGGCATTCATTCTGTAACCGTTTATTCCATAATCATAAATGGGAAGCTATTTCCATACAAATAAAGCCACTTCTTCGAGGGCCCGTCAAAATTAATAAAAACATGAACAAACATTGTACAATGGCTCAAATAAGTCATGGTGAATCAGAATAGCCCCAGGACAGTCACAAAGTAAAAGAAAATCAGAACCAGGATAACAAATGTGATAATGTTTGCTATTGGTCGATTAATCCCAAGCGGTAGTCCTCTTAGCAAGGGAAGCCACACTTTCGCCTAGAGAAGTGTCATGCGTTGCACGTCAAGTTGGATTGGTGTTACCACGAGTTAAGCCCTTTCTCTCAGGGAATGGGTTGTAGCTGAGCAAGGGAGAAGCTATATCCAAGAGAAAATGAATGCTGATTGGCAGCTGTGCCCCTCCTTGCCAAAAGATGGTTCCCTATATGCTGGTAAGAAAGCTTGTGACAAGGACATGCTCTATGAAGTGCCTGGAAAACCCCAATGCTGGGACAGTGGGACCCAGGCTCTATTAGGCCGGGTCTCATCATGGAATTGAATGTGCATCGCAAAATCATTGATGTATCAGCTTTTACCTGTGGAAACAGTAAGAAACCTGAGCGGCATGGCAGGGCCGGCCGTAGGCATGTGCAAGCTGTGCACCTGCACAGGGCCACCAAATCCCAGGGGCCGCCACATCAATATATATCCTTAAAATAATAATCCTCTGAGGATGGATACATATTTGTGTGGGGGCCCCTGGCAGGGATTTGGTGGCCTCTGGCTCTATACAACTTCCAAACACCACGATCCCCCCTCTTCACTGGCCTCCGCGCTCCGCCCCACCCAGACCCCCTCTTCCGGGGACCCCTACCTACGCTCCCTGCCCAGGGCCACCATGAACCTAGAGCCGCCCCTGGGCATGGTCAGGAAAAACCAAGGCTGGAGTCAAGATTTGGACTGTAGTCAAGATATGGATGGCACTGAGAATTCTCACCAATGGTCAATAAACCATCTTTTTTTATCAACCACCCTCACAACTCCTGCTTCCACGCACTGCACTATTCTAGAAATCCTCCCCAAGGGACATTTCACAGAAGCATTCAATACGTCAGCCTTCTAAGAAATAAAGTGCAGATCCTATCATTCTGTCCAACTACCACCCAATTTACGACCTCACCCGCATTAATGAGAAGTTAGATACCAGATTCACATGACGGCTCTAACCACACTTAGAAACACAATATTCACAGCTATTTTGACCCAGGAATTCACGCTCACTGTATGACCTGAACAACTATAATAAACAGAGGAAAAGAACTACTGTACTCTATTCATGAAGAACAAATGAACATTCCTGCTCCTTGGCATATTAGCGTCATTCAGCACCATCAACCACATGGTAGTGCTGTAATGACTACAAGATGTACCGGGGTAATGTCCACAGCCCTCACCTGATTCCCATATTTCTGGGAAACTGCATCCACCAAGTACAACAGTTCACTTTCCTTTCCAAGATCATACTCATCACTTGTAGAGACTTCCAGAAATGGGCATTCACTATCTGCTGTCCAATATCCTATGTGCACAAGTATACACATACCCATAATACTAGTTCAGGCCATCCCAACGCCCTATTGATAAAAAAAAGCCCAATGCAATAGACCTCCACCCACAATTCAATGGTCCTCCTCAACTGAGAGCTGTCATTCACAGCCCAAATCTCTGAAGTCATAAAAAGGGCCTTCAATCCTTTTATGCCTCCATAAGGTGTCTTCGGCCTCCTGGCCGTTTGCCACAAGACTGTGCCTTGGCACTAGAGTGAATATTTCCTGCCTAGATTATTGCAATGTCCTTTCCATAGGTCTATGAGGCAAGTCTTTGGGCAAACTCTAAAGAATCCAGACCTACATCTCTCATTCAACTTTTAAGCTTAAATGGGCGACTTTTTCTCCTGGTCATGAAGTGCGCACTGGCTGCCAGTGCATGAAAGGATGCCGTTCAAAACTCTCTGTACTACCCTCAATGTTTTACACTCTCATAGTTCCAGCTTCCTCAGTCAGATCGTATCCAAATCACCTCCCAACCAGATGCCTACGGTCAGCCTCCCATAATCTGCTAGCCATATGCACATTTCAGTCCAAATCTTTGCATCCTTAACACTTGTTCATACTGATCTGTTTGTAATCCATTGTGGAATAAAAAATACATCAACCTTTAGTTTATCACATACTTTCTTTTCAGATTAGTGACAAAATGTGACCTTAATTCAACAACATTTTCAAGGGTAGTCTTCATCACAAATAAAGATCTATGATTTCGTTTTTCTTTCCCCAAGAGGAATGTCCCTTGTCTCCCCATATAAGTGAGTACAATTGAAGGTTTGTACTTTTGTAATCCTGATATGATGGACCAGGCACTTAAAGTTTATTCAATAATATCTGCACTGTACAGGTTTATTTATACATTCACTCACTCAAGCAAGCAAAAGTGATATTTCTGTCTTGTAGGTGAGACTTTTCTCTCCACAGTTTTATCCCTTCCGCCCTTCTTGCTCTGTCAAGTGATCCCTCATTGTTACAGACATATGACATGCTAGTACTCCTTATCACCAGGATAGCCTTGAACCCACGAACATTTCACTTGGATCCTCAGAATTGTTCTCTATCTCACCTAGTTCACTGTTGAATACACAATTCCTGATGCAATAGTAATCACAAGCAAATGGAACAGTTATCCGTGTGCTTCCCTGAATGACTGAAAAAGGTGTGAGAGCTCAGAAATAAAAGAATGCACGTACCAGGAGAAGCAGCATGGAGGTCTTCCAGGAATACAAGGTAACGAGTTGGTAACCCTCGCACAGATGTCATCTGAATCTCATGAAGTGGGGATAAATGGATGCCAGCCCTCTTGCCTCGTGGAACCTTACTGGCCAGTAGCTGCCGCAGGTGGCTTGCAGTTGGGCAGGTGCTGAGAGGAATGCGGTGGTAAATGTGGCTGTGGTTGAGCTGCATCTTCATAAAGGACGACTTCCCTGACCCAGGCTCTCCTGCCAGGAGCACAGGGTGAGAAGAGCCCAGAAGCAGATCCATCAGGTAGAACAAGCTCTCATACTGCAAATAAAGAGACAGGTGAAACCACAATACAGCAAATACAATAATGTATTAGTATATATACCATGACTACACACTGACCAGGGTGAAATCACACTACAGCACATACCATAAGGTATTTATATATTATACAACTACACACAAACCAAGGTGATCCCAACTACAGCACATACCATCCAGTATTAGTGAACTAGTTACTTACCTTTGGTAATGCTTTTTTCTGTTAGAGACTATCTAACTGCAGATTCCGGAAAAGATTCTGGAAAAGTGGGTCACAAAACATCTGTCTAAATACCTGGAGACTGGGTCCTGTCTGGATGAAGTCCAATTCGGGTTTAGACCGGCCCATGGGACGGAATCAGCGTTGGTGACTGTACTTGACGACCTCAGGACGCGAGCCGACCATGGAAGAGCAGCCTTTTTAGTGTTGCTCGATATGTCGGCAGCGTTCGATACTGTCAGTCACGCAATTCTGATTAACAGATTAGAGGAAGTAGGGGTAACTGGCCTTGCCCTACAGTGGCTGACATCTTACCTTGGAAACCGTCACCAGGTAGTGGCATTGCCACCGTTTCAATCCAACATCAGAAGAGTGGCGCAAGGTGTTCCACAAGCGTCGGCCATCAGCCCTATCCTCTTCAACCTGTACCTGCGGCCCCTAGTTGCACTGATCAGATCTTTTGGCATAGCGGTGACGAATTACGCAGACGACACTCAACTTGTCTTCTCACTTGAGGGCAAGGAAACAGTGACACTTGACATCTTCCACCGCTGTATGCTCGCAACTGCGGACTGGCTGAATCAGAATTCGTTACAGTTTAACAGCTCTAAGACAGAAGTCTTACACTGCACCACTGACCGCGTCCCTAGACCTCTTCAGCCGGATTTCTGGCCACCCTCCTTCCAAAGCACGACTGCGTCTACCACCTCGGTCCGTAACTTGGGAGTGATGTTTGGGTCCAATCTCCAACTGGATGCAGCTGTCAATAAAACAGTGAGTACTTGCATGGGATTGCTTCGTATGTTGAGAAAGGTCCTCCCGATGCTTCCCATGGACAGTAGGCCAGAGGTGGTGAGGAGCATCATCGTAAGCCGCCTGGACTACTGCAATGCTCTATTTCTTGGAGCACCAGCTACCTTGATAGGAAAACTGCAACGGGTGCAGAATCTTGCAGCCAAATTAGCGCTTGCTCGCCGCCGCCTCGACTCCTCATCCCAGGCATTAAGAGACCTTCATTGGTTACCGATCCTTCAACGGATCGATTTTAAATCTCTATGTATTGTATTCAGGGCCCTTCACGGACAAGGCCCAGTACCACTTCAGAACATGTTCCATTGGTACACTCCGTCCAGATCCCTTTGTTCGGCTTCCGCCCACCTTGCTGTGGTGCCTAAAGTTCTGAGATCACGGCTGGGTGGCCGATCTTTCAGCTTTACGGCAGCCAGATTATGGAACACTCTTCCGCTAGGATTGAGAAGTATGAATGACCTTGTCTCTTTCAAGAAAAATTTAAAAACACATCTCTTTCCTAGGACCGCATCTTCCTAGTTCCTAAATCAGTAGGGTGCGCAGCAGGATCCTTTCAGTCAAAGCGCCAGGATACCCGTGGGGTGACAGACACGCGCTATAAAAGATTACCAATACATACATACAGATTCCTCATCTTAGAATATTTGCCAGGTGTAACACTGGATCAGGAAAATCTTCAGCAGTACCATTGAGTGCTGATAAGTAGCATCAAGCAGCTCGGCATCCACATCGTCTATGTTGGTAGTGACATGCACAGTGACTATATAAGCATAACTCTGCATGTGCTGACATCAGTTTCTTTCGTGGCTAATTCTGCACAAAAAATGCTAAGCCAGACTGAACTATGTGTGCCCATTGTTTAGATATTAACTAGGACTTTCTGGTAAAGAGCCCATTTCACAGAGGGGGAGGGTCAGTGAAGAATCTGCAGTTAGATAGAGTCTCCACCAGAAAATGTGTTTCAGAAGGTAAGTAACTTGTTCATCAGATAGAGATTTCTAACCACAGATTCCTCACCTTCGTATAGATACCCAAGCAATACCTCCCCAGAAGTGGGTCTGTGATTGGGCTCAAACCAGGAAGTCCTGGAGATATGAACAGGCAAAATGCCAGTCCCAACAGACCTGAACGTCCAGGTAGTACTAGGTTGTGAACATATGAAGTGAAGTGGCAGCATGGCCGATGTCCAGGACTGGTGCCCTGTGTGCTAAAGAAGGCTGCTTCTTAGCTAGTGCATAGCAGATTTTAATGCATAGTACAATCCATCGAGAGATGGACTGTTTCTAGACTGCCTAACCTTTTTTTGCTCTACTGAAACCAATGAAGAGCTTATCAACCACCCAGTGTTCTTTGGTATGATCAATGTAAAAAGAGAGGGCTCTTTTTGGATCCAAACAGTGGAGTCTCTCCTCTTCCTTAGAAGGATGAGGCATTGTGAAAAAATGTTTTTGATGCTTTCAGCGACGTGGAAAAGAATTACCACTTTCAGTAGAAATTACGCCCTAGTTTCAAGTAGCAGTTTGCCTGGCTAGAAACAGGTGTATGGAGGAATAACCGAAAGAGCTTGAAGTTCACTGACCCTCCTTGCTTATGTTTATTGAGGTCCCATTGGGGTGTGACAAAAGGGTAAAAGGGGCACATGTTGAGGGCCTTAAGGATATGATGCAAAAAAGCAGAGGTGACGGAAAGATAACCTTTAATTATGCCCATGGCAAAACCTTACTGGGCTAACACCAGCACAAACAACAGCCCCTCTGACAAGGAGGCATAAACCAAACCAACTTAAAGGGAGGAACACCAAGCCACAATTTTGCCACCGGCAGATGTACAGAGTTTTTGTTGAGGGATGCTTGGCTGCCAGTATGAAATCACAGAGCTCAGAAGGACGATCAAAAGCATTCAAATGTTAATGCTCAATCTCCATGCATAAGGTGGAGCATGCACAGGTTGGGATGTTGAACCCTGCCCTGCTGCTGTGACATGTGGTGCTCCTGAAGGGCAGCCTGATCGGTGGGCAGAAGCTCATGCTTAAGAGTTGGGCATACCAAACCCTCATGGCCCAGTACGGAGCAACTAAGATAACTTGGGCCCGGTCAGTCCTGATTTTGTTGAGAACCCGCGGCAGGAGTGGTATTTGCAGAAAGGTGTACAGGAGTCCCTGGTTCCTGTCTAATCAGAAAGCGACCTCCGAGCTAAAGCCGCTTTGGAAACGTCAATGTGCCGAAGCGCTGTCATTGCACGCTCTTCGCGAGGTAAACAGATCGAGCCACGGTTCGCCCCATTCGCAGCAGAGACTTTGCTCCAATTTCAGATGTAGATGTCATTCGTGATCTCAAGGCATTGATGGCTGACTTTGTCTACCCTGGTGTTCAGAGATCCGGCCAAATGGTGTACGTCCAGGAAGATGTCCAGGTGCTCCAGCCAACTGCCACAAGGCCGCACCCCAGCCTACTTCTTGCAGTACCACATGGCAGTGGTGTTTTCCGTGAACACCGGAACCAGCCTTCTCTTGATGGATGGGAAGAAGGCCTTTAGCACCAACTTAAATGTTTGCAGCTCCAGAAGGTTTATGTGGAGCACTTTCTCCACCGTAGACCAGAGTTCTCTGATCTCCACCTTCTGCAGAAGTCCAGCCCATCCAATTATAGATGCATCAGTCACTGTCAAATCCGGGTGGGGAAGGCAGAGGGGTCTGCAGTCGATGCAATCATTGTTTGTCAATCACCACTGTAGATCTTTTGCAGTCTCCTCCAAAATCTGGATTAGATGGGGAAGATTCTCCTAATTGTGTGCCCACTGGGACTCCCGATCCCATTGCAGAACTCACTTATGCCACCTGGCATTTCCAGCAGTGTCACGGTGAAGATTAGCCTATTAGCCTTTTACAGATAGAAACCATGTTCATGAAGAGTTGAGGAAGTCTAATCCAAAATCCTTCCTATTCAAGGATTGTAAGGAGTGCAGAGCTCAGGCATCGGATTGAGTGCATGTTTCTCCCTCTTCTTGGAATTTTAGCAAATGATGCTCACTATGTAGCTCAAAGTGGTCCATACATTTTCTGTAGTGACATCTTCCTTACTAGAAGCTTGCATGTTTAATTAGGATCCTCTTGGGACTCATGACACAGTGTACAATTAAGTAATTCTAGCCAGAGCAAATTGGGGAGGAAAAAGGGGCTCCCTTTAAGGAACGAAGAATGGTCAGAAGATACCAAAGAAACATCCTTCTTTCAGAAAGATCCTCACTCCTTAAATATATGGCTCTTTGGCAATAATTGACAGCAGGACTAAGAGGTAAGTAAAGAAAATGTAAAGACGTTCCACACACGAGAGGGAAGATAAACAGAATAGGTCAGGCACTAACTACAGAGTCACCGGAACAAAACAGAATGAGACATTTCTGTTCAGCTATAACAAGGGAACTACAGGGTGAAACAGGTGGTGAAGGAACACACATAAGTACCTGCTGTTGATCTTAACTGCCCAACCACACACAGAAAGAACGAAGGTAGCTGGAAAGACCAAGTTAGGAACAGAGCAGCACAGATGCATGTCAGACATTATACTAAGGTACTGTTACAATTGTGGACTTTCCATAATCAACAGCTGCTCTACAGTCCACAATGCTCATCACAACTTCAATAACAGATTAAATTGGAGCGAACCAGACAATTTCCCCAGTAGCTTTCCACCAAAGACACCCATTGGTTCTAGAGACAAACAGTATCCAGCATGCTATGAAACACCCACACAAAGACAACATTGCATGGGCAAGGTAGGTTGGACCCCTTGGTGCCCTTGGAAATTTGTATTTTGACTTAATCATGACACTAAGCACCTACCAGGAGTTAGGTTTTTAGACCAACAGGCACCGTACTCACTCTTCTACCACTGTGACAATGGAGGCCAGGAATCCATTGAATTTCAGGGCATCCAGTAACCGCAATATCTCCAGAAACAAATTGCAGTCCAGTGGCTAGCACAAGTCACAGTACTAGTCACAAGACCAGGGGTACCAATGACCTACTCGGATACACTGCATCCATTTCCCCCCTGGAGCTAGCATCCGGCACGACTAAGGGCATCCCCACAGACTGAGCAGATATGAATGGAGCACTTTTAGACATCCATAAGTGTCACAAAAGGGCATAGTACATAAATAGAAATGGCAGACTAAATATGTACCTGAGGGAGAGCAGTACAATAGGCTAGTATGTGGCCTTTGAGATGACTGCCATCGAAGGTCTTCAGAGAGCCCACCACTGGATCAAGATACAAATCAAAGATGGAGCTTGCGACCGGCAGTTCAACCTGACAATGGCTTTTCAGGAGGGCTTCGCGCACAAAGGCATCAAACTGGGACCAGTGCCTGTTAGACATGAAAGAAGTATCATGGATCAAAACGGGTACCAAAACCCTGAACATTCAGGATACAATCATACAGTCATTTGTAGTCCTCTGCATTCTGCCTTAATGTTTCTGGTGGGGTCTAAAATACTCTGTGTCAAGTTTACATTGCTTTGTCTGCATGTTTGCAGGGTTTACTGTTTCATATATACTTGGGTACAGAACTAGTTACTTACCTGTACACTATGGTTCTCCTGTATTATCTTTCATAGATTCACATGCTTGTATCTTCCCCGTCGTCATGGTGGGAGTCTCCCGGTAAATAATAACCATAGCAGTAGAAGAAAAAACTGCCTGAAACCATAGAGTAGTGAAACCAGAGGGTAACCTCTCCTCCTCATTATGTGGCCCAAACTACAGCCAATCAGCAGCCAGCCCCAGCCTACACCATTCCCAGCAGAGCCACCATACCTCAGATTTCCTACCGCCCAAGAGTGAGCTATGCAGGAAAACCAGAGATAAAAGGTGGTCTACCTAATGGAAACGGGGAGGCGGGCGCATGTGAATCTATGAAAGATAATACTGGAGAACCATAGTGTACAGGTAAGTAACTAGTTCTTTCTCCAGTATTCAATCTTTCATAGATTCACATGCTTGTATCAGAGTAGATAGCAGTTCTTGTAGTTAGCGCGTTTCTAGGCTAGACCCCTTTCCTATCTCGGGGCTGTGTGCCATAAATTGCTTCTATTAAAAAGAACTTATTACAAATCCAAAGGCATGATCAATAAAACGTTGCCATTATAATTATTAGCGTAAGAGAAAACATATCATATAGAAAAAATTAGCAGAATACAATTCATAAACATGTACCTTATTTACCCAATACCCAATACCCAAATATGCCCAATATTTAAAGAGATGTCGCAGAACTGCCTGTCCCACTGCTGCATCTGCTTTCCATTCCGTGTACAGACAGTAATGTTTGGTGAATGTATGAGCAGTCAACCAGGTTGCTGCTCTACATATGTCTGGAAGGGGTACTCCTGCTAGCAATGCAGAAGACGTCGCCATTTTCCGTGTATCATGGGCACGGACTTTCATGTCGAGAGGCCTTCCTGCTTTCTCATGACAGAAGACAATAGCGGATGCAATCCATCTGGAAATGGAGGAACGTGACAGGGCCAGACATTTTCTGGGCCCCGAGTAAGCGACAAACAGTTGGTTTGATTTGCGAAAATATTTTGTCTTTTCAATGTAAAAATGTAGGCATCTGCCAATATCCAAAGTATGTAGAGCTTTTTCAGCCGCTGAGGAAGGATTTTTAAAATATGTAGGCAGGATCACAGGTTCATTTAGATGAAAATAAGAGGGTATTTTAGGCACAAATTTAGGGTGAGTTCTTAGCATCACCTCATCCGGCCTGAATTGAATGAAGGGGTCCAAAATAGAAAAAGCTTGGATCTCGCTCACTCTTCTGGCTGATGTGAGCGCCAGCAGTAATGCTACCTTCCATGACAAGAATTGCAATTCCGATTTGTGTATGGGCTCGAACGGAGCTTTCATAAGCTGTGACAAGACTGTGTTAAGCTGCCATGAAGGTGGAGGATGCTTAACAGCAGGAAACTTCCTGAACAGCCCTTTCAAGAATTCTTTGATTAGTCTGTTAGACCACAAAGACGGGCATCCTGGGGATCTTCTGTATCTGGAAATTGCCGCTAGATGGACTTTAATAGACGAGTGCGCCAGTCCTGATCTGGCTAAATGCAGTAAATAAGGAAGAATTTTCTCAGCAGAGGACGTTAAGGGATGCACTGCATTAGCAACGCGCCAACTACAGAATCGCTTCCATTTTGCAGTATATGTCTTGTTGGTAGACAGCGCTGCGGAACTTTGTAATATTTCACGACATTCCGGAGAGATATCTAGAGATTGGAATTCGTGCTCAAAAGGTTCCAAGCGGACAATTTTAGAGAGGTCAATTGCGGATGAAGTACTTGGCCTCTGTTCATGGAAATCAAGTCCCTGGTTATTGGGAGCTGTATTCTTGGTTCCACTGGCAATTGCAGAAGCTCCGTATACCAAAACTGCCTCGGCCAGGCTGGGGCTATCAGTATTATTTGGCAAGGTTCTGATCTCATTTTCCTCAGTAATCTGGGAATCAGGGGAGAGGGAGGGAAGGCATGGGTAAACATCCCTGTCCATCGGAGGTGAATAGCATTCCCCCTCGAATCCTGCTGAGGGAACCTGCTGGCATAATGTTTGCATTTCTTGTTGCTCTGAGTTGCAAACAAGTCCAGACTTGGCTTGCCCCATACGTTGAAAATCCGATTCAGCTGGACATGACATAGTTCCCACTCGTGGCAAATGTCGGATGACCTGCTTAACAGGTCCGCTTTTGTGTTGTCTACTCCTGGAACATGTTCCACTTGCAGCGTTATGTTTTGACACAATAGCCATTTCCAAATTCTTTGTGCCAGAATCAACAGGGGTTTTGATCTTGTTCCACCCTGCTTGCGCAGGTAAAACATTGTTGTTGTGCTGTCTGTCCGCACTAAGACCGATGAACCCTGGATCCTGGGAAGGAAAGCCTGAAGGCCCAGGAAGACGGCTTTTAATTACATGAGATTTATGTGAAGCTTCGCCTCTTGAGGAGACCAAAGGCCTTGAATCTCCAGGTCTTGCAGATGCGCTCCCCAACCTCGTAATGCTGCGTCTGATGTCATGACGTAGCTTGGTGATTGAGGTTCGAATGACAGGCCCTTTGTTAGGTTGCACCTGATACCCCACCATGACATTGCACGTTTGATCTGACAGGTTAAGACCAGCTTGTGGTGGAAGGAACCCAGGGCTTGGACCCATTGTTTGTCCAGGGCTTCTTGCAGCGGTCTCATCTGCAAACGGCAGTTGGGGATCAGTGGAATACAAGAGGACATCATTCCCAGTAATGACTTGAATATTACGAGAATTCCAGGGTGTGACCCTGTGTAATGATGTCTAAAACCCATCTGTCCGATGTTATGGACTGCCAATGCGGGAGAAACTGAGAGAGGTAGTGGAACTGGTCGATCTGAAGCGGTAATGGAGGCGCCTGAGGAACATCACTGTCTGCGACCAGAGTCTTGCTTCCCTCTGGCGGCGGACTTTCTTCTTCCTTGTTGTTGGAAGGAAGTGTTTGAGGACCGATACTGCTGGTTGGAGGAGTACTGACGGTAACCCTGTTGGTTGTAAGGTTGGTACCAATTAGATTGGTAAGAAGAACGCTGCTGTTGAAAGTGTCCTCTGGATCCTCGGCCGCGAAAGGACTGATAACGGCCTTGTTGTAATGAACCCAAGGATCTAGCAGTATCGGTATCTGCTTTTATCCCCTGTAACCCCTCGTCGATCTGCTTGCCAAAGAGGCTTTCTCCATCAAATGGCATGTCCAATATTTTAGACTGGACCTCCGGTCGAAAAGACGTAGCTTTGAGCCATCCTTGCCAGGGTTACCGCCCCAGCCATCTGGCGAAAGGCTATAGACGATATGCCCATTGCCACCTCAATGGACTCCGACGCTGCTCTGGCTCCATCCTGTAGAATGGTAGTCGCCTCCTCTTTCTTGTCCTCTGGAAGGTGCGACAGGAAAGGCGCGATGTCAGACCACATCTGTCTATTGAACCGGCTCAGTAGAGCCATTGCATTGGCAGCTTTGATGGAAGCAGCTGCCATGACTGCAAAGCGTTTACCTATGCCATCCATCTTCTTGCCTTCCTTATCGGGGGGCGCCACATATGTTGCCGTCGGGTTCTTGGAGCGCTTCTGCGCTGCTTGAGCCACGACCGAGTCCGGTCGAGGATGACCAATAAGACATGCTGGAGCCTTCTCTACAGCACGATACTTCTTGTCCAGCCTGGGTATGGATGCTGGGACTGAGGCTGGATTCTTCATCAGTTTGAGTCCTTCATCCCAGATATGGTCAATAATTGGAATGGCTCTTACCGACTTCCTGGAGGACTCCTTAAAGTCGTAAAGGAAACAATCGCTTTCCTTGACTGGCATAGAAAGCTTGAATCTTTTAGCCGCTTTTTCCATCAAGTCATGAAAAGTGGCTATGTCCTCTGGTGGAGAGCTTGATTGAGGCAAAGGTGACACCGGGGACGTTGGAGCAATATATTGGTCCCATTCATCTCCAACTTCCTCATCCTGAGGAATTTCCCCTTCCTCCTCCTGATAATCCCGATCGGACTCATTTAAGTCATCACGAATCGTAATAACCTTTTGAACCTCTGTCCGAGGAGGAGGAGGCAGCTGAGCCAGAGGTGTCTCTTTAACAGATTGAGAGACTTTCTCTGAGGCCGCGGAAGCATTATCTTCTGGAAAGCGACGATAATAGCTGTCTATCATACTTCTTAGGTCAGATATTAAAGAGATAGGCACCGACATTGCCTCTTCTCTCGCAGGCGTATCCACTTCCTCCTCATCATCATCATAGTGATAAGCCTGGTGAAATGACTCGTATCTCATCTGGCCCTTGACCGGCCGGTCTGCAAAAGCGAAGTGTTCCTGGGCCTCCTGTTGGTCTTCCTCATCAGAATCCTGATGTTTAATATGGAGCTGCGAAGGACTGTAAGCAACACCAAAGGATCCTTCCTCCTCTGACTCCTGGCAATCCAGAATGGTGGAGGGCAGCAGAGGTGAAATCTTTGGCGTGGAAAACTCCCCTTTTTTGCTCGTCAACACCCCCGTCGACGGAGCAATCCTCTTTACGGAAATATAAGTCGAAGTTATCTTTGTTGGAGATGGCATCGACGATTTTTTCGTCGTCGACGGGGTCGTCGACGGGCCCGTCGACGGAACAATCATCTGCATCGTCGACGGGATGCTCGTCGACGAAGATCTCGCCGTCGACGAAGGTCTGGCACTCACAGTCGACGGAGTCGTCGTTGTCGTCGACGAAGCTGTTGTCATCGAGACTGTCGTCGTCGTCGACGGCCTCATTGGCAATCTGACTGGAATCTCAGCAGATTTCGTCGACGGAAGCGACGATGGAGCCTTCTTTTCTGAGGAAGGCTTGAGAGGAGTTGGAGGGAGTGAAGTAGAAGGTTCACCTTCCTTAGTTTTAACTGCTTTTTGCTTCCTCACCTCTCCCTTTTCCTCAGAGGACCCTCTTTTTAGCTTTTTAGAGGTGTGTCCCTTGGCTTCTCCTGCAGACTCCGAGTCTTGAACTTTCCTTTTCTGAAGCATAATAAGAGGCGCGCTTCTCTATCCTTCAGAGTTTTGGCAGAGAAGGTCCGGCAATACTTGCAGTCCTTAGGGATATGCTTTGGGTACAGACAGTACAAGCACTCCTTGAGGATCCTCAGAAAATAATCTGGCCTTGTCACAGGATCTGCAAGCTCTGAAAAGGCTCTTCTTGGAGCTTTCAGACATTATGAATGAAATAATCCTTGACAAGAAAAGAGAACAGTACCTGACTTCCAACTGAAAAAAGGTCAAAAGTTCAGTGAAGAGAGAATAAACTGAGCAGAGCTCAGGGAGACTCCTTCTCACACGAAGGCGGTTGGAAATCTAAGGTATGGTGGCTCTGCTGGGAATGGTGTAGGCTGGGGCTAGCTGCTGATTGGCTGTAGTTTGGGCCACATAATGAGGAG
Organism: Lissotriton vulgaris; assembly: GCF_964263255.1. NCBI lineage: Eukaryota > Metazoa > Chordata > Amphibia > Caudata > Salamandridae > Lissotriton > Lissotriton vulgaris. The sequence continues at coordinate 56,158,435 of NC_141696.1, forward strand.
GAGAGGTTACCCTCTGGTTTCACTACTCTATGGTTTCAGGCAGTTTTTTCTTCTACTGTTATGGTTATTATTTACCGGGAGACTCCCATCATGACGACGGGGAAGATACAAGCATGTGAATCTATGAAAGATTGAATACTGGAGAATTTGGATTTATCGGATAATCAGTATGTGTACAGAGAGCAATGTCCCTTTATGTACCCGGAAAAAACAAATACAATATATATTTTTTTAAAACAAAGAGGTACAGAAAAAAGAGTTATTGAAGAGAAGTGGAGACAACTGAAACAGGAACAGGAATGCAAGGACTGGCCCAGTAAAGGGAGTGAAAGAGAGAGAGAGAGAGAGAGAGAGAGAGAGAGAGAGAGAGAGAGAAAGAAAGAGAGAAAGAGAGAGAGCGAGAGAGAGAGAGAGAGAGAGAGAGAGAGAAAGAGAGAGAGAAAGAGAGAGAGAAAGAGAGAGAGAGAGAGAGAGAGAGCGCGAGAGAGAGAGAGAGAGAGAGAGAGAGAGAGAGGGAGGGAGAGGGAGAGAGAGAAAAATATATATAGAGAGAGGGCGAGAGCTATTAAAGTAATATGTTAAATATGTTAATTGAAGAAAAAAGAGGTGGGATTCTAGGAGCAAAACAGAGAGTAGTGGAGACATTCATAACAATCTGAGAGAGACAAATCATAGAAGGCAATGTATGCGATTAAAATAGTGGTAGCATTAGCTGGAAATTATTTTATTTTGTGTGGGAAAACTTTTCTTGTCAATTGTATGCATTCTATGAGCACTTCGTCGCTTGCTGTCTTTCTCCAGAAGATTACCTACTAATTAAAACTAGACTTGCTCTATTTAAGGCTATGCTAAGGTTTTAATTTTTTCATTACCTATTGATTGAAGCCCCAAAATTCTACTAATGTGCCGCACAACTTGCTGAATTTAGATTTGTAAAACAGAACATTTTTCTGCTTTTTTATACAGGTTATTTTCTTATGCATCAATTGATTTTGTAACTAACTTTGTCTCTACTTAGAAATCATTTTTTGAGAATTTAATTTATTTTTCTTATTCGGTTTTGTAACAGAATAAACCTTTTTTGTGTTTTTATTATAAGAATTTTGTGGGGGAACATGGAACCTTGGTATTTAATTTGAAGAAAAGAAAACATTCCCCAAAATCGGCTGAATTTGCCTTTTGCCAAATTAAATTTACCAAAAACTAGTTACCTCTGCCTACCCAAATATTGCTATGAAAGAGAATGTCTGCACAAGTATGCATTGCTCATTCGGAAAATCTTTTATCCGTACCCCAGCTCACAACCGTGACCTATGATGGTTTCTTTGAACTTTGTGGCAGATTCTGCCCTCTAATCATTTTAATTATATATTTTTTACAGTGGCTTAGCCGACCAAGTGACTTCCCTTTGTCCTGATAATCCCAGCCCCCTGATATACCTTGGTAGAAAAATTATTGTCCAGAGATTTTCCTTTTTGATTTGTGTTTTTGGATCATTAGAGAAGTAATTTAGCTTGGGTAGACATTGCTGAAGGAGACAATTTTTATTCTCAAATTGGCAGATGTGTTGCAGTGATGTTTCAGGAACCATGAGACTTATAGTCTTAATTTGGGGGTCATAACATAGGTTTTGGGGATCTTATGCAAAGAGAAAATAACTCCTCTGGGCAATCCTTCTGCCATTTTCCAAAACGGTGGCTATATTAGAGGAAGAAGAGATATATATAGAAATTAAACAAATAATAATGGTTTTTAATCCTTTTATGTATACACTAAACAATATTTATGATCTGAATATGAAAAAAATGAATGTTTATCACTTCTGTTTTAGAAATATTTTCATAGTTCATTTTATTTATTTGTTTCGGCAATTGCTCGTGGTACATTTGCAGAATGCTGAACATTTGAGAAGAGCATATCGACAGGGACTTACTTCTGTAGCACAGGTTTTGCAAGAACATGTACGTGTACATTTTGGGTGGTAGAGGCTTTAGAAATTTCAATGGTTTTAGCACCCCATCAACATCTTCCCAACCAAATTCAAATGGATCTGTCTCTACATATGCATGATCCAAAATATTTAATCATCTTCTGATCAAGTAGAACGCTCTTTTAATGTGTCCAGGCACAGAATACGACGCCGGTGGAAGGCCACTTAGTGGGACTGATGTATTGAACTCACTGTACCGAAGATAATCAAATGTGTGACAGTCAGAACTTGCTTTCCACACTCATACAAAGTATTGTTCTATGTTTAAAGTCACATTCTTCTTATGTCTCAGCAAATACTTTTAGAAACTTCATGCTTTGTTCCAATTCGGCTCATAGTGCCATCATCCAAAAGAATATGTGCCTTGAACGCTGGGCCTCTCTTGGTCATGTTTCTTGTACAAAATATGAAGCAGGATTAAGTGTCTTTTCTCGACTGTTCCATATCCATCACTCTGACAATCGTTTAATTATGAACATTTCAAAAAATCTAAGTAGCACAATAATAACAACTATGTCATTTGACAGTACAATAACTCTATTGGAACCATTTCGAACGGCCGACTCAACATGTGGCACAACATGAAAGTCAGCTGCCTCCAATTTGCTGTTAAGTTGTTGAAAAATATGGCCATGCCTTTTGAATATATCTCTGCAGGCACCAAGTCCTCATTGACAATCATTGGTAGGTGTCAAAATTTTTAATGTAGGCAAGATCAATTGCTCCATTGAAGACATTCGTCTGATTTTCTCACATTCTTTGACCGATAGTTCAAGATAACTGTGAAAGACAATGTACAGTTCTTGCAAGGTGCACACTGACTTTGATATCTGTAGAACATTCTGAACAACATCTCTGAAGTTTTGCATGGATGAAATCTTGACCATTGGCAATTGTGACATATAGTCCACAGTACCAGCAGTTTCCAATTAGGACACCTTTTCTAATTGATGTTCTTCAGGCGAAAGTTTTTTTGAGCTCTTGTATGATTTTGTGCTTCACTGGTTTGGTTGCAGCATCTCCATCAAATAAAGTGTTTGTTGGAAGATCATGCAAAAGAATGTCCTTGATAAATTCACCCCTTTGGTTTGCTAAATCCATCTCTCTATGTGCTTGAGAAAGTTATTTTTTTGTAACCTGTTTTATGGTGTATGGTTGGCAGAAACTCTTACTACGACAATTTAAGTGCAGAAGTTTAGCTTTAGTGATAATATCAAACAGCTTTTCCCCTTTTAGCACAAATCTTTCCTGCTTCAGTACTGCTTATAGTTTCGATCCATATTCCAGCATATCTGGTAGAGATGTCTTTATATTGTTATCCACATATTGTTTGATCACAAAGTTGTGTAGCCCCACAGGCTCAGTCATTTCAAAGCGGTTTCCTTGCTGCTGCATAAAATGAACAAGGCTTCTCAACATGTTTATTAAAACGTTCCCCTCTCTTTCCCACAAATTTGTGGTGAGGAACAGTTTCAATATGGTCAATTGATTTTGAATTTGTCATTGTTCTGAAAACACTTCAAATAGAAAAGACTTCAAGGTAAACTAGCTGCTATTGAGTAACATTGCCTGGCATTGCATTATGTCTTTTGAATGAAGTGAACCCTGTGCATTGTTCACTTCTGAGATAAGATAAGAAGAACCTAATATGTCATTCTTGTTCCAGAAATCACACCTTGTAACGAACGAACATGACGAGTTTGGCTCAATACTGACTACAGTTTTGCATCTAAAGATTTCAGCATCAATGAGTGCATTGTCTATGCCACATCCACTGAGATAACTTCCTGCACACCGCAACACAACTTTTGTCATGTGGATAACACCTATCATTGGATAAAGATCATCAAATTCTACTGAATTGCTTATAAAATGTCAGCTATAATACGGAAAATACCTTCATAGCGGAAAATTGACAGGCTAAGAACGCACATTTTGGAATTTCTTTAGAGCTGTGTATACTGTTGCGTAGTTTGTGACTGGAGATGGTGTCAATGGTAAAAACCCATTCTTCTTCAGTGAGACTGTATTCTGGGAGATCAAAGAATGAATTCCAGCCCACGATGGAACTGGCTTATCTTCATCCTTCAGGCTGCACTGAATAAGCGATATGATACATTCAGTTAAATCAGCTCTTCGCGGATTGCAGGATCAGGTAGAAGACCAATGTCATCAGCCCCATTGAATTTTCTGGTAGACTGGGATGTGTTGATGGCTTGTAATGATTTTGTACAAGTTGGCAAGGAAGTTGGGTTACAACAGATCCTCCAGGATATAGCGGCATGGATAAGCAAATTTAGCGGTACAAATATGGAAATTTAGTGGCACAAATATGGCAATTTAGCTGCATTTTTGCTGCACTTTATTTTACTCATAATCATTCATTTTTAGCCTTAAATCAATGGAAACTGTTTTAGCAGAGTATTCCACTTTGAAATAGGCAACCTGGGATATGGAACAGAGGAAGCAGCCCACAGGTGAAGGCTGTTATCCCTTGGAAATGCAATCCTCCATTTGCTTTAGCATAGGTTCTGAGAAGCCCATCAAAGATGGCCTGGTGGCATTCCAGAACCTGCAAACCAGATGTAAGGCTTTCTGTGTCTCAGGTCATTTACTTTCCTTCCAGGCATGTGGATCTCAGCCAATGGGTATCGACTGAAGGAATTACCATCACAAAACCTGGTTCTGTGGGCCAATTTGGTGTGCTGTCCAACTGCCACAAACTTGGTTTCTGGCTAAACCCCCACAGTCACTCTAACTTGGTCAAAACAACAATGTAAACGTTTTAACCAGCCTGCCGCAAGTGCTTAATTTGAGACGGTGTTTTCAGATGCTTGGCACCAGCACTTAATTGTCAGCAACGGAGCTTGTGACAGACTGCCCCTAGGTGGTACTGTATGGCCATATTGGAGATGCACACAACAACAATTAAGAATTATTTAAATATATTTCAAAAATTACTATTACCTGCCACCCAAGTCATTCTTATAGCTTTGGGGGCCTGAAAAGGTTCAAATTGTCCCTCTTTTGGAAGTGTGATGATTAATAGTCGAGTTGTTACCATCATTGGCAGTGCTGGCAGGGGCAATCTGTGGTGCAAGCTGCAGTAGACTCCTAACGAAATCCCTGGCACTTAATTTGTTACAAATTAAGCACTGCCTGCACTCGAGGAGAAAGGAAAGGGGCCCAAAAATGGGATGGTGAAGCAAAAGGGTTTTAGTGAAATTAAATATTTGCCTAAGATCACGCAATTTCAGCATGGAAGCCACAATTTTATCCAGATTTTCTGGTTTCACTCTGTACAAATCAGCAAGTACGTGGGTATCTATTTGTCTTTCCTTATGTTACGACTTTGTTTTTAGTTTTAACCTCCCAGTGCATTCTTCTGTCGTTTTTTAAATTATAGCTCCAACTTGATCCGAAGGTATTGAAGCGCTTCACATGCGCACCAGTAACACTACACAATTACAACACAAACACATGCATTGTTCCTTGGCATAGAGAGATTAAGTGACTTGCCCAGAATCACAGGATGACGAAACACTACTGAGGTACTCGGATACTACTGTAGGCTGTACACAGATACTGACCACGGCAGATAAGGACTGGCACATCGCGAAAATCCTGTAGGGTCTGGTCAGCAGTCAAGGGAGGAGCCTGGCTACCTCACTGAGTCATTGTGCCATCAGCAACTGCCAAGCAATCCGTCTGACTACCTCATTGATTCACAATGCCATTGAGTCATAGCGTCATCATCAACTGCCAAGCCGAGCTACCTCCATGGGCCTTGGTGTCTTCAGCCTCTTCACAGCGCAGTGAAATCTTTATCAGCTGCTGAGCCAAGATCTCGCTTGTGACCAAAGCTTTCTTTGTAATAGGCAGACTTCCTAAAATTTGCTATTAATGTGAATGATTTTAAACTACCTACAAAAGGTAGGGCCTTCAATTATTTTCAAGGGCTAAAATATAACGCTTTTTTTTACTTAAATCTATTTATGTAATTAATTAACAGTTGCAGACAATGGGTGGCAGTTTGGGGGAGGTCAAGCAAACCCAGGGTCACACTAAAAGGCTGTGTCATGGTGAGAGGTAAATCTTCATGTATTCATCAGCAGGTAATGACCCGCTAACGTGCATTCCCAATCAGCTGGTAGGCCCGGCAAAAGCGTGCACATGCAAGGCCCAATATTAGGCTAAGGGTAAAAGTGAGGCTAAGCAACACAGTGAAAGTTCATAGTTAGTCAGTGTGAGGGTAGGGACTTGCACCCTGGTAAGGAGTAGGGTCATGGTAGGGAGTAGGGTGAGGTTTAAGGTTGAGCTACAGGCCAGGATCAGTGTGAGGGGGCCTGGAAAATTACAAGCATGGACAATTTTATTAACAAGGCAAGCACAGACATGGTTCCAAGAAGAGCTGCCTCATGTATTAGGCTTGGTACCGGTGACACTCTGACGGCAGCAAGGTAGTGTCTGTAGAGACAGTGACAGATTCAAAAACTGGAAGTGAGGAACCCGTGGCATCAGGGCCATATGGGACCCGCACATGGTCACCTGTTTTTCCACACCTAGTTAGGGATAAGAGACATTAGTAGGAAGTACAGACAAGAGATACCATCCTTGACCCACTCCCTCACAAGGCCTCCCCATATTCTTACCTTGGATGCAAGTGACCACCAAATCCCCAGATGTAGGCGTACAGAAAGCTATGCTGAACCACTGAGTCATGTTCACCAGGGTTGAGTTCCTCCAGTCGCTGTCTCTGCTTAGTAAAAACGGAGCCAGTGGCACTAGCTTTTAAATCATGACCTTCAACGGATAAATAAAAACATTAAACCATTGACATCTCAGCAGACTACCAATTCACGTACTCAACTCACCCTACTGTCTTCAGAATGCATGATCTTCAACAGTTACTGATTGTAGTTCTCCAGAGTAGTGGCACAGTCATGCTAAAATGTTTTCAGTTTGTGGCACAGTCATTCAAATGTGTGTTCAGTTGAGTTGTATAGTCATATAAAAGTGTGCTTAGCTTAGCGGCACAGTCATTCTAAACTGTACAAAATTCAGTGTCATTTGAAAGTCTGCTCAGTTCAGCCATTCTAAAGTGTGCACAGATTAGTGCTACAGTTATGCTAATGTTTGCTCACTTCAGTGCCAAAGTAATTCTAAAGAGTGTTGGTACAGTCATTCTAAATACATTAATTGATAGCTAAACAAATAAGTTACATACCTTCGGTAACGCACTTTCAGGTAGATACTCTGTCTGACTGCAGAGTCCTCATCTTGTGAATATTCCCCAGGTATCTGACTGGATCCGGAAAACTCTAAAGCAGTATTCCTGCTTTAGAGTTTTATGTTTCTCCATGCAGACTTCATTCTGCTTTGGAAGTGATGAGAAGAGCCGCCTGTAAGCACCACCCATGCAAGCTGCCAACAGTTGCTTTCTAGGCTATTCCCGCACTGAGACAAAAGGGCCTACTGTCAGATTGGCAGGACTAGTGTGCAGATCTTTAGAATGGAATCTTTTTTAATGGGAAAAGAGTCCAGTTCACAGAAGGGGCAGTTGGGGGTCAGTAAGGAATCTGGTCTTTGATAGCCTATCCACTAAAAAGAGAGAGTAGCCCAAAGTGAGTAACGTGTTCAAGAGGAAGGTCCAATGGAGTCACCTGTTGCCACTTAATCTCTAGGCATGGAGATGCGAATTGTGTGGGCCGGGGTGCTAGATCCTGCCATGCTGCTGCAACAGAAGATCTCTCCAACTGAGAAGCAAGGTTAAATTCCTCAAAGAAACTCTCACACCAACTGGATAACAGGCTGGAAGATGCAGAGGCAAGGTCCAGCAGAAATAATGTACGGTTCGTTGGAATACCAGAGAGAGTGGAGTAGACCACGCCAGAGTGCTATATAGAGCGATGGATAATGCAAACGCTGAGCCCACCAGCACTGTCCAAAATGTTTGCAGTGGAATGTGCTCATTGGGAATTGGTGCAGGTGCCCCCTCTTGGAGCCCCACCTAAGACCATCATTTCTTCCAGTTGTAATCATTACGATAGGGATACTATTCTGCAATATGCATTTAAAAATGAAGACAAACAATGTGAGGGCCACCTGATCCACATTTTTCCCAAGTGCACCCACAAAGTAAAAAACAGCACAAATCCTCTGACATTATTAAGGAAAAACTAAGAGCAATGTATGGGGTATGGTACATGTTGTGGTTTTCAGGGAAGCTGAAAGCCATCCACAATGGACACTAATGTTTTCACATGACAGGAGGAAGCATGGGAGTGGCTTGAGATGGGAGACAGAACCAGGCGCGGAATGGGTACTCATCTGCGGTAGGGAGGAGGCAGCGGGTGGGGATGGACAGGCAGAACTCATAATGTGACACTGATGTAGATGACTGCACCCGCTCTGAGGGTGCAAATCTTGGGAGGAAGTCACCTTAATGACACACTCCTAGTGCTGCAGATCTATTGTTGACCACTTTTGAGGGGGAGCAGCAGGGGGAGGAGGGAGGGTGCCAAGTAGTAGATGCAATAATTCCAGTGACACCTATGTCAAAGGGATAATTCCCACATACAGAGACTCCTGAACTTCAGGCTGGCTCCTCCTGGGTGCAGGGGGAGAATGCAATTACTGTAATGCTCCACATACTACTGTGTTGTATGTGATTCTGCAGTTGCCAATAAACAAAGCTTTCCATTTGTGATTGATTGTGCAGTTGCCTGTGGACCTGTGGCGGAACACTGCACTGCCATTCTCTAGATAGATTAGGGGCTCTAGGGGGGTCTGGTCCTGGGCGAGAGTGCATCTCCTCTTGCGAGGTAGGTCCGTGGCCTGCAGGGGATTGGAGCCCCTGAGACATGTACATATAGTAGGAGATTTTGTATAAGAGATGGGGTGGGGGATTTGTTTACGTTTTGTTATTGCTTATTACATATGTGAAGTAACGATGTTCAGGGTTTGGCAAAGTGGGTAGATGCTCTTACAGGTTTACAGGTGTTCACCCTGGGGGAGGGTTGGGATTGGTTTATGCCAAACATGACTATTGTAACTATCTGGGAGCATAGCACACGAACACTGCACAGGGTGATGATCATGACTATATCACTGAGCAGGCCTCTGACAAAGTCAGAGGCCTGACACCCCATAGTATGAATGGCTGAATGGCACACACTACTAGAAGCACTTTGTGAATGGCAACTTGTAATATGTAGGGCCTATATGAGCATGTTTAGTTTATACAAGGTGCTCAATACCTTAAAAGTGCAGGCAATAAGATTTTAACAGATTTAGGAAGCCATTTAACAGACACGGAGGCTGACAAGCTGTGCAGGAAATGGGGGGCAGAAGTACTCTGCCACATATTCATCCAATGCACGGGGAATGTCTATGTGGACAGGAAGGAGACCAGTTTTGTTAATGTTTACACAGCAAATGTAGATGATGGTCAGTTTCACAGGGGACTACTGGAGCTGCTTGCTCCATACATAACTATACCAATAAGATGGACTGTGGATTTTAATTGCATGCTGGATGAGGAGCGGGACCGGCACCCTCCACGCTTTCACGCAAAAGCCAGCATGACACATAGCTTGAGAAAGGTGATGGACAGCCTGGCCAGCGTTGATATCTGGAGGGTGTTACACCCAGATGGGAGGGATTTCTAGTGCCACTTAACAACTCACAACACAGACAGCATACTGATCACTGACAGTGTGGCACACAGAGTAGAGAAAGGGCAGTACCACTACAGAGATCTGTCTAATCGTTTACCACTGATAATTGACTACACAGGAACAAGAAGTAGGTCCTTGGTGCCTACATGGAGGTTGAGGCTGGAGATAGGTATATTATGAGCAGAACTGGGGCAAGACAGACTCTAGGGCTGTGGAGAGGGAAGCATTTAAGTGTGTGGTCGGGGAAAGTACATTGGAAAAATCGTGGGAATACAGAGGGAGCTGCAAAAAGACCTGCTGCGACGGGAGGAAACACTGAAAGCTCTGCAAAGAGGGGAACCACTGGCCCCCACAGATAGCCTAGGATTGCTGGCAGCAATCAGGGTACTCCATGTCACATGGGACGAATTGAACAGATTTATGGTGCAAGAGTTTAGGCAATGAATGCACAAAGAGGGGGGTACATCTGGTAGATTTCTTGTGTGGCTCCTGCGCCGTGACATGCCACCCTCACAGATCCTCTCCCTTACAAAGCCGGAAGGTATGCAGGTTAATACACAGGCAGGCAGGCATTAAGGAAACATTGAGTCACAACCTTGCAATACCTATAAGAGCCCAAGGGGGCGGACAGGTAGCATAGAGAAATACCTGCATGGATGCCCACTAACTCGGATCTCTGAGGAGCAACGAGTATGATCCTGCGGAGAGCTTACACATGAAGAGCTGGCACCAGCACTCAAGGAGATACCGCACAACAAGACGCAGGGCTTGATGGCCTACCATCGAAATTTTATAAAAGCTTTGCGCCCCTGGTCACTGATAAACTACAGGCAGTGTATTGCAAGGGTGACACTGCATCTAAATTCCCACCTTCGATGAGGGAGGCAGTGATGGTCACTAAACCTGAGAAGGAGCCAACACAAATGGAATTCTATAGACCTCTTTCCATGATAAACGCAGATGCTAAAATATTGGCCAAGATTTTAACCAACATGCTATGACCAATGGTTAATACATTGGTGCGTGAGGATCAGTGCGGTTTCATCCCAAGAGGAACACCACATTTTGAGGTCGAGCTGGTGTTGGAGCACGAAGCGCTCCCGCCAGCGTGAGTTCTATAGTCACTGTGCTAACTGGCAAGGGAGATAGAGCTGTGAACGAGCGGCTACTGGCCTGTGCGCCAGCCGAATATGCTCTGTGAACGCGCACGTCTCCAGAAGACGACGTGCTGCGCCAGAGCCGCCTCCAGCTTGTTTTAGATGCACTGAGTCATTAAAGAAGTGTTGCAGTTTTGGAAACATGTCATCTAAGGTTTCTTTTTTATTATACTTTATTTACAGAAGTAAATCGTTTGTGCTTTTATTTTATGATTACTGGGACTGTCTTAATTATACAGCTTGCTTTAATCCTTGTTACTACTGAGTTCCGAAGTGGGGAAGTCTTCGATGAGCCGAGGCCTCTGGGTCATGGGCGGTAGAATCGTAAAGGTGATAGTGTGGCTTACTCAAACCAAAAAAAGTGTCTGAAAAGAAGTTGTGGATAATAAGATCGACAAGGTACCAGGGCCTATCGTCTATGGGTCTTTGAATAAACTGAGCCCATGTTTTTCGGATTCTTTGCTTCCACTGTTATAATTATTTGTTCAAGGGCGGTGTGCTTGTCTTTGTACCACGTGCAGCTTTGTGTTGGTGCAGGTCGAGGTTTTGTGAGACTGCAGTAAGATGTTTACACAGTGACTCTTGCCCCTTACATTATACCAGGAGATACCGGAAAAATGAAACTTTTTATTGCGTGAACATTATTGTTAGAGTTTTGTAACCTCTATTCTTCATTAATGGTGTCGACCTACTTGTGTACAAATACCGTGTCTGTTTCTACCGTTACTTTATAATCCTTGCATTGTTAGGCAGTTGTTTTGTCGTCTTCCTCCTACCGCCATGCCTTTGAATATCGAGTCCGGAATAGTTACTCTGCCGACGGAACACCTGCTCATGGCTTGGAGATGCTGTCCACCTTTTAGGAGCAATCGACGTTAGTGGCTGCATTGTTCTCTTATTGGTTGTATCCTGTTTGAGTCCTCGGACTGTTCTCCTGTAATGGGACCGAAAAGGCTGTACTGTACAGTAATTATTTTGGAAGTAGCAAGGACCCCCTGAACCACTCATAGGTTGATTCCTAGGACAGGGAAAAATTCAACAATGTATAAACACTCCTAGGCAATCTGTAGCATATAAAGGTGTATGAACAACTATACTATAGGTCAGACAGCATTAATATATATCATTATCTAAACCAGATATCATTAATGAAAAAAGTGAAAAAAAGAGATCAGAATAGATTATTTTATTTGTATTAAAAAATTAATTAAAAAATCCTCACTATAGGATTAGAGAAGAAACATACATTCTACTGAATATATAAAACACAAAAAGACAATGTAATAATAAACAATGTAGTACTGTAAAACATAATGAAAAATTGTGGCAGACAAAATATTCTTTACGACGCGCGTTTCGGCGTAGTGGAGACGCCTTCTTCAGGAAGCCATGTATTTAAAATCTTTTTGTTTTGGGTAGTGATGTATAACTTTATAGAGAATATGTTCTATTTCTGATATTCATATGGCATCAGTCTTGATAGAAGAATATTTAATATCTTTCGTGGCTCGTTATGCGTCCGTGCTGCACGGACGCATAACGAGCCATCAGACGAGGAGAGTAACACAGTTAAATTAGACAATAAGATAATCACTCTTGTCTGCAAGTTTTTAATCCCGATTTGTCCATTATCAGCGGACACGGCAACAAAACAAAGTCTCAGGTGGAATTGATTCCTTACATTTTTTATCAGATGCATGGTTCCATTTCCCGCCCACAATCCTTCTTTATAATCTTCATGCATTCTAAGAGTCCTCTTTAACTAATGCATATATCGACTTGAAAATAGACTCCATTCAGAAGGTTACCTACGATGGTTATACAGGACCAATTTAGCATCAAAAGTAATTTTGACGTCCAGGCTGTATAGAGACAGACGAAGAGGAAGACTTTAACCTTTTATAAAAGATGTATCACGAAAGATATTAAATATTCTTCTATCAACATACACTCCAAATACCACTCAGTAACACATAATTACACTGCACTCAATGCAACAAACTCCAAATACCACTTAGTGCCACATAATTACACTCCACATAATTACACTGCACTCAATGCACCATACACTCCAAATACCACTCAGTGCCACATAATTACTACACTCCAAATACCACTCAGTGCCACATAATTACACGCCACATAATTACACTGCACTCAATGCAACATACACTCCAAATCCCACTCAGTGCCACATAATTACACAGCACTCAATGCAACATACACTCCATATACCACTCAGTGCCACATAATTACACACCACAAAATTACACTGCACTCAATGTCATATACACTCCAAATACCACTCAATGCCACATAATTACACACCACATCACTGCACTCAATGCAACAATCACTCCAAATACCACTCAATGCCACATAAGTACACACACTGCAATCAATGCAACATACATTCCAAATACTACTCAGTGCCACATAATTACATGCCACATAATTACACTGCGCTCAATGCAACATACATTCCAAATACCACTCAGGGCCACATAATTACACGCTACATAATTACACTGCACTCAATGCAACATACATTCCAAATACCACTCCGTGCCACATAATTACACGCCACATAATTACACTGCACTCAATGCAACATACACTCCAAATATCACTCAGTGCCACATAATTACACGCCACATAATTACACTGCACTAAGTGCAACATACACTCCAAATCCCACTTAGTTCCACATAATTGCACGCCACATAATTACACAGCACTCAATGCAACATACATTCCAAATATCACTCAGTGCCACATAGTTATATACAACATAATTACACTCTACTGAATACAACACACACTCCACACAATAACACTCAGTGCCACGTAATTATATGCTACATAATTTCACAGCACTCAATGCAACATACACTCCATATACCACTCAGTGCCACATAATTACACACCACATAATTACACTGCACTCAATGCCACATACACTCCAAATACCACTCCATGCCACATAATTACACACCACATCACTGCACTCAATGCAACAATCACTCCAAATACCACTCAGTGCCACATAATTACTCGCCACATAATTACACTGCACTCAATGCAACATACACTCCAAATACCACTCAGTGCCACATAATTACACACCACATAATTACACTGCACTCAATGCAACATACACTCCAAATACCACTCAGTGCCACATAATTACACGCCACATAATTACACTGCACTCAATGCAACATACACTCCAAATCCCACTCAGTGCCACATAATTACACGCCACATAAGTACACACACTGCAATCAATGCAACATACACTCCAAATATCACTCAGTGCCACATAGTTATGTACAGCATAATTACACTGCACTCAATGCAACATACACTCTAAATACCACTCAGTGCCACATAATTTAACACCACATAATTACACTCTACTGAATGCAACACACACTCCACACAATAACACTCCGTGCCACATAATTATATGCTACATAATTTCACTGCACTCAATGCAACATACACTCCAAACAATACCACTCAGTGCCACATAATTACATGCCACACAATTACACTCTACTGAATACAACATAACCTCCCCATAATACCACTCAGTGCCACATAATTATATGCAACATAATTACACTGCACTCAACAGACACTCCAAATACTACTCAGTGCAAGATAATTACACACCACATAATTACACTCTGCTGAATGCAACACACACTCTACACAATACCACTCAGTGCCACATACTTATATGCTACATAATTACACTGCACTCAATGCAACATACACTCCAAACAATACCACTCAGTGCCACATAATTATATGCTACATAATTACACTGCACTCAATGCAACATACACTACAAATACTACTCAGTGCCACATAATTACACGCCACAAAATTACACTCTACTGAATACAACATACACTTTCCATATTACCACTCAGTGCCACATAATTACAAGCCACATAATTGCACTTTTCTCAATGCAACGTAAATACACTCCACATAATACCACTCAGTGCCATATAATTACACACCTCATATTTACTCTACTCAATGCAACATAAATACACTTTATCTATCTATCGCCCTCAATCTATCGATCGCCCTCACTAGCGGCAGACCCGAGAGCAGAGGACGGCCCGGGACCAGGGTTCGATTCCCTGCGCGGCAGGTTTCTGGACCAGGGTCAGCGGATTCGATAATTCTCTCGCCTTGGTGCCCACTCTGATCAGCGATCACACTCGGCAACTCTGGGCATTAGCTTGCCTCATCTTCACTAACGGCCCCACCAGACCGCCGGGGATGCCTGGTCTCACCCTGGAGATACCCATTAAGGGACCATCTCTCAGGGAAGCCAGGAAGGGTTTCGCAGCGGTCGAAGCGCCTTGGGACCCTCCGGGTAAGTAGCGCGCTATATAAATGCCTATACATTTACATTTACATTTACTCTATCTATCTATCGCCCTCGCTCTATCTATCGCACTCACTCTATCTTTCGCACCACCACAGCATCACTGAGCACCACCACAGCATCACTCAGGGGCACCACAACATCACTATGCGCTACCACAGCATCACTGAACTCCACAGCATCACTCATCGCCACCATAACATCACTCAGAGCCACCACAGCATCAATCTGTGCAACCATTCAACAACAACTAGTTCAAATATGTTCTCTCAATGTTTCAACTTTTATTACAAATGTCACAAAAATATGTTAATGTTAATAGTTCACTTCTGTTCTTGGATTTTCATCACAAAATACAATGAACATAATCTTCACAAAAGTTATTTACAAAAGCTATTGCCATTATAAATTACAATAACTTTTATTTAAGTATTAAAACAAAAACATTTTTATTTGTAATATCAATACATCTAAGTCATGTAAATACAACACATATTGCATTACAAATGCTATGGGTGTCACATTTGCGAAAGTTAAAACTAGTGGCATTTTAAATGACAAAGCTATTAATTTCACTATTTTCCAAACCAACACATAAATAAAAAATGTGTCATTTACAGTACCAATAGCTCAAACTTTCCTAATGCGAGACCTTTTGCATTGCAAATGCTTGTTAAAAACATATTTTTATTGGCATTTAGATATTGTATTGCAATCATACATGAAAGAGCAAAACATTCCACATAAAATACATAATGTTTCACATCCTAGAAGGTTCGCCTTCCAGCCCGAAACGTACTACTGGTACCCGACCAGGTAGTCATCAATGGAAGCTTCCAAGTACTCCAGGATCATTACATGTAACCAATGAGCACTTATAACCGTTTCAGTTATGGTGAGCTTCACATTACATGAGGTAATAAACCCTGTAGTTTTAAATTGAGGATGGAACAAATATATACATCAGTACTCTGTAATGCTCCATGTAATCATTGATAACCGGGAGTCGTGATAGTAAGCACACACTTGCCTTAGATAGCAATCATGTCATTCAAACATGCCAACTAATACAACAAAACGAAAATGAAAATCAAACAGAAATCATAAGGTCTCCTGGAGGCATAGTAGGTCTAGCTGTAGAGAAAGTTGTGTAACAAGGTCTAAAAAAAATGTATGTCTTGACAAGTTGAGGTAGGGGCTTGGGAGAAGGCGATACTACATCCTTTTACTCTAAATTAGCTGCCTCCTGTCCAACAGAAACTCCTCATCTAGGGGGTTCCACAGTACCCACATCCAATTGAGTGTTATATATCATGTCTTCTGGTGCTGCCTTGTGTCGATTGTCCCAGGCTCTAAGCACCTCTGTCCAAAGCGCCGACAATGGGTGGCACTGTATTCCCTGGGCATCATCCCTAAGTAAAGCCTGCGCCTCTGCTCTGGCCCATGTGTCAACGTGGATTTCCCAGGCCTCAACTGTGGGGCACACCCCAGTCCTCCATTTCATGTGCTCTTTGCTAAAATCAATGCAAGGTCCACAAATCTAGTGTCTACCTTACGGGCTTTGGGTCTGGGAAATAACCCCAGGAGTCAACCTTCTGCCGTGCAAGGGAGCGAGAGTGTTAGTATCCCTTTGAGCATGGCAATTACAGCCACCCAAAAATCCTGCAACCTCGGGCAGTCCCAAGTTACATCTGCAAACCCAGCGTCCGGTTCCTCGTATCTGGGACAGGCCCCTGGTTCACTTCCATACATAACCTGCAATCTATGGGGGAGTTTGGAATGTCATATGTAAGTAGTTGAAGTGGACATATTTGAAGTTAGCGTTTCTAGAAATGTGTTTAGGGCTCTCCATAGACGTCTGTTAGGTCTCTGCCCAGTATCAGTTCCTACCTTTCCTGGATCCTGGTCAATGGTTTTGTGATCATTTCAAGTTGTGCTCTGTAGAGCCACTTCACAAGATGCGGCGCAGAGCCCAGAGTTAACAGCGCCTGTAGGACATTATGGGTATCCGGTTTCCGTCTACTCCCAGGCCAGAGATCCTTATACGTCCTTACCATGGCATGATAATTTAGAAATTGGCCGGGGGCAGGCCACATTGTTCTATGCGATAGTTCAGTGGGAGAAGTTTCCCCAGTTTGAAGCAGTCACTCACTGTGATAAGAACGGCCGTTGTCCAATCAATTAATTGTTGGCTCGTAAATGGAAAAGGAGGATCCCCATGCGGCAGTCCCACCAATGGCAAGTCTAGAGCATAAAGGGTTGCTCTGAACATGCCCCATACACATCTCTTCCAGCATTGGTGTGAGACTTTCAGTAAAATCCCCGGGTTGGGTGTGACTATCTTGGAATTAAGAAGATTCTCAGTAGGAGTCCCTGGTTATTAGCCTGTCCAATAGGGCCCAACAGCTCAAGGTCTCTACCATCTAGCCATTGGGACACCCGCTGAAGATGAGCGGCTAAATAGTACAATTAAAAGTCCAGAGTGCCCAGCCCACCTGCCCCCGGGGTTCTCTGCAAGACCGACAGGAAAACCCTATTGCTCCCTCCATCCCATATTGATTCTCAAACTAAGAAATCCAGGCCATTAAACCAAGAGCGTGGGGGGGGGCGTGGCTTGAGGTGTCAAGATGGCGGTCGCACTCTAAGAGAGCTCCGGACCCCTCCGTCATCCGCCATGCATCAGCCCACTAATCCTGGCCATCGACGTCCCAGAGTCTCGGGGACAATTTCTCCATCCTGTCCGCATCGCCCTGACCCCTTGAGGGGCTTGCCTGGTGCTGGTGCTGCCCATACTGGCCCTTTGCTCCGAGCGGCCTCCCTTCTTGCCCGCTCCTGAGGCCGGACTCCCTGGCAAGACGCCCCAACTGTCCCCTTCCCGCCCTGCTCACCTGCGCTCCACTGCCGGCGGCAGACTGTGCTGGGGGCGGAGAGCAGAGCTGCAGCCCAGGCTCATGAGGTGGCCTCCAACTCGGGTACTAGTGGAACTAGAGGGCTAGCTCCGAAGCATATCGGCGGAGCAGCACCTGAGGCTCCCCCTGCGGAAGCAGCGACCAGAGGGGGTTGCTGCCAGGTAGCGCCGGGTGCAGCGCTCTCCACTTACTGCTCCGCCACTGTTCCCGAGTAGTCTGAGAGAGCAAATCCAGGCCCGGGCGCCCCTAGAGTGGTTGACTGCTGGGCCCCGGGTGAAGTGCATGCCGAAGTGGCGTTGGAGACGCTTGAGGTGTGGGGCGCCCTGCGCGGAGATCCAGAGGAAGTAAGGAGGTGTGGGGTTTGCTTTGTGGGCCCCCTCTGCCCCCACACCCTTCGGCGGCCGTGTCGGGCCGCGGTGATGCCAGGACTGTGACTGTGAGGGTGGTAGGTCTGTGCGCTGCGGTGTGGGTGGGCTGGTCGAGCTGGTCCTACAGCCCGGACTTGTCCTGCTACCTGTGTGGGTCCCACTGGACCTCCGTATGCACCCCTGCTGGGGCGCTCCTCCCTCCCCTATCTGACTGGCTGTGGCTGTTGTGCCCCCCCACCATTTTGGGGTGCAAGATGTTGGAAGCGCTGGGGCCTGCAGCGGCGATAGGGAGACCATCAGTGCCATTCTGAACTCTCACACACTGGAGGCGTGTAGCTGTGGACGGCAGGCCATGCGGAGAGGTGTGCCACCCCCCTTTACCCACCTTGGTACCGGAGGGTGGGAGTGCCCGGCTCTAGAGGCCCGTCAGGTTCCCTGTCCTGCCTGGACCTGCGGACTGGAGAGTCCCCCTCTTCCCCCCATTGGCTGCGGGCTGTGAGGGGGGCTGAGACTTGGCGAGGGGCAGATCGGCTGCTGTGTCGGGTGGCGCACGTGTGTGCCTGCCCCCCATCTTCCTGCCTGGAGGTCCAGGATCTTGAGGTTGGGGCGTGTGAGGGGGCCCTGGGGTCTTGGGCCCATTGAGATCGCCTCAAGGGAAATCATTGTCTTGACGAGGAGTGTTACCCTGTTGAACGGACGCCTCCTTCCATCGTGGGGGGGGGGGGGGGGGGGGGTGGAAGAGGGATCGGCCGCCAAACCGGGTGGCGGGGCCACGGCATAGGCGCTGCTGCGTACCCCACTCCCCCGCCAATCCAGCACCTCCACCTGCCTCTTTGGAACCATGGGCAAGAACTGCGCTTCTCAGGCCACTGCCCCCTCAACTCAAACAACAATGGACCAAACAGGATGGCAACCCAGCGGCTGGGTCTGCGGTGGCGCCTGGGCTACCGGAGGGGACCTCTCCACTATCCTGCAAGCGATCAGTGCATCGCCAGGCCTCGGTGGAAACCAGGATTGGTGAAGTGAGAGTTGATGTGGCACTGATCCGGCAAGACCTCCGTAATGCCACGCCTGTATTACAGAGGCGGAGTCCCGTCTT
Source organism: Lissotriton vulgaris (assembly GCF_964263255.1). NCBI lineage: Eukaryota > Metazoa > Chordata > Amphibia > Caudata > Salamandridae > Lissotriton > Lissotriton vulgaris. The sequence goes on from NC_141696.1 coordinate 56,178,048, forward strand.
TCCACGGTGGAGGATGAGATGGGCGCTCTTAAATCCCAGGTGGCCAGTCTGCAGGCACAGACCGCGGAGGTACATCGCAGGGCCGAGGACGCAGAAAATAGGGCCCGGAGAAACAACCTGGGCCTCCTAGGTTTTCCGCAGGGGGTGGAGAAGGGACGCACTGACACCTTTGCCGAGGCATGGATCCGGTCCTGGGTTCCCAAAGAGAAGCTCTCCCCCGGGTATGCGATGGAGTGAGCTCACCGCTCCCTTGCTCCTAAACCCCCTCCTGGAGCTCCTGCTCGCCCCATTATCCTTCGACTCCTCAACTTCCGGGACAGGGATACGATTCTAGAGGCCGCCAGGGTGTAAGGTCCAGTGCACTTCCAAAATTCTAAAATCAAGGTCTTCCCGGACTACTCTAGGGAGGTGCAGACACAATGTCGGTCCTACGACGAGGTCAAGCAGAAAATCAGGGCTATGGGCCTCCGATACGGGCTCCTATTCCCGGCCCGCCTTAAGGTGTTTTTTCAGGAAAAAACCTTCTTTTTTGACACTCCAAAGGCGGCTTGGACCTGGCTTACGGAGGAGCGGCCCCTCCTGCCTGGTGCGGCCCCCCCGGCCTGCCCCGAAAGCGATGGCCCAGCCTGGCCAGGAGAAGCCCAAGGCGCAGCGGTGCCACACTGGATCCAGACGGCTGGGAAAACGCCGGGGGGGGGGAGCTCTGGGTCACTGTTGACACACAGAGCACATCTTCCCTCAGTTTGTTATTTTTGGCTGCATACGTGCCGCCATCGAGGGCTTCTGTCGATAGTTGAGTTACCTCCTTCCTTGGTTTCCACAGTTGATGTGCAGCTCGCCACCTTCCACTGCTCCGTTTCTGAGCTTGGGTCCGGGTGGGCGTCTCCCTCCGGGTGGGTAGGGTCCCAGGTAGTTATCCGCCCCTCCAGAGTCCATTCCTTTAGATGACCTACACTCTCACTAGACCTATCCACATCTTTTCCTGGAATGTCAATGGTTTCCTGGACCGAATTAAGCGCACGGCTGTCCTCCGCGCTGCTCACTGCCACGCGCCGGACATTCTCTTTCTCCAAGAGACGCACCTCCTGGGTATACAATGCAACTTCCTAGCTCGCTATGGGTTTGACAGGGTCTGGCACTCTGGTTTTACACGGGGCTCCCGGGGGTGGCTATTTTAATTAGGAAGGGGCTCCCCTTTACCCCAACTACAGCTAAGACTGATGCACAAGGTCGCTACATGGCCGTCACGGGAACCATTGAGGGGCGCCTCTTGAACCTCCTCTGTCTTTACATTCCCCCCTACTGCAGGGTCTTATGGCGGTGGGAGGGGACTTTAACGCTGTTCTACAACCCCTGCGTGATACGACGGGGACCCCATCCGAAGTCCGTGTTGCCTCCGCGTAGATCCTCTCTAGCTGGTCCTCAGCCCTTGGTCTTTGGATCGAGTGGTGGGTTTGGAACCCCCGTGGGGAACAATACACCCACTCGTCAGCAGCCCACCGTACACACTTCCGAATCGACCTTCTTCTGATGCCGGCCACAGACTGCCAGCTAATTTCTGGAGCCGTGATATTGTCCAGGGGGATCTTGGACCACTCTCCCATCTCCCTCCGTCTCGGATTCCCTCGACAGGCCCTAAAACGACTTGGCGGCTAAATGCCTGGTTCTTGCAGGACTCTGCGATGGGGGAGTCACTTGGTCAGGAGTTGTGTAACTTTTTTTCCACCAATACGGGCTCGGTTCCCTCGCCGGGGACGCTGTGGGAGGCGAGCAAGGCCGTTATACAGGGGGTGGCCAGGTGACTGGTCCATGCGAAACAATCGGAGCAGACAGCCCAACTTGTTCAGCTGGAATCCCGGGCGGCCCAGCATGGTGCAGCTCAACTCACTAATGACGTGAGGGATGCCCCCTGGCAACTTGCCGTGGTACGCAAAGAGATCCGCTGGATCTCGTTGGAATCTGCTAAGATGCTTTGGCGTTCGTCGGTGGCCCGTATGGGTGGGGTGACAAGAATGGCAAGCTCCTCCACAACCTTGTGTCCTATTCCAAAGTTAACAGTATTATTCCGGAGGTCCGCTCGGACACTGGGGCCCTCCAAGTGACGTCCTCGGCCATCACACAAACCTTACTACGCGTCCCTCTACACCGCTCGTTCCCCGGGCGCTTTGCTGGCTGCCTTATTGGATCGGACTAGTACCCGACTGCCGTGTCTCTCTCAAGAGACTGCAGAAGCCTTGGACTGCCCCTTCACCCTGGAGGAAATCCACGACGTTGTTTCGCTCTTACACCCCGGGAAGACGCCTGGTCTTGATGGGTACCCTCAGGAGTACTATGCGGCCTTTTGGGAGATTTTAGCCCCCCATTTGGTGGTTCTTTTCCGCCATGTGGCGGAGAAAGGGTCATTACCGGCCAAATCAGATGTCCCCACGATAGTGGTTATTCCGAAGATGCAGCCGCCCTCTCCGAAAAGTGCGGACTACCGTCTGATCTCACTGATCAATACGGAGATCAAGATCTTCGCCACCGCCTTGGCTCAGAGACTTCGATCCCTCCTGCAGGACCTTGTTCACCCTGACAAATGCGGGTTGATGCCTGCCAGGGGTACTCGCCACTGCATTCGTCAGCTCCACCTGGCTCTGGCCCACCGGGAGCGCTTAACCCCGTACTTGGCACTTCTCTTCTTAGACTTCGAGACGGCGTTCAATACGGTGAATTGGGATTACCTGCAAGATATGCTGGACAGGATGGGTTTCGGGCCCTAGTTCCGCCATCTGATCGAGTTTTATACACTAATCCCAGAGTCCGAGTACTCATTAATGGGGAGCTTTCTGAGGTATTACCGATCCGACGGGGTACGCGCAGGGGTGTCCACGCTCGCCCCTCTTATTTGCGCTGGCGATGGAACCCCGGGCGGCCCTCATCCGACAAGACCCGCTTATTCGTGGATGGGCCTGGGATTCGAGCCAGGTGGATAAGATAGCCCTATATGTCGATTATGTTGTGCTTTATTTGGTGGACCTGGATAACTCTGGCCCTAGGTGCCTGGCGGCTCTTGTCGCTTTTGAGCGGATCTCCGGACTCCGCCTCAACCCGGTGAAGTCAACTTTGGTCCCCCTGCATCCCTCCAGAGACTGCTATGTCTGGCAGTCGGATATCCCCCTTAGGAGACACTCAGTCAAATACCTTGGCGTTTGGATAACTCTTCTGCCAGAACTCGAATGGGCATTGAATGTTACGCCTCTGGTCGTCCGGATGAAGGAGGATCTCAAGAGGTGGCAGACCCTTCCCCTTAACCCCCTGGGCAGGAGTGCACTCTTCAAAATGATGGTCCTCCCCCGTTTCCTTTACATACTGCAAAACACTACTATCCACCTTCCGGATAGTTGATTCCACGAGCTTGACGGTGTCCTCACCCGGTTTCTCTGGGGAGGGGCGAGACCACGTTTTTCTCTGGCGCATTGTCGTATTCCCCCCTTTGATGGAGGTATGGGAGTCACCAATCTCCACCTCTACTACCTGGCCACGAAGGTCATTGTCACCCACGATGGGAATGCGGGCGGCTGGTCTGACCCGGCATACCGCGTGGAACTCAGCATGTCCGACTTCTCGCGGATCCAGGCATTTTTATATGGTAGACCAGTGCCACAGGCCCTGCCCTCGGTCACCAGGATGGTGTTTCTGGCCTGGCGTGCGGCTCTTCGCCACGTGCGGTGGGATCGCAGACTCAATCGGCAGACGCCACTTTGGCACGGGTCCTGGATGCAGGAGGTCTCGTCTCTGCAGGGGTTTCGCCGGTGGGATCTCAGCAGAATATCAGTGCTCGGGATGTCTGGGTGGGTGATCACATTCGCTCCTTTGCGGATCTGCAACAACGCCATGCCCTTCCACACTCCCAACATTATAAGTACCTACAACTCAGACACGCCCTCCATACACACGTCTCACCACATGTCTCCCTTCCAACCCGCTGGAGGCTCAGGTAATGATGGGAAATCTGGGGAGGTGGGGGAGTGTTCTGTATTTACCGGACCCTGGTGAACAATGGTCCCGCTTCCCTAGATCGTTTCAGGGCTCGCTGGGAGGGCTGGCTGGGCCCCCTAAAGGAGGCAGACTGGAGATATGCTCTTATGGTGCCCAAGGCCCTGACCACATCCTCCATGCTGCGCCAAGTCCAACTTTATTACCTGCACGCGGCTTATCTCACCCCGACTCGTCTATTCCAGGCCCGGTTGAAACCCTTTCCAGCATGTGCACGGTGTGCCTCTACGGCAGCCGATTTTTATCACATGGCATGGTGCTGTCCACTTTTGGCACTGTTTTGGGGGGGGGGGTGAGGCGTGAGCTCACGCAGGCCCTAGGGATGGGAAGTTCCACATGCTCCGCTACGTTTGCTGTTGGGGGTTTTGATGGCTTGGAAGGCTCTAGGGCGGACAAACGCCTGTTGGGGACAGCTTTGGCAGTGGCCAAGAGAGATATAGCGGAACACTGGTCCCAGGCTAAGGCGCCTACTGTTAAAGGTTGGAGGAGACGAGTAGATTGGTGTGGACCAAGGAGGAGGCCCTATTTGAAGCAAGGGGTGCCCTGACTTATTCAGTAAAGTGTGGGGTAAATGGTTCAATATGCTTCCACGCCTGATGATCTGCATGTCTTTTCGTTTATTATATATGCACCCCTGCCTACTGTATGTACTGCTGTGATATACCCCGATGGATCGCCCTTTTCTCTGTCAACTGTATGTACTGTCATGCTTTCCTGATGAATATTGAACTGCAACCAATGAATTTGTCTATTGTTAAAAATTTTAATAAAATTGATTATAAAAAAACAAACAAGAGCGTGTTAGCATAAGAGGGAGATTTACAAAGTGATATAAAAGTCTGGAAAGCATAATCCTTTTGGATAAGGAATTGCAGGCCATCACTAGTAGCTTCAAGGAGCACCAAAATTGTGTGCAGGTCTTAAGTGATCAATCACCAGTCCCACATAGCATCTTTCAGATCTTCCAAGGTGTGGAACACCTGGATACCCAAGTAGCAATAGCATCGAGGTGGCAATGCCAGTCCAAACAGCACATCGGGTGGTCCTGCAATGCCTGCTATCATGGGGAAAAGGTGGGTCTTTGAACTTTTAACCCGAAGGCCTGAGAACACTGAAAACTCATCCAGTAGCATAATAGCATTGGCAAGGCTCACGCTGTGGTTTCCCAGGTACAGCAGCAGGTCAGCTGCGTATAAAGATATAATATGTTCCCTGTCCTCTAAGACCACCCTATGATTCGCCCATTGTCGGAAGAGCACTGCCAAGGGGTCAACAGCCAGAGCAAATGGAATGGAAGATAATGGGTACCCTTGTCCGGTGCCTCGGCAGACACTATATGAGGCCGAGACCACCTCACCCGGCTTAACCTTTGCCTTAGGGTTGGTGTATAATAAGTGCACCCAGGGAGCCCAGCCCTCACCCAGTCCCATCCGCCTCATGGCTACATGCAGGAAATCCCATCTCAGCAAAACGAAGGCCTTCTCCAAATCAACTGACATGATCAAGGCATCTGGGCAATGAGAGCTATCCAGATGATATAGGATATGATATAATCTGCAAAGATGCCTCGAGGTGGACCTGGCTGGAATGAATCCCTTCTGGTCTTTGTGTACGAGATCCATCATATGGAGAAGTAATATCATTCTAGTATTTTACTAAGAATCTTAAAATCTACATTTAACATAGAAAGAGGGAGGCATCCTGACGGGTATGCAATAGATGATTTAGATCTAGGGAGTGGGACCACCAGTTCCTCTCTAGATGATGCCGGTAACAATCCCAATTGCAACAATTCCACATTTATGGTTTCTAGTTTGGGGGAAAGGATGGATGCAAATGTAGAGTAGAACTCCCCCGGCAAGCCATCTGGGCCTCTTTGATGGCTAGGCAAATTTCTTGTACCGTCACGGGCCGTCCCTGGTCAAAAAGAGCACCACTTATAATATTCGCAGACTTATACATGTACTTCACTTCACGGCAGATATTGATATAATAGGGGCCCTGGTGGGCATAGGTGGTAATGGTCTGGTCCGGTAGACATAGTAGAGTAGAACTAAAGCACTTAAAAGCTGGACAGGGAGGAGGGGGGCCCTTGGCCTTCCTGACTAAGAATGATATTCCAATGCGCACATCTACAGCATGCAATTAGTTGGAGCACCCAGATAGCTGACTGGGAGAACGGCTATTTGATGGATGCTATGGCAACCATGCACTACAAACTGTACTGATGATGGGGAAAGAAGCACCCCCAAACTCCCAGAAGTGACACGGAATACAGTGAAGATATGGGAAGATGTTGAGGGCTCAGGGGGCAGGAGCTAAAATGGCTACAGCCCTCCCGGAAGATAGCCAGGGATAAGACCATGGTACATTGGCATGCAGGGGGTGCACAACATTGGGGGACTTGTTTCCGGGAGAACAGCTTCTGACATTTGTAGAGGCGCAAGACCAGTTTAGGGTGGAAATGGGGCTATTCTTACAGTACATAAGGCTAACCAAGGGGATGAGCGAGATCTGGCCGGGATTTCCTTCAACCTCCCAACTTCTGGGACCTTATCAATACTCCTGGAGTTGGGTATGGCCGTCCAGGGTGTGAATAGACCATACAGGCACTAAAGGCTGAGAGGCGGAAGCTGGAACTGCCAATCCACAAACATTGGGACAGAGCTAACACCATACCACTACCAGAACAGAGAGCTAGGGGGGCTAGTGCGCATGTCAAAACAATCTCTAGTAATGCCAGATTCCAACTAACCCATTTTAACTTTCTGCACCAAACTTATTATACCCCATTAAAATATTTCGGAATCTACCCAACCAGATACTTGGACAGCTCCAGAAAAGGGCAAGAACATGCTCATTTCTTACAGATGACGTGGACATGTAGGCAGTTACAGGGCTAATGGGCATCTGTGGTTGCGAACCCACATAGGACCACTGAACTGCTTATCGATGAGTTGCCCAACCACTGCTTGCTGGGCACTATACCGCTGCCCAAGAAGAAGAGAATACAGTACAGGTTTGCATTAGTGGTGATGGTGCTGGCAAAGAGGCGAATAGCAATCAGAGGGCTTGAGGGCAATGGGACCACATATCAATTCCTGGGAGAGAGACATGATGGAATGGCCCATTGTAGAGGAAATACAGATGTAGATGGTCTGCACGGACAAGTCTTTGGCAGATGTCCTGAAGGACTGGTCATTAATGACCCAGGATTTGATGGCGGGAGTGGAAGGGGGGAATGAGGAGGCATTTGAGGACACACTAGTAGCAATCGAGCGGTGTATATGTGTCATGAAGGTCCATGCTATATAATATGTCATGATGTATGTCGCAATATGTTCTTGCTCCTGTTCTATGTCAAAAGTATAAATAAAATAAAAAAATAAAGTAATAAAAAAAAAGGAAAGCAAGAATGTTTCTTTGGTTACATACAATGGCCAACGGATTAAATAAGATGTTTGAACTACATAAAGTCGGGTAGGAAAGGCATTAGCCCGGTGATGTCTATTAGGTCTATTTGATTTATTTGTCACCCCTAGGACACATGAAAAAAAAACATGGGTTCATGGCGTAATATATAATAAAATAAATTGTTGCAACACATAGATCTCTTACACCCTCAGAAAGAGCAAGACATTATTGACACTCAATGAATGAATACCAGAATTAGAAAATCCACTAGAGAACAAAAATGGGGGTAAAGGTTTAGACGTTTATGAAAATCTCAAGACATAGAATATGAATAAATGCGAACAGGGAGGTGGGAAATAACCAGTTAACTGGAATGAATCCAACCAAGGCAACCCGTGAATCAAACAGTCGAAAAAATGCCATGTGTCTATGATGAAACAAGAATTAGTCTATAAGATGACCAGTACTTACCCAAAAAAAGGATAGGGGCAATGCCAAGTAGAGAGGTATGTATGACATGATTAGTCAAATGGAGAGGAACAAAAAGCTTCAACACATCCTGGCGTTCCCAGAAGATCACATTGTGAATAAATACTAATTGCAAAAGCCTGCATTGTGATGCACAGAAGTTGGTCCCTGGTGTGGGTTCCCATAGCAAAATTATTGAAGGAGTGTCCTTGCAATCTAAAGATCCAGATTGAACTGGATACCCCGATTGATGCCAGATGATAGCTTGAGTAAAACACTGACAATAGAATCCATTGAGACTTTCTCCAGATAAGGAAAGAAAAGCAGAATTCAAGGTACAACACAAAGGTATATGATTTGGAGAAGCTTAAGTGCTACAAACAGTGTTATCATGAGTATGAATAAATTAACACAATCACATGTATTGCATTTTGAGAGAACATCTCTCCATCAGTTACTCGTGAAAACAAAAATAAAATATGCTAAGAGCTTTTTATCTGTTATGGGTGCTCACTACTAAGCATGTAGATTAAAATGTACGTTGTGGAGCAATTCAATTCATTCAAATTTCTGGACCACAGAATTCCTACTAAAAGGTGGCACTAAAGAAAAGATACAGTGTATACAATTCAAGCTTCTAAAGGCCAACTGTCATATAAAGTAAAATGTTTCTATTTTGTACTGCCACTAATGAGTGCAATGTTTTTAAAGTGTTTCATATTAGGCTGGCATATATTGAGGACTGTAGTCCTGATGAAGACCTCCATCGTTGGTTCTCTACCTCTACTAGAGGTTGAAACACACCATTTCTGCATGATTTCTAAGAATAAAGGACTTTTTATAGCTTTGAATGACCACGTATAGTCAAAGCAATTGTGAATTATGGACTGGTATATATAGCCCTAATCATCCTCTGTGGGTCACACGTAATGTATTGTATAGAATTTTTCAAAATTACAATTTGTTGTAGAAAAGCACGAGAAGCTGATATTTGAAATGTATGAAAACTTTTTTGCGCTGATAAGAAATTCCAAAAATTTAAATAAAAATAAGCGATGCTAGAAAAGAGTCCAAGCGCCAATTGTAATAAGTGGTAAAATTACAACTTTTAAAGTGAGCATGGAGAAATGTGCTCACATTTCTGTCCAGAGCCTCGTCCTATCCCTGTTCTCGTATAACCACCACATTATGTCACAAAACCGAGAGTTTGGAAGGCATATTAATGAGGTAGGTTTTCCTCTAGAAATTGTAACCCTTGTTCCCCAAAGGGCAGAGACAACAGTATTTTAAAAAGTCGCCATGAATGAATGGGTGAGGAGCATGAAATAATTCTCTTGACTGCTACATGCTTTTCGTGATACTGTCTATTTGGCAAATGGAAATCGAAGACCATATAAATATATTTTTTGAGTGGTTGCTGGAGTGATAGGTCACAAGTGACTGCAGGACATCCTAATGCATGCCCTAGCAAGAGAAAGGTAAGCAAAATATTCTGCCAACACATATAAAATACAATTTATAACCCATTTAAATCTTTTAGAGACTGCAGACGTGAATATCGAGGTGGATTCAAAATCACATGTTGCTAAAGAGAAGAACATGTTAACTTAACAGGGCAATAATATAGTATTTTATACATAATACTATCTCATCCCACTACTTAGTTTGAACCTTACCTCCTGCCATGTGCTCCTTCCATGTAGGGATCTGTGCCTTATCTCGACAGAGGTGCAGATCCAACAGCACTTGAAATATCTTTTGAAATGATGTGATTTCCTGAAGCCCGCTGGCAACAGACCCCAAGCCCGTGGTCGCCAAGTGGGCATGTGGTTCTAGGACTGGGCTGCATGTCCGTCCCAGAAAGGAGAGCGTCGCAGGGAAGAGATCCTCACTCAGGCTTCTGATCATGTCAGCCGTGTTTTGGGTGACACTGTACCTAATGCAGAGGGAAGACAAGCAAGCTGCAAGGACGGACCGCCACGTCTGGTCACCACGGTAGAACACAAGGCTACACTGAGTGGACAAGGATGGAGAGATGTCAGCCAGATCTGTAACCTCAAATATAAACTTCATAGATGTAGGTGTTCCTATCTGTTCAGAGTTTGGAAGGCTCAAGAAAGGTTGAGGACCAAGCAAGCAGCTAACCTGATCCAACCATTCTGATTTTGGCAAGCCATCAAGTACCACCCACTTTTGGGGATCATACATGCTGCTCCTGAGACAGGTTTGCTCTTTGTGAGCCTTTCTTTCTGAGTCCAGATGAGTGCGAGGAACAGTGCCAGATGTGCGAAGAAGCCTAGCCAACAGTCCATCATTCCATTTCCCATTTTCCCATTGACCTAAAAATTCTTCTGTTGTAAGGCTGCTAGGATAGAAGCATTCCGAGGTGACGGGTCCATAGCATTCACTATTCGGGATGCCAGGCTCTGTCTCTTGCTCTTCTTCTTCAACATATTTGATGCTTTGACAGTCATTGGATGCCAATCTGTTAAGTGCTCGGGCTAAGATTTTCCAAGAAGTGGTTTTGCCACTTCCTGGTGAACCTATAACGATGACCCCTCGTGTCTGAAGAAGAGTCTGATGGAGTTGAAGCATTTTGCCAGTGAGATCTGGATTTGCGTGAAGCTTGGACTCCTGAAGCTCAGAATTCACAGCACTACCTAATCTGGGCAAGGAGACCTCTTCCGAAAGGAGGCTTACTGACATTGGGAAAACATTTCTTAGAAGTTCCTTGAGGTTGCTTAGTTCAGGAGAGTCTGGGGCAGAAAAGAGAGGAGAAGCGAGCAGAGCTCTGATCAAAGCCCGCTCCTCCTCCAGACCAAGGTTCACTGAGAAAAGTGCATTAGACCTTCTCCGATCTAGGACTGAAAGATGAACCTCTGTGCTTGGTGTGCACAATTGCTCCCCCTCTGCTTCATCTGCCAGGGTCTCAACATCTTCATGAACACTGGCAACACTTTTCCATGCGTCTGGCCAAGACTGATGTGACAGACAACTGGCTGAACGACAAGATGCCGAATGCTTATCTAGGCATGCAACTGAAGCGTTTATGATGCTTCGAACCATTTGGTGACAGCTGGGAGGATGGACAGAGCCTAATTTATGCGCCAATTCAAAAAAGGAATTCATTTTTGCAGCCAAGTGTGTCGCTTCTTGAAAACCAGCAGCAAGCATGCTCCCTTCTGCCATCCTTTTAAGGTTAGGATAAACCACGGACACAGGCCTCATTACCATAGACAGGTCTGTAGGGATATTGTTAGCTGGATTGCATTGAGAAAGACTCATGAAGCACCCATAGCTCTGTCGCACACTTATTAGATTACCAATAAAATGAATACTCCCAATAACGGACAGTTTACTGGGGCTGGCGTTGTCGTTGGCCCTCTCAGCGATTTTTTTGTGTGCATCCTGTGTCCTAACAGCATTGGCCTCCTGTTCTTCTTGCCACTCATAACCTACAGTCTCTTTATTTGAATAATGACTGGGATCTTTTGCTTGCATCATAGCAACACATGCCTTGCGCACATCTGCCAGAGGTTGGCTTATCATTCCAAGTATCCCTTGGCTTAGTCGGTCGGCCATCTCCAGGAGAAGCCATGCTCCAGCCTGCACTGCTCCAGAGAGATTTTGTGTGATACACTGCAACCCAGTCTGTTCTGAGCAGGTGAGGACAACAATCTGGCGTCCAAGGGCATTGGCTAAAGTAAGGATTGTCTCCATTTTTGTCACTCCCTCGTGGCTTATTAAAGATGCACAGTAATACTCCTGTATGGCAAGAATTAGACCCAGCAGGCTCTTCTCTGTGGAGGTGGAGCCCACGTGCATACTGTTAGGACCTGTATACTCGTAGTCATAGTGCAGTCTTCCATCGAGAACTTCCAAGTAACAGTCTGTCTCTTGTTTCTGAGTCAATTCATCATCAAAAGCAGAGGATCTTGGTTCTTGTCCTGTGCCATCTGGAAGGTGGACGTTCATACGGTACTTAAAAAGCTTAGCCCATTCAAAAGAAGCTTTTGTTTCCACCCTGTGCTGCTGAAGGCTGCTGATGGTGTCCCGATGATGCACGGAGTGTAAGATGAGAGCAGAGAGTAAAGCAAGGAGCAGGCTGTCCGGTGGGGCAAGGGATCTACGGTACCTCTGTGTATATTTCACCAAGGCTTCAATCTTTAGTCTCTGCTTGTGCTTCAGGGTGGACATTTTGGCTGGTGTAGTAAAAAGGGTTTCTTCTACCTCACTCCACCAGGACACCTCTTCAGCTAGGAGGATACACTGGAAAGGGAAGGTGGATGCTAGTTTGCGCCAAAGCTCTCCTGCCGTGTGCAGCTCAGGATCCTTCGCGCTGCTGGTGGTGGACCCTGGTCTGCTCCCATACACAGCTTCTAGTTTCTCTTTCATAGACATCCTTTCAGCGAGGCATCCTCTCAGCAAAAGTGACAAGCTTTCTTTCATGGCATGCTCAAAATGACTAAGCCACACCGTGGCTTTTAGGTCTCCTTTTACGGGAGAATACAGAGGCACCCTTTCTCCATGGGCCCCTCTGATGGTTTTGGCTATTGCTCTGGGAGCGTATAGAGCAAATGCTGAGCTGCTGTTGTCAGTCTCTCGACTCTCAAATTCCACATCCTGCACATTCCGGAAGCACCTCTTAGCCCATGTCACCCTATGACTCGCCTCAACCGAGGCTGTCAGCAAAGCTATGACTTCATCATCACTGAGGAAATAAAGGCGTGGGCAGCTGGCTCTGGTGGCCTCCAACAGATCCTGCAGCTCCCGGATGATCCCCTCCATGACTGCGATTCCAACGGAGAGCGTCGCCTTCAGAGGCTCTCCCCGAAAGGCCCAGTCCCTTCTGCTTTGTCCGTGAGCCAGAATGGAGAGAACTAAGGAATCTTGGCACGTGGTCTGAATGAAGTCGCGATATCTTCTGTCCACCATCTCAAAGCTGGGAACCTGAAACAACATTAGATCTATAAGAGACTCATAAAATACTTCTAGACTGTTCAACTGTATATGGTACTACTAGAGTCATAACGTACAGCACATGTATAGGCTTTCCTGTTTTCAGTTTCTATTTTTGGTAAATTCTGTTTGGGTTTTTTCAGTGTTTTAAATTGATTTCAATACCTTAAAAAACAGTTGTTATCAGTGGTTACACATTTTCGAGCCATTAAGAACAACAGAAACAGTGTTTTTCTGGTGTTTATGGAACTTTTTGCTTTTATTATTGCTCGCTTTCTGCACTGACAGTGCATGGTATATAGATAGTGTACATACAATGTATATGAGGCCCAATACATTTTAACAAATCAAACTTATCGTAGTACAACATTCAATAGTTCTTTAGTGAGTCTTTGGTCATGCACGCTTGCTCTTTCCTTCCCATGTAAACTTTAATCTGTGAAAAGGCCCTCGCAACATTGGCACCTGAGACAGGCAACGCCAAAATAGCCAGTACACAATTTGCTAACTCTGGCCACTGACATATCTTTCCATGCCAATACCCGTGCACCTGAAGATTGTGATTCTCTGGGACAGGTTCTGCAACATATGCCTTGATCTGGGTGCATATGCCCTTAGAGTTATTAAAGTGGTCAAAAAGGAAGCAACACTTTCGAAACTCGGGAGAAAATTTCCCTTTAGGGAAGGGATCTATAACTTGTGCAAAATACCACAGCGAGGCTTCTTTGACTTCAAATGCCATGGTTGGTGAAGGGCTATTTCTCATACAATGAAAAATAAAAGTTCCTGAATTGCTCCTCAACATTTCTTTGCTCACCAAGTGGCAAGCTCTAACATGGAACCTGTTGCAGTGCCAAAGTCACTAAAAGTGTCGCCCAGCCTATTCTTAAGGAGATTTTTCACATCTACACCAATTATGCTAAACACTTGGTAGACAAGGGTGTTTTCAGACTCTATTTTTTTTATTATGTCCACTGCAGTAGCCATGCTTTCCTGTGAAAATCTAAGAATGCAGTAGAGTGTACTTTTTTCAAATCTTTATCAATATGTGACCAAAGATCCTCACATTTCTTGCCTTTGGAATCATCACTCAGCAAATGTTCTGTAAACGGTTGCTACATGGATAATATAGCATTCATGCCTCTAGGACTGAGACCCACCAGCTAAGTGATACAGTTAGGATGATTCTTTTGTTGATGCCACACAAAGCACAAAATGAGAAATATTTGCGTTTTAGTTTCTGCGCATAACAAAACAGTGCACCTGAATGGACTAAAAAGTCAATAGCATACTTCATTAACTCTGAAGATTGTAAAGATCCTTTCAGCATACCATCAAGCAGGTAGCAAGAATCTCTTACAGGAAAGCACTTCAGCCCAGGTCCTGATTTTGACAGGTCATCACACAACTTTTTTATATATAGGTAGCTGAATCACTGCAAATACAAATAATATCACTCCAATCTGTGTTGAATTTGGTAAGAACTTTTTGCAGCAGCATTCCAAGTATCCCAGATGCTTTGTGAAAGTACTCTTTTCACATATACCTGTCACTATACCTTGCATTGAATGTTTAAAGACAGGGGTGTTTGGCAATTCACCTACTATCAATACTGACACACTTAAAAAGGGGGCTGATGTATCAAGGGTTATTACCCATCCTCTGTGGGTAAATGTGATGGTACATATATTGGAACTATTGTAATGAATCCTACATTTTTCCTATCAGTGAAAGACTCAAACGTAGCCAAAAAATCAAATATGATTTTGATATTTCCTGATTCTCAACCCCTAAAACATGCTTCTAACCCCTGTATCTTTAGACCAAAGACCACAAAACTGAAAAAAAGAAGAAGAAACAATATTTTAGTGGGTACACAGACAAAATATCGATTTTTAAATATCGATATGCAAAAATATCGAAGTTTAAATATCGAAATACAAAAATATCGAAGGTAAGTAATATCGACAGTCTAAATATCGATATTGGTATAATATCAGTAATATCGAAGTTGTAAATATCGATGTTAATATTATCGAAATTAATAACTTTGATGTTACTAATATCAATTTTTAAATAAATTTAGTGTATATTATATTGTATTTATTATGTTTTATTATTTATTTTTAATGTTATTTTATTAAATATTGTCTTTTACTACTGTAGCGGGTTGTGGGTTTATAGGGGAATAGGGTGGGAAGTAATTTAATTATGTTAAATTAATTATTAATTAGTAGGAATTATTAATTAATTAATTGAGAATTAATTTTTAATTATTTTTAATTAATTTATTAATTGATAAATATGTTCTGTAGCGGGTTATGGGTTTATAGG
Source organism: Lissotriton vulgaris (assembly GCF_964263255.1). NCBI lineage: Eukaryota > Metazoa > Chordata > Amphibia > Caudata > Salamandridae > Lissotriton > Lissotriton vulgaris. The sequence goes on from NC_141696.1 coordinate 56,193,261, forward strand.
GGAATAGGGTGGGAAGTAATTTAATAATAATTAATTAATTGATATATGTTTGTACATATTTTAATTAATAATTAATTGGTAATTAATTTCTATTAATTAGTTAATTAATTATTATAATTTTTTACATATTTATAATTATTAATTAGTTGGTAATTAATTATTATTAATTATTTAATTACATTAATTATAGTAATTTTTTTATATATAATTTATTGTTATTCTTAATTAATTAATTGTGCAAGATAATATTAATTATTAAATTAAATTAATTACAGCAAATGTGCTAATATATTTACTTTATTGTTATTGTTAATTAATAATTAATTGGTAATTAAATAATATTAATTAATTTTGGGTACAGGGGTATTTTTAGGGTTCAGGGTCAGTTTTCAGTTCATGGGTACAGGGGTATTTTTAGGGTTCAGGGTCAGTTTTCAGTTATTGGGTAAAGGGGTATTTTTAGGGTTCAGGGTCAGTTTTCAGTTCATGGGTACAGGGGTATTTTTAGGGTTCAGGGTCAGTTTTCAGTTCATGGGTAAAGGGGTATTTTTAGGGTTCAGGGTCAGTTTTCAGTTCATGGGTACAGGGGTATTTTTAGGGTTCAGGGTCAGTTTTCAGTTCATGGGTAAAGGGGTATTTTTAGGGTTCAGGGTCAGTTTTCAGTTTTTGGGTAAAGGGGTATTTTTAGGGTTCAGGGTGAGTTTTCAGTTCATGGGTAAAGGGGTATTTTTAGGGTTCAGGGTCAGTTTTCAGTTTTTGGGTAAAGGGGTATTTTTAGGGTTCAGGGTCAGTTTTCAGTTTTTGGGTAAAGGGGTATTTTTAGGGTTTAGGGTCAGTTTTGGGTTTTTGGGGTACAGGGATATTTTTAGGGTTCAGGGTCAGTTTTGGGTTTTTGGGTAAAGGGGTATTTTTAGGGTTCAGGGTCAGTTTTCAGTTCATGGGTAAAGGGGTATTTTTAGGGTTCAGGGTCAGTTTTCAGTTTTTGGGTAAAGGGGTATTTTTAGGGTTCAGGGTCAGTTTTCAGTTTTTGGGTAAAGGGGTATTTTTAGGGTTTAGGGTCAGTTTTGGGTTTTTGGGGTACAGGGATATTTTTAGGGTTCAGGGTCAGTTTGGGGTTTTTGGGTAAAGGGGTATTTTTAGGGTTCAGGGTCAGTTTTGTGTTTTTGGGGTACAGTCGTACAGGGTAAAAATAAAATAAATTTAAATTAAATCAATTAAATGAAATAAAAAAATATAAAATTACATTTAATTATTAAGTTTTTAATTTATTTTAAATGTATATGTATTAGTTTAAATTTTTTAATTATGTTTTAATATTTTTATTTAATATTTGTAACATTATATGTATTTTATAATTATTTTTACATTATTATTAATACATTTTAAAAAACGATATTTTTAATTTCGATATTTTTGTACTACGATATTATTTTTTCGATATTTTTGTACTTACCTTGTTAGGGATAGGATTCCTATATTTTTGACTTCGATATTTTTGTTCCGATATTTTTGTATTTCGATATTTTTGATGTCGATATTTAGTCAGACATTCATTTTAGTGATATCCCTAAACAACAAAACTCAAGCAGAATACTGTTAGCCCAGTATTCCTTACTGCTACCTTATATAACAAAGTTACATTGTATTGGCCCCTTCAGGAAGAAATAAAAAGACTCGTTCACTCTCCTTTTCCTTTCTTTGAATAGAATTTTGTTTGGGGTTGTGCAGTTTTTTTTTCAGTGTTTATATGTTTACACTGGTGAGGGCCAATGCCTTTCCGGTGGGGTTTATCAGCTATTATAGATTTAAACCTAAAATCGGACAGCCTACACATCTAATACAGACAACTTTCAATCTGTGATAATGGCCTGAATCACACACATGTAATACAGACAGCGTTCAATCTGCAGTACTGGCCTGAATCACGCACATGTAATACAGATAGCATTCAATCTGCGATACTGGCCTGAATCACGCACAAATAATGATGCTAGCATTCAATCTGCGGTACTGGCCGGAATCACGCGCATGTAATACAGACAGCATTCAATCAGTAATAATGGCCAGAATCATGCACATGTAACACAGACAGCATTCAATCTGCGGTATGTGCCTGAATCATGCACATGTAATACAGACAGCATTCAATCTGCGGTATGTGCCTGAATCACGCACATGTAATACAGGCAGCTATCAATCTGCGGTATTGGCCTGAATCGCACACATGTAATACAGCAGCATTCAATCTGCAATATTGGCCAGAATTGTGCACATTTAATGTGCGGTATTGGCCAAATCACGCACATGTAACACGGACAGCGTTCAATGACAGTATGAGGCACATGTAATACAGATGTAATACAGACAGCATTCAAATGGCGGTATGTGCCTGAATCACGCACATGTAATACAGACAGCATTCAATCAGTGATAATTGCCAGAATCATGCACATGTAATACAGATAGCGTTCAATCTGTGATTTTGACAAGAATGACGCACATGTAATACAGACAGCATTAAATCTGCGATACTGGCCAGAATCATGCACATGTAATACAGATAGCATTCAATCTGCGATACTGGCCTGAATCATGCACATGTAATACAGACAGCGTTCAGTCTGCGGTATAGGCCAGAATCACGCACATGTAATAGAGACAGCATTCAATCAGCGATACTGGCCTTAATTGCGCACATTTTATTTATTTTTTTTATTTAAGAAGTTTTATGTAGTGCTGGCCTGACCCGAGGGTATCGGAGCGCTTTACAACAGTTACAATGCAGAGAATCACAAAATACAGTAATAGTGTAGGTCTATTGGCGGCGAGTTCAGGTATGAGGCTTGAGGACATAAGAGTCGAAGCTGTGAGAGGTGTCTGCTTCCACGTTCTGGCGGTTCCCTAGGGAGCGGTCGAGGAACAGGACTTTGAGCTGGATTTTGAATTTTGCAAAATAGGGAGTCATTCTGATGTGGGGGGTGGGGGGGGGGGGGGAGGATAGAGTTCCAGATTTTGGGCACGCTCTCGGTGAAGGATCGAGCTGCAGTTTTTTATTTTCGAGTTTTCAGCGGAATGAGTAGAAGAGAGTTTAAGCTTCTGAGGTTCCTGGTCTGACCGGCTTGTAATACAGACAGAGTTCAATCTGCGGTATTGGCCTGAATCACGCACATGTATTACAGACAGCTTTCAGCCTGCGATATTGGCTTGAATCACGCACATGTAATACAGACAGCGTTCAATCTGCGGTACTGGTCTGAATCACGCACATGTAATACAGTTAGCATTCAATCTGCGATATTTGCCTGAATCACGCACATGTAATACAGACAGCTTTCAGCCTGCGATATTGGCTTGAATCACGCACATGTAATAAAGACAGCTTTCAGCCTGCGATATTGGCTTGAATCACGCACATGTAATACAGACAGCGTTCAATCTGCGGTACTGGTCTGAATCACGCACATGTAATACAGTTAGCATTCAATCTGCGATATTTGCCTGAATCAGGCACATGTAATACAGTTAGCATTCAATCTGCGGTATTGGCCTGAATCACGCACATGTAATACAGTTAGCATTCAATCTGCGGTATTGGCCTGAATCACGCACATGTATTACAGACAGCTTTCAGCCTGCGATATTGGCTTGAATCACGCACATGTAATACAGACAGCGTTCAATCTGCGGTACTGGTCTGAATCACGCACATGTAATACAGTTAGCATTCAATCTGCGATATTTGCCTGAATCACGTACATGTAATACAGACAGCTTTCAGCCTGCGATATTGGCTTGAATCACGCACATGTAATACAGACAGCTTTCAGCCTGCGATATTGGCTTGAATCACGCACATGTAATACAGACAGCGTTCAATCTGCGGTACTGGTTTGAATCACGCACATGTAATACAGTTAGCATTCAATCTGCGATATTTGCCTGAATCACGCACATGTAATACAGACAGCTTTCAGCCTGCGATATTGGCTTGAATCACGCACATGTAATACAGATAGCGTTCGATATGCGATATTGGCCTGAATCACAAAACCTTTCGTACAAGTTAAGTAGAACTAGGGGTGCAAAATATTCACACTGCAAACAGTCTTGTCATAGAATTTTAAATATATACGTTATACCTACAAATGCTGCAATTCAGCCCGTGTAGTAGAATTGCAAATTTATCATTTTAAGGCTATGGGACTTGATTCTGTAAGTTCTTGGGGAGCAACATCCAAACGTGAACACCCTCAAAACTGAAAGTTGGTGGGTGCTCAGAAATGCCTCGTAGTTTGACATGCTGAAAATCCACATAGCTTTTCTCCTTTAAAATAATATCATAGTTATGAGAGGCCTCCAGAGTTTGACAGGAAGAGAAAAAAATAAAGGTACATGAGCAAATGCGCGTGTCAAACATACATATACAGAACTTTCCACCTAACATAAAACTTCAAAACAGCAGTGAATGTTGTGTATTGTTGGAGGGCCTTGGGATCCACTGTGATTCCTCGAATAGTCAGAAATGTGTCCCCATAAAAGGAACAGTCCAGACAAAAATCATCCTGACTTTCTTAATCTGACATTTGTGAATTGGCCCTAAAAGATTTTGTTGCATGACGATGATTCTATATAAATCCAATTTAAATAACTTATATATATTGTTATCAGAAGCATTTACTGTTATAGGAGCACAGGCTGCAAAATAGAAACTCAAATATTATTAATCTGACTATAAATCAAGACATTTGTGTCACGTATTTCTGTCACATTAACAAAGGGCTCTCAAGTTCTTGTAATGAAGTTCTTTTGTCATCTCACATCCTATATTATCTGGGTCTTTGCACTGAACTTAAATGAATGGCATATGCAATTATTACACAGAATGCCCAGCAATCTAAAGGCTTTCTTGCAGGTGAGTCTTACCTCTGGCTATAGGTAAGTGGCATCTTAAGATTTTCCTTAAAGTCCCCTGTGAGGGGAACTCCCAGAGGACATTCTAAAATAATTATTTGCGTCCCTGCTGCCTTTATGCCAGCTACCAACCCATAGATTGAGTATACTTTCCATGACTCTTGTTTAAATGCATGAAGCACCTATTTCTTATGGCCATCATCTAGCGTACCTGAGGCACTTGGCCTAACGGCTAGGGTGAACGATTTCAAATGTGAGGAACCGGGTTTGAGTCTTGGCAATGACGCTGAACATCCTGTGATTCTGGATAAATCATTTCATCTCCCCGTGCCCAACAAAAACGAATGTGTCCATCTGTAACACAACTGGTGCTCATGTAAAGCGCTCTGATACCTGATACATTCAGGTCAAGTTTACGCTATATAAAACTCCTGAAAGAAAATAAAAACTTTTGATTTGGTGGAGCTGCATGGCCTCGTTCAGAAAACACTTTCAACTACAGTAAAGCAGATTCTTGAGTGATGTCAGGATGACACAGTGAGTGTAAAGTGATGAAGTGGGTAATGGATACTGGACTCCCATAACTGCAGATGTTCTGCAAAGAAGCTCCCAGGCCATAAATTTACATGACACCAAACTTGGTTTGTATGATTTGATCACCTTTTCTTTTTTTTTTTTAATGAAAATCTTTATTGTTGTAAACTTCAGCAAGTGGCAAACATAGAATATTAGAGTCTCATTAGATTTACAGACAAGTATAAAATAATGTAAACATAATTCTCTTTGACTGCTTCCAGCAACAGTCTCAACATTAGTATCGACTGATACAAATCAGTGTGACCAAATATGATTCCCTACGTTGGGGGGGGAGGGGTTTGTGTCACAGTACTGGGGATGTGGGAGGGCAGGGGCACACAGTACTCAGAAGTCCCCTCCGACTACCATTTGTCATATCCCATAATATGGGATTTATGTGTCCCAAGTTGGGAAGTGTTCTACTCAGGTCCCCCATATGTCACAATGTTTCTCAATCAATCAATCACTGATTTGTAGAGCGCACTAATCACCAGGGTCTCAGGGCGATGAGTGGGGGTGAGGGTGCAGCTACTGCTCGAACAGCCTTGAAAAGTCTCCTGAAGGTCAGCACGTCCTGGGTCTGTTGCAGCTGTGTGGGGAGGGTGTTCCACGTCTTGGCCTCGAGGTAGGAGAAGGATCTGCTGCCGGTGGAGGTCCTGTGGATGCGGGGCACGGTGGCGAGGGCGATGTCGGCGGAGTGCAGCTGGTGATTCGGGGTGTAGAAGGTGAGACGCGTGTTGAGGTATGCTGGTCCGGTGTTGTGGAGTGCTTTGTGAGTGTGGGTGAGGAGCTTGAAGGTGATCCTCTTCTTGACTGGGAGCCAGTGCAGGTCCTTCAGGTGGGCAGTGATGTGGGTGTGGGGGGGTATGTCGGGGATGAGGCGTGCAGAGGCGTTTTGTATGCGTTGGAGTCTCTTCTGGAGTTTGACCGTGGTTCCTGCGTAGAAGGCCTTGCCGTAGTCCAGCCTGCTGCTGACCAGGGCCTGTGTGACCATCTTCTGGTTTCGGTGGGGATCCATCTGGAGTTCTTGCGGAGCATGCGCAGGGTGTTGAAGCAGGAAGAGGAGACGGCGTTGACTTGCTGGGTCATTGAGAGCGATAAGTCCTGGATGACCCACAGGTTGTGTGCGTGGTCGGTGTGTGTGGGTGCGGCTCCTAGAGCGGCTGGCCACCAAGAGTCTGAGGGGGTATATCAGAGGAGGAGGACTTCTGTCTTGTTCGAGTTAGGTTTCAGGCAGCTGGTCTGTATCCATCTGGCGACTGCCTTCATTCCTTCATGGAGGTTGGTTTTGGCGGTAGCTGGGTTTTTGGTGAGTGTGAGGATCAGTTGAGTGTCATCGGCATAGGAGACGCTGTTGAGGTTGTGCAAACGGACGATGTTGGCGAGTGGTGCCATGTAGACGTTGAAGAGGGGGGTAGGGCTGAGGGATGATCCTTGGGGCACGCCGAAGATTATCTTGGTGGCTTCGGAATGGAAGGGCGGGAGGCGACCCTCTGGGTTCTGTCAGTAAGGAAGGGGGTAGTACAGTCCAGGGTTCTGTCACTTAATCCTGCCTCGTGCAGGCGTACGGGTAGGGTGTGGTGGCAGACAGTGTCAAAGGTGGCCGAGAGGTCCAGGAGGATGAGTGCCGTGGTTTCGCCATTGTCCAGTAGGGTCCTAATGCAGTCTGTGACAGCTATGAGGGCGGTTTTGGTGTTGTGGTTGCTGGGGAAACCGGATTGGGACTGGTCCAGGATGTTGTTCTCCTCGAGGAAGTGAGTCAGTTGCTTGTTGACGATCTTTTCGATGACTTTCACCGGGAATGGAAGAAGGGTCCGCTGTGCGTTTCTTGAGTAGGGCGTTGATCTCGGCATGCTTCCAGCTTTCCGGGGAAGGTGGCGGTCTAGAAGGAGCTGTTGATGATCTTCCGAAGTTGGGGAGCAATGATGCGGTTTGCTTTGTTGAAGATGTGGTGAGGGCAGAGGTTGGTTTGTGAGCCGGCGTGGATGGTGTTCTTGGTGTTGAGGGTATCGTCATTGTTGACTTGGGTCCAGGAGAGCAAGTGGTTGGTGAGGCTGGGGGCGATGGTTCTGCAGTGTTGGAGGCTGTAGGGAGGGTCTGGGTGCTGAAGCTGTCGTGGATGTCTGTGAACTTGCGGTGAAAGAAGGTGGCTAGGGAGTCGCAGAGGTCTTGCGACAGCGGGATGTCATTGGGGTTGGAGTTGGGGTTGGAGAGCTGCTTCACGATGTTGAAGAGCTCTTTGCTGTTGTGTGCTTTGTTGTGGCTGCATTCCTTGAAGGAGGTCCTTTTGGTGGCTCGGATGGGTTGGCGAGTCAGCGGCCGACCGCGCAGCGGTCTACATTATATAGGGGAGGTGAGGGAGGCTCAGCTGGGAGGCAGGAGTACGGGCGCATAGAGAGAGGCGGAGCCTGGGTAGCAGTGGCGGGAACGGGAGAAGCACGGGGGCAGGCATAGAGGGGAAACAGTGAAGGTGACACAGACTAAACAAAACACGGACTAAACAAAACGAAGCAGATGCTAGAAATAGTGGAACAGAAAGGAATACCAAAAGCAACAGATAGCAGAATTAGCACAAGCACACAAGAACCTTGGAGTAAGCAGCCTCGAACACCCAGGGCCGGGGGCTCCGCAGGCAGCGATGGAGAGCAGGAGCTGCGGGGAGAGTGCAGGCCTATGACCGGAGTCAAGGTTAGTACATCTCTTCTTCCACAACTAGAAAGTCGTTTATTCCTCTCCCCCAGTCAGGAAAGAAGGTTGCTTTTTGAGAGCTCCATTTTTGCGCAATGTCTCTCTTACCCAGAATACAGCCCAGTCTCAGGAGAAGATCACATTTTCTAAGTCTTGGCAACTGATCCTTCATGAACACATTCAAAGCCTTTGGCACAATTTGTCAGCTTCTGATGGGTAACATTTATTGGAACTCCAACTCGATTGAATGCTCTTTGGGTTATAAAACAGATTTATTATAATCATTTTTAATGAGGAAAAACTGTTATTTTGGGGCTTTACTGGTCCTTTGAATACTTTCCTTATATGGGTGTTGTTACATAATATAGTAATAGCAGTAGCAGCAATTTATCTAAATAAATATATTTAAATAAACAGTACATCATCATTTTTGTGCCTGAAAACATGAACACAAACAGAAGGTTTAACACTAGACTTTATTTAAACAGAATATCATTTATTTAACACTTTGAACCAGTTACAGCTGTACAGCTTTTGCAATTTAAAATGAACATTCACAGAGATATGTTAAGGTTAATCATGTACAAACCATCACATGAAACTGGATTCTTGCTGGCATAAGATGGACAAAGTGAACGGCTTGTAAAGGTATGTATGAAAATGATAATAAAAAGATGTGTTTTTAATTGGCTGATACCTTAAAGTTAGTTGCAAACCTATCCACCTATGGTTGAAACAAAGTGCAACTGTTACTTTAATTGCCCCGCTACCTGCTGAAATAAGATATTTTTTTCTAAGATTGTGGATATGGGGATAATACATAAAAGAAGAGCAATTGATTGAAGGAAGAATTTATAAATCAGCCATTTGTGGATTCTTTTGAAGCTGCCCCTCCATGCAGCCTCAAACTGAAGAATGGGAATATATAGGAAACAAATTCTGAAGCACCTTTTTTCAGTCTGAGATATTAGGTTTGAACATACATGGCATTGATTAGATGCAAAAAGGTGCCCATAGCATATTGGGCATGCTTATCAGACACTTATCTAGCTACAGCAAAAGTAAGTATGATGTTTTGCTTTTTATGGTTTCCTTAAGAAACACTAATCATTATCTGTTTGACAACTCAAATAGGTTATCCCACTGATTGAATTGGTATGTATCAAGTAGTTCACACAATAAATACATTTCAAAGATCCATAGCTTAGGGGGACTGTAGTTGTTTTTTAAATGTCTTTTTTTGAGTGCCACAGCTGCTGAGTGACTTCCTCAGAGCAATAACTGTGCCCCCCCTGTCACTTACAGGCCATCGGACAGTCATTCATTACCAAGATGTGCATAATCCCCTGAAAATGTTCCCCCTCAATATACATCTGTGGTAGGAGGGGAAGTCAACAGTGGACTGGAGTACCTTACTTAAAGCTGGTTTGGGGGGCCCTGAAGGGCCCACTATTGATGAGCTGCTATCCCTTTTGAAGTTGGTTGTCAAGGCTGTGCCATTTCTGTCCCTTGGCCTGATTTGACCTTCGGTGGTTCCTCCACTAACGACTGCCCTTTCTGTGTACCTCCCCCCTTTCTAGGGTGTCTATACCCAGCTCAGCTCAGTTCTCCTATGTTTCCATTAGTCCTTGGTATGCTTGCTAGGTGTACTCTAGTTATTAGCCAGTCCAGTGGCCAAACATGCATTTGAGGGTTCAGTATCAGCCTTGGCCCAAGGCAGACCACCTAAAAAACAGGCATTTGTCACCCAGAGAATAGAGGGTGGTGAGAACTAGTTGTAGTTGAATCACGCAGTACAGGGTAGACAAGCACACATTAAATAGCAGGCTAATACATGTAATGATCAAAGCATCAAAAGATTCATTGACCCGCACATGCATGTTGTCTCTAAGGGCAACAAAACCTTCCACACAATCTTCCATTGGCTACTTAAGGCTATGAATACACCTTGTATTGTTAAGTGGTGTTTACAAAGTGTGAACATCAACTCAGTGAATTATTTCTTGTAACCCCTAAATATAGATATTTATTAACTTCGTTTTTTAACTGTTGACAAACCATGTGAATTTAGATGATTACTGTGAGAAGGTGGCCTGGTATATGCTGTCCATCAATTAACCCCTTGCATGCTGCCGCAATTCTGCGCCTGTGCGGCAGAATCGCGAGTGGGCGGGTTCATGACGGCCCCCAGCCGTCATCAGCACACAAGCGCCGTAGTGCATGACGGATGGGGGCCGTCATCAGCATGCAAGGGGTTAAAGTGGGCACCCTGTCCCAGTTCACATGATCCTTATCATGTATGAGGTCAAATATAACCTTTTTGAAAGCTATCCTTAGTCTTAAAGGAATGTAAAGCAGCTTGGTTTACCAGAATATCACCTCCTGAATGACTAAATGAAAGGAGAACCACAAGGTGTTCATATAAAAATATGTATTTACTAATATAACACTCTCCACTATTCTCTACACGAGAATAAAACACAACGCATCCAATATTAGATCTATAGAACAAATGTAAGTAGCACAATACACAGAGGGTTCCAGGGGGAGACCGAACCATATACTAAAAAATGGTATAATAATCATTACTCAAATAGACACAATGCCTAGAACATGTAGAATCGCTGGGACCTCAAGCTACCACCCGGGTGAGAAGATTGGGATCTCACGGAGGACGGGTTGAGTGTGTGAACACGAGCGCGTGATCCGTACAAATCTATGCAAAAGCCGAGGTTACAGTTTTACAATTTAAGGACACTGCCAGGAGGACTTCAAGTAAATCCTTTGGAACTTAAGAGGTTCTAAGGCCAACCCAACAGTGGATACCAAAGTACCTGAGTTACCTATCTCAGAGGAGCTGGGTGCATACGGGTCAAGTGGTGTCAGAAACCTCTGTCATTTTCAATGGAGGGCTGCACAGAAGTACTGCTGCCGGGACGGGGAAGAGTGTCCAGTGGAATCCAAGCCTGGATTCTAGGTTAGAGGAACCTGAAAGCAGAGAGGACAGAGTCTGGGTCACTTCAGGTGACCAGGGGTTCGGTAGTCGAATTCCCACCGATGTTGGGTGCTTCAGGCGCGAAGAAGGGATGCTTGACTCTGCAGCCATAAGAACCAGGAGACGTCAAGGACGATGAGGATCCAGAGGTGAGCTGTCCCACGAAGGATGTCGAGTGGTGAGGGGTCGATGTCCGGAGGGAGCACGAACAAGCCTTGGCAACAGCAACCCACGCAGGAAGGAGAAACAGGTTACGGTGTGGACCAGCAAGATCCAGGGGTCTCCCCAAGCAATGGAGAGTCAGGGCATGTCTGGAGCAATCAGGGAAGCCCAAGAACAAACAAGGTGACCCTTGCCAGGACCCACAGGCCAACGGACCAGGAATTGCAAGGAGACCTCAAGCAAGTTTGCAAAGTACCAGCCCACAGAGCACTTGGTGCAAGGAGGCCGGAGTTCTTTGGTGTAAATACTGCTCGGGGTCATGACTACACAGAGTCCAATGCAAAAGCACAGGAATCACCAACAAGCATATGCAACTGCAAATGTGCGCAGTGCACAGGGGTTCGGCCTCGCAGTTCCTGCAAGGGATACTGGCCTCATAATTGCTGAGAGGGAAGATCGACCTCAGGGACCTCGGAAAACCCACCTCCTATGTTGCTGAAATCTTCGGAGTCCTCGGGAGCAGCAAACAAGTCAGATGCGCTTAGGTGCCTGCTAGATGAACCACTGATGGCAGAATGCAGAACAATGTCATACATTCACCCCAGTACAGAGATCTGGGCCTAAATCCATCGTTTTTTTGCTCACCATGCCATTCCAGTTTGGAGCCAGCCATATGCAAATCAGTCTTGACCCTGCGCCCAATGGGAACAGTCCAGCCTGAACTGCCAGGCAAGATCCTCCCTGGACTGGAAACAAGCATTCTAGGACCGGTTTGGGGCTTTCAGCCCTCATCATCCAGGATAGCTTGACTCCAGTGGCATTTGGCTGGGTCGAAACTGGAATGGCATGGGGAGCAAAAAATACGATGGATTTAGGCCCAGATCTCCTCTGTACTGGGATGAACGTATGATATTGTTCTGCATTCTGCCATCAGTGGTTCTTTTTGTAGGTGCCTGCTAGTGCAAGGGAGTAACTCCTTTACTCCAAGGGAGATTCTTCAGTCGTCCAGCGTTGTGCAGACAGTCGAAGTACTTGAGTTTCTTCTTAGCAGAATCTTGTCCAGGTAAAATCCAATGTGCTGTAGCCAGGTAACCCGTGTTATACCCATGGTAAGGGGTGGACAGAATCAGGGCACCCTCCCAGGGGAGGGACAGGACAGAGGGGTGGCTACACCCATGTCCTTTGTCCAGTTGCGTGCCACAGCAGGTGCCAATGGCTCCCAGAACTGGTTTGAGCTGGACTATGCACGGGGACACCAAATGTGCCCCCAGTGCAGACTTTCTGGCAGTTTCAGAGTGCAGCCACCCAGCCCCAATACACTAAACCCTGTCTGGGGGGGTGATCACACATCCCTGTGACAGGATGCTTATTATCAAGCCTTGCTCTGCTCAAGCTGGGCTCAGCAGCAGGAGGGCAGAAATGTGTTTGTGGTTGGCTGCGCCGGGGTTAGGAAAGCTGGTACCGGGTAGACCGGTGTTCCACAGTAGTGGTTTCAGAAGGGTGGAATCATACCTCCTGCACCAGTTACTGGTGTGGAGGTATTATTCCATGGTGTTTGACACCAAACACAACAAGTTTCTAAGCAACCGTTTTAAAGTAAGCATTTACCGCAGTTAACCCCGGAGAATGGTCTACGAAGGCTGCAGAGGGGCCCTACTCATGCAGGAGCACCTTCTCATGTAAAACCCAGCAACCTGCCTTAAGGATTGATAAGGCCTGCCATAAGGGTGACTGATAGGTTTTTAAGTGTAGGGATTTAGATAGAATAGTGAACCTATATCTAAGTAAGTGGTGCAAGCACCAGCTTACGCAGGCTGCCGTAGCAGACCTTTTGTGTCATTTTGAATGGCCTGTCATGGGTGGCATAATTTATGCTTCAGCTCATGGGAGGCCGCTGGGGTACCTATGCCCACGGTGTACCATATTCTAGGAACTGACAAGGGTACCCCAGTATCCAATCTGGAGTGTACCTATAGTACATACATAGCAATTTAAGGGAGAAAGCAAATATATTGGGATCATGGCTGGATAGCAGGATCCCAGTTTAGTCCAAAAACAGTGAGACATCACTAAAATTGGGGGGTAACCGTAAGAAGCAGATACTAATTTCCTACAATTGCCTTGAGAACCATGTCCCTTAATTTAGCCTAATGTACTCCTTTTACTGAGTGAATAGGCTGTATAAGCTAATCAATATTGCTGCATCCGGATCAGAGGGCCCGATTATGAGTTTTGTCAGGCACACCACCAACCAGCGGCAGTCGAGAGAAAGCCGCCAAGTGGAACTGGTGGTGTGCCAGAGGTGCAATTACAGTGGCGGCATGCTTCAGCTTTATGAGAGGGCTCGGAGGCAATGCCGGCCGCACTGCTGCGCCTCCAGCAAGACAGGCGCACTGTTGCCATGCACCATGTCATTCATGGCCACCAGTGCGCACCCGGAGAGTGAAGGCATAGGGGGGCACAGCATGTGCCCCTGGCCACAATCTGCATGGGCTAAATCACACTGGAGCCATTTGCATCGCCCCTTCCCTGTCTTTCTGCTGATCTTTTCATGGCACGCTTGGCCCATCAGACTGGACTGACCTCTAAGCAGCAGGTCAGCAAGACTACACAAAGATCAAGGTTCATACATCAATCCCGATACAATAATGTTTCTCATTAAACAGGCACTGCTGTGGGGGAGAGGCCTGCCTATCATGTCATCAGGGTGTGTGTTCCACATGGAATGGAACCTTTGTAGCAGGGCTGATATCTTCAAAATGTTTTCCAAATGCTGTGGTCTGATCCCAAAGCAAATAGTTGAAGGGAGGTGTGTCATACTCAAAATGGGGCTGGTGGGGGAGTGTCCTAAATCTGGATTAGGCGAGGTCAGGAGCAGAGCATATCTGTTTTTTAATATATGTATATTTATATAATGTCATTAACATCCTACAAAAGCAATTCAATGGAGGTGGCGTATCTGAATATGCTTCGGAACACAAGGGCACCCACTCGCATATGTTGTCACATAAATGATTGTGGCACGCAATACAGTACAATATAGTCAATGTTATGCTACAGTAGTTGATAACTAGAGGACCTGCCCAGAAAATTGCTGGTCCTCATTGCTGCGACTTACACGCAGCACTGTGACCTGCTCTAAGGCCACAACACACCATAAACATCAGTGTCCGAAGCACTTATACTCAACCAAGGGTACTTAGTTAGGGCCCGTTCTCCATGGACCTCAGCGAGTGCTGTGGGATAACTCTCCTTCGGAAGTGCCAAATAGTTGATGATCAGACCCCAAATATCTCTAGGGCGGGATTTACCCGGCATGACTTCCCAGTATTGTTCAAGCTGTTTGTGGCAGTACACTATGTCTTCAGCTAATTCTGGGTCCGGGGTGGCATCCCACGGATCCAGTGTATTACTACCCTGTACTTAACTAGTTTGAGCAATAGGGCCACAGGGTAGCTAATCCCTGCCGGTACATCCTCAACATAACCTAGGAGTGCCACTAGTGGAGTACTCTTGGGTCTAAAGTAAGTAATATTGCAGGTAATGCTGATCATGGATTCCAATACCCAGCAACACAAGAGCAGTCCCAATACAAATGCAAGAAACCAGGGTCTATGGTACTACAGTGTGTCCAGCGGGAGAAGTCGATAAGAACCATTTTTTTGACAGATCTTTTTTATTCATTTTCCACTACAAAACAGCGCAGACACAATTAGTTGGCATAAGCTATTCAATTAGTACAACAAGCAACAAAGCCTCCTGCCCTCCCACCACCCATCAGTGGCAGGAGTTCACCTAAAAATACCACCAGGGAGATATCTTTTAGTAAGGAAATGGCATAAATGTTAGTCTGTGAAAAGGTAGGGGGTAGGGTGTCTGTGGAAGCGAGGAGGAGTACAAGGAAAGGAGGGTGGTAGAGCTGGGGGGGGCGTGATGATGCTCATCATCCAACTAGGGGAGAGGATGTGGCCTTACTGCCAGAGATGCCCACTTTGGAGCTGAGGAACCAGGTTTGAGCCTCGGAGTGGCTCAACATCCTGTAATTCTGGGCAAATCACTAAATTTCCCCATGCCAAAAAAATAATGTGTTTTTGTGTAAAGTAATTGGTGCTCATGTAAAGCACTCCAATACCTTTGGGTCGAGTTCGCGCTATATAAATCTGCAACAAACAAAAAATGTTGAGTACAAGGCCTTGCTACTAGAACCAATCAAAAGTTGCAGGGCCCTGAGCCTTTGTGGTGTGAAGCTGCTAAATTTGAGCTTGAACATGTAACCTATCAAAGACTGCCAAAGGCAAGTGAATTGTTTATCTGTTTGCTAAGCGGCGAGTGATATGTTCCATGGCTATGGACTGTCACAGCTAGTGAAACCATAGGGATGGGGTGGTGGCTTTCAACAGAGGACAATCAGTTGTTTGCCCATTCCCATCACGCGGTTTGTAAGTGTCCAGTCCGAGCCCATTAACCCAGTCTTCTAAGTTGGTCGAATCACCAGGAGTGTGAGAAGTTGGCCTGATATGTAGTGTTTCCAATTCTGGAACCACTGGGTATCAGTCCAAACAAACCCCAAAGATGTCAGGTTGTAAGTCAACCTTGTAGACAAGCTATCCTAGTGGTAGCATGGACTAAGCAGCCTTAAAGGCTTAACTTAAGAGGTCGTGTTAAGCGAGCTGTTTTACCACATACAATCCTGTAATCAAATGAAAGGACACCACACAAGTATATATTGTAAAAATATATGTATTTATTTCTAAATTACTCCCCAGTACTCTTTATGAGGAAAGGGGCACAAGCGTTAAATCAAAAGCACAGTAAAACATATGAGGTTGCACAATTATGGATGAGGGCGGGTGGCCACTCAAACCATATACTAAAAAAATGGTATAAGGAACACTTATCGAACAATGGTTAGGCCTAGGGCCTAGAGATTCGCTGGGAGCAGTCGGGACTAGCAATGATGAAGTCGGGAGTAGCCCACAGGAGACGGGTGCAGCACGGAAAGTGCGGCGCGCACCAATGCAAAGTCAATGGTGCGTAAAAGTTGGATAAAGTGAATTAAATGATACTTCCGCTGAACCTAGGAACACAAAACTTTAGACACAGACCCTAGAGGTGTGTACCAGTGTAAGGACACCGGCGTTGCAAAGTTACCTCACCCACAGGCCGTGGGTGCACAGGGTCGAAGTGGCGTCGGGTTCTGTCACGCAGGTTCTTGGTGCTTGGAGCTGTTGCAGCTGCAGGCGCTGTGAAGCAGAAGTGTCCGGTGCGATCCAAGGGTGGATCGAAGTAGAAAAGTACCTGAAAGCAGAGGGGACAGAGTCTGGGTCACTCAGCAGTGACCAGGGTGGAACCAGGACGGAACCAGGCAATGTCGGGCGCAATCAGGCGGTTGTCGATAGGCTTCTCTCCGCTGTCACGTGGGCTCTGGGGCATCTGCGACGTCCAGGAGCAGGTCACGATCTGTCCCACGTAGGCTCTCGCCGTCAGCACCGTCGGCTTCAAGATTGCAGCAAACAGCACTTGGCAAAAGCAATCCACACAGAACCGGGAGATTGCTTATCACTCGAACCAGGAGGGTCAGAGTGGGTGCTCCTTTTCACAGGAGCTGGTGCAGATCTGGAGCAACCAGAAAAGCAAGTCGTATTTCAAGTTTCGTCGGCACAGGGGCCACAAGCCAGCTGGCAAGTGACCGGGCCAACGCGTCGAGCGCACACAAGCAGAAGGGCCCCACGCAGCACTCGTCGAGTGTGGAGGGGTGAGCTTTGGTGCAAGTGGAGCTCGGGGCTGGGGCTTCTCAAACCCCGGTGCACAGCTTCGAGGGTCACTCGGGGGCCGCACGGTCAGCGTCTCGTGGCCTTTTCAAGATGGCGTGCCCCACGCTTCCGGTCGCCTCCACGGGTCTCAGCTCTGCAGGGACTGTGGATCGGGCAGGTAGAAGGCAGGCAAGCTTGATCTCGTCGATCTCTGTCGCTCGAGTTCCGGCGGGAACTGCAACAAAGCAAGGGTCGAGGGCTGGATGGTGCCTGTTTGCACAGGGTGGTCACTCCTTGACCACAAGGGAGATTCTTCAGTCTTCTCACGTCGTGTAGAAAGTCGAAGTGTCCAGATTTCGTTTCTTATGTTTCTTCAGGATGATCTGAGGTCCGTTGGGACTGCTCCCCCTCTTATTCGAATCTAGGGGGTTGGACATCCTGCTAGGTCCCCTCCTATGGGTGGGACCCAGGAAGGGGGTGGTTACACCCCTCTCCTTTGATCCTGGCCGCGCTGGGACAGGGGCTGGGAGGCCCCAGAACCGGTTTGGCCGGATCCTGCAAGGGGCAGCCTTGTGCTCCCCAGGCAGTGTCTGGTTTCTTTGAAACCTCCCTACTCCAATCCACTATCTCCTGTCTGGGGTGGTTTGGCACCGCCCTGTGACAGGAAACTCTTTGTCCAGGCCTCCTCTGCCGGGTTTCGGTCAGCAGCAGGAGGCCAGACCCGTGTCTGTGGCAGGGGCATCCATTTTGTGGATCTGAGGCTCATTTTAAATCAACCGCGTTTCAGCAAAGTAACATGTCTTCTCCCTCTAGAAGGGTGGAATGCTACCCCCGTCGCCAGAACTGGCGAGGGGGTAGTATTCCAATTCGTATGACACCTTACACGACATGTTTTGATAAAGCCAAACCAAAGTTGCTATATAACCGCGAGGATTATAAGGCGCTTAAGAGTATATGGTATGGCATTATCCCGGATCAGCTTAGGGAGTTGTTCCCGACAGCTGCAGACAGGCTCAGCTCATGCCAGAGCACCATCTCACATAAAACCACGCACTCTGCCTCCAGGATTGATGAGGCCTTCCATAGGAGTGGCTCACAGGTTATATATGTGTCCAGATATAGGTGTAGATATAGGTATACTATATCTATGCAAGGGGTGATTACACCCACTTGCCCCAGCTGAGTGATCAGCCAGTTGTGTCAATTTAGATAGCCAGCCAGGGGTGGCAAAAGATATGCTGCAGCCCCTGGTAGGCCTTGGATGCACCTATGCCCTGGGCACCTATAGTGCACTGTACAGGGGCTGATAAGGTGACCCAAGCCAATCTAGTTATGCACCTAGGGTACATGGAAACCATTTTACAGAGAGAGCAGATAGCCTGGGGCCCTGATTAGCAGGGAACCAGGCCAACTAAGTCGAAAACCAGCTAAACACAGGGCAAAAAATCTGGGGTAACCATAGTCAGGTAGCCACTTTCCTACATAACCCCCCCCCCAAACGAAAGGAGATAAGGCTATCCTTGGCCAGGTAAGCCTATATTGCCTGAGTGGCCATATAAGGAAGTACCTGCACTAGCATGGGTACCCCCTGTCTCATGGTCCACTAAGCAGTCCCTCACCCTAGGGGTATTAGAGGGTCTCCACCATAGGGAATCACTACCTTGGGTGTGTTTATGCAAAGTTAAAGGCTGGTTTGGATATGGAGTATTGAAGTGAGGCTCCACTATTTTTGGGCTCAACTTCCTCCAATTATCTTCCACCATAGGTGCCTTTCTTTCTTCAACTGAGTTGCACTGAGCTCTCAGGGTCAACCTCTGGCTACCTAAAGCTGGAGGCTGGGTCCCTCTGTTTGGCTTGCTGGAGGGACAGTTCAGGTTTAGGCCCTTTGGGTCCCAGGTTTGGCTGTGCCCAACAGAATCCATCTGTGGGAGGTCCCTAACTATTTTTAAGGGGGCTCCCTCAGGAGTTTTTAAAGTTTTCACCTTACTAGGCCTACTAGTTTTGGTGCCCCAAATCTGTTGATGGGGGTGCTTTATTTGACAGGGGGCCCTCTGGGTCTCACTGTCCTTCTTGTCCTCTGCAGCCCTGGGCTGACTAAGGCAAGGTAGAGAGGGGCAGGTTACCTGCTCCAGACTGGATCCCACCTGAGAAGGGTCCACTGCCATCAGAGGCTCTGTCAGGCCAGGCCTAACAACCTCTGGGGCAGTTCCTTCATCAGGGGTAAGATCAGTTCCCTGAGGAGGCTGATCCTGTCCTACTGTCTGGTGAGGGGGAGATTTCTCTTCCTCCTCCATGCTCTCAGTTTGGGTGGAGTGATCCATCATTTCAGGCTTCACAACACACATATCTGTTTGAGTTTGGGCTGTGGCCATCACAGCCCCACCAACCTTTTCAGGAGGAGACTCAGTTTGGGTTTCTGCTGTTATCATAACAGCTTTGCTACTCTGTCTTGGAAGAGCTTCTGGAAAAGATGGGGCAGAGAGTTGCTCAGCCCTACCAACCTTTTCAGGAAGGACATCTTGAATTGGGGCTATAGCCAGTACAGCCCCACTAACCTTTCCATTGGAATTTACCATTCTAGAATGGATTTCCTGTTCAACCTCAGCCCAGGCTGAGATTTCCAAATCATTACCCAGTAGACAGTCTACAGGCAAGTTTGGTGACACTGCCACTCTCTTTGGGCCAATGACACCTCCCCAGCTGAGACTTACTACTGCCATGGGATGATTTGTTTGGATACCATCAATGTTTGTTACCTGGTATGTGGCACCTGGTAAAAGTTGCTTAGAGGGGACTATACAGTCAGCCACCATGGTGATGCTAGCCCCTGTGTCTCTAAAAGCTTCAACTTTCAAACCATTGATGATGGGTTCTTGTCTATATTTGCTCAAGGTATTTGGGCAAACAGAGAAGTTGGCAAACCCCATGCCAGTCTCATAGACAAGATCATTTGGGGATGGAGACCTGGATAGGCCAGGGTCCCCTTGGGCTCCAAAAGTAAACCCACCCAGATTCCTGGGTGTGCTCCCACTTCCTGGGGGATTACTGCTGACAGTAACAGGAGGTGTTGGAGCTGGCTTTGGAGGTATGTTTTCTTTATTGCCATTCTTGGGACAACAGTTGTTTGTTTTGTAATGCCCAACCTGTTTACAGGCATGGCAATAAGGCTTTTTCTCTGTTGAAGAAGTGTCTTGGGACCCACCCCCCTTCTTGGAGTTTTGGGGCCCTGGGGAAGTGTTTTCTTTACTTTTATCCCCACCCTTATCTTGAGGCTTGGTAGACTCCTTCTTCTGGTTATTGTCCTGATTCTTAGGCCTAATCCTGGTTCTGACCCACTTATCTGCCCTCTTTCCCAATTCTTGGGGAGAGGTCAAATCTGAGTCCACCAGGTGCTGGTGTAAGAGCTGGTTCTGACAATTACTAAGGATCTGCTCCCTCATAATCAAATTATACAATCCTGTGAAGTCATGTACTTTGCTGCCATTCAGCCAACCCTCCAGAGCCTTAGTTGCACAATCAACAAAATCAGTCCAGTCCTGAGTCTGTGTCTTCTGGGTATCTCTGAACTTTAACCTGTACTGTTCAGTGGTTAAGCCAAACCCATCTATTAGGACACTCTTCAGGACTTTGTAATTGCTGGCATCCTCATGTCTGACAGTGAGGAGCCTATCCCTCCCTTTCTCTGAAAAGGAGTACCATAAGATTGCTGCCCACTGTTCCTCAGGAACCTGCTGTACCATGCAGGCTCTCTCCAGAGCAGTCATCCATTTGTGGATGTCATCCCCTTCCTGATAGGGGGGCACAATCTTTGTCAGGTTTCTACTATCATAGGACCTGGGTTTCTCTTTAGGAACTTTGCTGCCACCAGTGGCATCTAAGCCACACAATTTTCTTTCTCTTGCTAAAGCAAGTTTAGCTTGAGCCAAGGCTACCTCTTCCCTTTCTATTTGGAGTTGGACAGCCCTCATCCTGGCCCTATGCTCTTTTCTCTGGGAGGAAGTCATCCCTCTTTGAGATTCTCTTGAGGCACTAGAAAGGTGAGAGTCCCTTGATAGAGATCTCTCCCTCCTATTACCTGGGAGAATTTGGTTATGAGATCTGGGGAGGTGCTGGCCCTCTCCATTCCCATGTAGGTCCAAGTTGGCCTGGTTAAGCCTGGCAACCTGTACCTGGTTTCCCCTCTGATCCTGATCTTCAGGCTCTTCTACATCAGAGCCTTCCTCTTCCTCTTCCTCCTCCTCTTCTTCTGGAAGATTCTCATTCTCAGGGGAGTTTATCCCTTCACCTGATTCTAAGGGAGCCTGACTCACCTTATCTAGGTCATCCTTTTCTAGGAGAGCTATTAGGGAAGGAATGGTAGGGCCTCTGCCCTTTTTTAGCCCCCTGGCTGTGCACAAGGCACTCAGGTCTTTGTGGCTAAGGTTGTCATATCTGGATGTTGTCCCTATAGGATCAACTTCTACAGGAGCAGAGCCTGAGGCTCTACCTGTATCAGACATGACTGCTAGTGAGGTGTAAGTGGTGCACTTACCTACACTAAGTGGTTTCCTACTGTACCTTGCTAGTTAGTTGTAGTCAGGGTGTGCTACTCCCTTTTCTCTACAACTACTAAGTTCAGTAGAACTTAATATGCTAAGCTTTTGATTTATATGTACCTAGAGGTACTTGATGTGATCTTTCAATTTGATAAAGATTGCAATGGTAAAACAAACAGCAAGCTCAAATCCGCACCGCTGCACACCAATGTGAGAAGTTGGCCTGATATGTAGTGTTTCCAATTCTGGAACCACTGGGTATCAGTCCAAACAAACCCCAAAGATGTCAGGTTGTAAGTCAACCTTGTAGACAAGCTATCCTAGTGGTAGTATGGACTAAGCAGCCTTAAAGGCTTAACTTAAGAGGTCGTGTTAAGCGAGCTGTTTTCCCACATACAATCCTGTAATCAAATGAAAGGACACCACACAAGTATATATTGTAAAAATATATGTATTTATTTCTAAATTACTCCCCAGTACTCTTTATGAGGAAAGGGGCACAAGCGTTAAATCAAAAGCACAGTAAAACATATGAAGTTGCACAATTATGGATGAGGGCAGGTGGCCACTCAAACCATATACTAAAAAAATGGTATAAGGAACACTTATCGAACAATGGTTAGGCCTAGGGCCTAGAGATTCGCTGGGAGCAGTCGGGACTAGCAATGATGAAGTCGGGAGTAGCCCACAGGAGACGGGTGCAGCACGGAAAGTGCGGCGCGCACCAATGCAAAGTCAATGGTGCGTAAAAGTTGGATAAAGTGAATTAAATGATACTTCCGCTGAACCTAGGAACACAAAACTTTAGACACAGACCCTAGAGGTGTGTACCAGTGTAAGGACACCGGCGTTGCAAAGTTACCTCACCCACAGGCCGTGGGTGTACAGGGTCGAAGTGGCGTCGGGTTCTGTCACGCAGGTTCTTGGTGCTTGGAGCTGTTGCAGCTGCAGGCGCTGTGAAGCAGAAGTGTCCGGTGCGATCCAAGGGTGGATCAAAGTAGAAAAGTATCTGAAAGCAGAGGGGACAGAGTCTGGGTCACTCAGCAGTGACCAGGGTGGAACCAGGACGGAACCAGGCAATGTCGGGCGCAATCAGGCGGTTGTCGATAGGCTTCTCTCCGCTGTCACGTGGGCTCTGGGGCATCTGCGACGTCCAGGAGCAGGTCACGATCTGTCCCACGTAGGCTCTCGCCGTCAGCACCGTCGGCTTCAAGATTGCAGCAAACAGCACTTGGCAAAAGCAATCCACGCAGAACCGGGAGATTGCTTATCACTCGAACCAGGAGGGTCAGAGTGGGTGCTCCTTTTCACAGGAGCTGGTGCAGATCTGGAGCAACCAGAAAAGCAAGTCGTATTTCAAGTTTCGTCGGCACAGGGGCCACAAGCCAGCTGGCAAGTGACCGGGCCAACGCGTCGAGCGCACACAAGCAGAAGGGCCCCACGCAGCACTCGTCGAGTGTGGAGGGGTGAGCTTTGGTGCAAGTGGAGCTCGGGGCTGGGGCTTCTCAAACCCCGGTGCACAGCTTCGAGGGTCACTCGGGGGCCGCACGGTCAGCGTCTCGTGGCCTTTTCAAGATGGCGTGCCCCACGCTTCCGGTCGCCTCCACGGGTCTCAGCTCTGCAGGGACTGTGGATCGGGCAGGTAGAAGGCAGGCAAGCTTGATCTCGTCGATCTCTGTCGCTCGAGTTCCGGCGGGAACTGCAACAAAGCAAGGGTCGAGGGCTGGATGGTGCCTGTTTGCACAGGGTGGTCACTCCTTGACCACAAGGGAGATTCTTCAGTCTTCTCACGTCGTGTAGAAAGTCGAAGTGTCCAGATTTCGTTTCTTATGTTTCTTCAGGATGATCTGAGGTCCGTTGGGACTGCTCCCCCTCTTATTCGAATCTAGGGGGTTGGACATCCTGCTAGGTCCCCTCCTATGGGTGGGACCCAGGAAGGGGGTGGTTACACCCCTCTCCTTTGATCCTGGCCGCGCTGGGACAGGGGCTGGGAGGCCCCAGAACCGGTTTGGCCGGATCCTGCAAGGGGCAGCCTTGTGCTCCCCAGGCAGTGTCTGGTTTCTTTGAAACCTCCCTACTCCAATCCACTATCTCCTGTCTGGGGTGGTTTGGCACCGCCCTGTGACAGGAAACTCTTTGTCCAGGCCTCCTCTGCCGGGTTTCGGTCAGCAGCAGGAGGCCAGACCCGTGTCTGTGGCAGGGGCATCCATTTTGTGGATCTGAGGCTCATTTTAAATCAACCGCGTTTCAGCAAAGTAACATGTCTTCTCCCTCTAGAAGGGTGGAATGCTACCCCCGTCGCCAGAACTGGCGAGGGGGTAGTATTCCAATTCGTATGACACCTTACACGACATGTTTTGATAAAGCCAAACCAAAGTTGCTATATAACCGCGAGGATTATAAGGCGCTTAAGAGTATATGGTATGGCATTATCCCGGATCAGCTTAGGGAGTTGTTCCCGACAGCTGCAGACAGGCTCAGCTCATGCCAGAGCACCATCTCACATAAAACCACGCACTCTACCTCCAGGATTGATGAGGCCTTCCATAGGAGTGGCTCACAGGTTATATATGTGTCCAGATATAGGTGTAGATATAGGTATACTATATCTAAGCAAGGGGTGATTACACCCACTTGCCCCAGCTGAGTGATCAGCCAGTTGTGTCAATTTAGATAGCCAGCCAGGGGTGGCAAAAGATATGCTGCAGCCCCTGGTAGGCCTTGGATGCACCTATGCCCTGGGCACCTATAGTGCACTGTACAGGGGCTGATAAGGTGACCCAAGCCAATCTAGTTATGCACCTAGGGTACATGGAAACCATTTTACAGAGAGAGCAGATAGCCTGGGGCCCTGATTAGCAGGGAACCAGGCCAACTAAGTCGAAAACCAGCTAAACACAGGGCAAAAAATCTGGGGTAACCATAGTCAGGTAGCCACCTTCCTACAAGGAGCTACAGCTGGGACCGCTGGGATAGAGTACCCAAGAATAGCTTTGCTGTGACCCAGAATTTCTTTCCAGAACACCTGAATTAGTGCACAGTCCTACCACACGTTTGAACATGCCAGTCTCTGTTACAGCGCCAGCAGAGGTTGGAGGTCATGGAGTACATATGAGGAGCCTGCCAGGGGTGAGGTGAGATAGTATTAATCATCACTTTATATGCCAGTTCCCTCTGGGAAATGCTGTGGAGGGATTTCGGCATGGCTGCCCATAGGAGTTACTAGTCATTAGTGGGTATGTCATTTTCCAACTCTGCCACCCTTTTCAATTGGTAGTTGTAGAGGGATTTTAGAGTCTTGGATGATGGATGTCTGTGCTGGTAGTACTAGAGTTGTGACTTTTCTGTGATATTGAAATCTCATTTGCATTGTTCAAATTGTTAAATGTTTTTGCCCCGAAAGAGGTCACCCATAATTCTGCAGTCACCCCTCTCCCACTGTGGGAAGGTGGCGAGCTGTAGGGCGGGTATGAATTCCAAGTGTCTAGCAAAGGGAGGTGGGAAGACCGTGAGTCTCTTTCTGACACCTATCACATGTGCGTGATCCCAGCTACATGGAGCCATCTTTGTGGGGGTGTTCAAGCCTCAGAAGCCATGTGAAGTCCCAGAGCAGGAGGCAAGTCATCACCCAATCCAGGTGCAGCCAATGTTTGTCGCTTTCACAGACTGTCAACTCCGAAACATATCGGAGGTGGGCCGACCAGTAATATTCCTGGAGGTCGGGGCATGCCAGACCCCCGCCCCCATCTCTTGGGAGCCTTAAGATTTTGTTGAAGATTTGTGGAGTTTTCCCCACCCAGATAAATGTGGGTATATTATTCTGGAGCTGGAATATGTCCTTGGTTAGTATAGAAATCAGTAGCTTTTAAAATTGATATAGGACTCTGGGGTGGATATTTATTTTAACCATGTTTATACACCCGATCTAAAACAGGTAGAGTGGGTGCCATCGCCGGACGTTTTGAGAATATTTTTGTGGAGTTGCCTTCAGTTAGTTCTCAACCATCCCTTTAGGTGAGGTATGATATTTAGCCCCAAATATTTGATCAACTGCTAGGCCTACAGAACGGGGGTCAATTCTTTCATGAGGATCAGGAGGTCAACTGGTAGGATTGTGATAATGAGCTGGTGAGATTAGGCCAAGTTGACCCTGAAGCCTGAGACTCTTTCAAAGTCCTCCAAGATTGGGTTAAAGCTGCAAGGACATCTGCCGGGTTGGGCAGTGTGGAGGAAATCATCTGCAAACAGGCTTATCTTGTGTGATTGGCCGCCAAATGGGATCACGTGCTACTGTCAAACTCTGGTTCGACTGCCAGAGCAAAGAGGAGGGGGAACGGGGAAAATCCCTGTCGCATTCTCGTGTCAGGGTGATGGGTGCCATGCTTTGTCCATTTACTCTGATCAGTGTGGTGGGGATAGTATAGGCCGCCAAGATTTTTCCTCTAAATCCCAGTCTCTTCAGAAGTTTGTGTAGGACCTCCATCATGAAAGCCCAGCTCATGCAGTCGAATGTTTTCTCTGCATTGAGAGAAAGGAGTAAAGCTGGGATCTCGTGCTTTTAGGGGTTTGCATTTAGATAAGCCTGACGACGGATATTGTCTGCTCCTTGATTGTTAAGAATAAATCCTACCTCATCCAGATCTATGAGACCTGGGAGCAGGGGGTCTAAGCGCTTAGCTAGTATTTTAGTACTTATTTTTGGCATTTGCGTGTAATAGAGCAAAGGGCTGGTATGATTCACATTCTGTCAGGACTTTAGCTGGCTTGGGGACTAGCGATATCTCCGCTTTCCACATAGTGGTGGTCAGGCTGGTGTCTGAGTTGTGGAGTAGGAGCAGATGTTCTAGAAGATTAGATAAAAAAGCTTTGTAAAATTCAAGTGGTAGGCAGCTGGCCCTGGCGTTTTACTGATTGGTTGGCATGGCTCGGATCGCCTGACACAGCTCTTCACCGTCTATGGGGGCACCCAAGGAGTCCATGCATTGACTTACAATGGGTTCCTAGTCACATTTATCTAGAAAAAGTTGTATGTGGGCAGGATCCACAAGTGTCCTGCATATAGAGAGTCTGATAGAATTCACAGAAGGCCTCTTACTTATCCCTCTCCTTTACCACCCAGATTTCCACAACTAGTTGTACGCAGGAGATATGGACCTGGCCTGCTGGGCTTTTATTTAACAACAAGGGGTAGTGATGGACAGAGTTTCTGAATTAAGCAGAATACTCTCACCCAGTCATGAGATCAGGTCTAGATCCAACACCGTTTTTTAGCACACTGCACCATCCCAGTTCAGAACATGCCTATATGCAAATGAGTCTGTTCCTGTCCCAGTGCATGACGGGAACAGGGCAAACCAAACTACCAAGCCAATTCTTACACTGGGAAGGAAACAAGCTTCCGGGGACCGGTTTCTGGCATTTCAGCCGTCGTCGGCCCGGCTTGCTTGAATCCTGATGGTGCAATGAGCAAGGGACTCACATCTGAGTATACCCTTCCACGCTTAGGGTCCCCGGTAGCTTGTCTCCTTTCTGGTGAAGAATTGGCTTGGTAGTTTAGTCTGCCCTGTTTCCATGATGCACTGGGCCAGGGACAGACTGATTTGCATATAGCCAGGTTCTGAGCTGGGATGGTGCAGTGAGATAAATAACGGTGATGGATCAAGCCCTGATCTTTGGACTGGGTAAGAGTGGTCTGCTCAATTCAGACACTCTGTTCATCACCACCCCCTTTTCTGAATCGTTTTTGGCCACTATAGGTATGGCAGGGTATACTCAGACATGAGTCCCTTTCTCACTGCACCATCAGGATTCAAGCAAGCCGGGCCGAACAAGGCTGAAATGCCAGAAACCGGTCCCCGGTAGCTTGTCTCCTTTCTGGTGTAGAATTGGCTTGGTAGTTTAGTCTGCCCTGTTCTCATGATGCACTGGGCCAGGGACAGACTGATTTGCATATAGCCAGGTTCTGAGCTGGGATGGTGCAGTGAGATAAATAATGGTGATGGATCAAGCCCTGATCTTTGGACTGGGTAAGAGTGGTCTGCTTAATTCAGACACTCTGTTCATCACCACCCCCTTTCTGAATCGGGCTTTTATTTGACGGCAAGGAGGGCACCCACTTTGTTGTCTCTGTCATAGAAGGGCTGCCCTATTGTTAGGAGTATGTATTCCATGCAGTTGATTCTCTGGAGTTTTAGTTGAACCCTAGTTATAGCCAGTTTCCGTTGAAGGAGCTTGGTGGGCTTTTGTTTGTCAAGGTCCTCCGAGTCTTGTATCACTGCTGTCAGAGAATTTTCCACGAGTCTTGCCTCTCTGGCACTACCCTTATAAATGCGTATGATTGTGCCCTGGATTGTGGCTTTAGAGCATCCCAGCATGTATGTACCAAGGCCTCTGGGGATGAGTTGTGTGTGAAGTAGTCGCTTATAGCCTCCAAGATAGCAACCCCTTTCACCAGGTCTCTCTGTATTTGAGGGATAAGACCAGAGTGCAGGGTGTCAAGGAAGACGTGGGTCTCTGTGCCAAGTGAGTTCCACATGGGCATGATCTCAGATAGATATATCAGATATGATAGCCGAGGCAACTGTAGTGAGAAGAGAGTGGTTTATGAATATGTAGTCAATGCAAGAGTAAAATGTGTGGACGTGGAACAGAAAATGAAGACTCTAGTGTTGGGATGGAGGTTTGGTGACTTCCTCTTTTAAAAGGGCTGACATCATCCCTGTCCCCTGGTAGAAGTTATTGTTTGTATCATAGTCAGCATCCTATGCTAGATTGAGATCTCCCCCCTCTTTTATGCCCCCTGTGGCTCCTCTTAGCTGTTGTTGTGTTGTGTAGAAACAAGTCTTGAGACATGTTGGAGGCATATATGTAATTGTTATTGTAATTGTTTTAGAGCCTTTGTGGGAGATAATCTTTTGGAATCTGTCTCCTGGATTTTGTATCACCAAGGTAGGGTCGCATCCTATGTGTGATTTGCAGAATATTTCGATGCCTGCCATTTTAATGGTGGGAGATGCCCAGTATTGGTGGGGAAAGTGACGATGGAGTATTCAATAGTAGGCTACACTCATTAAATGGGTCTCTTGTAAGAAGAAGACGCCAGGGCCCTACTGAGCCAGCTTAGGCCAATTTTACATAGTAGCACAAGAGTGTGGTACACCCTGTGGAGGAATTTGATATGTATTAGTTGCAATCTAAAACTGAGTGAGAGCACACCGGTCTGAGTGCAATAGTACTGCCATTGTTTTCTGTAGGAGAGGGAGGCAGGGCCCTCAGCCATGGAGTTCTTGCCTTGGGTGTGCAGGGAAGGGCTTTGTCTTCCATGGTAGTGTACAGTCAAGATGTTTCTCTAGTGCATGCACAGGTGCAGGAGCGATGGGGAATGTGCTGTGAAGTGCTTTGCAGGTAGTTCAGAGAAACTTGAATATGTCTAAGGATGTGCAGTGGGAGCATTACCTAAGGGAATATAGCATGAAAAATGTTCTTACTGGGGGAGGCGGAGCTTGCTGGCGTCCATGCAAGACGTGTGAGAGCTGAGCTCCTCGCCTGAGCCCCCTTAATATTCGTCAAATTGATCCTTTTTGGCGCCTCACTATCCCCAGCGAGGGCGGAATTCGCTTCTACGACCCCTAGAGCTGCTGGGGGCACCTTCCCTGATCGAAATCGGTGGTGGCATCGATCACCGGACCGGCGGAGTTTGGAGTTGCGGACCAGGCCGCAATCCGCGGACTATCCTTGGGGGCTATCCGCCCTACGTAACACTACGTGCGGCGTGAGGTTCCTGTGCGGCCCCGATCTGCCGGACTGCCTTCTGCCCGGTGCTGATTCTGGCCCGGTCCTCACCAGTGCGGGTTCATTCTGGCCCCTCTGCCCTGTGTGTGTTTGCTGCAACCCCCTTGGTGGAGACCTGGGGCTACCCGGAGTGACCTACGGACCGGACCGCGGGAAGTAGCGCCCTACGACTGCCGGTTGGCGGGCTCCGCCGATACTCTGTTCGGCCTGAGGACTAGAAGGACACTGGTATTGGGCCGTGTGCTTTGGTGTGTACTGGCACTTCTCGGCACCCGGTGCTGTGACCTGCACCGTAGCGTGAAGCCGGAGTTTGGATTTCTCCCCCTGGACTAGTCTGTGCCACGAGGCTCGCGGCCGCCATCTTTGGCTGCCATTCCTTGCTGTGCTCCGGACTGCTTCGCGTAGTTCGCTCCCCAGGCACTCCTCCTACGTCGAGCCGCCTCTTGCTCCTTGCTTGACACGTTTTCTGTGACCTCTGCCATGGGGAAAGGAGACAGAAATCAGCCGAAGCTCACGTTCGAGCAACGGAAGCCGAAGGGCGCGGAGAGCGCTCCTCCGGAAACATCAGCGCAGGCGGCGGAAGGCTCGCTCTGTGCGGACATTCGTGAGATGCTCGGCGCCATGGAGAAAGGCCTGCAGGACAGTATGTCCGCGATCGGCTCGAAAATCGACGCCTTATCATTCCGTATGGACCGGATGTCCGAAAGGGTGGACAAACATGTGGAACGTTTGGACATGGCGGAGCGCAGGCTGCCGGAGGCGGAGGAGGCCCAAACGGAGTGGGACAAGGATCGTAAGCAATTCAGCCGTCTTCTCCAGGTCATACAGGACAAAACGGAGGATTTGGAAGCGCGTTCACGGCGTTCCAACATCCGCATCACGGGGGTTGCGGAATCCACCAACACCGGAAAGATGGAACTGTTTGTCGAGAAGCTGCTTCACAAGCTCCTGGGGGAGGACGTCTTCTCCCCCATGTTTATTGTTGAGAGGGCCCATCGCACTCTCGGTCCCAAGCCGCAGCCTGGCCTCCCACCGAGACCAATCATTGCAAAACTTTTGAACTACAGGGACCGCGACCTGGCCCTCCGTCTGGCAAGGGAGAAGGGGGTCTTGCAGTTTGAAGGAATGAACATCTCCCTCTATCCTGACTTCACAGCAAGGGTGCAAGAGGAGCGGAAGCGATTCGCCCCCTACAAGAAACAGATGAGGGACATGGGGCTCGACTATGCCATGCTATACCCGGCGAGACTCCGGATAAATAAACAAGGTCATTCGCATTTTTTCATCGACCCGGCTGATCTGAAAAAATCGCTTAAGGAATGGGCCAAAGAACAGCGCAACAGCCCGAGGGATCAGCGTGCGGAGGATGAGGAAGCTGTGTCTTTGGAGGGCCAAGGCTGAACTGTCTCACGCTGCGTAGCTTGGCCTGGCTACTTCACTGTGACTGTATGTATTGTATTCCAGTTTTCGATGTGACTCTCCTTTGCCTTTATAACATTTGGTTTGTGACCCTTAAAGTGCCTGGTTTGTGGTGGTGCCACGAAATGGAGCTCGAACTTTTGCTGCTCTTCTTTTGTTGTCGAGGGGGGTGCTTCCGGTGGTACGTTGGGACTGATTGTTCACCACTCTGCTTGTTCTGCTGCTGGGGCTTAGGTGGGGTGCCGAACGCAATGGGGTGGGGCTGGGAGCAACGATTGTATCTGGCCCTTGTTGGAGAGTATTGTAGTCTGGCCAGAACCTCTGCCCCTGCGCTTTCGGCTTTTCGACCCTCTAGGGGGTCCTGGGTTTGTAGTGGGGTGTTTCGGGTGGGTTCAGGGTGGGTAGTGCTATGCTCTGTCTGACCGGGTTGGGGTTGGTCGGCTGTGGGTGGGTGGTTGTTGGTTGTGCTCGTGTATTGTTGCTGCAATGCTGTTTGGGGTTCAGGGTTTGCCGGGTGGGGGGTTTGTTTTTGCCGACTACTACGCTGTGTCTGTCACTCCATCTGCTCTGCGACATCTTCCTTTCTAATCTGCCATGTCGACCGCTGAATCACTGAGTGCGGAGTGCTCCCTGGGCTCTCTGCGATTACTGTTCTGGAACGTAAGGGGGCTCAACGATTTTCGCAAGCTCAGGAAGGTCTTAGCCTATTTACAACGCCACCACATTGACCTTGCTTTACTGCAGGAAACACATTTGCCGCTTTCCAGCCCTATGTTGCAGGTGCGGGGCCTTGGCTCCGCTTGTGTCGCTGCGGGGTTCACAACGCATGCTAGGGGGGTGCTCATATGGGCTAATCCCAAATCCCGATTGTCGCTGACCCGAGTGGCGGTAGACCCGGAAGGGAGGTTTGTGGTTGCGCGCTGTGTTGGAAAGGATCATGATCTTTTGCTGGTGAATGTGTATGGCCCCAATTACGACTCCCCGGAGTTCTATGCTTCGCTTGCTGACAGCTGCAGGCAGTTTGTGGGCTCTAGAATGCTGTGGGGGGGGGGGATTTTAACTTGGTGCTGAACCCGGACCTTGACAGATCTGCGGGCCCCCCTAGGTCCCCTGCAGCTTCCGCGTCCCTCCTTTTGTCGGAATGTGTGAAACTTGATTTACTTGATGTGTGGCGGCATAGGCACTCGGGGCGGGGTGGGTTCACTCACTACTCGGCCTATCACAACATTCATACACGCATAGATTATTGGTTTGTTTCCCGCTCTTTGCTAGATATGGTTAAGGGTTGCACGGTTCTCCTGCGCACGCTGTCTGACCACTCGCCCTTGCTATTGCTGCTGGTGGCTCCTCCCAAGAGGATCCCCCCCTTCACGTGGAGGTTCCCCCCGTACTCCCTCTTAGATGAGGTTTTCAGAGGGGAACTCGCCGAAGACATAGAGACCTATTTCGCAACCAATGTGGGCTCAGTGGACAGCGTTCAAGTTCTCTGGGACGCATTTAAGGTTTACATCAGAGGGATGACTATGGCGAAGCATTCTGGGGTGCTCAAAGCTATCAGGCGGCGCCTGCAATTGCTCGAGACTCAACTCGCTGCCCTGGATAGTCAGGCAGTGGACTCGGGGGACGCAGCTGATACGGTCACGCTTAAGTCCTTGCTAGATGAATTTCAGGAGGAGGCGGACAGGGAAATTAAGCATATGGGCAAATACGCGACGGCACGGGTGTATGGGGAGCGGGATCGGCCTGGTGCACTCCTAGCTAACCTTATGCGCAACAGTAGGCCCCCATTGGTTATCGAGGAGTTGGTGACAGCTGCTGGGGCGGTGGTTACGGAGGAGCAGGACATCTTGGCGGAATTTCATGCCTACTACACTGCCCTCTACTCCTCGAGGGACGCACATCTCGAGGACGAAATCGACGACTATTTGAGCTACATCCGAATGCCCTTCCTGGCTGACTGGCAGAGGGAGTTCCTTATGGCCCCCATTCAGAAAGAGGAGATAACGGAAGCGCTGGAAGGCATGAAATCTGGTAGCGCTCCTGGTGCGGATGGTCTCACGGTGTCCTTCTACAAAGCCTTCCAAGAGCAGCTGGTCCCGTACTTGATGCTCTTGTTCGATGACATTTGCCAGCAGGGCAGCATGGCGAAATCCATGAGAGAGGCGTTGCTTATTACCATCCCGAAACCTGGCAAGCCCCTTAATCAGTGTGGCTCCTACCGGCCGCTATCGCTGATAAATGTGGATGCGAAACTGTACGCTAAGGTTCTTGCGACTCGTTTGGCGTTGCTGGTTCCGGAACTGGTTGCCCCGGAGCAGGCTGGGTTTGTTCCCTCACGCAATCTCACTTATAATATTCGCACGGTCCTAGGCACGATCCAACATGTCAAACACGAAAACAAAGCTGTGGCCATCTTCTTGGATATGGAGAAGGCCTTTGATTCGGTTGAGTGGTCGTTTATGCTGAGGGTCCTTCGTAAGTTTGGCCTAGGGGAGCCGTTTCTGCAAATGTTGGGAGCCCTATACTACAAACCTACTGCGAGGCTGAAGATAGGTAACCTGGTCACTGCTCCCATCGAAATTGGGAGGGGCACGCGTCAGGGTTGCCCCCTCTCTCCATTGCTGTATGCCATGGTAGCGGAACCTCTCGCCTGCGCTATACGAGAGTATCACCGGTTTGAAGGGATCAACTTCCCGACGTACCAGATCGGTATCTCCACATATGCGGATGACACTCTGCTATATGTTCGGGACCCGGAGGCTAACCTCTCTGCGGTGCTACGGGAAGTGGTGAGGTTCGGGGCTCTTTCGGGCCTCCGCGTCAACTGGAATAAGTCAGTAGCGTTGCCCCTGACTCCGGTGACGCTCCCTTTCGACTCGGAGTACCCCTTGCAATGGACCACGGACTCTATCCGCTATTTGGGGATACGCATACATACGGACCCGGAGGTCCTGATACGCGAGAATTATGGTGTGGCCTACTCCAAACTGGTGGATTATGTCGAAGTGTGGTCCAGGCACCCGCTTTCGCTCATGGGCAGGATTGCGCTCATGAAGATGGTGGTGCTCCCCAGGTTCCTTTTCCTATTCGTGAATATACCAGTAGTCCTTTCCAAAGCCTTTTTCCGGCAACTTACCCAGACACTTGTCCGCCTGGCGTGGGTGGGCAAACAGCCGCGGGTGCAGTGACAAACGCTCACCCTTCCATACGACCGAGGAGGCCTTGGGGCTCCGGACCTGGAGCGATACTACAGGCTTGCTCAGGGCGCACACCTACATATGTGGATTCATGGGGATCCGGGTATCCCTCATGTGAAACTGGAGAGACTCTTTGCAGACCCCGTCCCGCTTCCGGCGACAGTGTGTTATCCGCCTGATAGGAGGGTCGGCAATCTGGACTCTATAGCTGCCACGAATCATGCTTGGCATGCACTGATTGGCTCCCGTGAGTGCACGCTGCTGTATTCTCCTTTGCTCCGTGTAGAATGGGCGGCCTGGTTGGCTCCACTGACGGAGAAGGGCGTCCTGAAGGCGCTACGTGACCTAGGCATTCTTACCATGGGTGATCTCTTCTCAAAAGGCACTCTGAAAACGCTGCAGCAGGTCCTTCAATCCTGTCCCGGGGCAACGCTACTTCATAGTTTTCAATATCACAGGGTTCGCAGAGCGGCCCTTTCCGTTTTAGGCCCGGACTTGGCTGAACCGCCGGAAGTGCCGGAACTCACCTATGTCATCAAGACCCCCTCGGCTCGCAAGCTGGTCACAGCTCTTCGGTCCCTGGGTGATAGACAACGGCAGTATCCCCCCTCCAAGGCCCGTTTGGCCTGGCAGGCTGACCTCCAATCTCCCATCTCAGACGACATGTGGCGTTATTGTGCGACTAATACCAGGAAAATCTCGCTCAACGGTAGGCACCGACTGGTACATTTTAAATTCCTACAGCGTGTCTACTACACGCCCGAGAGGTTGCATAGGTATGGCCTTAGAGAATCAGCGGAGTGTGAGCGTTGTCACTTTCACACAGCAGACTTTCTCCATATGGCCTGGACTTGTCCTGCCATACATAAGTACTGGGTAGAGGTCTTTGCGGACCTCAGCGCTATCCTTGGTGAAGTGATCGTACCTAACCCGGCGCTCGCCTTACTTGGTTTTTCAAAACCTCTTCCTGTGGCTATGCGGCGACTTGCGGACATGGCATTACTGACGGCAAAGCGGCTGATAGCACTGTGCTGGATGCGGGGACCAGTCCCTACTAGAAAACGGTGGGAAACAGACTTGCTTTACTGTTGCACGCAATCGGAGGTGTATAGTGAACTCCTGCCTCCAAAGAGTAGACCCAAAAACTTTTGGGGTTTGTTTCGAGCGTTTCAAAGTGCGAAAGAGGATGGTGAGTCGGACCCAGAGAGTGTGGAGCTGGATGTGCTGCAGGAGGAGGGGGCTGCGTCAGCAGTGGATGAGGAGTGTGTCGGTTGAAGGCCTTAACGTTGTGACAGTGTGGTGAGTCACGCCTGACTTTCGAGATGTTTTGAGTTGTGAGTTGCTTGTGACGGCTGTTCTGGTTCATGGCGACCGCAGTCCCCTTCCCAGAGCGTCATCCTGCCCTGGTGGGCATTTGCTTATCTCCCTTAGCCCAGCTGAGGGGCTCATGGTTGGGGTGCAGAGTGGGAAGTGGGTGGTGGGCACGGGTTTAGGTATTCTGGCTTGTTCTTCTTTTGGGGTGGGTGGGTTTGCTATTGTCTGGGGGGTTTCCTCCCCTTTATACACCTTTCCCTGGGTCCCCGTTGGTCTTGCCCTCGACTCTGGGTTTCTACGCAGTTCTTCCCAAGTGGCTATTTCGATCCTGCCATTCTGGCACGCCACGCTGCCCCTGGGTCTGACATTGTCGGCGTTGTGGGGTGTGCATCCTGATTATATGCTATGATCATCCGATGGTAGATACTACGAACTGTTGCTTCTGCACACTTGTTCCACACCTGCAGTTTCGCCGCCCGGCCCTAGGACTGTTGGTCTTTATGGCTGTGTAACTTACCTGTACCCAGGGATTGGAGGGTGTTTCTTTTTTGATGCCGCCGGCCTCCGGGTTGTAGGCGATGTCGGCTGTGTATGTAACTTGTGAGTGCAATAAAGTATAAATTTAATTTAAAAAAAAAATGTTCTTACTGGGTACAGATCGCCTAGGGAGGTCAGTCGCAGTTGGCACAATTGAAGGCAGACTGTTCAGTCTACCTTACGTGCAAACACTGGGTTTCTAAGTGTTGGAGTCTTATGCACATCAGACAGTTGAGTATTGCACGTTGCCGAAGGTGGTTCCAGGACCAAACATTTCATTTTACTGTATCAATTCCCGCTTTGGGGCATCCAGCAGGTACCCAAACAATAGTGTTCAACTGGCATGGTGCCACATTGTCAGTCTCAATGGCAACATGCAGCTGAAAGGGGGCCGGGTGGTACAAACAGTACCCAAACTCCGCTTGGATGCCGTAATAATATAGCTCCCGGTCCAGCGCACAGATCCCTCCCCGTTGAATCTTAATTTGAGCTCTTCCCATGTGACTCTTGGTGGTATACCGGCCCAATTTAAACGTATTAGATTGGAGCAGATACAGTGGTGTTAGTGCCTAGTGAGCGGGACTAATACATTAACAAAGAGGTATAAAAACTTGGGGAGCAGTACCATTTTGGCAATGGCAATTCTGCCAGCCAGTAACAGGCAATCGAGACCACACTGGGACATGGTCTTCAAGCCAAGTGAATGTCCTGCCATAATTCTCATAGTAGATCTCATCTAGATCCTTGCTTATCCATATGCCCAGACATGTGAACGATGGTGTCCAACCATTCCAATTGAAACTCAAGAAGGAATTTGCTTGTTATAGCAGTAAGGGGAAGGAGAACTGACTTGGACTAGTTAATGATTATTCTCGTGAGGCAGCTAAATTGCATAAGCTCTCTATGTATTGGCGTATTGGCGAGGCATTAGAAGTAGGGTCTTTGACATACAGCGTAACGGCATCTGTATACATTGAGACAATGTGCCACCTGCTTGTATAATGTAATCCTTTATCGAAATGATGTTGACACAACCTAGAGCAGAGCACATTTTTAACTGGGAGTTAATCCAGAAGGAGTGTGGCTAGACTTGTATGCATATGATGCATTTGGGCATGGCTTAGTACTGGAATGTTATGGCCTGTAGGTGGCACACAAAGAAAAGGAGGAGGGCTCAGACTAGAAGGCGTAGGCCCACCTGTCATTGATGAGTCTGACAACCACAGGGATTTTATCTACTCTTGGACTCTTTCAGCTAATTCATAAACAGGATCCCAACCAACGAGCTGCTTCTAATCAATCCTCCCTTGGACCGAGGCACTACAACTCATGTGGCTAACTACTGCGCACACGCAATAAAAGTCATGTGTTTGTACACATGCTTTAAAAACCTGACATGTATGTACATGTGAGACTATTCCATGTCTCATTAGCATGCATGCTTAATAACATCAGAAACTGTGATGAACGCATGCCTTGAATGCAGAATATGTTAGTATGTACAAGTAAGAAGGTGTGTATCTTTGTGATTTGCAAAAAAAACAAAACCTCAACAATATCGAAGTTGTACATAAATCGAAATGTACCAGACACAAATGTGTGGAGAAAGTAAAAAATCTACTCATCATAGATGTACTCATTATATATTTGAGTAGCTTTACCACTTTTAACAATTCCCAAAAATTCCAAAGCATAGTCCTGGAAGTTTACACACAGGTCAATGTGCATGGGGGAATTGTCCATTGGAACATGTACCATTTTATTCCTTTTTTCTTCATGGTTACACTGCTCCCTCTAGAGAAACACCTTCTATTACTTCTGGAAACCATATTTCAGCCTTTTCAGGAGTACCATTCAGGGGTTAGAATGGCAAAACGCTTATGACTGCAAACAGATTCAGGTATTTGTTGGTGTGCCAATCAATTTACATAACCAACACCCGGTCAATGAAACTTCTTTTACATTCCAAAGTCACAGTATGATTTGTCAAAAGTTCCATCTTTGGGCATAGCCCTCTGTGTGGCTTGACTATATGAATATGGATCTATGGACTTACGCTTGCAGATGATTTTGTTTGCACAAAACAGTGAATCCTTCTACCTGACATTCCTTCTCTACCTCCCCACATGCATCCTCATGTGTCTCACTCCTCCACTGCAGACTCCAGTGATCTGGAAATCAAGGACCCAGACTCTAAGCTTGTCAACACTAAGGGCCTGATTTAGTTTGCCGGACAGGAACACTATGCCACAAACATGGTGGAGTACCATGTCCACCACCTGACAGTCTGGCTCCTCTATTCTGAGTTGCACAGACTATCATGCTTTCAACAGTGGTGCCCCGCTGACTCTGCTGAAAGAAATACTACACAGAAAGTGCATCAGACCATCTGCCCTATTTAGAGCAGATGGGCTGATGCACTTTGCAATAAAATGACCCCCACATCATTGAAAAAACTCCCAGTTTGTCAGAGTCATTCGGTTTCAAAAACAAACTCCTACTTTGGAAATTTGTTTTTAGAAAACAGAAGAATCTGCTGAGTGGCTGCCTAAAACATGGGGGCCACTCATCAAACTTTTAATGCCTCCAACTGAGTTGCTGTGGTGCTGGCTCCTCTCAAGCGACAGAAATTGCAGTACCAGTGGCGGATATCTCAAAGTATGGCAGCCGATATTCTGGCCAGGGTGACAGAAGGAATGACAACCACCGCCTTGACGGTGCCCTATAGGGCAATCTATTAATGATAATGGGGTAACCCTGTGTCCCTCAGAACCTGGGTGTTGATAATGTATTCTACAGTTGGTTCTATCGGGTAACCCAATTGCTTAGCATTTAGTAATCAATACAACACAACAAGGAAAGTTTTGTCAACGTCAAATTCAAAATACTAATATTTTGGAATCAACCAACGAAACACACCAAAAGTACCAAGTCATTAGTTCAGAAACAGTATTCACACTGTTTTAAAGGAAATCTATGGCTGTCACAGTAAAAAAAATGTCATCAACAAATAGACAAAGAGACTTTCGTGAGTCAAGTGCAATAAGGTGGTAAAGTGATATCATGAGTGAAATCTATACAGAAACATACAAATAACACAAATAAATTCTACAAATCAATGTGGGTCTGTCCTTTCATAACTTTATATCCCATGTTTTCACAACAACCTTATCATAATTTTATGGCCTTGGGGTGAGAAAACTGGTGGATATGAGCAGAAAGAGCGTTGACGTTTCGACCCAGAGGTATGCGCAGTTCAACACGCGTCACCTGGGTCTTCCTCAGGACTGAAACACAGATGTGGAAAGCCAAATCTTACTGTGGTAAGTTGCGCAATCTGGCAATGCCCAAGGTGTGGTCTGACAGGATGGTGTATGGGCCTGGTTTGTTGTC
Organism: Lissotriton vulgaris; assembly: GCF_964263255.1. Classification (NCBI taxonomy): domain Eukaryota; kingdom Metazoa; phylum Chordata; class Amphibia; order Caudata; family Salamandridae; genus Lissotriton; species Lissotriton vulgaris. Next base: position 56,232,532 of record NC_141696.1, read on the forward strand.
CTTTTTATGGTCTTTTTTACTGGTGATATCCCTTGATACGACCACAAGCATCACCAACAACAAGCACAAATGGATAGTCCCTCTCATAACTTGCAAAAAACGTATACATCATGTTGTTAAACTTTCAAAACTGCTGATATGCAAATGCAGCCCACTTTTTAAGCTATCTGATTTGCTAATGAGGGCCATTTTTACTATGGTGGCAAGGCCTATTACAATCCTAGTCCAACCCTGCCTCCTCCATACTTTAAATGAGGCCCTATGTGTGATTAAAGATAGTAAATGCTGATGAAGCAAGAGAGGGAATTTGAGAACAATTAAAGGCCTCGGAAAACAACTCATTGATGCACACATGGGACTTCGGGTTCAACAGATTCATACCATTGTTGAAGAGGATAACAACAAAAATGGATCCCACATGACCTTAGCAGAGAGAGAAATAAGCACACCCAACTTACCATTTCTGAACGTGGGAAAGGAACGTCCATCTCATGTAGCACTTTATTCAAGAAAATCCACTTCTGTTGGAAGGTGATCCATAGTTCTAAGAACAGCCCTGTCGAAATAGGACGAAAACGAGGAAGTGTGTGATCTGAATATAGGGGCGATTATAAAGAGGGCTGCAGGTACAGCAGGACTTAATCCCCTCCTCCTCTCCCACCACAAACCATACCTCTGCTAATTGCATGGTAATCAGATGGCAGACATTTGACACAGTTTTACTGTGTTACTGAATTTAAGTCATACTGCATTAAATCATGGGAGAATCATGACCGTCGCCCCCATTTCCCTGTAAGGAACATGGGGAAACCCTGCAGTAAGATCAAATCACCACATGTTATTTGCCAATGATAAGTGGAAAAGGTTCCATCCAGAGTAAACTGCTGATTCTGAATAAATGCACTAGAGAATTGTCTGATTTAGCACAACAGCCCAAACGAGAGCCCAAGCCCGGCCCCCTCCCAGCCTCAGTGGGACTCAGCAGCAGGAAAGCAATTCCCCTCTGTTGAGTTCAGTGCTTGAAATGGGAAGAAGAAATGCCCATGTTGGAGGTGCCGCTCCTGCTGAAAAGGTCTAGCAAACATTCCAATAATCAGTGCTTGATGGCACCTGCCTACTTATAGGGCTGAATAAGCTAGAATTTTAAGGACTACTGGGGCCGTATTATAGAAGTGCCCTGGGGGCACAACGGGCATATACCCCTGCTTTGCGCCTTCGGGAGCACCTTTGTATTACAGAAGGGGCCGCAGACGCTTGTAATACTGATAGCGCTTAAGCCCATAGAGCGACAGCGCTATCTTCAGAGGGTGTTCCCTCATTTGCATGGGGGCGTGCACTATGCCTACGAGGGAATCCCTTTACCTCTGTGCCCGTGCCATATTACAGACGCAGGCTCAGAGGCAAAGAAGCTCTCAGGAGGCGCACTGACTCACTTGACATCAACATCAATACCCTCAGCAAAATCCTGCCACTCGGTATCAAGGACACCCCAAACAAATCTCCTTCAATATAGTGGAAATTTTTCAGCCCTATACATGAAGACGAGATAGTCAACCTGATCTCTACATCTAAGCCTACGTCACACGCTCTAGATCCTCTGCCGCGTCAACTGACCAAAAAGCTTAAACTCTCCCTTGCCCCACTATGGTGCAAGATCATTAACAGTTCACTGCGGTCCGGCATCATCCCGGAATGCCTCAAACAGGGGCAAGTCATGCTGCTGCTAAATAAACCAGACCTAGACAAAAAAGATCTGAACAACTACAGACCAGTCTCAAACCTACCTCTTCTAGCCAAAACCCTAGAAAGATGCGTGCTCTTTCAACTTACCAAACACCTGGATAGCATCGACCTACTCGACGCCAACCAATCGGGCTTTAGAATGGGATGTAGCACGGAAACCGCGATTCTCAACGTCATCGACGACATGCACAAATCATTAGATGCGGACAAATGTTGCCTTCTCATCCTCCTAGATTTATCAGCAGCTTTTGACACGGTTGATCATATCCTCCTCATTAAGGCTCTTCAAGAAAGGGCAGGTCTAGATGAGGTGATCTTACAATGGTTCTCCTCCTTTCTCCACAACCGCATTCAAAGAATAAAAATCAAAAACTGCTCGTCTGACCTACATCAAGTGAGCAAGGGAGTCCCCCAAGAATCAGTGCTCTCCCCACAACTTTTCAACATTTACATGGAATCACTCTCAACCTCACTCAGAAAAGCTAACATCCCCTTCCACCTTTATGCCGATGAAACACAGATCTACCTGGAAACCACATCCATTGACGACATTCAGAGACTCAATGACACGCTCAGAGAAGTCTAACACTGGCTATCAAGGAACCACCTAAATCTCAATCAGGACAAGACTAAAATACTTCTCATATCAAACAAAGAAGAGAACCGTCAAATTACAGAATGGCTATCTGTGATCGATACACTCGATGGAAACATCACCCTGGCGGATTCTGTAAAATCATTAGGCATCACTTTAGACCCGAAACTGAATATGACCAAACACATTAAGATCTCTGCGAAGAGCGCCTTCCTGAACTTAAAGCTATTGAACAAAATAAAACCTTTCATCCCAGCCAAGGACCTTAAACAAGTTACCCAATCACTGGTGTTATCCAGATTAGACTATGGGATCGCAACACTGTCAGGCTCAACAAAGGTGCACCTGGCCCCCCTTAAAACAACACTAAACGCAGCAGCTAGAATGGTCACAGGAGTGAAGAAATTTAACCATATCTCACGCGCACTCAGAGAACTAAAATGGCTCATAGTTGAAATGCGTGCCAGTTTTAGAACAGCCTGCCTCACCCACAAAGCCCTTCACACAGGCAAACCTGAATACTTGGCCTCTAAACTCAAAAAAGCCGGACAAACCAGGTCCCTCCGGAGCTCAAACACGCTACTACTCATCCCAATGAAAGCACTGCAACCCGATCCTTCGCGGGAAACGTGCCCAAAATGTGGAACGCTATCCCCCTCATATAAGAACTATCCCCTCCTTCGCAAAATTCAAAGAGCAACTCAAAAATCTTTTCCTTGCTCGGTCCCTAGCAAAGGGGCATGAGACGCAGAAGAGCTATTGACAATACCCACCGATGGGGGTGGGATACCCAGATTACGGTCATCATGATAAGGTACTACGAGTACGTATTGTCAACCCCAATACGCAAAGTGTATACCCGATATTGTCTCGAGACTCTTGACACTTGTGCTGATATCTGCACTGTACTTACTGTGAATGTTTGTTTGGTCTATGCATTTGAACGGTTCTAAAGCGCTCCGATATCCCTGGGTATGGCTAGCGCTATATAAAACTTCATATTATTAATAATAATAATGCACATGGCGCATTTTCATTGTTTGCGCTGGGCTCAGCTTTTAAAAGGTGTGCCCAGCACAAACAATGAAAATGCGCTGCATTATGTTGAATGCGCTGCCCCCAGGGCAGCTGCAAACTTGTGCTGTCCTGGGGGGCAGCACATGCCTGTGAAACCAGAGTGGCTGCTTTGAAGCCGCTCCATGTTTTTCACAGTGGAGGCAGCAACCTGCCTTTACTTTTAAAGGGGATTAGAGATCCCCTCGCAAGTGGATGCAGTGAGTGACCGAACCCACCTGCAAGGGGATGTCTGGAGGTCCATTGGACGCCCTTTCCCTCCGCCAGAGGGCTGCAATAAAGTATGCACTTTCCTTGATTTCCCCGAGCTCTCATTTTATTAGCTGCATCCGGCATAATCAAGGAAAATGCGCCATATGTATAATAAGGCCCCAGATGTTTACATTTAATATTTAAATTTAATGTTTAAGTGCTGAAATTAAAACATGAATTTAATTTTAGGAAGGTATTCATTTAGTGCAAAGAAATGTTTTGGTTGTTGGTAAATGGATCTGCATATATTTACATTTTCTGGAATTGAATGATTGTTGTTGCATTGAAAATGATACCTCTAAATTTTGTAGGGGACCAGCTTATAATATGACTTAACTTTTTCAAGTTAGTACCCAGATTGGTTACATCACATCATGCCACTGTTAAGTAACAGATGTTTTTAATATTCTAATGCAATGATACTAATTCACCAACCTTGGAAGGGTAAAAGTTTGAATTTTCACGCTAGAGTTTAATAATTTGACCTTCAGCTCTCACACACAGATCAACCCAAAAACACCTCTGGCTGCTTATGAGTCTAGGCTCAGAAGTGAAGCATGTACAAGAGGGAAGAAGTGATAGGTACACTGCCCAGGTACTACTCATCCAAAAAGCCCCTCTCGAGTCTCACCAATGTCCTGGAGAGTGGCCGTCCAGACCTCCACTTCTGGCCAGAGACTAGCAGCGTTGGGCGAGTAGTGCAGCATCTGCAGGGTCATAAGGCTATCTTCCAGGAGGAGCTTCAGCTTTTCGATGTCTATAAAGGTAGAAAGAGTGATCATGGATAAATCCAAAACCAGCATGACAAGGTAGGAGGCAAAGACAAAACAGAGGACATCATGAGTTCATGCAGGAGAAAAGACGAGGACACAAATCAAGGAACCAAGTGATCTAGGCCTGGACTTGAAATCTTGCTGTGCTCGTGGAGTTTGCAGTTTTTCCCACTCCGAACAGTGCGCGGACTCCCAAAAAATCCTGCAGAGTGGAGTTTTTTGCCAACATTAGCAAGGAAAATCATTCTCCAGACCACCTCCAGGCGAGATATCTCAAAGCAGGCGGTCGCGGATGGTCACTACTGCTCGCGTTGAGAAACCTTTTGTTCGCGTTGAGGAAGCTGCAGCTCGAGTAGAACTTCTACTTGAGACGCAGAAAGAAGCAGTGTCCTCTTGCGATGCGAGTGGTGCTGTTCGCACTGATTTTACATCGCAGGACAAACACACGGTGCTAAAAATCAGTGCGAATGACGGACCGCACTTCGCCGAACTACGCGGAGTTCCACAAGCGTTTGAGTTCCGTGGAATTCCGCAAACTCCGCCCATGCTTAAAATTAACAACAAATATAAAAGAAAGAGTGGGAAATAAGCAATGAAGAAGATATGTATACTCTACAAATGTACATTCTTTATAATCAATCCTAAGCCATGAAAGAATACTTTAAGTATGCTAGTCTTCTTAATCAAATTCATACGTTGGCACCGCTATATAATGCCCTCTATCATTGTACAGCTCATATACACCTTACTCGTGTTATCCATGGTCCAACACGTAAAACCAGAAACAGAGGAAGATAGAGGGTGACTTAAAATGGTTCAAAACGTTAGCATCAAGAAATTCTTCACTCGTAGAACCATTTCTTCTGATGAACAAGTCTTTGTTTCCAAATTGTACCCCACTGATAGGTTGGGATTATGGAATTGTTCTTCACACTCTTGCAGCACCAGGAGCACCAGCAAATTGGAGCTTATTCCAGGTCCTGCGGTAAGTCTGGTGGGAATGGTGTTCCAGTTTCCAATTCGAAGCAGTGCACACATTTTGCAGTGGCCCCAGTTTTTCCCACAAAAAAACCCTACATGCATTACATGCATGAACATGTGCAGTGGCGGCTGTTGGCCCAGCCAGGACTGAGAAGGTGAGGTAAGAGTGCCTGACCTTTTGAGGGTGTGAACCAGAAGCTTCAAAAAGACCAAGCCTTTGAAAGAAAATCATTATGTAATGAAACAAAAGGAATCTGCAACTCCAGAGACACTGAAAGAACACCAGCAAAGTCGTTGACAGAAAAAAGAAGTTAGCCAGTTAAGAGGACGGGATAATCCCAACACAACATCAAGAAGCCAATAAAATAGCTCCCAAATGTAATAAGATTTGAAAAATAGACAGACGTAAACAAACTGATATATCAGAAACAAAGTTCTATGTTACTGAAGAGACATTTAGCAACACTCTTGCACACATTTGTATATAGGAGTAATAGAGTTGGGGGGCGTTGCCCAGTTGCCCAAGGTGGCAGACGTGTTCCAGTGAGGCATTGTGCGAACGCCATCGACCCCACCTTAATCCTATGGATATCCTGCCACTTGCCCACTGTACCTGGCCTTCTGAGTCTGCAGGGCTAAGAGAGAAGTGCCTGTGAAATACTGGCTGGCAGCTCACCCCCTGCAGCAATGAATTGAGCTGTGGTCTAACCTCCTAGTGAGCAGCGTGGAGCCCTGCGGCATCAGTACAGGAGGGCCTGCAAGCAACTGCCATAAATGGACAGTGTTGGTCCAAGAATCGCGCCAGAAGGGCGGATTCCTGACCAAGTCAGTCCTAGAAGAAGGGCTGTTAAGGGAGGAGCTGTGGTACTGTGGCGAGAGTAGCAGTCCCGAAATTGAGTCCTGTGGGGTTGCTGAGTAAGAGGAGGTGGAGAACAGAAGGGGCCCGAGAGAGGTGGTAGCCATTTGGCAACAGAAAATGCAGCGCCTGACCAGAAGCGTGGGGCCTAAGGCAGACCATGCAGAAATGCTTCTGGATGCCGGATTCCTTTTACTGCCTAACCCTTGGCTGTGCTCCAGCCTCTGGTCTTTCCCCTCCACCCACCTGGACTTGAGGTGCGGGGCAGATGGTGTTGCATGGAGGGAGAATACAGTGAAAGGAGGGGGCCCAGCTTAGGCTGGGCCCCCTAAGGGGGGGCTCAGCTCGGGGTAGCCTATTAAGTTTTGACGATCAGATTGATTAAGGTCTACTAGTACCGGGAGTGTTACATCGGGGTGCAAAAGTGGCCCTTTTGGTGGCCCAGTTTCCTGCTCTGGTCATGCATGTTCACAAAGAAGTAGCGAGGCTGACCCCTACAGTGGGGTGCCACCAAAGGGGACCAAAGAACTGGGCCTCACTTCACTGGATTGGAGCCCCTTCTTCTCACTTGGACATCCCTTTCATTGGTGGAACCACCTCCACCAGCTGGAATTGTGGAAAAGACTGCCAGGTGGACGACGGTAAGCACTTAAGGGTCAGGGGTGAGGGTGGAGTGGCAAACCGGCCTTTGGCAAAATTGCCCTGGTGCTCTCATTCATACTCTGAAAACCTCTAGAACCACTCTCTCGGGTGACCTGGAGAGTCGACTAGATGATTTCACCAGCTGGGTTTCAAAGGCTGTTAATTCTCTTGCCCAGATGAACGTAATTAGGCCCGCTAGGGGATCTCCCTCTAAACCCTGGTACAGCCCAGAACTCAGAGAATTAAAACACGAATGCAAGATTCTTGAGCGAGCATGGCACCGAGGTGACTACTGCCCCCCAGCCAAGCTGAAGCTCAGAGACAAGCAAAAAATCTATAATGAGGCCATAGCTCAGGCTAAAAGGGAATTTTTCACTATACATATCGACTCTGCTAAAAACAATGCTAAGAAAATGTTCTCGATAGTACAGAGCTTTACATCGCTTCTAGCCCAGGCTAGTGCATCTCCATCTTTTTTTTTTTTTTTTTTTTTGGTGTAAGACATTTATTTTGCAACAAGAAGACAGAAGATTAACACTGCGTCACGCCAACAACCCGGAGGCAGGCCGCTATCAGGTATACAATGCACAAGGTTCAGTAAAACAGTTCGGGGGGCCATAAGCTGGCCGTGTATAGTACTCCCTGAGAGATATATAATACAGTAAAAACTTGGGTTTGAGCAGTGCAACTTCAGCATGTAAGTGGTCTTACTTTTTTCCCAGTGTCGTAGACACGCAGATGAATCAGAAAGCAACTAGGCCGCCTCGGAACGAACAGCAGTCAGCAACCTGCTGCAGCGGCAGGTTGAAAGGATACGTCTAACAGCACTGTTTTCTCCCAAAGTATCCCGCCAACAAACAGAGAACAAAAACAGCAAACTTCGGTGCAAGTACGTAGAAACAGCTACACAACATACCATCCATCCATTGATCTGTGCGGACCTGCGCTGAATCGCCATGAACAGAAGACGAGTCATGTAGAGGGTGGGGGATTGGCGACTCCCACACTTTTCACTTGTAGGCGGATGTGGGGAAGGGGGGGGGGAGGGGAGGGGAGGGAGGGAAGGGGGAGGGGGAGGATGTCGAGTGGGGCCATCCACCTAGTTCGAGGCCGCAGGAGGGTCAGCGGGGACAGGGTCAGTGGCATACACAGGAGCAGCGGGGTCGCAGGCCCTGAACGCGCGGCAAGTCAGGGTAGGTCTGCACTAGCACAGGCTCGCCGAGCAGCAATCACGCAACCACCTAATGAACACAGTCAGCCCATATCATCCGAAACACCTGTATCAGGAGACCTCCCCGAGGTGTCCGAGCTCGCACGTTCCCTAGCCCACTGAATGAATGGGTCCCAGATATCAGTAGGTCTGGAAGCAGTGGGCATAGTCTCCCAGTAGTGCGTTAGTTGTGTATGTCCATACGTTACATCTCTAATCCACCCCGTGAACGAGGGGAGAGCCCTTCTGCCCCAGTGCAATGCGATCTGTCTTTTAGCATAGAGGAGGAGTAGTGCGTGTAGTTTCCTATCGCAGGGTTCAGTATCCTTAACATAGCCTAGCAGCCCCAGGAGTGGTGACGGTGTATCATTTCTATGTGTGATTTGATTAATGGCTGTAAAGACCTCCGACCAGTATGCATCCAGTTTGGAGCAGCTCCATGCTACGTGGATAAAGGACGCATCTTCCCCTCCACATTTCCAGCAGGAGGCATCCGCGCGGATGCCCATGCGGTGTAACAGTGTCGGCGTTCGATAATATCTGTGCAGAAATTTGAAGTGGATGAGCCGCAGCCGATAGTTTGGAGACAATGCCGTGAGCTGCTTACAGCAGTACTCCCATGTGTCATCCGTTAAAGGGTCTACTAGGTCCGCATCCCAAGCCTGTCTGGCCGTGGCCACTGTTAGCGGGGCCTGTTCCTGCATGCAGTTATACAGTCTCGATACCAGTTTTTGGGGGGAAAGGCCGTGAAAGCAAATTTTGAAGGGCGTCCAGAGTGCGTGGCTCCTCCGGGAATTGGGGCCCCATCTTTTTGCAGGATTCCCGAAGGGAATGGTACAACAGCGCGTCAGCGAAAGAGTCAGGTTGGACACCCTCGCTCGCGCCCATCTCGACAAAGGTGCCGTCAGGATATATATCAGCAAAGGTGTGTAGTCTTTTCCCTCGGATCGCAAGGACGTCGCCCCTGGCGGTCAAACAAGGCAGCATCGAGTTTCCCCATAGGGGGATGGCCGGTGCATATAGCAAGGAGAGTCCCGCTCTTTTCTGAAGTTCGCGCCAGGTCCAGCGGATCATCTCCACAGTATCCACCTCCCGCGATGGGCATGAGACCTTCCCGTATAGTGCCACACGCAGCGGTAATGGGGCGACCACGGCCAGTTCCACCGCCACATGCGGTTGATAGGGAGTAGGGAAGGCCCAAAAATGTAGAAATTGCGCTTGTGCACAGAGGGAGTAAAGCTTCAAATCAGGAGCCCCAAGGCCTCCCTGTCGGAGCGGTAGCGTGAGCAGGTCCCAGGACACTCTCGCCTGTCCTCCAGCCCACACCAATTTCAGCAACAGCGAGCGAACACGAGCGTGAAAGTGTGCTATCATTGGCAGCGGAACGTTCACGAACAGATACAAGAATTTAGGGAGAACCACCATTTTCGCCAGGGCTATCCTTGCAACCAGGGACAAAGGTAATTTGTTCCAGACCTCGATTTTCCCCTCCAGCCAGTCCACCGCCCTTCCGAAGTTTAGTGACCACAGCTCCTGCACATCACGACTGACCCAGACTCCCAAATATTTAACAGCGTCCGTCTCCCACCTCAAAGGGTAGTCCGGAGTTGGGCGACAGGTCTCTTCTGTCAAGGGGAAAGCAACAGACTTAGACCAGTTGATGGACACTCCTGCCAGGCCCTCAAATCTCACGAATTCTCGGAGCAGCGGATTCATGTTATCTTTGGGGTTGATGATGTATAAGGTGACATCATCCGCATATAGCGAAATTAGTAAGCTCCTAGAGCTGAATCCGATGCTCCTTGCAGTATGGTGCTGCCTTATTCGAGCCGCAAGCGGCTCCATTGCAATGGCAAAAAGGAGAGGGAATAGAGGACACCCTTGTCTGGTCCCCCTGGAGATACTAAAGGGCTTGGATACGAGTCCATTCACACTCACCCTAGCTCTAGGTTCCGTGTACAGTAGTTTGATCAAGGTCATGAAATTTTGACTGAACCCCATCCGTTCCAAAACCCTAAACAGATATGGCCACTCTAAGGAGTCAAAGGCTTTGGTGGCGTCCAGGAACACCACCGCCGCCTGCACAGATGGGTGCAAGTAGTGGAGTACAGAGAAAATGGTTCTGAGATTATGTGATGTTGCGCGGCCAGGGATAAACCCTGACTGGTCGGGGAGTGCAATCATAGGTAGCATTGGCTGCAATCTATCTGCAATTACCTTCGCGTAAATTTTAGCATCTACATTTATTAGGGAAAGGGGCCTATAGGAGTCCAGGCGTTGCTCATCCTTATCCGGTTTTAGGAGTGTGATTATTAAGGCCTCCCACATGGAGTCTGGAAGGGAATTCAACTCAAGGGCCTCGAAAAACACAGCATGTAGTTTCGGCGCCAGTTCATCAACATAAGTTTTATAGAAGGATGTTGTCAGGCCATCAGGGCCAGGGGCTTTGTTGGCCGGCATGCTTTTAATCACCTGAGCGATATCTTGGACAGTTACAGTAAGGTCCATGTATTGCCTGTGGTTGTTGTTAAACCATACGAGGGCAATGGAGTCAAGAAAGTCTTGCAAGGAGGTCGGTGTTGTGGGTTGCTTGGATGTGTAGAGGGATGCGTAGAAATCCGCGAAGGCACCCAACACTGCCTCCTGGCCCACTACTAGTGTCCCCTCCCTGTCATATATGGTGTGGATGTAGTTGGACTGTGTACGAGGAGCTATCAATCTAGCAAGGGTCCTGCTCGGCCTGTCCCCCTCCCCGTATCTTCGTGCCTCTGCCTGTTTCCCCAGGAATTTCGCTTCCCGCTCCGCTTCCTCATTAAAGGCTAGCAGTTTGGTCTTCAGAGTCCCAGCAATTTCCAAGGACGGGTCAGCGCTAAAAGCAGTATCTAATTCTCTCAGCTCTCCCTCTAGTTTAGTCAACGTGTCTCTGATGGCGCGTAGGACTCCCGCCTTCCGCGCAATGCACTGGCCCCTAATCACAGCCTTAAAGGCGTCCCATTCAATGGCCTCAGATGAGACAGACCCAGCATTTTCGGCAAAGTATTTAATGATGTCTTCTCTAATCTCCTCGACAAATACTGGGTCCGTGAGCGCGTGTGGTGGAAGGCGCCATGTGAACGCCCTGTGGACAGTGTCTGGGGGGCACAATTCCAACATACATGGGGCGTGATCCGACAGTGATCTAGCCTGTATATCAACACTTGACACCCACGTTGCAACCTCGGGAGACACCAGCCAGAAGTCCAATCTGGACCAAGCAGCCTTGTGGCAAGTATAGCAGGTCCCCACTTTGACATCAGGGTGTCTGGCTCTCCACACATCATTAAGCATTCCCTCACTCATCACATCCAAGACTGCCTGACGTGCCCTAGCATGCGGTGGCCTGCTCACACCCCTGCGATCCATGTCATCATCCAGCACAATGTTGAAATCACCTCCCATCACAATCGTCTGGCAGTCCAGCAACGCAATTTCCGCCCAAACGCCCCTGAAGAAGTCAGGATCGTCCACATTCGGACCATAAACGGCAGCCAGCACAATAGGCCGTCCCTGCAATGAACCATGCAGTAAAACATATCTCCCCTCAACGTCCCGCACTTGAGAGTGTTCCCGCCAATCAAGCCCCCTGTGTATGAGTACAGCTACCCCTCTCGCATAGTTGGAATAAATGGCAGAGTATACATGTGCCCATCGGGAGTTCTTCAATCTGGGTGAAGGGGTCGTGTTAAGATGGGTTTCTTGCAAGAAACAAATGTCTACATTATGCCTGGACAGTATACCATGCATCAAGCGGGCTTTCTTGTAATCTCCAAGGCCTCTAATGTTCCAAGTCCATAGCTTACTCCCCCCCATCGAGTAGGTGATGTAGAGTCAGATCCATCCCCAGTTGTCCCCGTCCCACAAAGCCACAGGGTCGCCCACCCATCATGACCATCAATACAATGCGCAAACAGGCAGTCCGATGTAGCAGTACATTGCACCATATTAGAACTAGAACTTGCAACTTCATAAACACCCCCCACCTCCCACCACCCTCAGCAACCCCCCAATCAGGTCGTGACATACCCCAATAGTAGGCACGCAAGGCGTGCAAAGATCCCAACATCAAGAACAATGGGAAGCACCCCATGAGGCGTGGTGCGCCCAGCGTACACCCCCGTCTGAACGGGGTGGCTACATACAAATGTTAAATCTCCTGGGTCTTCACAGTGCCCCACCCCAGGGTCCACGAAACCTATAGCTAACCATAGTCACAAAGAGAACATGGAGTCAGTAGCTGCAGCCCAGCATCTGAGGACGCATCAGCATCTTACCCCCACTTACTCAGTTCAGATGCAACAGCCGTGTGCCCAAGGAGAACCTAGACGTCCATACGAGGCACGAAGGGGGTGGAGTTGCAGTGTCACAAATTTCAGCAGTAGTCTCTTCAGTCATTGTCACTAAGGTGTTCCGAAGCATCTTCCAGTCGTGGCGATTTCCTTCTGGCCCCAGTGCAGATATGTTTTGCGAACTTTAGCGCAGATTTAGCATCAGTGAAGAAGTGTGAAGTGTTGTCATGTTGTACCTTCAATTTCGCCGGGTATAGTAGAGAGTATGGCACACCAGCCTGCAGCAGCACTTTCTTCGCCGGCAGAAATTCTTTACGGGCTGCTTGTACCAGGGGGGTGAAGTCCGGGTAGAAGGAAATGTTATTCCCTTGATGCGTGATCTTACCCTTCTCTCTCGCCAATCGCAGGATGAGGTCTCTATCCTGGTAGTTGAGCAATTTAGCAAGGATGGGGCGAGGTGTGGCATCCGGCGGAGGTTTTTTCCCAAGTGACCTGTGAGCTCTCTCGACTGTGAAGACTGGGGACAAATTCGGGTCGAATAGTTCATGTAGGAGGTCTGTTACGAACGTTTCCATCTTTCCAATGTTTGTTGTCTCCGGAATACCCGTAATGCGGATATTGGACCTCCTGGAGCGTGCTTCCAAATCATCGGACTTGGCGCGCAGGCTATCTATTTCCCTCTCCAGGGATGTGATATGTTGCTTGGCCTGCTGCTGGAATTCGCAGCATTCAGTCTGTCTATTTTCTAGGCAGTCCAGTCTGGTTTCGTGGGCGTCAACTTTAGTTTTCACCGATTCTAACTGCGAGGCCATGTTATCAAGTTTAGCGTCAATACTCTTTAAGCTGGATCTCACCTATATAATAAGTGCCCCAAAATCTATGTCCGGTGGAGTTCCATGCGTCGACGTCTCGCCGCCATCCATCTCTGTCGCTTGGTTTTTCTGGGGCTTTTTGTTCTCAAAGCTGATTTTGGGCTGCCTGGCTTCGTTTTTCCCCATCTCTAAAGCCTGGAGTGTTCGGCTAGCGTCACGAAGGCGCAACGCCACGCAGCGTCTCTCTGCGGGTTTATCGTGCAGTGGCCCTTGTGGTGGCACAGTATGCTGGGCTAGTCTGAGGGATATCGATTTGCTGGCCAAGTGTTGAGCACAACGGGCGTAGCTGCCCAGTGTCACTGTTTAGCTGTAGCGCGCAAACCAGGGCAGCAACCAGTCACAAAATGGCGGGCGCCTGAATCCCAGCCGCGAGACTGCCCGTCGTCCAATAGAGCAGTGGAAACGGAGGCTGAGTCTAGGCCCCGGGGATCCGGTCAGCAAGTTACAGAAATGTGGAAGTGGCGTTCTGTACTCCGCAACGGGCGGCAGTCTATATGCCTCAGTATAGAGGCGGGCGGGCGGAGTTCCGATCGGTCGTTGCCTCTCCTCTGCTCCCCCCCTCACCGGGCTCAATCTGCGTGTTATTTGTATAATTGTAGGTCCCACCTCTCATCCGAGCTCCGGGGGTCTCCTACAGCTCACCGCTGCATCGGGTGTAACGCCGAGTTCCGCACGGCGTTCCGGCCGGACTCCCAGCTAGAGAGGGAGGGCTGGTCTTACTCCGCAATACACAGGATCGCAGCTACCGGACCTCTCCCCAGGCACACCCGGGACTCACCGGCAACAGATACGGCAGCAGCCCCTCCGCAGGCAATGTCCCACGCTGCAGTATGTCGGGTCTCCGGAGGCCCCCGAAGCCGCGGTACGCGGTGCTCTGCAATGTCCGGGGAACGGCACTTCCGGCGCAAGTCCGATCAGGCGCGCAGGTCGGCAAATGTTTGGACTGCCGCCGCTCCTCAGGATTGCTGGCAATGTGCACCCAATTGAATCCGAAGGAACACCTGTGTGGTTGACGTCGACCCCCGGGATCTCTGGGGTCCGCAAGCACCAGGAGTAGGATAATTCCAGGATTAATTACCGTAGCCGGCGGAGCTCACTCACAGAGCGGCCATCTCGCTGCTCGGCTAGCCACGCCCCCCCCAGTGCATCTCCATCTTTAGTCGCCTGGTGCAAGACTCTTTCTAGTTTTTTTTTGGGACAAAATTTGCACGATTCAAGCGACACTTTTAACAGGTGTTAATGAGATTGAGGCAATGTCCTCGACTCTTCCAGTGGGTACTATACACAGCCTGGATGCCTTCATTCCGATGAACTTGGCTGATTTGCTTAAAGTCCTGAAGAGCCTAAAGTCTGGCTCTCCTTCTGATCCTTGTCCGGCCAGGTTGCTAGCAGCAGCTGCCAAGACGATCAATCCCGAGGTGAATAGCATTATTAATCTGCCCCTCCACACAGCTAGTGTCCCCCCGTCCTTACCACTCATATAAAAGCCATTATTAGACACTTGCATCCCAGGGAACTACAGGCCTATCTCTCTATTACCTGGTCTGGCCAAGGTGTGTGAGAAGGTTGTCACTAAAAAACTCACGGAGTTTGTCGAAAGAGAGGGGCTGCTGCATCCTGCTCAGTCAGGGTTCCGAGCAGCTCATAGCACAGAATATGTGCTGGTGGAGGTGGTGGAGGCAATTCGGGAATGCTTGGACACCGGCAGGATGGCAGCATTGATTTTGCTTGACCTCTCGGCGGCGTTCAACACAGTCCCTCACTCTCTTCTCCTCTCACGTCTGGATAGGTGTGTCGGGTACGGGCTGGAATTGGCTCACGTCCTTTCTTGAGGGTCGGGCCCAGCAGATCTGGCTGCCTCCATCTGCCTTTCTTCATCAGGATGTGACTGCGGGAGTCCCTCAAGGGTCCTCCCTCAGTACCCTTCTTTTTAACATTTATGTGACCGCCTGGTCTATCTGGCTGAGAGTTTGGGAGCTAAGGTGATGGCCTACGCCGATGACACACACCTGCTCTTTACCTGGGACAGTGATGATAATTCTGTCGCCGCAGTCCATCACTGTCTCTTCCATTTTCAGGTGGATCGTGGGGGCTCAACTAAAATGCAATGAGGAGAAATCAGAGATTTTGATGTTTGGAAATTCCCTCCCAGGTTCCGGGAAGCTCTGTGGCCACCTGAATTTCCCCTGCCCTCCTCGAAAGGGAAGCCAGCGAATAATTTGGGGGGTCTGGTTCGATGAGAGTCTGTCTTTCTCTTTTCACATCACGAAGCTTGCAGGTACCTGCTTTGGACTTCTCAAGACTTTAAGAAAATTCTCTCCTCTCATGCCTCAAGCAACTAGAGAAACAGTCACTTGTGCCCTCATCCTATCACGGCTGGACTATGCCAATGCACTTTACATTGGTATCCCTGGCTACTTGATTAAAAAGATGTTGGTAGTCCAGAATTCGGCAGCCAGACTTCACTGGGTATTTCCACCAAACCTAGCGTGCAGCACCACTTGTGCTCCCTTCACTGGCTTCCCGTAGCAGAATGGGTAAAGTTGAAATCACTGGTCCTAGCCCACCGTGTCCTTCACGGCATTGGCCCATCTTATCTGCAAAAGCGTTTTATCTTCTACGTGCCCTCAAGACTGTTGCGATCGGCATCCCACCGACCCGCAATGGTGCCCCGTTTTCAGTTCCAGAGGTTGGGAGGCAGGTCTCTGACTCGGAAGGCTGCGGCAGCGTGGAATGCACTACCCCTGGCTCTAGGCAGTATTGAAGATCTGTCAGCATTCAAGAAAAATCTTAAAACTTATATTTTTTCATCTGCTAGTCTTCAGCTCCCCTAAAGACATCGCGCCGGGACACTCATGAGTAGCCGTGAGCGCTATAAATCCAGATAGTATAACATAACATAACAAACCTGGGAGTGCTTGTTACGTCTGTGCCTGTCCGATGAGGATAGGTGTGCCCTTGATGAGAAGGGTTGGTAGACTGCATACTCAGACTGCAGCACAGAGATATGTGGCTCTGGAGTAGACCACACAGGATGAGCGCCTCCAAACAGACAAAATGGTGAACACCAGTGGGACAATGGCTTCCACCCAGGGAACGATTTACTATTTCACTAAGCCAGGGACTGGTGGGTGCACAAGCAATGAACTCTGGAGGACCTGGTATGGATCTGCATCGCTAAAAAGTTGGGTTGGCACTATCAAAAATCTTGCCGGCTATTTCTGACTCCCAGGATGCTCTGGATGGAGGGATTGATGGAGTGGGCATAGAAGTCTCCCTTATGTGTCAGGGCCTATCTAATGCGGCAGACCACATGACAGAAGTAGAGACCTGGGTGAAACAATTTGCACCTGGTGGGGGTCCCTGAAGGAGTCTAAGGGCTGCAGCTGGAGGACTTATTCTCTAAATGGTTCAAATAGTGGGTCCCGGAACAAGATCTATCATACTGTTTTTTGATTGAAAGTGTTCACTAAGAAACCCTCAAGGGGCACTCCTCACTGACCCATCATTTTAAGGCAGCTTAACTATCTTGACTTAGAGGCTATTCTTAAGTCTACTCGCACCAGGCAAGCAATCATGTTAGACTCTGCCAAGATTATGATATTTCCAGACTTGCCCAACAACAGAGGTCAAACGCAAGGCAATGAAATTTAAATACATGTTCCACTACCCGGTGAGGCTCAAGACTGTCCCCAGAGAAAAACATCCTTTCTTTTTAACAACACCAAGTAGGCCTGGAGCTGGGTAGAGGAGTGAACCCAAGGGAAGCAGCCGGCCCCAGAGTCAGATATGTGGAGGGCAGGGCCCTCTCCCAAGATGAGGCACAGGAGACGTCGAGGCAAGGTGAAACCAGCATCCAGGAGAATGGGAATGGATAGTGAAGGAGACTCAGCTTCTGAAAGTGTAAATATGGAAAATCCGGATCTGGCCCGGACCCAGGATGATAATTCAAGGCTGCCCCACTAATAGACCAGCTCTAGTTGCCGCTGAAAGAGTTGGCACAACTCACGCCCTTATTGCTTAGCATGGCCAGGTTGGGAGATATGGGGCCTCTTCAGGACATGGCTCTTTGTTGCTTGTTGGCAATGTTCTAATTATGCTCCTTGATGTTCCGCAGCTTAATGATGCATCCGTTGGGGCTAGAAGAGAAAGGTGGGTGGAGGGGTTCCACACCATATGAGGAGTGCAGTTGGCATTTTTCCTAGATGGACTACTCCCAATTCCCCTTTTTGTGACCAATAGAGGAACTCATGCTTCTACAATTGTTAGTTATTAGTTGATGGGTGTTAAGTTACAAGGCGACAGATACTTCCGGTCAGGATGTGTAGAGTAGGGTGATGCTGGGGCAGGGTCGCCAGTTGAACCCAGAATGAGGTTTTGTTTACACTGCTCAGCAGCACGTTCCCCACTTTGTTGCAATATACACCATGAGGAAGCCTTGTTTATTATATGGCATGGCTTTGTGGCCTCACTGTGAAATAAACTCACAAACCTGTCTTGGATCCAGTCCAGACTCGTTGTAAAACCTTAACTCAAGCCCGGGTAGCTGGCTTCAAGCTGTCAGTCTTTAACGAAGGAACTAGAGCAAAGCATTTAGAAGTATCAAAATAATTGAATAAGAAAGGAACACAAGCTATAAGAAATCCAACAGCAATTTATAAAAATAGATTGCATTTTTATACATTTTTTGACATCAAAACAAGCAGAATCTACCAGAAGGTTACAGAGATATGAATTTTTGAGTTAATGGTAGACCACAGCTTTTCATTAAAAATGCAAACAAACATTGGCAACTACCACGGTTAGCAGTTACCTGGAAATCTTTTGAAAGCTTTTTATAAGTTGGGTTCCGGTAATCTGGCCTCTATTGGGTAACCAACTACAGCAGTCCAGCAGGGGGCAAGTTAAGGGGGGCAATAAGTCTTAGCAGGAAAGTTACCTTGCAATCCAAGCAGTCTCCAGTCAAATCCCAGAATCTATGGGCAAACTCTTCAATTAAGTGGTCCTGATGCAAGGGATACAGGATGCTGAAGATGCTGATCTAGTTGACAGGGATCTTCATGGGGTCACCCCTTAGTTCACAAATGAAATGAGGTGACTTTGGCCACAGAGGTTGATGTCCATCAAAGTCCAGGTGGAAGTCCTGTCAAAAACTAGATGTCAAAGGTCCACTGGTCTCCAGTCACAACGTGGTTCCCTTTAACTGCGGCTAGTGTCTATCTTGGCTGACCAAACTGCACTTTGACAACGTTCCCAGGTCCAGCGGACTTGGGTGCAACTTTTGAGTGTTAGGATTTGGTCTCCCGGGCTGCTCTTCGGTGGTTCGCAGCATACACGCAGCTGTGGCTACCACCCTGCCAAGGTAGCTAATTCAGGTTTTGTGGCCCTGGTGCTGGGACAGGAAGCCATCCAACTAACTCTTTTACTTCTGTCTGGGGCTCTGGATGACTTTTACTCAAGCAGGGCAACACAGAGTTACATAAAATTCACCTTGGGCTTCAAATCAGGTTTAATGCAACGATAATTTTGATACCTTAAAATACCAACTTTACCAGTCCCATTAAGGAGTTAGCACATCTGAGTGGCCAGAGTGTAACCCTGTGCTCACCAATAGGGCTACTAATCGTTCCACAGTAATTTGGGGTATTTATTGTTAGGAAATATAAAACACATGTCCTGCCTTTTAATATACTGCACCCTGCCTTAGGGCTCGACAGACCTACCTTAGGTGCCGTGTATATATTAAAAATGAAGGTCTGGACTTTGTCATTTATTTACATTGAAAAATCAAGTTAGCCGTTTAAACTGGTCTACCAGTCTGCAGTTTTACATTGTCACACTCAGTGTGGCACAATAAGTGCGGCAGCCCATGTGGGACACTTAAACTTACAAGCCCTGGGTACCCCTGGTAACATATACTAGAGATTTATAAGTAATTTGAATTATGCCAATTGGATATATCAAACATATGCTATTAAGGGTTAGAGCACTGAGGTCGGGTAAGCAGGCCTCAGTGCACTCTGAATTGAAAAACCAGCAAGATCGTGCAAAATTTTGAGATTGACTATGCAAAATAAGGCATTTACTTACATACACTCAGCCACCATGACACATTCTGGCATAGACAGACAATAACACATCCTCTCATGTATCTTCAATGGGCTTAACAGCAAGTTCAGGAGGGCGGTGGTTCTCAGATACAATAAAAAGCTGGCCCCTGACACTCTCCTGATACAGGCGACTCAAATACTGAGCAATAATTGTAACTTTACGGGCCAGAATGGATGCAGCTGAATCGATCATGGTGGGTATGCCAAAGGAGCAAGAGGAGTTGGTGTCCTTCTCTAGAGATCATTCTCACTGTTTCCATCTGTGGCCAACAATGACAAATTAAGTTGCTTTATAAAGATTACTGGTTTGCTAGAGAGACAAACCTGGTCTATTAATAGCATAAACATTTCACGAGCGTTGATGGGGTCCTCACAGACTGCCCTGGCCAATCTGCTGGCAGAGGCTCCTGCAGGTACACTAATACTGGGTGGAGATTTTAACACAGTAATGAGCTGGAAGTATCAGCTGAACTCAGGCAGGCTCTCTTTGCTTGCCTCTCAGCACAAAATATATGAAGGGGGACAACGCTATTCTGTCTGGCAACGTATGAGCTGGAAGTCACAATAGCCCTTCAAATACTTCAGGAGAAGCAGGGACATGGTAAGAAACACCATCACCCTAGGGGAGGCATTTGCCAACCTCTATGCAGCACAAACCCCCCTGGACATAGAAAGGTTCCTCCCTGTAACTGTAGATCTGATTACAAACACTCTGAATACAATTCAATAGACGGAGATGGATGCACCACTGACATTAGAGAAAGTTCAAGAGGCAATTGCCTCTATGAACAAAGGGAAGATCCCAGACTCCAACACATTTCCAGTGGAATTTCCCAAGAAATTCTCCTCAATAATAGCTCCGCACATCTTGGCGCTTGATGAGGAGGCATGGATATCTTTGTGGCTGCCACATGATCTCCATGGCAGCACAATCGTGGTTGTCCCCAATCTAGAAAGATCCCTAGGGTAGGCTCCTCATACTGCCTCTTCTCTGATCAACACTTAGACCAAAATCATGGCTGTAGACTAACCTAGGTAATACAAACCCGTGTCCAAGCTGATCAGAACAGCTTCATGCTGAACTGCAGTACTCACCACTGCATCCACTGCTTGCAGATGGTCATGGTAAAAGCAGCTGAGCTAAATAAAGACGCCAATTATAATTCTGATTGACTTTAAAAAAAGCCTTTGATTCGACTCACTGGCCTTTCATATTTCAAATCTTGCAAAGAATGGACTTCAGTTCCTCGTTCCTGAAATGAGCTTAGACTATAATGATCCCTCTACGCAGGTTTGAGTCAATGGTGTGCTGTCCTCCCCTTTTTCGATTAGAAGAGACAAAGTAAGGATGGCCATTCTCCACACTCCTCTACACGATCTCTGTGGAGCCACTGGAGAGGTATATCTAGCAAGATGCTCAATTGTGGGGGATTAAGCGGCGCTCGGGCCAGGAAGACTGAGCTTCACTTAATGCCCTACTAGTATACTTGCAGCACCTGTAGTGCTCCACTCCCAGGCTGCTGGATCAATATTACACATCTATGGGGACACTTTGGGCCTTAGGGTTAATTGTTCAAATCAAAATACGTTCCGATTGTTGGGCATCACCCACATTTTCCTGCCAGGGTGGAGTTGGGTTAGTCCAGCGAACACTTTAAATATCTAGGAATTGACATATCTAGGTACTCAAAGCAATGCTGGGACCTTAAAATTGCCCCACTGTTGACCCAAACGAGGAAAGATGTAGCTGCCTGGGGTAAAGCTACCCCTATCAATCTTGGGCCGAGGAGGACTTTTTAAGAAGGTGGCGCTGCTGTGATTCCTTTATATGCTTCAGAATTACCCACACACAATGCCAAGCACCCTGTTCACAGACACCAACACAAACTAGGTAGATTTCTTTAGGCGGTGTGAGAAAGTGGCTCTATATATACTGGACTAGAATGAAGTACAGTGTGTACAGAGTCCACCAACCCCAGAGGTATAACAGAGGTAAAACCTTACTCTCCAAAGTGGTAGCTTGGTCGAGCAGTAAGGCAGTACCAGAGGACAGTGTAAAGCATTTGTTGTACACACTCAGTCAGCCAAAGGTTTCACACACTCAAGGACTGAACTCCAGGCCAATTGTTTTTATATCCACAGATATAGTTGTTTTATTTTTAGAACCAACAGTTATAAAAATATACTTTTCTCGTTATGAGTACTCTCTTGTAATTACTTTGCAAAGGAGCAATAAAGTTTGTGCACACAATTAATACAGTATTGACAGTAAGCAGCACAATCCTAAAAAACACAACAGCATTGAGCTCAATGAGTTTTCTACATTTAAGTACATTTGATTACTATACAGATTACTTTAGTAGTCCCAGGACCAGATCCTAGGTTCAGTCCTGGGGTCTAAGCTGAAACCAGATTAGCAAAAACGTTTTAGTTACTGTAGTTAATTTTCCTGAATATAAAGCTGTTTTAAAACTTCACACTTAGAAACTTTTCAATGTAAATCTGACAATGTTATTCATGGGATAAAATTCAGGTTGCAGGTAAAGTACGATTGCGTTACTTTTGTAATACAGCACTGGTCTCCTGTTGCCAGCACTGGGGTCTTAACTTAAAACAGGTAGGTAATCGCGTTTCAGTATTTCGTATGATTTTTAAAGAATATTTCAAGTTTTCAAAAGTAGACACGTAGAAGAAATTTCATAGAAAAGTAGACAATGGGTTCCTATGGAGAAAATACAGATTACTAGTAAACCCAGTACGGGTTACTTTTACAGTTCAGTATTGGGCTGAAAGGTACAGTACTGACTTCTCCCCTGATCACAGGTGAGTAGTTAGCGATTTCGGAATTCGGCTGATTTTATATGAATATTTTCAGTTTTCAAAACATCACACTTAAAAGAAATTTCATAGAAAAACAGTTAATGGTTTCCTATGGTAGAAATTTAGATTACTAGCAGACGCGGTTGTGATTACTTTTGTGGTTCAGTACTGGGCTACAAGGTACAGTACTGGCTTCTCTCCTGATTATAGGTGAGTACTTCGGATTTCGATATTCGGCTGATTTTAGGTGAATATTTTAACCTTTCAAAACTTCACACTTAGAAGAAATTTCACAGAAAAGCAGACAATGGTTTCCTATGGCAGCAATTTAGATTACTAGCAAACACGGTTGTGATTACTTTTGGGGTCCAGTACTGGGCAAAAAGGTACAGTACTGGCTTCTCTCCTGATCGCAGGTGAGTAATTCGAAGTTCGTTATTCGGCTGATTTTAGATGAATATTTCAAAGTTTCAAAACTTCACACGTAGAAGATTTTTCGAGTCAAGACAATCAATGTTATCCAATGGCAGGAAAGTGAGTCATCGGTTTTCAGGTGAGTACTCGACTGGTAAAGTTAAGGTTCTAGGCTTAGACTCAGGGGTCCCCCAGGGTCAGGTAGATACAGTTAGTACACCCTCAGAGGCACAGGGGCGGCCGGGTGCAGAGGTAGTTAGGCCCAATGTCATCCAATGAGAGGCAGGGGCCCTTTGGTTGGTGGCTGCTGGCTAGCAGGCCACGTGGCTGTGGGAGCTGGGCTCCTGGTCACTTGCTCAGGGAAAATGGGGAAGTAGAATAGGGTACAGGTTGCACTGCCAGGGGCACTCATGCGGCTGGGTGCAGGGTGCTTTTGAGCCGTCGGGCGCTCAATGTTATCCAATGAGGATCTTGAAAAGGGAACAAAGGCTGCAGGCTCGGGGACGGTGGATCTTCAGGAGTGACCAACACTTCGAGGGGTAAGTTGGGATCTTGGAGGATAGGTAGGCACCCAGGATTGGGCACATGGGGCTGTGGGGCGCCGGGTGCAGGGGTGTCTTTTGTGGTCGGGAAATCTTACCCCCTGCTGGTCGAGGTCGGAGGGGTCCTTTGTCCTAAGGCTGAAGGCGTCGTCGGGGTCGTCGAGGAGGGTCCTTGGGCACTGGATTCCGAGTCAGAATCGCCAGGGGGATGTCCTCAGGGTCTTGGTTCACTCCAACAAAGGCCCGGCGTGGCGGGTGCAGAGTGTGCAGGGTTCGCGATTTCGGGCTGATGCTAGGGCTTGTTACTTGCTTTGAGCAGTACCACTGCTTGAGGGAGACCCAGGCAGTCAGAGTCACAAGGCAGTCAGGTCCTCCTGGGTTTTTGAGGTTTCGAGGGTCGACAGGCCGGTAGGGCTGGGGCCAAATCAGTTGGTGTCTTCTTCTTCTTAGCAGATGCACGGCAGGTCTTCTTGTTTCTTGTTCTTCTTTCTTGTTTCGGTATCTGGATCTGAGGAAGAAAGGTTCAGGGAGCCCCTAAATACTAAATTTAGGGCGTTACAGGTAGGGCAAGGGCAGGGACCAATGGGTTCCTGTCCTGGGGTGAGTACACCCCCTAGCCTGCTCCTCTCCTGTGGGAGGGGGCAGGAGCCTAGCTGGGATTGGGCAGGGCTCCCCATCTACAAGATGGCCGGAGCCCAGGGTCGTGCTTCACCTCGCCTCCCCCACCTGAGGGGTGGAGTTGGCAAACGTTGGCACACCCCCCTTCCTGACATAGTTTTTCCCGCCAGTCTTCCCGCAGGGTGGGGGTAGAATGGGTGGGGGCCAGTTGCTGGGTTCAGCAAATGGTCTGGAGAAGCTCTCAGAGGCGGCATGCCTTTGAAGCTTTCCCCTGTCCATCCTGGGGGAGGAGACATAGCACCTTGCCCAGGATGTTAATTGTTGTAGGCCCAGGATGGCGAGGCTCTCCACCCAGGGGTCCAGCAACATGTCTGCTATGTGGCAGCCTCTGCAGCCACTCAGACCAGACGTGGATTGTAGGTTAGGTTTCAGGGAGCATCTCTAAGATGCCCTCTGTAGTGCATTTTACATTAAATCCCACACTGGCATCAGTGTGGGCTTAATGTGCTGAGAAGTTTGATATCAAACTTGTCAGTATTCAGTGTAGCCATTATGATGCTGTGGAGTTCGTAATGACAAGCTCCCAGCACCATATACTCTTAATGGCATCACTGTACTTACAATGCCCAGGAATGGCCCTGGGTACTGTAGGGGCACAGGGCTCATGCACCCGTGCCCACACCACTGGCATAGGGCACCCAGCTAGAGGGGTGACTGATGTATGCCAGGGCAGTGGGGTTGTGGGCATGGCACACAGGGATGTGTGCCATGTCAACTCTTTGTTTAGTTCTGCACCTAGACACTCAGCCTGCAAAGGCAGTGTGTGGGTTTGAAGGTATAGGGCCCCTAAGGGTGGCACAATAAGTGCTGCAGCCCTTAGGGGTCTTCTCTGGTCACAATGCCCTGGGTACCTAGGGTACTATTTACTAGGATCCGATATGTGGCCAGAGATGCCAATTGGGTTTAGGCTTTAGTATAGTTTTTAGGGAAGAAACACAGGCCCTGGGTACCTGGTTGGCAGGGACCCAGGGCACACCTAGGAAAAGTGCATCAAGTATCAGGAGGCAAAAAGGGTGGGGTACTGCAACAGGAACTCACTTTCTCACAGTCAGGCAGAGACCACCACTCTAGGCAGGGAAAGGGAGTTACACGCCAAAGATAACCCCTGCTCACCCCCTTGGTAGCTTGGCACGAGCAGCTAGGCTTATCTCGGTGGCGATGTGTAAAGCATTTGCACAACACACACAGTAGCAACACACTAGGCACACCATAAAAGGAACTCCACACAAGGTTATATAAAAATAGTCTTTGTATTATAATAAAAACACATCAGATAGTAATCACACAATGTACACTGAGCCAACTGGCACAGGCAATATTTACAAGGGATTATTTACACATGACTGGGCCACGTGGGCCACTGTCAGAATTAGCACTTGGTAAAGAATAGTAAAAGTAAGAATATATATGAACTTAGAACACAGCCAGTAATCACTGGCAGACACTATACGCAGCGCCAACCTGTCACATAAATCATAGCAGGCACAGTATCACATAAGGCGAGAACTCTATTCTGCGCCAACCTCATAAACTAAAATAGGATAAACCATAATCTCCTAAACATCAGGAAATACACTTAAGAACATAACCTGCAGTAGGGAATACATCAAACCTAGACCACAGTAGAGAAATAAAACAGTAGGTAAAACCTAAGAATCATAAAAGCACATTTATAGCATAAATCAAGGTGCATAAATCATACTAAAAACATGACATTTCCTAGCACCTACAAACATTACATTAGGGCCTTGCGCCCTACAAACCTGATAGTCCCCTGGGCCAACTGGTCATCTCTCAGGGGCTCAAATGCCCTCTGTCCATAAAGTCAGGACGGCTGTCTAAACAGCGACAGTCACAGGGGTGCACTTGGCGCAAACCTAAACGTGGCAGCTGCCCACTACTTGCTGGGCAGCTGGGAAGTGAAGCCTGCGAGGCTCCGGCTTGCGTTGACGGCCCCGCCCACAATCAGGCGGCGGGCCGGTCTTCAGCCTCCGGTGTTGCCGCCGGCCGCGGCGGTGAATTCATTTTCAGCAGTAAGAGGGGTAGGCTCCCTCGTAAATCAAAATTAAGTGAGGAGCAGGGTGGGCAGCCGTAATTTAGAAGATACGCAGGGTGGCACCCGTGCTAGAGGCCAATAAGCGGGGTAGGCTCCCGTATTAATTATTAAATAAAAATGAAGATGCAGGGTGGGCACCTGCAAACGGGGCAATCTAAAATAAACGGGCATAAGGCAGGGTGGTACCTGCCAGGTTTAAACATTAAAATAAGCGGGGTGGGCACCCGCCATAAAGGAGTCACGGGGGAATCCCTCGCCAGGGGATTCCCTCTTACAGGGTCAACAACCAGGATGAGCCCAGTGCTCCCAGGGCGCTAAAAGATGCACCTAAGGCCAGAAGTCAAAAGGGTTCCAGGGCAAAGAAAAGTCCCCCAATCATCCTAGGCAAGGCAGAGCGGTCCCAAAGAGTCCTCCAGGCATCCAGGGGCTGGGCAGAGCCCAGGGAGGCAAGCCTTCCCCTGAGCCCCAGCAGCGGCACGCCACTGGCAGATTTCAGTCAAAGAACAAGAAAACGTACTTGGGGTCACAGCCCCTCTTTTATACACAGAAATTCTTTTCTTAGCAGTGTAGGAAAGGGGAGAACCAGATGCAACTGGTTCTTGAGCACTTTGCTTTGCTCAGCCCCTCTCCCTATTCACAGGATAAGCCAGGGACATCAGACGCACCACAGGGGGTGGAGCCAGCATTGTTGAGGGAAGGCCCAGCCCTATTCAGGTCCCAGGTGCACTCCTCCCTCCCATCAAATGCCGATCTCTCCATTCACCACCGGGGCATACCCATCCTGACTCCTGGAGCCAGGCACACCAGCCAGCTCCAGCCAATCACAAGCCAGACAGTCAATTCAAATTCACTGCACATACATGCCAACTTCTAGAAGTGGCACTTCTACACTAGATACTATAAATCCACACACATCATCGCGCAGTATTTAATCTCACGAGTTCGCACATACCAAACTCGACCCAGCACTCGCCATACAACCGGAATTACCACAGGCACACATATTCCCCATGCATTTCTATGGGAGTGCAGGCCATCTCAGCACACACACTCAGAGTGCGCACGCACTTTACACTGGCCCACAGTGCTAAAGTGCGCAGAGGCCTAAAATCACTACTACCATGTCAGAGGCTAAAGGCAAAAGGTATAGGGGTGAACCTGCCAAAAAGGCCCAAGTCCAACACAACCCCCTTCCAGCCAAAACACAGGGTAGACCAAGCATTCCCTTGATGGGGTTCCCTGTTTAGGGCGAGAAAACACAGACGCGGGCCCTCAACAGCAGGGACACCTTCCGGTTTCACGCCACTCTGAACCAATGCGATTTCCTCTGGAAAAAAACTCAGGACCAACTAAGCTACCCACTGGTACTCCCTAATTGTCCACGGCCAGGACCAGGCCCTCAACCATCCAGATACCACTGGTCCTTGCCACTCCACAGAGTGGGAGGCAGTAACCCCTGGCACACAATAGCCGGTCTCCACTCTTCTTCTCAGTGTAGTACTAACCTACCGCCTGAGGTCTAAAATCCCCAGCTACACCGGGGTCAGAGGCTAGGACTCTCTCCCTCTGCACCTCCTTCCAGAGCACTATACCCTCCCAACTGGAGTGGTACCCCTAGAAGGCAAGACCAGTCAGGACACTGATTACAGTTGCCTTCTGTTTTAGACAAATGCCCAGAAAAACAGGACTTCACGAGGGTTGACACCTAACTAATGTGTCTTGTGACAGTCTGCCTGGCGCAGTGCTCACTACCTCCTGTCCACCTGACAGTGCGTGAAGATGCTCCAGGACAGAAGTGGCATCACCATGACCAATCCTTGGCAACACAGCTCTTCTGGCTGGCCCCTGACCCACTGGATTCTCCACTGGGGACTCTTTCCCCCTCTCATGCCTCAATCTGGATTTCTGTAATCTCCACTTAGGAGTGGCACGGCCAGACACCAGAACTGATGGAGGCCTGATTACAGGCTCCCCCAAGCTTATCTAATAAAGGAGATCCTCCTCAAAGAACAGTCAAATAGGACAGACTAGGTTCCCACCTGGTGTTCCCTCCAAGAACCATCCAGTACTGGAGGCTGAGGTGCGGGCACTTTGGGACACAGCCCAATCTCACTCCTTCTCCTGCGAGACAGGATGCGAGTCCCTACAACCTCTTCACTACAAGGTCACCTAGCTGGGCTACTCTGAACCACTTCTACCCCTCTGGGTTGGAAGACACATGCACACTTCTTCTAGTATCACTCTCAGTGCAAGCTCCCTTAAAAAATCAAAAGAACTTACACACTTCAACAGGGGTTGGCGCGACTCCAGAAAACAATTACGGGGCAGGATCTCGCTGCGCGAACAGACTGAAGCACCATTTAACACCATTCACTGGCTAACCAATCACCCAAATGTGCAGTGCACCACAACAATCACCCACACTCTCCCCACAAAACTGGTGAGACAGCCACTTGACTGCCCCTGAATCACAACCTGTACCCCTCTTACTGAGCACCAGGTACCATACTCTGGGAACTGGGAATGAGACTACTGCACTGGACAATTATATTGCTACCACCACTGGATCCTACCCTACTGGGGAATCCAGAAAACTCACAATGCACTTAGGGGATAATCTACCCGCCCGAGCTAGTTACTCCATGCCAATTAAGTTACCTCTATTGGCCAACCAAAGAAATAGTAGACAGTACAGGGGCAGTCACTCCTTCAGCATCAGGCCAACTCAAGAACAGACAGTACAGGGGGGGTCCCTCCTATAGCTCGCGCTTACAGGCCAACCCCATAAATGACAGTCTACTCAAGGACGGTCTCTCCTTCAGCATCATGCTAACCCAAATAACAGTCTACACAAGGGCAGTCACTCCTCCAGATTCTCTGGTTTCTGTCTTTGGCAGGACACCTAACTCACAGTGCAATCATAAAGCATATATCAACAAAAAATGATATTTAAAAATAAACTCAAAGAAAATAATCCCCAAATATGTGACTATCTAAAATGCAGAGTTTGTTGTGCAGCCAGTTGTCACTGCGGTATTGAGCAAACGCAAGTCCTATCCTCACCGCTGACAACCAATGTTAAAAATAGGGATCTCTGGTTGGCTAAGGCTTGCTAATTAACAACGAGGAAGAAGGGTCTAAGGGAAATTTAGAGACCACCCAGAATTATATCCCCATACCAGTAATACTAAACACAAGAAAAAACTGGGGGTCTGTGTAGAAGCTAGAAGCACTCACTTCTGAGTAAGTAGGTTCGTGCTGGTAGAGCTAAATAAGTCTTACTACCTATATGCATAACAGGGCAAACCTTGTTCTGATCTGAGCTGAGAGAGAGGCCTCTCTCTCAGCTCAGATCCTGCAATGAGGCAACGACGGGCAGAGCGGAGCCTCCCTTTTCCTGAGCAGTGTTCCAGGAGAGGTGAGGTAAACTCCCTGCACAATTCGGATATGAGAGACACCAGTTGATACAGAGGAACATGAATTTTTGACTGGACACGTATATCCTTTATGATTAACTTAATCTTCACTCTTTACGCAGTAGCAAACATTTAGAATTCTGGCCCTGAAGAAAGCAGTGGGATCAAGTCCCTGCCGGCTGAAACATGTTGGCCTTGTATACGCAGTTATATGTTTAAGACTGCCTTTGTTGCTTGGTTCCGGTGAGGGAAAGGACAATTTCTATTATAGTCTGCTTTATTGATCCTTTACCCCTTTTTAACTCACTACAACCTTTTTTTAACTCACTCCACCTTTCTGTTTTTTTGCACTGCACGTGATCCCATCATGATCTTTTACTCATGGTCACTACAGCGATTGAGGGTGCGACCCAATTGAGTAAGGGCAATGGACTGGTCTCGATGATCAAGAGACATACCATCCCTGCTTGGATGACCAAATGATAACATTTGATCTACACATACTTTTGATGGGAATCCAATGTTCTCTGTATGGGTCTTACCAACAATCTAAGTAGGTCCATCTGAAGGTTTGCCCTGTTACGCATATAGGTAGTAAGACTTATTTAGCTCTACCAGCACAAACTTACTTACTCAGAAGTTCGTAGCTTGCTTTGGAGTGCTTCTAGCTCCTACACAGACCCCCAGTTTTTTCTTGTGTTTAGCATGGCTAAGGCTTGCGCCAAAGCCAGGCAGAGACCACCACTCTAGTCAGGGAAAGAGAGTTACACTCCAAAGATAACCCCTGCTCACTCCCTTGGTGGCTTGGCACGAGCAGCTAGGCTTATCTCGGTGGCGATGTGTAAAGCATTTGCACAACACACACAGTAACAACACACAAGGTACACCACAAAAGGAACTCCACACAAGGTTATATAAAAATAGCCTTTGTATTATAATAAAAACACATCAGATAGTAATCACACAATGTACACTGAGCCAACTGGCACAGGCAATATTTACAAGGGATTATTTACACATGACAGGGTCACGTGGGCCACTGTCAGAATTAGCACTTGGTAAAGAATAGTAAAAGTAAGAATATATATGAACTTAGAACACAGCCAGTAATCACTGGCAGACACTATATTCAGCGTCAACCTGTCACATAAATCATAACAGGCAGAGTATCACATAAATCATGACATTTCCTAGCACCTACAAACATTACATTAGGGCCTTGCGCCCTACATACCTGATAATCCCCTGGGCCAACTGGCCAACTCTCAGGGGCTCAAATGCCCTCTGTCCATAAAGTCAGGACTGCTGTCTAAACAGCGACAGTCACGGGGGCGCACTTGGCGCAAACCTAAACGTGGCAGCTGCCCACTACTTGCTGGGCAGATGGGAAGTTCAATGAAGGCCTAAACGTTATAGCTGGTACTAAGTGCTGCGCAGCTGTGCAGGCCAAGGTAGGGAGAAAGGAGTGCGTCTCACTCCTGGATTCAAAGTACATGTCCCCCTAAAATAAAGAAGAACCTAAACGGTGCAGCTGCCCACTACTTGCTGAGCAGCTGGGAAGTAGAATTGCGGCCTGGGCCCTCACTGGACCTCAGGACAAATCGCGCCCAACGTTGGAGCCTTCTAGGCTCTGGAAATAGCTTAGGCAAATGCTGGAGCCCCACGGGAGCTTCTGGAAATAAATGCAGCGCCTGTGAGAGCCATCTAGGCTTTAGAAATAAAGTATGTACCCCTGGGAGCCATCTGGCTCTCTAAACAACTGGGGTTTCGTTGGAGCCCTCAGGCTCTAGGAATAATGCGTCCAAGCCCCTCATGGGGACTTAAGATGAATGGGGCGAGGGGCGTGGCCAAGACGGCGGTGGAGTAGGACGTGCCTTCTGTTCCCTCAGGCACCGCATGTCGCATAGCCTTGGATATCGCTCTGTTAGGCGCCCATCCAAGCCAGAAACTGCGGTGCCGCGACTCCAGGTGTTGTCCGGCAGTGACTGGTGCCCGAAATCTGAAGCTTGAGCCTGCGGACGATGGTGTTGCGAGGTGCGGCCTTGGTGAGTGGCGTAGATGGGGTGCCTCGTGGTCGGCAGCGTGAGGTGGCCTCCAAGGCCCAGAGAGGTGTAGTCTGCCCGGCAGAGCGACAGTGCCTGGAGCGGCCACTGCCGGGTCTTGGAGGACTCCATTTGGGCGTCCCTGGTCCACGAGGAAGCGAGTGACCTGCAGCGACGGCACAGCGGAAGGGCCTGCTGAGTCACCTCTGTGAAGGAGACAGGGTGACTGAGCCCGCCGCGAGTGAGCTGGAGCGAGCATAATCTCTGCCGCCCAGAGACGGGGCTAATCTATCCTAAGGCACCGGAGGGTTCAGGGAGCGTAGGGGCCCCACCGGAGGCGCCCGTGGCTCGGTCCGCGGTCATCGGATGCCTCTGGCAGCCTGAAGCAGATTGGAGGTGAGGAGCGGAGCCCCGGGTTGGCAGAGGGCAGGGAGGCCGGCCTGACGCGACTCCCCGGCGGTGACCCGGGATTGCAGTAGGCCTGAGGCCTGAAGTGTATTGAAGAGGCACAGTGCTGGAGGGGAGGCCCTTCCCCGCCCCTATACCTGATCGCACCATACAGTGGAGGACTGGCGGGCCTCCAGACTGTTCTGCCGCCTCCCGCCTACTAGCTGATGAAGGTTGAGCTGGCCTAGCCCGAGGGATTTCGAACTGGGAAAGGCCTAAGCTGAGGGAGCTGAGGACTGACGGTCCCTTGTGGGCCATGCCTTGCCGTGGTAGTAGCGGCACAAACGCGGAGGTACCTGACTGGCCCTAGACAAGAGGCTGCTAGCAAGGGGGTGTTTGAGGAGTGACACCTGAGCATACGGTTTGCCCCTGCCCTGGAGTGCTGAGGGTGCCTGGAGAGGACAAGAATCTTGTGGTCCCTGCTGCGGCAGTGATACCGGAGGGGGCACTCCCTGTACAGCAAGCAGGAGCCCTGCGATGCCTGAGGCCTATAGTCGGCCTTTGCCTCCTTGCATCGGCTCTGGAAGGCGTCTGGGGGTGACGGGGGCCCCCGGAGTACCTTAGGCTCGGTCCGTAGGCTGGCGGACGGTGGTTGGCCCGCTTGGAGGGCTGAACAAGGCTGGGTATCAGCGATTGTCGGTAGCCCACCCCCTGGAGCTCGAGTGGGTTCGGGACAGTTGAGAGAGGTCTGGACTTGACTGTGGCTCCCTGCTGCCTCTCGTCGCACCGCAACCGACGGCGATCAGTGCCTGCCCTCAGCAGTACATAGGGCCCTGTTGACCGTCCTTGCTTTTCGCCCAGCGGAGTGGCCCGCCCGCCTGGAGACTGAGAGCTAGACCGACGGTTGGGCTGGGCTGCCTTCCGAGACGCCAAAGGTTTGATGCTACTTGGAAGTCTACGGCGCTGCTGACGGAGGTAGCCTGTGTGGAGTGCCTTCATTGCTTGCCCAGCCTGCTCATAGACCCACACAGGGATGGCAATGGCGACGACCAGAGTCAAGAAGGTTAAGACAGTGAAAGATGGGGCCCGGAAGGCGCTGGTGCAGCACGCCTCGCCGGTGGCAGACAAGTCCCCGAGGAGAGACGACCCTGAGGCGCCAGCAACAAAGGCCTTCATGATTGAGCTGTTCTCTGCGATCAAGGAAGACATTTCAGGACTGCGCTCGGATCTTCGTGAGGTACGGCGGGACGTGGATGGTGTGGGTGAGCGGGTCGCGGCGCTGGAGGAACAATACCTGGGAACGGAGGAGGATATCCATCAACTCCAGCAAGACGTGATCCGCCTGACGGAACAGAACTTAGACCTGCAGGCGCACGCCGAGGACTTAGAGAACAGGTCATGCCTCAATAATATCCGGATCAGGGCTGCGCCTTGGAAGGGTGAGGAGCAGGATCTGCGAGAATATGTGGAGGCACTATTCTAGCACATCCTTAACGAGGAGGACCTGCAAGATATCCAAATGGATCGGGTGCATCGACTTGGTCTGCCGCGGGGACCTAAGGCCCCTCTTTCTGACATATTAGTATGTGTGCACGACTTTCAGCTCAAAGAGCGGATCCTAAGGAAAGCACGCAACATCACTCCCCTTCAATTCTGCGACCACCGTCCTTTGCTTTTCCAGGATCTTGCAGCCTCTACACTGGTTAAAAGGAGGGAGTTCAAGCCTGTCACCAACTACCTGCGAGAGCAGAATGTTCCCTATTCCTGGGGGCATCCCTTCAGGCTTATCTTCAAGTGGAAGACCAAGCTTGTCCAGGTCCGGTCTCTAGAAGTGGCCTGCAACATCTTGTGGATGGAACGGCCCACCCCCTCTTCTGAAGCCGGTGGCTCTCCCAGCAGGCGACGGCGGCGATCCACGGAATGGCAGAGTTGGTAAGCCTGCTCCCACGGCGAAACCTGACCTATCGGTGAGCCTACAGGAGCGCAGGACACGGTGGCCCCTGTGGCTCTGATGACGGAGGCTTCGGCAGGTACCTGAGGTATGGACCCTTTGCTAGGCCCTAGCAGGGCTGGTAGCTGGTGCCGGAGGTGACGGTCCACAGGAGGTAACCAACTAGATCTTCTATGTCCTGGTTTGGAGGAGTGTCCTGTATCAGGAACTGGGCGTATAGCAGATTGGCGCCATGTTGCCCTGCCTTTGGGGCCTATTCTACGAACTATCGTATCTTCCTTTTTCTTGAATTGTTGTACCCTGTGTTTTTGTGGGTTTTCTTGGGGAGGGAGGGGAAAGGGGACCTGGGGGGGTGGAGTTGGGGGATTGTGTTGGGGGCTCCGTATCAGCTGGGGGGGGCAGGGGGGGCAGGAGACAGACTCCCGAAAGGGCGGCAGGGGTGCTATGAGACCAACCATGATACAGGGATGCGCCTTGGGTTGATGTTCCGTCTCACTCGTGGTCATGCCGAGTGGGGAGCTGAAGGCAGTGAGCCTTAATGTCCGCTGTCTTAACAGCCCAGTGAAGCGAGCGGCTGTCCTATCACTTTTGGAAGGCACGGAGGGGGACGTTTGTCTGCTACAGGAGACTCATCTCCTTGCTAAAGATACTCGACGAATGGCGGACAGACGCTTCCCTTTACAGCTTTGGTCTTCAGGACCTAATAAGAAAAATGGGGTGGCAATTCTTTTTAGCGTGCATGCACACTGTAAGGGCATCTCACAGATAGCCGAAATTAAGGGCAGGTTCTTAGCGGTGCGGATTCACTGGGGGGAGACAGTGATCACGGTTGGGTCCATTTATGCCCGAAAACACAAACCAGGAGCCCTTCTTGCACACAGCGCTGGCGCAGGCCCTGGCATCCCCGGATGCCCTTGTGTTGGTGGGTGGGGATTTAAACATTGTCATGGAGGCTGACGTCAATAGATCGGGACAGCGGTCCAATCAAGCAGGACGCTGTCTCCTGGGGGGAAGCAGTGGCTGGTGGATGGAGGGTTGCATGATGTTTGGCGTGCTCAGCATCCCCAGGAACGTGATTACACCTACTACTCAGTGGCTCATAAGACCTATGCGCGCTTGGATCACTTTTTAGCTACGTCCTCCCTCATGGCCCACCTATCCGAGGCAGACATTGCGCCGCGCTCTTTGTCGGATCACGCGCTTATCTCCATAGTTCTTACCTCTAGTGGGATTTGCCCCTTGTCGGTAGGCGGGCGCCTTCGTGATTCCCTACTCCACTCTGAATCGGTGGTAGCAAAGATGCGGGAGGTTATCGTACGTTACATTGCGGAGAATGAGGTGGGGGATACGCCTCTGGCATCCTTTTGGGAGGCGCTAAAACTGGTAGCGAGGGGTGAGTTTATCGGGCTGGCTGCAACGTTCTCTCACCTGCGCAGGGAGAAGAGGGCGGAATTGGCAGGAGAGGTTAATGCCCTAGGGGTGACTCATAAGAGGACTGGGGCGCCGAGGGTTTGGAGGGAAATGGAGGCGAAGAGGCGCATGCTGAAGCACCTCGACATGGACAGAGCTATGCATGCGCTATTACGGCTACGCCACAAATTTTATCTCTGTGGTGACAAGGCAGGGCGGATGCTTGCGCATAGGCTTCGGGCGCGCTCTTAACTGCATACGGTACAGGCAGCGTGGGATGCGCAGAGAGTGGAGCATACCACGGACTATGCTATTGTAGAGACCTTTCGCCGTTTCTACCAGACCTTGTATCAGGCGGAGGGTACACCTGCCGTGGAAATCCCGGACTACCTCGCTGCCTCTGAGATAACCCCCCTGCATAGGGACACGGCGGAGAGTTTGGACTCAGCAATACGCATAGAAGAAGTCATCTCGGCTATTGCCAAACTCAAAGTTGCAAAATCGCCGGGACCTGATGGCTTCACGCCCCTTTTCTATAAGACCTTCTGAAGGGAGCTGGCTCCTCTCTTGGCCTGTCTGTTTAATTATTTTCTGGATACAGGGATGGTGACGCCGTCCATGTCGGAGGCTGCCATTACGGTCATACTCAAGCCTGGGAAGGACCCCGCGGAGTGTGGGTCGTATTGGCCGATCTCGTTATTGAATATCGATGCTAAACTCTTTGCAGGAGTGCTTGTGGTGAGACTAAGCCCCTTAATGGATGAGATTATTGAACCCGACCAGGCGAGAGTCTGCTGCATCTCAAGGACAAGGTTCACCGCTCGCGGACACAGGCCTTCATGCTCTCCATAGACGCGGAGAAGGCCTTTGACCGTGTAGATTGGGAATACATGTTTGCAGTGTTGAGGACCTTCGGAGTGGGGGTCAACTTCCTAAGGTGGATTCAGTGTATTTATGTGGCTCCTCTGGCGGCGGTACGGATGAATGGCTGTCGGTCGGTACTGTTTCCTATCGAGAGGGGGACACGACATGGGTGCCCCCTCTCCCCATTGCTTATCGCGCTCTATATGGAGCTGTTCGCTCAGCGAGTTCAGTCAAACGCGGATGTAGCTGGGATTAAATTTGGGGCTGACCTGCATAAGATCAGCCTTTATGCGGACAATGTGATTTTGGCGCTCGCTGACCCCTACTCTTCCCTGCACAACCTCTCGAAGGAACTGTCTGAGTTCCAGAAAGTAGCAGGCTTCAAAGTTAATTACTCCAAGTCACAAATTCTTAACCTATCCATTCCTGATTCGGAGCTCCGGGACTTGAAGCGGGACTTTGAGTTCCAATGTGTTTCCTCTGATATCCCGTACTTGGGTATACGACTGGCCCCTTCTATTGCCAGAATGCTATCCCTGAATTAGACGCTGCTCGTGGAGTAGGTTACGAAGTCCCTGGCGGATTGGTCCCGTCTTAACCTGGCCTTGTATGGACGACTGGCAGCTCTAAAAATGACGGTGCTTCCACGCATACTGTACCTTTTTCAAATGCTGCCGCTAAGCCCCCCGCACAGCGTCCTCCGGAAGTTGCAGGGGCTGCTCAACCGGTTCTTATGGAACAATAGGCGGCCGCGGCAGGCCCTATCCGTGGCAATCATGCCTAAAGCTGCGGGTGGACTGGGCTTTCCCCCGTTGACGGCTTACTTCCAGGCGACCGTTTTGCGGTATATAGTCGAATGGAACAGGCCCATGTCCAGCAAACATTGGAACTGTATGGACCAGACGGTAGCAGGCTGTAATATCTGGAGAGAGCTTTGGCTGCCGCGCAAACATAGAGCCTGGGGCCTATACTCCTCCTCGGTGAGGGCTCCGACCCTTAAGGCATGGGACCAATTGGCTCAACGCAAAGGGAGGACTTCGTTCCCCTCCCCGATGACTCCTATCGTGGATAACTCGGACTTCCCGCCGGGTTGCACGTCCCCAGTCTTCCATCGCTGGCGGGAGAAGGGCCGAAAGAGGGTTGGTTCCCTTTTTGACTTAGACCGTCTAATCCTGTTCGCTCGCCTGCATACAGAGTTCCTTCCGCTGCTGGCCACGGACGCTTTTCATCACTCCCAGGTGGCGCATTGGGTCACCCGCCCAGCTAATGTGGCCTCCATGTCCCGCCCTCTGACAGGGCTTGAAAAATGGGTGGTTTGTAAGAAGGACGACCGGAAACTTATCTCGGCATTATATGCGATGATAGTACATCAGCCTAGGAGGCAGCGTACGGCAGCACAAGTTAGATGGGAAACAGAGTTAGGGCGCCCGCTGACGAAAAAGAAGTGGGAGCACGTCTTCTATTGACAGCAGCATACGGCCGCTAGCACCGCGGGTACCGAGTCAGCCTACAAAGTAGCTACGTACTGGTATTATACCCCTGCGCGCATTAAGGTGTGGGACCCCTCCAAGTCAGGCCTCTTCTGGCGGGGATGCGGCCTAACCGGGACGCTGGCGCACTTGTTATGGCATTGCCCGACACTAAAAAGGTACTGGGCGACAGTTTTAGATGAGATAGATGCTGCGTTTCAGATTACAATCCCACGCTCTCCCGAGTACACGCTGCTTGGGCTTCCCTACCCTAAAGTCTAACCTGCCCGAAATACCTACAGATTCTGCAACTCATCCCCTTGGAGCCACCAGTGTCCAAGACAGGGGGTTGACTTCTAGTTGGGTTCCCTAGTGATGGTAGCAATGCCCTGTGATGGAAGAAACTGATGCGGAGCGGGGTGGGAGTGGGATGGGGGGTTGTTTCACAGGGGGAGAGGGTTGGCTTGTTTTATTTTATTTTGTTTTGTCTTTTTTTATAAAAGCGGACACTGCAGCACAGGTGGGGCGGGGATCCGATTGCGAAGTGCGGAGTCGCCCTGAGGGATGTAGGCCCATACGCCGTGTCATTGCACTGAGTTTTCGCCCTGCCGTCAAGTTGATGTAGGCAGCTGGGCTGTGTATTTGTGCGATGTTCTCGCTCAATAAAAATTATTGACTCTAAAATAAATGGTGCATCGTAGGAGCCATCTGGGCTCTGAGAAGTAATAGGGAGCGAGAATGCACTATGGACCTGGGCCCCACTGGACCCTTTAAAACTGTTATGTGCCCCCTTCATTGGAGCGACCCCCTATCAGACGGGGGCCGCTCGGGAAAATAGGCCGGGACACAGCACTGTGCCTCACATGGTACCCCCACATGGCCGGAGCTCCCCCAGCCCGTTTAAACTCACCGGGTACTCTCCTCTCCTCCAGCAGTAGGCGGTCTCCGGGGTTCTCCCTTCACTTGCGGCGGGGACAGCTATGCGGCAGCACTCACGGGGCTCTCTCCTCCTGAGAGCCCCGCCTTTGCAAGGTGCCTGGCTTCACCCGGTCCCCCATCTCGGGACCGGGACTTAGAAAATGGAGCCTGTGAGGCTCTGTGCGGCTTCTCCCCGGCCGGGGAGAAGCGAAAGTGGACTGCGCCAGGCTCCGGCTTGCATTGCCGGCCCCGCCCACAATCAGGTGGCGGGCCGGACTTCGGCTACCGGTGTTGCCGCGGACCATGGCGGTGAATTCATTTTCGACAGTAAGAGGGGTAGGCTCCCTCATAAATCAAAATTAAGTGAGGATTGGGGTGGGCACCCACAATTTAGAAAATAAGCGGGGTGGCACCCATGCTAGAGGCTAACAAGCGGGGTAGGCTCCCGTATTACTTATTAAATAAAAATGAAGACGCAGGGTGGGCACCTGCACACGGGGCAATCAAAAATAAACGGGCATAAGGCAGGGTGGTACCTGCCAGGTTTAAACATTAAAATAAGCGGGGCGGGCACCCGCCATGAAGGAGTCACAGGGGAATCTCTCCCCAGGGGATTCCCTCTTACAGGGTCAACAACCAAGATGAGCCCAGTGCTCCCAGGCGCTAAAAGATGCAGCAATGTCCTGGAGAATCTAAGGGCAAAAATCAAAAGGGTTCCAGGGCAAAGCAAAGTCCCCCAATCATCCTAGACAAGGCAGAGGGGTCCCAAAGAGTCATCCAGGCTTCCAGGGTCTGGGCAGAGCCCAGGGAGGCAAGCCTTCCGCTGAGCCCCAGCAGCAGCATGCCCCTGGCAGATTCCAGTCAAAGAACAAGAACATTTACTTGGGGTCACAGCCCCTCTTTTATACACAGAAAT
Source organism: Lissotriton vulgaris (assembly GCF_964263255.1). Taxonomy (NCBI): domain Eukaryota; kingdom Metazoa; phylum Chordata; class Amphibia; order Caudata; family Salamandridae; genus Lissotriton; species Lissotriton vulgaris. Next base: position 56,271,848 of record NC_141696.1, read on the forward strand.
CCTTTGTCTTATCAGTGTAGGCAAGGGGAGAACCAGAGGCAACAGGTTCTTGAGCACTTTGTTTTGCTCAGCCCCTCTCCCTATTCACAAGACAGGCCAGGGACATCAGACGCACCACAGGGGGTGGAGCCAGCATTGTGGAGGGAATGCCCAGCACTATTCAGGTCCCAGGTGCACTCCTCCCTCCCATTAACATGCTGATCTCTCCATTCACCACCGGGGCATACCCATCCTGAATCCTTGAGCCTGGCACACCAGCCAGCTCCACCCAATCACAAGCCAGACAGTCAATTCACATTCACTGCACAGACATGCCAACTTCTAGAAGTGGCACTTTTACACTAGATACAATAAATCCACACATATCATCGCGCAGCATTTAATCTCACGAGTTTGCACATACTAAACTCGACCCTGCACTCCCCACACAACAGGAATTACCACAGGCACACATATTCCCCATGCATTCCTATGGGAGGGCAGGCCATCTCAGCACACACACTGGCCCACAGTGCTATTGTGCGCAAAGGCCTAAAATCACTACTACCATGTCAGAGGCTAAAGGCAAAAAGTTTAGGGGTGAACCTGCCAAAAAGGCCCAAGTCCAACAAGGGTGCACTTATGAAATGCATGCAGGCTCCATATGATGGTGGGCTGGGGATGCCAGCTTGTGGTCAATAATGACTGGATCATCGGAGACCACTAAGATTTGGCATTAAGTCTGGAATGGGACGTAGCCCAGACATGAATTCTTGAGGCAGTGATGTACGGCTCCTCCAACCCACAGAGGCTTGTCTGAGCAGACTAGGATCTCTGGTTTGTTGGCAAAGTACCTTGTAGCACACTCAGTGGCTACGTAGGAACCACCCCATGGCAGGGCACCTGGAAAACGTATGTCTGTGGCCTGGCTGGCTTCGGGGTTAGGGACCTTATTGGCATCTCAAAAGTGTGGATATATGAGTGGGCAGCCCCATTAGACTGTGCATCTATTAGTGGATTTGACTCTTCATAAGTCCCAATTTTACAGTTACCTGCAACTCTGCAACGCAGTCCTACAACACAATCACTTATTGATGGCAGTCACCCAATATAACCTGTTGGAACCTAAAATTGTGATTGAACTGCTAGCTAGAAAGGGCATATCACTTATATACTGATCCCTAGTGGTGGCATAACACTCATATACTAATCCCTAGTGGTAAACTCCCCAGACTCCCTGATTCGCCTGAGGACCACATGGCAAGAAGAAGTAGGTGCCTTGAGGACGACAATGGTAGAGGCCAAAACGGCTGTGAGATACCCGCCCATTTTGGCCAAACTGAGGCCAATAAAGCTTAAATATTTTCATAAAAATTACTAAGACTCAAATAAACTCTGTCAAATGAGGTGAAAAAGGAAACCTGCCTGCCCGCTTTGTCATGCAGATAGAGTGGAATTATTTCACATGGTATGGGCTTGCCAAGTGCTCACTCACTATTGGTCAAAGATATATAAAGCGGTGAGAAATCAAATAGTGTTCGCCTGACCCTTTGTGCCGCAGCCCAAAAAACTGTTTCAAAAAACCCTTGGCTGTCAGCACAAATATCAATAAATATGGTATGTATGGTGGGATCAGTGTTCTTGAATTACATTTGGCAAGAGGGTGTGGTAGGGACAAACTCATGTGGTGATCATAATTTATACTGAATTAAGTGAATTAATGAGTCGTTTACTGTGGCAGTGTTTTGTTTCTATTTTTTTTATTGAAATAAAATACAATTTCAAAAAATTATTTAAAAAAAGAGGAATGGAGTTATAACTGATAACTGAAACTAAGATGTAAAACTCATGAAACGTATAGGAGTACTGCAAGTGACGGATGTAGACAATCTCCACCAGTCATCCAAACTACTGCAAACACTCACCTATCAAGATAAAGGTCCCAGTGTCCTTTGAGAATAGACCCTCCTCTGGCTCGCGGAACCGTCCACTGGAGGGTCTCCGAGAGGGGTCAGGGGAAGGATCCCGTCGGCGGATGTTGAGGAGAAACTTTGCTAGTCGAAAGTGTTGCTCCTCCCAGGTGGCCTTCAGCTTTTGCAGTGTCTGCAGACAGGACATCTCTGCCATCGCACCACACCAGATCTGTCATCCAGGAGAGCAAAGGGTTTAGCAAGAGAAAAGAACAAAATATGAGATGTCAGACATTGTGTCCAGGCTGTGAATGCTCTACAATAAAAAGATCTCACTGCTGGCTGTCCTAGGCCCTGAATGACTAGAACCTTCGCTGGTTCAAGGTACATGGGCAGACCTCTATTCTGAAAAAGGTAGGCCAAGACACTCAGTTTAGGATCAAGAAAAAATGGGTTGGAAAAGGACTATATTCACATATGGGCAACGAGGCTGGTTTGTTAGGGTGAGGTCCTGGGGAGAATCCAAAGATTTTGGAGTAGACGCCTCAATCTCTAAAAAGTGGTGTGCTTCATCATCTGCGCACATCCACACCCTGGCAGGATACCTTATTTGGTGTAAAAGACTCCTGCAGAACAGAAGAACAGAAGAGCCAAAGGTCCTAGGTGCAACAGCTGAGACATCTGTACTGGAAATGTCACAAATGAGATTGTTGAGATGACATGAAAAATTGGAATGTATTCTTTCTTTGCTCTTGTTCTCAGGGATTTTAAAAACTATTGAGATCCCCAGGTGTCTTCAGTTTCACTGAATTCTAACAGATTTTTTCTTTACATTACAAATGTATTAGTATAATCAATTTTTGAGATGTTTTTCAAAATTAAAACTTGAATGTAGTCGCCTTAGGAAACAGTGGTTTCCCAACAACCTACACTTGGTTAGTCATCCCTTGGAAATTGCCTTTTTTTCATATTCAGTCAAGTTCACCTGATTTGACAGATAATTGTGTTATTTGTATAAGTGCTGAGTTTTTGGAAATAAATATATGTTCTGTATGGAAATATTTCACTTCCTAAAACTCTAGGACAATTTTTGTTTCTTTCATGGGACACAGTGATATTTGGAAATTAATAAACCTGTTACACACTATGAAAATGATGCATTCAGGTAGAAAAAAAGTTACTCCCCTATAGTGAAAAGCTACATACTTTCGATCTAAGTTTACTACCCGTGGCCTCTTTCACTGCACATCTAAACACTGAATGTCTTCTCACACTTGATTGGGATCTGAAAATGCTCTATCAAGAGAAAACATTCCTTCTATAAACTAATACTATCTAAAGGAACATATTATTACTGTAATTTACAACATAGCCAGTTGAACATTCTAAGAAGCTACAGCCACTGAAAATGTTTTAATTCAATTAATTTGGAGAGTAAGCACCTAACCTCTCAAACACGGGAAACTTTATGGTCACTCTTCCTGCCCCAGAGAGCAGTGCAGTGGAAGCTAATAACGGATTTTCATAAAGTGGAGAAAGAACACTGCTTTGGGTACAATAAACCAGCATAAAAGTGCATGCGGGGTCCTCATTACACAGACCCCTTCATATTAATGGGATGGGGAACGTCATCCCATCAGAAGTACGAGTTTAAAGGTAATGCCGCGGGTGAGTGGTGGTCACTGCAAGCAGGCGAAGTGTAAGATAGGTGGAGGAAACGTGCAGACGTTGGATAGTAATTCTTGTTTCCCATGTTATTCCTCAACAATTTATAGTGCCCATTATTTCTCCAACTCTGAAATCATTACAGCCCCTGGTAATGGTAACTCAGAGGAAGGAAAAGAAACCATTAGTTGTCATTATCTAGGAAAACTGCATCGACTGGAGGGGAACAGGGCAGGGCTGACCCTGTTCCAAAGCCTGAACTTTGTTCCTTGCAACAAGTCTTCAGAGGTGTTCTACACTTTTACTTTCCAGCCTGCTGGCTGAATGTCTCTGGGTGACAGGGCAAACTCCTGACCTTCCCATGGGAACCGTCAGTGCCGTAGGACATATTACATCCAAAGTAGAAGCGTACCCCTTCCCTAGCCTTCGGGCTATGTTGATGAATCTTGGAAGCCCGGTCTTCCTCTTTACCCAATTAAAGACCCTGGTCTTCCTCTTTACTCATTGAAAGAGCCCGGTCTTCCTCTTTATCCATTTAAAGGGCCCGGTCTTCCTCTTTATCTATTTAAAGAGCCCGGTCTTCCTCTTTACCTATTTAAAGAGCCCGGTCTTCCTCTTTATCCATTTAAAGGGCCCGGTCTTCCTCTTTATCTATTTAAAGAGCCCGGTCTTCCTCTTTATCCATTTAAAGGGCCCGGTCTTCCTCTTTATCTATTTAAAGAGCCCGGTCTTCCTCTTTACCTATTTAAAGAGCCCGGTCTTCCTCTTTATCCATTTAAAGGGCCCGGTCTTCCTCTTTATCTATTTAAAGAGCCCGGTCTTCTTCTTTACCCATTTAAAGAGCCCGGTCTTCCTCTTTACCCAATTAAAGACCCTGGTCTTCCTCTTTACTCATTGAAAGAGCCCGGTCTTCCTCTTTACCCATTTAAAGGGCCCGGTCTTCCTCTTTATCTATTTAAAGAGCCCGGTCTTCCTCTTTACCCATTTAAAGAGCCCGGTCTTCCACTTTACCCAATTAAAGGATACGGTCTTTCTCTTTACCCATTTAAAGGACCCGGTCTTCCACTTTACCCAATTAAGGGATACGGTCTTTCTCTTTACCCATTTAAAGAGCCCGGTCTTCCACTTTACCCAATTAAGGGATACGGTCTTCCTCTACCCATTTAAGGACCCCAGTCTTCCTCTTTACCCATTTAAAGACCCCAGTCTTCCCCTTTACCCATTTAAAGAGCCTGATCTTCCTCTTTACCCATTTAAAGGGCCCGGTCTTCCTCTTTACCCATTTACAGGGCCCAGTCCACCTCTTTACCCATTTAAAGACCCCAGTCTTCCCCTTTACCCATTTAAAGGGCCCGGTCTTCTTCTTTACCCATTTAAAGAGCCCGGTCTTCCTCTTTACCCATTTAAAGGGCCGGGTCTTCCTCTTTACTCATTGAAAGAGCCCAGTCTTCCTCTTTACACATTTAAAGGGCCCGGTCTTCCTCTTTATCTATTTAAAGAGCCCGGTCTTCCTCTTTACCCATTTAAAGAGCCCGGTCTTCCACTTTACCCAATTAAAGGATACGGTCTTTCTCTTTACCCATTTAAAGGACCCGGTCTTCCACTTTACCCAATTAAGGGATACGGTCTTTCTCTTTACCCATTTAAAGAGCCCGGTCTTCCACTTTACCCAATTAAGGGATACGGTCTTCCTCTACCCATTTAAGGACCCCAGTCTTCCTCTTTACCCATTTAAAGACCCCAGTCTTCCCCTTTACCCATTTAAAGAGCCTGATCTTCCTCTTTACCCATTTAAAGGGCCCGGTCTTCCTCTTTACCCATTTACAGGGCCCAGTCCACCTCTTTACACATTTAAAGGTCCCGGTCTTCCTCTTTACCCATTTAAAAGCCCCTGTCTTTCTCTTTACCCAGTTAAAGAGCCTGGTCTTCCTCTTTAACCATTTAAAGGACACAGTCTTCCTGTTTACCCATTTAAAGACCCCAGTCTTCCTCTTTACCCATTTAAAGAGCCTGATCTTCCTCTTTACCCATTAAAAGCGCCCGGTCTTCCTCTTTACCTATTTAAAGAGCCCGGTCTTCCTCTTTAACCATTTAAAGCCCCCAGTCTTCCTCTTTACACATTTAAAGGACACAGTCTTCCTGTTTACCCATTTAAAGGCCCCAGTCTTCCTATTTACACATTTAAAAGCCCCTGTCTTCCTCTTTACCCAGTTAAAAGATACAGTCTTCCACTTAACCCATTTAAAGTGCCCAGTCCTCCTCTTTACCAATTGAAAGAGCCCGGTCTTCCTGATTACCCATTTAAGGAGCCCGATCTTCCTCTTTATCCTTTTAAAGATCCTGGTCTTTCTCATTACGTAGTTAAAGGATCCGGTCTTTCACTTTACCCATTTAAAGACCCTGGGCTTCTTGTTTACCCATTTTAAGAGAATATCTACAGCTTTGAGCAGACTCCTTTGTGTCTTCTCTGTACCATCACTGGACAGTATAATGGAGTTAATGCTGCTGCATACTACAGCTATACGTGTGGTAAGCCTAAGCCCCCTTACTCCCATGGCAGCTTGCAATTAAGTTGCCCTACACCAAGGTTTGTGACAGTGAGTCCAGCTTCTCGAAGAAGTTCTTTTCTGTATACAGGGATGTGTGGAACAAGAATGGAAGCTGGGCTCTATCATATTTCTACCCAAAGCTACTGAATCAATGGTGAGAATTCATGTGGTAGTGAATAGACTAGAACCTAAAGTGAAGCCTAAGTATCTAAACACAGAAGAGTCCCACCTTGGCGACAGGGACAGTAAATTTACCCCAGCGGCTTCATCTGAAGTTTCCAATGAGAGTGGAATGCCTTATCGTAAACAAATATAGAATACCAACATTTTCACCATTTCCAGAAGGATCGGTGTGAGTATAACTGGAGTTTTCATATACACCGTCGAGCCGTCAGCAGCTAGTAATCATTCACTAATGTTTTTCTATTCCCAGCCACTGCATGTCTTAGGATGCAGGAAAGGGTTTGCACCATTACAGCAAAATGCAGTGGGGATAATGAGCGCCCTGCCCTGTTCCCCTCTGCATCGCTTAGGATTCTGAAATGATTATCCCATTCTAAAATGTGTCATAAGTTTATGATACAACATCTGGGTTGTCATTGTGGTGTCAGGTAGGAAAGGCCCGCAAGTAAGGGGTACACATAGTATGTGCCTTACACCCCTACTTTACTCTCGCATGACTGGGAAGTGTGTGTGTTTGTTGGACTACAACTCCCAGCATCCCGAGGGTTTGCAGACAGGATGGTGTTTTATGCAGGGCTGGATATAAGCCCCACCTCTGCATTGAGCCGGTGCTTGAAAATCATAGTTCCTGTGTGTGTTCCATCGCGCTGGGATTCCTGTTGCCTGGCACCTTCTGAATTTCTACAACTTTGGGTTATCCTTGGTGAGTCTGCAACGCTCTCCAAGGAGGTTGTCCCGCGCTGAGTTTTTTTCAGTGCCTGTTTCCTTTGCGGCTGTCTACCTTGCCGCATATCAGCTGCTTGGGCTCGGTGGTTGGGACCGCAACTGCAAGCCTCCTTGTTATTCTTCAGAATCCTTCCGGCAACATGCGGTTGCCGGATACTCATTATCGGTTGCATCACCAGGGATTTCCCGCTGACAGACGGTTATGGGAGATATTACGGGGACGCTGAGGCAAGCGTTCCTCGTACACCTACTACCTCTGAATTTCCTCTTGCTCCTGTGATGTAACAGCGAGCACTTCTGATCATTTTCTTTTATTTTTTCCATATTGTTGGTAATTGGTACTGTTGTTTTGGCATTTTTGATTTATCAGTAACTCCTGGAGGAGAGTGCATGTTACCATACAAGGCAACATTTTAGGACAGGGACGTGGGAGATTTAAAATTAAAAATCAGGAGAACGAAAATTCCCCTTTGACTTTTATTGTAAAAAATTCCATTTCAGGTGGGATAAAGCTAACATAAAGCCATTTTTGGCTTGAAGTCTCCCACATGAATAGGGTCTATTGGTATGTATGCATGTTACTTAACCCCGACTTCCCCGCACTTGAGTACCTGTTGCCTTTGCACCCCAGCATTTTGGCGGACGACGTCCCCTGGGACAAAACTGAAGGGTGCTTATTAAACATTCAAGGTGTGCTGTGTGAGTACTGGATGTAAGTATCAAGGAACAAGGTGGTGTGCTAATTTGAGAATAGTATCTACGTTTGTATGCCATCTACATTTCTGTTTCACAAGGGACCTTTACCGTATGGCCAATGGTTCCCTGAGACCCTAGAGGCCTGCTTCTTCACGAGGGGTTCTAGACCAGCGCATTCCAGAGACACTCAGCAGCCTTTATTATTTTATCCATTCCCGTTTTCCCTGGTGCATTCCCTCACAAAGTAGTGAATGCAAACACTCTTTGGGTGGCAACGTAGAAGGGAATAGTAGAACTCACTTCTTACATCATCCCCGATGGACGGCTCCCAAGGTCAGTGATGTTTCAATCTGACAGTCCCGACATGGGTCCATGTCATTAGTGAGGAACAATGTTGTCTGCAACAAGAATTCCTATCATATAAAGCCAAAGGCTCTTTAGCATTCAAAAATGCAACTGCAAGATCATCTTCATGACTCCTTGTTTAATCTGTGATGTGAAGCAGCCTCTACAGCGCCTACGTTTACTCCGGATGTTTTTTGCCTGGTAGACACAGGTTTGGTCTCTGTAAACCATCAAGTAATCAAATTTTGAACCCTAGTTGCTAATATTTTACACAAGATCACAGAAGTGTGCATATTTCATATACAAGAGAAGGGGTCTATTTAACTGAAGGGACCGTTCAAAATTCTTTCATGAATTCAATCAGGTGCAATCCTTCAAGGAAAATCGGGCAGAAGCTTCATCACTTTAAACTTGTGATCCTAGGCACATCCCATTACTTAATCTGGTATAGGGCCATCCCAAAAGGAGAAAGATGGAATAAAACATTCCCCCAAAAAGTGCTGGAATATAGTATTGCCAGTGGGTGCTTCCCCGAAGACCGAGGTAGCAAAACCCTTCACAGTTTTGAGATTCGAATTCTATAATAATAAAAAAGTTATGTTAAAGCTTTTATCCAAAGAAATGTACCTGGGACATTTTGTGCATGGTACTGCTCTCTTCTTATGAGGTAACCTTTCATACTTGGGAGATATTTAAGTGACAGAGTGCCACATAGCAGTATTTGAACCTGGGACCTGAAGATCAAATACAGATCTCAGAATTAAGTACTTCACCAACTCCCTACTTTTGAAACCAGAGAAGTTCAACAAAAAGAACTTTTACAACCGCTCCTTCCCCAGACTATCATCAAGAATATAAAATGCTCTACCTCATGACCCCAGGACAAACCCCTCGACTACCTCCTTCAAAAAAGAAGTTAAAAAGCTTCTGATGAACAGATTGTTCACTAGTAGTCCTGAAATCTCTCAACTTGTCTAGTTTCTGGTGGACGCCCCCAGATCGTGCTTCTGCCAAGTTGGATGATATTTTGTATTTGTTTTGATCTTTGCTTATTCCTTCTTGACTGTTACTGCTCTATTTTCCCTGTATGTTAACTTGACTGATATTTGTACAATGCTCTGAGACCCTGATGGGTATGTAAGTACTATACCTAAAGAATATTACTATATTTGATCCCTCTTGGAATCTGGCCAAATGTTAGCTTTACCTGCCTCAAAGTTGGGTCATTATCTTTTGTATGGCAGAGCACTAATGCCATTGGTTCCAGAAGTGGTGCAACTTTGGGTCTTCTGGCACATATGACCGTTTGTTCAATGTCAGTCTTTGCTGACTTTGTGGACAGGCCCCTTTATGCTAAGGCTTCTATCATCATCATCTCAATATATATGAACAGATAGTGTTTGAATATGTAAGACATAGAATACAAAGGAGAGAGAGTGTAATTATCATTCAACTAGTCCAAGTCACAGTATATTTACAATATTATTCCACACATCCAAAAGATACACAACTGCAGTCCAAATATGCAAAGACGATTCCTAGATGAGAGGATAGTCTTTATTTAATTCTTGTAATATAAAGAAGATTACAGCTAGCGCGTTCCATCCCAAAAACAGCAGAACGTCTTCAGGGCAAAGACTATTGAACTACTCAATACTTTAAAGATTATTTCTCATTTGAACTTCTAGATGAGTTCTTTTGTCTTTCAATCTATAGAGCATGTTGCCTTGTGTCCAATATGTAGTCCTTGCATGAGTTACATCCGATAGACATCGCAGCGTCATCATGGACAAAGACTATTATCTCATCTATGAATTATCTTCGCATATTTGGACTGCAGTTGCTGGTCTTTTGGACAGACGTAGAATAATTTTGTAAAAGGAAATTACACTTTATGCTGTGCCTCTCTCACATTTTTGTGTGAATTGTCTTAAATATCAAGGGTTTTGGAACAGTTAACCCAGGGAGTTGGGCAGCCATAACCTGGAATGACTTGAGTGTTGCAATTCATATTACAACCATTTGAAGTGGTGTTTTTCAGCATTTGAGTATATAATCACTAATTATTCTAACAAGATACAGTAGATACTCATCTGATTGACAGTCAATAGAAGGTCAAATGGCAGACTAGCAAATAGCCCAGACCAAAAAGGGGTCAAGGTTTAGGATCGGTGAACTGTTAAATGAATTTGTGTGGTCAGCCGAAATAGGAATTTTAAGGGGAGTTGCATAGATTTCGGGGATCAATCATGAGATCTAAAGTAGAATCAAAGAGAGTGAGAAAGTGGTGTTGTGTGAGGTGGTTGGTTGAGAAAGCTGGTTTAGGTGAGCAACGTACACAAAGGCTCACACTCCACTGTTAGGTAATATATGACACTGGAGGTAATGAGTGTTTTTATACCTCACCTGAAAGCATTTTAAATGTGGGTGCTATCTGAGCAGGGTTTGGTAGCCCTCAGTTATGGCTTAACTTTCAAGGAGCAATTTTTTACTGAAGTGGAACTCAGGTGCCAACAGGCAGCTCGATTATGTGACAAGGCCACATGGAGGCATTCCTAAAACCACCCTCAAGTCTATACCAATTCCCAGGAGATTAGGAGATACAGAAAGGAAGCACTGACCTTAGCAATAGCATCACTGTTGGGCAGCAAAGGCAACGCAAGTAGATCCGAGAGAGTTGACTGCAGATCCCCTGGGTCCTCTTCACCCATCACTACAAAAGAGGGAATAATGTGTATCAACTGCTGATCATGCGGAACCACTAGTAATTACTTTTGGAGTGTATCATCGTACTGTTTTTAGCTATACTGTTACATTACAAAACGGAGCAACCATGTGCAGATCAGTTTTCACTCTCTGACATGAGGGGCAGATCAGCTCACCTCCCCTCTGAATGGAAACCATGGGCAGGAGTAGCAGACAAACATCACTATCATTCACCTCCAACTCCACCGACAACAAGAATTCTAAGACTTTATTGACTGCCAAGGATACCAGTGTCAGTAGGGGGGGTGGCATCATGGTGGTTTGCACATCTGCTGGGTGTAGACGCCACTTCTAAATTCCAATAGTAGTTCAGGACTGGAGGTGGCATGTCCATGATGCTACCATGCAAGGGTGCTCATGGGTCATTCGTACAGTCATCAAGAGAGACTTTTAATGAGAATGACAATACAATATAAAGGGAAGAGGGAACAAAATAAACCAATTCTGCCTTACTTACTGACAGAGGCTTCTAATTAAGCTCCAATTGAAAATAAAAAGAGAAGTTAACAGTAACAGAACAAGAAGTTAGGGAGCATTTAACAGAAACAGCATGTTAAAGTCCTCAGTAGAGTAACTCTATTGTGGCCTATGTCGTCCTTACTCAGTTCTTGATATTGTGTGCCCATTATTAGCATAAGGTACACCACAAAGATTGTTTCTCGGTTAGGTGAAAATGGAGAGGACACCAGGGTGATAGATTTGAACATAGAATAATTCCAGCAGGGAGAGCTGAGCCCTTATTTAGAGTTCTGCAGGATGGCACCACCGAGATATATCAGTGATGTCCTCTTCCTGCCCAACTTGTGGTTCCCCCACGTCATTTAGATTCCCCACAGTTGCCTAGGGATTTCCAAGGGAGCAGCATCAGCTTGGCTGCCAATGGAAACCACTGACTCAGTGGTCTGTCCACCACTGGGTTGCTTGGCCACAGTAGTGGTCATCCCGTCCTATCCGATGCAGGCAGACAGTGGCTGTTTTTCCATGCCTAGGTATATCGTGCTCATCTATCTGCAAAAAACTGTGGAGTAAAATATGTGCCACCAAAAAGGAGTTACCACATTTAACCGGGGCACGTGTAATTGGGACCAAATTAACCCAACAATTTCCACAAATTTTCTTCTACAAAAAATGTTTATAAATAAATGGGGGTGCCCGCGTGGGACCCCTGCATTAACATTGTTTCCCACATACTAAAATGTTTACTTTACTTATTTTTGTCATGTGCTGTACTGATGATGTAAACACTTGTTGTGGTGTTTTTAAATACTGTACTCCCTTAAATAACAGACCTCCTTCCCATTGTGGGATGTGAGTGAGAAGACTCCATTAGCACACTCCTATAGGGATATATTGTTTCCGGCCTTCTAACAAGCTTCTTTTAATTGTGCCATACACTACAAAGATGTTGTTGGTGTTTTTTCATTCATCAAAAATATTTTACAACTTGAACGATTTTTCGATAAATTTGTTTTAAAATTATATTTATGCAGTAAATTTGACATATGCTATATACTTTGTATACCTTGTATTGGTAGTGCCAATTATGTTTGTTGTGATGCACTTTTGATGTATAGTGTAGCGCTGAAGTCCATTCACATTTCATATACCACAATGTAACCTCTCACAAAATATGTACGTCTGACTCTAATGTTCGATGTGTAGTGTTAGACTGAAAGAGGTCATATCATAATGCACTCTACAACGAAGACAGGCAGAGAGGAAATTTAAATAATGCATGTCTCCACTAAACAGAAGGGCCTTGGGGCTATTCACAAACTGTTGGGGATATTCACAAAGGTAAATTACACGTGTGAGTAAATCTACATGTGTAATTGACTCTTACACTTTATAGTACATTTACAACTTTTGGATATTCACAAAATCCAAGTGTAAATTAATTTAAAGTGTAAGTCTGTGAACTGCTGCCAGGCCTTTGAATATGGTGGAGACATGTAAATTACACTTCTGGGGTACGTTTACAATCGGATTTTGTGAATAGCCAAAAAGTAGTAAACTTACTCAACAGTATAAGGTGCCTTTGCGAAGCAGGCTCTAAGTGTAAATATACAGAGTGATATTTCTGCTGGTGTGCTTTGGTATGGTTTATTTGGCTGACTGTGAAGCACAGGGAGCTGTTTATTTGCTGATGCTGCAAATAAATTGACTTCTGAAGAACTGCACGACACAAAAGCGGCACCAACATTTCAGAAACAATGTGTGCTGGTGCCAGAGAATGATTATGTGTTGTGTTCTCCATAAACCATAGGTAGGAAGGCATTTTCCAAGCAAGATCTCAAACGTTTATACGGAATATCTTTGCTGCCAATGAGCCTCGACTGTATCTTCGCACAGATGGCCTCCTCAAGCTTGAGGAGTAGCATCTGTAAAGATTGATACTGTGTATGTTCTCTGAAGAAGGTGCCTTTTATGATGTGCTCTCGTGACCCACAAGCTCTGAGAGGACTACCTTTTCTGTGATGATAAATTAAACCTCCAGTCTCCTTGAACATGCAGCCATTGACAGTTGACACACACTTGGAGAGCACTTACAAGCAGCCTGTCAGTTGGACCTAGATAACTACAAGAAGACCTGGCCTCTCACATTCTCACATTAATTGTGCTGTTGTTAGTGTCAGACTGAGTCCTTTGCTTTAGAAATGATACTTTTGTTGATGGAAAGGAAGACACATTCTCTCAAGTCACTTCAAAATCTGGGATTCGCAGCAGGGATATCATGGCCTCCAAGGATTGTAACACAAAGGTAAACACTTTTAGTTTCCCAAATCAAATGTAACATAAAATCCTTGCCTTCTGTGATGGCAGGAAACCAAGGCCTTACCTTGGAGAACCCATTCATAGCTTATTTTACCCAGAGCGGCGCAACTCTGCGCTGATAATGTGAAGAGCCTGTATTAGACTTTAGCAGATGGTACTCCATCCATCAAGGTGGCAGAGGACATTAGCTCTGCCACCCTGATGGACTACCTTCTGCCAGATTTAGAGATGACCACCCGCCCAGCAGTCATCTCTGCATGTGATTCCCATCAAGGTACAAACTGTTTGGTGGGCGGTCGCTGTTGGTTTTAACGGCAGTCCACCAAAATGTTAACACTTTTGTTTGTGTTTGCGAAGGAGTACCTTCAGCTACAAGCTCTAAATCAGGTCCAGAGACTCCACTTGACATCTCAGAAACTTCTCGTGACACACCAGTTTTGCAACGTGGAACCTGGCATCCTGCAAATCTATTGTACAGCCATAATTGACGTTTGGGATACAGAGGAACATCTGTTGAAGGGGATCTATACTGAAATTCTCCTTTTTGATAACTGTTTTGACATATTTCAGATCTAGCTTAGGTATCAGGTCTTCAGATGAAGCTTTTCTTTCAATCAAATATAAGGTCAAATAGAAAATGGGTTATTTTACGACAAGATGAGCACACCCTTTTGTGAATGCTGTCAATAAAACTGACTGTAACTTGTGTTTGGAGGCATATGATCTTAAGTGACTTGAAACTACCAACCATAAGCATTTTAACATCAGGCACAAAGACATCTGTCTTGGATCCCCTTCAGAAATGGAGGACACTTCCCAACGGATCCCTTCTGGCTCAGCAGAAAATTAGGACTGTGGATTGTGGCTTGAGCAAGATGTGTGGGATCTGCAGGGCTGGGGTCTTGAAAGAGAGCTGTAATTTATGCTAGAATCAAACCATTCTAACCGTCAGCATATGACAAGGATCTCAGCATGGAGAACTCTCCCTCTTTAGCCTCCACTGCCATACAGGGAACACACGCCTGGATAAAAGATAAAAACAAGAAAAAAGAGAACACAGGCCTCCTAATATGTCTCCAACTTCTGCAACAAACTGACTCTTAACCTCAAACTAACCCCATACTTTTGTTAGTCAGGAAAGACCGAATAACTCAACTCTTCTCCAGAGATCTCAGCTGATCTCCAACCTCCAATGGTGGACAGCACCTCTCCCTTTCCTTCCTTTGCCATCCACTTTAGCTCTACAGTTTATGCATCTTCTACCCACACACTTGTCTTTATCCACTACGTTTTGTAAACCACTGTCTCCTGTTGATTCCAAGAAACGTGTAAACCCTGTTATCTCCTAGCCCCCTGATTTACAGGGACCCTTAGTAATGGTAACTGTGGAAAAGTAATAGCATTGCTCTGTGCCACGTGTTATGAGTGTCTTGGTCTTGGCATCATGGTTCAATACTTCTATGTAAAAGTGGCAGCACGTAACTAAACTTCAAAAAGCCACAGCCCACAAAGGGCAGCAACACTTACTGACAGCTACAGTGAAACTGAAGGCTTAGGAGGACCGCCACAGAAGGAGGCAGCACTGACTGACAGCTAGAGTGAAACTGAAGGCTTAGAGGGACAGCCACAGAAGGAGGCAGCACTGACTGACAGCTAGAGTGAAACTGAAGACTTAGGAGGACCGCCACAGAAGGAGGCAGCACTGACTGACAGCTAGAGTGAAACTGAAGGCTTAGGAGGACCGCCACAGAAGGAGGCAGCACTGACTGACAGCTAGAGTGAAACTGAAGGCTTAGGAGGACCGCCACAGAAGGAGGCAGCACTGACTGACAGCTAGAGTGAAACTGAAGGCTTAGGAGGACCGCCACAGGAGGAGGCAGCACTGACTGACAGCTAGAGTGAAACTGAAGGCTTAGGAGGACCGCCAAAGTAGGAGGCAGCACTGACTGACAGCTAGAGTAAAACTGAAGACTTAGAGGGACAGCCACAGAAGGAGGCAGCACTGACTGACAGCTAGAGTAAAACTGAAGACATAGGAGGACCGCCACAGAAGGAGGCAGCACTGACTGACAGCTAGAGTGAAACTGAAGGCTTAGGAGGACCGCCAAAGTAGGAGGCAGCACTGACTGACAGCTAGAGTAAAACTGAAGACTTAGAGGGACAGCCGCAGAAGGAGGCAGCCCTGACTGACAGCTAGAGTAAAACTGAAGACTTAGGAGGACCGCCACAGAAGGAGGCAGCACTGACTGACAGCTAGAGTGAAACTGAAGGCTTAGGAGGACCGCCACAGAAGGAGGCAGCACTGACTGACAGCTAGAGTGAAACTGAAGGCTTAGGAGGACCGCCACAGGAGGAGGCAGCACTGACTGACAGCTAGAGTGAAAGTGAAGGCTTAAGCGGACCGCCACAGAAGGAGGCAGCACTGACTGACAGCTAGAGTGAAACTGAAGGCTTAGGAGGACCGCCACAGGAGGACGCAGCACTGACTGACAGCTAGAGTGAAACTGAAGGCTTAGGAGGACCGCCACAGGAGGAGGCAGCACTGACTGACAGCTACAGTGAAACTGAAGGCTTAGGAGGACCGCCACAGAAGGAGGCAGCACTGACTAACAGCTAGAGTAAAACTGAAGGCTTAGGAGGACCGCCACAGGAGAAGGCAGCACTGACTGACAGCTAGAGTGAAACTGAAGGCTTAGGAGGACCGCCACAGGAGGAGGGAGCACTGACTGACAGCTCGAGTGAAACTGAAGGCTTAGGAGGACCGCCACAGGAGGAGGCAGCACTGACTGACAGCTAGAGTAAAACTGAAGGCTTAGGAGGACCGCCACAGGAGGAGGCAGCACTGACTGACAGCTCGAGTGAAACTGAAGGCTTAGGAGGACCGCCACAGGAGGAGGCAGCACTGACTGACAGCTAGAGTGAAACTGAAGACTTAGGAGGACCGCCACAGAAGGAGGCAGCACTGACTGACAGCAAGAGTGAAACTGAAGGCTTAGGAGGACCGCCACAGGAGGAGGCAGCACTGACTGACAGCTAGAGTAAAACTGAAGACTTAGGAGTACCGCCACAGGAGGAGGCAGCACTGACTGACAGCTAGAGTAAAACTGAAGGCTTAGGAGGACCGCCACAGGTGGAGGCAGCACTGACTGACAGCTCGAGTGAAACTGAAGGCTTAGGAGGACCGCCACAGGAGGAGGCAGCACTGACTGACAGCTAGAGTGAAACTGAAGGCTTAGGAGGACCGCCACAGGAGGAGGCAGCACTGACTGACAGCTAGAGTGAAGCTGAAGGCTAGGGAGGACCGCCACGGGAGGAGGCAGCACTGACTGACAGCTCGAGTGAAACTGAAGGCTTAAGAGGACCGCCACAGGAGGAGGCAGCACTGACTGACAGCTAGAGTGAAACTGAAGGCTTAGGAGGACCGCCACAGGAGGAGGCAGCACTGACTGACAGCTAGAGTGAAACAGAAGGCTTAGGAGGACCTCCACAGGAGGAGGCAGCACTGCACCTGCTGCTGCTCCTTCTCTGCTGTCACTTTGTTTGTCACAGTCCATCAGTACCACTTACCTGCATAGATAGCGTTCCAGTGCTTCTGCTTCAGCACAGGGCTGGCCAGCATCTCCAGCACAGGTAGGTACTGTCCAAAGTCAAGCACAAGTTGCTGGCATGCGTTGAACACAGGATCCCCGGCAGGGAGGGACTCTTTCATTGACACCAGTGCCTTCTGCCAGGCCGCTAGCTTCTGTCGAGCTCCTTCAGGGTGAAACTGGAAGAACAATGGAAAAAGGACATCAGTTATCATCTCTACCAGATCTACAGAATAACTGGAAGACCCTTGCCAAGGGAACCTGCTATCAAATTGTTTGATGGCTATACAATCCCAGCAGACTGTCAGGATCTGACGGATGTGCCTGCCTGAAATGAAAGAACTACGTCTCCCAGAATGCTTAGGAGAGAGGGACGGGCCACAGAAAGCATAAAGAACTGTGGGAGGCAACAACAGATGCACGTGATTCGTCTTCCGAGAGGCAGGTAGCGGACGCCCTGTCCCCGTGGAGTTGTGCGGAGTTGACGAAGTTCCTGCTCCTTGAATTATCTGTTCCCGTTGCTTGTTCCGTGGTAGTGGAACAAGACTTTACTGCGTGGTTCGGCTGAACTACGAGTCTTTCTCTTCAGGTACCGGCTGGGCTGCCTTCTTCTGTTGCGGTGAGTGGTGTCGTGAGACGCCGGATTTGCCCCCTCCGCACCATCACTGTTTTGTCGAGTCTCGGCAGCACCGGCTGGTGCAGTCTTCTTTGATTGTTTGGTTTGCAAGACGCGTGAGACGCAGGATTGCACCCTTCGCGTCCTGGCCAGCCTACTGGTTCCTGTGGGTGACGCGAGAGACGCCGGATTGCCTCCTCCGCGTTCCCACGCAAAGACCCCTTGACAGATACCGGCTGGTTCTGTCCGTCGGGTGTCGGTGTGTGCCGCGTGAGACGCTGGAGTGCCCCCTCCTCGCTCACACCAGGAAGCTCTCTTTGTTTTTGCGGCAGTACCGGCTGGTACTGCCATTCTTCTCTGTGAGGGGAGACGTGAAACGCACGAGATGCAGGATTGCACCCTCGGCGTTTTCACAAACTCTACGATCTCCTGCTTGGCGCTCGGCTGAGCGCTCACTCCATTTGCCTTTGGAGTTCTTCCCTGCTAGAGTCAAGAGACGCTGGATTTGCCCCTTCTTGAAACTCTTTCCTTGTGGTTGTTGTTGAGCCAATACTAACAGGGGCGCCTTTGCTTTCTTTAGGATAATTCGTATCTTAGATCACCACGTTAGTGAATACCCAGGTGTGAGGATTTGTTTTTCTTCGTTATTATTTGGCTTGAGGAATCAGCAGTTCCCGTTCTCATTTGAGGTCGTTATTTCCCAACGTCCCGGAGTCCTTAGCAGGAGCTGAGACAGGAAGGGGTCACCTCCAGAAAGATATCAGGTACCGTTCAGCATACATTCCATGCATTAGTTATCCATGTAAGAGAGGGAGTGATTCTGATACATGTCCTCTTTATTTCCTTACAGGACCTGATTCCCAGGGGTTGTTTAACCCCGACTTTTTCCCTCGCCTGACTGCCTTTGCACTCTGTATGTGTATATACACCAGAGCGCAGGGACGTCTGTGTTGTGTCCCCGAGGATCCGCCCCCGAGGTCCGGAGGGACGGACGAGTTGGTCATGTGACCGCCCTATAATAAAAAGAGGTCGAGCACGTGAGAGGGCGTTCAGAGACACGCGCCGACCGACCAAGCAACCTTATTTCCCAGTGTCCGGCTGAGTTTATTCTAGGGCCACGTGTTAGGCCTAGTCAGGGTTAGATGCCCCTTGAGCGTAGATCACCCGACACAACAATTGGCGACGAGGGTGGTGATCGATTCCCCGCACGGGGTGCGTGTGTGTGTGTCCCTGTTGGGGTGAGGCGGCGGCTGCGGGCACTTCCACGTGTCCGCGGTGCTCGTGCCGTGCCACCACACACCCCCGCTCGGCCTGCCTGGAGGAAATACTCTGATCCCTGGCTCTCTTCAGGTGAGCAGCGCTGGCCTGCATCTATCGATTTACAAAAGGGGGTGGTGATGAACAGAGTGTCTGAATTGAGCAGACCACTCTTACCCAGTCCAAAGATCAGGGCTTGATCCATCACCGTTATTTATCTCTCTGCCCCATCCCAGCTCAGAACCTGGCCATATGCAAATCAGTCTGTCCCTGGCCCAGTGCATCATGGGAACAGGGCAGACTAAACTACCAAGCCAATTCTTTACCAGAAAGGAGACAAGCTACCGGGGACCGGTTTCTGGCATTTCAGCCTCTTCGGCCCGGCTTGCTTGAATCCTGATGGAGCAGTGAGAAAGGGACTCATGTCTGAGTATACCCTGCCACACCTATAGTGGCCAAAATCGATTTACAAAAGGGGGTGGTGATGAACAGAGTGTCTGAATTGAGCAGACCACTCTTACCCAGTCCAAAGATCAGGGCTTGATCCATCACCGTTATTTATCTCACTGCCCCATCCCAGCTCAGAACCTGGCCATATGCAAATCAGTCTGTCCCTGGCCCAGTGCATCATGGGAACAGGGCAGACTAAACTACCAAGCCAATTCTTTACCAGAAAGGAGACAAGCTACCGGGGACCGGTTTCTGGCATTTCAGCCTCTTCGGCCCGGCTTGCTTGAATCCTGATGGAGCAGTGAGAAAGGGACTCATGTCTGAGTATACCCTGCCACACCTATAGTGGCCAAAATCGATTTACAAAAGGGGGTGGTGATGAACAGAGTGTCTGAATTGAGCAGACCACTCTTACCCAGTCCAAAGATCAGGGCTTGATCCATCACCGTTATTTATCTCACTGCCCCATCCCAGCTCAGAACCTGGCCATATGCAAATCAGTCTGTCCCTGGCCCAGTGCATCATGGGAACAGGGCAGACTAAACTACCAAGCCAATTCTTTACCAGAAAGGAGACAAGCTACCGGGGACCGGTTTCTGGCATTTCAGCCTCTTCGGCCCGGCTTGCTTGAATCCTGATGGAGCAGTGAGAAAGGGACTCATGTCTGAGTATACCCTGCCACACCTATAGTGGCCAAAATCGATTTACAAAAGGGGGTGGTGATGAACAGAGTGTCTGAATTGAGCAGACCACTCTTACCCAGTCCAAAGATCAGGGCTTGATCCATCACCGTTATTTATCTCACTGCCCCATCCCAGCTCAGAACCTGGCCATATGCAAATCAGTCTGTCCCTGGCCCAGTGCATCATGGGAACAGGGCAGACTAAACTACCAAGCCAATTCTTTACCAGAAAGGAGACAAGCTACCGGGGACCGGTTTCTGGCATTTCAGCCTCTTCGGCCCGGCTTGCTTGAATCCTGATGGAGCAGTGAGAAAGGGACTCCTGTCTGAGTATACCCTGCCACACCTATAGTGGCCAAAATCGATTTACAAAAGGGGGTGGTGATGAACAGAGTGTCTGAATTGAGCAGACCACTCTTACCCAGTCCAAAGATCAGGGCTTGATCCATCACCGTTATTTATCTCACTGCCCCATCCCAGCTCAGAACCTGGCCATATGCAAATCAGTCTGTCCCTGGCCCAGTGCATCATGGGAACAGGGCAGACTAAACTACCAAGCCAATTCTTTACCAGAAAGGAGACAAGCTACCGGGGACCGGTTTCTGGCATTTCAGCCTCTTCGGACCGGCTTGCTTGAATCCTGATGGAGCAGTGAGAAAGGGACTCATGTCTGAGTATACCCTGCCACACCTATAGTGGCCAAAATCGATTTACAAAAGGGGGTGGTGATGAACAGAGTGTCTGAATTGAGCAGACCACTCTTACCCAGTCCAAAGATCAGGGCTTGATCCATCACCGTTATTTATCTCACTGCCCCATCCCAGCTCAGAACCTGGCCATATGCAAATCAGTCTGTCCCTGGCCCAGTGCATCATGGGAACAGGGCAGACTAAACTACCAAGCCAATTCTTTACCAGAAAGGAGACAAGCTACCGGGGACCGGTTTCTGGCATTTCAGCCTCTTCGGCCCGGCTTGCTTGAATCCTGATGGAGCAGTGAGAAAGGGACTCATGTCTGAGTATACCCTGCCACACCTATAGTGGCCAAAATCGATTTACAAAAGGGGGTGGTGATGAACAGAGTGTCTGAATTGAGCAGACCACTCTTACCCAGTCCAAAGATCAGGGCTTGATCCATCACCGTTATTTATCTCACTGCCCCATCCCAGCTCAGAACCTGGCCATATGCAAATCAGTCTGTCCCTGGCCCAGTGCATCATGGGAACAGGGCAGACTAAACTACCAAGCCAATTCTTTACCAGAAAGGAGACAAGCTACCGGGGACCGGTTTCTGGCATTTCAGCCTCTTCGGCCCGGCTTGCTTGAATCCTGATGGAGCAGTGAGAAAGGGACTCATGTCTGAGTATACCCTGCCACACCTATAGTGGCCAAAATCGATTTACAAAAGGGGGTGGTGATGAACAGAGTGTCTGAATTGAGCAGACCACTCTTACCCAGTCCAAAGATCAGGGCTTGATCCATCACCGTTATTTATCTCACTGCCCCATCCCAGCTCAGAACCTGGCCATATGCAAATCAGTCTGTCCCTGGCCCAGTGCATCATGGGAACAGGGCAGACTAAACTACCAAGCCAATTCTTTACCAGAAAGGAGACAAGCTACCGGGGACCGGTTTCTGGCATTTCAGCCTCTTCGGCCCGGCTTGCTTGAATCCTGATGGAGCAGTGAGAAAGGGACTCATGTCTGAGTATACCCTGCCACACCTATAGTGGCCAAAATCGATTTACAAAAGGGGGTGGTGATGAACAGAGTGTCTGAATTGAGCAGACCACTCTTACCCAGTCCAAAGATCAGGGCTTGATCCATCACCGTTATTTATCTCACTGCCCCATCCCAGCTCAGAACCTGGCCATATGCAAATCAGTCTGTCCCTGGCCCAGTGCATCATGGGAACAGGGCAGACTAAACTACCAAGCCAATTCTTTACCAGAAAGGAGACAAGCTACCGGGGACCGGTTTCTGGCATTTCAGCCTCTTCGGCCCGGCTTGCTTGAATCCTGATGGAGCAGTGAGAAAGGGACTCATGTCTGAGTATACCCTGCCACACCTATAGTGGCCAAAATCGATTTACAAAAGGGGGTGGTGATGAACAGAGTGTCTGAATTGAGCAGACCACTCTTACCCAGTCCAAAGATCAGGGCTTGATCCATCACCGTTATTTATCTCACTGCCCCATCCCAGCTCAGAACCTGGCCGTATGCAAATCAGTCTGTCCCTGGCCCAGTGCATCATGGGAACAGGGCAGACTAAACTACCAAGCCAATTCTTTACCAGAAAGGAGACAAGCTACCGGGGACCGGTTTCTGGCATTTCAGCCTCTTCGGCCCGGCTTGCTTGAATCCTGATGGAGCAGTGAGAAAGGGACTCATGTCTGAGTATACCCTGCCACACCTATAGTGGCCAAAATCGATTTACAAAAGGGGGTGGTGATGAACAGAGTGTCTGAATTGAGCAGACCACTCTTACCCAGTCCAAAGATCAGGGCTTGATCCATCACCGTTATTTATCTCACTGCCCCATCCCAGCTCAGAACCTGGCCAAATGCAAATCAGTCTGTCCCTGGCCCAGTGCATCATGGGAACAGGGCAGACTAAACTACCAAGCCAATTCTTTACCAGAAAGGAGACAAGCTACCGGGGACCGGTTTCTGGCATTTCAGCCTCTTCGGCCCGGCTTGCTTGAATCCTGATGGAGCAGTGAGAAAGGGACTCATGTCTGAGTATACCCTGCCACACCTATAGTGGCCAAAATCGATTTACAAAAGGGGGTGGTGATGAACAGAGTGTCTGAATTGAGCAGACCACTCTTACCCAGTCCAAAGATCAGGGCTTGATCCATCACCGTTATTTATCTCACTGCCCCATCCCAGCTCAGAACCTGGCCATATGCAAATCAGTCTGTCCCTGGCCCAGTGCATCATGGAAACAGGGCAGACTAAACTACCAAGCCAATTCTTTACCAGAAAGGAGACAAGCTACCGGGGACCGGTTTCTGGCATTTCAGCCTCTTCGGCCCGGCTTGCTTGAATCCTGATGGAGCAGTGAGAAAGGGACTCATGTCTGAGTATACCCTGCCACACCTATAGTGGCCAAAATCGATTTACAAAAGGGGGTGGTGATGAACAGAGTGTCTGAATTGAGCAGACCACTCTTACCCAGTCCAAAGATCAGGGCTTGATCCATCACCGTTATTTATCTCACTGCCCCATCCCAGCTCAGAACCTGGCCATATGCAAATCAGTCTGTCCCTGGCCCAGTGCATCATGGGAACAGGGCAGACTAAACTACCAAGCCAATTCTTTACCAGAAAGGAGACAAGCTACCGGGGACCGGTTTCTGGCATTTCAGCCTCTTCGGCCCGGCTTGCTTGAATCCTGATGGAGCAGTGAGAAAGGGACTCATGTCTGAGTATACCCTGCCACACCTATAGTGGCCAAAATCGATTTACAAAAGGGGGTGGTGATGAACAGAGTGTCTGAATTGAGCAGACCACTCTTACCCAGTCCAAAGATCAGGGCTTGATCCATCACCGTTATTTATCTCACTGCCCCATCCCAGCTCAGAACCTGGCCATATGCAAATCAGTCTGTCCCTGGCCCAGTGCATCATGGGAACAGGGCAGACTAAACTACCAAGCCAATTCTTTACCAGAAAGGAGACAAGCTACCGGGGACCGGTTTCTGGCATTTCAGCCTCTTCGGCCCGGCTTGCTTGAATCCTGATGGAGCAGTGAGAAAGGGACTCATGTCTGAGTATACCCTGCCACACCTATAGTGGCCAAAATCGATTTACAAAAGGGGGTGGTGATGAACAGAGTGTCTGAATTGAGCAGACCACTCTTACCCAGTCCAAAGATCAGGGCTTGATCCATCACCGTTATTTATCTCACTGCCCCATCCCAGCTCAGAACCTGGCCATATGCAAATCAGTCTGTCCCTGGCCCAGTGCATCATGGGAACAGGGCAGACTAAACTACCAAGCCAATTCTTTACCAGAAAGGAGACAAGCTACCGGGGACCGGTTTCTGGCATTTCAGCCTCTTCGGCCCGGCTTGCTTGAATCCTGATGGAGCAGTGAGAAAGGGACTCATGTCTGAGTATACCCTGCCACACCTATAGTGGCCAAAATCGATTTACAAAAGGGGGTGGTGATGAACAGAGTGTCTGAATTGAGCAGACCACTCTTACCCAGTCCAAAGATCAGGGCTTGATCCATCACCGTTATTTATCTCACTGCCCCATCCCAGCTCAGAACCTGGCCATATGCAAATCAGTCTGTCCCTGGCCCAGTGCATCATGGGAACAGGGCAGACTAAACTACCAAGCCAATTCTTTACCAGAAAGGAGACAAGCTACCGGGGACCGGTTTCTGGCATTTCAGCCTCTTCGGCCCGGCTTGCTTGAATCCTGATGGAGCAGTGAGAAAGGGACTCATGTCTGAGTATACCCTGCCACACCTATAGTGGCCAAAATCGATTTACAAAAGGGGGTGGTGATGAACAGAGTGTCTGAATTGAGCAGACCACTCTTACCCAGTCCAAAGATCAGGGCTTGATCCATCACCGTTATTTATCTCACTGCCCCATCCCAGCTCAGAACCTGGCCATATGCAAATCAGTCTGTCCCTGGCCCAGTGCATCATGGGAACAGGGCAGACTAAACTACCAAGCCAATTCTTTACCAGAAAGGAGACAAGCTACCGGGGACCGGTTTCTGGCATTTCAGCCTCTTCGGCCCGGCTTGCTTGAATCCTGATGGAGCAGTGAGAAAGGGACTCATGTCTGAGTATACCCTGCCACACCTATAGTGGCCAAAATCGATTTACAAAAGGGGGTGGTGATGAACAGAGTGTCTGAATTGAGCAGACCACTCTTACCCAGTCCAAAGATCAGGGCTTGATCCATCACCGTTATTTATCTCACTGCCCCATCCCAGCTCAGAACCTGGCCATATGCAAATCAGTCTGTCCCTGGCCCAGTGCATCATGGGAACAGGGCAGACTAAACTACCAAGCCAATTCTTTACCAGAAAGGAGACAAGCTACCGGGGACCGGTTTCTGGCATTTCAGCCTCTTCGGCCCGGCTTGCTTGAATCCTGATGGAGCAGTGAGAAAGGGACTCATGTCTGAGTATACCCTGCCACACCTATAGTGGCCAAAATCGATTTACAAAAGGGGGTGGTGATGAACAGAGTGTCTGAATTGAGCAGACCACTCTTACCCAGTCCAAAGATCAGGGCTTGATCCATCACCGTTATTTATCTCACTGCCCCATCCCAGCTCAGAACCTGGCCATATGCAAATCAGTCTGTCCCTGGCCCAGTGCATCATGGGAACAGGGCAGACTAAACTACCAAGCCAATTCTTTACCAGAAAGGAGACAAGCTACCGGGGACCGGTTTCTGGCATTTCAGCCTCTTCGGCCCGGCTTGCTTGAATCCTGATGGAGCAGTGAGAAAGGGACTCATGTCTGAGTATACCCTGCCACACCTATAGTGGCCAAAATCGATTTACAAAAGGGGGTGGTGATGAACAGAGTGTCTGAATTGAGCAGACCACTCTTACCCAGTCCAAAGATCAGGGCTTGATCCATCACCGTTATTTATCTCACTGCCCCATCCCAGCTCAGAACCTGGCCATATGCAAATCAGTCTGTCCCTGGCCCAGTGCATCATGGGAACAGGGCAGACTAAACTACCAAGCCAATTCTTTACCAGAAAGGAGACAAGCTACCGGGGACCGGTTTCTGGCATTTCAGCCTCTTCGGCCCGGCTTGCTTGAATCCTGATGGAGCAGTGAGAAAGGGACTCATGTCTGAGTATACCCTGCCACACCTATAGTGGCCAAAATCGATTTACAAAAGGGGGTGGTGATGAACAGAGTGTCTGAATTGAGCAGACCACTCTTACCCAGTCCAAAGATCAGGGCTTGATCCATCACCGTTATTTATCTCACTGCCCCATCCCAGCTCAGAACCTGGCCATATGCAAATCAGTCTGTCCCTGGCCCAGTGCATCATGGGAACAGGGCAGACTAAACTACCAAGCCAATTCTTTACCAGAAAGGAGACATCTATCTGCAGCGCGCAGGAGCGTGATTGGTCGCGCGAGGTGTGTCCGGCGCTCCGGCTGCCGCTGGACTATATCCAGGCTGCCCACGGACATTCTCCCGGGCGTCCAAAGCGATGGCTAATATTCCGCCCATTGAGCCGTTTGTGGTGGAAGGTGCGCCGTCCACTCTCGCACCGAAGTGGAAAGAATGGGTGGACAGGCTATTCATATTCTTTGAGGCCACCAAGGTCCATAAGGAACAGAAGCGTGCCATGATCCTCCATCTTGGTGGCAAGGACATTCATTCCATCGCCCGCACCCTTACGGAAGCAACTCCTAAAACCCACCACACGCTCATAAACGCACTCAATGCGCACTTTGAACCCATGGCCAACCAAGACTACGAACGGTTCATCTTCAGACAAGCGCGGCAACTACCAGAGGAATCGCTGGACGCCTATCACTCTCGGTTGAAGAAACTGGCACTAACGTGTGGATTTCAGGATGTCACGGAGGAAATCAGAGGCCAGATCATTCAGGGTTGCGCTTCTGCTAAACTGCGTGAGAGAATTCTAGAGGAGTCGGGGAAACCCCTCCCAGACATTCTCACGCTGGGCCGCACGAAGGAGCTGTCCAAGGCCAGGGCAGCCCACATGGAAGCAGCTCTGCAGGCCAATATGAAAGTGGAACCGGTGAACAAACTGCAGGTCCGCCCACAGCCCAAATGGGTGAAGAGAACAACAACTCCGCAGGGCGGAGCCTCGGCGCAGTCATGTGGTTACTGTGGAGGCCCGAGACACCCGGCGCCAGAATGCCCAGCACGGGGTAAGATATGCTCCGGGTGCGGAAAAAAGAACCATTTTGAAAAGGTGTGTCGGTCCAAAAAGTTCAGCAAGCCCCGCCAGACAGTACACGCGGTGGCGGAGCCTGAAGGCGCGGAAGGAGGACCCAGCAACAGTGATATGGACGACGACGAGGAAGAACGGTCCACACACAAGGTGCACATGATCGGCACAGCTACCCGACGCACAACGACACTACCACAGTGCGCAATACAAGTAGCTGATCAGGACGTCATGGCAACGGTGGACACGGGCGCCTCAATAAATCTGATGAGTGCGTCCCTCTATGGAGACCTGGCCACTCCACCCAGCCTCCGCTCCACTCCGATCACCGTTTTTGCCTATGGCCAGGACGTGCCCCTCCGCATTCGAGGAAAGTTTAAAGCAGCAGTCCGGCACGGAGACAAGATCACGCGTGCCAACATCTTCGTGTCGGAGGAAGGCCAAGGTATGCTCCTGAGTTGCCGGACGGCAGAAGACCTGGGAGTGGTCTCTTTTGCGTTTGGGGTGCACGAGGAATCAGTGCAGCAACTGATCACAGACTTCTCGGACCTGTTCGAAGGGATTGGCCGATTCAAGGGTCGGGAAATACACCTGCATGTGGACCCCACTGTCCAACCGGTGGCCCTGCGACACCGGCGGGTCGCGTTTCATTTGAGGCCGCTGGTTGAAGAAGAGCTACAGAAGCTGGAAGCAGCGGGCATCATTGAAAAGGTGTCCGGACCCACCCCCTGGGTATCGCCCATCGTGGTCACTCGGAAACCCAAGCAGCCGGGAGCGGTCCGGATATGCGTGGACATGCGCCTCCCCAATGCGGCCATCAAAAGGGAAAGACACATCACCCCCACGATCGATGACCTGATCGGAGAGATGGCTGGGGCCCGGTGGTTCTCCAAGTTGGATCTCAGGGCGGGGTACCATCAGCTTGTGCTGGATAAAGAGTCCCGGAACATCACGACGTTCTCCACTCACATCGGACTGCGCAGGTACACCAGACTGAGTTTCGGGATATCCAGTGCTGCCGAGGTATTCCAGAACGTCATCCAAGAGCTCATTGCTGGCATACCGGGGGTGATCAATGTCAGTGACGATATCATGGTGCATGCAAGGACAATTCCCGAGCACAACCAACGCTTGGCACAGGTGTTCCGCAGGCTCCGCAGCGCTGGACTCACTTTGCACCGAGACAAATGCGAGTTCCTTCAGACCAAGCTGGGGTTCTTCGGCTACGTATTCTCGGCCGATGGCGTTAATCCTGATCCGGACAAGGTCAAAGACATCAAAGATGCACCTCCGCCCACGACGGTCACGGAAGTCCGAAGCTTCCTCGGGATGGTGAACTACTGTGGTCGCTTCATAAGAGACTTAGCTAACCTGACCCTCCCTCTACGTGAGCTAACAAAAGACTCCACGCCATGGAACTGGGGACCGGAGCAGGAAAGAGCATTCCAAGCCATCAAGAGTGCGCTGTCCAGCAACACCACGCTGGCGTTTTTTGACCCCAGACATTTCACTCTTATTGCAGTAGATGCTGGACCGGCGGGATTGGGGGCTGTCCTGATGCAGAGAGCCCGAGATGAGATAGACTGGGCCCCCGTCGCCTTTGCCAGCCGGTCCCTCATGGACACCGAACAAAGGTATTCCCAAATTGAAAAAGAAGCCATCGCGATTCATTGGGGATGCCGGCACTTCCACCTGTATGTATATGGCAAACCCTTCACAGTAGTAACGGACCACAAACCACTGCTGTCGCTGTTCTCAGGTACCTCATCCAAACCCCCCCCCAGAATTGAAAAGTGGATTTTGCAATTACAAGAGTACAACTGTGCCATTGAGTACCAGCCAGGGGCAAAGAATCCGGCGGATTATCTGTCACGACACCCCCGGGCGGCCACCCCAGAGGAGATGGAGGAAGCTGAAGAGACGGAGGCCTATGTGCGATGGGTCGTGGCCAGATCATGTCCGCGCCCCATATCCCTGGAAGAGGTGGTGAGCGCCACGGCTCAGGACGCCTGCATACAGCGGGCCAAAGACCTGCTCCGGACGGCCAACTGGCAGAAAGCTAGGGAGAGCTGGAAGGTACTCACACCCGAGGCCCAGAAAATCATGGACGGTTTGTACCACGTGAGGGCTGAACTGAACGAAGACGAGGCGGGGTGCCTCCTGCGAGGGCATCGTCTGGTGATCCCGACGGCTTTGACGAGCCGAGTAGTTCAGCTGGCGCACGTAGGGCACCAGGGAATGGTTAAAACAAAGGCCCGGCTGCGGACCAAGGTGTGGTTCCCGCTAATGGACGACATGGTGGAAACTGCTGTGCGCACATGCACGGCCTGCCAAACCACAGGTGACAGCCCCCGCGAAGCACCCATCATCGTGGAACCCAGGCCCCGAGGCCCGTGGGAAAGGGTCAGCATGGACTTTGGCAGTCTTCCGGATGGACGGCACACGCTAGTGATGATCGATGATCACTCCAAGTACCCGGAAGTCGAAATTATCACCGGCACCAGTGCCGACTGTGTGATTCCCAAGATAGAGAAAATCATTGCCACGCATGGAGCCATGAAAGAACTCAGAACGGACAATGGACCGCCCTTTCAGGGCCAAGACTTCGCAGACTATCTCTCATCCCTAGGAACCCGCCACAGGCGCATCACCCCAAGGTGGCCTCAGGCCAATGGGGAGGCCGAGCGGTTCATGAGAACCTTAAACAAGGTAATCCGCATTGCACATGATAAAGGACAGTCCGTGGAGATGGCCATTTTCACGTTTCTTCGTAGCTACCGTCAGACCCCTCACTCTACAACGGGGGTAGCTCCTGCACACCTTCTCCTAGGGCGAGTAATAACGGACTCCATTCCCCATCACCCCCAGTGGGCACCTGAACTGATAAAGGAACAGACGGTAGAAATGAGGAGACGGGCCGCCTATGATCAGATCAGCAAGAAACGGAGGGCTGTGGCCCCCCACTTCAAAAGAGGTGACCTGGTGCTCATAAAAAATCGGGCCACTGGGGGAAAATTCAAACTCAGTTATGAAAGACGACCATGGCGAGTCAGTGGTGTGAAGGGCACCCGCATCACAGCTACTCGAGGACGAGATAAGGTGACTCGCAATGTGTCTCATTTCAAACTCTACCACCCGGCGAGCAGCGAGCCAAGGCGCCAGCAAGGCGACAGAGAAACCGAAACTGCAACTATGTTGCCGCCTGGTGAATCAACATCTCAGCCCGAGGTCCGGCTACGTGCAGAGCAGCCGGTTTCTGGTGAGGATGTGGGCGGAGATCCGGAGGCCCTGGATGAGGCCCCAGATCCGGAGGGGGCCGACAACGAGGCGCCAAGCCAAGAGGTGGAGGCTGGAACAGAGCCGATGACTCAGCGAGGGTCCCAGCGCCAGCTACGTGCCAACCCCACCCCCTCCAGCTGGCTGAGGGACTACTTCACGTAAGACTGTTCTCATTTATATGTGGGCCCGCAATATGTGAACTGAATGCGCTAGCATTTGTAACAGACGCTGAAGGTATCAGTCCCGATGCTAGTGAGACTGTAGGCTCGATCAGACCATGTTTTGCGATGTTGCAGTATGTTTTTGGTTTTGTTGTTTTTCTTGTTTTAGGAGGAATGTTGTGTCCCCGAGGATCCGCCCCCGAGGTCCGGAGGGACGGACGAGTTGGTCATGTGACCGCCCTATAATAAAAAGAGGTCGAGCACGTGAGAGGGCGTTCAGAGACACGCGCCGACCGACCAAGCAACCTTATTTCCCAGTGTCCGGCTGAGTTTATTCTAGGGCCACGTGTTAGGCCTAGTCAGGGTTAGATGCCCCTTGAGCGTAGATCACCCGACACAACAGTCTGGAGGTGGACCCCTTTAGAGCATCTCTCCGATCCCGAGGAGCTACAACCGTGACACAGACTGCTTTTAATTCCCTGACCTGGCTAACCTGCCTAGGTGCCACTGGGGTCAGGGGCCCAGCAGCATCATTTTTCACGGATACCGAGGTATAAAGCCATATGCTCTCCCACTCTAATAGTTGCCATACTAGCTCGCAAGTTTCGGGTGCCACCAAGGATAATGCCATGTGGTTTGCTGCCCTGCTAGAGGGCATAGGGCAACCCCTCCTTCAACACTTTGGTGGTGGGTGGCATGATGCACTACATGCCCACACCTCCATCGGGGGTCATACAGCCTGCCGGCATTGAGATGGCAGGAAGCTGCAGTTGTTTTGGGCGGAGACAGTGCTGAAACCACCTTGTCCATGTGTGAATTATACAGCCTGCTAGTCCCACTAATGTACCGTTTCTCTGCATTCAGACAACCTGCCTTGATGATGAGGTTAATCTCTGGATTTAGCAGGCTGCTGCACGTACAAGCTCTTGGGGTGTCTGTACAAAAACAGCAGGTTTAGAACAGACCCTGTGGAAAATCGAAAAAGGATTTGAGAACCCCTTAAATAGCCTTCATGCTTCCTTTTTTTCCTTATTTATTTCTCGCAAGAGGCATCCCATCTGCTAAGTGCATTTCATTCCCACCACCTGTGCTCTCTTGAACTCCTGGCGTCAGACAATAAAGTCCACTCTATGCATTTATTTTCAGCTGTTTTGGTCCAGCCCCAACGCTCCCGAGAGTGCCAGAGTGTGTTACTCTCATTCTGAGGCCAAGAGAATGCACACTGCAACTTCTCCTTCTCGATCATCGCGATGCGCCTCCTTCCAGACACAAGTTACTCCTGCCTCTTTCATAGTGCCTTTGATGTACTCCGATTATGCCCACTCTGCCACGTACATCTTAGCTAGCTGAAGTGTGCACCCATTGCCTGGATTGGAGCTACTCTGAATTATGTTGTTAGGATAGGTACCTCGTGTTCCAAGTGGATCTGTTTCTCTTTGACTAATGCTGAGTCCCTCATTAGTTTGGAGATCCAGGTCACCTTTCTGGCTGCCCACAACATGTGAGCGGATGCGACAGAGTCAGTGTTATCATCCACATATTCTTTGACGTGGTTTCTAAGTGCTTTGTTTCTCATCAGGGTCCTTTAATGAGTGGTCCTCAAAGACCACAGGGCTGGGGCAGTTTTATCAGCTTGATACCTAGCACAAATTAGACTGGGGCATGATCTGTGATCCCACCCTCCTGTATGCTGCAGCTTTGTATGTCCCTAACACTGAATCCTGTAGTAATAATAAGTCCGTTCTGGATGATGTGTTAGGATTCTTTGATAAACAGGTGCATCCCTTATCACTTGGGAGTGTCTAATGCCATACATCCAACAGATTGTAATATGACATAATGTCAAGGACCACTGCTCTATCATCTCCATCTGTCCTATCCAGTGGGCCTGTCTTATAAAGTAGGGGGTCTTGCATCAGATTCCAGTGTCAACCCCATGTCAATCGAGAGCCGTCAAAATAATGCATGAGCTTGGATATATGCACTAAAAATGATTTCCTGTGAGATACATACATGTCCCCATCATTGACCAAGGATTTCAACATCTCGTGAGGTAGCGTGTTTGATGAGGGCTGCTCCACCAAATTTCTTAGAGCATGCAGATCAGATCTGCTCACATGCGCCCTGGGCTGTACGGTTTTTCACTAGTACTAATTATCAATCTCACCCAATTACGCTTCAGCTTAGAGGTGTGTTTTCTGGATCAATGCGATATCAGCCTCTTTAGAGAGCATGTATTGCAGTATTTGTTCATTTTAATAAATTGAGAGAGCTCCTTTAAATTCAAAGATACAAGCTGAAGTGGAACAGTTAGGTGGCCATGCTTATTTACAAACTGAAGTCCAGCTAATCCCAGGTTTCCTGTCTTAGTGGACGTAGAAAGATGAGTTTGGAGGTGTATATACTACCATGATACAGAACAAACATGTAAAGTTATGGTAGGTTTATCTATGTGGTACAAGGGTCTAAGCAAGAGAGTGTACACAGACTAAAAACAGATATATGTTCCTTGTTAACAGGGTGAACTTTCCCCTAAAGCTAAAACTGTAGTCCAGGAGCTGTTGTTGGATTATCCGGGTCTTGACCCATGCAGTATGTGACAGAAATAACTAAATTGTCCATGGCTGCATATCTAATTTGAAACTGGTGTGGGAGGTGTGCTTAATGATTTCTGTCTCTCTGGTAATATGGACGGCAGTAGAGGGGCAGTCTCTCATACCTATGGCAGGGGAGGAGTGATGTATGGGATCACACAACATAATATACAATCTGATAGGTGTCAACAACTAGTATGTAGAAGCAAGTATGACAGTGTCAAGTAATGTTGGTTATGTCCATTAGGTACAAATTTAGATACATAAGTGTTCCAGAAACACTAGGTGTTGTCTTCTAGCAAAATTAACGTATTGTGCCCCCCTCGATCCCCCCCCAAAAAATGTAGGGCGTAAAGTATTTGACCTACGAGTGGGCAAATAAAGACAGAAAATTTTAACATTACATAGAATATTATCATAAATCAAATCAATACATGAATGTGACTCCCTAATAGTGTGATATCAAGCAATATTTGTGTGGTTTCCTGGCTCAGCATGCATCACGAACAGTTTGTGATTCGACCACTGTTCTCAGTCTACTTCTCCCCGTTGTTGTCTTTTAGTGGGAATCTCCACTTGCAATTCTACATGATTTTATTCGAACTTTCCCAGTCTGATTGGAAGTTCATATGTTCCTGTACTATTTGCCAATGCAATTTATCTGCCTTATGATGGCCTTGTGGCATGTTTTGCTTATCGTCGTCCACAACTGCAGAAGGTGTTGTGATTGTCTCCATGTCTTCTGATTTTCAATCTATCAAACAGCATTCGAAAAGCGCAACCCTGTCACGCCTAGGGGTATCTAGGTGCTGTGTCTCAGTCGAAAAGCCAGATCTTGAGTCTCTTTCTGAAGTCTGGCAGTGAGGAGGCTGTACGGAGCTGGAGGGGGAGGTCGTTCCAGAAGTCTAAGAAGGATTCCAAGCCTGCTGGTTCCTTGTACTCCAATGTTTTGCCCTCACCGTTATCAACATTGTCAAAGGTTCTAATAAGTCAAATTTTCAATCCTTTTTTTGAGGCGGGGGATACGCAGAAGGAAACTTCATATTTTCATGTTGATCTCCGCTGAATTATCCACTGACATATGTATCGTATGACCATCTATGTTGAAGTGCCACTATTTCTGTTTAGCAGCAGCGAAAATGTTCTTGTTGATGACGAAGGAAACAGACAATAATTGGACATGGCTTGTCATTTTCTCTCCATTGCCGGGTCCGGATTCTTTGTGCCCTCTGAATTTCCAATGGTTCTAGAAAGGTCAGATGAGGAATGAGTGAACATCAATTCTACAACATCATCTTTCTCAATTTATTCTGGAATTCCATGGATTCTGACATTGTCCCTTCTTTTTAAGGTCTGTAACTTTCGTCGTCAGAAACCAGACATCAGGGACTCAGTCTGTTGTAGTGTCTAAACACTTTTCCACATTAGATATTCTTTTTACACTCTATCCTTCATGGCCCTGAATGAGAACACGTCCGACTGGATCGATGTTAGGTCAGTGAAAAGTTCTAAAACAACGGTGTTTAGTTTTACTTTGGACTGGCTGATGTTTGCCATTTGTTTCAAGTTCACATCTAAATTATTTTCTGCCATTGCTGTGGCTTCCAGTCGATGTGTGCTCTTTACTCCTATCAGTGTCTGTAAAAACCCATTGTGGGGCAGGCTGTGCGGTCGACATACCCTCAACAGCAGCGGTGGGAAGGTCAAAGTGAGTCTTTTCGGAGATGCCTTGGCATTCCCCAGCACGTCAACAACAAATGCAAAACTATTTGGTTCTGGGTGAATATGAATAGTAAAGTTTGAAAGACAGTAATAATGTTGGAACACAGTTGTGTGGTATGTGCTGATCAGCACCACTGCAATATTAAAGGGGTACTGTGGGATGCTGGTCATAGCGTACAACAACAACAATTGCAGAACAGCCATCAGTTATCAGTGCCACTACAGATGATATATCCTAGAGATCAGGCTATACAGACTCTTATGCAGCGCCACGGGATATTTAACCCAATAAGGCAGTGCTTGCATGGCAAGGTACGGATTAGCGAGGTTGCTGCTGTGGCAATAATTCTGAGGTCAATCTAGAATCGATAATCTCATCAGCATGGTTTAGAGTACTCTGTGGGTTCTACACCAGCCTCCTAGTGTCCTTCCCTTGCTGGCTCTCACTTCTTTAGTTGTTGCTCCACTCACCATGAGTCTGCTTTTAACCTCAGGGTACATTTTGCACAGCAATGGCGTTTTTGGATTCACGCCTCACCACTCATCTAACTGTTTCTCTTCCTCCATCGCCACATAGTCATGGAGCAATGCACGGAGGAGACCGTCATTGATGGGTGCTCTCACTAGCAATGTCATTCCATCTCGTCAGGTGCCATCTGATATCGGTTCATTATATTGGAAGCTCTTCCAAATCCGTCTCTCTTCCCTTGCATGGAGTACAGGCATCTAGGCCTGTGTCCTGCCTACTCTGAATGCTAGATTTTGGTGGTGGTCCCGTCTGAATCATCTACAGCACAGGTATACCTTCATGTGACTGCACTATTTCAATGGTAGTGTGGTTCAGTTCCAGACCTCGACAGATGCACCAGATTTCTCAGTAACAGGTTAAAATTGTTGAAGCTTGTGAAGAATTGCTGGCACAAAGTTTTGGAAAAGCCTGCATGTATGTTCCTGAACGTTTATGGTGTCCTTGCTTCTGGCTGCTACAAAAATGTTCTCTTTACTTTTCAAACTATGAAGCTTGACGACAATATTTCTGTGTCTCGTAATCTCACCACCATGCCTGGTGTCAACTCTATGAGCTGTTTCAATACACGTGGCAGGTTGTTCCTCCCTTAGGAGCGATGCAAATAAAATAAAGGTTTCAGAAAGTCATCTAAGTCAAGTCCTTCTGCCCCCCAGGCGAGATCTTGGTTGCATATATTATTGTGCACTGCAGTTTTTTCCAAATCATCACTTTTGAGGATTATATCTTTCACTTGAGCTTTTAGGCAGTTCATTCCTAGTTTCAAATCACAGTTGGCACTTTCTAACTTTTTGATTTTTGCTTCAGTTTCCAAAAGTCTGGACTCACTTCTGCCTTAAGGTCTGCAAGGCTCCTCAGCATATTTGCATTGATTTCTCAGTTCAGTTTGAATGTTTGCAGACTGCCAAGTAAAACATTTTTGGTTAATGACATTTCATCCGGCTGAGTGGGTTGCATCAAGGACTCCGAGGAGGGGTCTGCACTAGGTATTCTACTGTTCAGACAGCCACAGAGGAAACACTTATGACTTTTTTTGTTTATTTGATTTATTAGGTGGCATGTGAAGAGAGGGCCTGTTGTTTGAGGATTCTAAATGGAGAAGCAATGTTAGTTCTCCCTAATAAATCAAATAAACAAAAGAAAGTCATAAGTGTTTCCTCTGTGGCTGTCAGGAGATCACAATGCAGCCTCTCATACAATTCATATAGAGGTTATTGTCTTTACCTATTCTTGTCCACTAAAGTCTTGATTTTCTGTGAGTGGTTCAAGTAAACAGTTCCCATGTTAAGATTAAGTGCCCTGAGAAGAGCCAATGGATGTGATATTTAGCATCTAAGCACTCAATGCTCTCACTATGTGGAGGGTCAATCCAGAAGCGCCTAGTAGTCCTATCTCTCCATCACATTCTGAGGGCCAAGGCCACCTCCAGTTCTCATCCTCTCATAGTACTGTTCCTCAGAAGGTAGGCCTAGATCTCGGTCCACAGCAAAGGAGAAACATTCCCTCCCTCACCAGCCTTCAGTTTGCTCCCACCTGGCGTTGGTTTAAGGGGCTCATGTTGACAGCGCCTTGCAGAAGCTTCCTCACCAAAGCCCACCAACAGCATTTTCTAAGGCACCTCTGGTGGTTCACGGCTCGAGTACCACGTCATTTGGAGAACGTCACCCTGGTTCACATTGGGGTTCCAAGCTGCAAATTCTCTTTTCTCTTAGCCAGTGCGGCCTGCATAGTAAGGATTTAGCACCTCCACTCCTCACAAGCTGGGCTGTGTGGTTTCCAATCAGGGCTCAGGTACCGCCCTTTTGTCAGTGCTCGCAGTAATCAGGCTGCAAACAAGCATGACACCCTTTCCGGTCCCATTTAGAGCTTGAGTTGGGTAGTTTGTGACTTCTTGCCAACAGGGCATTGTCCTTTTTAAATCAATGACTTGGATTTCTGTGTTCCTAGGGATTTCTATAGGCGCCGTCAGAGCAGACAGGCCATGTTCGGAAGCCCGCACCCCTGTTATTTTTTCTTCATTTTAAAAAAAGACCCACTTTGTCCTATGGGATGAAGATATAAAATGTGAAGAATACTCCAGAGAGGCAAAATATGTAGGGTCTGCCACAAATTGATGACAAGAGACAGTCCACATGTCCCTCTACACAGAGTTACATAAATGCTGACCAATAAAAAGATGAGCTGCTGTGAAGATTGTCTATAAAGGAGCAGAGTCAAAGTCCTTTCCTCTGCAGTGGTTTTCATAGCTTTTTTAGGTATTACATGAGCTCTGAAACAAAACAGTTACAGCTGTCTCTAGCCAGATCTAAAAAGGGCACATTTTCGTCCGAGAACCATTCCATTCTTCTCCATGAAGAGCCTTTAAATGTTCATTAACTTAGGGAAGATTCTCATGTTGAATAAATAAGCAAACTCACATTAGATTGCTTGAGTGCCTAATTTCAATAAAGAGTTTATAGCAAACACAACAAGATGATGGATGAAGTGCTAAAACATTTCAAACACTCACTTCCAGTCAAGAGATCTGGGTTGAATCCATTGTTATTTTGCTCACCATGCCACCACAATTTGGACCCAACCATATGCAAATAAGTCTTGACCCTGTGGCTCCTGGGAACAGTCCAGACCGAACTGCCAAGCCAGGTCCTCCCTGGACCGGGAACAAGTATCCTGTGACCAGTTTCTGGTTATTACCCTTTATCAGCCATGCTAGCTGGAATCCAGTGGCACAGTGAGCCTGAGCTTCTGCATAGTGACCAAAAACCTCTGCTGTGCTACACGGACTTACGCAAGCGGCGGAAGGCAGTAGGTCACGCAGTTAACTCTGATCTTTAGTGCCGGGTGTTTGTCCCATGCTGGAAAATCAGTGCGGACGGCACCATGCACAGCGCAAGAGGGTGCTGCTTCCTTCTGCCGCTTGAGTAAATGTTCTATTCGCGCGGCAGCTTCCTCAACGCGATCAGAAGGTTTCTCAAAGCTAGCGGTCGCAACCATCTGTGACTGCCCACGTTGAGAAATCTCACTGAGAGGTGGTCTAGCGTTGGATTTTCCTCACTCGTGCTTGCCAACTTAACGTTGGTGAGCGAGGAAAAAAGTCTTGGAACACCTTGCGCTCCGTGGAATGCGGAAAACTCTGCGAACTGAGCAGAGTTTACCACCCAGGCCTATTTACAGTTCAGCTTGAACTGCCAGGCCAAGTCTTTCCTGAAACCGGAAACAAGCGTCTTGGGACCGGTTTGGGGTATCATCCCTCATCATCCAGGCTAGCTTTTGAATCCAGTGGCACAGAGTGCAAGGAACACATGACTGGGCATACCCTTAGCCACTTAGGGCGAAAACAGCAAATACAACAAGATTATGGACGGAGTGCTGAAACCTCCCACTCACCCCATGCAAGAGATCTGGTTGAACTCGATGGAACCCAAGTCTGGGCATACACTTGTTCGCTGTGCCACTGTATTCAAGCTATTCTGGCCAATGATGGGTGATACCCAAAATCGTTCCCAGATACTTGTTTCCGGTCCAGGGAGGGCCTTGCCTGGGAGTTCTGCCTACACTGTTCCCAAGAGGAGCAAAGTCAAGACGGATTTGAATATGGCTGGGTCCAAACTGGGGTGGCATAGTCAACAAAGGAACAATGAATTCAACCCAGATCTCTTGACTTGGGGTGAATAGTTGAAAAGTTTCAGCACTTCGTCCATCATCTTGTTGTGTTAGCTATGTTCATCCTGAGTGGCCAAGACGTCAACCCATTGTTGGCTGTGCCACTGGATTCAAGCTAGCTTTGATGATGAGGGGTGATACCCTGAATCCGGTCCCAGGAATTTTGTTTCTGTCCAGGAAGGACCTGGCCTGGTAGTTTGTGCTGGAAGGTTCCAATAAGGAGCAGTGTCAAGACTGATATGCATATGGCTGGGTTGGCATGTGAGCAAAAGAACTCTCGACTGGGGGTGAGAGGCTGAAAGGTTTCAGCACTCCATCCACAATCTGCAATCTGTGTTTGCAATCAATAGTTGATATCAGCCATCTAGTTACAGTCTAAAGTCCATATTAAGAGGATGTTGCATTAGGAACAGATTTACATTGCCTCCAACTAGACAGTATAGCCATGACAGACAGACATACCTTGGAAAAGGGCAGACTCTTCCATGTGTTGAGCTGTTCGGTCACTCTCTGAAAGAGCTTCCAGATCTCCTGCCGGAAAGTAACTCGTTTCTCACCAGGAGAAATGAATGACAGGTCAAAAGGTTTACCTGGTAACACACAAAAGAGAAAGGTGGGTGAAGGAAAAATGAAAGGCCCTCTGGACAAATGCTACATAAGAAGAATACTGGGCTCCAAATGCACAAACCATTAGTTGACATGTTTAAGAGTACAGATCTTCAAAACAGAGAGATCATTTAGGGTGGATATAGTGGCCCCCAAATGTCTCTGACATAAATCATGGAATCACATGTTGGTTAGGGGCCTGATTCAAAAAGGGACTCTGCACTCACAGTGGAGGAACCGCAGTTCTGGGGGAGTCTCTGCACTCAGGTGGAATGGCGGCAATGAGAGTTCTCA
Organism: Lissotriton vulgaris; assembly: GCF_964263255.1. Classification (NCBI taxonomy): domain Eukaryota; kingdom Metazoa; phylum Chordata; class Amphibia; order Caudata; family Salamandridae; genus Lissotriton; species Lissotriton vulgaris. The sequence goes on from NC_141696.1 coordinate 56,311,790, forward strand.
TTGCGGGGGTTCAGCCTTCGAGTTTGGAGACTCCTCGACGACAGCCCGGCCTCCACAATGAGTATGGAGCCCTTTATGAATCAGGCCATTAGAATCTGCACTAGGGCATTCAAGAGTCATGTCACATGTGACACGTCTAAGTCTGCCCTAGTCGGGAATGGGAGACTCCAGAGCTCTGGAGCAGATTGTTTAGTGAAACTAGAAGCTGTCCAGAAACACTCAAATCTTTGGTCCTATCTTGATATCAAGCAAGTACTTTTCACATAAAGAGAACATTGTGGGAACGTCTTTGCAAAAAACGTTATTAGGTTGGCAGTCTCATTTTGGTGGAAAAGCTGTTTCACTTGAACTAGTTCAGGGTTTGGTAATTCAATTCAGTGGAATAGGAGAAAAGAGAAAAGACATTCAATAAGTACTTGGAACAATTAATTGAAAACTAATTTCCAAAACAACTACTGTGTGAAGTCTACCTCTGAGGAAGGGCATTTTTCCTTTGGGGTCAAAATAGCTATAGGATGAGAACCCTACTTGCTGAAACGGAAATGCGGCACATCTGAACAGCAGCTCCTATCTGTGTTCCTCTACTAGCTGCATTCTAGAGAGAAGGCTACTCTGAGCTCCAACACGGAAAGGAAGTTCTTGCTGTACTAAGATGCCTGCAACACTATATCCAAGTGCCTCTGCCTTTCAATGTCAAATATCTCATACTAATTGAGAGACAGTAAACCACTGACCAATAAACAACCTTCGTCCAGTAAACATACTTCTATCACATAAATCATTCTAGATTATTGCAGTCTCCTACTACAATGTGGCACTCATACTACTACTACCACATACAGAGTCTTAGGACATAGAATACTATTCTAACACTCGTACTGCTTCCATGTACATCAGCCTAACTAACAGCAGGCTCCTCCAATACTTTGGCACACCACTACCCCACATGTCATTCTTGCTCACAGCAGACTCTTCTAAAGCTGTGGTAGCTACCCTGTACAGTGTAAGTGTAATGGTCACTGCCTAGGATGCAGCGGGTGGCCTTAGTTACTTGCCATAGTGTAAGGACAGATGGTCGTTGTACAGGATGATGCATTTGTTGGAACAGCAGAGTTGCTGTGGGTGTATTCTGGATGCTACCCCAAGAGTTAAGCACTATTTCAAAGTGCAGAGCAGAAAGTGGGTGGTTATTGCTGAATACCTTTCAGGGTTAGCCTGGAGTAGCTCAAGCTTTTAAGGGTTGATATAAGGGACTGGAGCTTCTTCTGTAAATCACTCAGGTCATTTAGAACTGCTGGGGCACTTTGTGATGGATTCAGAAAATGTCCAGTGGTGGCGGTGACAATGAGGCTCAACATCTCACTTTGGAACGCAAGGAAGGACTGCTTGAGGTTACTTTCAATGATGGGCAGCTTGCTGCTGATGAACTCTGAGGCCTCCTTCAATAGGCGCTGAAACGTCTCCCAAGTGTCTAACATCTGTGAAAGAAATAGCCACAAAATTACCACAGCACAATCCATTGCTGCCAGAAACTGCTCACTTTTAGCTTCACCATGACCCAGAATGCTAGCGTTTGGAGATAGATTTTCCCTGGCAGACACAGCAGCAGATTACGTCTCACTGGGTCTTAAATGTCAAGCCTGGATCCAGGGAGCTAGCCACTGACTTAGATTTAGTGGGCTGCTTTTTCAACAGTACATGGACGTACAATGCCAACTGAGATGTCAAGATACAAATCCTCTTCAAGCATTGAAGGTACATACTATCAGCCTCGGTTACAAAGGGCATGACCTCCCTACACATCTCTAGACACATAATAATCAAATACTGTGTTTGGGTACTAGGTTGAATCCAGGAGGATGACTTTCACTCTTTCTAGTTCATCGCTTTCAGCATTGAATGAAAATAATGAATTTAAATGAAATTTGTGTCAACTGTTGGAGTTAGAAAACTATTCTTTCCAGAAAAGCACAGGAGTAAAACAGGAAGGGATACAATATTTGTGGGCACCACAACATCCTGTGAGTAAAGGGACAATTTCCACTATGATGTATAGTTTTTCAAGAGGGTCTTAGTGGAAAGACTTAAATTGTGTTTTCTGAAAAAAAATCCATTACCTTCAAATGTTATATATATATAATTATAAATAAACTTCAACAGAAGCTGTGCTCACTGTGCTGGAAGAGGACACGTGCTCAGTGTATACAACATATGTTCTCAAGCAGTGAAGGCCTACTCCTCACTGTCCCCCAAGCATTTTATTTCACGAGAGGGCAAATATCACAGATTACAAGGGACATCAACTCCAGCAGCAAAGAACCCCTTAAAAGGAAGCACAGCGGAGGGCTGAGTGAAAATGTCTCCCTAAATTATAAAAGAAATTAAATCTGGTAACTAAGAACCCCTAAGACTAAACTTGGGCACTGGGAGAAAAGTTATGTCTGGGTTACAAGAAAGTGCAGCACAGGACAAATTAGAGTGTTTGGACAGAATGTCAGATCAGTACAGAAAGAACCCGACATTTAACAGTACTACATATTCCTAGTACCAGTTGGGTAGGAGGAGGCAGTGCACGTCCAACAGTATGGATCTATTTAAAACAACACTAGTGTCGTGGGTCACGTAAGCATTTAACAAAAACCATCACTTCCTGCAAACTGGCCCTTCATTAACATCCTATCCCAAAGTTCTCACTGTGTTTTCAAGGCTCTCCTCTTCTGTGGTCAGCTGCCGATAATTAATTCGGATCACTTCGCTTAGAGAACGGATGTAATCAATTTTCTGCTGGAGATCTGGGATCAACGTCTTGTATTTTTCCACCTATTAGTAACACAAGAGAAAGACACTAGTTTTACGTGGTAGCTATAGTGACCTAAATGGGCATCATTTTAAACAAAGATTTCAATGTCAATATACCACAACACAGGGTTTCACTGTGAAATATTTAAACCATACAAATAGTTTTATCTATCCTTCAAATAAATCCTAATCTCACACAGCACACTTGAATCCTTATTGTTCCCAGTAAGAACATGTATATTGTCAGGTAAGAAATGCATGTCAACAGCTGCAATATTTTTCTTGTAAATAACTATTTCCAAACCTATATCATGTTAATCTGTACTACTGTCTATTCTGCTAAAAACCAGAACTGGCCTGAGAGCAATTCGACAACTGACGGGCCTGCAGATATTAGGGATAATAATTTGAGGAAGCCTAATGGATTGATCCCAGTCGAGCCATCATTTCTGGTTACATTGTCGCAGTCAACCACAACCTTGAAGATGTATGAAGGGGAAACACCCATTACAGCGATGTCGATACATCGCGGTGCCATCGCACCGCGATGTTTACATCGCAGGGTAAATGGCATCACATGCATGTACTGCGCATGCCACAACGGCGCAATGACATTAGCATCGCAGGCATGTACAAAGCACATCGCATGCTTGCGATCACGCGTTCTCTTTATTGTCTTTTATGGTAAGAGTTTCTGCTATCCGCATTCTCTTTACTGTCTTTTACAGTAAGAGTTTCTGCTATCCGCGTTCTCTTTACTGTCTTTTACGGTAAGAGTTTCTGCTATCCGCGTTCTCTTTACTGTCTTTTACGGTAAGAGTTTCTGCTATCCGTGTTCTCTTTAGGAATGTCGCTTGCTTGCGATCAAGCGTTCTCTTTACTATCTTTTATGGAAAGAGTTACTGCTATCCGCACTTTGTTCCGCTATCCACGGTGAGAGTTTCTGCTATCCACGGACCACCCCGATTCTAGGGTTCAGGGCATGTATTAGATTTGCATTATAGCATGCGACGTGTTGGTATGCGGTGTTACAGTCTTTTGCTTTGTTTTCAATTGGGATGCGACGTGATTGGCTGCGTTGTCATTGCTTGCAATGTAAAGGGACATGCGATCTAAAAACAGCGAAGTGAGGGCATGCGATGTTACCGTTTGCGATATGCCGTCATACAACCGTATGAAGAGGAAAGGCTTACAGGGGGTTCTGCAAAACTGCTTGGCCAAACCCAGCTTTGGTGTACTACCAGAATATCATGGGCAGAATATTGATATACAAAAATATTACAGACCAAATATTGGCTATTAAAATATAAGGATGATATCCATATGTATATATATATATATATATATATATATATATATATATATATATATATATTACCTACTGGCGGTCGTCAGTAGGTATATATAGTTAGGACCTAGTTACCATAGGAAATCCCCAACATTCTATTGGGAATAACTTTGGCGCCGATTGAGGAATCTGCGTGTAATTTTCCTTAAATTTGCTCATCTACGCTCCGCTCCTTCCCTGAAAGTTTTGGGGGCAACCGTCAAGCAGGGGCCGAGAAAAAAGGGGGGTCCCAAAACGTGTTTTCCCCATGTTAATTTCCATAGGGACCTTTAGACACGGCTACAGCCCGAATGGCTGAATGGAATTACACCAAACTTGGCAAAATGGTAGGGACAGGTATGCACATGTGCCTTTGCTATGTTTGGTGAAAATCCCTCCAGTAGTTCTTGAGAAAATTGAATTTGAAATTTTTCAAATGGCATTTTCTATGGGACCTTTAGACACGGCTACAGCCCGAACGGCTGAACGGAATTACACCAAACTTGGCAAAATGGTAGGGACAGGTATGCAGTAGTGCCTTTTCTTTATTTGGTGAAAATCCCTCCAGTAGTTGTTGAGAAAATTGAATTTGAGCAAATTATATATCTATATGCGCTCAACATTCTATTGGGAATAACTTTGGCGCTGATTGAGGAATATGCGTTTAATTTTCAATAATTTTGACCAGGTCCGCTCCGCTCCTTCCCTGAAAGTTTCGGGGGGATTTGTCAAGCGAGGGCCGAAAGGTGGGTCCCAAAACGTGTTTTTCCCATGTTCATTTCCATAGGGACCTTTAGACACGGCTACAGCCCGAACGGCTGAATGGAATTACACCAAACTTGGCAAAATGGCAGGGCCTGGTATGCACATGTGCCTTTGCTATGTTTGGTGAAAATCTCTCCAGTAGTTCTTGAGAAAATTGAATTTGAAATTTTTCGAATGGCATTTTCTATTGGACCTTTAGACACGGCTACAGCCCGAACGGATGAACGGAATTACACCAAACTTGGCAAAATGGTAGGGACAAGTATACAGTAGTGCCTTTTCTATATTTGGTGAAAATCCCTCCAGTAATTGTTGAGACAATTGAATTTTAGCAAACTATATATATCTATATGCGCTCACCGTACGCGCACCGTACGCGTACAGTACACGTACCGTATGCGTACGTGCACGTAGCCTTACGTGCGTGAGCGAATTTCTGATTGGCTGGCAGTCGACTGTCAACATTCCAAACTGTCCAAACCAGGAAGTGTTGGCCACCATCTTGTTTTTCAGGAGAACTGAGGCACAAGGGAGCACAAAACAAGAGTGGGAAACATGAAAAGGGGGCAGGGTAGAGACCCCCCAACCCTCTATCCCTTCTCAGGGGGTCCCAGAAGGACCCCAAAGGGCAAAAAAAAATAATAATAATTCGAAAAAATCGAGAGGTACGCACACCGTACGCGTAAGGTAAGCGTACCGTGCTCGTATCCCTCGATTTAAAAAAATATATAGTTAGGAATTATCATTTTAAAAACCTTGCAAATTCACTTAAAAAACCATAGGTTTCAGGCCTTATATAGTTAGGAATTTAGCATTTAAAAAAACATTGAAATTGCTCCTATATAGTTAGTTGTACTAACTATATTTCGCGCAACCGCAATCCACTGCTGATGATGTCACATATTACATCATTCATGACATGGTCAGTGACACCACTGATGACATCTCAAATGACGACGCGCTTCTGGCACACGCGTGAATTTGAATAAAAAGGAATCTCCTCTCGAAAAAAGGAGCGGGAGCCTCAGAGGGGATTTAGCAAGGCGACACCTTTATTTCAAGAAGTGGCGAATGCATTTCGGCCGGATCGGCCTTCGTCAGCGCCTGCAGTGTCTGTGAAAGGAAGTCCCAGAAGTCCTGCTGTTGAAGAGTACCCCACCGCGCACCGATAGGTGCAAATTTTCAGCTCCGCCTCTCAATTGAAGTTTGCAGCCGGTCTGATGGAAGTCCATGGACTACAGGACCCAGGATGCAGTAGTCATTCCCAGGTAAGTGTGGCTGAGGGGCGCTGGAGCAATGTTCCAAAATTAGCAAGGGTAGGGGTCAAGGCGGGACAAGACACGCACAAGAAGTTCAAGGTGCTGCCTCACGTCCCCACCCCACCGACCAGAGTCCAAAAAGTAAAGTTGCAGGGGCGGGAGAACAATGTAACCCACCCGGCGGAGGCAAATGCCTCATTAAGCCAGCATCAGCACAAATGGACATCCGGCGAGCCTGGAGAAATCCACTAACGTGAAGAAACGGGAACAGCCGGGACTGGAACCAGATTCTCCAAGCCACAAATGGTGAGTGGGCTCCTGAACGCGCTTCTGGCACACGCGTGAATTTGAATAAAAAGGAATCTCCTCTCGAAAAAAGGAGCGGGAGCCTCAGAGGGGATTTAGCAAGGCGACACCTATATTTCAAGAAGTGGCGAATGCATTTCGGCCGGATCGGCCTTCGTCAGCGCCTGCAGTGTCTGTGAAAGGAAGTCCCAGAAGTCCTGCTGTTGAAGAGTACCCCACCGCGCACCGATAGGTGCAAATTTTCAGCTCCGCCTCTCAATTGAAGTTTGCAGCCGGTCCGATGGAAGTCCATGGACTACAGGACCCAGGATGCAGTAGTCATTCCCAGGTAAGTGTGGCTGAGGGGCGCTGGAGCAATGTTCCAAAATTAGCAAGGGTAGGGGTCAAGGCGGGACAAGACACGCACAAGAAGTTCAAGGTGCTGCCTCACGTCCCCACCCCACCGACCAGAGTCCAAAAAGTAAAGTTGCAGGGGCGGGAGAACAATGCAACCCACCCGGCGGAGGCAAATGCCTCATTAAGCCAGCATCAGCACAAATGGACATGTATATATCTAAATATATTCAAGAAAAACGGCGTTCCTCACGAGCACTCATGCGTAAGACGGACAGACCACAATCCACTCATTAATCCAAAAGTTGATTTATTTACTTCATAAATCTGTTTATTGGTTGGATTAGACCAGAATGAAATGCATATATATATATATTATGGTATGAACTAATACGACACACCATTACAAAATGGCGACATGTCAATGTACTGACAACTATGATCTGGTTCTACAGTCCGTCGTTTACCTCAACAGTAATGTGAACATAAAAGATGTATAGCAACTGGTGCAATTTGTGTGATCAAGCACTCTGTGGAGTGCGAAACGGGTCACGTAGATTTATGAAGTAAATAAATCAACTTTTGGATTTACGAGTGGATTGTGGTCTGTCCGTCTTACGCCTGAGTGCTCGTGAGGAACGCCGTTTTTCATGAATATTTAACCCGGCTGCTCCGCCGGTTCGAGCCACCTCTACGGAAGGCGAAGGGTTGTTAGCAGGAGCGTTTGAATTGCAAAATATATATATATCAACACGAAATTTGCCTGTGGAAGGAAGCTCCAACGCAGGTAGGTATAGTTCAAGCCTTCTTTAATAGTTGGTGGAAAGCTATGTTCAGACAAGCTGCAGTGTTCGACAGAAGATTGAAGCCCAACGCGTTTCGTGATGAGAAATGACTTCCTCAGGGGCTGCGGGACAATTGCAAAACAGGAATCACTGCGGTTTTCATAAAGTGTGTCTCCCGCCCGGGTGGGCGTGGCCATGTCAATGGCCTGCTGGTCTTTGGAGTCCTGGTGATTCGTAACCAAGTGTAATGCTGTATAATGCCTGCTGTTTGCATTTCATAAATCCCAAGTGGGTTGTAGTTCACTGTTGCAGTCTGTCACGCTGTTTAAACCACCAACGGCATCCGACCTGTTCCAATGCTGCAGCGCAGGTTGGCACTGCAACGGAACTGCACAGCGTGCAGTGGAGCCCTCCTCACGGCTCAGGCGGGGCCGCAGTAACATCAACACGAAATTTGCATGTGGAAAGGAGGCCCAACGCAGGTAGGTATAGTGAGGTAATTTGAATTTTTATGGTCAAGAAAATGTCCCCTAACGTGTACCCCACCGTCTCCATGTACGTGCTTAAAGTACATATAACTTCCCTCCTCGACCAGCTATGAAGACGCAAATACATTTGCGTCCAACGTTAACATGTCCTCTTTCAGATCCACCATGAATGGATTGATAATTCAGTTCCTAAGTATGCCTTGTCACCGTCTTTTCATGGTGCACTTTCACGTTTTCCTAGCCCTGCAGAGCTAGGCCCTGATTTCTGCCATCGAGCCCTTTTTGCTCTCTGCCTCCTGAAAGCTGCAACGTGGGATACATCCCTGACCTCTGTCCTACTCCCTGCGTGGCGAGCGGTGCCCGGCTCGGCCTGCTTGCCTGCCAAAGACAGTATTTTGCCTTCAAGTTATCAGTATAGCCGAGCTCAGCTCCCCGAAAACACATTCCAGTCTAGCAGAGTAGATAAACAATTCCCCGGCTGCAGAGCAAAGGGCCCGGCCTTTCTGTCTCCATGCAAGTAATTCATTGCTCCCGTTACCATGGTAGGCCCATGGCCCCTCGCATTACACGCAGACACGTAGTCACATATGCACGCATTGATAGTCAGTATAGAGTAGCCTCTGCCCAAGAGACCTTTCCTTCTAGATAATATAGTTCCCCAAACACAAGATATCAGATATGATTTAGGAACAAGTCGATCTGACATGTCAGACTTCTGTCTCTTCCTCTAGTGCTAAATGTCAAGTCCCCTGCACCCTCCAGCCTCACGTCAGTCACACGTCCTGCTGCTGCGCGCGCATCCTTGCTACAGATTTCTGCTGACATTGCAAGATTCCTCTATGTATACACCCACTTGTGACACTTTCATGTGACGTTTCTAGCACACACCTCTGTGTACGCCTTCGTGCACGCCTTCTGTTACGCACATGCGTTCTTATCTCGTTTCTCTCAGCTGTTACGCCTTCTGTATCCATCACCACTATATGCATTGACTATATATATTGTACTCTGTTAATAAAGTATTGTCTATCCCTTCCTGAACCTTAGCGGTGAAAGGAACATGATACCATGGTTCGAACCATTCCATTTTATGGAATAAAACCCTTATAACTCAGATACCACGGACTCTGCCTCTCATTTCCGAGTGAGTTATTTTATTGAACTTTACCGCATAGAAATTCCGACGGTAAATATTTATTTACCACATTAATTTGGCGCCCGAATAGGGACCCCTCCCCCACCCCACGCGCCGGTAGGTGCGTCGCAGGCTTTGCCCCCTGCCACAGCCGTGACGGACAATTACGCGTACCCGCAGGATTTCCTGTATCTCCCTCAGGCCTACGGAGGTGACGGAGACTGTGATCAGCATCCAGACGAGGCGGTGAGGAGTGCGGAGGATCCCGACCAGTGCCCAGCCGAAAGAGCAAGGTCCGAGGTGTCTAGAGGCCCACCAGTTTCGACGTGCCTGTGACGTCACGAGTCGAGTCGAGTCCAGTCCGGTCCAGTCCAGACGAGTTTCCGAGGCCTTCCGTTCCGTGCTTCCCGGTGAGTACCGTTGCTGGGGACGCATCTAGACGGGTGCATTACTATGTATCCGGTCAAGACGGGTTTGGGTACACAGACCCGGTCTGCACTGTTTTAGCAGTGTATCTGTACTGTTTAGCAGTATATCAAGTAATTCGTGTCTTCAACGGTTCGATTTTGTTTTCGTTATAGAATTCATGCATAGTCAATATGTGTTCAAAATGTTTCTATGTGATTAATGTCGTGGTATGAGTGACTGTTTGATCTACTTTACTGTGTTTATGTGTAAAAATTGTGTTCAAGTTCGAGTAAGTGTCAAGTGCCAAAGTATCAAGATGCCATTGTTCTCAAAGTTAAGACAGTTAGGAACTAGGAAAGGGATACTAGAGGAAGCGATTCCTGTCCCACCTAGGGACACTCCTGGAAATTTTATGTATCACAAACACAGCTTAGATGCCATATTATATCTAGATTTATGGGTCGATTATACTAAGAACCTAGACGAGAAATATAGATGGCCCGTTACAGGGACATGGGATGCAGATTGCATCATGAGAGTAGAAGAAGCGCTATGGAAAAAGAAGGCCAGACAATCTCAGAAAGACGCCATAGAATTGTGGCGTAAAGAATCGCATAGACGTACAGAGAAAGAATTCAGTAAAGCAGAAAAACGTAGAGAAGATTCAGATAAAGCTCGAGAAAACGAACTAGTTGAAGAAGGAATACGAGTTAAAGCAGAACAAGTAGACCGACAACGAAACACTCTTGTGAATGGTATGTATCCTCTTTTGGCCGAGGGTTTACCTAAGGCCACTCCGGAAATACCAAACGATCTGCCCGCTCCATTGGTTCCGACTAAATTACGTCACAAGACCGCAGCAGACATTTTTATTTCGTCCTACTTGGATGATGTAGCTCCCGCATATGCCAATGTACCTGCCCGTGTACCACCTGCTGAAGGTAACCCGCCCCCTGATCCTCAGCCCCCAGGTCCGCAACAGCAGATCCCTCCAGGTCCGCTACCCGCACCCGCTCCCGTTGTTCCCCCTAGTATTCAACAACTGCATCCATCTAATCCTTTTGGGACTGGCGTGGTCCAGGATCCAACCCAACTACAGCAGGTACCGACCCAACAGCCAGGTTATGCTCAAGCCTCCGCTTCAGGAGGTGCTACAGGAGGTTATCAAACACCCCCACCGTTACACCGAGTGACAATGAGAGAGTTAGCAAAGGCTCGGACACCTAAAGGTGCACCGGCCGAACAACTTAGAAGAGAACTTACAGACTGCAGATATGACCCAGTGCCTGGTACGACAGGACCCATGTTGTTAGCGTCCCTACGTTTGAGACGCGTTACAGATTATTTGATGTTACTACCAGAAATGCCAGAACATCTAGACAAATTGTATTATTTTATTAGAACAGGAGAAGGACCGGAGTGTGTTGCTGCAGCCATGTCACGTCAGAAAGTTGAGAACAAAGGTTTAATAATGCGATCTTTGGTTAATTGTTTAATAAGAGAACAAGATCAGGCAGGTTTTCCACAAAGTGAGATGAATAGACTGAATAGATGGAGCCAGAATATTGCGGAAGGTAAACATGATAAGGAGAACAGTGTACATACTATGGTTAGAACGATCCGTAAAGAAATAATAGATATACATGCCCGCAGAGAACCTGATGAGCAACTAGAGTCAGATGATGGGAAAACCTCAGAGGAGGAAGAACAACCAGAGACCACAGCAGAAACGTTGCAATTAGCAACTAGCGACATGATAGCATATGTAGGTAAGGGGAGATACCTTAAGAAAACAATACGTCCAGAAAGCAAAAGACTTTTTCTCTCTGCTATATCAAATCCGAGTTCTCCTGAACATATGTTTCAGGCTACCGATAAAATACTTCAAGATCGAATGGGGTACCATGTACTCAATTCCATGGATGAACAAGAACTAGCCCGGTCCGCAGTACAATGGGCTGACAATTCTAGTACATATAATGATGATGTAGTAGCACAGACATTTTTGAACCTCTCCCCTGATGAACAGAAATTAGCTGGTATATATATGATTCAGCATCTCATTACGTTGTTCAAAAGCCAACATTCTGATCCAGGTCCCTTACCGGATATATTAATAGAACTGCTCTAGAATAGATGGAGAGGCCTAGGTACTGATTTAATTAAAGAAATTCTAGAACATCGACACAAATATAGTGCCTTCCTGAAACCACAGTTTATTTCAGCTCCACCTCCCCCAGAAAGAAAAATGTTTTACTTCGACAGACAGAATCCTTTACGAGAAGTACATCCAGTCAGGAATGCTGATGATACCCTTACACGTGTGTATGTATACACGCCTATCACTAAAATGGAATTATTGGAAATGAAGAAAATAGTGCCCAGTCATGATAAAGACCCTGCAGGTTTTCACCGAGAAATAAAAGATGTGTTACTCATGGGCGATTACACGTATTCGGATATTATGAAAATGTTAAAAGTACTGTTGCCTGCAGGAATTTACGAGAAACTAAAGGAGAAAGAATGGGAGGTGGGAGACAAAAAGATTGATTGGGCTGCATTAGAAGTCGAAGAAAAGGGTCGTACCCCAGGGTTAGGCCTTGGGGATAAAGCTAAAACATTACCAGGTTTATTAGTACAGGTTTTGCCTAGACTGTTAGCGACTAAAAAGGAAGACTGGGACGCAATCTCAGCCTGTAAGCAGAAACACGATGAAGACACTAGTGATTTTTATTCTAGATTCGAGAAATGTTTTATTATTAACAGTGGCCTGAAAACAAGTAGAGAGTCATACCCACACCTCTTTGTATCAAAATTAGTCGAGAATTCCCTGCCTCAAGTTAAGAACCGTGTTTTGAAAGTCGAAAGCACATGGCAAGCAAATACGCCTTCCCAAATGTTACAAATGTTACAGTATCACCAGAATAGAATTAGGGAAGAACAGGATCACGAACAGAGACGTATGAAAGATACGAAAATGAAAATGTTAGTTGCTCAGTCAGTTCCAGCTGACGGTCAGAAAAGGGGTATGACACCGTCTAATAATACGGCAGCTCCCGTTAAAGGGACATGCAACTATTGTAAACAGCCAGGTCACTATGTGAATGAATGTACAGTTCTGAAACACAATATAGCAACAGGTAAAACTAAAGAGAGACCACGCCAGCCTAGGCAGGATCAGATCCAACATCAGGTCCAGCAACATATTCCACAGAACGTACAGCCTATGCCTGCTCCACAACAGACAGAACAGACAGTAGCGGTACCACATCCACAGCCCATTGCCGCGACACAGCAAGTATCACAGCAGATGTACCAGTATGCACAATCTGATTACCCCGATTATCCGCGATACTCATGAAACAGCCTAGAGAGGGAGGTTGGCTTGCCTCTCATTGAAGTTCCTGTAGATCAAGAGGGTCCTTATGTACATAGTCAAGTATTAGGAAAAGATAGAAAGTTTTTGATTGACACAGGGGCAAGTCGAACAACAATAAGTCATGACGAGGTTCCAGGGGCACCCCTCTCAGGCTCACAGAATGTTTCCCTTGGATTTTCAGGACAGCCTATTGTTAATGAAGTATCGAAACCTGTTCCCCTAGCAGTTGGTCCATTGTCACGTACTACAGACTTATTGCTCACGAAATCATGTCCAGAAAACTTGTTAGGTATCAAGACGCTAAAAGCTCTAGGAGCAGTAATATGTTGTTCTCCGGAAGGAGTTAGACTGTTTTTGCGTGACTTTAAGGGTCACTATGTATTACGAGATTTTGATGTCAGATTGAAAAATGTACCAGAACATTTGTGGGCGCAAGGCCCAACTGATGTAGGTTGTATGCACATTACACCATATCAAGTTACACTCAAGCCAGGAGTTGTATTACCCCGAATCCGACAATACAAGTTACCACCCGATGCTGTAGTGGCTTTACTGGAAATCATTGAAGAGCTCATTGCACAAGGAGTGGTTGTAGAAACCGACTCAAATGTCTGTAATTCCCCTATCATCCCGATTCTTAAATGTACTGACCCGAATGCACCTCCAGTTTATCGGTTGGTGATTGATTTACGAGAATTAAATAAATGCATTGTACCACAGTATCCTGTGGTCCCAGACATCTCATCATTATTGACTGCTATTGATTCAGAGGCGACGTTCTTTACTGTAATTGACCTCAAGAACGCCTTCTTCAGTGTCCCCATTGATCCAGAAATCCAATATCTTTTCGGATTCTGTTTAAATGGCCGCAGCTTCAAATTTGCACGCGCACCTCAAGGATTCACAGAAAGCCCCAGCATCTACAGCCAAGCATTGAAAAGACAACTTGACAGTATTCACATGCCAGTTAACACTGCCCTACTCCAGTACGTCGATGATCTGTTGATCACCGCCCGGAGTGAACCAGAATGTGTGCAAGCATCACTGACAGTTTTGTATTTTCTGGCTGACAAGGGACACAAGGTGTCCCCTTCAAAGCTACAATTCTGTGTTCAGCAAGTGGTGTACCTTGGGCACTTGCTGTCCAAGAGGGGGAGACAGCTAACACCTGACCGCATTCAGTTAATTGCACACTTATCGCAACCCAAGACACAAAAGGAAGTGCAGGCCTTCATTGGCCTCTCCTCTTACTGCAGACAATGGATTCCCCAGTACGCATTTCTAGCCAAGCCACTTATACAGTTGACAACACAGGAGGCAGCGACTTCGACTGTCCTCCCTTGGACTCAGGAACACACACAGGCTTTTGATGAATTAAAGAAAGCATTATGTCAAGCACCAGTTTTAGCAACACCATGTTACAGCAAACCTTTTACACTTTTCGTTACAGAACGTGATGGCACAGCATTATCTGTCCTCACACAAGACCAAGCAGGTTCACATAAGCCGTGTGCTTATTTTTCGAGTACATTAGACCCAGTAGCCCAGGCTTTGCCTGCGTGCTTAAAATCAGTTGCAGCGACAGCCCTAGCAATCCGACAAAGTGATTCCATAGTGTTAGGACACCAATTGACAGTACAAGTTCCACACTCTGTGGAAGTTCTTTTAAACAGAACACAGACTCAACACTTGACTATAGCACGACTGACAGGTTATGAATTGACATTGTTCCAGCCACACATAGAAATCAGACGCTGCAATATACTCAATCCTGCCACATTGTTACCCTCGAACACAACAGATCCAGCTCCACATGACTGTATAGAGATCATTAATGCAGTAACAAAGCCCCGACGAGACTTGACAGATGTTGCACTGACTAACCCAGACCTGACACTTTACGTGGATGGTTCATGTATGAGAACAAGCACAGGAGAATTAGTGGCCGCATATGCAGTGACCACTGAAACTGAAGTCAAAGAAACACACCGTATTGATACACTGTCTGCTCAAGCTGCAGAGCTCATTGCTCTGACTCGAGCCTGTATAGTAGCCAAGAACAGGAACGTTAACATATACACAGATTCACGTTATGCATTTGGAGTCGTACACGACTTCGGTGTACTCTGGCAAGAAAGAGGTTTCTTGACCTCTCACGGAGCCAAGATCCAGCATGGTCCCCTCATTCAAGCATTGTTAGAAGCAATACATTTGCCATCAGCCATAGCTATCATGAAGTGCAAAGCACATACTAAAGTTACAGATATTATTTCCCAGGGTAACGACCTGGCCGATCGAACCGCGAAACACACAGCTCTGACTCACACACATGCAGCTGATATGACAAAGACAATAGTTCCGACACCGACACATTGCATGACAGTTAAGGATCCCGCACTAGATGTAATTGACATACAGACACATGCTACTCCAGACGAAATAAAGAAATGGACTGAACTAGGAGGGATCCAGACAGACCAGGGATGGATGACGAAGGGAAAAGCCACATGGTTTCTCCCTGACTCTATGGTTCAAGTTATGATTAACACCGCACACAGTCCAGCACACTTAGGAGAAAAAGCCATGTTAGACAGTTTACAGAATCTCTGGTACAATAAACATTTACGAGCAGCAGCAAAACAGAAAGTGCGTACTTGCATGATCTGTTGTCAGTTCAACCCAGGCAAAAGCATTCCTGTAGAGCAAGGTGGATTTCATCCTCCCGATCACCCTTTTGAAGTTCTCCAGATGGATTATATCCAGATGGAACGATGTCGAGGATTCAAGTATGTCCTCGTAGTTGTATGTGCACTTTCCCGTTGGACAGAAGCATATCCAGTCCCAGATTACACTGCTCCGACCACTGCCAAACAGTTGGTTCGTGAATTCTTCCCACGGTACGGTTTGCCTCGTGTCGTGTACTCAGATAACGGTCAGCCATTCTCGTCCGAGCTAATGAAGCAGGTATCACTCCTGCTAGGATATCAGTGGAAGTTCCATTGTGTCCGACATCCCGAGGCAGCAGGTCTCGTAGAGAGACACAATCAGACCCTGAAAACACGCCTTGCAAAAGTATGTAAAGAGAAAGGCGTTGATTGGATTGTAGCATTACCAGTTGCACTTTTCTACATGAAAATGGTAGCTCATTCAAGAACAGGGCTATCCCCGTACGAGGTGGTCTTTGGTAGGCCACCGAATATGTGGGGGACGCCTCTGCCTCGTAAGATCACAGATGTTGACTGTAATATGCTGACAGATTACCTTGCTTCCTTGATGTCTGCACTACAATCATGTCGTTCACAGGTAGCTGCAGCCTTTCCCGACAACACCGAGGTGAAGCCACACAAGATCGTCCCTGGAGATCTGGTCTTTATCCGGAATTTCGACAGGAGGAGTCCGCTGGAGCCCCGCTGGCAGGAGCCGAAGCTTGTTTTATTAACCACAAGGACAGCAGTGAAGGTGGAGGGCCGCAAGGGCTGGCTCCACTCCAGCCACATCAAGAAATACTATGGACTGCCGCCAAATACAGACTCCCAGCCCTGCCCCGTTTCAGAGACTGATACTAAACTCCCCCTGGTAGAGAAAACTCCTTCTCAAGAATTTCGTATGAAATTGAGGTCTAGCAAGTCAGACAGTTTAATTGTTTAAGTCCTCCCCTAGGTGAAGCGGTTAGACAGGTTCCTGACATGTACAAGTTAGACCCCAATAGAGAGAGAGATAGAAACAGATCAAGAAACAGAAACATTGTAAATCTCTCCGGAGCTATTTCATCATCACGTTATTGATTATGTTTTTTCTGAGTCTTATGGTTATTGGCATAAGTGTATTATTGCATATGTTCTTTCCTATTGCACACTCTACTCTTAATAACACTGCAGAGCACACGTTCAGTGAACTGCCTCCACACAAATTGTCTTATAGACTTGCGCTGCGCAACAATACATTCATCAGTATGTTACACCATTCCCATCAGACCAGCAATGCTACAAATTGTTGGATATGTGGCCGACTCCCTCCCTATCAGAAATACAAAGGAGCCCTGCCTCTCTTCCCGTATCCGTTTACGCATAATGGTTCCTGTGGTGCCTGGTTCAGCTTAATAAATTCTGTAGACACTGATTCCATAGTTTACCAAGGCAATTGGGTATGGGGAAATCTGAACACAGTCATGCATCAAGCATGTTTCCCAGACAAGGAGGGTCTCCCACAAAGGACAGGGACCGATCTAGAAAACGAAGTATATGGATTAGGTAATTATACACTCACTTTACTTTGCGCAATCTCGCGAGATCTCGCCCTTGTGAGCCTACTTGAGGCAGCGAGAGACGGCAGGTCAGCCTGGAGAAGGTGACTATGCAATTGGACCTCACTAGCGCTAGCTGCGCTTTTTGCCTGCTCTTTGAATTTTAAAAGATCCCGTTTTTCATTTTATTTGACTCACTTTGCTTGTACCTTGTTTTTAGCTGCACCGACCCCCTGGCCTCATCTTTGCACCATAAAACCCCCCTGGGGACCATCCACACTGCCTTTGGCGGGTCCGGGATCACGGGGTACCGGGGACGAGTTCGAGCGCCATCTTGCTTTGGGCTGGGGCACTCTCGCGCAATCTCGCGAGATCTCGCCCTTGTGAGCCTACTTGAGGCAGCGAGAGACGGCAGGTCAGCCTGGAGAAGGTGACTATGCAATTGGACCTCACTAGCGCTAGCTGCGCTTTTTGCCTGCTCTTTGAATTTTAAAAAATCCCGTTTTTCATTTTATTTGACTCACTTTGCTTGTATTTTGTTTTTAGCTGCACCGACCCCCTGGCCTCATCCTTGCACCATAAAACCCCCCTGGGGACCATCCACACTGCCTTTGGCGGGTCCGGGATCACGGGGTACCGGGGACGAGTTCGAGCGCCATCTTGCTTTGGGCTGGGGCACTCTCGCGCAATCTCGCGAGATCTCGCCCTTGTGAGCCTATTTGAGCCCCCCTCGGGTCGCGCAGCGGTGACGCGCAGCGGTGCGCCTTTCATCGCGCCTGAGTCCAGCCAGAGTCCTGCCCGTCTGCGCTCGTCCGCGCTAGGCAGGGCCTGGCAGGGCCCATTACTACTTCAGGATGCTATCTTCGGTAGATATTCGTGCTTTGCGCCCAGGGGTAAGTGGATGCCGCCATGGCACTTTGGATCCTCTTAGCGGTCCTTATCAGTGCCCTAACTGTTCCTTTCGTCTCCCGGCACCACAACCCATCCTGCGTTTTCTACCTAAACCCCCTAGAGCTCACATCACCGGACCCACACGGGGCCCTGTTGTCATTTCGCCTCTTAAAATTTTTCTTTTGAATGTAAGGTCACTGGCCTGCCACTCGCAAGAATTTTTTTCTCTGATTAATGATGAAAATCCAGACATTTTCTTCTTCACCGAAACGTGGCTCCATGATAATTCTATGGCGGTGATTAACTTAGCCCTCCCAGCTGGCTATACCTTGCACTCTTCCCATCGTAATGGTAGAGGCGGTGGCATTGCAGTCGCATTAAAAACTTGCTATTCGTGTGCCTGGACTCCCACTACTATAGTTGGTTGTGAGAGTGCGCACTTTAACATCACTGTAAGTCCCCACTTCACCTTTGCGGGACTTTTAATCTATAGGCCCCCTGGTCCGGATGGATCCTTTCGTGTCAGCCTTCCGGATGTGGTCTCTTCTTTAGTTTTGAAAACCAACAATTTTACGGTTGTTGGTGATCTGAACCTCCATATGGAAGCACCACTTTCCAACCCAGTCCAAAGTTTGCTTTCTGATCTTGAGGCATTTCATCTAGTCCAACTGGTTGAATCCCCGACTCACATTGGAGGACACCTGTTGGATCCTTTTCTGACGAACATCTCTTCTAATATTGAAGTGCTCCAGCCCAAGCCTATGGCCTGGACTGATCACCATCTGATCGAAACGCATATTGCCATTGACATCCCTTTAGCCAATAACAACTTGCCTAAGACTCTTAAACGTCCTTGGAGAAACCTGAACTTAGAGCACTTTCACCATCTGTTGCTGCAGCACCATCCTCAACCTCCTGAGGAAGTTTCCCGGGGCTATGACGACTTTTGCAAGTGGCTAGAGCAATCTTTGGATACCCTCATACCAGCTAGGTGGAGCAAAGCTAAATCTGGCCCCCCCAGTCCCTGGTATGATGAATCCCTCAGGGCACTGAAGGCATCTTGTAAAAAAGCAGAACGCGCCTAGCGCAGAAACTATGATACTGATCTTAAAGCAACTTATAGATCTTGCATCAGGACGTATCATAAGGCCATATGCTCAGCCAGAGCTGCTTTTTACTCACAAGAAATAAAAAGCAGCACGAATCCTACTAAAACCATTTTTAGGATGTGTAAGGATCTCACCAACAAAAGAACTGCCTCCACGTTCACTGCCTCTATGACGCACTGCGAAGATCTGGCCTCATTTTTCGTTGAAAAAGTGGAGGCCATATACAGGTCGTTTGCCACGCCTTTTGTCAGTGAAATTATCAGTGCCCCTCCGGTCTCTAAATCCTTATTAATCATTCCAGGCCCCACTCAAGAGGAGTTCCTAAATCTGACGGTTAAAGTTAAATCAGGTTCTCCGGAGGACCCGATGAGACCCATGCAATTTCGCGATTTCGCAGATTGCTGTTATCCGGCGATGCAGAACTTAATAAATCTTTCCTTTAGAACTGGTAGTGTTCCCACTGCTTGGAAGCAGGCCACTATTCTACCTATCTTAAAAAAAACGTCTCTTGACCCTTCCAAATCAGAGCATTACCGTCCTATTTCCCTCCTTCCTTGGATGGCTAAAATAGCTGAAGCTCACGCTAATAGGATTCTATCCCTCCACCTGCAAGAAGCAAACATACTGGACAACTCCCAGAACGGGTTTCGAGCCGGTCATAGTACCGAGACTGCTCTTTTGGCAGTGGTGGAACACATCAGGAATATACTTGACCAAGGTCAGACGGCGGCACTGATCCTATTGGATCTAAGTGCCGCGTTCGACACGGTCTCCCACCACATCCTTTTACATCGCCTCGCTGAGGCAGGAGTTGGAGAACAGGCGCTTGAATGGTTTCGATCATTTCTTACGGGTCGAACCTTTAAAGTTTCTACTCCTCCCTACATCTCTGCCCCTCGCCCCATTCTACAGGGAGTGCCACAGGGCTCGGCCCTCAGCCCCACCCTTTTTAACTTGTATGTTGCTCCGCTGGCGCAGGTAGCTGCTAGTTTTGGGCTTACAATAGTGTCATACGCCGATGACACACAACTGGCGGTGTCACTCAATGGCGATTCCAATATGAACGCCTCCACTTTTCAGGCAGCCCTCAAAGCGGTTGCCGGTTGGATGGCGAACAATCGCTTACAACTCAATGCCACCAAGACGGAGGTCATTCTCTTCGGTAGAGACAGTGAGCTCTGGGGAGACCAATGGTGGCCTTCTGAATTGGGTCCTGTTCCTACTCCTGTAACCGAAGTCAGAAATCTGGGCGTCTGGCTTGACAATCAATTGTCTTTTATTCCCCACATTAAACGTGTTGCAGGAATCTGTTTTGGCGCTCTACAAAGCCTACGGCCTATTTTTTAATTTTTTGACGCGGATACCAGGCAGATCATAGTCCAAGCTCTGGTGTTGACCAGATTGGACTACGCCAGTTCTCTGTTTCTGGGCGTTAATCAAGCTGAGCTTGCCCGTCTTCAGCGGGTACAAAATTCGGCGGCCAGGATGCTAGTCGGCCTCCCCAAATTTGTTTCAGCTCGCAGTACTATCCGTGACCTTCATTGGCTACCAGTAGGCCAAAGAATTAAGTTCAAGGCTTTGTGCCTCACTTTTAAAATTCTCAATTTGGCCTCCCCCCCCATTCTCACCCAGACCATCCTCCACTATGTCCCCGCAAGAGCTCTGCGGTGTGCAGGGTCTAATTTGGCCATTGTTCCTCGTTTTAAAAAGTCCAGAATGGGTGGACGCTCTTTCTCGGTGATGGCGGCTACTCTATGGAATTCTTTGCCTGCTTCACTCCGTTCCATCCACGATTTGTTTCAGTTTAGGAAACAATTAAAAACCCATTTATTCTTTGCTGCATAGCTCTGTGTTTTGGTCATCTCTGTTGTGTTATGTCTTCTATCTCCAAAAGCGCCGGGACGCCTCTTGGCTGCGGCATCTGTGCGCTATACAAAAGTTAATAACATAAAATAACATAACATAACATTAACCTCATGATTCTGAATGTCCAGTCTGAAACCGAACCAGACTTGCCCTCTATGTCAGTGTTACCCGTTAAAGGCGAATTATGTGTCAGAAAGAATGGTTCAATACACTTAGGTCATAGTGAATGTACTACTGTGATCGAATTCAGTGATAAGGGCAAGTCCACATTCAAAGCTTCCCGTCATTCCTATTTCATTTGTGGTCATACCGCATACATACGTTTACCTCTAGATTGGGATGGTACTTGTTACATTGCATTCCTACTGCCCCCTGTTTTTCTAGCTCCTCCTGATTACCATAGAAATCCTCAGCTTATACATACTAGACACAAGAGAGAACTCCCAATTGTAGATCAGACTGAAACAGCATGGGAACAATATACAGATTTCAATAGGGGATTCTTTTTCTTTTTAGGACCTGTCTCAAATAGTAAATTGATACGAAAATTTACCAGAACCCTTGAAGCAGTAGTGAATGAAACTACTTCCGCCCTAGGTAACCTAACGGAGGAACAGTCTGCTATAAGACTTGTTGTTCTTCAGAATCGTTTCGTCCTTGACGTCATCCTGGCCGATAGGGGCGGGGCTTGTAGAGTCATCGGATCGAGTTGCTGTGTTTTCATTCCAGAAAATGCACCGTCAGTATATAGAGCCATATCCCGTCTTCATAAGATCGCTAATCAGATTCATCAGAATCCAGGCACCTGGACTTGGTCCGGTTGGTTCTGGAGTACGATAACAGCCTGGGGATGGAAGCTACTTTCTTTCCTAGGGATTATATTGGCCATAGTATTCAGTTGTTGTCTCTGCATTCAATGTGGGCCAGCGATATGTGGCTTGTGTGCCACAGCCTGCATTCCCCGTTCAAGTTCACGCTCTACATCCCGCCTGAGAAAGGATGAGCAAATGATGTTACATGAACAGATAGCTGGATTAATGAAGATCGATATATCATGAAGGGTCCGTAGGGAACAAGGAGGGATTGAGGTAATTTGAATTTTTATGGTCAAGAAAATGTCCCCTAACGAGTACCCCACCGTCTCCATGTACGTGCTTAAAGTACATATAACTTCCCTCCTCGACCAGCTATGAAGACGCAAATACATTTGCGTCCAACGTTAACATGTCCTCTTTCAGATCCACCATGAATGGATTGATAATTCAGTTCCTAAGTATGCCTTGCCACTGCTTTTCATGGTGCACTTTCACGTTTTCCTAGCCCTGCAGAGCTAGGCCCTGATTTCTGCCATCGAGCCCTTTTTGCTCTCTGCCTCCTGAAAGCTGCAACGTGGGATACATCCCTGACCTCTGTCCTACTCCCTGCGTGGCGAGCGGTGCCCGGCTCGGCCTGCTTGCCTGCCAAAGACAGTATTTTGCCTTCAAGTTATCAGTATAGCCGAGCTCAGCTCCCCGAAAACACATTCCAGTCTAGCAGAGTAGATAAACAATTCCCCGGCTGCAGAGCAAAGGGCCCGGCCTTTCTGTCTCCATGCAAGTAATTCATTGCTCCCGTTACCATGGTAGGCCCATGGCCCCTCGCATTACACGCAGACACGTAGTAACATATGCACGCATTGATAGTCAGTATAGAGTAGCCTCTGCCCAAGAGACCTTTCCTTCTAGATAATATAGTTCCCCAAACACAAGATATCAGATATGATTTAGGAACGAGTCGATCTGACATGTCAGACTTCTGTCTCTTCCTCTAGTGCTAAATGTCAAGTCCCCTGCACCCTCCAGCCTCACGTCAGTCACACGTCATGCTGCTGCGCGTGCATCCTTGCTACAGATTTCTGCTGACATTGCAAGATTCCTCTATGTATACACCCACTTGTGACACTTTCATGTGACGTTTCTAGCACACACCTCTGTGTACGCCTTCGTGCACGCCTTCTGTTACGCACATGCTTTCTTATCTCGTTTCTCTCAGCTGTTACGCCTTCTGTATCCATCACCACTATATGCATTGACTATATATATTGTACTCTGTTAATAAAGTATTGTCTATCCCTTCCTGAACCTTAGCGGTGAAAGGAACATGATACCATGGTTCGAACCATTCCATTTTATGGAATAAAACCCTTATAACTCAGATACCACGGACTCTGCCTCTCATTTCCGAGTGAGTTATTTTATTGAACTTTACCGCATAGAAATTCCGACGGTAAATATTTATTTACCACATTTGGAGCCCGAACAGGGACCCCTCCCCCACCCCACGCGCCGGTAGGTGCGTCGCAGGCTTTGCTCCCTGCCACAGCCGTGACGGACAATTACGCGTACTCGCAGGATTTCCTGTATCTCCCTCAGGCCTACGGAGGTGACGGAGACTGCGATCAGCATCCAGACGAGGCGGTGAGGAGTGCGGAGGATCCCGACCAGAGCCCAGCCGAGAGAGCAAGGTCCGAGGTGTCTAGAGGCCCACCAGTTTCGACGTGCCTGTGACGTCACGAGTCGAGTCGAGTCCAGTCCGGTCCAGTCCAGACGAGTTTCCGAGGCCTTCCGTTCCGTGCTTCCCGGTGAGTACCGTTGCTGGGGACGCATCTAGACGGGTGCATTACTATGTATCCGGTCAAGACGGGTTTGGGTACACAGACCCGGTCTGCACTGTTTTAGCAGTGTATCTGTACTGTTTAGCAGTATATCAAGTAATTCGTGTCTTCAACGTTTCGATTTTGTTTTCGTTATAGAATTCATGTATAGTCAATATGTGTTCAAAATGTTTCTATGTGATTAATGCCGTGGTATGAGTGACTGTTTGATCTACATTACTGTGTTTCTGTGTAAAAATTGTGTTCAAGTTCGAGTAAGTGTCAAGTGCCAAAGTATCAAGATGCCATTGTTCTCAAAGTTAAGACAGTTAGGAACTAGGAAAGGGATACTAGAGGAAGCGATTCCTGTCCCACCTAGGGACACTCCTGGAAATTTTATGTATCACAAACACGGCTTAGATGCCATATTATATCTAGATTTATGGGTCGATTATACTAAGAACCTAGACGAGAAATATAGATGGCCCGTTACAGGGACATGGGATGCAGATTGCATCATGAGAGTAGAAGAAGCGCTATGGAAAAAGAAGGCCAGAAATCTCAGAAAGACGCCATAGAATTGTGGCGTAAAGAATCGCATAGACGTACAGAGAAAGAATTCAGAAAAGGAGAAAAATGTAGAGAAGATTCAGATAAAGCTCGAGAAAAAGAACTAGTTGAAGAAGGAATACGAGTTAAAGCAGAACAAGTAGACCGACAACGAAACACTCTTGTGAATGGTATGTATCCTCTTTTGGCCGAGGGTTTACCTAAGGCCACTCCGGAAATACCAAAAGATCTGCCCCCTCCATTGGTTCCGACTAAATTACGTCACAAGACCGCAGCAGACATTTTTATTTCGTCCTACTTGGATGATGTAGCTCCCGCATATGCCAATGTACCTGTCCGTGTACCACCTGCTGACGGTAACCCGCCCCCTGATCCTCAGCCCCCAGGTCCGCAACAGCAGATCCCTCCAGGTCCGCTACCCGCACCCGCTCCCATTGTTCCCCCTGGTATTCAACAACTGCATCCATCTAATCCTTTTGGGACTGGCGTGGTCCAGGATCCAACACAACTACAGCAGGTACCGACCCTACAGCCAGGTTATGCTCAAGCCTCCGCTTCAGGAGGTGCTACAGGAGGTTATCAAACACCCCCACCGTTACACCGAGTGACAATGAGAGAGTTAGCAAAGGCTCGGACACCTAAAGGTGCACCGGCCGAACAACTTAGAAGAGAACTTACAGACTGCAGATATGACCCAGTGCCTGGTACGACAGGACCCATGTTGTTAGCGTCCCTACGTTTGAGACTCGTTACAGATTATTTGATGTTACTACCAGAAATGCCAGAACATCTAGACAAATTGTATTATTTTATTAGAACAGGAGAAGGACCGGAGTGTGTTGCTGCAGCCATGTCACGTCAGAAAGTTGAGAACAAAGGTTTAATAATGCGATTTTTGGTTAATTGTTTAATAAGAGAACAAGATCAGGCAGGTTTTCCACAAAGTGAGATGAATAGACTGAATAGATGGAGCCAGAATATTGCGGATGGTAAAGATGAAAAGGAGAACAGTGTACATACTATGGTTAGAAAGATCCGTAAAGAAATAATAGAAATACATGCCCGCCGAGCATCTGAAGAGCAACTAGAGTCAGATGACGGGAAAAATTCACAGAGGAGGAAGAGCAACCAGAGACCACAGCAGAAACGTCGCAATTAGCAACTAGAGACATGATAGCATATGTAGGTAAGGGAAGATACCTTAAGAAAAGAATACGTCCAGAAAGCAAAAGACTTTTTCTCTCTGCTATATCAAATCCGAGTTCTCCTGAACATATGTTTCAGGCTACCGATAAAATACTTCAAGATCGAATGGGGTACCATGTACTCAATTCCATGGATGAACAAGAACTAGCCCGGTCCGCAGTACAATGGGCTGATAATTCTAGTACATATAATGATGATGTAGTAGCACAGACATTTTTGAACATCTCCCCTGATGAACAGAAATTAGCTGGTATATATATGATTCAGCATCTCATTACGTTGTTCAAAAGCCAACATTCTGATCCAGGTCCCTTACCGGATATATTAATAGAACTGCTCTCGAATAGATGGAGAGGCCTAGGTACTGATTTAATTAAAGAAATTCTAGAACATCGACACAAATATAGTGCCTTCCTGAAACCACAGTTTATTTCAGCTCCACCTCCCCCAGAAAGAAAAATGTTTTACTTCGACAGACAGAATCCCTTACGAGAAGTACATCCAGTCAGGAATGCTGATGATACCCTTACACGTGTGTATGTATACACGCCTATCACTAAAATGGAATTATTGGAAATGAAGAAAATAGTGCCCAGTCATGATAAAGACCCTGCAGGTTTTCACCGAGAAATTAAAGATATGTTACTCATGGGCGATTACACGTATTCGGATATTATGAAAATGTTAAAAGTACTGTTGCCTGCAGGAATTTACGAGAAACTAAAGGAGAAAGAATGGGAGGTGGGAGACAAAAAGATTGATTGGGCTGCATTAGAAGTCGAAGAAAAGGGTCGTACCCCAGGGTTAGGCCTTGGGGATAAAGCTAAAGCATTACCAGGTTTATTAGTACAGGTTTTGCCTAGACTGTTAGCGACTAAAAAGGAAGACTGGGACGCAATCTCAGCCTGTAAGCAGAAACACGATGAAGATACTAGTGATTTTTATTCTAGATTTGAGAAATGTTTTATTATCAACAGTGGCCTGAAAACAAGTAGCGAGTCATACCCACACCTCTTTGTATCAAAATTAGTCGAGAATTCCCTGCCTCAAGTTAAGAACCGTGTTTTGAAAGTCGAAAGGACATGGCAAGCAAATACGCCTTCCCAAATGTTACAAATGTTACAGTATCACCAGAATAGAATTAGGGAAGAACAAGATCACGAACAGAGACGTATGAAAGATACGAAAATGAAAATGTTAGTTGCTCAGTCAGTTCCAGCTGACGGTCAGAAAAGGGGTATGACACAGTCTAATAATACGGCGGCTCCCGTTAAAGGGACATGCAACTATTGTAAAGAGCCAGGTCACTATGTGAATGAATGTACAGTTCTGAAAAACAATATAGCAACAGGTAAAACTAAAGAGAGACCACGTCAGCCTAGACAGGATCAGGTCCAACATCAGGTCCAGCAACATATTCCACAGAACGTACAGCCTATGCCTGCTCCACAACAGACAGTACAGACAGTACAGACAGTAGCGGTACCACATCCACAGCCCATTGCCGCGACACAGCAAGTTTCACAGCAAATGTACCAGTATGCACAATCTGATTACCCCGATTATCAGCGATACTCATGAAACAGCCTAGAGAGGGAGGTTGGCTTGCCTCTCATTGAAGTTCCTGTAGATCAAGAGGGTCCTTATGTACATAGTCAAGTATTAGGAAAAGATAGAAAGTTTTTGATTGACACAGGGGCAAGTCGAACAACAATAAGTCACGACTAGGTTCCAGGGGCACCCCTCTCAGGCTCACAGAATGTTTCCCTTGGATTTTCAGGACAGCCTATTGTTAATGAAGTATCGAAACCTGTTCCCCTAGCAGTTGGTCCATTGTCACGTACTACAGACTTATTGCTCACGAAATCATGTCCAGAAAACTTGTTAGGTATCAAGACGCTAAAAGCTCTAGGAGCAGTAATATGTTGTTCTCCGGAAGGAGTTAGACTGTTTTTGCGTGACTTTAAGGGTCACTATGTATTACGAGATTTTGATGTCAGATTGAAAAATGTACCAGAACATTTGTGGGCGCAAGGCCCAACTGATGTAGGTTGTATGCACATTACACCATATCGAGTTACACTCAAGCCAGGAGTTGTATTACCCCGAATCCGACAATACAAGTTACCACCAGATGCTGTAGTGGCTTTACTGGAAATCATTGAAGAGCTCATTGCACAAGGAGTGGTTGTAGAAACCGACTCAAATATCTGTAATTCCCCTATCATCCCGATTCTTAAAGGTACTGATCCGAATGCACCTCCAGTTTATCGGTTGGTGATTGATTTACGAGAATTAAATAAATGCATCGTACCACAGTATCCTGTGGTCCCAGACATCTCATCATTATTGACTGCTATTGATTCAGAGGCGACGTTCTTTACTGTAATTGATCTCAAGAACGCCTTCTTTAGTGTCCCCATTGATCCGGAAAGCCAATATCTTTTCGGATTCTGTTTAAATGGCCGTAGCTTCAAATTTGCACGCGCACCTCAAGGATTCACAGAAAGCCCCAGCATCTACAGCCAAGCATTGAAAAGACAACTTGACAGTATTCACATGCCAGTTAACACTGCCCTACTCCAGTACGTCGATGATCTGTTGATCACCGCCCGGAGTGAACCAGAATGTGTGCAAGCATCACTGACAGTTTTGTATTTTCTGGCTGACAAGGGACACAAGGTGTCCCCTTCAAAGCTACAATTCTGTGTTCAGCAAGTGGTGTACCTTGGGCACTTGCTGTCCAAGAGGGGGAGACA
The DNA here is from genome assembly GCF_964263255.1 of Lissotriton vulgaris. NCBI lineage: Eukaryota > Metazoa > Chordata > Amphibia > Caudata > Salamandridae > Lissotriton > Lissotriton vulgaris. The sequence continues at coordinate 56,340,050 of NC_141696.1, forward strand.
GCTAACACCTGACCGCATTCAGTTAATTGCACACTTACCGCAACCCAAGACACAAAAGGAAGTGCGGGCCTTCATTGGCCTCACCTCTTACTGCAGACAATGGATTCCCCAGTACGCATTTCTAGCCAAGCCACTTATACAGTTGACAACACAGGAGGCAGCGACTTCGACTGTCCTCCCTTGGACTCAGGAACACACACAGGCTTTTGATGAATTAAAGAAAGCATTATGTCAAGCACCAGTTTTAGCAACACCATGTTACAGCAAACGTTTTACACTTTTCGTTACAGAACGTGATGGCACAGCATTATCTGTCCTCACACAAGACCAAGCAGGTTCACATAAGCTGTGTGCTTATTTTTCGAGTACATTAGACCCAGTAGCCCAGGCTTTGCCTGCGTGCTTAAAATCAGTTGCAGCGACAGCCCTAGCAATACGACAAAGTGATTCCATAGTGTTAGGACACCAATTGACAGTACAAGTTCCACACTCTGTGGAAGTTCTTTTAAACAGAACACAGACTCAACACTTGACTATAGCACGACTGACAGGTTATGAATTGACATTGTTCCAGCCACACATAGAAATCAGACGCTGCAATATACTCAATCCTGCCACATTGTTACCCTCGAACACAACAGATCCAGCTCCACATGACTGTATAGAGATCATTAATACAGTAACAAAGCCCCGACGAGACTTGACAGATGTTGCACTGACTAACCCAGACCTGACACTTTACGTGGATGGTTCATGTATGAGAACAAGCACAGGAGAATTAGTGGCCCCATATGCAGTGACCACTGAAACTGAAGTCAAAGAAACACACCATATTGATACACTGTCTGCTCAAGCTGCAGAGCTCATTGCTCTGACTCGAGCCTGTATAGTAGCCAAGAACAGGAACGTTAACATATACACAGATTCACGTTATGCATTTGGAGTCGTACACGACTTCGGTGTACTCTGGCAAGAAAGAGGTTTCTTGACCTCTCACGGAGCCAAGATCCAGCATGGTCCCCTCATTCAAGCATTGTTAGAAGCAATACATTTGCCATCAGCCATAGCTATCATGAAGTGCAAAGCACATACTAAAGTTACAGATATTATTTCCCAGGGTAACGACCTGGCCGATCGAACCGCGAAACACACAGCTCTGACTCACACACATGCAGCTGATATGACAAAGACAATAGTTCCGACACCGACACATTGCATGACAGTTAAGGATCCCGCACTAGATGTAATTGACATACAGACACATGCTACTCCAGACGAAATAAAGAAATGGACTGAACTAGGAGGGATCCAGACACACCAGGGATGGATGACGAAGGCTATTTTGAGTGTCGAACATAAGGGCGCACATGGGGTACTGTACTAAAGATCCCTAAGTCGTTTTCTCCACCATCCCCGCCTCGCCCTCCTGGGGGCCACCGCCGCTACCCACGCCCCTCCCCCACCTGCTACAACTAGTAGAATCGTTGATTAAAAAAAGAACACTGCATTGCATAACTCTCGGATAAATGGCGATTCTCCCTGAAGACTCCGATAACTTAAGTCATTTTTAGGACAGAAACTGTATTTTACAGACTCTAGATGGGGCAACAGGAATCCTGCAACTAAAAGCCTTCAGCTTAAACCGGGGGGCACCTCTAAATTCCCCCATGGAGCGAGGCAGCGGGCGTGCATCCGGGTACCACATGCACACTGCTGCCTATTTGTACAGTATATCCGCACCTTGCAGATTCGTGGCTCTGTGGCACTCAGAGACATGTCTCCTGTGCCTCACTCACGCTGTAGTATTCCTGTGCATACCGCCAGGTACTCATAATAGCGCGCTGCCCTTCGCCTCAGCTGCCAAAGTTGCCACTTCCACGGTGCCCGCTACCCAAAGGCACCGGCAGGGCAAGTCTGACAGGAACCCGGCGGTGGAAAGGAAGCCCAACGTGTGCACGCGGTCCCAGTGGGAAGCTCGTGAACGCTGAAGCCACTCTCACTTTCCACACGTTTACCAGGCGTCAAACCCCAAAATACCTTCATTAGTCTTTTTCCGTCCACAAACCACAAAGTGCTTCGAAGACCCTCCCGCCCTGCAACTTCCAGTGTTGGGAGCGCAAATGATGTCATCACGCAGACGTCGCGGCCGGCGCTACTTGCAAGGGACTACTTTATTTTTATTTCGAAATTTTTTAAACAACGTATATTTTTTACTTTTAATAGCCTATGTCCTTCTGCTTGCCCTGAGGTTTTAAAAGATGTCTTGGGTGTTTTGATTGGTGGTGTACTTTTCGAGTTTACCTGGCTCAAAGGACACAGTTCTCTCTTTAAAATAGTAGTATACATATATATATATATATATATATATATTCACTGAAAAAACCATTGGATATAGACCATATATAGTTAGGGATTAGCATTTTCAAAACCTTAATTTACTCGCACAAAACCATAGAAATTTGCATATATAGTTAGTTGCAATAACTATATATCGCGCACCCGCAATCCACTGCTGATGATGTCACATATTACATCATTCATGACATGGTCAGTGACATCACTGATGACATCACTGA